>NC_083693.1:35843563-37051480 GCF_033118175.1 Dama dama | reverse complement strand
TAAACAAACAATAGCTATATGAATGTAAGAGTTGGGTGATTGAATTACAGTCATTTATTAATGTTATTTATAATAGTAATAAAATCAGCTGCCAAAGATTTTTCTCAGTAGATGTCTAGGGTAGGCAGTCATGGGCCCAGCAGCCCTCTGCTGTGATGAGACCCAGCTCTCTCCACCTGTGCAGGCCCCTCAGTCTGTAGGCCTGGGTCCTCAGGCTTGTCTCCTGTGGCCTCTGTGTGTCTGCTGCAGGACTGCCCTCATATCGAGTGTTTCCATTGAGAAGCACAGGCCAGCCTAAAGGCGCAGACTTTGTCCCCAGGAAGCTTTGTCCAGTTATTTCAGAGGAGATCATGTTCGCTTAGGGACGTCCTCCTATATCTCTTTGGCAGGAACTGTGTCATGTTGTCCTCCCCATTTCTGAGGAAGGATAAGAAGCGGGAAGTGTTGGTAGCACAAGGCTACAGGGGATAAAGTAACGTTCTGCTGATGGGCAAGAAGGAGGAAGTGGGCATTGTATCAGTAACTGGCAAGGTCCACTTACATACCCTTGCAAATCTGGAGCTCACCACTATACAGACCAGACAGTTAATGCTTAATTAAAGCCACATCTGAAGGGGTTAAGTTACTATGGATCTGGCATTCCGTGAAAGGTGTATGTGCCCCAGCATCAGTGTGATGTCCCAGGAGAAGCACAGTCAAGACCCATATGGTTCATGACATTGTACAGGAGGTGGTGATCAAAACCATCTCCAATAAAAATGCAAAAGGCAAACTGGCTGTCTGAGGGGCCTTACAAGTAGCTGAGAAAAGAAGAGACATGAAAGGCAAAGGAGAAAAGGAAAGATACACCCATCTGAATGCAGAATTCCAAAGAATAGCAAGGGAGATAAGAAAGGCTTCCTAAGTGAATCAGTGCAAAGAAATAGAGGAAAACAGTGGAATGGGAAAGACTAGATATCTCTTCAAGAAAATTAGATACCAAGGGAACATTTCATGCTAAAATGGGCACAATAAAGGACAAAAACAGTATGGACCTAACAAAAGCAGAAGATGTTAAGAAAAGGTGGCAAGAATACACAGAAAAACTATACAAAAAAGATCTTCATGACCCAGATAACCACTATGGTGTGATCACTCACCTAGAGCCAGACATCCTGGAGTGCAAAGTCAATTGGGCCTTAGGAAGCATCACTATGGACAAAGCTAGTGGAAGTGATGGAATTCTAGCTGAGCTATTTCAAATCCTAAAAGATGATGCTGAGAAAGTGCTGCACTCAAAATGCCAGAAAATTTGGAAAACTCAGCAGTGGCCACAGGACTGGAAAAGGTCAGTTTTCATTCCAATCCCAAAGAAGGGCAATGCCAAAGAAGGTTCAAACTATCACACAATTGCACTTATTTCACATGCTAGCAGAGTAATGCTCAAAATTCACCAAGCTAAGCTTCAACAGTACATGAACCAAGAACTTCCAGATGTTCAAGCTGGATTTAGAAAAGGCAGAGAAACCAGAGATCAAATTGGCAACATCTGTTGGATCATAGAAAAAGCAAGAAAGTTCCAGAAATACATCTACTTCTGCTTCATTGACTATGCTAAACCTTTTGACTGTGTGGATCACAACAAACTGGAGAATTCTTAAAGAGATGGGGATACCAGACTGCCTTACTTGCCTCCTGAGAAACCTACATGCAGGTCAAGAAGCAACAGTTAGAACCAGACGTGGAACAAGGAACTGGTTCTAAATTGAGAAAGAAGTACGTCAAGGCTGTATATTATCACCCTGCTTATTTAACTTATATGCAGAGTACATCATGCAAAATGTGAGGATGGGTAAAGCTCAAGCTGGAATCAAGCTTGCCAGGAGAAATATCAATAACCTCAGATATGCGGTGACATGAGATAATGGATTCATGACTGTATTGTTGTTCTTGCTCAGTCATGTCTGACTCTTTGCAACCCCATGAACTGCAGCACGCCAGGCTTCTCTGTCCTTAACCAACTTATGAGAAAAAGTGAAGAGGAACTAAAGAGACTCTTGAAGGAGAAAGAAGACAGGGGAAAAGCTGGCCTAAAACTCAACATTCAAAAAAACTAAGATCGTGGCATCCGGTCTCATCACTTCATGGCAAATAGATGGGGAAACAATGAAAACAGTGACAGACTTTATTTTCTTGGGCTTCAGAATCACTGCAGATGGTGACTGCAGCCATGAAATTAAAAGACGCTTCCTCCTTGGGAGAAAAGCTATGACAAACCTAGACAGCGTATTAAAAAGAAGAGACATTACTTTGCCAACAAAGGTCCATCTTGTCAAAGCTGTGGTTTTTCCAGTAGTCATGTATAGATGTGAGAGTTGGACCATAAAGAAAGCTGACTGCTGAAAAATTGATGCTTTTGAACTGTGCAGTCCTTTGGACTGCAAGGAGATCAAACCAGTCAATCCTGAAGGAACTCAATCCTGAATATTTATTAGAAGGACTGATGCTGAAGCTCCAGTCCTTTGGCTACCTGATGCGAAGAGCTGACTCATTGGAAAAGACCCTGATGCTGGGAAAGATTGAAGGCAGGAGGAGAAGGGGACAACAGAGGATGAGATGGCTAGATGGCTTCACCGACTCAATGGACATGAGTTTGAGCAAGCTCTGGGAGTTGGTGAAGGACAAGGAAGCCTGGCGTGCTGCAGTTCATGGGGTTGCAAAGAGTCAGACATGACTGAGCGACTGAGCAACAACAACAATACAGTCATGAACCCATTGTCCCAGAGCACTCACAAAATAAGGTGGCTTATTTCTGTTTTCCAGATAAAGTGGTCTGGTTACATTTCAGTCAGCCTGCTAGTATGCATGCAGTCTTGAAGTTATGCAGTTCTTGAAACTCATTCTTAATTTAGGGCATTTGTATAATTTCAGATTTGTGTATGAAGTGGGACCATTAATATTTTATGTTGCATGATTTAGATTTGCACCACTAAAATTTGCTTAGCATGTCATCAAATTATGTTCTGTTTAAGACTGTAAAGTATATAATACACTGTTAGAAAATATTACATAACCACATGGTTAAAATACAAGAAGATTTTATACCTGATGTGGTACTTGGGACTAACTTCTCTATCTAGAACAAAGTGTTCCCCAGGTTCTCCCTCTTTCCATCAGGTCTCTTGTTTTTACAGTGCAGCCTAGCACGGATCTCTTGTATCATCGTTTATGTCTACTCATTGCCTCACTAGTTTCAAAGATGTGTCATGTGTCATTAACCTAGAGAGCTTCATAATGCCGGGCATAATGTTAAGGACTTAGTGGAGCTCAGGGCAAATATTTATTGAATGAAGGAAGAGATTTCATTAGGTGGATCAATGGCCTGGCTGATGGGAGGTGGGCCAGAAGGAGGCACTGTGAATGAAAATGGAAACCACAACTTGCAAAACATAAACTGTGCTCCTCCACGCCATGGTGGCCACCATAGTCCATGTTTAGGCTCTTAACAACTGTCCATACAGACCCAAACATCCATTCAGGTAAGGCCAGAGACAAAATGGTCTGACAGTCACTTCTCAGACTCTCCTGAGCTCTGAAGATAAACCACCGACTGGTCCAACTTCCCTCTGGTTTATAAATTCTGACTGGTCTTTGCCAGAACCATGCAATGACCCACTCTTGCCTCGTCCCTCCCCAAGTGCTCTGGGAGCCCTTAACCCCTGCCATCTCCCACCTCCCACCCTGCTGCCTTCCCTCTCCCCTGCCATAGAGATGTTTGGGGTTCCTTGTGGCTGCAGCAAGTTCACAGACCTCACTCTGCCTGCAGGCGTGTCTGGGGGTCTTGACTGTTGGGCTTTGTCAGATGTAAGGAAAGGAGAGATTTTAAAAAAAAATACTAGAATAAACAATAGGAAGAATTTTAAAATGTCATTTTGAAATATTTTTAAACTTGAAAAAAAATTATAAGAACAGTACAGAGAACGGCCATAACCCATCTCCCAGATTTCCCAACTGATAACATTTCACAGTGTTTGTTCCACTGCCCCGCTTTCTGCATAGAGATGTGTATGTTTGTGCGTGAGTACATGCCTTGTCACTAGTCTTTTGCTGAACACTTGAGAGCAAGCTGTAGATACGATGTTCCACAACCTCTAAACTCTTTTGGGTTTAGTTCCCCCACACTAGGCCTTTCCCTGCCTAATCACAATGCAGCCCATATAACCAAGGCAGGAAATCAGCACTGTCAGGGCAGTTCTGTCCAGTCCATATCTCCCATCCAAACATGCATCATTTCTGGGTGTCATATCTCCTTATTGGCAGTTTGAAAGAATCTTCATCTGGGGTCTGTTCTGTGTTTCCTCATGACCAACCTCAGGTTCTGTTGCTCGAGCAGAAACAGTCTGTCCTAACTAGTCCAGGCTCCTTGAGTGGCTGCATCGCTGGATGCCTATGTGCTGTGGTCAGTCCCAGCCCTCCGAGGGAAGGAACATGGCTGGAGGGTACAGAGATCCACCAGAATTACCACTCAAAGCAGTTTCCCAGAGTCAGAGGGTTCAGCTTGGGGAACAGAAGAGTCTGGCTGTTGGAACTTCCCTGGTGGTCCAGTGGCTGAGACTCTATGCTCCCAATGCAGGGGACCGGGTTCAATCTCTGATTAGGGAACTAGATCCCACATGCCCCACCTAAAGATCCCCCATGCTGTAACTAAGACCCAGTACAGCCAATTGAATATTGAAAAAAAAAAAATCAAGTTGCCGATGTGACTTCATGACTTCCACAGACCGGTCTGAATGCAGTTGCAAGTTGACCACCAGTTAGTGGGAGCTTCGTTGTCTGTAATGGTCACTTCTCCATTAAACTGTGAATGTTCAGATGGTTCTAAGGGACTCTTATAGACAGTCTTACAAGGACTTTCTAAATGGTTAATAAACACAGCGGCTCCAAGCACTCTTGTTCTTGTAACATTGTCAGCCTGTCTTTATCCAGCAGGCTTTTTGGGTTGCTTTTGGAGCTCAGAATTTTGTCTCCATCTTGGACCTTTGCTGATATCTCTTATCTCTTCAGAGTTTCTTTTCACTAACAATTGCTACTTAGAAAGTTTGTTGGCTCTAGTTTTAGGCAGGATTTTATTTGTCAGAACTGAGGAGAAAATAGGGCCCTTTTAGAAATTTAAGTCTTAAGGAAGAAATATAAAAAATACGATTTCCAAGAACTGAATGAGAGGCCTTTGGATGGAGGGAAGCAGAATACGGTGTATATATTTGAACAAACTGGGTAGAAGCCAGAGACTCAGAGACATTGGCCAGTGAGAAATTCCCAACTGGTGAGTTGAAGCGTGCTAAGTCGCTTCAGTCATGTCCAACTCTCTGCATCCCCATGGACTGTAGCCCACCAGGCTCCTCTGTCCATGGGATTCTCCAGGCAAGAATACTATAGGTTGCCATGCCCTCCTCCAGGGGATCTTCCCAACCCAGGGATTGAAATCTTGTCTCTTCTGTCTTTTGCATTGACAGGCAGGTTCTTCACTACTAGCGCCACCTGGGAAGCGTGGAGAAGCCTTTAGTTTAGTTTTCTGCATTAGTTTGTATTTCAGTCTCAGGAAAGCCGCTCCTGGATTTTGCCTGACCATCTCCCTCAAGGGCTCCGGTTCCTTTTGTGGGCAGGACTGGAGGCCAGTGGCTGCCTTCCCCTCCAGCTCTCTAGTCACTGCCCGCCCCATGGCTCACTTGTATTCATGCAGAGCAAGACACTAGCCCACAGCAGAACACTCCTGAGCCTTGTGTTCGGTTCATCTGGAACCCCTCTCTCCCACACCCTTTTCTCTCTCTCTCTCCGCTCCCCGCCCCCCCCCCCCCCACTACCACACACACACCATTACCACCACCACCATCTCATCTGCCTTTAAATGGTCTCAATTTAATAGAGAAGGCAGAAATGTCAACAACATCACTGCACCACGGACAGTAGTAGAGGCCATGCTCATCCCTGTCTGGCGCAGAAGAGAATCACCAAGAACTGACCTGGCACTGGACCTGAAGGAGGCATCTGACTTTGTGAGGGGGAAGGTGGGGGGTGTCCCCAGGTTGAGGGAGCTGAGCAGGGAATGGGGACGAGCTGGGAGCTGCCAGGGCCTTGTGAGGGACCGCAGGTTGTTCTGAGCCTGGAGCTCTGCAGAGCCCCACCCTCCCCGCCAGCCTGGAGCTCCATGTTCACCTATTCTACTTTGGGAGGGCAGGGGAACAGGCTGCATTTCATTGGGGAAAAACGATTCTGTTAGGAGGATGCTTCTGGGAACTAAGAGGGCTAAAGCTTGAACCAGACAGCATGGCCAGGTCAAGGGCGGGGCACAGGAGGGGAACTAGGAGAGGGCATTTGTGGATGGATATTAGCTGAGGAGGACAGTTTCCAGAAAGGAGTGAATGACCTGCAGGTACGTGGAGGAGGGGAAAGGACCTGCCTGTGGTCAGAGAGGGTCACTTAAGGAGTAGGAACCAGAGTTTGTCTTTTTTACTTTTTATCTTGAGAAGAGAAATAGTGTAATTATTTTGTACAGTCACAGAACAAAGAGTCATGTCATGGGTGCTGACAGTTGTACCATCTTCTTGACAGCACCTCCTCCAGGGCTATGAGAGGGTCCAGGGCAGTGGAACTCAGCCTCCAGTGGCTAGTAGGGTAGGGAGGGGAGCATTTGGGAGTTGCTGGTGATGTTAGCCAAGGACAGTAGGATGACAGGCAGGCAGGGCAAAAGAGGGTGAAGTTATAGAAATAAAAAGATTATTTTCATGTGTGCTGAACGAGTAAATTTATGGAAATAATTCTTTTTTACCTAAAATGGAAGAAAAACTATGACAAACCTAGACGGCTTATTAAAAAGCAGAGACTTTGCTGATAAAGGTTCGTCTAGTCAAAGCTATGGTTTTTCCACTAGTCTTGTATGGATGTGAGAGTTGGACCATAAAGCTGAGCACTGAAGAATTGATGCTTTTGAACTGTGGTGTTGGAGAAGAGTCCAAGAGAGTCCAAGACTCTCTCAAGAGTTCCTTGGACTGCAAGGAGATTCAACCAGTCCATCCTAAAGGAAACCAGTCCTGAATATTCATTGGAAGGACTGATGCTGAAGCTGAAGCTCCAGTCCTTTGGCCACCTGAAGCGAAGAACTGACTCGTTAGAAAAGACCCTGATGGTGGGAAAGGTTGAAGGCAGGAGAAGAAGGGGACGACAGAGGATGCGATAGCTGAATGACATTACCGACTTGATGGATAGGAGTTTGAGCAAGCTCTAGGAAGTGGTGATGGACAGGGAAACCTGGCATGCTGCAGTCCATGGAGTCTCAAAGAGTTGGACATGACTGAGTGACTGAACTCACTGACCTGAAATGGATCTGTTTCAGGTTTTTAGAAATGATCTTGTTTTGTTACTTTTAACTCAAGGAACTGAGTCATTTGATTTCCTTAGTTGTCCCTGAACAGAATAACTAATCTCTGAAAAAAATAACAATATAGTGTACCTGTGTCTGTGTGCACACACACTGTAATTTCAAGGATATATAGAAATTGGTTACCTGGTTATTATGTGACATTTTTTCCTCTTTTATTTTTTAAATTATGAAAGTATGATAACTCATTTACAGGAGACTTGGAAAATATAGAACAAGGTTACATATAGTTCTACTATAACCATTTTTTTAAGTAGATAAGATTTTTAGTTGAAGTTTCAATATCAAACTCTCAAAAATTAATAAAATGAGTAGACAGAAAAATAGAAGGTTATTGTAGACCTGAAAAGCACTATGAACCAATTCAATGTAATTAGGATTTATATGATTTTCACACAACAGTAGGATATAAATTCTGTTCAAGTTCCCATAGACTATAAACCAGGAGAAACTGGACATAAATCTATGTGCCAAAATTTCATGGTCTAAAGGTATTGAAATCATACGGAATCTGTTCTCTTATCACTGTGGAAATCATATCAAAAGCTATTTGAAAATACTCCACATATTTTCAAGTACAATGTGACATCTACCAAGGGAGATCTTTGACTTAGCCATTGAAAGCTTCAGTAAAGTTGTGAATGTTAGTCACTCAGTCATGTCTGACTCTTTGCAACCCCATGGACTGTAGCCCACAAGTGTCCTCCATCCATGGGATTTTTCAGGCAAGAATACTGGAATGGGTCGCCATTTCCTTCTCCAGAGGATCCTCCCGACCCAGAGATTGAACCCAGGTCTCCTGCATTGTGGGCAGACTCTTTAACATCTGAGCCACCAGCGAAGTGCAAAAGACTTCAGTAAAGTTAAAAGACTGAAGACGCACAGGGAGTGATTGCAGAGATGCTGCTGTTCTTCAGTTGCTAAGCGGTGTGCCGCTTTCTGTGATTCCATAGACTGCAACATTTTAAATTGAAATTTCAAAATTTCTCATTTCAAGATGAGAAATTAATATCAAAGATAGTTAAGAAACCCCATATACTTGGAAATTGTCCACTTTTAAATGATGTATGTGTCTAAGAAACCATAACAAGGAAAATTAGAAAATATTTGTAACAATAAAAAGGAAAAGAGAATTTACCCAATATTTGTTGCATGCAACCAAAGCTGCTCAGTGTTAGGAGGAGAGATGAAAGATTCAGAATATGTAGTTTGCTGTCTCTGCTGTTTGCTGTCTTTGGGATGCCCACATTTGTGGTCACTTGGTAGTCAGTAGTGAGGGCTATTGACTGTGGGCCTGGTATAGGAGGTGCCAACTCTTGGCCTGAGCGGGGGTGGCCCTAAGAGGACAGCAGGCAGAGAGGAGGCCTTTGGTGTCCTCACTGCTTCTTCACTGTGTCCTTTCTGGTGGAGGGTGTGGGAGGCTAACTCCAGAGTCACTTCCCTTCAGTGGTAACTTCATAGATCATAGGAGGGCTTGCTCTTCAGAGCCTGTGTGGGTGCGGACACAAGACCCAGTCCTCCCTGATCTCTATGTGGCCTGTTTGTTCCTGAAACCATCCCCGCTCTGAGAGTCCCCCATGGGCTTGGAGCTGGCTCTCACCTATGTTGAGAGCCTGCCCCCAAGGTGGACAGGGGCACAGGACAGATGGGATGTGGGGCTGGTGGGCAGAGGTTGGTGGCCGAGGGCTCTGCCTCGGGAGGAGACTGAAGCATGACAGTAGAGGCCCAGGCAGCTGGAAGGGCGGGTCCCAGCCCACAGACCTGGTCCAGGGCAGAGGAGGAACATAGCAGGGCCAGGACACTGGGACGTCCTGTAGGCCCCAGGATCAGAGGAAGTCATCCATGACCTTTACATACAACTTTACTGTTAATGAAAAGGTCGTAGATATCACACACAATCTTTTCTGTATTGCACTAGCAGTGAAATACAGGTGTGAGCAGGGCAGATATCCATTAACTGGGGCTCAGATCTTGAAAGTCAGCATTGGCTGAAGCCCCCGAGGACCCCTTCGCGAGGCAGCTGTGGGCCTGGCAGCTGCTTCCCTTCCGGGCAGCTACCTGCATGTGGTCACCTGGTCTAGGACACTGGGTCTGAGCCTGGGCAGAGAGAGAGTCTGGTAGGAGACTATTCCCGGATCTCTTTACAGAATGCATGGCCTTCTCCCTGCTGCCTGGGCAGGATATCTGGTGGCCACTTGGGGGCAGGGCTTCCCAGCAAGTGACCTGCCACCCGGGAGGACTGGCCACTGGGGCCTTGCTGCCTGAAGGCTTCCTTCTTCCTACTTCCTGCCTGTCAGACCTCTGCTTAAATTTGTGACTGGTGGACTTCAAGATGGAAGTGAAAGTGGAAGGCCTTTTCACCTGGGAGGTGTTTGGTTGGTTGACTCTCTGGAAGCTGTTGGTATTTAGAAGGTGCTGCTGAGGGCAGAGAACAGTACGGGGCTACCCTGTGCTTGTCTGAAGGTGACTTACATGCCGGGGACTCTGATAATTGAGGATAGCTGCAGCAGGATGACAGCAGTGGCTCTGTTTTTTTCTTTGGGATGAAAAATGAAAGTGCTTTAGGGACTCTGCTGTCTGGAAGAAGTCAACTATTTTCTTGATTGCTTTTAAAAAAGCAACTTATTGAAATTCTTTGAAACTGGCTATATACCTGTACTCCAAACATGATTTTAGCTTTCAGTTGTTTTAAAAATCATATTTTGATAGTCATTTCCATATTTGTAAGCATTTATTATAGGAACCACCTTTGTAAGCATTTATTAACTTTGTTTCTCCATTCTCTATTGTGTATTAAATTTTGAAAGATGTATTATAATTAGAGAATGAAAATCATGAACTGGATTTTTAAATATTTTAGTTTTTCCTTTTTGCTCTTACTGTATACTTTGAGTTACTGCATTTTATTTCAATAACTCATAATCACTGGCATTTTCCTACTATTTTGGCCTGAGAATTCATTTTCAGCATTTTGGAAATTATATAATTCAGCATGTTCTTATTGCTACTGTTCATATTTTAAAAATCTTAATCTTTGGCTTCCACATAAATGTGGTTCTTTCTACATGTCCTGTAAAACAAGCACACCATGTGTTCTGTGTTCACAGCAGAATGTTTAGTGGACTGTGTAATTTTAAATGGTTCAAATGTTTATGTTTTCCTCCTTGAAATTTTTAGTGAGGTACAATGAGATTGGCAAGACCTGCTAATGGTTGGGGCAGCTGTATTTTATTTCATCTAAATTTTGTTTTTACAAAATTTTGTTTTTACGTAGCACTTGGATTTACCATCTGATAATTAGATTTCTTTCTAGTGAAGAGATGTGCTCTTCCTTGCACTTTCTCATGTTTAGGTGCATTTTGAGCAGGGCACAAGGACAGCTTTGCTGAAGAAGTAGCATTCCCAAGACCGTCCTATAGGAGAGGACAGAGTCGGGCTGTCCCATTTCCTGACTTACTCTCCAGATGATGGCGTGTTCAGCGTGTCTCTGTCTGTTGTTTTGTATCTTGGACTGCGTCAGGTGTTAGCATTATCTGTTTTAGGTTGTATACTTACTGTTTCCTTTGCACATCACATGCAGATGGTATCTGATAACTGCTTTTTTTCATTTTTTAAAAAAATTTATGGCTGCACTAGGTCTTTGCTGCTGCGTGGACTTTTCTCTAGTTGTGGGGAGTGAGGACAACTCTCGTTGCAGTTCCCAGGCTCTTCATTGCAGCGGCTTTTCTTGTGATGGAGCACGGGCTCTAGGGCACGTGGGCTTCAGTGGTTGTGGTGCAAGGTCTTAGTTGCCCTGCGGTCAATGGGATCCTACCAAACCGGGATTGAACCCGTGTCCCCTGCGTTGGCAGGCAGATTCTTAACCGCTGAACCACCAGGGAAGTCCTAAATACCTGCTTTTTGAAGTTATTAAATTCTGCTTTGTGGTGTGGTCATGAGGAAATACAATAGTGCCCAGGGATTTTAGCATGCTGGGTTTTTCTTTGTTTTAATTTCCTAAGATACAATATATAAAATTATAGCTAACTTTCTCTGTGTTTTCTCAGATTTATTTTGGATCGTTTTTTAAAAAAATATATCAGTTCCTTTGTTTGGATGGTAAAAAATGAGACAGTAGAGAATTTATCCAGTGGAAACCAGTATATTTGTAAGCCTGTATTTGTGTGTATATGTGTGTGTATGTACTCTTTCGTGTCCAACTCTTTTGTGACCCTGTTGAACTCTAGCCTGCCAGGCTCCTCTGTCCATGGGATTTCCCAAGCAAGAATCTGGAGTGGGTTGCCATTTCCTTCTCCAAGGGATCTTCCCAACCTAGGGATTGAACCTAAGTCTCCTGAATCTCCTGCATTGCAGGTGATTCTTAACCCACTGAGCCACCAGTTAACCCGCTTGTAAGCCTAAGACTCCCTAAATCTTTGTTCAGGGTCTGACTTTCCAGTTTATGATCACCTGACAGTAACCTTTCCTTCTTTGTTTTTGACTGAACAGTTTCACATATTCTGTACCCTTAAAATGATGATCTCTCTGAACATAAACCATAGAGCATTCATGTTATATATAATATATGATGATGAAATATAATAGGGTCTGTAATAATGTTGTTTGCTCACCACTGATGAGTCTTGTAGATTTCAGAATCTGGTTATACAACTTAGTGTTGTTATTTAGTCGCTCAGACTTGTCCGACTCATTGTGACCCCGTGGACTATAGCCCGCCAGGCTCCTCTGTCCATGAAATTTCCCAGGCAAGAATACTGGAGTGGGTTACCATTCCCTTCTCCAGGGGATCTTCCTGACCCAGGGATCGAACCCAAGTCTCCTTCATTGGCAGGTGGGTTCTTTACCACTGAGCCACCAGGGAAGCCCCAGTTGTAATACTTAACAGAACTTAAAATATGTAGTGAATGAAATTGCTGTCTGTTGTGGCATGGGTGTTTGCCATAGATTTGATGAGAGATGGCTTGGAGATGGTAGAAAATAAGAGGAACAAGGGAGCCAGGGGTGAGGAGACCAGCCGAACTGCAGCAGGACAGCCCATGTCCTGTGTGTAGAGTCTTAACTGTCTACCTAGGTAAAGCTACCTAAAGGCCAGGCTTTTATTCTGCTCCCAAGTATCGTGATGTGAAGTTGAGGTGAAGGGACCCCTAGTAATTCCTGGGGTTAAGATGGAGTTAGGACCCTCAGCAGAAAAAGCTGGTTCTTTGTCGGGACATTGGTTGGAAGCAAATGCAGTCATTGGGTGTCCAGGGTCACCTGCCGTCCCAGCAGGTGCCCGAGTCCCAGCTGAAACCAGGTCGGGGGTGGGGTGATCAGAGCTGCTGATGTGAGAAAGAAAGCCTCAATTTGGGGAGCCAGTGTTGGTCCCCTTGATCCCACAGGATGGCTGGAGGCTTGATCAACCGCTCAGGGATGAGAATAGTCAGCATCTACAGGAAAGAACAGGGGAGCCATCTACTGACAGCACAGGTAAAGCGATATGGTGAAGGTTGAGCATACCGCTGTGCTAGTACTTGGTGAGTGTTAAACCTACTCTACAGAAGTTTGTCATTTTCAATATATGCCATTTTGTAGAAATGGGAGAGTGTTGAGCATCTTTCTATGCCTGGGGGATCCTTTGGAGTTATTGGGGCAGGAGGGGGGAGCAGGGACAGAGATGGAGGGCTCTGCTGCTGCAGGGGGGTCGGGTGGGTGGGACTCACAGCACAGAGTAAGGACCCCCGGCCCAGAGAGAACTGAATAGTGTGCACAGAGTGAGGTGGGCTGGGAGGGCATGGAGAGCTCCGGTCAGGAGGAAGGAGGGGTGAGCTTCTGAGGAGAGGTGATGATGCAGGGTTGCTGCTGAGGGACGGAAGGAGAGGGAAGTGACTGGGAGTGTGAGCAGGGATTGCGGGCATGGTTGAGGGACCCTGAGGTCAGAGACCATGACTGCAGGGGACAGCGGGTCTGTGTGACGCTCTCCAGACAGGCTCTGCAGCCTGGCGCAGCAGGCTGGCTGGTCCAGAAGAGATCGAGTGGTAAGAATTGAAGTTCTAGATGAGAGGATCCTGGAGATGATGGCCCCTGGGGCCAGAGTGATAATGCAAGGAGATGAAGTCAGAAGAGAGAGTGTCGGTGGGCCTAGTGCAGAATTCAGGAGCTTTGTGCCAGGCATAGAAGTTTAAGAAGTTGTCAGGGGAGCAGTGGCATTGAGACCAGGTGTGGCTCTAGGAGGGACAGTTGGAATGGATATTGGGGGTCAGGGTCTTTCCTCCGTAAAGGGAGCTAGTTAAGTTGTTTGGAGTGACCATGGGCTGTGAAATGGCCATTCCTAACTGTCCTTTCCTGGTCATGTTAACACTGCTCTGGATGGCTCTTGTAAAGCCACCTGCACCTCAGGCGAGATGCCAGAATTTTAGAAAATTCCTGACAGTAATGCCAAAAGTGACGGGGGCTAACAGAGTCGAGTACTTTTGATGACTGGAGCAGAGGAGGTTGAGAAGGTAAATATGAAGAGTGGAATTTGAGGAGAAATTTGAGAATAAGGACCCCCTGAAGAGAGAGAGAAGAAATGGTTTGTGGCGTGATTTCAGCTAACAGGAGAGTTAAATGCTGAGTGTTAGGAAACAAACAGGTGTTTTGTGGGGTATTAATGTAATAAACAGGCTTCCCTGATGGCTCAGAGATTAAAGCATCTGCCTGGAATGCGGGAGACCCGGGTTCGATCCCCGAGTTTGGAAGATCCCCTGGAGAAGGAAATGGCAACCCACTCTAGTACTCTTGCCTGGAGAATCCCATGGAGGGAGGAGCCTGGTAGGCTACAGTTCATGGGGTCGCAAAGAGTCGGACACGACTGAGCGACTTCACTTTAATGTAATAAACAGAAGTAGTGTGCCTGGAAGCAGGGAGGATGTGGTGCTTTGTTTGACTTCACTTCTGGCAATCACTCTCCAGGCACTTCTGAGAGTTTGCCTCTCATGCATGGTTTCGAACCACTTCTGAGGCCTCCACCCTTAGCTGACTGATTTATAGGAAGATCACAGCTATTTCAGAAATTAGAATTATCGAACATTTTGTAAATTTAGTCAAATGACAGTCTTTGCAAGCTTTATTTACTTCCTCAAATCACATCAGCTCTTCACACCCTCCTTGTAATAAAGCTGATTAGCTTTTGCCTATAATGTTTGTATTTGAAGCTGAAAACCATGTTAGAAGTTCCAAACACTTCAGCCATAAGCTTCAGTCATGTGTACACTTAGACGATAAACCTTCTTTTAAAAATTTTATTTCTCATTGAGGTAATTCAGACAGAGAAGGAAAAATACCTTATGACATCCCTTATGTATGGAATCAAAAAGAAATGATATAAATGAACTTTCAAAACAGAAAGAGACTCACAGACTTAGAGAATGAACTTATGGTTGCCAAGGGGAAGGGAAAGTTAGGGAGTTTGGGATGGACATGTACACAGTGTTATATTTAAAATGGATAACCAACAAGGACCTCCTGTATAGCACAGGGAACTCTGCTCAATGTTATGTGGCAGCCTGGGTGGGAGGGGAGTTTGAAGGAGAATGGATACAGGTATGTGTCTGGCTGAGTCCTTTCGCTGTTTACCTGAAACTATCACAGCCTTGTTTGTAAATCGGCTATACCTGATATAAGATAAAAAGTTTAAAGTTTGAAAAAAAATTTATTACTCATGAATTTTAGATCTGTTTTAAATTTAAGGAGTAGTTAAAGTAAAAAAAGACGCCAGTCAGCGTCCTTGTCTCTCCAGTTTTGGTGCTTGGCGTAGGGGTGTCTCCATTTAGCATCAGTCAGGGTGCTGCGAGGAGGAGTGTAGGGGATGCGGAGGGGGCTGGGAGATCACAGCTGGCCTGCCCCCCTGTCACCACTGGGCACCGCCCCAGGGTAACCTGCAGAGAACTGTGAATCACCACATTCCTGCTTTAATCACAGATGTTTAAAAAAACACGGGTTGGGTTGCTTCACCTTGAATTGTTTTGCTTTTAATTTTGTGTCTTAAATTAGCACTTATGCAGTTGCCCAGGTAGCACAGAGACATTCATTATGTGTAGCATTTGCCAGTAGTGTAGATAGACACAGTCAAAGATAATATGGAAGAAGTCAGGAGTTTCTTTCTTTTAAGGAAACAAGTGTTTATCTGTCCTTTGTGTCATCAGATACCTAGTTTTAAAAATTTCCCTCAGTATCAATATTTGTGACATTTCTCTCAAATCTTGGTTCTCCTGCCATGAGTGACTTGAAGCAAAGACAGAATGAGAGATTTTCCCCTTTTTTGTATTTCCTGTGTGCTGTCAGATACAACTTGGTGGGATGCGTCTTGCTTTAAACTCATGTCCTGTGCTAGACCCTGGTAGTAAACTGACTACAGTTACTGGCTGGAGGCCAACTGCCTGTCCATCCTCAGCTTGGGCCCGTCTCTCTGGGGAGGCTGTCAACAGGCTGCCATGTCCTCATTTCCTGTCTCTTCCCGCATCCCTGTCTCTTCCCGCATTCCTGTCTCTCAGTGGACCAGGCTGAACTTCCACTGATGTGTCACCCTCTCTTCCTGTTGAGTTTGCTGACTGTGAGGTCCACACACAGGTTTGTCCCCTATTCTTTCCGTTTCTCGTAATCTGATATCTCACCAGGTGAAATGCCTTTTCTCAGATGCCTTTTCTTCAGCTATTGTCCTGACTTCTTTGCAGAATCCATCAGTTGAACAGTATCATCTTCCTGAAGTTCTTTCAAAGTGTACTGATTCTCGTCCTAACCCCTCTGATTCTGCCTCCTGTATTTCCAAAACTTCTTTAACCCACCATCTTTGTGTGGTCCTTACCTGGTGCTGAGCCATAGCTCCTGTGATGGTTCCTCCTCCAGGAGTGACATTAACTGTTGTTGCTCTGAGCCTCACTTGTCAGCTGGCATCTCCTGCTGATGGACAGTGTTGGCATGTGAACAATCTGCCCTTACTTCAGACCCAACTGAAATGGTCATGCATGTGTTATGTTAATGTGTGTATTACGAGGTACATGGACATGTCTGTAGGTATTAATAGAAAGAGAGTCTAGAGAAAAATTCCAAAATATTCACAGGGATGTGTGTATGCATCAAGGATTATTAATAATTTTTATTTTTTGTTTCTTTTCCACGTTTAACATTTTAAGTATTGTATATGTATACAAATACATATTTGTAGATATATAATTTTTATGCCTTTATAAAGTTTGTACAATTATGAATTATTTTAATCATTCAGTTCAGTTTAGTCACTCAGTCGTGTCTGACTCTTTGCAACCCCATGAACTGCAGCATACCAGGACTCGCTGTCCATCACCAACTCCCGGAGTCCACCCAAACCCATGTCCATTGAGTCAGTGATGCCATCCAACTATCTCATCCTCTGTCGTCCCCTTCTCCCCCTGCCCTCAATCTTTCCCAGCATCAGGATCTTTTCAGTGAGTCAGCTCTTTGCATCAGGTGGCCAAAGTATTGGAGTTTCCGCTTCAACATCAGTCCTTCCGATGAACACCCAGGACTGATCTCCTTTAGGATGGACTGGTTGGATCTTCTTGCAGTCCAAGGGACTCACAAGAGTCTTCTCCAACACCACAGTTCAAAAGCATCAATTCTTTGGCATTCAGCTTTCTTTATAGTCCAACTCTCACATCCATACATGACCACTGGAAAAACCATAGCCTTGACTAGGTGGACCTGTGTTGGCAAAGTAATGTCTCTGCTTTTAAATATGCTGTCTAGGTTGGTCATAACTTTCCTTCCAAGGAGTAAGCGTCTTTTTTAATTTCATGGCTGCAATCACCATCTGCAGTGATTTTGGAGCCCCCCAAAATAAAGTCTCTCACTGTTTCCATTGTTTCCCCATCTATTGGCCATGAAGTGATGGCATCGGATGCCATGATCTTAGTTTTCTGAATGTTGAGTCTTAAGCCAACTTTTTCACTCTCCTCTTACACTTTTATCAAGAGGCTCTTTAGTTCTTCTTCACTTTCTGCCATAGGGGTCATCTGCATATCTGAGGTTACTGATATTTCTCCCGGCAATCTTGATTCCAGCTTGTGCTTTCCTCCAGCCCAGCGTTTCTCATGATGCACTCTGCATTTAAGTTAAATAAGCAGGGTGACAATATACAGCCTTGACGTACTCCTTTTCCTATTTGGAACCAGTCTGTTGTTCCACGTCCAGCTGTAACTGTTGCTTCCTGACCTGCATATAGGTTTCTCAAGAGGCAGGTCAGGTGGTCTGGTATTCCCATCTCTTTCAGAAATTTCCACAGTTTATTGTGATCCACACAGTCAGAGGCTTTGGCATAGTCAGTAAAGCAGAAATAGATGTTTTTCTGGAATTCTCTTGCTTTTTTGATGATCCAGCGGATGTTGGCAATTTGATCTCTGGTTCCTCTGCCTTTTCTAAATTCAGCTTGAACATCTGGAAGTTTACGGTTCACGTATTGCTGACGCCTTGCTTGGAGAATTTTGAGCATTACTTTACTAGTGTGTGAGATGAGTGCAATTGTGCGGTAGTTTGGGCGTTCTTTGGGCGTTCTTTGGCATTGCCTTTCTTTGGGATTGGAATGAAAACGGACCTTTTCCAGTCCTGTGACCAATGCTGAGTTTTCCAAATTTGCTGGCATATTGAATGCAACACTCACAGCATCATCTTTCAGGATTTGAAATAGCTCAACTGGAATTCCATCACCTCCACTAGCTTTGTTCGTAGTGATGCTTCCCTAAAGCCCACTTGACTTCACATTCCAGGATGTCTGGCTCTAGGTGAGTGATCACACCTTTGTGATTATCTGGGTCGTGAAGATCTTTTTTGTACAGTTCTTCTGTGTATTCTTGCCACCTCTTCTTAATATCTTCTGCTTCTGTTAGGCCCCTACCATTTCTGTCTTTATTGAGCCCATCTTTGCATGAAATGTTCCCTTGGTATCTCTAGTTAAAATACATTAGTATTAAAATTGTATTTATTTATTTGGCTGCACTGGATGTTAATTGTGGCACTCAGGATCTGGATCTTCAATCTTCGTTCATTGTAGCATGTGTGATCTCTTAGTTGTGGCATGTGGGATCTAGTTCCCTGACCTGGAATCCAACTCAGACCCGTTTCATTGGGGGGGCAGAGTTCTAGCCACTGGACTACCAGGGAAGTCCCTAAAATAGATTAGTTTTAATATATTCTTTAATAGTTCTAGTAGTATTCAAATCAGTTTTAGAATTCTGTGTTGAAAATTACAATAAGAGAAGAAGAATAACTCTCAGATAAGCTAAATATTCCTTTTGCAAAATGGAAACAAAAATGGAGACTTCACAGTTGTAGAATAAGCTGATTTGTTTAGCGAGAAGATTGGTTATTGATTTGTAGAAACTTCTTGTACATTGTAATTGTTAGTCCTCTAATGGCAGTATGCATTGCAGAGGTCTTCTCATCCATGGTTTACCTTTCACTTGCTACTTTGTGGCCCTAATTTTAATGTTTATTCGTCTTTTCCTTTATGGTTTTTATTCTCTTAAGGTCTTATTTAAAAAACCCTTTCTTTCTCGAAGTCATAAAAAGAATGTTCTCCCTTATGTTTTAAAAAATGTTTTAGTGTTTGCTTTTCACATTTGAGTCTTTAATCCTGAAATTTATTTTTGGATGTTGTGAGAGGTAGAGATTGCTTTGTTATTTTCAGCATGGATACTATTCATGAAGTTTCATCCTTTCCGTACTGATCTGTAATACCTTATCTGTCAAATAGAAGGTTCTTGTGTGTTTTCTTTTCCATTGGTCTGTTTACCAAGTCCTATGTTGAGACCATATGGTGTTAATTACTGTAACTCACAAACAAATCATGAAAGCTGGTGGGGCAAGTGCCTTCCCATCTCACCCTGATTGTTGAAGGCTGCCTGGCCTACACTTGGCCCTTCTATCTTCTTTCCACATTTTATAATCAATCATCAGATTCCACACAAAATCTAATTCTACAGAATTAGATTGGGGGAGAATTAGAATGAGTAGAATTAGAATGGGGGAGAATTAATCTCTTTATAGTTTGGACTCCTTATACTTGAACAGAGCATGTCTCTCTATTCTAAAATTTTTTTCAGTAAAGTTACATCTTATATGACTTGTAAGATTTGTTAGTTTTTTTGTCATTTAAAATGGCTTAAATTTTATTTTTGCTTTCTAACTGCTATTGTGTAGATGTTTAATTGACTTTTGTATTTTGGTGTTAGAACCAGCAGCCTGCCGTTTTAATTCTCATAGTGTCTAGATTTCCTGGAGATTCTCTGTAGACTCTGCTGGTCCCTGCGAGTTGTGATGGATTTGTCTGGGCCCTCATGCCACCCTGCGCATCTTTCATCTGTGCTGGCCACCCCAGATGAGGGCCGTGATAGTGGTCCTCTTAGTTTCCGATGCTTTGCCCTCAGGGGTGGTATTTGCTGCATATTTTTGTAGGTCACCTTTATTAGGTTAGAGGACTCCTAGTCTCAGTTTACTAATAATTTGTATCATAAATTAGTGTTCAGTTTTGAAGAGTGCCTTTCCTGTACCTTTTAAGCTAATCCAGTGTTTCGCCTTTATTTTTAATTGACATCTTCATGTCAGTGTGGTGAATTACAAAGTTCTACTGCTGTATTTTCTATTAATAGCGTAAAACTGTTTTTGTGTCACTTGAATAAATTGTACTTGACAATGTTGATGTTATTTAAAACTTGGCAAAATTGGGTTTCCTAACATTTTTAGAAAGATTTTTGCATCTACTTAGAAACCAAGATGTTGATGCTGTTCTTACTCACTTGGGTTTCTGGGCTTTCCTGTCTTCATGGTATGAGCTGGCATTGATTCCTTCCCTTCTCGTTCTCTGGGGTAGTTGGTGTAAACAGAAATTTATCCATATCTCGATGTTTGATATAACTTGCCAAAAGTATCATCGAAGGCTGATTTTTGTCTGTTTCTATTAATAATATGTTTTGAAGGGTAGATATTGAAGTACTGATTCAATTTCTTCAGTGCTTCTAGGTTTATTCAAGTTTTACGTTTCTTCTTGAATTAATTTTGATGTTATATTTTTCTTTCTTTTTTTTATATATATATATTTTTTATTATTATTATTTTTTTTGGTCATACATTGATATGAATAAAGAAAGTGTTTATTTATTTGTTTGTGCCAGGTCTTTGTTGTGGCGCATGGGATCTTTAGTTGTGGCATGTGAAATCTAGTTCCGTGGCCAGGGATTGAACCTGGGTCCTGAGCTTCGGGGGCATGGAGTCTTAACCATTGGATCACGAGGGGGAGTCTCATTACAGTTTTCTTAAAAACTTTTCATTCTCCATCAAAATTTCACTTTTATTTGCATAAAGTTGTTCATTATATTCTGTCTTTTTCTTAATGTCAGCTATCTCTACACTGTGACTCTCTTTTTCATTCCCATTATTTTTTCTTTGTACCTTCTGTATTTTTCTTTAGTCAAGGAGCCAGCTTTTGATTGGGTTGCTTTTTGTCATGGTTTGTTTTTAGTTTCATCATTCTCCTCACACACTCTTAACCTTCTGATCATTCTTCCCCTCATTTTTGAGTTGCACATTTAGCTTAGTGTTTTTCAGTCTTCCTGCTTTTCTGATATACACTTATAATAACAGATTTCTCTCTAATTAGTGGTATAGATGAGTCCTATTGAAATATTTAGAGCTTTCATTGTCATTAGTTTTAAGTATTTTTTAATATCCTTTATGATTTCTTCTCTGACCTATGATTGTTTCTACCTGTGTTCATAAATTTCCAAGAAGGACACAAATTGGTTACCTTTCTGCCCTTGATTTCTGATTTCATTGTTGTAAGATAATGCAGTCTGTGTGATGATGTTTCTTTGATAATTGTTGAAATGTGCATATTACCTGATTAAGTCAGTTTCTTTAAGATGCCAATGGGTTGAAAACAGTGAGTTCTCCAGTCACTTTGTGTGAGTTGCTCAGTCATGTCAGACTTTTTGTAGCCTGCCAGTCGCCTCTGTCTGTGGATTTCTCCAGGCAAGATTACTGGAGTGAGTTGCCATTTCCTCCTCCAGGGGATCATCCCTACTCAGGATTAAACCTGGGTCTCCTGCGTTGCAGGCAGATTCTTTACCACCTAAGCCACCAGGGAAGCCCAGTCACTTTGGATTAGACTTCCTAGTTATTTAGATTTTCTCTATTTGATCAATTAATTTACTGAAATAAATGTGTTAACTCCTACTACTGTGATAGTGGAGTTCTCCATTTTTTCCTTCTAGTGATCAAATTTTGCTGTTGGAAGTTTACTTGTGTAAGTCCTTGGGTGTACATGCACATTTGTTTCTGCTGGTTGTATAACCTAGATGTAGAATTGCTACATATTAGCTTGTGCATCAAATTGCCAACAGTTCGCTGGATCATAGAAAAAGCAAGGGAATTCCAGAAAAACATCTATGTTTCATTGACTGTGCTAAAGCCTTGGACTGTATGGATCATAGCAAACTGTGGAAAGCTCTTAAAGAGATGGGAATACTAGGACATCTTACCTGTCTCCTGAGAAATCTGGATGCAGGTCAAGAAGCAACAGTTAGAACCCTGTATAGAACAACTCATTTGTTCAGGATTGAGAAAGGAATACAACAGGACTGTCTGCTGTCACCCTGTTTATTTAATCTATATGCTGAGCACATCATGAGAAATGCTAGGCTAGATGAATTACAAGCTGGAATCAAGATAGGCAAGAGAAACATTAACAACCTCAGATATGCGGTTGATACCACTCTAATGGTAGAAAGAGAAGAGGAACTAAAGAGCCTCTTGATGAGGGTGAAGGAGGAGAGTAAAGAGCAGGCTTAAAACTAAGTATTAAAAAACTAAGATCCTGGCATCTGGTCCCTTTACTGCATGCAAATAGAAGGGGAGAAGGTGGAAGAAGTGACAGAGTTCCTCTTTTTGGACTCTGAAATCACTGTGGATGATGACTGCAGCCATGAAATCAAAGGAAAGGAAAGCTTTCTTGGCAGGAAAGCTATGACAAACCTAGACAGCGTGTTGAAAAGCAGAGACGTTACTTGCTGACAAATGTCCGGGCTGTAGTTTTCCCAGTGGTCATGTACAGTTTTGAGAGCTGGACTGCAAAGAAGGCAGAGCACCAAAGAATTGATATCCTTGAACTGTGGTGCTGGAGAAGTCTTCTGAGAGTCCCTTGGACAGCAAGGAGATAAAACCAGTCAATCTTAAGAGAAATCAAGCCTGAATACTCATTGGAAGGACTGATGCTGATGCTGAAACTCCAGTATTTTGGTCACCTGATATGAACAGCTGACTCATTGGAAAAGTCCCTGATGCTGGGAAAGATTGAGGGCAGAAGGGAGAAGAGAGCATCAGAGGATAAGATGGCTGGATGGCGTCACTGATGCAGTAGACATGAACTTGGACAAACTTTGGAGGTGGCGAGGTACAGCAAGGCCTGACATGCTGCAGTCCATGGGTTTGCAAAGTCAGACACGACTGGTCTACTGAACAACAAGCTTGTGCATATGTTCAGTTTTATTAGGTGATACTACACAGCTTTCTAAAGTGATTTAAATGATTTATAATCTTTTGAGTTCTGCATAACAGTTCCCTTTATACTATTTTAGCAGCACTTAGTATTGTCAGTTTTTAACATTTTAGCCACTGTAGCTGGAGTGTGCCAGCTGAAGGGCATGTCCCTGGTCAGAGCCTGACAAAGTGTGATCTGCTGGAAAAGGGAATGGCAAACCACTTCAGTATCCTTGCCTTGAGAACCCCATGAACATAATGAAAAGGCAAAAAGATACGATACTGGAAGATGAGCCTTCAGGTTGGTAGGTGTCCAATATGCTACTGGAGAAGAATGGTGAAATAGCTCTAGAAGGAATTAAGAGGCGGAAACAATGCCCAGTAGTGGACGTGTCTGATAATGAAAGTAAAGTCTGATGCTGTAAAGAACAATATTGCATAGGAACCTGGAATGTTAGGTCCGTGAATCAAGGTAAATTGGATGTGGTCAAGCAGGAGATGGCAAGAGTGAACATCAACATTTGAGGAATCAGTGAACTAAAATGAATGGAAATAGGCAAATTTAATTCAGATGACCATTATATCTACTACTGTGGACAAGAATCCCTTAGAAGGAATGGAGTAGCCCTCATAGTCAACAGGAGTCTGAAATGCAGTACTTGGATGCAATCTCAAAAACGACAGTGATCTTGGTTCATTTCCAAGGCAAACCATTCAGTATCACAGTAACTCAAGTATATGCCCTAAGCACAAATGCCGATGAAGATGAAGTTGAACAGTTCTATGAAGGACCTATAAGACCTTCTAGAACTAACACCAAAAAAAGATGTCCTTTTCATCATAGGGGATTGGAACGCACAAGTAGGAAGTCAGGAGATACCTGGAGTAACAGGCAAGTTTGGCCTTGGAGTACAAAATGAAGCAGGACAAAAGCTAACAGAGTTTTGCCTAGAGAACGCGCTGATCATAGCAAGCACTCTTCCAACAACACAAAAGACGACTCTACATGTGGACATCACCAGACAGTCAATACTGAAATCAGATTATATCCTTTGCAACTGAAGATGGAGAAGCTCTGTACAGTGAGCAGAAACAGACCTGGAGCTGAGTGTGGCTCAGATCATCCATCAGCTCCTTCCTGCAAAATTCAGGCTCAAATTGAAAGAAGGAGGGAAAACTTCTAGGCCATTTATGTATGACCTGAGTCAAATCCCTTAGGATTATACAGTGGAGGTGATGAATAGATTCAAGGGGTTAGATTTCGTAGACAAGAGTGTCTGAAGAACTCTGGATGGAGGTTCATAACACTGTACAGGAGGTGGTACCAAAACCACCCCCAAGAAAAAGAAGTGCAAAAAGACAAAGTGGTTGTCTGAGGAGGTCTTAAAAAAAGCTGAGAAAAGGAAAGAAGTGAAAGGCAAAGGAGAAAGAGAAAGATATACCCAACTAAATGCAGAGTTCTAAAGAATAGCAAAGAGAGAGAAAAAAGCCATCATTAGTGAACAATGCAAAGAAATAGAGGAAAATAATACAACAGGAAAGACTAGAGATCTCTTCAAGAAAATTGGAGATACCAAGGAAACGTATCATGCAAAAATGGGGACAATAAAGGACAGAAACGATAAGGACCTAACAGTAGCAAAAGAGATTTAGAAGACAGGGCAAGAATACACAGTACTGTACAATAAAGGTCTTAATGACCTGGATAACCAGGATGGTAGTATGGTAAGTGTGAAGTCCTGGAGTGTAAAGTCAAGTGGCCCTTAGGAAGCATTACTACAAACAAAGCTAATGGAGGTGATGGAATTCCAGTTGAGCTATTTCAAATCCTAAAAGATGATGCTGTTAAACAAACAGTGCTGCATTCAATATGCCAGCAAATTTGGAAAACTCAGCATTGGCCACAGGACTGGAAAAGGTCAGTTTTAACTCCAATCTCAAAGAAAGGCAATGCCAAAGAATGTTCAAATTACTGTACAGTTGCACTCATTTCACATGCTAGCAAGATTATGCTCAAAATCCTTCAAGCTAGGCTTTAGCAGTACATGAACTGAGAATTTACCATGTACAAGCTGGATTTAGAAAAAGCAGAGGAACCAGAGATCAAATTGCCAATATCTGTTGGATCATAGGAAAAGCAAGAGAATTCCAAGAAGTTTTACTTCTGCTTCATTGACTATGCTAAAGCCTTTGACTGTGTGGATCACCACAAACTGGAAAATTCTTAAAGAGAAGGGAATATCAGACCACCTTACCATTTCCTGAAAAACCTATATGCGGGACAGAAGCAACAGTTAGAACCAGACATGGAACAATGGACTGATTCAAAATTGGGAAAGAAGTACATCAAGGCTGTATACTGTCACCCTGATTATTTAGCTTACATGCAGAGTACATCATGAGAAATGCCAGGCTGGATGAAGCACAAGCTGAAATCAAGATTGCTGGGAGACAAGTCAGCCACCTCAGATATGTAGATGATACCACTTTAATGGCAGAAAGTGAAGAGGAACTAAAGAGCCTTTTGATAAAAGTGAAAGAGGAGAGTGAAAAAGCTGGCTTAAAATTCAACATTCAGAGAAACAAAGATCATGGCATCAGGTCCCATCATTTCATAGCAAATGGGGAAAATGTGGAATCAGTGACAGATTTTATTTTCTTGGGCTTGAAAATCACTGCAGATAGTGACTACAGCCATGAAATTAAAAGACCCTTGCTTCTTGGAAGAAAATCTATGACAAACCTAGACAGCATATAAAAAGCAGAGACATCACTTTGCAGACAAAGCTCACGTACAGATGTGAGAGTTGGACCATAGACAAGGCTAAGCACCAAAGAACTGATGCTTTTGAACTGTGGTGTTGGAGAAGGCTCTTGAGAGTCCTTGGACTGCAAGGAGATCAAACCAGTCAATCCTAAAGGAAATCAGTCCTGAATATTCATTGGAAGGACTGATGCTGAAGCTGAAGCCCTGTTACTTTGGCCATCTGATGCGAAGAGTCGACTCATTGAAAAAGACTCTGATGTTGGGAAAGATTGAAGGCAGGAGAACAAGGGAATGACAGAGGATGAGGTGGTTCGGTGGCATCACTGACTCAATGGACATGAGTTTGAGCAAACTCTGGGAGACAGTGAAGGACAGGAAAGCCTGGCATGCTACAATCCAAGTGATCACAAAGAGTCAGACACAATACAGCAACTGATCAACAAACTGGGGTATAATAGTAGCACATTGTGGGTTTAGTGTGCATTTCTATAATAACTAAATAGTTTGAGCCATTTTTCATGTTTCTTGATTCTTCTTTGCAGTTTCTTTCTCTCTGTCTCAACAATCTTGTCTTTTATCTGGTCGACCACAAGTTATTTTATACTTTGTGTCTCACTCTCTAATATTCAGAGTAATTATGGGTATTCTGTTGCTTATGAGCTTTTTCCATAGAGTCTTGTCTTTTTGTATGTCTGTTTATATTTATTGACTAAGTGCCCAAAAGATGAAAAGAATTAACAAGAAATTAAAGTCCAGTCTTCTTCTAAAATGGGTTGTGTTTGTTTCTGGCAGGCACTTGGAATCTTTGTCCCACCTTAGTCCAGTTGCAAGAACTTGAGTGGTTCAGAAGTGAGCCTGTGAGGTGCCTGTGAAGACCTGGTTGTCTCTTCTTTTGAAGGGAGCACGCTTTCCAGAACCTATCCCAAACTGAGGAGCATTTCCCAGGCACTCTGACTTGGTGGGCCTGGATTCCAGTTTCTGTCCCTTGGACCCATGATGGAGTCACAGAGCTGCTTGGCCACATCCTAGAGTCAGAGGGCACCCTCAGGGAGAGTGACCCCCATGTGCTTGATTCATGCCCCCAGACCTCCATTCTCCCAGGATCTGACTTAGAAGGTCTTTGTTCTCTTACTGGTTCTGTGATTTCTTCAAGAAAATATCATTTGTGTTTTTCCAGTTGTGTTCAGCTGGAGGTTTAGTCTCAGTTACTAGGCTACCTCTCCCAGAGTCTCAACTCCTCCCATAGACATGCTTTTTCCTCCTGTTATTCTTAACTTCTCTTTATGTGTCTCTGTGGATTTTGTAGAGCTTATTTTTCTTTTTTACACAATCTCAGTTTTTATCCACTTAGACATATTGCCTGTACATATTCTTACTGTGATTTGTGATATATTTAGATGGATTTCTATCATGTCTTCCTGTGCTTTGTATTTACCCTACTTCTTCTGGGATTTTCACTTTCTTGGGCCTTTTCCTGTCCATCACACGTGTGAATTTGTTCGTTACACCAAATAATTCTTTACCATTTGACGGGTCCCTCTGGTTATTTATGAGATTTTAATTATTTGTGGGGATAAAGACAAAGATCATGTGAAAAGCTCTTTTTAAAAAACTCAGTTTCTATTTATAAACTCTCAATTTGCTCTCTGTACTTTAAAAGTACACAAAAATGTGTTTCTTTCACCTCCTTTTTATCCTTTTTCCTTTAGTTTTCAGTAAGATCAAGCATTCTGAGTTGAGAGTTTGTTTCCTTTTGGGGGATTTTGGGGTTATGACATGCTGAGTCTAGCCCACAGCCCTGGGTCAGGCTCCCTCCCAGGCTTGCCAGCCTCCAGGGGGCTGAAGACAGCCCTGGTTAGACAGAGTGCCCAGGAAAACAGAGTAGGAGAGGAGAAGACCAAGATGTGGCGGAGAACACATATCTTTTATCTTCTGCTCTATGCTGGTCAGGATCTGCCTGCAAATAATAAAAACCACCGAACTTTACCCTTTCAGTGGGTGAATTTTATGATGTGTGATACATACTTTAATCAAGCTGTAAAAGGGAAGATCTGCCATCAGAGAGATAAGGGAGAATGTATCAGAAACTGCTGACCTGCTCATGAATTCCACAAGTCTGCTGACTCAGTGTGACAGGTATTTCCAAGTACAGTGCACACAGGCAGGAAGGGGTGTGTGTGTTTACAGGAATGACTTCCTGAGCTCTTGGTGAATGCCATCATTTACAGGTTGTAATTATTATGTCCACAGCAGCAAGTCAGTATCTCTGTTTGTAAATTTTTTTATATATAGAAAAGGAGGTAGCACAGAGGAGAAACGAGCATACCGTTTGACGAGAGCCTCCAGTCAGTCACCAACCGTGGGGCTCTAGTGACCAGGACAGGGGAGGACCCACCCTGGTCTCAGGGGCTGGATGGCTGCTCTGTTCTCAGAGATCCCGGTGTTCTTGGAGAAGGATACTCAGCTCCGGGGGCTGAGGGGGGCTGGCTGAGAGGTCTCCTGCATAGTTCATGCTGTGCTGCTCTCACTGTTTCTGTGGTCTCGTTCCAGAACAGGAGGAAACTGAAGGGAGACAGTACAGCCTGGGATGTCCCACCATGACCCCAGGTGAGAGTGCGCAGTCCTCTCAACCCACACAGTACTTGAGAGGTTAAGAGAGCTTCACTGTTCGCGACTCCCCTTACTGATGAAGCCGAATTGGCTCTTGGATTCCTTTCTGTGGCTGGAGCACGTGGTGCTGCCAGCACAGGTGGACTGCGGCCAGTGGTGCTCCAGGGGATGAGCTCTGCTGTCCCTACCAGCCAATGTGCACTGGGCACTCCTGAGCCTGCGTTCCAGTGAGCACCAGGAACATGGAATGCAAGTGCAATGTGTCAGGACTGAGGCAGGGACCCAGCAACATTCCTCAGATAACCGCAGGCCCAGAGTTGGGCAGACTGGGGCTGCGTCAGACCTGGGCAGTTCAAGGAGCAGCCAGGTCAGACCTCATGGTCTCAGCTGCACATTTCCAGGAGAGCTGCATTCCAGGAAAGCTAATCCGATTGCCCACCCCACCGCAGATCAGCCCCTGTCCCTATGGCCAGGCAGTGCAGTCACAGTGCGCTAGCCCGGTGATGCTGGGTCGGGGCCTGAGGTCTCGAGATACAGTGGACATCCCCCAGTTCCGTGTTGCAGGCATGTGTCATGTACCTAACAGCAACCACACTGTCTGTATTATTTGTGCTCCGCTCTTTTTTAGTATTCCATATGCTTCAGAGACATTTTAGTGACTTTTTGCTATTTCTTACGTGGACATGTTGCAGCTGATTGATTCCTCAATTGTTAAACATTTAGATTGCTTGTGTTTTTTCCCCTAAATTAAAAAATTACTGCTTTGAATATAAGTCTCTAAGTTTACATTTCCTTATGATAGGCTTCTGAAGGAGAACCTTTGAACCAACGGATGAGAATTGTTATGTTAGTTGTTGGCATGTGTCATCAGATGGCTTTCTGGAATGGTGGAGTGACTGATGCTTGTAGAACTGGCTGGGTGTATACAGATGATGACAGACATGCTGGAATAAACAAGTAAGGCATATCCAGCTTTAAGGATAAGAGCACCCAAGACATGGTAGTAACCTAAATGTCCATCCACAGAGGAATGGGTAAAGAAGATGTGGTACATATATACAATGGAATATTACTCAGCCATTAAAAAGGAACAAAATTTGTGCCATTAGCAGCAACATGAATGGGCCTAAAGATTGTCATAGTGAGTGAAGTAAGTCAGACACAGAAGGGGAACTACCTGACACCCCTTATATGAACTTATTGACAAAACAGAGACTCACAGGCTTAGAGAATGAACTTATGGTTGCTGGGCAGTGGGATAGTTGGGGAGTTTGGGATGGACATGTGCACACTGCTGTACTTAAAATGGATAACCAACAAGGAACTTTGCTTAATGTTGTGTGCCAGTCTGGATGGGAGGGGAGTAAGGGGGAGAATGGATATATGTATATGTATGGCTGATCCCTTTGCTGTCCACCTGAAACTAGCACAACATTGTTAATTGGCTATACCCCAATACAAAATAAAAAGTTAAAAAAAAAATAGGTTCATCTGTGTACCTCCCAAGGTCTGCTGGCCATTACGTTTGGGGATATCCTGCTATGTTTTACTTTGTGTGGTAGTAGTTTTGTTGTTGTTGTTGAGTTATAATTAACATACAATACTATATTAATTTCAGGTGTACTTCATAGTGACTCAGTATATGTATATGTTAGGAAATGATCACCAAGATAAGTCCGGTTGTCATCCATCATCACACAGACTTGTTAGATTATTAGTGACTTATTCCTTGTGTGTACACTACATTCCTGTGATTTGTTTGTTTTCTGGATGGAAATGTGTACCTCTTAATCTCCTTTACCCATTTTGAAAAAGAAAAGGGTAAGAGCACCGAGGTGGCAAAGGGGCCTCACAAAGATACTCAGCGTATGGGAGAGCTGTTTTTTAATACATTTATTGAGCTATAATACACATGCCACACAAGTCACCATTTAAAGTGTACCGTTCAGCACCTTGTAATCTATTTACAGAGTTGTACACCCATCATCATAATCAATTTTAGAATACTTTCATTACCCCCCCAGACCTACTTCCTTTTGCCCCCAATTCTCCTATCTCCCACTCCAGCTCCCCAACCCCGTACATTTCATACACCATGTTTTCCTTTGTGCTTGACTTTTCTCAATTCACATGGTGCTTTCGGAGGTCTTCAGTGCTGCAGTGTGTGTCAGTACCCACTCCTTCCTGTTGCGGGTAGGAGAGCTTTGGCTGCTCAGCAGAAGGGCCTCCGAGTGTGGTTAGAGACAGTGTGCAGGACCCATTTGGGAGCAGTGTCATGAATGTATGGTGACACAAGTTTCCTTGTTACATGACGTCCTCCAACACCCTTATGTTTTCATGGCTGTAGCAGGAATCCTTTCTGAGGATGTACCGTAGTTTATTTGCCCTAGCCATTGTTTGTGGATAGTTGAGTATTTCCTAGTTTTCACTCTTCTGAACACTGTTTCAGGTAAATCTTAGGATATTTCTGTGATTATCTTCTATAGATAAATTTCTAGAAGTAGATTTGGTGGTTGAAAGGACATGGCCACTTTACATTTTGGCCATTTGTGTTTTTTCATTTAAAACATACAAGGTTGGAAGCTTATGAGTATAAGTTTAGAATTTTTATATAGTTGAGTATTTTCAGTATTTTCTTCCACTGCTTTATGTTTTGTTGAGACTATAATAGTATCTTTTTATTACTGTTAATTATCATTATTCTACTGTTAACCTGTTTATTATTCCATTATCCTTTTCTTTGACTGTTCTGTTACCGTTTCCTTTCCACTACTTTTCCTATGGCTTTTAATAAGCATTTAATGTCTTTTAAAATGCCACCTTCAGTGTTACTCTTCAAAATATTTATTCTTCTCAAGATGCAGCACACTTACAACCCTCAATTAGACATTTTCCCACACAGCTAACCCTTGTATTTTCACACCAGTTAATTCTTTTTACTTTAATTTTAGAAGACACTAAACTGCTAACTGAAGATTTTCTTAGAAACTTAAAAGCATGGCCCTTCACAAATATACCGTATATGTGTAGCCTCAGGATTAATCTGTTCATTTATAAAGCAAAGGTACTGAATATCATATTAATAGGCTTAATTTATGCTGACTTTTTGCATTAATTTACCTTTTTTTCTATACGGCTTCTTTTTCTTTTTTAATTTCTCTACTGCTCTCTTCATTTTTCCTAATCTCCCTCCTTTCCCTTTGGAATGAGGGGAAACTTCATTCTTTAATGCACCCTAGAAAATCTTACTTTTCATTCCATGCATTATTGTGTCCTGAGTAATTATGGTGGAAAGAGCTTATCACTAGCTCTGAATGACAATTCTGGATTATGAAACCAGTAGGTAATAGCTGAATAAAGAGATGACTGAGAATGTTACTTAAAAGTTTAGGATAGAGAAGCTAGTAGAAAATACAAAACACTCTTAAGTTCCAAAAGAAATGCTGGGAAAGGAATAACAGAGCAAAGAAATTGGACCTCATAATATATATTATTATATATATATTATAGAAATTATTCATATTGATAAATGTAAGCAGATCTAAATGATTATTAAAAGTTAAAGAGTTTCTAGTTGGTAAAGTAAAACCTAACTCTGTGCTGTGTGCAGAGATACACTTAGAGTGACTGAGACGTATGAGAAATACGGGATTGGGAAAGATGTACCAGGAAAATGCATATAAAAAGAAAGTCTTGATATGAGACAAAGTAGAATTTAGGCCAAAAAGGATTACATGAGGGACTTCTCTGATAGTCCAGTGGATAGGAATCCAAATGGCAATGCAGGGGTCACGAGTTCGATCCCTGATCTGGGAAGATCCCACCTTCTACAGGACAACTAAGCCCATGTGCTGAAACTACTGAGCCTGTGCTTTAGGGCCCAGGAGCTGCAACGACTGAGGCCCACACACCCCAGAGCCCACACTCTGCCACAAGAGAAGCCACCACAAGAAGCCTGTGCAGTGCAACTAGCAAGTAGCCCCCACTCCCTGCAACTAGAGAAAGCCCGAGCACAGCAACAAAGACACAGTCCAACTAAAATAAATAAACAGAAAGGAAAGTCTTGATATCAGATGAAGTAGAATTTAGGCCAAAAAAGATTATATGAGTGACTTGTAATCTGGTGGTTCAGTGGCTAAGACTCTGCACCAAATATGGGGGTGGGGGGTGCGTGGCGGAGAAGATTACTTAAGACACAGATACTATCTAATGTAAAGGCTATGATTTCAGGTTTAAAAAAATGACAGTTTTTAACATCTGTGCTTTTATTAACACAGGAACAATGTTCCTAAAGCAGAAACTGTAGCTGTGAGGAGGAGTAGCACGTACTGCGAAGTAGGGCCTTCTGACGTGCTCTCTGCTGACACAGATGAGGTGCAGATGTGCGTGGGGGCATAGATGCCCAAGGGAGTGACCAGCAGAGAGACCTGTGGACACTCGCTGAACTGTGTACCCCTGGACAGAGACTGTACCACTGATACCAGCTGGCCTTATATCAGTTGATTGTAAAAAACTTCAAATAATTTTGAAAAAGAGAAATAAATCAACATATTCCAAATAAAATTAGAAAGTAATAAAAACAAAAGTATAGTTTCACAGTAGTGTGAATGTACTTAATACTACTGAATTATACCCTTAAAATGATTACTATGGTAATTTTTCTGTTATGTGTATTTTACCACCATTTCTTTAAAGCCTAAAACAAACAAACAAACAAAAAAAACCCCAGTGACTTGATAGAACCAGAAAGAACACATGGTTGACCTAGAGCAGATGAGTATGAAATGGGGCAGACTCTGCTACCACATAGAGATAGGCTCAATTCAGGGACCTTCCAGCATCTTGGGGCCCAAGAAAAACAGTCAGCTTTGCAAATTGCTTCCCCAGTTTTCAACTAGGTAATATCACTTACCTTTAGGGTGAAGATTTACTTGGAATTTGTGGTGAATTCCTGGCAAATTCAAATTTTTTTTAAAAAAAGTGATGGTGTTCTTCCTTTAGAGTTTCTGGCATTAAAATAGTTCCGTGACGTGAACTAATGATGAGCAGTCTCAATGTAAACTCATTACTTCCATTAACATTTAGAGAAGATACTGGACCTGATTGTCAGGAGGAAAATCCAGAAAGTGATCACACGAATCTGTGATCACACAGCTCCCACTGCTTTCAAGTTCATGGACAGGTGAGGAGGAGTGTTTTACTGGACTGCTGGTTTATTCCAGATAGAAAATGGAAGTAATTACCACTCTTGAGTACAGCTATAGAGTAGAACTTAGATAAAGAACAAGCCTTGGAAGCGAGGGCACCGTACTTAAACAGGGGGTGATAGGGAAGCCTGGAGAGGTTTGTTGTTTCCTTCGGTGTCTCCCAGCTGGTTAGTGATGGAGCCAGGGTCTGACTTGGTTTTGTGTTGGGAGTGTACACTGGAAGCACATCTTTGGAGTAAAACTAACAGGGCCAGAAGAAGAGGGAAAACAACACACAAAAAAGTAATGCAAGTACAAATAAAAACAAAACCTGCTTTATAGGGTGGAGTAAAAATGCCCATTTGCTCCAAGGTGCAGTTTTAAATAACAGTTGTTCTATTCATTAAAAATGAAGGCTCTTTAGTCTGGAACATTTAAAGCTCTAGTCAATAATTCTTGGATCACAAGGGAAACATGAACAGAGTGCTGAGAAAATAGCAATATTAAAACCATGCTGTATCAGGGTCAGTGTGAATGAAGCAATGCTTAAGAAGATTCATAGCATAAATGTCTACATAAATAAAAATCAAAACATAAAATGAATACAATGAACTGAGAAAAACTAGGGAAATAAATGACAAAGTGAAAAAAAATGGGAAGAAGGCATTAATAAATATAAAAACTGAAGTTAACTGGTTAGTAAATGGAAAAACAGAATAATTACTAAATCAAGAATCTGGTTCTCAAGATAAAGATCAAGAAAAGATAAAAACCACTAGCCCCCATGAATTAAAAAAAAAAAAAGTGGTATAAGAAAACCATATATATCAAATAAGATAGAACAAGGGAGAAATAACCATCAAACCAAAGAAATTTAAACTGAAACAAGAGATTACTTTGCACAGATCCATCAAAATATATTTGAAAGCCTAGATAAAATGGGCAGTGTGTTATGAAGATAAACTTTACCAGTAGAAATAGAGAAGCTCAAGGGCCCAGGAATATATGTTCAGTTCAGTCGCTCAGTTGTATCCGACTCTTTGCAACCCCTTGAACTGCAGCACGCCAGGTCTCCCTGTCCATCCCCAACTCCCGGAGTCCACCCAGACCCATGTCTGTCGAGTCAGTGATGCCATCCAACCATCTCATCTTCTGTCATCCCCTTCTCCTCCTGCCCTCAATCTTTCCCAGCATCAGGGTCTTTTCAAATGAGTCAGCTCTTTGTATCAGGTGGCCAAAGTATTGGAGTTTCAGCTTCAAAATCAGTCCTTCCAATGAACACCCAGGACTGATCTCCTTTAGGATGGACTGGTTGGATCTCCTTGCAGTCCAAGGGACTCTCAAGAGTCTTCTCCAACACCACAGTTCAGAAGCATCAGTTCTTTGATGCTCAGCTTTCTTTATAGTCCAACTGTCACATCTGTACATGATGACTGGAAAAACCATAGCCTTGACTAGACAGACCTTTGGCAAAGTAATGTCTCTGCTTTTTAATATGCTGTCTAGGTTGGTCATAACTTTCCTTCCAAGGAGTAAGTGTCTTTTAATTTCATGGCTGCAATCACCATCTGCAGTGATTTTGGAGCCCAGAAAAATTAAGTCAGCCACTGTTTCCACTGTTTCCCCATCCATTTGCCATGAAGTGATGGGACCAGATGCCATGATCTTAGTTTTCTGAATGTTGAGTCTTAAGCCAACTTTTTCACTCTCCTCTTTCACTTTCATCAAGAGGCCCTTTAGTTCTTCTTCACTTTCTGCCATAAGGGTGCTTTCATCTGCATATCTGAGGTTATTGATATTTCTCCCAGCAATCTTGATTCCAGCTTGTGCTTCCTCCATACAGCCTTGACGTGCTCTTTTTCCTAGTTGGAACCAGTCTGTTGTTCCATGTCCAGTTCTAAGTGTTGCTTCCTGACCTGCATACAGGTCTCAAGAGGCAGGTCAGGTGGTCTGGTATTCCCGTCTCTTTCAGAATTTTCCACAGTTTCTTGTGATCGACATGGTCAAAGGCTTTGGCATAGTCAATAAAGCAGAAATAGATGTTTTTCTAGAACTCTCTTGCTTTTTCGATGATCCAGCGGATGTTGGCAATTTGATCTCTAGTTCCTCTGCCTTTTCTAAATCCAGCTTGAACACCTGGAAGTTCACGGTTCACGTATTGCTGAAGCCTGGCTTGGAGAATTTTAAGCATCACTTTACTAGTGTGTGAGATGAGTGCAATTGTGCGGTAGTTTGAACATTCTTTGGGATCGCCTTTCTTTGGGATTGGAATGAAAACGGACCTTTTCCAGTCCTGTGGCCACTGCTGAATTTTCCAAATTTGCTGGCACATTGAGTGCAGCACTTTCACAACAGCATCTTTCAGGATTTGAAATAGCTCAACTGGAATTCCATCACCTCCACTAGCTTTGTTCGTAGTGATGTTTCCTGAGGCCCATTTGACTTCACATTCCGGGATGTCTGGCTCTCGGTGAGTGATCACACCATAGTGATTATCTGGAGGTTGGAAAAATTGCAGAACTTAACTACCACGTGCAGGTGATCTCACAGGGGAATTTTGTCAAAGCTTCAAACCCTGATAATCTCAGTACTTCTTAACCTGTTTCAGAGCACAGAAAAAGAAGGGAAATTCCAAACTCTTTTAATGAAGTGAATATAACTAATACTAAAATCTGATAGAGATTTTAAGTAAAAATGTTAAGTAGAATGTTAACGAATACAACAATCTGATAGTATGTAAGAAAGGTCATGATCAAATAAAGTTTACTCCAAGAATTCAAATCTGATTTATTAATCCACTCATATAGTTTATCAGATTAGGTCATTAGATTTAAGGAATAAAATTATGTGGTTATCTGCATAGATACCAAAAAGGCATTAACAACATTGAACACTTATCCCTTAAAAAAATGCTCAGTGAAACAGGACTCAGTGTGTATAAGCTGGCATGAAACATTTTCACATGAAGACATACACACACATCCCAAAGTCAGCACCTTATATAGTGGGGGAAAGCTAGAGGCCATCCTTTAAAAAAATTTTTTATTTTATATTGGGATATTGCCGGTTAACAAAGTGTGATAGTTTAGGGTGCACAGCAAATGGACTCAGCCATACATATACACATATCCATTCTCCCTCAAACTCCCCCTCCCACCCAGGCTGCCACAATACATTAAGCAGAGTTCCATGTGCTATACAGTAGGTCCTTGTTGGTTATCCATTTTAAATACAACACTGTGTACATGTCCATTCCCAAACTCCCTAACTATCCCTTCCCCTGGCAACCATAAGTTCGTTCTCCAAGTCTGTGAGTCTATTTTATAAGTTCATTTGTATCATTTCTTTTTAGATTTCACATTCAAGGGATGTCATATGGTATTTATCCTTCTCTGTCTGATTTACTTCACCCAGTATAACAATCTCTAGGTCCATTCATGTTGCAGCAAATGACATTATGTCATTCTTTTTAATGGCTGAGTAATAATTCCATTGTGTATATGTACCACGGGGGCTTCGCAGGTGACACAGTGGTAAAGAATCTGGCAGCCAGTACAGGAGATGCAAGAGATGCGGGTTTGACCCCTGGGTTTGACTCCAGGTCCCCTGGAGAAGGAAATGGAAACCCACTCCAGAATTTTTGCCTAGGAAGTCACATGAACAGAGGAGTCCGGTGGGCTACAGTCCATGGTGCCTCAAAGAGTCAGACATGACTGAGCGACTGAGCTAATGAGCGTGCGCACGCACACACATGCACACACTTATATATGTACCATATCTTTATCCATCCCTCTGTCGGTGGACATTTAGGTTGCTTCCATATCTTGGTTATTGTAAACAGTGCTGCAATGAACATTGGGATGCATGTATCTTTTTAGATCATGTGTTTCTCTGGATACATGCCCTGAAATGGGATTACAGGGTTATATGGTAGTTCTACTTTTAGTTTTTTAAGGAAACTCCATACTACTCTCCATAGTGGCTGAACCAATTTACATTCCCACCAACAGTATAGGAGGATTCCCTTCTCTCCACACTCTCTCCAGCATTTGTTGTTTGTGGATTATTTGAGGATGACCATTCTGGCTGGTATGAGGTGATATCTCATTGTGGTTTTGATTTACATTTCTCTAATAATTAGCAGTGTTGGACATCTTTTCATGTGCATCTTGGCCATCTCTGTGTCTTCTTTGGAGAAATGTCTATTCAGGTCTTCTGCCCATTTTTTTTGAGTGGTTTGTTTGTTTTCGTGCTGTTAAGCATTATGAGCTGTTTGTAAATTTTGGAGACTAATCCCTTATCAATCATTTGCAATGATCGGTAACATTTGCAAATATTTTCTCCCAGTCTATGGGTTGTCTTTTTGTTTTCTTTATTGTTTCTCTTGCTGTGCAAAAGCTTACAAGTTTAAGTCCATTTGTTTATTTTTATTTTTATTTCCATTCTGGGAGACAGATTGAAAACAATATTGCTGCAGTTTATTTCAGAGAGTATTCTGCCTATGTTTTCATCTAGCAGTTTTATAATATCTGATCTCATATTTAAATCTTTAATCCATTTTGAGCTTATTTTTGTGTGTGGAGTTAAAGAATAATCTAATTTCTTTTTTTTACATGTGGCTGTCCAGTTTTCCCAGCACCATTTGTTGAAGAGACTGTCTTTCCAACATTGTGTACTCTTGCAGAGGCCTTCCTTTTAAAGTCAGGAATGTTAGAGGCCTGAAACCTGGAAAGAGAGTTAAAAATCTTCTCTGTTGGTAGATCTTAAGTAAAAACCCTGTGATGTGAAATCTTAATTTGGAATATCAGTATGAACTGATTTTTTTAAAAAGTTAAAATTGTTATCCCAGCTCTCTTTAGATGGTAAATTCTAAGGGCGATGATGACTGTAGCAGTGAACACATCCAGCACACAGACTGTAGCATCTAGCCCTGATTTCTTGAGAAATGGCCAGTTCCTGTTTGGGCAGGAAATATTCATAATGAGCCTGGAACATTTTATTGTGCCAGAAAGCAAAGAAGTTACTCAAGGCTAATGGGGCGTGTCAATACACCCTCTACCCAATGTGAAAGAGCTCTCATTGGAACAAAGATGGGAGAGTTGGGGAAAGTCAAACACAGGAGGAAAAATGCAGTTAATTAAAACACAAAGAACTTGTAAAATCCTATGAGTTCATAAGAAAACTAAAAGAGAAAGTCAAACAAACTATTCTTTGGGCCCTGTTAGATTATTTCAGAATTAGGGCTGGAGTCCTCCTCTGAAAGTTAACAATTAAAAGGAAAGAATTATTCCCTTGTCCTGCCTTTTGTGTTATGAACTGTAATACAGGTGAACTCACAGCTGTAACTGATAAGGACAAGTTGTTCTTTGTAGAGAGTTCCAGCTAGGAGCTGTGGAAGGATGCTAGACTTAGTAGATCATTCTTGTATTGACACCACCCTTGGTGAGGAGACAGATGGAGGTGGTAAGAGCACTGGGTGACATGTTGAGGGGACTTCACAGTGCAGCATTCAGGTGGTCACCGGCTCAGTCCACTACCCGATCCTAAGACAGGTGCCCGCAACAATCCGGGGCTCCCAACTAGATGCAGCAGGAAGCACAGAGCGCTCCTGTGAATCGTGCCTGCTGAAGACCATAGCCTGAGAATAATCGTGCTGCTGGAGCTAAATTCTGTTGTGAGAGAGAAAGGAAGAAATTAAACAAATAACACTATGAGGAAACAAGCAGACAAGTCCAGAATGTGGGTCAGCTGGAACAGACACAATGAATTAATGGTGTTAAATAAACAAAGGTGGGGGCTGGGGGTTGACTTCTGAATTCCGAGGCCCCAGGAGACACGAAGCTACAGGGAGCAGGTACGGGCCCCCTGCGTGGATCTTGATTAAAACTTGTTTGAGTAAAAGTCATTTTTCAGACAATCAGGATATTTTTATTATGGACTAAGTATTATATGCTAGCAAGGAGTTATGTTTAATTTTGTTATATGTGTTAGTGACATTGGTTTTGTGTTAGTGACATTGGTTAGTGTTTAGTGACAGTGGTATTGGTTTTCCAATTCCACATTTTTAGAGAGGTGTATTAAAGAACTGAGAATTCCTCTAAAGTACTCAGCAAAGAAAAGAAGAAGAAAAAGAAAAAAAGGAATAGTAAAGCAGATATGTTAAAATCTTGATGTTGAGTATGAAGGATGGGTTTATTATACATTTCTTTCTACTTTTGAGTATATTTTAAAAATTTCTTTTAAAAAAGTATTTAAGCTGTTGAAAGGCGTGCTCCATCAAAATGAGAGTAAACTGAACTCTCTGGTAAGATCTGGGCCGTGGAGAGAGGAGATTCACCACCAGAGGGGTGTGTGTGGCTGGGGCCTGTGGGGTGAGGGGGAGCCAGGCTGCCCCCTCCCCTGGGTAGCACAGTTGCTGAACGTCTGGGATAAGCTCCCCAAAGATGGGGGCTGCTTGGAGTTCCCTGCCTCTGCATCCCTAGTACCTGACAGTGACTGCTGTTGCTAAGTCGCTTCAGTCGTGTCCGACTCTGTGCGACCCCATAGACGGCAGCCCACCAGGCTCCCCCATCCCGGGGATTCTCCAGGCAAGAACACTGGAGTGGGTTGCCATTTCCTTCTCCAATGCATGAAAGTGAAAAGTGAAAGTGAAGTCGCTCAGTCGTATCCTACTCTTAGCGACCCATGGACTGCAGCCTGTCAGGCTCCTCCGTCCATGGGATTTTCCAGGCAAGAGTACTGGAGTGGGTTGCCGTTGCCTTCTCCTGACAGTGACTGGCCCTGCTTATTCCAGGAAAGATGCTGAGAGAGCTGTAAGACTGGGTATGGTTGGTTGACCACCCATGGGGTCTCTGCTGGGCATGGAAGAGAGAGAAACATGGAGAAAGGCGAGGTTCGGGCTCTTGGCATCTCCCTTAGGTGGAAGCGCTGATGAGCACTTGAACTGGAATGAGAGGAAGTTGGTCTGAAGAGGCGGCGTCTCCTTTACAGGCAGCGCCTCCGTGCAAGAGGATGAGGTTCATGGGCTAAGGGAGCCCCCCACATGTTGAGGGTCATGAAACTGGACATGGCGTTGTTGAATGAACTGTTCACACAAATGTTGAAATTATTCAGAATAATGGGAAAGCCCTCCCCCACCCTGCAAGATTTTATCATGAAGAACCTCAGGAATACACTGAGCACAAAAGGACATTATGGTATATACTCCTAATCCAGTACCTGGATCCCACCTTGATCATGTTACTTCACTTATGTTATCACATTTCCCTTCCTCCATCTATCCATCCATTTTACACTTTCGACTCATTTCAGATAAATTGCATACACCATTGTGCTTCTCTCATGCAGGAATTTTGAAGATTAAATGGGAAAGCGGTTTAGAAATAACATGATGTTTTAAACCTAGCTCAGAAGTTACCTGACTTCAGGTTGCAAATGATGACTCAGTTCTGGAGTCAGCACCGGGGAACTGCATCAGACCTGGGTGGAGTCAGGCCGCCCGCTTTCCTTGCTCAGCAGGGTAGCAGGGCCAGCTGCCGACTCCCCACGTGGGCCTGGGCACCTCCTCCCACTCTGCACCATCTGATGCTCACAGGACGCTGGACAGGGTTTGGCTGCAGCCTACAGGCAGGGAGAGAAAGACGTAGGAGGTTTGGAAGGCTGAAGTCATGGGCTCCAGGGGGGACTCAGGTGAAGGAAGTGATCAAACATGGACACACCTTTCTTCCAGGCTGTCTTTCTTCCAACCCCTAGCAGTTTTTCCTCCTGAATTTAGCAGTTATTTCTGATCTGAGGTGGAGTAAGTCTCACTTAGTTCTGGTTGCTGTCTCTTACCACCGGTAGCTCCAGGAGAAGTGCCTGGAGGAGCAGAGTTATAGTTTATTCAACGATGAATGGGGAGCTCACGAACCACCTACAGCTTGAGCTTTATTTTTACCTGCATGAAGAAAGTGAAAAGTGATGCGGAAAATGTTTTTACATCTGGTGTTGACTGGTCTCTGAAGCAAGTCCAGGATGTAGTTTGGGCCTGTAGGTGTGGTCTGTGACCCAGGACAATCTCCTTGCCTGGGGGCCTTGGTCTCTGGTCTCAGTGTGAAGGAGGATACCTGCCTGTGGAGACACACAGAAAGAGCTGCAGAAGTAGAGTGGCCTGTCACCTGGACCCATGTAGGTCTGGACTTCCCGCTTTAGACTCAAGTACTGTGCCCTTTCTATATGGGCTCTGTCTCCCTTGCAAGGTCCCCACTGCACAGGGAAGGGTCAGAGCATCAGCCTGGCAGGGCCCGGATATGGGGTGAGTGTGGTCGCCTGACCTGGCTCCTGGGCTCCAGGCCGAGCTTCCTAGAGGAGCGAAGAGAGCTGAGATGGCTGGAGACTCATGGAAACCTCGTCTTTGGTGGGGGCGGGGTCCTGGCATCCCCCTGCCTTGCTGCTTGTTGACCTCCAGGGCTCTGTCCACCGGCCACACTCTGACCCTCACCTGCCCATTTTCCTCAGCTCTTTACCTCACTGGGTATGTTTTTTCAGCTGTCCTTCCAGCCGTGGAAGGAGCACTTCGTGAGGACCAGAGCTCTGGCCATCTCTGGACAGACTGACAGCCCTGATGAAGGAGACCCTCAGGAACACAGCTGGGGTAGCAGGGAGGCCTCGACCCCGACCCCCACACTGCGGGTTGTGGGACTCCTCCATGCCCAGCCCTGACCACCGAGCTCCTGGTGGCTGGCTCCTCTGCCACTCTGATGGGAACCAGGCCCTTTGTGCCTCTTTCCTGATTGATGGTTTGCTTAGTTACAGAATTCAACTTGAAAACTGTTTTCCTCCTAACTTGAAAACCATTGTTCTTCTCTGGCCCAGCTCAAGTGGTGCCATTCCGTTTCCTAAGCCTCGAAGTGATCTGCTGTTTTCCATGAAAGCTTTCCAGCATCTTTGTTTGTATTGCAATTTCACTATGATATGCCCTAAACGGTCTGTTTTCATCTTTTCCCAGCTCTCAGAAGGCCCTTTGCATGATAAATCACTCAGTCATGTCTGACTCTGCAACCCCATGGACTATAGCCTGCCAGGCTCCTCTGTCCATGGAATTCTCCAGGCAGGAATACTGGAGTGGGTTGCCATGCTCTTCTCCAGGGATCGAACCTGCATCTCTCACATCTCCTGCATTAGCACATGGGTTAGAGCTTGCCAGGTGGCGCTAGTGGTAAAGAACCTGCCTGCCAGTGCAGGAGACATAAGAGACATGGGTTTGTTCCCTGGGTCGGGAAGATCCCCTGGGTCAGGAAGATCCCCTGGAGGAGAGCTTGGCAACCCACTCTAGTATTCTTACCTGGAGAATCCCATGGAGAGAGGAGTTTGGTGGGCTGCAGTCCATGGGTTCGCAAAGAGTCATACGTGACTGAAGTGACTTAGCAAGCTCTTTACCACTAGTGCCACCTAGGAAGCCCAGAAGGCCCTTTGGCATATTTAATTTTGAGAAGTGTCTTCTTTTGTTTCTTGATAAACACCTTTCTTCTCTATTAGTTTGATGTTAGACAATATTGTTTCTTCTCTTTCGTTGGCAGTGTCTGATCTCTCTTTTTGCACAACTCTTCTAAAATCTGTTTATTGTACTATTTTAAATGCTCAAGACTCCTTCCTCATTTCTGTTGGTTTTCTCTCAATGTTGGAAAGTTTTCCTGGAAGTTCTCTAATCTTTAGTTATCAGTTTATATGAAGGAGTGACTCAGTGACAAGCACTTGAAGTGGTTGAGCAGGCCGGACGGCAGCAGGGCAGACCTGGGGATGAAGTCCTCGCATCTTGGCCTTCAGGGGCCTGTCTTCAGCCTTGTCACCCCCCCTTGCCCAGCCCTGTCCCATGTGGCTGCTCCCTGGGCCACAAGGCTTCCCTGTCCCCCTGCTCTGCCCTGGGCAGTTGCTCCCGGAGCCCTCTCTGGGTCTCAGAACAATTCATTTTCTCTGTGCTTTGTGTTCTGCAGGCTGGGCTGTGGCCTTTGCTCCTTCTAGTTTGAAACCACTCCTGCACCCCTTTCCCTCTTCCACAGCATGTTGCCAGCTCCCGTTCACTTGGATCTTTATCCTATGGCTTTATATCTTTTTTATGGAGGGGCTATGATTCAGAGGAGAGAGGAAATAACATATTTTACATGTACTATCTACCTTTTAAATCAGAGGTCAGCATAGCTATTTTTTAATAGCTCTAATCATATAATTATGGATATACCACTTTAATCTCTTTAATCTTCTCACATACAAATGAAAACTCAAAGTACTATTTCAGCCAGCTCTTCAGTTGATGTCATTGTCCACATCAGGACAACCGTCCCCTGGGAGCTGGGGTCACAGTGCAGAGTCAGCTTCTAAACCCAGGCTCTGCTGAGTGACAGGCCCCGCGAGGCAGCATCCGTTCCTCATGGCTGAGTGACAGCTCTGTGCCCTATAGCACGAGACGTTCCCCAGAGAGGACAGAAAACAGTGGTAATGACAAAGATACCTTCATAGAGCTGAGTCCTAAAAGTCTTACTGTCATTTGTCTAAACAGGGTTGAAAAATAGTTCCAAAGCTTTCAGAAGAAATTAACATTAACTGGGCTAAATTTCTGTGCTGTACATAAGAAATTAATACAACATTGTAAATCAACTATACTTCAATAAAATTTTTTTAAAGGTTGGCAAAAGTTAAACCATAAATCACTTTGCTCATAAAGGTATAAGTAATTGTAAGTGAAGTCGCTCAGTTGTGTCCGACTCTTTGCAACCCCATGGACTGTAGCCTACCAGGCTCCTCTGTCCATGGGATTTCCCAGGCAAGGATACTGGAGTGGGTTGCCATTTCCGTCTCCAGGAGATCTTCCTCACGCAGGGATTGAACCTGGTTCTCCCATATTATAAGCAGACGCTTTACTGTCTGAGCCACCAGGGAAGCCCACTCATAAAGGTCTGTCTAGTCAGAGCTATGGTTTTTCCAGTAGTCATGTATGGATGTGAGAGTTGGACCATAAAGAAGGCAGAGCACCAAAGAATTGATGCTTTTGAATTGTGGTGCTGGAGAAGACTCTTGAGAGTCCTTTGGGCTGCAAGAAGATGAAACCAGTCAATCTTAAAGGAAATCAACCCTGAATATTCACTGGAAGGACTGATGCTGAAGCTCCAATACTTTGGCCACCTGATGGTAAAGAGCCAACTCGTTGAAAAAGACTGATGCTGGGAAAGATTGAGGGCAGGAGGAAGAGGGAGCGATAGAGAATGAGATGGTTAGATAGCATCACCGACTCAGTGGACATGGTTTGAGCAAACTCTGGGAGATGGTAAAGGACAGGGAAGCATGGCATACTGTAGTCCATGGGGTTGCAAAGAGTCAGAAATGACTCAACAACTGAACAACAACAAAAAACGTAAGTATATCCATGAAAGATTGGCGTGTGTTGCCACAAAACTTTGAGGTGTATGTGTACACTGTGTGTGTGTTGTAGTGGCTATTGGAAAAGTGGATTAGAGGGGAGGGCTTAAAGGAACGTGTCCGTGACATCACCACTTACTGGTTTGTTGTTGGTTTCAGAGTTGTTGTTGTTCAGTTGCTAAGGCATGTACCACTCTTTGTGACCCCATGAACTGCTTTCAAAATGCTTGATACCAATTGCTTAATGGATGCTGTAGACTGATACACTAAAATTCAGTGAGTTCGTTTCAAAACTAACTTGTGACAGCCATATAGTAACACTTTTTAAGGACATCTGCCCTTTTAATTGTGGTCCTTAGACAGGGTTCCTCTCTTTGAATTGACAGCAGCCATTGTAGAGCAGAACCTAGGTGTGCAGGAGCTGACTTGTGAGCTTGGGCAACACTGTGAAGAACAGAATAAAATGAGTTTGTGTGACTGCATTTGTGTATGGTTTAAAATTCACAGTAGTCTGTAGATTCCATTTTGGCTGCCTATCACATGAAGTAAATGTAATTTTTTTACTGTTACCTTTTTAATAATTTTATTTATTTATGACTGAGCTGGGTCTTTGCTACTACCCAGGAGTCCCTTTAGTTTCAGTTAACAGTGGCTATTCTTTAGTTGTGGTGCGTAGACTTATTGCAGTAGCTTCTCTTATTGTGGAGCATGGGCTCTAGGCTTTGCGCCTAAGTAGTTGTGGCACACAGCCTTAGTTGGCCTGTGATATGTGAGATCTTCCCAGACCAGGGATCGAACTTGCGTCTCCTGTATTGGCAAGCAGATTCTTTACCACTGGACCACTAGGGAAGCCCCCATGAGTTTTAATAATTTCCCTTCCTCCTTTTTACAGTTAATCTCTTCCATGCTAAATTTTCCAACAATTTTTTATAGTAATTTGCCTTTATCAGGTGCTTTCAAAGCATTCACTGAACCCATTCACCGGTTACAATAATAAGTACAACTGTAACAGTGAATCGGCTAAGGTTGTATTGGTCACAGAGCTCGGCTGCTGAGAGCATAATTTGCGAGTGTGCGTGTGCCTTTGTGTGCATCTGTGAGCATCCTTGGCTTGCGTGTGTTGTGGGCAGCCAGGAGGCCTAAAGGCCCCATACCTTGTGGTCCTGGTATCTGTGATGCTTCACTGAGGAAAGTGAGGGCGGTGGTTGACCCAGTGGAGCTGTGGCATGGAGTCCAGGTCAGAGTGCCCTGCTGTCCAGTGTGGACGGGAGCATCAGGTGCCCCACCCAGGTCCCTGTGGCAACCAGCTCCTTGCAGCAGCAGCCTTCCCGGCCTCCCAGCCAAGCAAGCTCCTCCTCTGGGGCTGCCCTGCGTGGCTGAGCTGGCCCCACCAACAGTGAGCCCCCACATGGCCATGCATCCTGATATGGTCATGGCATCGTCCTGCCTGCTGCACACAGACTCGCCGGCCTTCGCTGTCTGACTCTCTCCAGGCTTCCTGATGTGCCTTGGCTCCCTGGACCCCGGGTCAGACAGCAGACAGAGCGATTGAGAGCTCTCTGTAGAGCACCCTCCTCCACACTTGGGGCCTGTGAACCTCTGAGGGCTGGCGGGGCTCTGAAAAGCAAGGCTGGCCACAGATTACATCAGTGACTCTGAGGGCCACAGCAGTGGGTCCCTCTCTGCTGGGGTGGTCTGGTTTGCCCAGAGCGAGGGCAGGCAGGTGGCTCACTGGCCGACTGCTGGACTCTGTCAGTTTTTGGCCCATGCTGGGGCCGCTTGGCTCACCGCACAAGATCACGGGCCACTCTGGGGGCAGACCCGGAGAGTCCATGGACCTTTCAGGGAAGGTGCACAGAAACCTGCAGCCATCTGTGCAGGTCTGTGCAGTTCAGGCTTGTCCAGGGCTCTAGGGTGAGGGAAGGCACCCCCATCCTCCTCTTCTGGAATCCGCCCTCTCCCTTTCTGACCTCTACACACCTGGACCCTTCCTCCTTCTCCCTCTTTCCTGTGGAGCCTGGAGACCCCTGCTCACTCATCTAGCCCGAGGGCTAAAGAGTGGTTTTGGCTCTTGATCTGCATTTTCCCTGAATGTGCCAGAAATCTGCCAGTTAAACAGGCTGCTCGGTGGTAAAGGGGAGGTGGCGGCAGAGATGACAGTGTGACCCAGTGGTTCTCAGCCAGCCAGCCCTGCTCCAGTGGCACCGTGTTGGAGCTGGTTGGAAATGCAGGCTCCTGGCCCACCCAGACCTGCTGAGCCCCAAGGCTGAAGTTTGAGAACCGCTGGCAGAGGGGATGAGGGCTCTATTCTCCTGGTTTTAATTAGTGTTTCCCAGACCATGTGAAGTTCTCTGTACGCTCAGCTTCAAGCCCCTTTCCAGCCAGACGTGTGGCCCCTGCGGGCCTCTCCAGGAGAAGCTGGGGCCCTGGGTCAGCGGTTGCAGGGCAGGAGGTGCCTGCAGTCCTAGCCCCCAGCCTGTCAGGGGATGGGGGAGATTTACTGGCCTGGGTTCCGCGGGGGCGGGGGGGGGGGGGGGGCGGCCCTTACAGCCCGCAACTCACAGGTTTTCCGACATCAGAGCCGGTTCATGGGTGGTAGAATCAGAGAAAGTGACAGACAAGTCGTTTCTTTAAGAACAGCTGGAAAGGAAATCTGTGGGACCAGTCGCCTTGACAGTTGCCAAGGTCCAAGTTCGTAGCACTCCAGTCCCAGCACCTCCTGCAAGGCAAACAGGCGGATTTTCTCAGTGGTCTTTCTATCTCTTCCCTAGACATTCTGGTTTGTCCTGCTGGTCCTCAGCCCCATCTCTCTCTCCGCACCAGTTGTTTCTCAGGCCAGTGGCATTCAGACTATGATCGAGGACTGTAATGTTCACACCCCACCCGACCACGGGGAGTTTGACTTAGTTGGCTAGTAGGGCCTGGGAACCTACATTTTAACACATGCACCTGGACAATGTGCCTCCATGGTCCATGGACCACTCTTCTGGCTCCTGTAATCGAACCCATACTGGCTAATGGGGGTTTATTTCACAGTTGGAGTTCTTTCATGTCTTGTTTATGTAATAAAAGCAAATATCTTTGCAATTGGTTTCTAAATCCACAGAAATTTTTGTTTTACTTAGAAATTGGAAAGCTAGAGGTGAGCAGTCACATTGTTCTGGACCCAGCTCTGAACACCTGCTGTGTGTCAGTCACTGTTTTGACTTTGGGGGTCAGAACGGACGTGGAGAAGGGGATGCTGAAAGGGGCCTTCAGGCTCCTCTTAACAAAGTTTTGCTAAAGACGTGTGAGTTGTCTGTTACATGTTGTGTGTGTGTGTGTAAGAACAGGAAGGATGAAGCTATGTCCATCTAAGGGATAATCCACCATGGAGTGTCTAGTCCCTAATTTGTGAAAACCTCAAATAATATGAAATGTTCTATACCTAAAAAAATAACACTCTGCATTGCTGTCTTCAGCTTGCTCTACTTATGTGTGTTAAATTCATTGCTGTATCCCTGAGGTTTGCTGATGCCATGAGAATGTGGAAAGAGAAACCTCCCTGACAAAGACTTTGAAGATTGTTTTCTCATCTGCCTTTTATTTTTATATGCAAACAGGATCCTTTGTAGTTCACCTTATCTCTGTCCTCAGCCAGAAATACTTGTGCCCATAAAAATGGGCCAAAACCACAAGCTAAGTGAAAAGGTTAAGTATTTGATTCTTTGAAGTGTACTTGTTATTATTTTTGCTTTTTGTGTAAGGATACCCGCTCTGTCTCCTCCTTGCACTTTCCAGATCACCAAGCTCGAATCTCTGCTGTCATCGTTCAGTTCTCCTCTTACTCTCGCTCACTGGCTGACTGCAGGTCCAGAAATGCAGTCACCACCAAGGGTCTCATGAATTACTCTGTTCTCTGCACACACATGACCCAAGCCCCACTCTGCATGAAGTGTTACCTGTGCAATTCTGTTTTGAGGTTATGAACCCTTGGGCGTCTGATGAAGGCATAGGCCCTCTTGCTAAGAAAGTGCTTATGCTCATGGTCTCATATGCGCGCATACACACACCCCACAAACACACATAGCACACACACAACACACTCACAACCACACACAGTCATCTGGAGAGATTTGCAGATCCTGGTACAGAAAACCTCATCAGGGCCATTTTCTGGTCTCTAATAGCTCCTGCAATACATATTCTCCACATCTTCACCGAGGTTTTCTTTCCAAACTAGATGTAATAATATCCCTCCCCTAATTAAAAACATGATTGTCTCTGTAGAATAAATTCTAATCTCTTCTGAATTGTCTAGAAGGCCCTCCATCATCTAATTCTACCCCCCCCCCTTTTTTTTTGCTGTTGTTGTTGTTTCCCCACTTTCAGGAACTTTCTCCTGCCTGACATGCTGAGTTCGCATAACTTTTTGCCTGCTCATTCTGTTCCTGCACCTACAGTGCTCACCACCTCCCCTTCCTCCTCTGTCTGTGTACAGCCTCTGCTTGTTCAGAGCTCTGATGAGATGGCTGTGGGTCCCCTGTCAGTCTCTGCTCATCTCTGCGCCCTGTGCTCCTGCACTGGAGCATCCATGGGGCTGAACGACATGAAACTGCTGATATTCATTGCTTGTAAAATGTGTCATTTAATTTAGAAAAGTTGAGTTCCCTCTTCTTGGTGTCCCACTCTGAGAATGCTCACAGGTGCTTTGAGTGGTGTCACCACCGCCACGCTCAGGATATGGGACAGTTCCATCACCTGCCCTGCCCCAGTACGTTCGTTCATGCAACCCTCTGTAGGGTTCTGTTTTTTAATGTAATTTTGTGTGGTTCAACCTCATATTTAATCTAAAACTAAATAGTTCCTTGTTTCTCCTCCTCAGGCCGTAACGAAACCCCATCTCATTTTTTGGTTTCCCAGTCGTTCCTGCCACAGAACCTGTTGTGTTTTACATTCCCAGGGTGTGAGTCTTAGCTGAGTCCACATGTGAAGTCATGGTTGACACAACTAATTCTAAGGCTTGCTTTAATTATGAGATTGAACTTCCCTTACCCTCATTTTCCTGCCTTCTCCTCCTTCAGCTGAATCTCCTCCCAGGTTCCCCATTGCCCTGCCCAGTTTTGGTTTTGGAATTGAGTTGTGTGGGCAGGTGAGTCATGTGCGCTGGATGTGGGGTCAGCTTCGTGGAGGCAGCGGGTACCTGCTGGATTTCAGGAGACACCTCTGTAGGTGAAGGACTTAGAGTGTGTCCCCTCACTTCAGTCTGTCTGCCTCAGTGCTCCTTGAGTTGCTCGTGGCCTCCTTCCTTGCCTCACGTGCTCTGAGAAACAGCAGAGCCACCTGGGGTGGCAGGGGGCAGCCGGTGACCAGTGCTGGGCACCCCTGTTCTCAGGTGTCCCTCCCCTGGCCCAGATGTGCATCCTCACCCGCCTCCCCTGGTGCAGGGCACATCCTGTCTCCTTCCATGCAGCCCTTACATGTCACAGGGGATGTGGTGTCTTTGTCTCCTGGGCTCCCTGTGCTTCTGTTTGCAGGAGAGGGGCTGCTGAGCCTCATGTCTTCAGAGCCGTTGGGGTGGGTGGGGTTGATGTTGGTCACTCAGCATAGCAGGGCTTCTTAAAAACGAACTCCTAAGTCCGTTTGCGTCACTAGCATTATTAGCAGAGCTGTTAGAGTATATATAACTCTTTTCAACTTTAACAACATACTGTAGAATCATCTGCATGCAGATGGTAAGCATAAGCTATGTTGCTCGATTTAATTAAAATACTTTGCTTCAGATAAACAGTATTTGGAATAGAAAAGTAAACAAAATATCGGAAAATATTTTCAAAGTGGAAAGGTTAAGGGAGTGGTGAAGTGTTCACAACAGGCTGTGTGTGTGGCTCCCTAGCGATGGGAGGGCGCTTTGGCAGAGGTTCAGGCATTGTAGCAATGGACCTGGGTGGCCTGGACAGCTATGGTCACTCTTTCCACCCCAGTGTTGACAACAGGGGCTTGTATATGATGGAGAAAGTGAGTGGGCAGAAAATAAGTCTGGTTATTTATATGTATCAGGTTTCTATGACATTGTAACCTTTCTCAGTATGAAGGCTCTGCCCCCACTGCCTGCCATTGTTTTGGGAGGAAAGTGGGTGTTAGATATCAATCTAGATGTGGGGAGGTGAGTAAAGGTTCAGATTGTTTTTGCAGATAAATAAGGCGTTTTCTCCAGTGGTTTCTAGCAGTACAAACAAGCAAGTATCACGTTGCCTCTCAGAGTATTTTCCGATTTCAGTGCCCCTATCTCAGCCCTTTGTGGAGCGTGAACTGGATCCTTCTGGAAACTCTGCTTTGACCAGATCAGCGATGAAGACATGAAGAATTCTCAAAGAGCCGACCATTTCCCACCTCTGCCTGCTGCAGCATACCCCGAGGATGGCTTCCACGTGACGCTGAGGCCTCCCAGGGCCCTGACAGCCATGGCTGCCCTGCGCCCCGGGGACCTGGGTTCTAATCTGCAGGCCTCAGTTTGGCACCAGGGTAGAGATGTCATGTTTGGTGGGAAGGGGTGCTCAGCTACCCTCAGAACCTTGTGTGTGCATGGTGTGTGAGCAGAGACCCCACGGGCACAGTGTCCTGGGAGCCGCAGCCAGACTTGCCCCAAAGCTGCTGTGATTGTCGGACCAGGAAGGGTGACTTTGCTGTTAGCTCCTAAGCAGCTTGTCCATCGTCACAATCCCTTTCCTGTGGTTTATCATATTGAAATTTCACTTTTAAATTATCCAGTCTTCTCCTTTAAAAACTTCACTCCTATACAAAGCAGTCACTTGCTTTCATTTGTGAATTAATGAATCCGTTTCCCAAAGTAGTCAAAACCAGGCCTTTGAGGTTTAATAGGAGCAGGACAGCAGGGGAGGGGAGACCGTGGGGGAGAGGGAGAGCAGCCTGGGGGCGCCCAGAGAGGCTCCTGGAGAGGCTCCGCGCAGAGGATGCCAGGGTCTCCCAAGGTGGGAGGAAGGAAGCCCCCACCCCAACCCCACCCCCCAGGGATGCTCCCAGCCAGGAGCCCTCACAGGCCGTAGTGCGCAGTGCTCTCCCAGCTGTGCTCCTCCTCGGAGGCGTCAGACCTGTGCCTCAGCACCCTCCCACCGTTAAGGTGATGAGGTTTACTCTTTCTTTCTTGTAAAAGTTAACTTAACAAAGTCACTCTTCTGTGTCAACCCTAACTGGGTCTCCTGCTGTTGCATTCAGGCATTAACCACCTAGCATTAGCTCACACCCCACAAGTTATAGGGCTGGGTCCCCAACAGGACTTCTTGCACTTCTAACCATGTTGCTGTTAACGAGGGGCTTCCCACGATCCTCTCAGGCTAGAGAACTTACCAGAACAATGCTCAACACCCAGAATGGTCTGTACTTATGGTTGCAGTCTTATTTTTATAAAAGGACACAGATCAGGAGGAGAAGCCAATGAGGAGACACAGTGGGTGCCCTCAGGGGGGAATGTCGGATTTCTGCTCCCCGTCTCCCCGCCCCCCAACCCCCCTGGGAGCCAGGAGCGTCACCCTGTGCTCATAGCCAGGAAGCTCCACTGAACTCTGTGGTCCAGAGATTTTACTGGGGATTCACTGAGTCACGGGCACATGATTGAAGTCGGCCTTCACCCCTGTCTCCCTCCATGGAGGTCAGGCAGCGAAAAGCCCCCCAGCCCCCTCCTCACAGAATAGGTCCTCCTGGTCCTCCCAGGGCCCGGCCCTCAGAGGAAGCCAACTGGGGAGTTACCTAGTTAGGTAACAGAGATGCTCCTGTCACTCAGGAAAGCTTAGGCTGTAGGTGCTCCGCCAGAGATCCGGGACAGGGCTGGAGCCCAGATGGGTTCTTTAGTATACCACAGCAGTGCAGTCATGTGGTTAATGTGACACATAGTTCTCAGAGATTGAATTCCTCCAGCTTTCAGAAGCATTCAGAGACTCCTCTGCAGCACTTGCTCACCTCCTCATTGCTAGGTAACAGACCTTCTCTGAAGTCTCTTGGTGTGACCACGTGAAGCATTCCCCATTGACTTCCTGTTGCTGAAGATGGGGGGGAAGCTCGCTCCCTGGACCCCCTCCCTCTCCTTCCCCCCATCTCAGAATTCAGAGCTGAGGTAGTGTGACTGTATAAATATTATTCTCTGCTGAGCCAAAGAGTATATTATGACCATTTTCTCCTTTCTTGTGCAAATTTTCATTTTTCTTGGACTTAAAACTTGCCTCATCTATTTGCTTATTTTCTAAGCAGCTATTACTATGTCTTCTTAAACTGTCAACTTGCAGAGCCCTTCTTCATGTTATTCTCCATTTGGTGCCTAGCCGGACATCTGCTGGTTTTTCCTGGAGACCCTCCTGTGGCCCGTCCTCTGGCTCCAGGCACACGTGTGTCCCTCAGCCTTCACACGGCTGTTTTCCTTGGGCATCAGTTTATTGTCATCCAGGGCTTCCCTTGCACTCCTGTTCCATGGCTCCAGCGAGGCCGCCTCCACTGGTGTTCTGAGAATGGGGACATCTCAGTTTATGGTGCTTTCAACTACAGGTAGGAGCCAGCTAAGAGTGACTTAAACATAAAGGACTTTCTCATATCAGGGAAGTCAGGAGCTAGGATGGTACAAGGCTGGCTTAGTGACATTTCAAACATAGATTCTTTCACTTTCGACCCCTTGGGCTTCCACATAGAATCTGAACTCACAGGCCAGCTGTGAGTTGGCCACCGTGTTTTGGGTGACCTGTGCAGGCAGCAATATCCAGGAACAAAAGGGGAACCGTCCTCTCTGGTGGGGCTCTCTTCAAAGGCCAGAAGATGCTCTTGTTGAGACCTTTCCACCAGCCTCAGTTCACATCTCAGGCCCCAGGACCAGAGATGAAGGGGCTGTAACTGGATTCTAGAAAGGATTAACACCCTTCCCCCACGCCCTCCACCCCCACAACATGGATGACCACATAACAGAAGAATAAAGTCAGGGATTCTCAGTGAGAGGAAGAGGGTGGCTGTTGGGTTGGCTGTCAGCAGTGGCCACTGCGGTGTCGAAGGATTTGGTACATGGAATGTCCAGGGCATCTTTGCGTGGCTCATGTGCCGGACAGGTGGCTGGGGCAGGATTCCAGGGCAGAGACCACGTTCTCCTCTTTCTGCAGCTGCCACTTAATTGCCTTCCAGTTTCCCTACAGGGCGTTTTCATCATCAGCCCTTTGTGTGTTCCTGTCCCTTCCTCCCTCCGTGGACATTTTTAGGAAATCCTCTTTATCCCTGGTGTTCCGATGTGCTGTGAAGTGGGTCTTTTCTTATTCGTTGTGTTTGGCACTTGCAACTTCCAAGTAGAAGTTTGAAACCAGAAATATCTTCTAGACTTTGGGAAGTTGTTAAGTGGCATTTTCTTCCTCTCTAGTTGGGACTGTGCGACTGTTTTTTAATTTCCATCTCTTTTTACTTCTATTTATCCTCCCATTAACCTCCTTTAACTCCCCCTTTCAATCCTGCTTTATGAGATAATTTCACAACTTTATCTTCCGTTGATTTTTTTCCCCCTCCTCCCATATTTTTAGTTTTCAAGAGCACATTTGTTCCCCGTTCTGTTTTTAAAGAGCAGAGTGACAGAGGAGTGGGAGATGCAGGGGATGAATACTCTAGGAAGCTTCTTTGTGCGAGCGAGGGAGTCAGAGGTTGTTCATATTCCGTGCATTTCAGTATCTCTGAAGAAGTGGGCAGGTTGCTTAGTAAAAGAAAAGGAATTTGAAGGAGGTTTGTTTTTTCTCAGATTAATGTTATTAGGTTTCTCAGACCCTTAAATTTATTATTACTTTTAAATGACATTAACTACATTCCTGACTATGAAAGTAATGCATGTTTATTGTAGAAATTTTGGAAATACACGAACTAACAGAGAAAAACATAAAGATTGTGTGAATCCCACCAATCAGAGATAACCATTAGTAATATTTGACTGTTTTCTGTGCTGTCTCTAATAGTATATGAATATATGAATATGTATTCCTTCTTAAGAACAAAATTGGAATCCTACTATAGGTTGCTTTTATATTCATTTTCAGTTAACAATGCATCACATATTTTGAATATTTTTAGCTCTAAATATTTTTTCAAGATCATTTTTTTCTTTTGAACTTTTAAAAAATGAATAGACTTTATTTTTTAGAGCCGTGTTGGGTTCACAGTGACACTGAGTAGGAAGTGCAGTTCCGTGTGCCCCATCGTCACGCATGTTCCTCCCCCATTCTCAGCGTCCCCTCAGGGCACTACATTTCTTAAAACTGGTGAGCTGACATCAACCTCACTCTCATCCCAGTGCAAAGTTTACAACATTAGTCTTTCCTGTTGTAATCCTAGGATGAACATTCTTCTTTTCCAGTCTTTGTACACATTTCTAATTATTTTCCGAATGTAAATTTCTCAAATTGGAATTCCTAGTACCAGAGATCTGGTTTTTTAGAATTGTGTAAGTTCTGTGACATCGTGTCTCCCAAAGGTTGTGCCACTGACAGGCTCTCCCAGCAGGGAGTGAGACTGACTGCCTCGCATGTTCGTGGTAATGTCATCAGTTATTGTATTCGTTTCCCAGGGCTGCCGTAACAAGCACAGATTTGGTGGCTTAAAACAACAGAAATTGAGACTTTCCTGATGGTCTAGTGTCTAAGACTCTGAGCTCCCAGTGCAGTGGTCCCATGTTCGATCCCTGCTCAGGGAACTAGATCCCACATGCCCTAGCTAAAGATCCCACATGCTAAACTAAGACCTGGTGCAGCCAAATAAAGAAATAATTAATTAAAAAAAAAACCAGCACAACAACCCAGAAATGTATGCTCTCCATTTGGGGCCCAGAAATCAGTCAGGTGTCAGCGGGCCGTGCTCCCTCCCAGAGCTCTGGGAAGGAGTCTCGTGACTTCCTCAGCATCTATGGCTCTGTCATCCGGCGTGTCCACTGGCTGATGGCTGCATCATTGCAGTCTTGCCTCCATCTCATACGGCCTCTCCTAGGCCTGTGTCTCTGCATGTATCTCCTTTTCCTAGAAGGACCCCAGCCACTGGGTCTAGGGCCCACCTAGTCCAGTATCATCTAACCCATGATCTAACCCAGTATGATCCTAACCCATCATCACACATGCCAAGACTCTATTTCCAAACAAGTTCTCTCCCTGAGGCTCCTGGTGAACGGGACTTTGGGAAACCATTCAAACCACCACAGTTACCTCTAAATTTCTTTTCTAATCGAAACAGAGGGGAAAGCATCCTGGTTTTGTTTTAATTTGTATTTATGTAATGCAGTTTGCTTTACTAGTGGTGTTGAAATCTTTTGATGTGGTTGTTTGCGTGTATTTCTTGTTTGTAGCCCTTACCTGGTTTTCAGTTCAATTTCTTGTTGTTCAGTTTGCTCAGTCATGTCTGACCCTTTGTGACCCCATGGATTGCAGCATGCCAGGCTTCTCTGTCCTTCACTATCTCCTGGAGTTTGCTCAAACTCACGTCCATTGAGTCCATGATGCCATCCAACCATCTCATCCTCTGTTGTCCCCTTCTGCCCTCAATCTGTCCTCAATCTTTTCCACTGAGTCAGCTCTTAGTTTTCAATTCAGTGGTTCATCTTAACTCATCAAACAGTCTGGAATTTATTTTCATTTATGAAAAGAGGCAGAGAGGGACGTTTGTCTTCTTCTTAGATCTTGTGTCTTCTGAATACATCCTGTATTCCATCACGTCTCACCTCCTCCTCTACCGCCTGCGAGGCCAGAGCCATCCTTTGTTTCTCAGGGATCCTTGCAGGGGCCTTGCAGTGCTTTCTCTGGCTCCTCCCAGTTTGATCTCAACCAGCAGCCAGAACAGCCCTTTTCAAATGTAAATCAGACCCTGCAGCTCTCCGGCTCAAAGCCTTTCAGTGGCTCAGCTCACATCTGAACAAAAGCCTGAGACCTGCTTGTGGCCCTGAGCCTGCGCCTTCCCTGCCTCCTCTCCTGCCCCTCTTCCCCCTGCCCCCTCCCTCCGGTTTATCCAGACAGGCCTTCAGGCAACTCTGCTGAAATCTGCCTGTTTATTTTAGGCTCAGAGAGGTAAAAACTTTGTAACACCTGGGCTCGCCCCCCAGCTCTTCCTTTGCCAGCTCTCCGGTTTGAGTGTAGTGTTCTGTCTTCAAGTTGCCTACTACAAATGTATATTTTTATTTGGAGTTTTTAAATTCCCATAGGGGAGTTTCCCGTTGCTATGATCTGCTTAGTGCTAGTGCTGCCGCTCAGTTGTGCCTGACTCTTCACAACCCCATGGACTGTAGCCCTCTAGTCTCCTTTGTCCATGGGATTCTCCAGGCAAGAATATGGGAGTGGGTTGCCATGCTCTTCTTCAGATGATCTGCTTAGATTGCTGCTTTCATGAAAGCTCTCCTTTGGTGTCTGAAAAAGAAAGAACAAATGTCTTGAAGACTGCAGAGGGAAGTTTTCTGATTTTTTTAGTATTTTGAAACTTGGTAAGATTAAACATGTAAGAGTGAACATTTAATAATTTCTCAATGATCAAGGCCTTAATCTTTACCTACTCTTTTACCAGATGTCAAGGAGATACTTCTAGGTAACTATTAATATTACACAATAGGTACATTTGATCACCATGGAAGGAAACTAAGCATTTTTTTGGTATGCGTGTTCTATGCCTTTGTATAAAGTTCAACTTGAGCCTCATACACAGCGTGGAGAGGATAGTACATAAGTTGAAAAGTTTTGCTTCATTCAGACTCACCCTTCCCAGAGCCAGAGGCCACCAGGAGATGAGTGTGAAAGGTAGAAGGGACTGGACAGGTGTGTCTGTGAGAAGCCTGGACGTGTTCACTGAAGCTTGGCTTGCCTGTGAATCACTCAGGTCAAAACTGGGCCTGTGAGATGCAACATGTACTTTTCTTAGATAGGGTTGGCAGTGTGTGTTTTTTTTCCTTGGATGTGAATGAAGGGCATGTCACTGATGTTAACTTGTTAAACTGTTGATTTTCACATTCTCTGGTTCTTATCAGTTTCCTTTGGATCAAGCTAATTCCTCTAGGGCAGGGCAAGTGGTACTTTAGTATAATTTATTGAGTGGAGGAGTTCTGTCTTAACAGAACTGCTTTATGGCCAAAAAGGAGCACTAATGAAGAAGAGTTCCCTTGTTCCTGAGCATTTTTCAAAGGTGTTTGTATATGGGACTAGGCATCTGACCTACATGAGTACTGTGAATATATAGAAGCTTCTTTATTTTTAATTTATTTTTTATTAAGAACATTTTTAAATTGAAGTAACATTGATTTTTAATATTCTAGAAAGGTTCTTTTTAAAATCAAGCCTGACCCAGGACTTCCCTGGTATTTCAATGATTAATAATTCACCTGCCAATGTAGGGGGACACATGTTTGATCCCTGGTCTGGGAAGACTCCACATGCCATGGGGCACCTAAGCCTGTGAAATGCAACTACTGAGCCCATGCTCTAGAGCCCGTCCTCTTAACCACGAAAGAAGCCATCACAACGAGAAGGCTGAGCACTGCAAAGAAAATGCTTGCATGCAGCAACGAAGACCCAGTTCAGCCAAAATTAAATAGATAAATTAATTAATTTTTTAAAAAGTTTAGTATTGATAGAGCTGCGTTATAAATTTTTATTAAATAAATTAAATTAAACCTGACTCTTGATTGTTTCCATGTAATTAACTGAGTTTGTTTTATCCTTACTTTACTAATTATTTCTTCTACCATTTGGACTGTTAGAATGAAATACAAACTAATGACATTGAAGTATTAATTCACATTTTCTCACTCAGTTGCACCTATAACTTTCAAATGACCAGCAAGGGGTAAAAATAAAATGTTGCATTTCTTTCAGTGAAAAAGTTTTCTAAATTGCATTTTTTTAATGGTCTGTTTGTTTCTCATTTTCTGATTTTCTTACAAAATACAGTTTCAAAGATCTCCATGATTTAATTAAAGAATCCAATGTGACAGTTAAAAATTTTTATTTACCATTTGGATTTTTTTTCCTATTTATCTTCTAACTCTTGAAAGTGGAGTTGTTTTTGGAATTGATGATGTGAACTTGGGGGTTCAATCAGAAACTCATGGCTTATTTTTCCATATTATTTAATATATTTATAGTATTTCATGTTATTAAGAAAAATCAAATTAAATATAGAATTATAGGCTGGTACTTAATATGTGAACAGTATAATACGATCTGACTGGGATTTCCCTGGTGGTCAGGTGGTTAAGACTGCATGTTTCTACTGCAGGGTTTGAACCCTTGCTCCCCGGTTGGGGAAGTAAGATCGTCCATGCCTCATGGTCAAAAAACGAAAAAGGAAAAGAAAATTTCTTGAACTGAATAAAAGTGAAAGTACAGCATGTCAACTTAAAAAAAAAAAAGATCTGACTGTAATAGTCAAGAGGACATGGTGTGATTATGAAAGCAAGAATGGTCAGATCAAATGGCGACCACCTGCCAGTCAGGGATTGTTCAGAGGGACCCATGTCCATGTTGTGATCTCCAGGACGGGTGATTGACCCCGCCACGCTGTGGAGCATAGAGGGGAATCGCCTATTCTCAGGTTCTCAGTAGTGGACACTTGGTGCCCTGTCCCTCCTCTCTCCAACCATTTCCTGGGTGTGCCAGCTCTCATCCCTCTCCTCTGCTCTGCTGACACCTCCTCTCAGAAGCCTTCTGAGACACCCCCACCTGCCCATCCTGGCTTCTTATCTTACTTGCACTCCTGTGGACCCTTGCGCTGCCGAGGAAGGCTACTTTCTCTCTAGATCCTGAACTTCTGGAGGGGGTTCCACACCTTCCCCGTTTGTATCTCTGGATCAGGCCTAAAGCAGACATTCAGCAGGGCTTGTTGAATATCTTGGCCCCAAATGTAACCTGAGGGCCCTCTGTTGCTGGCATCGGGCTATGTGCTTGCCTGTGTTCACTGCTCATCTGATCCCAGGGTCAGGAATGACGTCACAGGTGCAGGCTGGGTGGCTCGTCAGCAGAGCCCGAGTTCTGTCTGCCTCTACTAGTAGGATGGGGATAGAAGGATGGGTGGGGACTAACGGGTGGGGATGGAAGGATGAGGACTTGCAGGGTTCAGGTACTGTCAACCTCTAGCAGAGCAAAGAGCTATTTTATTTCAGCAGAGATGAGTTTATTCGAAACACAGTGGAATCACCTTTCATGGCAAACACCCTGGTGGCCCTGAGACAAGTGCAGGGGGCAGAGGAGGAGAGTGTTCTCTGTGGAGGAAAGGAGGAGGCTGGGAGGGGCTGTTTGGAACAGAGGTCACTGCAGGAAAACGAGTGCAGCATGAGGGGCTTCCCCGGGGATACAGGCGAGGACCTTGCGGGCTGGGCCAGCGCCCTCCTTCCCGGCTTCCTGACTGCAGTTCTGAGTCAGGTTTCCTTCACACATGTTCACAGTCCCGATGGTACATCCTTGACTCTATTGCTGTGAAATGATTTGGCCAAAACCTGATGGATTTCTCGAAATAACCTCTAAGAGACTGTGAGTGGAGCACCTGCCTGAGTCAGCACCTCTTCCCCCTTCAGGATGAGGCAAGTGTGCATGTAGTCACCAGTTTTGCCAGGTCACCTATGGTGATTCATACCCTGGAATACAGGCATTTAAAATGGGTTATATTAGTGTATTAAGAGTTTAACAACAGTCCCTTTATTCTTCCTCTGCCCATTAAACATAGTCACAACATTAATGTGGATCAAAGTGAACATGTTTCTGTATGTTTTATGATGAGCGTACTGTGCAGAATCACTGTTGTTCTAGGTCATGCGTCAGCAAACCTCTGTAATGAACAGACAGCAAATACTTTAGGCTTTGTGAACCAAGCATGCTGTCTGTAGTATATTCCTTTTTTAAATTAACCCTCTAAAATAATAAAACACCATCGTGAGCTCTGTTTGGTTCTCAGCTTGTAGTTTGCTGACCCCTGTTCTAGATTAAATGAGTTCTGTAATTCAGCTATCATCTCTTAAAGGATAGGGAAAAAAAGAAAAATGGATCATAGAAAACTAACAAATAATAATCATTCAATGTTTTAAAAATTAGGAATATTTAATGTAGAATAGGTTAGAGATGATTGCTGTTTTTTACATGGCAACTTTATTGAGATATTCACATAAAATACAGTTCACCTGTTTAAAGTATACATTTCAGTGGTTTTTAACATTTTGATAGAGTTATGCAGCTCTCACTACAGTCTAATTTTAAACTTTTTCATCACCTGGCTCATCAGTAGTACTACCCATTAACCTCCCTGTTTGCCTCTGCCAGCCCCCCAAATACTGCTCAGTTGTGTCCACCTCTTGTGACACCATGGACTGTAGCCCACTAGGCTCCTCTGTCCATGGGATTTCCCAAGGAAGAGTACTGGAGTGTGTTGCCATTTCCTCCTCCAGGGGATCTTCCCAACCCAGGAATCGAACCCATGTCTCTTGTCTCCTGGATTGGCAGATGGATTCTTTACCACCACCTGGGAAGCCTAAAAACAACCTTCAGAGAAGGTGAGACGTTACTTGATGCGTTGTGCTTAATCGCTCATGTCTGATTCTACCCTGCAGAACCATTAATCTATTTTCTGTCTCTGTAGATTAATTGGTTTCCAGCATTTCATATTAATGGAGTAGTATATTCTCTGTATGCAGGTCAGGAAGCAACAGTTAGAACTGGTCATGGAACAACAGACTGGTTCCAAATAGGAAAAGGAGTACATCAAGGCTGTATATTGTCACCCTGCTTATTTAACTTATATGCAGAGTACATCATGAGAAACGCTGGACTGGAGGAAGCACAAGCTGGAATCAAGATTGCCAGGAAAAATATCAATAATCTCAGATATGTAGACGACACCACCTTTACGGCAGAAAGTGAAGAAGAACTAAAGAGCCTCTTGATGAAAGTGAAAGAAGACAGTGAAAAAGTTGGCTTAAAGCTCAACATTCAGAAAACTAAGATCATGGCATCTGGTCCCATCACTTCATGGCAAATAGATGGGGAAGCAGTGGAAACACTGGCTGACTTAATTTTTCTGGGCTCCAAAATCACTGCAGATGGTGATTGCAGCCGTGAAATTAAAAGACACTTGAAAAATAAAATAAAAGAAAAGACACTTACTCCTTGGAAGGAAAGTTATGACCAACCTAGACAGCATATTAAAAAGCAGAGACATTACTTTACTTTGCCAACAAAGGTCTGTCTAGTCAAGGCTATGGTTTTTCCAGTGGTCATATATGGATGTGAGAGTTGGACTATAAAGAAAGCTGAGCGCCAAAGAATTAATGCTTTTGAACTGTGGTGTTGGAGAAGACTCTTGTGAGTCCCTTGGACTGCAAAGAGATCCAACCAGTCCATCCTAAAGGAGATCAGTCCTGGGTGTTCATCGGAAGGACTGATGTTGAAGCTGAAACTTCAATACTTGGGCCACCTGATGCGAAGCGCTGACTCATTGGAAAAGACCTTGATGCTGGGAAGGATTGAAGGCAGGAGGAGAAGGGGATGATGGAGGATGAGGTGGTTGGATGGCATCACCAACTCAATGGACATGGGTTTGGGTAGACTCTGGGAGTTGGTGATGGACAAGGAGGTCTAGCATGCTGCGGTTCATGGGGTCTCAAAGATTGGACATGACTGAGCGACTGAACTGAACTGAACCGATATTCTTCTTTCACTTAGCATGATGTTTTCAAACTTTGCCCATATCTTACTATGTATCAGTACCATTCCTTTTTATTGTCTAATAATATTTCATCATATGGATGTGCCTTATTTTATTTGTTCATGTATCAATTGATAGACATTTGGGCTGTTCTCTTTTGAGGTTTTTTGTTCTTTTGGCCATGCCGTGCAGCTTGTGAGATCCTAGTTCCCTGACTAGAGATCGACCTGGGCTCCCCGGCAGTGGAAATGCAGAATCCTGACCACTGAATCACCAGGGAAGTATCCTGAGGATATTTTTTAAATATGTATATATTTATTTGGCTGCACCAGACCTTAGTTGTAAGTCTTTCTGTTTTGTAAATGAGTACATTCATGTCATTTTAAAAAAGATTCCACGTATAAGTAATATCATCAGCTATTTGTCTTTCTCTGTCTGACTTAACTTCTCTTAGTACAGTGATTTCTAGGTCCACCTATGTTGTTGGGAATGGCTTCTTTCTCTCTTTTTTTATGGCTAATACTCCATAGTATATATGTACCACATCTTCTTTATCCATTCACCTGTTGATGAACTCTGAGATTGCTTCCATATCTTGGCTATTGTAAATAATGCTGCTGTAAACATTGGGATATGTGTGTCTTTTAAAATTAGAGATTAGTCTTTTCTGGATTTATGCCCAGGAATGGGATTGCTGGATCACATGGTAATTCTATTTTCAGTTTTCTGAGGAGCCTTCATACTCTTCTCCATAATGGTTGTACCAGCTTACACTACCACCAGTAGTGTGGGAGGTTCCCTTTTCTCCACACCCTCTCCAGCGTTTATTATTTGTAGATTTTTTGATGCTAGCCATTTTGAACAGTGTGAAGTGATACCTTGTTATAGTTTTGATTGGTGTTTCACTAATGATTAGCAAAGTTAAACATGTTTTATTTGCCTGTCAGCCATCTGTATGTCTTCTTTGGAGAAATGTTTACTTAGGTCTTCTGCCCATTTTTTTCATTGGGCTGTTTGTTCTTTTGATATTGAACGTTGATATATTTTGGACATTAAGCCCTTGTTGGTCACATAATTTGCAGATATTTTCTTCCAGTTTGTTGGTTCTCTCTTCATTTTGTTTATGGTTTCCTTTGCTGTACAAAAACTTGTAAGTTCAATTAGGTCCCATTTGTTTGCTTTTATTATTCTTTCCATTAATCTAGGAGACAGATCCAAAAATAATATTGCTGTAGTTTATGTCAAAGAGTGTTCTGCCTATGTTTTTCTCTAGGAATTTTATAGTATCTCATAAGATGTGTCTCATCTTACATTTAGGACTTTAATCCATTTTGAGTTTCTTTTTGTGTATAGTGTTAGAGACTGTTCTAATTCCATTCTTTTACATGTAGCTGTCCAGTTTTCCCAGCACCACTTATTGAAGAGACTGTCTTTTCTCCGCTATATATTCTTGCTTCCTTTTTTGTAGTTTAATTGACCAGTTTAATTCTTTTAATTGCAGTTTAAAAGAATGCTAGATGCATGGGTTTATTTCTAGGCTTTCTGTCCTGTTCCATTGATCTTTGTGTCTGCTTTTGTGCCAGTACCATACTGTTTTGGTGACTGTAGCTTTGCAGTATAGATTGAAGTCAGGGAGCTTGATTCCTGCAGCTCTGTTTTTCTTCCTCAAGATTGTTTTGGCTATTTGGGATCCTTGTGTTTCCATACAAATAAAAAAAATGTTTTGTTCTAGTTCTGTGAAAAATGCCATTGGTGATGTTAATAGATTGCTTTCAGTAGCCCAAAGATCTAACTGATAGCATTAATAAGTAAGCAAATAGTGGAGAGGCTATACTTCTATTCCTTTATGATGGCCTGTGAAAGTGTTAGTTGCTCAGTTGTATCTGGCTTTTTTGCGACCCCATGGACTATAGCCCTCCAAGCCCCTCTCTTCATGGGATTTCCCAGGCAAGAATACTGGAATGGGTTGCTAATTCCTTCTCCAGGGGATCTTTCCCACACAGGGATCAAACCTGGGTTTCCCATATTGCAGGCAGATTCTTTACAATCTTTGCCATCAGGGAAGACCCTTATGATGGCCTATTCTCCTTAATTTTCATTTTGTCTCAGCTGGCTTGTCACAGTTATTTTATTTTAAGTGATATGAGAAAGGTTTCATTTCCTTGGCAGTAGAATGCTGTCATGTTGTTGGTTTTTACATGGAGTGGGGGACTCAGGGTGGGCAGGGGATCAGGGCCGCTGTGTGACCCACTGTGGAGCTTTTGTTCTCCTAGACAGGGAATGCAGGTGTGTCTAGGGACTTTGCTGGCGGGCCAGTGGTTAAGAACTACCTTCCGATGCAGGGTGCACAGGCTCGATCCCTGGTTGGGGAACCAAGATTCCACATTCTGTGGGGCAACTGAGCTTGCATGCCACAACTAGAGAGCCCATGTGCCACAACAAAGAGCCAATGCAGCCAAATAAATAAACATTTAGCGGAAAAAAAGAGAAATGTATGTGAAGAAAGATCATGGGAGAGGCCAAAAGAGATAATGAAATTGGCAGGAACTTTTGAGGAGGAGGAGGAGATATTTAACGGAAGGAATTTAAATTTTTTGCTACATGGTATATGGAAAAAGTATTGATTTTGCTGACCTTTTCCCCATGAAATCTTTGGTAAAATGACTATGACTTGATAATGCTTTGTGGCACCAGGTCTCCCTGGAGGATGAGATGAGTTACTCTGTGTCACCTCAGACACAGAGGGGCTGGCCTGGCTCCTTTCCCAGAAAGCCTCCATGGCTGCAGCTGCAGGAGGGCCTGGGGAAGGAGGAGACAGTGAGAGTCCCCAGGTCCAGAGGGACTGATGTCCTCACAGGGGACTTTTGCAGTCACTTGTGTTTATAGATGACAACCAGTTTATGGAGGTTACACTTTTAAAAGCTAGTTTTCCTTTTCCTTTTCAGTTTAAAAATCTTATTTCATTAATGAGCTCATTATTTTGCATAAAATTAGACTATTGTCAATTAATTTTTTGGGCTTCCCTTGTAGCTCAGTCAGTCAAGAATCTGCCTGCAGTGCAGGAGACCCATGTTCAGTCCCTGAGTCGGGAAGATCCCCTGGAGAAGGAAATGGCAACCCACTCCAATATCCTTGCCTGGAAAATCGCATGCACAGGGGAGCCTGGTGGGCTGCAATCCATGGGATCGCAAAGAGTCGGGCATGACTGAAGGACTAACACTTTCACCTTTCAATTAATTTTAGTTAAATGGTTTTTCCCTCCAGTATTTTATACTACATTTGTGGGTTTAGTATATTTTATTTTTAAGCCTTTAAAATGTGTGAGAGGCAAATTTACAATCCCAATAGGAAAACAAGTCTCAAGCTAAAATAATATGATAAACTATTAGTGCAGTAATCAGGTTATCTCAAACATAACAGTGTTATTTATAAACCTAGTACATTTCTGGTACATCTTTCAGCTTACAGATGACAAGACCATTTGACAGGTCTTCTAAAACATTAAACATTTAAAAATTATTTATTTATTTTGACTGTGCTGAATCTTTATTGCTGTGCAGGCTTTCTCTAGGTGGGAAGAGAGGAGGCTAATCTCAAGTTGCAGTGTGCAGGCTTCTCATTGCAGTGGCTTCTCTTGTTGCAGAGTACCAGCCTTAGGCATGTGGGCTTCAGTAATTGCAACACATGGGCTCAGTCATTGTGACACACAGGCTTACTTGCCCCACGGTATGTGGAATTTTCCCAGACCAGGGATTGAACCCATGTCCCTTGAATTGACAGGTGGATTCTTACTCACTATGGTGTTGTTCACTTGCCAAGTCATACCTGACACTTTGTGACCCCGTGGACTGTAGCATGCCTGGCTTCCCTGTCCCTCGCTATCTCCTGGAGATTGCTCAAATGGATGTCCATTGAATCGGTGGTACTATCTAACCATCTCATCCTCTGCTGCTCTCTTCTCCTCTTGCCCTCACTCTTTCCCAGCATCAGGGTCTTTTCCAATGAGTTGGCTCTTGACATCACGTGGTCAAAATATTGGAGCTTAAGCTTCAGCATCAGTCCTTCCAACAAATATTCAGGATTGATTTCCTTTAGGATTGACTGGTTTGATGTCCTTGCTGTCCCAGGGACTCTCAAGAGTCTTCTTCAGCATCACAGTTTGAAAGCATCATTTCTTCAATGCTCAGCCTTCTGTATGGTCCAACTCTCACATCTGCATGTGACTACTGGAAAAGCCATAGTTTTGGCTATATGTAGCTTTGTCGGCAGACTGATGTCTCTGCTTTTTAATATGCTGTCTGGTTTGTTACAGTTTTCCCAATGTGTTCATCAGTATCACTTTTCTAGATTCCATATATAGGCATCAGTATACAATGTTTGTTTTTCTCTTTCTTAGTTCATTCTGTGTAACAAGTTCTAGGTTCATTCACCTCAGTTCAACTGATTCGGATTTGTTCCCTTTTATGACTGAGTAATATTCCATTGTATATATGTACCATAACTTCTTTATCCATTAATCTGTTGATGGACATCTAGCTTGCTTCCATATCCTCACTACTGTAAATACTTCTGCAGTGAACATTGGAGTACATGTGTCTTTTCTGATTATGATTTTCTCAGAGTATATGCCCAGTAGTGGGATTGCTGGGTCATATGGTAGTTTTATTCCTAGCTTTTTAAGCACTCTCCATAGTGTTCTCCATAATGTCTATATCAATTTACATTCCTACCAACAGTGCAAATGGGTCCCCTTTCTCCACATCCTCTCCAGAATTTATTGTTTCTGCTGCTGCTGCTGCTAAGTCACTTCAGTCATGTCCAACTCTGTGCGATCCCATAGATGGCAGCCCACCAGGCTCCTCTGTCCCTTGGATTCTCCAGGCAAGAACACTGGAGTGGGTTGCATTTCCTTCTCCATTATTGTTTCTAGATTTTCTCAATTAAAAAAAATGGGCGGAAGACCTTAACAGACATTTTTCCAAAGAAGACATACAGATGGCCAATAAATACATGAAAAGGTACTCAACATTGCTCATTATTAGAGAAATGCAAGTCAAAACTACAATAGGGAATCAACTCACACCAGTCGGAATGGCCATTGTTGCCAAATCTCTCGTCTCATTTCTTTCTTTGGACTGATTACCTAGCCTGGGGAGTGGATTTGCTTCCTCTTGGTCCCAAGGAGCAGGAGTGCTTGGCTTTCGTGAGCACATTTTCTGGCCATTTTTCAGCTCTAGCATTTGGTGAGATCCAATCTGTTCTGCTCCCTCCCTGGCTTCCCCATTCTGCTACTTGTCGGGCTTTTAGCCCCATGTTTAGTCCTTTCAGTAGCATCCCATTGCATTTGATATTCTTCTAGTGCTTCTGTCGGGGTGTCAATCTAATGACAGGAGTGAAAATGCATACAGGTGGTGTTGGGATTCTGGGCACGCTGGACTAGAATAGTTCGTTATGGAATGTATTGGGTTGGCCAAAAGGTTCCGTTTATTCCGTGAGGTGCTCTAGTAGTGCTTTTGTCTTTAACTTCATCTGAAATAGTTTTTTAGATTGTATTCTGTGAGCTGTCATATTAGCATGCATTTTTTAAAAAACTTATCAAAATTGGTGAATTTTTGTGTAACCATTTTAATAGTGAAAGTAGAAGGGAAAAAAAGCAACATTTTCAGCATATTTCACTTAATTATTTCAAGAGAGGTAGAGCACTTCCCTGGTGGTCCAGTGGTTAAGAGTCTACCTACCAATGCAAGGGACATGGTTTCGATCCCTGGTCTAGGAAGATCCCACACGGCTTGGAGCAGCTAAGCCTGTGTGCCACAACTACTGAGCCTGTGCTCTGGAGCCCATGAGGTGCAACTATTGAAGCATAAGTGCACTGTTTCCCGTATTCTGCAACAGGAGAAGCCTCTGCACTGAGAAGCCTGTACACCACAATGAACAGCCCCTGATTGCTGCAAGTAGAGAAAGCCTGTGTGCAGCAGCAAAGACCCAGCTCAGTCAAAAAGTAAGTAAGTAATTAAAAAAAAAAGGTAAAAACACACACAAAACAAATGTGCAGTGTATGGAGAAAGTGTCCAAAGTGGTTTGTGAGGTTTCATGCTGGAGACTGCTCGTGGGTGATACTCCACGATCAGGTAGACCAATTGAAGTTGATAGAGATCAAATTGAGACATTAATCAAGAACAGTCAACATTATACCACAGGGGAGATAGCTGACATACTCAAAATACCTAAATTAAGCGTTAAAAATTATTCACACCAGCTTGGTTATGTTCATCACTTTGATGTTTGGTTTCCACATAAGCAGGAAAAACCCTTCTTGACCGTATTTCTTCATGCGATTCTCTACTAACATAACAAAACTGTTCCATTTTAAAAAACAAATTGTCACAGGCAATAGAAAGTGGATACTGTACAATAATGTGGAATGGAAGAGATTGTGGGGCAAGCGAAATGAACCACCATCCACCACAACAAGGCCAGTTTTCATCCAAAGAAGGTGATGTTGTTTATATGGTGAGATTGGTAGGGAGTTTTCTTATGAGCTCCTTCTAGAAAACCAAATGATTAATTCCAACAAGTACTGCTGCCACTTAAACCAACTGGAAGCAGCACTCGACAAAAAGCATCCAGAATTAGTCAACAGAGAATGCATAATCTTCCATCAGGATAACACAAGATCATGTGTTCCTTTGATGACCAGGCAAAAACTGTTACAGCTTGACTGGGAAGTTCTGATTCATTTGCTGTATTCACCAGATGTTGTACCTTTGATGCCCATTGATTTCGGTCTTTACAGAATTCTCCTAATGGAAAAAATTTCAATTCCCTGAAAGACTGTAAATCACCTGGAACAATTCTTTGCTTAAAAAGATAAAAAGTTTGGGGAAGGTGGAATTATGAAGTTGCTTGAAAAATGGCAGAAGATAGTGGAAAAAACTGGAAAATTCGTAAAGAGATGAGAATACCAGACCATCTTACCTGTCTCCTGAGAAACCTGTATGCAGGTGAGGAAGCAACAGTTGGAACCAGACATGAAACAACTGACTGGTTCAAAATTAGGAAAGGAATATGTCAAGTCTTTATACTGTTACCATGCTTATTTAAATTGTATGCAGTGTATATCATACAAAATGCCAGGCTGGATCAATCACAAGCTGGAGTCAAGATGCTAGAAGAAATATCAACAACCTAAGATTTGCAGATGATACCACTCTAATGACAGAAAGGGAAGAGGAATTAAAGAGCCTCTTGATGAGGGTGAAAGAGGAGAGTGAAAAAGCTGGCTTGAAACTCAATATTCAAAAGACAAAGATCATGGCATCTGCATCCATCACTTCATGGTAAATAGAAGGGGAAAAAGTGGAAGTAGTGACTTTTTATTTTCTTGGACTCCCAAATCATTGCAGGCCGTGACTGCAGCCATGAAATTAAAAGATGCTTGCTCCTTGGAAGGAAAGATATGACAAACCTAGATAGTGTATTAAGAAGCAGAGAGACATCACTTTGCTGCCAAAGTCCATAGAGTCAAAGCTATGGTTTTTCCAATAGTCATGTATGGATGTGAGAGTTGGACCATAAAGAAAACTGACCTTTTGAATTGTGGTGCTGGAGAAGACTCTTGAGAGTCCCTTGGACTCCAAGGAGATCAAACCAGTCAATCCTCATCCTAATCCTAATTGTTTATCGTGGACCATGGTGCTGGTGCGTGTGTCACTTGGCTGATGTGTTTCAGTGAGCATACACTGAGAGTCAGCTGATCTGCCATCTTGGGCCTAGCTGGTTCTAATCAGTTTATGTCGTGTCCTTGGGCTATGTCATTCTTGTAGAGCAGCAGGCTCCAACCATTCTGGCACCAGGGACCGGTTTTGTGTAAGACAGTTTTTCCAAAATGCAGTGGAATTCATGCTCTTAGGAGAACCTGATGCTGTCAAACTGGTCTGAGAGGAGGCGGAGGCTCAGGCACTAACTCGAATGTGGTGGGGGGCAGCTGTACATACAGATGAAGCTTTGCTCCCTCTCCCGAGGCTCACCTCCTGCTGTGTGGTCTAGGGTGGGGTGGGGGTTGGGAACCCGTTTTAAAGGTTGTATCTTGCCCCCTTCCTGTCTCATTCTCTACTCAGAGCTTTTCTCCAGGCTGAGTAGGAGCGTTGACCCTGCCTGTCAGGGAGTAAAAATCTGGATGTCTGATCTAGGGGCCTTAGGGGCCGGATGGCTCCTTGTTTTAATCCATATGGGCTGGAATCCCCACATAGCTGTCATCTGGATGTGGAACCTCAGTAGCCTTCCTCAGTAGGTCTCCTTGATGATGAAGCCCTTTCTATAAGAGCATCACAGCACCATAACTGTCTGTAAATGACAGAAAGACTTAAAAGTCACAATTAAATATTTGACTACAGTGTAATCGATAGAGAAGCGTGATTACTAATGTGACAGCATTTTAAGATAACAACTAGAACTCTAGCATTATACCAGGACATATCCAAATTTTAGAAACCTCATATAATTTTTGGAAAGTCCATATTAATAATATTCATCCATACAGTATTTTTTTCTGAACTTTTTATTTTGCGTTGGAGTATAGCTGATTGATTAACAGTGTTGTGATAGTTTCAGTTGGACAGCAAAGAGACTCAGCTATATGTATACATGTATCCATTCTTTCCCAAACCTGCCTCCCATCCAGGCTGGCACATAACGCTGAGCAGAGTTCCTTGTGCTGTACAGTAGGTGCTTGTTGGTTGTCCATTTTAAATATAACTATGTGGACATGTCCATCCCAAACTCCCTAATTGTTGCCTCCCCCATTCTTCTCCTGAGCAACCATAAATTCATTCTCTAAATCTGTGAGTCTCTTTCTGTTTCCTACAGTGTATTTTTAAGTAGGTTTTTTGCTCATGTGATAATGCTCTCCATGTAATTTAACATACCAAATATAATGCTACTTAAATATTTCTCTGAGATGCCTCAGAGGTACTTGGAAGCATCCCAAAGTTAGTTGAAAGTCAAAAAAAGTTTGGCTAAAATTTGATATTTGGAAAGTTTGTCAAAATTTTTGATACACGTTGTCAAAAACCACAGTCACTTTGAGACAATACTTATTTCTTATCCAAAGTTACAGGACATCTCAAAAGTAAATTCAGATCATTTAAAGGCAAAGAAAGTCCACACAATCTGTTATCAAAAACGGCATTCTGAGAAAACTTTGTTCTCTTACCAGAAAGAAAATCAAACCCAAGTCTTACTTTAGCTTACTCCCAACAGAATCCATTTACCCAACTGAATTCAATCCAGTCTTAGAAAATCCTGATCCAGAGAACTCTTTTCAGTATTTTTTCACAGGCAGGGTCTTGTCCCCCGCTGCCCACCCCCACCTCTTGTTCAGTTCACTTTGTCCGAAAGCTGCAGCCCCATGATGTCCACACTGGGCAGTGCGTGAGCTGGTGAGCTGAGTTCTCTCTGCCCTCGCTGCCCTTGCTGGCCAGCTGTCCTGCTGCCCTAGCCAACAGGGCCTGCATGTGTGAAGTCTCTCTTGATCACCTGAACCAGGAGAACAAGCTGCCTAGCAGCCCTAGGTCCCTGTAGTGCGCCTGCTCCTATTGTGTTTATTGCAGGCTATGTGAATTGTGCCTCTCTGTGTAAATGTCTCCTCTCTGCTCAGTTGTAAACTCCTGAGGGCACTGCTGTGACAGTGGTGCCTGTATCATCTGGGTATTCAGTACAGTTTGTAGAACAAGAAAAGCCTGGATGTCCCTGGGAGGCAGTGAAGAGAAGGTACCTGTCTGCTCTCCTGTCTACGTTTGGTGTTTAGTGAGTGTTCTAGTAGGGCTTCCCAGGTGACTTAGTGGTAAAGAACCCGCCTGCCGATGCAGGAGACTCAGCAGACGTGGATTCAACTCCTGGTTTGGAAAGATCCCCTGGAGTAGGAAATGGTAACCCAATCCAGTATTCTTCCCTGGAGAATTCCATGAACAGATGACCCTGGCGGGCCTCAGTCCATGGGGTCGCAAAGAGTCAGAGACGACTGAGCACACAGGCATATGCTTGACATGAGTGTTCTAATTCAGAGTTGGTGTGGTATTGTGATTATTGGATTACATTCTGCTCAACTCAACACTCTAACCTTGGACAGCCTGGATTGGAGTTTCTGTGTTTGAAAAGGTCCTCAAAATTCAGTGCAGAGAAGAGTGAAATAGGTGCCTATTAAAATTGCGAACACCTGGGCTCTGCCCTCTGAGACTTGTCAGGCTGCAGGACTGAGCCATGTAAGTACATCCACTCCCCTACCCCACTAACCAGCCCCATGGTCCAGGCCACATGTGAGGACCGCTGAGCAAGGTGACCTCCGTGTTGTCTCCAGCTCTGTTTTAAGGGACACTTAGATAGGATGGACAGCTCTGTGACCTTACTTTTATCATCATATGTTTAATTTCCTTTCCTTTTTGTGAGTTGGGTGCAGTCACAAGCACAGATGATGAGCATGTGTCTCATTTAGTAGAAAAGGCATGTTTTCAGATCCTCTGCAAGGAGGGAGCAGTCAGTAGCGTGGCTGTTGCAGCAAGGAAACCCCATGTAGCTTTCAGCCTAAAGGCTTTTTCCTGAGAACGTTACCTTTTAAGAGTTTCCATATTTATCATCTGTTCACTTTATTAACACATTATAGCAAGTCCCCTACCTATGAACCTTCAAGTTGTGAACTTTTGAAGAAGCAAACGTGCCTTGCATCAATGTCAGATGTGAATGAAACTGCAGCTTGCCCTCTGTCACGTGTTGCTGACAACCCTTCAGCTCCACCATCTCCTACCTCCTGCCCCTCCTCCAGTCAATAACTCTTCTTGCCTGTTTACTCAGTGCCAGCCTCTGTGTGCCGGCTGTTGTACTGTACTCCTGTACTTTTCAAGGTACTGTACTGTAGGATTAAAAATGTTTTATTTTTTGTGTTTGTTTCTTTATTATATATTATTTGTGTGCAAAGTATTATAAGCCTATTACAGTATAGTACTATGTAGCCGATTATGTTAGTTGGGTACCTAGACTAACTTTGTTGGACTTAGGATGATTGTGCTCTCGGAATGGAACTCATTCATGTATAGGGGACTTTCCAAATATAACCATGGACCATGGTTTTAATAATTTTACCCCCAAACATAGGAGGCAATCAAGCTCCATGTATAATTTGTCTTGTCCTTCATTTCATTGAGCTGTAAATATTTGATGAATAGAATATATGCACAAATTCTGAAAGATTTATATAGCCACCGTTCTTTAAAATGCAGTTCTTTCATCATTAGGTTTTTTCCTCTGGGAAAGAAAGGAAGAAAAAGCCTTATCCTTATACTTAGAGGCAGAAATGAAACCTTTTCTCAAGTACCTCTTTTTCTTCTGTGTTACGTGGTCATTGTATTAAATGGCACTGATGGAATAAATGATGTCAGGATTAAAAGGGAAAACCCCACCATTTTACCACTGAAAATTTGTGTGTGGGGGCTGGTAAGGAGATGTGTTGCTGCAAGGAATGTGTGAGATTGTTGTGTCATCTTACGCCTCAGTCATGATGCACAAGTTGTCCTGGACTGAGGAGAAAGTAGAGATTGTTTAGTAATATGAACAGTTCAGCGTGACAGAGAACACAGAGGGACGGTCTGCATTCCCCGCATTCTCGGGCATTGTGCACAAGCCGCCCCAAGCCCCGCCCTGAGAGTTGCCTTTGCAGGCTGTCCAGGGCGGCAGGAAGTGGACCCAGTGTTCTCTTAAGTCCTCAGGCAAGCTCACCACTTGAAAGAGATGTTTTTTTCTTTTATTAGAGTCCAAGTTGAATTTCTTTGACATTAGTTGGAGGAAGCAGGTAGACTTCTAGTGGGCTGTAGACTATATTCCACATGCTGGGGTCTCTACATCTTAGCATTGGAAGCAGATTTACCAGACTGTCTTCCACAGCGGGAGCAGGAGTCCTGGAACTCAAGGAGAGGCATGTCTTTTCATTAATTATATCAGTTCTTTCAGAACCATTTTGAAAGCGTATGAGTGCCTTAGTCATGTGAGCACTCCTCCCACTGAAGCCCTAGGAGTGGCAGCATCAGAAAGCTGAAAGAAGCCCCAGACAGCAGTCAGGAGGCATTCCACAGTGATGACGTCGCCACTGGGCAAGGAGGTTGGTCACATCTTGGGTCTGTTTGCTTTTCCTAGTGACTCAAAATCCCTCCACTAGATTGATCCAACAGGTTTCCTTGTGGTTGGTGTTTTGACCTTTATTGGTCACATGAATTGTACCCGTGATTGTGAATGTGGGGAGGGTGGCTAGGTGGGGTGGGGGGTGGGGCGGGGGCAGAACTTTGTACGGTTGCTCTTCAGCTTTAATCCACCACCTAAATCTCTTGGGGATTTTGTATTTAACCCCAGTTACAACTTTAACTGTGGTCCCCCTCCCATCCTCTGTGCGTGATGACCACGTGCCTCCTGGTCACTGTGTGGCCCCTTTCCTGCAGCCTGTTGAATGAATTGTTGCATAATGATTTAGGATGAACGTCACAAAGTCATCCTGGAAAGGTTCTCCAGGTTCGACCAGGAAGTCTTTGCTTGCTAATGCTGGGAATGGGGGCCTGAGAGTCATGTCATGTTCAAGGTCTGTGCTGTGATGTATCTGTGAGTCCGCTGACACCTCTTTCCCCTCCCCCAAACCACAACACAGACAGACAGGCAGAGCACATGGTGGGACTTGGCCAGATGCAAGGGCTCTGTTCCTTGGTCTTGTTGGTCGGCGCTCTGGGGCAGCTTCAGGCCAGCTTGGGCTGAGTCAAGGGCGTCAGACTTTACTGTCCAGAAACACTTTTTAAATCTCACTGATTTATCTGGGAATTACTGCTTAATACCCAAGGCTTCCTGAATAGGGGCAAAAGGTATGCAAGGTGTGGGTCAAATCTTCATCTGCTCTCACGACAGGAGATGAACTCTGGCTGGATAAAGCCTTTGTCGATGAGATGCTGTGTCTATCAGTTTGTGTCACTGCAGGTGAGCAGAGAAGAAAATCAAGCAGAAAGTCAGTTGCTTGTCCTTGGTTCAGCAGTGATGCCGGAAGGATGTGAATGCAGGTAATGAAGCTCTAAAGCTTTACCTTACCCACTGCACTGGACTATCTGGCTGCAAAGAATGCAACAGACTGTGGACAAGGTCATTGCTGTTTTTATTATTACAACTATTATTATTGCTTTGTTATTAGCGACAAAAGCCCCTGAATGTACATACATACGGAGAAATGGTTGAATCAACTGTTGCAGTTAATTGCACCAAGAAAGAAATATTTGAGAATGTGGTGGAGACAAAAGCAATAAATGTAGTAAAAGCTTGTGTAATTTTGAAATTGACTGTATATTAATGAGGCACGATTGTTTTCTTAAAGCAATACTCAGCGTATTTCAGCATAGTTCTTAGTAAAAGCTTGTATAATTTTGAAATTAACTCTGTATTAATGAGGCACAATTGTTTTCTTAAAGCAATACTCAACATGTTTCAGAATAGCTAACAAGATGAAGGTGTTTGTGATACAGGAGCTGACTTTGTCACTTGGTCCAGATCACGTGTGGACATCAGGGTCCTGTCCCTGAAATACCAGCAGGTCAGAGGGTTAGGGTTAATGCTGATGACCAGATGGCTTTGCCCAGAGACACATTTCCTAGAACACCAAGATTTAGGTTTAAACCACTGAAAATTGATTGGCCTAATTAAATCATTAATATAGCATTAGAAATCTGTGGGTGTGCACTCAGTCACTCTGTCATGTCTGACTCTTTGTGACCCCGTTGACTGTAGCCCACCAGGCTCCTCTGTCCGTGAGGTTCTCCAGGCAAGAATACTGGAGAGTGGGTTGCCATTTCCTTCTCCAGGGCATCTCCTTGACCAGAGATCAAACCCATGTCTCCAGTGTCTCCTGCATTGGCAGGCAGATCCTTCACCACTGAGACACCTGGGAAGCCCATGAGAAATACACATCTAAGGAAAATATTCAAGAGAGGAAAAAAAGGCGATGGAGAATCTGGCCGCAGTATGTTGGCCCTAGGGGAGGCGGTGAGTCCTGGAGATACCTTGGTGGTGGAGGTGGGTGGGGGGGTGCAGCATGAGAGCAGGAGGGGACACACATCAGTCTCAAGGCTTATCTTCTCACATTTCTGAGATGCTGCTTGCCCACTAACATGGTATTTGTTGTTCTCTTTATCCTGTTGTAGGAATGTGTGGGGGAGAGGGTGCTGGGGAGGCCAGGGCACTAGTCAATGTGCAGGTCACTTGCTCCGGTGTATGCACGAACCCCCGGCCAACCCTCCTCCCACACCAGTTTCCCTGCTGGCCCAGGCAGAACAGGAATGTTGTGTAAACAAATGCGGAAACGGAGACATACAAAAGGGAGACTGTTTTTCATTTCAGCCACTGACGTGCGTGATCAGAAATCACTCATGCTCTGGACTCTGTAATTGTGGGGACCTTTCAGAAGATGCCTGCAGAGACTTCCTCTAAGTGCTCTTCTTCACTCTAAGGACAGGTGGTGGTTGTAGACTCAACTGTGACCCATTGTTTGAGATGAGAGTTTATCAGAACCATCTGATATAGAGCAAAGTACTCATCTGAGCTGCCATCTCAATTCCTTCCAGGAATTCGTGACTCTGGGCAAGTCTTTGCTGCCCGTGGAGATTAAGTCACTTTATATTGCTCTCAATAAGTCACAATTAACTGGCTCTTAAGAAACCATACTTTTAGGGAAAACAGGCAAATTTTAATTTAAAAAGTGAAAGGATTTGTTTTTAAAAGAAATGATCTTCCAGTTTTATGTCCTGGAGTCAAATGTGAAGTCAAATCCTCTAAAGTCTTCTGTGGCTGTCATTGCTTTACATGAAACTGTAAAAACAGTGAACCGCGATGAAGGGAAGGTCCTGAACTAGTTCAGATCAGGGCTAAGTGTGCCACACTGAAGCGGAAGGGGAGTGGATGTACTGTACAGGAAAGCAGCAGAAGGAAGGGGTGAGTGAGGTAACCTGAATGAGCCGAAACTCCCACTTTGTGAGTACACTGGCTCCTTGGGCCTCTCATGTGTTTCTGTCCTCATAAATGTGTGGGCTCTGCCCCCGGCAGGGTCCTGACCCCTCAGAGCAGGTATGAGAGGTTCTCACATTTGTATCCACGGGTACGCCGGGTGTCAGGATTGTGCTGAGTTCTCTGGAGGCCCAGTTTCCCTGGGCCACACACCTACTGGGCCAGAGTGGAAGGTTGGCTTCAGGTCCACAGTGGTTGCGAGACTTAGACATGGCACTCCTTGCCCCTTGTGAGGGTCTGCAAGTGCCTGATGGCTGGGCACTTTGGGGGACGTCCACTTTAAGGAAGAGTTTCTTATGTAACAGATCCCTTCAGTCAGGGCAAGGTTTTGTGCTGCAGCCCCAGCAAGGAATAGACAGCAGTGAATGCTACTTTCCACCAAGAAAGGGAGTGGAAATCCAGCTCCCTTTAATGTTGTTCTCATGGGTGTATTTGCTTTTTGTGATCGTGAAATGGTCCTACTTTATACATATGCGTGTCAGAATCAAGTAGGTAGTACTTTTGTGTGATGTTTGTGTGTGTGTATGTAATATATACACACATTGTTAGAAGCAGCAAGCCTATTAATAGCTGTAATACTGGTGAAAAGTGTTAGCTGCTCAGTTGTGTCTGACTCTTTGTGACCCCATGGACTGTAGCCCACCCTCTATGCATAGGATTCTCCATACTGACATGAGTTGCCATTTCTGGTACAGCAGCTCGTTAAGCAGTCATGTTTAAAAGCCATTCCTCATTTATTAAGGAGCTGAATTGGGCTTTTTGCCTCAAAAGCCCAATGATCAGGTTTGCCAACAAATAAGAATGCTTAATTCTACATTTGTTGAAAAGGATGACTTTACTAGTTTTTACTGGTTTTAGAAAATTTCATTAACTTGGATTTTTGAGAGACTGGCTATTCCTGGCTCATTGTAACGCCATTCTGTCAGCTCAGAAAGAGCATAGACAACAATTTGCTGAGGTTTCTCCTCTTTCATAATTGGGTACATTCCTGCCATGCCCCAGCATTGTCTCTGGCTGCTGCAGGCTGTGTCAGGGCTGCCAACAAATGCCCCCCGTGACTGGGGCGTGCTGGTGGGGTCGCCCTCCTCCCCCTACTGCTCTTCGAGCAGCTTCCAGTGAGCTGAGGGCCTGATTGGTTCCAACAGCGCGGAATGGCGACTTCGCTGGGCCCTGCGACCCCATCGGTGACACAAGGCCCACCGTCATCCTGCAGGCCATTCTCACCCGTCACCTTCCTTCTCAGAGAGGAGCCAGGTTGCAGGCCCCATGTGGCCTCAGAACAGGCCCTTCTTGTTTTATTCATGTGGCTGCACCCCCTCGCTGTCACTGCTGTGATGGTGGTGACACTGAGACGGGGACTCGAGGAGAGCGTGGCCTGTCATCCCTGTCTGTGCACTAAGCTTCGTGACCAGGACACCCCCACGGGTGTCGCATTTTGGGGGAGAGGAGGAGGTGGGCCGGGGAAAGCTGCCCTCCTTTCTGTCCGTTGTTTTGTTCTGATGTAGACTTTGAGCCTCAAGGGTGGGGGCTCGTCCAGTGCTGTGCTGTGTGCAGCACTGATACATTTCTGTTCTCAGCAAAACATTCTCTGATGATCAGCAATTGCATTTACAGTACAGGCTTTCTAGGTTAATCTGGAGCAGCATCCCTTTGTGGTCCATTTCCTAGGAAGTGGCCAGGGTCTCGCTGGCAGGTGGAGTCACCTTCACACCCTGCTGAGAGAAAGGGAGAACCGAGCTTAATATCTGCTCCATGAGAACATGGAAGCGTGACACTGAAGAAACACACCAAGTATGGCAAATGTTGTTGTTCACTAAGTCATGTCTGACTCTTTGCGATTCCATGGACTGCAGCATGCCAGGCTTCCCTGTCCTTCACTATCTCCCAGAGTTTGCTCACACTCATGTCCATTGTGACATCTCACCAACCATCTCATCCTCTGTTGTCGTCCCCTTCTCCTCCTGCCCTCAGTCTTTCCTAACATCAGGGTCTTTTCCAGTAATTGGATCTTCATGTCAGGTGGCCAGAGCATTGGAGCTTCAGCTTCAGCATCAGTCCTTCCAATGAATATTCAGGGTTGATTTCCTTTAGGATTGACTGGTTTGATTTCCTTGCTGTCCATGGGACTAGCAAACATTGCCTTCATCATAAGTGAACAGTCTTCTATGTTCTATGTCTCTAATTTGATTTATTAGATTCTTTGTCTCTAATTTGATTCATTAGATTCTTTACCAGCTGAGCTACCAGGGAAGCCCAATTTGATTCGTGAGAGGGGCCAACTCCCCACGCTGAGTGGTTTGCTCTCACACAGGATAGGTGGTGGCCACTGAGCCTGGGAGCGGGATCTACCGGTTTGACCCTCCCCCAGGTGTTTCTAGCTTCTAAATTAGGTTTTAACATCAAATGATGTCTCCTTTGAATCTGGGAACCACTAATATCTGCAATTAATGTTTTGAGCCTGAAAGACTGAGAAAATGTCACGCACGTGTTTAGTATCATTGGCAAAAACACAGTGAGTTGGTCTGTTTGTAAAAGAAATTCCTTTGCCAAACAGACATGAAAAGAAAAACTCAGAGCAGCTGGAAGTTCCTGGGCTTGGGGCCTTGCCCCTCCCCGCCAGGGCCCACAGTATGTGTGCCTGTGGCTTCATGGGCACCTGCTCTTGCAGAGCTTTCTTCCAGGCCCCACACGTCCTGTGAGGCCCATTTCAGTTTGACTCTGAGCGGCAGGAGTGACTTGGCTCAGGAACTGGGGGACTCAACTGCTTCTGGAGGGTGAGATATCCCTAAAACCTGACCCAAAGTACTCACTTTCTCCAGGGTCTGAAGCATGTTTTGGTTACTCTATCCTTGAATTGTGCTTTGTTTTTTCTGTTCTAGTCTGTGCTTTCATCTTTGTTTTCTATTTTAAATCTGAATGTGAGTTCACAGTCCTTCATAATAATCTCTCTTTGAAATACAGTAAGGTGTAAGTCTAAAAAAAAGAGGTAGAGCTCTTGAGAAAGTATAGAAAAAAAGATTTCACCACATAATTGGACAGTGCAAGCACACTTATGCTCACAGTATAAATTCCTCTTTAACCCTAGAACAATCTAGAATTTGTAAGAGAAGTAACCAGCAGGGCTGAGGTGTTTCTGATGGAAAGTTAAATGTTGTCCTGCGCCCTTCAGCTGCGGCCTCCTAGGCCCCCTGTGGTCACCATCCCGGTCCTTTCAGCCCCCAGCCTTCCTCCCTGCATTGGTGCTGCTGTGTGTTCAGACCTGCGCTCCTTCAAAAGACCTCAGAAATAGAGAAGCATTTCTGAGCCTTCCATTCAAAGAAGCAGTGTAAGAGCACAGTCGTTTTTTAACCTATTTGGTTCACATTTCTCACGTCTTAGAGCATGAAGTGTACTTCTGGGCTTTTCACACTCTGGGTACCTGATGTTGTGTGATTGTTGTTGAATAGGAACCCACCCCAGACCTTGCTGACTTGTCTCTTGTTCTCCTCGGTTCTCCCCAGGGTCTGCCCTGGGCTGGCGGTCCACTGGGGTGGGGCAGGGCTCCTGTGGACCTGGGCTGGGTGTCCAGGATGCCTCTCAAGGGCCCGCTGAGCATCGCCCTCTGGGCTATGCCCCCTCTTGAGTGACATGCTTCCTCCCGGGGCAGGTGCCCCAGAAATGGAAGCTGCCAGGCTTCTTCAGAATTCAGCCTCAGAGGTCATAGGGCTCCACCTCACTGCATTCAGGGGGTGGGGTTATCCCTGTGGGAAGACAGTGGGGGTCGTGTGGGTGTCACCCTTGGAGACTGGCCACCACAGCCAGAAAACCAGCGGCAGACACTTCCCTATTTTTCAGTGCTCCCTGCGGTCACTACAGTCTGCTCATTTTACTGTTACTTTCACAAGACCAGAAGTGCCATCTCTCTCTGACGCCATTTCCTGCTTGGCGTTCTTTTTCAGAACTGTCAGAGAAACAGCCCCAGAGCTGGTTAACCTGAGCCTGGAGTCTAGCTGGATGCTTCAGTTGCTAGCTCCGAGTGAGGGCAGTGTCCTCTTTGTAGGAGCTGCTTTCCTTTCCTTTGTCAAGTGAAGACACTGAGCAGGATTCAGTGGGACCTGCTGGGCACGGCCCCTCCCTGCCGCTGCAGCCAGCCCTCAGGTGGCTGGAGAAGGCCCTGCTGTGGGAGGGGACCTGTCCTGTTGCCCCGAGGTCCCCTGTGACCTGGGGTAGGTGGTCACACACGAATGGCCCTGATTTCCTCCCTTTGTTGTGTTAATTTCCCCATCCTTCCTTGTCCTTTTCCTTGCCCTCAGGGTAAAGTGATCTGATCAGCAGGCAGGTGTGGACGACCAGTTTCTGGTGGGCAACAGGCTCTGGGAGGACAGGCTTTTGCCCAAAAGGATGGTCCCCTTCCTCATGTCCTGGGGGGACAGTCCCGGCTGGGAGTTGATAAGGGCACGTTATGTAAAATCTGGAGGGCAAGCCTTTCCCTTGTAGGTCAGCATTCCGCCGCCAGCTAGGAGGGCTAATCAGCAGCAGCATTTTCTGTGCTCATTCCAGAGAGTTTCCCGGGGGCTCGATAAATCTAGCAGCCTGTTTACAGGAACATGGTTATTTAACAAACTCGTCTCCAGAGCTTGAATCTGTTTTCACCCCCATCTCGCCCAGCCTGCCCCTTGTGTGAGACCAGTACTGTCTACTCGTGTTGCTCTGTATATTATTGTAACATGGTTCCGCACCCTCAATATGAAAGTTGCTTTACACACCAGTCATGTTAAATTAGTTAGAGAACTGTTGTAAAGTTCTTACTTTTTAGCCTTTCGCCTGTGTTTCAGTCCCTCACCTGCCCACTGGTATTTCTAGCTAGCTAATTTAAGTTGCCTATTGACAGATTCACTCACCCGTTTATTCATTTATTCAACAAATGTTACTTTGTATGCCTGGTGTGGGCTGTGTAATATTAGATAGGAAAGATGGGATGCTGGAGTCTGGCGAGCTGTCTGCACAGGGTGTCCGGGACTGTCAGGGAGGGCACCGAGCAGTGTCCACGGTCATGGGGCTGAACCTGAGTGCAGGGCGTCGCTAGGGGACAGTACTGCTGCTGCTGCACCCTTGGCCCTAGAGCAGCTCTCGGAGCGGGAAGTGTGTGTGTAGGGCAGATTCTTTGTGGTCCAGGCATCTCTATATTTGTGTAAACATCGCCACAGTCCCCAGAAACGCTACATTTAATGTGTACTCCCCTCCTTGGTGTTTCTGTGCTTCATTCCAGGTCCTCTCCACTGTTTTGCAGTGTGAAGGGTAAAATGAACAGTGTCTCATTATTTGTTTTACCTCTTTAAATGTGTGTGAAGTCGAGCATCTTCTGATTTTTGTTTTGTTCTTGAGATGTGTATTTCTCTTCCCATGAATTTTCTGATACAGTCCCTGTTATTCTGTTGCTTTATTTATTTTTTGTCCATATGAGCACTTTCTAAAATAAGGAAGTTACCCTTTGTGTCTTGTCACTAATGTCTTCCCTGTTTGTTGTTTGGTTCTGAGGTTATGTCCCGCCCAAAAAGGGACCATTCTTCCGGCCTTGAGATGATGCACATCCTCACTGTTCTCCTAGGCTTCCTCTTACGGCTTCATGTTTGCATCATTAGAACTTCTGGTTTGTCTAAGATTAATTGTGGTGTAAAGCACCAGGGAATCTGGCTTTGTTTTTTCCAGATAGCTTCCTGGTTACATTTAAACACATTGATTGAGTGATCTTTTATTTATTTATTTATTTATTTGACTGCATGGGGTCTTAGTTGTGGCATGTGGGTTGTAGTTCCCTGACCAGGGGTCAAACCCAAGCCCCCTGCATTGGGAGTGAGAGTCTCAGCCACTGTACTACCATGGAAGTCCTGAGTGATCTCTTTTCTTGAAATCCTATATTTATAATGATATACCCTTATCATGGGCTTCCCCGGTGGCTCAGCAGTAAAGAATTTGCCTATAGTGCAGGAGCCGCAGGAGACATGGGTTCGGCCTCTGGGTCAGGCAGATCCCCTAGAGAAGGAAATGACAATCCACTCCAGTATTCTTGCCTCGAGAATCCCATGGACAGAGGAGTCTGGTGGGCTACAGTCCATGAGGTCACACAGAGTTGAAGCAACTTAGTGTGCACATATGTACCTTTATCATAAATTAAATTATCTTATGTATTTTAATCCTTTTTGTGATCCAGTCATCTGTTTTGTTTATTTCTTCTTCAACTCCAAGCTATATTGATATTGAAGCTTCGTAATATGTTTTATTATCTGCTAGAGCTAGTTTCTACTCATTACTTTTTTCCCCAAAATTTTGTTTTCCCATTGTGAAAACTTTTCTTTTTGCAAAGTTTGTTAGCAGTAGCAAAATCTTTCTCTTAGTCCTCAGAACCAGTTTATAAAGGAAGTTTGAAAAAACTGAATTTGGGCTGTTTTCCTTATTAGGGGATTCATTTTTTCAACAAATATTGGGGAAGCTACTGTCTGTTGATGCCAGACTTGATTGGCTGTTTCATTCTCTCGATCTTCTTCCCCTCGTTCCTTCTCTCCTTCAGTGTTTATAGCGTGATACTCTGTGCGAACACTGAACTTGGTGGGAGACACAGAGGAGCTCCAGCCTCTGTTTCACTGGAGCTGAGTCTTGTCCTCTGGACTGGGCACATGCGTGGCGTGGTCTCAGAGCTTGTGTAGACTCTAGAACACCAGGAAAGGCAAAGAAGGGAGTGAAGCCTCCCCTCAACTGTTCCTGTGTCCTGTCCTGAGCCTCTGTACAGCTCCCAGGCTGGGCTAGCAGCCTTATGACCAACCAGTGGTTCTTAGAACTGACCGCTGATGCTGAATGCCTAGAAAATCACAGAGAAGCAGCTAGGAGCTGGCACTCTGAAATTCTACTAATTCTACTTGGAAATGTTTTCAAAACACATACTTTATACACTGAGACAGTCTCAAGGGAATACACACCCTCTCCTCTTGTGGGAGTGGAGGGCTGCCTTCTGAGTCCACTGTGGGAGGGAAGGAAGTGATGTTCTCCTGCCCGAGTGCATGGGCTGAGCGGGTGTGGAGGCAGGCAGGCCCTTTCTCCAGGGACCATGCTTGGACATCCAACAGGTGCCTTTACAGTTTTGCCCTTGTCCCCTCTTGTGATGGTCGTCATGTAGGTCATTCATTTTTTCAGTTGGTTTCTTGTTCATTGTTGCCCTTGGAGACCAGGTTCTAATATGGGCCACAGACAGCCAGTGAGACTGATCTGGGCGTTGCTCAGCTTAGATGGCAGAGGTTTCTTGTGTCCAGGACAGCTTTGGTGCCCATCCGGAATCACTCGTTCCACTTCGTACGGTTGATGTAGTATGTGATTGATTTTTTTTGTGTGTGTGTTCAGTTGCTTCAGGCATGTCTGACTCTTTGTGACCCCATGGACTATAGCCTGCCAGACTCCTCTCCTCTGTCCATGCGATTCTCCAGGCAAGAATACTGGAGTGGATTGCCATTTCCTTTTCCAGAGGATCTGTCTGACCCAGGGATCAAACCCACATCTCCTGAATCTCCTGCATTGCATGTGGTTTCTTTACTGATGAGCCAGGGGAAGCCCTACAGGATTGATCTTAAGTGTTCTGAATAAATGTCTTGAGTCTGGTTTGGTTGGTCTTTTGGGAAGGTCTCAGGGAGCGCAGACACATAGGCAGCTCTGGGTCCCCACACAGATAGGACAGGACCTTAGTGACCCGTCCTCCTCCTCCTCCCTCCTTCTGCCTCTTCCTCTCCTTCCTTGTGAGGCTGGGGGCTCCTGATGCTGGCTCCCTGAGGTCCCATGCCCCCAGCCCACAGCCTCCTAGGCCGGCTCAGCTGAGGGCAGCCACTAGACCTCTCCTCCTAACTTCCAACCAGAGGCATCTGTGTTTACTGAATGTGCCTTTCCCCTCCATCAATTTGTTGTCGTGAAGGGCACGCTATAGTCTTCAGTGGATCCAAAGCACTGGAATGCTTTCCAAACATTCCAGACTATTTTCTGATCTGACATTTGACTTCTATGAAAGCGGCTTGTTTTTTTTTTGTCCTGCAGAAAACATACGCTAAGGGCAGCTTTTGTAATATAGTAAATAAGATCCCACACGAATTCCACATAGCCTGCTGTGCGGGGAGTTCACATAATAAGGTAAAGAATGCTGTTCATTTGTGTTCCCACCGGCCTGGACATTTCATCCCCCTCCCCTCACATCTGTCAAAGCTGTGTTGCAGCACACAAATGATGTAGTTAAACGTACTGATGGAAAATGAATGGTTTCTCTTCATAAACAACCAGAACCATTATGGCAACTACCCTGTATGTCTCAGTGAGGGTGAAGATGGGCTCTAAATATAGTCAGTGACTTAAGCTAATGCTCCATTTGTGAGGGAAAATGTGTGGAAATTCAGGTGGGTGTTACAGAAGGGGCAGGGAGATGGGGGCAAGACTCGGGTGCATGGGATAAAGTCAGGACAGACATACAGGCAGAGTCCACAGAGCAGAGGTGACAGAGAATTAATATGCTGCTATTTTTGAAAAGGACAAGGTGTCACATCACTGAAAGGAAAAGAAAAAATACTTAAAGCTATGTTTACATCAAGTTTATGTCAGCTCTGTGTTTCCTTTCTTCTGAGGGCCTGTGATGGAAGAATGCTTCTGCAGTTGTTATCTGCAGGTTTGTTTCTGTGTCACTAGCAGCCGAGGGCAGGGACTTCTCAGTGGAGACTGTGTGTCTCCCACTCGGCAGAGTCTGGTCATGAGACTAGATCCCTGGGTGTGTGTGCGCGCTCAGTGGTGTCCTACTCTGTGCAGCCCCATGGACTGCAGCCTGCCGTGCTCCCCTGTCCATGGGATTTCCCAGGCAAGAATACTGGAGTGGGTTTCCATTGCCTCCTCCAGGGGATCGTCCTGACTCAGGGATCACACTTGTGTCTCCTGCATTGGCAGGTGGGTTTTTACCACTGGGCTATGTGGGAAAGGCCCCCTTCAACAAGCTGCTTCTGCCTTTTTAGCTTCCCTGTTTGTCTTTCTTGTCTGCTCCCTCACTCCTCTTCTGCATTCTCCAGCAGCTGTTAAGGCTCTGGAGGGCCAGGTCCACCCATTGTCTGGTGTTGGTGATGGTGCCTGGCTCAGGCCTCATGTGAGGTGCTGCCGGCTGTGTGTACGTTCTCTGGCCCCCCTCACTGACAGATGCAGACTGGTCTTCCTCTGGGTGTGCAGCGTGGCTCCAGATTCTTCACCATGTCTGTGTACCTTCATTCATTCGTCAAATATCTATTACAATACTTTTTACAAATACAGATGTACTGCTCAAGATGATCATATTATGAAAGGCCCCCAGTTCTTACGGATATTTCAAGTTTCTTTACATGTTACAGTCACCCTGAAGCTGAGGGAAGCCACAGCCCACTCTGTGGGGAGAAGTGTGTGTTGAGGCTGCACCAGACCCGGCAGAGTAGAGTCTTCAACAGGATGGAGCAGAGTGAGAGGCAGAGCTCAGGTTAACATGCACAGCTTGTCCGCTTCATCCCACGGGCACTGGGGCTGTACACAGATGCTCCCGGTTAGCATCTTACCATTTGTGGCTGTCGGTAGCTGCAGAAAGAGTGATTCTTATCCTGTCAGGGGGATTGGTGTTGACTTGTGTAGCTAAAACCAGGAACAACCATCTGATCTTGTCCTCGAATAGTTTCCTGGTCCTGTTACATCTTGCTCATCCTGTTAAAACTCAACTACAGATTCTAGCTCAAGTAAATTAGAAAGATCCTGGCTCATGTGAGCTCTCATGGTTTCCTGAATGTTCACATCAGACCTGGAAGAGCCAGGCCCTCTTATAGCTCCTGGAGAGGAGGAGGAAAAAAGGCTTAAATTAAATTTAAGCCTTCTAAATTTAGTTAATGTTTGCTTTTTATCATAGAACTTTTGTTTCAGTTTTAGAAAAGAGATTTACAAGCAAAATACAGGTGTTTGTAAAGCAAAAAGTTGAAAGGAATGATAAGTAGCAGACGTGTTTATCACTCAGTGCCCAGTAAGACAAAGAAAAAGGAAGCCAGATGTAAACTGGAGAAAAAGCGCCTATGTGGCCAGCAGATAAGCGCAGTGGGGATGGTGGAGCAGGACTCACTCCAGCCCCTCCAGCTGGAGCTTCAGCCCCTCGGTCCTGGAGGCCTCAGGGTCAGATGCTAGTTTGCTTGTCTTTTGTGTCCCTGATTTGGGTGAGAGCTCTGTTGACTTGAACCTGACCCAGAGGCCTCCAGGCAACTGGAGCGGAAAAGAACTTACAGATAACTGTCCTGACAGTGTGTATCCCATGCAGTTCTCAATAGTGACCATGGCCTGAGGCTGGGACCTCGCTAAACTCATGATTTACCACCAAATAAGCCAGGTACAGTCCCTCCCCTCAAGGAGCTTATGCTCTGAAAGATCTGAAAGAAGGAAGCGGTGAGCAGACTTCAGAAAAGAATGTCTTCTCATCTTGAGAGAGATATCTTTGGAGAGATACCAATTGAAGACAAAGGAAGTGAACACTGTATCATTGACCAACCCCTTGAATGTCCAGGCAGCCTTGGAAAAGCTGAAGCCTGTAGCTTAAAAGAGCCTACGCTGCTCAGGGAATGACAGGTAGGAACTTTCTGCAGCTTTCAGCCATAAACCTTCAACAGGAAAATAGAAACCACAGTTGACTCGCCATCTTGAAGGAATGGCCATGGAGGCTGGGAGCCAGCAGTGCAAACTGTTGCGAGCAGCAGATTTAACAAAGGTTTTGTCTTCCTCCTGGGAGCAGGCGGTGGGGGTGGGTGGGAGGGTGGGTGGGACACACCCGGGTCCCGAGGCCAGCCTTGCTCTGTGGTTCTCCACCCCCAGAGGACTGGCAGCAGCTGCTTTCTCACTTTCCCCCAGAGCTGCCTCAGCTTGTTTGTCTCTAGACTAGACCCAGGTGGTGAACTGAAAGGCTCACAGGGCCTGACCAGCTGCATCCTTGATTCTCCTGCCAGTCAGGCCTGAGGAGGGAGCGCTGGCTTCTAGTGCCCCAGGGAGGGCTTCTCCTCACCCCTAGCCCCCAGTAGGCATTTGAGGTCAGGATGTGTTAAAGGCACCAAACAACACTTCTCTGCCAGCTGCATCAGAAAACTGGGTGTGGGCTGAGGACTCTGCACTGGGCCCCTGTCAGGAGCTGTTCCAGGGCCTCCTGTTGCCTGGGACCCACCACCCCTGTCGCCAGCCGCTGACTCCTGATCTGGCCTGGTGGAGCCTCTTCCCTGTGGACACCAGTGCTCCACAGCTGCCGGGGCGTCATCCTCGCCTGCTCTCACTCCCTGTCCTATTGGCCCCAGTTTAAGGCCCCACCTCTCAGGTGACTCTGTGTGTGTGCTGTGACAGCCCAGCCTAGGGGTTTTCTGAGTGGGTTTTCTTCTGCTGGAATGACCTTCACTGCATGGTGCATCTTAGCTTACATCACCAGTTAACTCAGTCTCTTTGTTGCCATCCCGTGCCACTCTGCCTGTTTCTGTGCTTATTCCTGATTTGTTGTATTTATATTCCAACATGGCAATGTTTGTGAAATTCTAAACAGTGGGAACCAGGTTCTCTTTCTTCCTGTAACTTCCTTTATTCCAAATGCAGAGCAGTTTTACCTCAGTCTCTCTGGGCCTAAAATTTCTCATAAGATACTGGAGGTGTCTGCCACCACCAGAATTTGGTGGTTCTTGACTGGAGGTACTCATTAAGGTCACCTGGAGTCCCATGCGTGTGCTGGACAACACATGGACACCCCATGTAGAGTCGTGAAGTGGGGCCCCTGTTTTGCTCCAGACACTAAAATTGACTGAGAGTGGATCACAGACCTAAATCATGAGACAAGAATCCAAGGCTAAACCTTTCTGACATTGGAACAAGCAGTGGCTTCTTAGATAACGACAACAAAATCACAAGTGACCAAAGAAAAAGCAGATGTGTTAGACCTCATCAGTGTTATAAACTTCTGTGCTTCAGAGGACGCCATTAGTAAAGTGAAAAAACAACTCACAAAATGGGAGGAAATATGTCACACATCCCCTAAGGGCCTAGTGTCCAGAAAATACAAAGGACTGTTACAAATCAGCTATGAAGAAGCAATGACAGTAGACTGGAATATTGGAATATTCCAATATAAAGGAATATAAAGGAAAAGGATTCAAATTGCCAACAAGCATGTGATGCTCAACATCACTGGTTGTTAGGGAAACACAATTCAATATCACATTAGGTGCCACTTCACACCACTAAGTTGGCTATAATCAAGCTAAACAGTCACAAATGTTGACTAGAAAGTGGAGAAATTGGAACCCCTGTGGATGCTGGTATGAATGTAAAACAGTGCAACTGCTATGTAAAAAAGTTTGCATTTCCTAAAAATGTTAATATAGATCACATGGTATAGTTACCATTTTTTGTTGTTGTTGGTCAGTTGCTAAGTTGTGTCTGGAAACTGTCACTAAGTCATGGCAAGAATACTGAAGTAGTTTGCCATTCCCTTCTCCAGTGGACCACATTTTGTCAGAAATCTTTACTGTGACCCATCTTTCTTGGGTACCCATGCACGGCATGGCTCATAGCTACATTGACTTATGTAAGTCCCTTAACCATGACAGGACTGTGATCTGTGAAGGGGATAGTCACCATGTGATCCAACAATTCCATTCCTAAGAGTCTGTACATAAGAGAGTTGAAAATGTACGTTCACTCAAAAACTTATACGTAAACACATATAGCAACTTTATTTCATAGTAGCCCCAATGCCCATCAGCTGATATATGGGTGAACAGATTTTGGTATATTCATATGATAGAATATTATTCAGACATGAAAATAAATGGAATACTGACACATGCTACAACATGAGTAAACCTTGAACACATTGTGTGTGTGAGAGAAAGAAGCCAGTCACAAAAGGCCACATATTCTATCCTTCCATGAGTATGAAATACTCAGAGTAGGCAAATTCGCAGAGGCAGAAAATAGATTAGTAGTTGCCAGGGACTAGAAGGTTGGGAAGGAGAGCAGAGTAGGGTGTGATGATTACTTGGAATGAGATCCTTAACAGGGTCCTGAAAATATTCAGAAATTAGATACTGGTGATAGTTGCACTTCTTTGTGAATATACTAAAAGCCACTGAGTTTGTACACTTTAAAACAGTGTCTTTGTATATGAATTATACAAATCTCAAGAAATCTGTTTTGTTCAATCCCTGTGAGAGCTTTTCAAAAGTATACATAGCATCTTCTGTTCTTGTGTCCTGGTTCAGCTTCAGCAGGACCAGAACGTGTGTAGGGTTCCACCTGCAAGACTCATAGTAAACAGTAGTCCTGTCTGCAGTGAAAACACTTGGGTTACCCTGGAGCAAGTGTGGCATGTTCTCTCAGTAGGTGGAGTATAGCTGTGCAAGTCTGACGGTGCCCTGGATGACCTTAGGACAACTGGAAAGCAGAGCCTGTGATTCCAGCCTGCTGTTGGATCCAGGCAACATGGACAGGAGGAGAGGAGGGCAGTGAACTGAGGGTACGAAGGACTGTCAGGAAGAGTGAGGCCAGAGAGTGGGATGTGATCCCCCAGGGGAGGGACACAGTCCCCGGGAAAGGGATGCAGTCCCCAGGGCAGGGACGTGGTGTAGACAGCAGGTGTGAGGTCATCGTCCCCTTGACAGTGGTGTGGAGGCAGGGCAGAGACAGAGGGTGTGTCTGCAGGACACACGTGCTTGTGGTTTCATTCGGGGGGTGGCCAGCGTATCTTTGAAGATGTCGTGCAATCAGTTTTTATCCCTGAGATATTTTCTTGTCAGGTTATAAAATCATTATAGCAAAGGGAAGTGCACTCAGTATTTTGTTATTACATATAAGGAAAAGAATATGGAAAAGAATAGACAAGAATCTGGAAAAGAATAGATATATATGTTACATGTATATATGTATGTATGTGTATGTATATATGTGCATATGTGTATATGTGTGTGTATATATATATATATATATATATGTATATATATATGAAATTAAAAGACACTCCTTGGAAGAAAAGCTATGACAAACCTAGACAGTGTATTAAAAAGCAGAGACATCACTTTGCTGATAAAGGTACATATAGTCAAAGCTATGGTTTTTCCAGTAGTCATGTATGGATGTGAGAGTTGGACCATAAACGAGGCTCGGTGTCGAAGAAGTGATGCCTTTTCCGAACTGTGGTGTTCACGGAGAAGACTCTTGAGAGTCCCTTGGACTGCAAGGAGATCAAACCAGTCTATCCTAAAGGAAATCAACCCTGAATACTTATTGCAAGGACTGATGCTGAAGCTTCAATCCTTTGGCCACCTGATGTGAGAAGCTGACTCACTGGAAAAGACCCTGATGCTGAGAAGGATTGAGGGCAAGAGGAGAAGGGAATGACATAGGATGAGATGGTTGGATGACATCATCAACTCAATGGACATGAGTTTGAGCAAACTGTAGGAGATAGTAGAAAGGACAGGGAAGCTTGGCATGCCACAGTCCATGGAGTCTCAAAGACTTGGACACAACTGACTGAACAACAAAAATATATACACACACACATGACTGAATCACTTTGGTGTACAATGGAAACTACACTTCATTTTAAAAAGTCATGAAATGATTGAGCATAGATGTAAAAATAAAAACCAACCAAAAATTAATTTCCACCATACAGAGAAATGTATGACACAAAACAGTTGGCTTTCTAAATAAGATGATCCTGTAAATAAGACAGACCCGTGGACAAGACCATCCAGCCGCAAGCTGGCGTGCTTTCAGGTGTAATGTTAGAGCTGACTTCCTGGTTGGACTTCAGGAAAATGACAATGTTAAAATTGGAATGTTAATACAGAAACACTGGGCAAAAACCCACAGGCATAAACACTTAGAAGATTTAAAAACAAATAAGGATTTTTCTGGTGGTGCAGTGGCTAAGACTCCAGTCCCCCATGGCAGAGGAAGTTTGATCCCTGGTCAGGGAACTAGACCCCACATGCCATAACTAAGAGTTCACATGCTGCAACTAAAAATCCTGCGTCCTGTGACTAAGAATTAGCACAGCCAAAAAAATTAAAAAACAAAAACAAAAGAAATAAAGCCATTGTTTTAATAATAAAACACTTTCTAATAATAATAATCTTGGAAATGAGGCAACATTTGTTACGAGCCACTAACTGATACAGGCTTGTTTATTTAAGAGTACCCAGTGTGGGGACTTCCCAGGTAGTCTAGTGGTTAAGACTCTGTGCTTCCACTGCTGGGGGTGCTTGGAGGTGTGAGTTTGATGCCTGGTTGGGAGTTAAGATCCCACAGGCTTCGTTGTGTGACCAAAGAAAAAAACAAACCAAAAAAAAACCAAAAACAGTCCTAATTATCTCCCAGCTGCCACAGGCAGGCTATATGTTGGCCAGAGGCCCCTGGAGCAGGCACTTGAACACTGTCCTCTGTTTGGCTGCAGAAAGGCCTCCTCTGCTTTTCTTGTCCATGTGGCAGAAAAACATGACCAGGGCCCAAGGGTGGGTCCACATGTGAAGGAGACAGACCTTCAGGTGTCGACTGCTCTGGCCTTTTAAAAACTTTAATTGTAACCACCTCTTTTCAGTCCAATAGTAACCATTCGGAAAGTCTCTTGTATTATAAAAGTTTGTAAATTTTATTAACTTAAGTTCATCCATCCTTTAAAATTTCTTTAATCCATGTCATGCTTAGAAGGTGACCTCTCCCAGTGAAAGATTGTTGAAATATTCTTCTGTTCTTTTTATTTTAAAATTTTTGCTTCCACATTTATTTCATGACGTGGTTTAAGATAAAAATACAACTTCATAATACCAGAATGATTCCTTCACTCCAAAAGAACTTCGTGGTGATTAGCAGTCACCCCGAGTTACCCTCTCTTGAGCCTCTGTCATCACCGGTCTATGGATTTGCCTCTTCCCAATGTTTCATACAGATGAGATAATGCAATATGTGGCCTTTCATATCAGGCTTCTTTCATTTAACATGATGTCGTCAAGACTTATTCGTATGGTAGCCACACTTTGCTCCTTCTTAGGGCTGAGCAATACTCTGTTGTGTGAACAGACTGCAGTTTGTTCAGTCATCACTTGGTGGATGTTTGTGCTGTTTCTGCGCTTTGGTTATTGTGACATAATGCTGCCCTGTTTACAAGTTTTTATCAAGGTGTATATTCTCAGTTCTCTTGGGCGTGGGATTGCTGGTAACTCTGTATTTAACATTTTGAGGAACTGCTAGACTATTCTCTAAAGCAGCTGAGCCATTTTACATCCCCATCAGTGATACATGGAAGTTCAGCTCCTCTGTGTCCTCCCGCTCTTGTTATTATTGGTCTTTTTGATTATAGCCATCCTCGTGGTTATGAAGGGGTGTCTCATCACGGTTTTCATTTGCATTTTCCTAATGACTATAGTCGGGGAAGGCAATGGCAACCCACTCCAGTACTCTTGCCTGGAAAATCCCATGGGCAGAGGAGCCTGGTAGGCTGTAGTCCATGGGGTTGTGAAGAGTCAGTCAGTGAGTGACTCTACTTTCACTTTTCACTTTCATGCATTGGAGAAGGAAATGGCAGCCCACTCCAGTGTTCTTGCCTGGAGAATCCCAGGGATGGCAGAGCTTGGTGGGCTGTCGGCAATGGGGTCACACAGAGTCAGACATGACTGAAGTGACTTAGCAGCAGCAGCAGCAGCAATGACTGTAGTCCACCAGGCTCCTCTGTCCATGTGATTCTCCAGGCAAGAATACTGGAGTGAATTGCCATTTCCTTCTCCAGAGGATCTTCCTGACCCAGGATCACTCGTGTCTGACTATGTCTCCTACACTGGTAGGCAGATTCTTTGCCGCTGAGCCACCCAGGAAACCCAGTCTTTCTGGCTTACTTGTTTAATTTGTCTTCAGTTCTTGTGTAGTTCATTGTCACATACAGTATGATACAAGGATAAGAATCCTTCCCCATCCCCACCTTATCCCACCTGGGTGCCAGCCTTTGTCCTTGTAAAGCTTACTGATTTGATCCTCTCTTCCCTGTTGCTGGTTTTACCATAGATTAATTCTCTTATATAACAGGATTTATTTCTCTGTTATCTATTCTGCTCCATTTAGTTTCTTCCTTATGTTTTATTCGTTATACCTTTATATCATATCTAGTATCCAGCAGGTCTTGTTATCATCATATCTGTCAGTTTACCTCATAAACCTTTTTACCACTAGATTTTTACATCATTTGTACTTTGGGATCATTTGCATTCCTTTGAAAAATATATTTGGGATTTTTTCTTTTCTCATTGTGTCAAACAAATTTGAGACTAACTTGCATCTTACAGTGTTTAGTCTTTTGCTCAGCAGCTGGGCATGTCCCACTTCTTGACTTAAATAAATAAACAAGTATAAATAATAATTAAGAAAATAGTTATTAACTTTTTTCTTTGTTTTCATATAGGTCCATGCATAGTTGGCTAAAGTTATTCCTTGATACTGTGTTTCATATTTTTCACACTTGTGAGCTAGAGCCCTAAGGTATTCTTTTTTAAAAAAAATCCATTTATTTATTTTTGGCTGCGCTGGGTCTTTGTGCTGTGCAAGCTTTTCTGTAGTTGCAGCGAGCAGGGGTTACTCTAGTTGCAGTGTGCGGTCTTCTCACTGAGGTGGCTTCTCTTGTTGCAGAGCACGGGCTCTAGGTGCTGAGTTTCCGTAGTTGCAGTGCATGGGCTCAGTAGTTGTGACTTCCAGGCTCTAGAGCACAGGCTCAGTACTTGCGGCACACAGGCTTAGTTGCTCCAAGGCATGTAGGGTCTTCCCAAAACCCATGTCTGTTTTATTGGCAGGTGGACTCTTTACCACTGAGGAATCTGCCCTATGGTATTCTTGAGATCTATTTTATCCTGAATTTGTAAGATAGTGGTTTTCATGTTTTCCTCTGACTGGCAGGTATGTGGATTGTATTCCTGCTGAAGGGAGACAGCTCTAACAAATTAGCACACAGTCCTGGAGGCTGGAAGTCCGGAATCTGGCAGGGCCACTCTCCCTGCAGGAGGCCAGGAGAGACTGACCCTTGTCCCTTCCAGTCTGGGTGGCTGCCTGGTGTTCCTGGGCAGTGCTGGGCGTGCCAGGCTGGCGGCCTCTGCCCTCCAGCCTCTGCTGGGTTTCACACCCTTCTCCCTGTTTCCCTTACACCTCCTCTGCCTCCCTCATGAAAGGAAGGACGCTTACTGGATTTATAGCCTCCTATCTCAGAATCCTTATCTGTAAAGACCCATTTTTCCAAACAAGGTCACATTTTTCAGCTCCTGCGGATCAGGGTGTGGACTTTTCTCATGGGCCACCATTCACCCTACTGTGGATGCCACTCCCCAGTTGCCAGCACAGAGGATGTCTGTCTTGTTTATAGCTTTTTGGTGCTTCTCTATCTTTTTTGTATCTATGTTAGTGTAGTAGAGTCTGGAGACCCTTCCTCCCGTGGACCTCAGTTCCTGGTAAGGACACAGAGAAGAATGAGGTCTTATCTGTTGCAAGAAAGCTTATTAACAAAAAGGAAAGAAAGAACAGGTCCCAAAGAGATGGACATAACTGAGCACACAGAAAGGAAGAACAGAGAGGACGCCTCAAGGGAGAGGTGGGCCATGCCAGGGGAGGCAGTGGTCCCAGAAGGCTGCAGTACAGAGTTTTTAAGGCAGGGCTATTTGCATAATCCGGGGGTGTGGTTGATTGACAGCTGCTGGTTATATAACAAGATTCTCTATCCTCCTGTTTTTCTCATAATTCAGTCTACTCTAATTAGATATATGTATTCATGGAATATTTATGAGCAGCTAATGATGCTTTTGAACTGTGATGTTGGAGAAGACTCTTGAGAGTCCCTTGGACTGCATGGAGATCCAGCCAGTCCAACCTAAGGGAAATCGGTCCTGGGTGTTCATTGGCAGGTCTGATGTTAAAGCTGAAACTCCAGTATTTTGGCCATCTGATGCAAAGAGCTGACTCATTTGAAAAGACCCTGATGTTGGGAAAGATTGAAGGCAGGAGGAGAAGGGGATAACAGAGGATGAGATGGTTGGATGGCACTGCCAACTCAATGGACATGAGTTTGGGTAAACTCCAGGAGTTGGTGATGGACAGGGAGGCCTGGTGTGCTGCGGTTCATGGGGTCACAAAGAGTCAGACACAGCTGAGTGACTGAACTGAACTGAATGAGTCCAGTGACCACCAAAGGTTACTTCAGTATAAAACATGTTCCAGAGTAGGGACAGTCCCACCAGTAGACAGAGGATGAGTTGGTTGGATGGCATCATTGACTCAATGGACATGAGTGTGAGCAAACTCTGGGAGATGGTAAGGACATGGCGTGCTGCAGTCCAAAGGGTCACAAAGAGTCGGACATGACTGAGTGACTGAACAACAATAAGTCAGTAAGGGGTTTTTCTTGGCCCCCAATTTTTGTAGGATTGGTGGGTGTATCATGGGCAGGACTGATAAACTGTTTGGTGGGATTAGGTGGTTATTGGTCAGTTAGCTAAAGGGGGCCCTTCTCATTGCTCACCTAACTTCCTGCACACGGTAAATACATATTTGATAAATACTTATTTTTTTCCGAGTAATTACATGATTTCTTCTGAAAATGTCATGGCACAAGAATGGACTGACTGGTCGTGTCTCCATGTATTATTAGAGGGGAGGTACTGAGATGCGTCCACTTCCTTCTCCCTGCTTCGTGGGAACCTGGTGGTGATGTGGAGATAGTGCTGCGACCGCCTGGAGATGCAGATGCATGGTTGCTCCCTCCATGAGGGAATCTCTCGTGAAAAAACCACCGTCTCCTTGGTATTGTTATGGTGGCAGAACAGCATTCATCATGAAAGTCAGTCAACAAAGGATATTCATTTCTAGGTTTTGATGTAAGGAAATCACTATCATGATCCGGAAAACAAGGACATTTAGTAACCTTGTCTGATTACATTTTACAGAGCTTTGAATTTATTTTTAGAAAGTACTTGTATTTAGTTTAGTTTTGATATGTTGATAAATAACCACAGGATATCTGTTCCTCTTACTCAGTCTTTATAACGTGGCCATTGTGTTAAATATGAAGTTTGTTGGAAAAAATGGAGCCCCTTTGATATGAATATTTCTGTTTATCTAGACTTTTATACTTTTAATTAAAAATTTATTCAGATAATTGTAATTTTACATGCAGTTATAAAAATCAATACAGAGAAGTCCCTTGAGTACTTTGTCAGTTTCCCCATTTATAACATTTTATAAATGGGGACAGTTTAATATCACAACCAGGTTATTGACATTGATACAATCCACTGATCTTATTTATATTTCCTTAGTTTTATTTATATGTGTGTATTAAGTTCTATACAGTTTGACCACTTGTGCAACATGTGTAGGTTTGTGTGTATCTGCCACTACAGTCAAGATACTATTTCCAACACCACAGTAAACTCTCATATGTCACTTTTTTATAACCACATGCAACTTTTTCCCTTCCCCTGGCAGGTCCCTAACTCCTGACAACAGCTAATTCTCTGTTTGTAAGATGCTATCATTTCAAATGTCATAGAAATGGAATCAAGCATTCGGTGCAGACTGAACCTTCTGGGATTGGCTTATTTCACTCGATATGATTTCCTGGAGATTCAGCCAAATTTTTACAGATTTAAATTGGTTTTTCCTTTTTATTGACAAATAGCATTCCCTGGTATAACTGGACTCCAGTGTAACTCACCTGCTGAAGAATACCTGGCCTGATTCTAGTCTGGGGCTCTTATAAGTAAAGCTGCTATGAACATTCATGTACAAGTTCTCATGTGCATATCAGTTTTAATTTTGCTGAGATGAATGCCCAAGAATGAAATTTCTGGGTGCACTAATTGCATGTTTACTTTCATAAGAAACTGCCAAACATTTTTAGAGTGGCTCTACCATACTGTGTTTCCACCAGCAATGTATGTGTGTGGTAATGTCTGACTCTTTGTTTCCCTATGGACTATAGCCCACCAGGATCCTCTGTGGGTTCTCCATGCAAGAATATGGGAGTGGGTTGCCATGTCCTGCTTCAGGGGATCTTCCAGACCCAGGGTTTGAACCTGTGTCTCCTGCCTCAGGAGGCAGGTTCTTTACCACTAGCACCACCTGGGCAGCCCAGCAATGTATGAGTGACCCAGTTTTCCTAGGTCCTTTCCAGGTATTTGGTATTGTCACAAAGCAGGTTTTGACTGATAAATGTGTGGTGGTACCTCACTGCATGTGCATTTCCCTGAGAGCTTAGGATGTTGAACATCTTTTCATGCTAATAACCATCTGAATATTCCCTTCAGTGCAACGTCTGTTCCTTATATATTTTAGTCTCTCTGTTAGGTGTGTGGTTTGCAGATATTTTCTTCCAGTCTGTGGCTTGTCTTTTCCATCATCTTAACAGGGTCCTTGGCAGAGCAAAAGTGTTAAAGTTTGATGATGTACAGTTCTTCACCATTTCCTCTTGTGGGTTGTCCTTTCGGTGTTGAGTTTCAGAAATCTTTGTTCTTGTTCATTTGCTCGGTCGTGTCCAGCTCTTTTAACCCCATGAATGGCAGCACGCCAGGCTTCCCTGCCCTTCACTATCTTCTGGAGTTTGCTCATGTTCGTTGACTCGGTGATGCCATCCAACCATCTCCTCCTCTGTCGCCCCCTTCTCCTTTTGCCCTCAGTAATTCCCAGCATCCAGGTCTTTCCCAATGAGTCAGTTCTTTGCATCAGGTGGCCAAAGTATTGGAGCTTCAGCTTTAGCATCAGTCCTTCCAATGAATATTTACCTAACCTGAGATCTGAAGTATTTTCTCTTTTTTTCACTAAAGCTTTTGCATTTAAGTGTCTGATCAATTTTGAATTAGTTTATGTATAAGATGTGAGATTTTGGTCCATATTCATTTTTTTTTTTTTTTTTGGCAATGAATGTCTGATTTCTACAGCAGTACTTGTTCGAAAATCTGTCCTTTCTTTGAATTGCACCTTTGTCAAGATGAGTCGGGCGTGTCTGTAGGGGTCGTACTGATCTTTGTCCATATCACATAGTCTTGGTTACTGTAGATATGTAATAAACCACATAGACTTGATTCCTGAGACCACATAGACTTGATTCCTCCCATTTAATTTATTTTTTCAAAATTAATCTACCTACTCTAATTTCTTTGCCTTCCTCTGTAATTCAGTTCACTTCAGTCACTCAGTCCGACTCTTTGCAGCCCCATGGACTGTAGCTTGCCAGGCTTCTCTGTCCATCACCAACTCCCAGAGCTGGCTCAAACTCATATCCATTGGGTTGGTGATGCCATCCAACCATCTCATCCTCTGTCGTCCCCTTCTCCTCCCACCTTCAATCTTTCCCAGAATCAGGGTCTTTCCCAATGAGTTAGTTCTTTGCATCAGGTGGCCAAAGTTATTGGAGCTAGCTTCAGCATCAGTACTTCCAGTGAATATTCAGGACTGATTCCCTCTAGGATTGACAGGTTTGATCCCCTTTCAGTCCAAGGGACTCTGGAGAGTCTTCTCCAACACCACAGTTCAAAAGCATCATTTCTTTGGTGCTCAGCTTTCTTTATAGTCCAGCTCTGACATCCATACATGACTACTGGAAAAACCATGGTTTTGACTAGACAGACCTTTGTGGGCAAAGTAATGTCTCTGCTTTTTAATATGCTGTCTAGATTGGTCATATTTTTTCTTCCAAGGAGCAAGGATCCTTTGATTTCATGGCTGCATTAACCATCTGCAGTGATGTTAGAGCCCAGGAAATAAAGTCTGTCACTGCTTCCATTGTTTCTCCTTCTATTTGCCATGAAGTGATAGGACCAGATGCCATGATCTTCGTTTTTTGAATGTTGAGTTTTAAGACAGCCTTTTCACTCTCTGCTTTCACTTTCATCAAGAGGCTCTTTAGTTCTTTTTTGGTTTCTGCCAGAAGGATGGTGTCATCTGTGTCAGTTCAGTTCAGTTGCTCAGTTGTGTCTGACTCTTTGCGACCCCATGAACCGCAGCACGCCAGGCCTCCCTGTCCCTCACCAACTCCCGGACTCCAACCAAACCCATGTCCATTGATTCAGTGATGCCATCCAACCATCTCATCCTCTGTCATCCCCTTCTCCTCCTGCCCTCAATCTTTCCCAGCATCAGGGTCTTTTCAAATGAGTCAGCTCTACGCATCAGGTGGCCAAAGTATTGGGTTTCAGCTTCAGAATCAGTCCTTCCAATGAACACCCAGGACTGATCTCCTTTAGGATGGACTGGTTAGATCTCCTGGCAGTCCAAGGGACTCTCAAGAGTCTTCTCCAACACCATAGTTCAAAAACATCAATTCTTCAGCGCTCAGCTTTCTTTACAGTCCAACTCTCACATCCATACATGATCACTGGAAAAACCATAGCCTTGACTAGGTGGACCTTTGTTGGCAAAGGATGTCTCTGCTTTTTAATATGCTGTCTAGGTTGGTCATAACTTTCCTTCCAAGGAGTAAGCATCTTTTAATATCGTGGCTGCAATCACCATCCACAGTGATTTTGGAGCTCAGAAAAATAAAAGTCAGCCAGTGTTTCCACTGTTTCCCCATCTATTTGCCATGAAGTGATGGGACCAGATGCCATGATCTTAGTTTTCTGAATGTTGAGCTTTAAGCCAACTTTTTCATTCTCCTCTTTTACTTTCATCAAGAGGCTCTTTAGTTCTTCACTTTCTGCCATAAGGGTGGTGTCATCTGCATATCTGAGGTTATTGACATTTCTCCCAGCAATCTTGATTCCAGCTTGTGCTTCCTCCAGCCCAGTGTTTCTCTTATAGTACTCTGCATATAAGTTAAATAAGCAGGGTGACAATATACAGCCTTGACGTACTCCTTTTCCTATTTGGAACCAGTGTGTTGTTCCATATCCAGTTGTAACTGTTGCTTCCTAACCTGCATACAGATTTCTCAAGAGGCAGGTCAGGTGGTCTGGTGTTCCCATCTCTTTCAGAATTTTTTACAGTTTATTGTAATCCACACAGTCAAAGGCTTTGGCATGGCCAATAAAGCAGAAATAGATGTTTTTTCTGGAACTCTCTTGCTTTTTCGATGATCCAGCAGATGTTGGCAATTTGATCTCTGGTTCCTCTGCCTTTTCTAAAACCATCTTGAACATCTGAAAGTTCATGGTTCATGTAGCATGTGAGATGAGAGCAATTGTGTGGTAGTTTGAACTTTCTTTGGCTTTGCCTTTCTTTGGGCTTGGAATGAAAACTGACCTTTTCCAGTCCTGTGGCCACTGCTGAGTTTTCCAGATTTGCTGGCATGTTGAGTGCAGCACTTTCACAGCATCATCTTTTAGGATTTGAAATAGCTCAGCTGGAATTCTATCACCTCCACTAGCTTTGTTCGTAATGATGCTTCCTAAGGCCCGCTTGACTTTGCACTCCAGGATGTCTGGCTCTAGGTGAGTGATCTGGGTCACATCATGGTTTTCTGGGTCTTGAAGATCTTTTTTGTAGAGTTCTGTATATTCTTGCCACCTCTTCTTAATATATACTTCTCCTTATTTATACTTTGAAACAATATTGTGTCAATAAATATCTTGGAGGGATTTTGACTAGTGGTGGTGGTAGTGTTTAGTCACTCAGTCACGGCTGACTCTGTGCTACTCCATGTACTGTAGCCTGCCAGGCTTCTCTGTCCATGAGATTCTCTAGGCAAGAATAGTGGAATGAGTTGTCATTTCCTCCTCCAGGGGATCTGGCTGACCCAGAGGTTGAACCCATGTCCCCTGTGTTGGCAGATGGATTCTTTACTGCTGAGCCACCAGGGTAGCCCTTGATTGGTGTTAATTCTTACTTAAATGTTTGGTAGAATTCCCCAGTGAATCCTTCTGGCCTTGGAAATTTATCTTTTGGAAGCTTTAAAGTTAGATACACATTTTTTAAAGGTGGCAAGACTATTCAGATTGATTATTTGATCTTGGTTGAGTTTTGGTAGTTTTGGGGGTTTGAGATATTTAGTCCATTTCTTTTGAGTTTTCAAATTTTTGAAAAGGTTGTTCATGGGATTTCCTTGTTATCTTGTCACTGACTATGGGATCTGTACTGATGTCCCTTATTTCATTCCTGATAATGGTCTTTTGTGTTTTCTCTCTTTTTATGTTTGGCAGTCTCATTAGACTTTTGTTTAATTTTATTGATCCTCCTCCCCCAAGAACCAGCCTTTTGGTTTTTGCTTTTTCTTTTGTTTTTCTGTTTTTAATTTTGCTAGGTTTTAGTCTTATCTGTATTACTTCCTTCTGTTTGCTTTGGCCTGAATTTGCTCTCCCTATCCCCACCCCCAGTTTCTTGAGGTAGGAAGTTAGGTTATTAATTTGAGACCTCCCAGCATTTTCCATTCAAGTATTTAGTGCTATAAACTTTAATCAGACCTGCTGAGAGGAGCCTGCAGTTCCTAACTGCAAGGAGGGGCTTTTCATCTTTGTCAGTTTTTGCTTCAAGCATTTTGAGGGTCTGTTGGGATGTTGTCTGGAATAGATTCCAGGGTCTGATTAAGGTTTTAGGGGAGAGGGAGAGGAAGGAGACACTTCCTGACCAGTGCTGTCTCTTTGTCCTTGTGTGTTTATAACTTGGTGTCATTTCAGTGAGATTTAGGAAAGGAGATAAACACATCTGTAAATGTTGTGTTTAATTATAAGGACTTATTAAAAGATTACAAACTGGTTTAACGTAGCTTTTGTGAGGATTTGGGGTGTCCATTTGGTCAGTTGTCATTCTTAGCCAGTTGATAGCATTTGCCATGGTTCACAGTTGATCAGTCCCTCCTCCTTCAAACATCAGCCTCACTTGGCTTCTAAGACACTGTCCTCCGTCTTGTTGGTTCCTCATTAGTAGTCGCCTAGGCTGCTTCTCCCTAACTTCTGACCCTGGCATGCTCCATCCTGGGTCTCTTCTGTGCATTCACAGCCCCTGCTGTGTGAGCTCACCACCAATGGCTTCAGAGAGAACCTCACATTGATGATCTCTGCATTCACCCTGGACCTCAAGTCCAATCACATTTCCCACACTGACCGTGTGTTTCTCCATGGACATCCACACGAGCCTCTTGCACAACACACCAAAACTAGCTGCTGACATCAGCTACCAAAACCTGCTTTTCCACACGGTATATGATCTTACTTGATGGAGGCTCCACACTTTCAGTAGCTTAAATAAAAAATCTTAGCATTTTCCTTGGCTTCTCTCTTGCCCTGTTCTGGTGTCTCTTCTCTCAGCACATCCTGTGGGCTCTGCCAGCAGACCCCACGTGGAGTCCATGGACAGCATCTCCACCAATGTGAATGGTATAAATTTACTTAGTCAAAGAAGTAAAGTTATAGCATATAAATAAATGCAGCCTTTCTCTACTTTGCTGATACTGTGATTCCAATTCAGTGGTAACTAAGTGCTCCAAAGTATAGGTCCTGGAGGACAGACCTTCTTTTAATGAGCAGTTAACAATCCGTTTTAATCAGCAGGTTGTTTGTATGCAGATATAAATTATCTTCAGTGGGTTAAATATTTTTGCTGAAATATTTTCCCCCCTGCCCTTCTGCTTGGTCAGCTCTTTGTCATGGACTTGCCAGACCCGTCTCCAGTCCAGACTGCATGGGGCATGGGGATCAGCGCCCCTACCGTCTGGTCACGGAGAAACCTAGCCCTCTAGGCTGGCGGGGATGCTGCCAGGCTTGCCTCCCCTTCTTCTCAACCGCATACAGTCACGTGCACTCTTGGTGGGGGTCTCCTTACTGCTCATGGGAAATACCAGCTCCTGCCCTCAAAGTGGTGGCACCCTTTGAAATGTGCTCCAAGCACTTTGAAAAACAGGGACTTATTGTCAGGTCCATATTTTTCTGTGTCAGATGTTACCCTCCCACCGACTTGCCTCCTGGGAATGCCTTCCCCAAGCCTCCATCCAAGCAAACCTCCTTGTTCTCTGCTTCCCTTGTCTCCACCTGCTCTCTCCATCTCGCTCTCTGGTTCTTATCTCGTATATCGTCTCCTTCTCTAGGAGGAGAGATTCTTTGAAGAGAGAGATGTTCTCTCTAGTCTTTCTTGTATCCCAAACATGCAGAATGGCCCGTGGCATCTAATACAGAAAAATAGTGGATAGTGAAGACCAGTGCTTTGTGTTCATGGCAGGTGCTGCTGCGGGCAGTTCTCCTCTGTGCCTTGAGTAGCGATGTCTGAGGAAGTCTGTACACTGCGCTCTCCAGGTTCAGAGTCTGCCCCTCTTCTTTTTGGGGAGTGAGGAGGCAGTGGACAGTTACAACTTTTGGTCTGGGGATGAAGTGGGGATGTAGCTGAGAAGGAGGAGGAGGCATGCCCGTTTATCTGCTCCCTGATCCGTCTCCCCCTGGTTGTCCAGAAAGGTTCCACTGGAGCCAGAGAGCGGGGTCATCCTGGCCCAGGGCCCCCTAGAGGGCTCTTCTGTGGTGTTCCTGAGGGACTCATTGACTACCTTGGCATGGCGTGTCCTCATTCTAGCACTTAATATCCTGTGTCCCAAGAAACCTCACCCTGGGACACGAAACCCTGGCTTCTGGTGATGGGTACTGAAGGTTGGGTGAAGGGGAGTACAAAGCCCGTAAGATGGTCCCCTGGCCCCAAATAGGGGCTGGAAACAACACCATTTTAGTGTTTCATGGGTCTTGTGTGGGTTATTTGCCTTCTGTGCCAGTTGTCACTCTTTGCGCTGACCGCTGGTGGCACCACAATTTGCAGGTCAGAGTAAATCGGCACCGTTGTTGCATCACCCAGCCTGGGAGGTTTAAGTGTGTAGTTAAGGGTGGTGCAACCCAAGCATTAAGAATTCAGTGTTGACTGTTGGCTAACTGTGTGCTTTGTGTTGAGATAGTGCTGGTTAAAGTGTTAAACATTGGGAACATTATGATCATGCTTTCTAAGGATTCAGATAATTAACATGAAAACAATTGCAATAGCAGTGGCGGCATTGCCCAGACCTCACTGAAAAAGACAGAATGACCATGAAATTTTAACAACAAACAAAAAGATGCACGGGGACCTGGAGGACTGGATCAGGATGAGCAGGTGGCCCAAACAGAGCCTAGAGTGCAGCACCCAGAACGAACTGGGCGCAGGGCACGGGGAAGGGGCTGTGGAAGTGCAGAGGGGGAGCCCACCGACTGGGGCTGAGATAGGCAGGTATTTCCCAGTCAATCAAAAGTCCCCCATCTCCGCTAAAGACACCAATACGCAATTGAGACTAGCTGGTGTGGAAGACTCTCTGGCAGGCCACAGGAATGCAATACGACCTTATTGCCCGACTACTTTGTGAAACTGAGGAAGGTTACATTTCCCAATCCAGAAGTTGCAATAATGTGCCACGTGGGAAAGAAAGAGGAAATCTCCCTGGCAGACGTGTTGGGCCGTGTGGCTTAGATCTGATCCTGTCAGGGCTTGTCCGACATCCTGCTTCTGCAGTAGGTCAGGGGTGCGTCAGATCAGGGCAGCAGAAGTCTTCTACCCAGCTGTGAGTGTTTTGATTTGAAAATTGACATTTCAGATCATCTTCATTTCCGTGGATCAGACCATGAGGAGTCTGCCTGCAATGCAGGAGACCTGGGTTTGATCCCTGTGTCAGGAAGATTCCCTGGAGAAGGAAATGGCAACCCACTCCAGTATTCTTGCCTGGAAAATCCCAGAGATGGAGGAGCCTGGCAGGCTACAGTCCCTGGGGTCGCAAAGAGTCAGGCATGACTGAGCTACTAACTCGTTCGTTTCCGTGAAGGTTTAAATGATATCTCAGTAAGCAAACAGTGCAGGGTTGTTGATATCTTGTCCTACTCTGTTTATCTGCCTGTTCAGCAGACAGAGCACATGTGAATCCCAGTTAGTCTGAGTGAAGAAACTGAAATGGTCTCCCATGCTACATGCCTGCACACCTCAAACACAACACTCCTAAAAAGATTCACCTGAGATGCTTTCCTAATGCAAGTGTTTGGTTACTTTTCAGCTTCCTCAAAATGTTTAGAAGCACTTAGTGCAATGTTTGCATTTATAGAAATGCAAAGAGATTGTCGACCCAATGGCTGGCGTTGTTCTCAGGCATCATGTGATGTTAAAACTTTGACCTGACATAAAATAGTATTCCCTGCACCCTCACCCGCCAAATCCTCTTTCCAAAGTGCAGATAAAAGGCATGTCCTTAAAAAAAAAAAAAAAAAAAAGGCATGTCCTTCTCTGATTTGAACACACACTGAGGATGGGAATGGAGAAAAGAGGTCTGAATATTTGTATGCTATTTCTTCAGAACTGCTTAATGGTCTTTGATGATATGTAAAAAACCTAGGAAAAGATGGAGCAACTGCACCCAATTTGTTTGCTGTTACATTTAGGTTGAGGCAAAAACTCATATGATGAGAAGATGACTCATTTTTTAATGACTGTTTAAAAGTTAAGTCATCAGATAAGGGCAACTTTCTCAACTAAAACTGTTCCCACAAGTTCAAATTACATCTTTGCTTTAGAACTATTTTCTCTGAGAGAGGTGTAACTTATCCACTTGGGTAGTTTAAAAATGATGATGGGCTTTGGGAAGCATCACTATGGACAAAGCTAGCAGAGGTGATGGAATTCCAGTTGAGTATTTCAGATCCTAAAAGATGATGCTGTTAAAGTGCTGTACTCAATATGCCAGCAAATTTGGAAAACTCAGCAGCGGCCACAGGCCTGGAAAAGGTCAGTTTTCATTCCAATCCCAATGGAAGGCAATGCCAAAGAAAGTTCAAACTACCACACAATTGCACTCATCTCACACACTAGCAAAGTAATGCTAAAAATTCTCCAAGCTAGGCTTCAACAGTATGTGAATCGAGAGCTTCCAGATGTTCAAGCTCGATTTAGAGAAGGCAGAGGAACCAGAAATCAAATTGCCAACATCGGTTGGATCATAGAAAAAGCAAGAGAATTCTAGGAAAACATCTACTTCTGCTTCATTGACTACACTAAAGCTTTTGACTTGTGGATCACAACAAACAAGAGATGGGAAATTCTTCAAGAGATGGGAATACCAGACCACCTTACCTGTCTCCTGAGAAATCTGTTCAATTCTTGAAGAGATGGGAATACCAGACCACCTTACCTGTCTCCTGAGAAAGCTGTATACAGATCAAGAAGCAACAGTTAGTACTGGACATGGAACAACAGACTGATTCCAAATTGGGAAAAAAGTATGTGAAGGCTGTATGTTGTCACCATGCTTATTTAACTTATATGCATCATGCGGAGTGCCAGGCTGGATAAAGCACAAACTGGAATCAAAATTGCTGGGAAAAATATCAGTAGCCTCAGATATGCACATGACACCACACTTATGGCAGAAAGTGAAGAAGAACTAAAGAGCCTCTTGATGAAACTAAAAGTGGAGCATGAAAAAGCTGTCATAAAACTCAACATTCAAAAAATGAAGATCATGGCATCTGGTCCCATCACTTCATGGCAAATAGATGGGGAAACAATGGAAACAGTGACAGACTTTATTTTCTTGGGCTCCAAAATCACTGCAGATGGTGATTACATCCATGAAATTAAAAGACACTTGCTCCTTGGAAGAAAGGCTATGACAAACTTAGCATATTAAAAAGCAGAGACATTACTTTGCCCACAAAGTCAAAGTCATGGTTTTTCCAGTAGTCATGTATGGATGTGAGAGTTGGACCATAAAGAAAGCTGAGTGCTGAAGATTGATGCTTTTGAACTGAGATGTTGGAGAAGACTCTTGAGATTACCTTGGATAGCAAGGAGATCAAACCAGTCAATCCTAAGGGAAATCAACCCTGATAATTCATTGGAAGGACTGATGCTGAAGCTGAAGCCAGTGCTTTGGCCAACTGATGCGAAGAACTGACTCATTAGAAAAGATCCTGATGCTGGGAAAGATTGAAGGCAGGAGGAGAAGGGGGCAATAGAGGATGAGATGGCATCACCGACTCAATGGACATGAATTTGAGCCAGCTCTGGGAGTTGGTGGTAGACAGGGAAGCCTGGTGTGATGCAGTCCATGGGTTCACAAAGAGTCAGACACAACTGAGGGACTGAACTGAACTGAAGAATGATAGATGAGCTATGCACAGTGGCAGTATCGTAACCAGTGAGGTTTACGAGGTGCGATTATTGCTAATTGAAAAAAAAAAAAAGACAAACTTAAATGTAAAACGTAAAACTATAGAACTTCTAGAAAAAAATGTAAGAGAAGATCTTCAGGACTTAGAACAGGGCTGGGAACTCTTAAACTTGATACCAAAAATGTGATTCATAAGAGGGCAAAATTGATAAGTTTAAATTCATCAAAACAGACTTTGCTCTGGAAAAGAGTCTGTTGAAAGGATTCAGATAAGCTGTTTACTGGAAAAAAATGTTTGCAAACCAGGAATCCAACAAAGTGCTTATATTTAGACTGTTTAAAGAACTCTCAAAATAACAGAAAAGAAAAATTTGTTGGGAAAATGGGGGAATTTCCTGGCAGTTCAGTGGTTAGGACTTTGCACTTTCAGGGCCAAGAGCCCGGGTTCAGTTCCTGATCAGGAATGAAGATCTTGTGGTGTCGCAAAAAAAAAAAAAACCACACACATCTGACAAGCTGTTTGATATCATTAGCCATTAGGGAAATGTAAACTAAAACCATCTAAGATACAATTACATACTTAGTCATCGGAGTGGCTAAAGGGTAACCTGTGGACAATACTGAAGACGCAGAGCGTCTAGATTCCTCAGTCATTGCTGTGAGGATGTAAAGTGGTACAGCTTCCCTGGAAAATAGGTGGGCAGTTTCTTTCAGAACTAAACATGGATTCACTTTTGAATTCTTGGGCATTTATCCCAGAGAAGTGAGGAGTTATTTCCATGCTGGGATTGGTACACAGACACTCATAGCAGGTTTGTCCATGACGGTATCCTTCAGTGAGTGATGGTTGAGCAGACTGTGATCCATCCATACCCTGGACACCACTCAGCACCAAGAGGGAATGAGCCACTGGGATGTGCAGCCGCTTGCGGAAATCTCAGGGAAACTGTGCCAAGTGAAAAAAGCCAGTTCTGAAAGCTTACATACCTTGTGATTACATGTATGTAATATTCGTGAAGTAATGTAATTACAGAGATGAAGATCAGATCACTAGTTGCCGGGTCAGGGAGTGGGGCACAGGATGGGTGTGGTTATGAAGGGCTGACAGGAGGGAGCCCTGTGGGAAAGGCTGAGTGTGAGTGAATGTCTTGGGGGATGGTGGTGGTTGTGGTTAAAACAAGCAGCATAGAGCAGGCACCCATGCACAGACAGCTCATGAAATCCAGACAGTCTCTGGTGGTCCAGTGTGCATTTTTGGTAGCAGTGTTGTCCTGGCGATGTGTTTGGTGCTGACCTCAGTGTAGGCAGGGTGAAGGCAACATGAAACTTCCCTGTACATTGCTTTGCAGTTTCTCCTGAATCTGTAATTGTTTCAAAATGAAGAGTTTATAAAACAGTGGATCTTTTAGATGTAGCTCATTTGATGAATTTATAGATGCAGACAACCTGATTAACAAGCCTATAGATATGAAGTGTGTGGACATTTTTGGAGAGGTGGAAATGAATTACCACAAGTCTGAAAACCTGCTCGTTTTTGTTGAGAGGATATTTAGCTTGATGTCATCGCACTGGACTGACACCAGGCATTATTGTCCTGTGGGCTTGACAAAGGCAGACAGATATTACAGGGAAAGGAAACAGTAATGATACTAATACCCTATGGTGTTGTGGAGCAGAAAGGAACAGGACATTTGTGTGTGTGTGTGTGTGTGTGTGGTAGTAAAATAGTAGTGGCTCAGATTGTAAAGAATCTGCCTTCAATGCAGGAGACCCAGGTTTGATTCCTGGGTCAGGAAGATCCCCTGGAGAAGGAAATGGCAACTCACTCCAGTATTCTTGCCTGGAGAATCTCATGGACAGAGGAACCTGGCGGGCTACAGTCCATGGGAATGCAAAGAGTCAGACATGACTGAAGTGACCTAGCATGCAGGAAGATAACTAAAACCATAGTCCAAAGGTCCATGAAAAAGTGAAAATGATACATAACAAAATATATACTTACTGAAAAAGAGGCGATAGAGGAGGAATAGAGGAACAAAACACGAGTCATATAGAAAATAAATATCCAGATGGCAGAGATACTTCCAGCTAGATAAGTTAGAACACCAAATGTGCATGGATTAAACACTCCAATCAAAATTCACAGATTGTCAGGCTGGATTTTAAAAAAAAGTCCATTAGATTCAAAGAGGTTGAAAGTAAAAGAATGGGAAAGACATATCTTGCAAACAGTGACTGTAAGAGAGCCACAGTGTTGTACTAATTACAAGACAAAATATGCTGAAGGAAAAAAAGTTATTAAATGCAGAGGGACTTAACATTTAAAAAAAACTAATGTCCATAGCTGGGCTTCCCTTGTGGCTCAGCTGGTAAAGAATCCGCCTGCAAAGTGGGAGACCTGGGTTCGATCCCTGGGTTGGGAAGATCCCCAGGAGAAGGGAAAGGCTACCCACTCCAGTATTATGGGCTGGAGAGTTCCATGGACTATAGTCCATGGGGTCGCAAGGGGTCGGACACAACTGAGCGACTTTCACTCACTTCACTCACTCACTGAATGTCCATAGCTAACGTTAGAGTTCATTCTTTGTGTTGTACACTTCTGTGTGTTCTGACAAGCTCATAGTCATGTATGCACCATTACAGTATGACACAGAATAGTTGCACCATTACAGCCTACAAAATCTAGATGTTTAGTAAATGATTTTAAATTAGCTAAATTGCTATATCAGAGGACACAAGATACATTTAAAAATATTGTTACATATTTCTCATGCATCATTTTACTCCTGTTAATTACTACTGGTTGCCACTCAACAAATTCTGTTGTTGTTTTATTTAAATAATAACATTTATATAACAGAAAGAGAAATAATGCAGAATAATATAATTTCCATCAGTACCTATTTTTTAGGTTAAAGCAATAATATGTGTATAATTACTTATTAAATGTTATATTATTATGTTTTTTTGTCTATTATTGCTGTGTCCTGGACTGACTGTCTAAAAGTTGGTCATTACAAGAATAACTTCTCTTAGCTTGTGCTTCTCTGACTATTGCTAAGTCCAGCCGGAACTGTACTTCCCTTGTGGGGGGTGGGGATGGTGAAGAGTAAGAAAGTACTTGGATATCTCTTTGTTCCTCCTGACACTGTCATGTGAGGGGTGACCCAGAGAAACCCAGGGGTTTCTCCCTTAGTAAGAGAGCATTCTGGTTTTAGTACCATATTTTAAAGGTATTCTTTTAAAATTATTTTTTTATTTAGCAGAAATTAACACAGTGTTGTAAATCAACTATATTTCAGTTTTACAAGTATGCTTGAGTCATCTGAATATGGCCTCATACCTAACAAAAGCAGGAGTATGAAAAAGAAAAACTGGAAAAAAAATTAAAAGACATTATTTCTGGCACATACTAAGAGATATGTAAATATTTGTAAAAAATTAAGTGTTAGTCACTCAGTTGTGAGACCCTATGAACTGCAGCCCACCAGGTTCATCTGTCCATAGGATTTCCCAAGCAGAATACTGGAGTGGGTTGCCATTCCCTTCTCTACTGGATCTTCCTGGCCCAGGGATAGAACCTGGCTGGCTCTCCTGCGTTGCAGGCAATTCTTTACTGTCTGAGCCACCAAAGAAGAAATATTTGCTGAGGATTAATGAATGAATGAGTGAAAAGTATGTGAAGTGTTGCTACATTTTCCAATTCAGCTAATTGTGTAGACTATCTCTAAAAGGGAATTAGGAGAATGCAGATTAGAAATCTTTTTAAAATCACTGTTCTTAGTTGATTTAAATTGATTATATGTATAGGAATATCCTTTTCTGTGCTATTTTAGGCACCTGTTCCTTGCTGAATTAGGATATCAGAGAAGTGAATTTGGCTTTGTCAGAATGTTTCCAAACAACCCAGACAGGAAACCACACCCTTTCAAAACATATACTCTCACACACAGATTTAAATTAAGCTGGATTTTTATGTGTTTTTTAATTTGCCCAGTTGTTATAAAACTTTTCATTTTATATAAATATGTAGTCTCTTGTGGAAATATTAATCACATTTAGATTGAACTGGTCTAATGTTAGCTTTTCATAGAAACAAAGTATATGGTTTTATAATATGTATATTTCCAAAACTTGTAAGACCTCCAAATAACCACATCCCATGGTGGTCTCATGGCCTCAGGAATGAAAAAGATCTTCAGTTTTTGACTGTTCAGATCACTGAAAGTCACGGCTGGAAAGGATCTTAGAATTAATCCAGCCCTGCCCCACCCACACGAATCCCTGGGAGTCAGCCCCCATCTCCCACTCCCACTGCTGTGCAGATAAGGAAACCTTAGTCCCAGAAGACCTTTTCCAGATATTTCCATCACGTTCTCTTTGATGCTTTCAGCATGTGTGTCCACACTTCGTTGGCCAAAGAGAACATTTGTTTTAGTTTTAAGTAGAAAGATAATGAGTTAATGGCTTTTCCTAGCCCTTTGTGTGGCTCTTTCCAAAAGAGAAGGCAGAGCTGCCAGGCTCTCCCAGCCGCTCCCAGGTGAGGGATATGTCCGGGGCCCTCAGTTCCTGGTGGACCTTCAGCTCCGCCTCAGATTTCCATGTGTCCTCTGTAAGTGTAGTTTCACAGATAACAAAGCAGCCACCACTTAAAAAAAATTTTTTTTAAGTCCATTCTTCCCCAAAATATTGTTAAACCTTGTTGCATAATGTTAATCCAAATCCATAGTTCAAAAAAGCTTTTATAGCATTTACTGAATAATAATTTGCTAATTCAAAATAGTATAAAATATGGTTATTTACTTTCAAGATTCTTGTGCTTTAAAAAATGTACTTACAGGAACCTTCCCTAGTGGCTCAGTGGTAAAGAATTTGCCTGCCAATGCAAGAGACACAGGTTCGATCCCTGATCCAGGAAGGTCCCACCTGCCACGGAGCAACTAAGCCTCTGCGCCACAGCTATTGAGCCTGTGCTCTAGGGCCTGGGAACCACAACTGCTGAGCCTAAGTGCCACAACTACTGAAGCCCGTGCACCTGTAGCCTGTGTTCAGCAACAGAGAACCCACTGCAGTGAGAAGCCTGGGCACTGCAACTGGAGAATAGCCCTGGATAACTGCAACTAGAGAAGTCCACATGGCAACAATGACCCAACACAGCCAAAAATAAATAAGTCAAACAAACAAACAAAAAACGTACTTACAAAAAACCATACTGCACCTTTAAAAATATAAATGAAGAGACTGGATAAATTAGCATGTAAATCTGGTGGCAAGGGTGTGAAAAGTAATTCTATTGTCCTGAAAATAGCCATATTCATCAAAAATTAAAGGAGCAAATTAACTTTCAAATATTTCCAAATAAATAGCTATTATGGAGAAATATTTGGGGAAATATTTAACTATGTTGAAATTTTCTTTTACAAGTACAGTATTTTGCTAATGACACTAAGATGAGCTACACAGCCCTTATGAAGATAATTTTAAAGTTGTGTGATTCAGCTAAATTGATCATAGTTTAAAATCTTTTCATATTTTCTTTTAGTAAAAAATACCTTAGCTGAAGCATCCCTGTGTACCTCAGTGACTTTGCCTAGTTTATCCGTGACGCCCTGAGCACTCTCTAATTAATCCCATGAATCCATCATCTGCTGGTAAACATCTGTTGTAAAGAGGAGACATGATTTGTTCTTGGGGTTCACAGGGTGAAATCTGCCCTGTTGGAAGGTGGCCCAGATGTGTTCCTGGGTGCCAGGCAGCCCCACCGCGGCCCTAGGGGGAGGGAGGGTCAGCCAGGCTCTCTCTAGCACTGGCTAGTTGGGGTGTGTCTGAGGAGACAGGGAGGGCCATCTGCGAACCATCCCAAAGGCTTTTGTGCTTCATCTGATGACGGTGACCAGGGTCACAGCCAGACCTTTTTAGTCCTGAAAAGAAAAAAAAATGTTCTCTTAAGTTTATCTGCCATACTTGCCTCTATCTGTGGAGGGACTGATTGGTTTTTAGCTCTCATTATACATGCAAAAGGAGGCAGACTACTCAAGCCTGCCCTGTCTCTAGAGCAGTTTCGGTGCATCATTTTCCAGTGCTCTGAAACTCCCATTCAGATACCCTAACCGAGCACGTGCCTTTGCCCCACAGTACTAAGAAGCTGATGATGTTTTGCATATGTTTGTGTAGTACTCTTCAGGTTTAGTTTACATATCAGTTTGTCCTTGCTTTGTTACAGGCCACCCCCATACTTAGCATCTTTAAACATAATCATGGTTCTGTGGGCTGGCTGTTTGGGCTCAGGTGAGTTGAGTGGTTCGTTCTGCTAGACTCACCTGGGCTCACTCATACAGATGCCATCAGCCTGTGACTTGGCTGGGACTGTGGGTCTAGAATTTCCTTACTCATATGTCTGGAGGCCGGCAGACTGTCAACCCGAGCATCTCATTTCTTTCCCCTGTGACCGCTCCAGCAGGCTAACCTGGGTTCCTTCCTGGGGGTTGCCGGGGTGTCTGCAACGAGACAGAGCAAGCTGGGTGCTTTTCAGGCCTCTGCTTGTGCTATGTTTGCCCTTTGAAACAAGTCATGCTGCTGCCCAGATTCAAGGGGGAAAAGAAGGACTCTTCCTCATGCCAAGAAGAGCTGCCACATCATATTGCAGTGGGACATCCAAAGGGGTTGGCAGGAATTTATCACAGTTATTTGCAATGTATCTACCTGTGCTGACGGGAGTATTTTCATAACAAATTTCAAATGCATACCAACATTCAGACCTACCCTGAAGTAGAAAGAATAACACATTAAACCTCTTATATGCCCATCATTTGGATTCAACAATTTCCAGTATTTTGCTGCCTTTTTTTGACCTCTGTTTTAAAAGTTTCCTCTTAGCTGAAGTATATTCAAGCAAGTCCCATGGTGCTATTTTAGCTCTGCATGTTTCAATATGCCTCCCCTGAAAAAGGAGACCTTGCTTAGGTAGCCACCAGCCATGGTCATGTCGTGGTATTCTCAGCACTTAGTCCATAATTAAATTTTCCCAGTTGTCTCTTTTTGCAGCAGGTAGATTTGGAAAGGATTCTACCCACATAAAGTCCATAGCAGTCCCAATGTGCCTTTCTTTTCTTTTTCCTATTGATCGGCTTTGAAGACTGGTCTGTTTTCCTACAAAGAACCTCCCACATTCTGTTTTTGTGTGGCTGCTTCCTTATGGGATCATTTGACGTGCAGGTCCAACAGACTGGTTCCAAATAGGAAAAGAAGTATGTCAAGGCTGTATATTGTCACCCTGCGTATTTAACTTATGTGCAGAGTACATCATGAGAAACTCTGGGCTGGAAGAAGCACAAGCTAGAATCAAGATTGCCAGGAGAAATATCAATAACGTCAGATATGCCGATAACACCACCCTTATGGCAGAAAGTGAAGAGGAACTAAAAAGCCTCTTGATGAAAGTGAAAGAGGAGAGTGAAAAAGTTGGCTTAAAGCTCAACATTCAGAAAACTAAGATCATGGCATCTGGTCCCATCACTTCATGGCAAATGGATGGGGAAACAGTGGAAACAGTGTCAGACTTTATTTTGGGGGGCTCCAAAATCACTGCAGATGGTGATTGCAGCCATGAAATTAAAAGACGCTTACTCCTTGGAGGGAAAGCAGACAGCATATTAAAAAGCAGAGACATTACTTTGCCAACAAAGGTCCATCTAGTCAAGGCTATGGTTTTTCCAGTAGTCATGTATGGATGTGAGAGTTGGACTGTGAAGAAAACTGAGCGTCGAAGAATTGATGCTTTTGAACTGTGGTGTTGGAGAAGACTCTTGAGAGTCCCTTGGACTGCAAGGAGATCCAACCAGTCCATCCTAAAGGAGATCAGTCCTGGGTGTTCATTGGAAGGACTGATGCTGAGGCTGAAACTCCAATACTTTGGCCACCTCATGCGAAGAGTTGACTCATTGGAAAAGACCCTGATGCTGGGAGGGATTGAGGGCAGGAGAAGAAGGGGGCGACAGAGGATGAGATGGCTGGATGGCATCACCAACTCTATGCACATACATGAGTTTGAGTAAACTCTGGGAGTTGGTGATGGACAGGGAAGCCTGGTGTGCTGCGATTCATGGGGTCGCAAAGAGTCAGACACGACTGAGCAACTGAACTGGACTGAACTGAACTGATGTGCATCTCTAGCATCTCTTGTTTGTGAAAGTTGCCCAATGGGTGAATTTCATTCAGGGCCACTCCTAGAGCAGGTGTCCTTTTTAAAGAGGACCCCCATGCTTCCAGTCTCGTCACGTGAGGCTTGTCTTACTTTCATTGATGCTAACGTTGATGGGTGGGCTGACCCTTTGATGATCATTATACAAATCTGTTACTTCAGTTATTATAAGGCAATGATTTCCTAACTCTTTCATTTCTTCCAGATTTTGTTAGCTGGAGTTTCTTTTATAAGGAACTTTCCCTCATCAATTAGAGTCACTAAGTTATCTGCAGCGTGGGAACAGCTGATCCTTTTAATTGATGGCTTACAGAATAAGGAGTTGGTGCACTAGTTATATCCATAGCTACTCAATTCATAGTGGTTTTGGGTATCTCTTTCTTTTTTTCCCCTTGTTTTTGATATTATAGCCCGACTTTGAAGATATGAAAGGTTCTAATCCACACCACTGCAATAAAGTGAGTATCATAGTAGAGTCAGACAAATTATTTTATTTCCCAATGCATACAAGATATATGTTTACACTATTCGGTAGTCTGTGTGCAATAACAGCATTATGTCTGAAAAAACAATGTATATACAATAATTAAAAAGTAGTTGGTTACTAAAAAATGCTAGCCATCCTTGACAGCCTTCAGTTTATAAAAAATGCAAAGTTCAATAACATGACGTATGCTTGTATTATGAACTCATCATGGGTTTTAGATATTCAGTGTGTTTCAATCATTTGCGTTTTTTTGAGCCTCAAATTGTTTCATCTTTGGGCCTTGGGAGCTACTTGATGACTCTGTCTCCCTTGGCACCATTACTCCATGAGAGTGCCCTTGCTTTCTGGCACAGTATATCTCAGGATATCTGGGGGAGTAAGTAAGCGTTAGTCTTTCAGTTGTGTCTGACTCTGCGACCCCACGGACCATAGCCTGCCAGGCTCCTCTGTCCATGGGATTCTTCAGGCAAGAATATTGTAGTGGGTAGCCAACCTCCTCCAGGGGATCTTCTTGACCAAGGGATTGAACCCACATCTACTGAATTGCAGGTAGATTCTCTACCATCTGTGTCACCAGGGAAGCCTGTCTCGTATGTTTCTTGTAATCATCCATTCTTGGCTGGAGATTACAGTGTGGGCAGTGGTTGGGCTCATTGCTATTTAGTTTTTATTGTTTTTAGTCCTTTCTCTGACAAGAGCTGGAAGACACATATATATAGTCAGCCTTCTGTATCTGTGGGCTTTTTGTGTATTCAACCAACTGCAGATGAAAAATACTCAGAAAAAAATTCCAGAAAGTTCCAAAAAGCAAAACTTGAATTTGCTGCACAGTGGCAGTTATTTACACAGCATTTACATTGTATCGGTATTATAAGCATCTAATTCTGCTTTATTGACTATGCCAAAGCCTTTGACTGTGTGGATCACAATAAACTGTGGAAGATTTTGAGAGATGGGAATACCAGACCACCTGACCTGCCTCCTGAGAAACCTGTATGCAGGTCAAGAAGCAACAGTTAGAACTGGACATGGAACAACAGACTGGTTCCAAATAGGAAAAGGAGTATGTCAAGGCTGTATATTGTCACCCTGCTTATTTAACTTATATGCAGAGTACGTCATGAGAAACGCTGGGCTGAAAGAAGCACAAGCTGGAATCAAGATTGCTGGGAGAAATATCAATAACCTGAGATATGCAGATGACACCACCCTTATGGCAGAAAGTGAAGAAGAACTACAGAGCCTCTTGATGAAAGTGAAACAGGATAGTGAAAAAGTTGGCTTAAGACTCAACATTCAGAAAACTAAGATCACAGCATCCAGTCCCATCACTTCATGGGAAATAATCACTGCAGATGGTGATTGCAGCCATGAAATTAAAAGACGCTTACTCCTTGAAAGGAAAGTTATGACCAACCTAGACAGCATATTAAAAAGCAGAGACATTACTTTGCCAACAAAGGTCCGTCTGGTCAAGGCTGTGGTTTTTCCAGTAGTCACGTATGGACTGTGAAGAACACTGAGCATCGAAGAATTGATGCTTTTGGAGAAGCAAAGCATCTTGTTGGAGAAGACTCTTGAGAGACCCTTGGACTGCCAGGAGATCCAACCAGTCCATCCTAAAGGAGATCAGTCCTGGGTGTTCATTGGAAGGACTGATGTTGAAGCTGAAACTCCAATATTTTGGCCACCTGATGCAAAGAGCTGACTCATTTGAGAAAACCCTGATGTTGGGAAAGATTGAAAGCAGGAGGAGAAGGGGACGACAGAGGATGACATGGTTGGATGGCATCACTGACTCAATGGACATGAGTTTGGGCAAATTCCAGGAGTTGGTGATGGACAGGGAGGCCTGGTGTGCTGCAGTTCATGGGGTTGCAAAGAGTTGGACACGACTGAGCAACTGAACTGAACTGAGAGGAGATTTAAAGTGTATGGGAAGATGTGCATTGGTTTATATGCAAATACTGCACTATTTTTTTATAAGGGACCTCCATGAATTTTGATACCCGCAGGGAGTCCTGGTACATATAAATACATACATGTTTCTTTTTCTCTTAAGTATATTTTAAAAATCAAGTATAATTGAGTTTTTAACTTAAATTAGAATTGCAAAATTTTTATTTAACTTCTTTGTTTTTTATACTCTTCTCTTTTCAATGAAAAGTTTTGGTCAGTGTCTGTTAACATACACTAATATGTATTGATATATTAACTAATGTGTGAAAACATGTATACTAATGATAATAATATATGCTATCAGCATTATTACTTTGAAAACTTTGAACTATTATATACATAATGTGATAATGCTAATATTATAGATTATTGTAAATAATAACGAATATATATTAAGTATACTAATAGATAATACACATATAAAACAGCTCATTATTATGTATTAGTACACTAGTAAGTCTGTAACAGTTTCAGATTAGTTAATGCACACACACAGACATAAATAAAAGTTTTGAAATAATAGTGCTGATATTATTAGTAACAGACTTTCATTTGCTAAGTCCTGTCTGACTCTTTGCAACCCCATGAACTGCAGCACACCACGTTTCCCTGTTGTTCACTATCTCCCAGAGTTTGCTTAAACTCATGTCCATTGAGTTCGTGATGCCATCCAACCATCTCGTCCTCTTTTGCCCCCTTCTCCTCCTGCCCTCAATCTTTCCCAGCATCAGGGTCTTTTCCGACTGGATGAAATTTAAGTTTTCTCTGTAATGCCCTTTTCCTTAGAAAATATTCCACTGAGAATTCCATCAAAGTACTTTGGACAAGTCACTGGGAACCATTCTTTTCTTTGTATGGTTAGGGCACCAAATTAATGTATATATTCTCAACCCAGTTGGTTTTCAGTTTTTGCAGATGCCTTTTTTCTTCTTGATTTCATTTTTTAAAAATATGTAAAACATTTTTGTTTCCAAAGTCAAAACTGCAATATAGTCTGCCTAGAAAAGTCTCATGTTACTAGGGTTACCTCCCTCCTCTGAAGGCAAGTCCTTTCATTTGTTCTTAATTTTCCTTCCAGTGTTTCTTTTGCAAATATATTTCCTTTTAGAAATTATCTTAAATAGAAAAAAAATTTACATCTTTTTCAATGAAGTTCCACTAGCTTTTCTATATTTTTTGGTTATTATTTGTTTTAAAAGACTAGTATTATAAAGGTTTTATCACACCTACCTGTGTCAAGTGTAAAAGAACAATCCAAATATTCTTTGTCAGATGACACTGTTTAGCTTCTTTTAAGAAATATGTCTGTCTCTTCAGTGAGTTTGGTACATTCGGGAAACAGACTGAAAACTAAAATGAAATAGAAAGATTTCTTCTAATTTCCATTTGTTGTCTGAAGCTGAGAAAATATCTCACAGAAGTTCTTTTACAAAGATGACTCTGAGAAAAATAGTTCCTGAATTAAACCATAATGGAAAATAATATGAAATAGAATATATATGTGTGTGTTTATATACCTGAGTATCTTTTCTGTGCAGCAGAAACACAATACTGTAAATCAGCTGTATGAAATGAAAATCACTTAATCATGTCCCAATTGCTTGCAACCCCATGGACTGTGCATTCCATGGAATTCTCCAGGCCACAGTACTGGAGTGTGTAGCTATTCCCTTCTCCAGGGGATCTTCCCAACCCAGGGAGTGAACCCAGGTATCGCTCATTGCAGGCGGATTCTTTACCTTCTGAGCTAGCAGGGAAGCCCTGGTGTATAGTTGAAGTCAACTATACTTCAATAAAAAAAAAAAAATAGCAAGATGAGAAAGACATTTTTTAAAATGTTATTGAGTAAGAACCATGAGACTGCAGGTGCACCCTGTGTGTTGTCTTCTGTTGACTTTTTAATTCATTCTCTGCCTCCTACATAGTCATGCTCATAGACTTGAACTTGAGAAATTCTAGAGCCTCAAAATTAACATGGCCAAAATTGTGTTCATAAGATTTGGAAAGAAGGCGGCTTGGCAAAATTGGGAGAATATTAGAGAAATTAGAGTTGAAATTGGTAGAACTTGATGCATTTTTGTTAATAATGTTAGAAAATTGTTGTTATTATTTGGTTTTAACACATATACCAGAGTTATATAAAATGTTGACATTGGGGCAACTTGGATGAAGGGTATAAGGGAATACTTTGTACCATCTTTTCAACTCTTCTGTAAAGCTAAAATTGTTCCAAATGAAATTTTATTTCACACACACACACACTTACACACACAGACAGTAAACTAAAAAGACTTAGAATGCATGAAATACAAAGGGATCCTTAGAGAACTTCAACAAAGTGGTAAGAGAAGTAACCCAATAGAAAAAAGGGATTAAATGAAATGCATGCCAAGGAATGTACCATTTTTGTTAACCACACAGGTGAAATGTATAAGGTTAATACCAAGTGTTCATATGGGTGAGGGAGACAGGATAGGTTCACCTAATATTCTTGGTTGGCAAGTTGACAGTATCAGTTTAAAATTTTTATTTTAACTAAGTATGTGCATGTGTGTGCTCAGTCGTGTCTGACTCTTTGCGACCCATGGACTGTAGCCCACCAGACCCCTCCTTCCATGGGATTTCCCAGGCATGAATACTTGAGCAAGTCGTCATTACCTTCTCTAGAGGATCTTCCCCACCCGGGGATCAGTCCTGGGTCTCCACATTGCAAGTGGATTCTTTATCCTCCTCTAAGCCACTGGTGAAACCCTAGATACACTATGGTACATCCATACTGTGGAATGCTAGACAGCCATTTAAAAATCATGAGGTAGATTTTTTTGTTTGACATGATCTCCAAGACAAAAATATTAAGTGAGAAAATAAATTGTAAGATAGTAAATGTAGTCTATCATTTGTTTAAAGAAAACAGGCATTGCTATGTATTTACACATTTCTCTCTTTTTCCATGTATATGCATAAATAAATATGCAGAAAGCGACCTGGTATATACTCTCTAGTTAGATTTAAATACTGTTATTCCTGGGTAGTGGGAATGGGCAATGTGGGCCAGTTGGACTTTTAATATTTGTCTATAGCTCAAGTCTTTTACATAATTGATCACAGAGATACAGGAGTCGGGCAGGGCAGGGTATGTCTCAGGCAGCTTGTCGTGAACAGAGAGAACGCTGTCTAGCAGGGGTGGGCTCTGAACTGCTTGTGTCCCTGTGGGGTCCAGTGCAGAGTGAATATGTGGGATCCTTTGCTCAAAACACAGGACAAAGTATTATTAAAGGTGCAGATGATTTATCATGTATCTTTGTATTGGGCTGGTTTTAGATGCAGAGATCAGAACTTGTATGAGGACTTAGCTGAATTATACACTTGATATGTCAGGGCTTGTTCCTGGAGTTGTCTCTCAAGCCAGTAGAAGAGACCAGCCTCAACCAACTCAGGATGGTTGAGGCGAGAGTGGACCCCACTCCCCACTCAAAGGCACAGGGAGCACCCCTGGGCCTGGGGATAATCACAGCCAGGACAGACCCTCATGGACCCTGCGGGTCCCATTTGTCTGCTGGGCCTCCCAGAACCCCCTTCTCATCAAACGCCTGACTGAAACACCCAGGCTGGGCACAGAGTCTAGGGGAGCCAAGCTGCCACATCCACAGTGGACAGCAGCCAGCAAGAATCCTTAAATCTCCAGGCTGGGAAGCCCTGGTACCCGAGTGCGGGCTGATCAAGAGGCTCCCCTCCTACCAAGGTGAGCGATGGCTTTGCTCACCCAGGATGCTGTGATACCAGCACTTGCCTATCCCTGTCAGGCAGAGAGGCACAGACTGCCTGGCGAAGCCCTCCCCAGAGGCCACAAGAGCCAGGGCCAGTGTGAGCTGAGGCCCCAGGTCTCCAGTGTGCCCTGCATTGTCCCTCAACCTTCAGTTACTAAACACAAATCCAAAGTGAAAATTGTTCAGAGTCAGAGCATTAAACCCAGGTTGCAGGACCCTCCCAGTGCCGGGTTGTATAGCTGCAGTGCTGGCACACCTAGGAAGGTAGCCTGGGTGGGTCAGAGGGTTTTGTTTTTAAGATGTGAGACACTAGGGGAAGCATGAATTCTGAGAGGTAGAATCCTTTAGCTGAAAGAGGACAAAGGTGATGGTGGGAGAACTGATAGGGCCAGCCACCCAAATGGGATTCCTAGCCCAGTGGGAGGGAGCGAGGAGAAAAGCAGGTGTTAGAGAGAGAGAGAGAGAGAGAGAGAGAGAGAGTGTATGTGTGTGTGTGTGTGTGTGTGTGTGTGTGTGTGTGTCTGTGCGTGCGCCATATTTGTCATATTTGGCAGGAAGATAAGGGAATTTCCATTCCTCTGTTTCTATTTTCTCTGTGAAATTTGTGCTTGGGCTGGGAGGGGGGTTTCAGTGATCATGATCATTGGGAGAGTGTAGAAGGCGGGGAACTGAGCTGTGAAGGAGAGGAGATTACAGTCATGGACTCCATGGGATTATGGAGTGTACAGTGGGCTTGGCTGTGTGACATTCAGGAACCTAAAGAGAGAGAGCCTGCCTTGTCCTGCTCAGAGGAAGTACGGCCCCACTCTTCCTTAGGAGGAGCTCTTCCTTTATTCTGAATTGAATTTAAAAAGTCCTGTTTTTAGTGTTTCTGTGTCCTTTTAAAAAATGAAATGGTATTGGTGATATCACGTAATGTTCTTTTGGTTTTTTTTTTTTTTTTTTTACTGTGGCGAAATCTATATAAAACTTAGCATTTTAACCATTTGTAAGTGTACAGTTCATAATGTTTATTTTAAAATGTCTTCACTTTGCAAAATAAAGATTAAAAATTGGTCATCCTATATTGTACCCCAAAGTGGTTTTGTGTGTGTGTGGGTGTGAAATTTTACTGGTCTGTGAAATGTAGAAACGCTATGAGCCTCACAAAGCATTTCTCTGTTTAAGTGTTATACAACTCTTATTGGTGGAGGAAAACTCTGAAGCAATTTTTAGAATTTTTAAGATACCCTGTGAGAGTAGAATTACTTATTTTATATTGCTGTTCTGATGCTCTGATAAAATTCTCCTAATTCTAGTATTTTGTGTATATATCCTCTTTTGTGACATCATCAAGACTGTCTCCTCTTCTTCCGCAGTGCCATAATATTTCCCCTTTGTATTTCATGTGTAAACTCACCGCTCATACTATATAACACATAAGTTTTCTAAGGATATTTTTGGTAATACAAACATAAATACACATATATAAAATGTGGGTATATAGTTGTTCACTTGGTCAAAGCCGTTTTAATAAATGGTTCTAAAAGATTATAATAAAGATTTTGTACACATTGTTTTCTTTTTTTTTCACTCTGAGCCACAGACACCAAAAATCCCACAGGAAGTTGTCTTTGTAAGTGTTGTGGTTTTTTAGTTTCCTATTCAGTTTGCATTAGATGACCAGAAATAGTCTCTGCAATCGAAAGAGATTCTTGGTTAAAGCTTATTGTAATTCTGAAGGAGACTCTCAAATTTGCTTGTATTTCTTCTCATGTAGTTGATCCAGAGGAGCTATAACAACATCCATACATAGACATTAAAGTTGTGGTATAATGTGAACATTTTTTTTTGATGTTCAGTGGATGAACTCTTCATTGTTAAAGGGGCAACTATCTGAAATTAGGCTTTATGTTTTCCACTTCTAATCAAAGCATTTTCTAAGAAAGAAACTGTAAGAATGGAGATAGGTTTTAAATTCTTGACAACTAGGTTTTACCTTTATTTTTACAAATGACAAAAACTTTCCCTTCATTCTTTAGAGAATTGGAAATACATTAAAAAAAGTTTTACAGCTTAATTTAGATATAAATACCACTAGAAAAAATTTTAAAGGATACAATTATTGAAATGTTTTTATTAATTTTTAAAGCATAGTATTCTCAAGCTTAAATTTCTTGCTTAATTTCATTTTTTAAAACCATGGCAAAAATAAACTAAAATAAACTGTCATCAGATATATTAGATCTTTGACATATCATTATGTAATCTAGCATTTAACTTAGGTACAGTAGGCCTGGTGAAAAGTGACAAATGAGGAAAGAGAAAAGGTCTCTGCCTTTGTTTTAAATGTTTCCAGGTTTAGGTCTGTTAAAGGCATGGTGTCTGGTTCTGGGCAGGTCATGCTGACTGCATGTCTTATTAAATGGGTAGACTAATAAAGATAACGTGGAAGGTTTTCCAGAGTCACCTTTGAAAATAAAAAATAATAACGCCACAATAAAAAAATATAAGAAATCTTTCATTACACTTCTGAAGTGAATAAATAATACTTTGTCCAAAAGCAAAAGTCACATCCAACATGACTTTAAAACAAAAGTGACTAATCATTTCTTTGGGGGTAGGGTGGGGAGAGGGAGAGAAGAGAGAAAGGATTTGATTTGTAGAACGCTTTTAGTTCCATAAACGCGGGAGACCTGGGTTCGATCCCTAGGTTGGGAAGATCCCCTGGAGAAGGGAATGGTTACCCACTCCAGTATTCTGGCCCGGAGAATTCCATGGACTGTATAGTCCACGGAGTCGCAAAGAGTAGAACACGGCTGAACGACGTTCACTTTAGTTCCGTAGCTTCAGGTTGCAAAATGTATGGTATTTTAGTTTGAAATTTTAATTCATTTTTATGTATGATAGGCAGGTATTTCTTGGTTAAGTTAGGTTTTCCCTACAGTTGAATTCTAAAGAGGAAACCATCGTTTCTGCTTTTTTCCACTTCTTTTGTACCTCTTGAGGCACTGTACTAGGTTCTTTGGGCTTCCCTGGTGGCTCAGATGGTAAAGCGTCTGCCCGCAATGCGGAGACCCGGGTTCGATTCCTGGGTCAGGAAGATCCCCTGGAGAAGGAAATGGCAACCCACTCCAGTACTCTTGCCTGGAAAATTCCATGGACGGAGGAGCCTGGTAGGTTACAGCCCATGGGGTCGTAAAGAGTCGGACACGACTGAGCGACTTAACTCACTAGGTTCTTTAGGAGGTTACCATTTGAGAGCTTTACGTTTTACAGAGTGCAGAACAACGAGGGCGGGAGAGGTTTCTGAAATACTCTTTGGTGTTTAGCGAGCCCGTCTGCACTGCGGGTCGGTCCCCTGGACTGTGGACCCAACGTCCTCGCGACTCTGCCCGGCGCGACCCCTTCCCTCGCCATTGAGAAACCCAGCATTTTTGATGCCAAAAATATGCGTTTGGGATCCCTGTCTACATGGGCTGTTGGAAGGTGGTGCTGGATCTCTATCAAGGCCTCGTGTGGGTGGGTCCTCGGGTGCCCATGACCCCGTGACCAGTGTTCGCGGGGCAGTCGGTCCGTCCACTACGACAGCCTGGAAGCACTTCCCAGCGAGGATCAGGCAGGCGGGCAGCGGGGGTCGTGGCCAGGGGCGTCTCTCTCCAAGTCGCAAAGGCTGGGTATGCGGGGGCTCGCTCCTCGGGGGCGCTTTCCGCCGGACCCGTGCTGCGAACAAACAGGAAACTCCGTCTCCAAGTTACTTCGGAAACTGGGCTTTTCCTTCCGCGACAGGGGTCGCATCCGGACAGGAAGCTGACCGGCCGCTCGCCCCGCGCCCTCGTGGCCCCGCCCCTCCTGCTACGACCCCGCCCCCGCCGATCGCACCGCCCCAGCCCCCACCCCAAGGCCGGGCATGCTCAGTGGGCCGAGCCGGGCCGGGCCGGCAGGTTTGCGTGGCCTTCCGCGGTTGCTGGCCCCGGCTCAGCCCGCCGACGCCACGTCCCGTTGCTGCGGCTCGCTCCCGGAAAGTTACGTGCTAAAGCGTCCCCCGAAGAGCCGGCGGGCGGGCTGCGGGCGGCGGAGGCCCCGAGGCATCCGAGCGGCGAGCCGACGTGCCCGTGGCTTGGCTGCGGGCGTAGCGCTCGGAAGGAGGCGCCGGCCGGGCGCACCCCGCGGGGAGCCCCGGGCGGGGCGGGCGCGGCGCGGACTTTTGTCCGAGTTGAGTCCCCTCCCTGTGGGCTGGGCCTCTCCGGCGCCCCAGCCCCCGCCCCGCTCGCTCCCGGGAGATGTTTATCTGGGCCGCGGCGTGAGGAGCCGGCGGCTGGCGGCGCTGAGTCTCGGGTCCGAGGATCGTTGCGCGGCGCGGGAGAGACAAGATGTCCGCCAGGGCCGCGGCCGCCAAGGTGAGCGCCGCGGGGAGCGTCCGTTGGGGGCCCTTCTCCCTCTGCCCGTGGGCTGCCGGGCTGGCCGTGGAGGTGGCGGGGCCGGGGCCGGCCGGGTCTCGGGCAGGTGCACTTCGGCGGCGTCACTCCCTAGTCCCGGCTCCAGCCTGGGCCCGAGGCGGGAGGGAGCCGGGCGGGCGGGGACGCGCAACAGGTCCCGCCGGGAAGCCGGGCGCGGGGCGCGGCGGGCGGGCCGGGGCCACCCCGGCGGCTGCAGTCTTTGCGGGAGTGGCTGGTCCCTGGCGAAACCGTGTGGTTTCGGTCTGATGTCACTGTCGCTGGTATGCGCGCGCCCGCGACATGGCTTTGGGACGGCACTCAGCCCCTGTGGAGTAGGTTGGATCTTTTCGCTGTTTTATTTATTTAAGGTGACATTGGAAAAACTAACTTCCTAACACTTTTTAAGAGTTTAATTCGAGGTACACTTTTAAAAGTACCGCACAATGCCCTTGAAAATGGACAGTGAACTTTTAAAAATAAAAGTTGGCAAAGACCTGTGGGTTCGTTAAAAAAGTAACGTTTTCCTATCAGTTTTTTCATATGCTTTGAAGTACTGTGCCATTTTCTCAGTGCTTTGAAGCTAGTTTGTATGTTACATGAAAAAGCTGAAGTTTCTAAAAATCAGTTAATATTCTTTTCTCCTTTTGTACAGCTTAATCTTTTTCACCGTAAACGGTTGCGGGAATACAGAAATATGAAGAGTAAAAATCTCGCTTAAAAATCAATATATTACTTTAAGTAGTATCAGGTGCTTAAGCAGGTGCTGGCGTCATGTTTTTGTTTTGTTTTTTTTCTTTTCTGTTTGAGATGTTTATTCATAACATCTCGGACCAGGCATAATTAGGCCCTAAAGTTTCTTAACTCAAGACTGTTTTTTGGCTGGCAGTTAGCGGTTACGTTTAGCAGTGAATAAATTCTTGTAAGGAATTTAGTGTGCTCTCTTTAAGAAAACTTTTATGTGTACCTTTTTGCTCTACATTGATAAAGACCAATCTAAAGGTAAAACTTGATCTAAAGATTTAGAATAAACGGCAAATTTTCGCATGATTTTAAAATAGCCTTACACTATTTACTTTCCTGGGACTTGCTTTCCGGGGAGAAGAGGCTTTGTTTCCATATTATAGAGAATGCCACTGTGTTCCTCTAGTGTGCTCTCTGGCACTTGATATCCAAAAAGGATATTTCACTTACGTGGGGAAATAAGTTTTCAGTGGATTGCCATAGTAAAACGATGCTTTAGAAGGAGTCATACTTTTCCTCATGAATTATGGTGTTGAGATTTTATGGCATATTAACAAGTATCAGTAGTTAAACATTACATTTTAGGGACGTTTGCATTCTTAAAATATTTGAGTAGAATGTCAGTTGAAAGCTTATTTTTCTAAAATGCTGTGTTTTGGGACCACTGTGAAATCTTATATAGAGAAAGGCTGTAAAAGATGGGGGAAATGAAATAATACTCAACGAACCAAGTCACATTTAATTTTCTAAGATGATTAAAATGCTTAATAAGAACCAGGCTGTGAATGTACTCAATACTTTACATGTGATATTTTTGTTTCCCCCACTTCTGTTAAAAAAAAAAAAAAAAGACATTAATTTGCAGCTTGCTTTTCTGGCTTTTAGCATAGTTTGTAGAACTCTGCTCTAAGTCAGTATCTTTGATTCTGTATTCTTTGTAATGATTGAATATTTTTCCATTCCATGAATAGGCTACAGATGATTACTGATACACATTTAACTTGCTTCCAGGATTTTGTAATAAATAGCCTTTATTTTTCTGCATGTGTGTGGTATTACTGTGTGTCACGTTGTTAAAAATGGAATTTCTGGATCAAAGGGTATCTATGTGCATTTAAAATTCTGATATATGCCACTAAATCTTTCTCCAAAAAGGTTGTGAGTGAAGTCACTCAGTCGTGTCCGACTCTTTGCGACCCCATGGACTGTAGCCCACCAGGCTTCTCTGTCCATGGGATTCTCCAGGCAAGAATACTGGAGTGGGTTGCCATTTCCTAGGAATAAATACAGCGATTGTTGGTAACTTAACTTTATTTTTTATTTTTATTTTTTTTGGTAACTTAACTTTAAAGGACATAAAACTTCAGTAAGTGAAATGAGAAAATATAATCTCTGAATGGGGAGGATATCGTAGAAAATATCACATTTCCTAGAGTTGGCGTATAAATGTTAATACAATTACAAATGAAATTCCAGCGTGGTATTCTAGAAAACTTAATGTGTCTATGAGAAGGTTTATCTGATAAAATAAATGGATAATTGTGAAAGTTCAGAAGAAGAAGCCCTATTAGAAAATCTGATGTGTTATAAATTCAGAGTAATTTGAAGCAGTGTTTTAGTTCAGGAATAGACATTGGCATTGCAGAGTCCAGAAACATCTGTGTGTTTACGAGTTTTTAGTGATTATGGTCATCAGCATTTAATGTGTGTTAGCTATTGTTCTAAGTGCTTAACGTGAATTAACTTTTAATTCTTATAGTATCCCTATGAAATGAACACTACTGTTATCCCCAGTTTTTGGATGCAGAAATTGAAACAGATAAGGTAACTTACCCAAATTCACCTAACCTACAGGAGAGGAAATTGAGACTGATAAAAATAACGGGGTAGATTTCTGGAGAGAAAGGATGTCAGTATCCGGTGCTGGGACTGTTGACTATCCTTTGAAAATATATATGTTGTTTCTGCCCTTAGGCCATCCCCCTCCAAAAATATCCATTTGAAATGTTTGAAAAACATGCAGAGACGATAAATCATAAAATACTAGAAGAAAGTGTAGGAGGCTTAAAAAAAAGTCCTCAGTGGAAAGGGCTTCTCTGGGTATATTAACTTACGTAATAAAGGAAAAGTTTTAATCTGTGATATATATATATATATCTGAATTTGCAAACGGAATCACTAGTGTACCTGATGCAAATGATTCAAAAATTGAAACCAGGAATTTGAGGATAGTTCTGTCTCACCAAGAAATTGTTTAATTATGTGAGAAAATGACAGGAATAGTTAGAAACATTCCCATTGGTTGAATCAGAGAGTCTGAAGGAAGTTCAGCAGCTTGTGGAGTCAAGCTGTTCACTCCAGAGGAAACAATAAAATGTAGCATTGTTCTGTTACAGATTTCTCCGCTTAAAAGTTTCCAATTTTTTCCCCAGATTATTTCTAAAATTTTAGTGTACTTTAGTATGGAAATTATTTAAGGCACTTAGTAGGAATTGATTTATTGTATCCTTAATAGCTGATCATTTGAAAGTTAAAAACTGTAGAATATAGCTAAATGAACAAAAATAATTACAAAATTAGTCCTTGTAGATGGGAATTGTCTTGCGTGGCTACTATGACAGTTTTAGTTTTGATACTTTGTGATTGGTGTGTATTTGCTTTGGGGAAGCCCTCTTGCTACTTTAAAGGTAAACTGAAAAATCATGGTGCTTTATGAAAATTCATTTGTGTCTTTCAGTGTTTATTGAGCTTCACTGTGGTAATATTTTTCTGTACCTATCAAGTTTGTGTAATACTTTTAAAAAATTTTCTTTGTTTTTAATTGAAAGATAATTGCTTTACAAGATTTTGTTTTTTATCAAAATCAACATGAATCGGCCATAGGTATACATATGTCCTGTTTTTAACTAGAAATGTTTTTATAGTATTTAAGGGAAAGATGTTTAATTTTTTATGTTAGTGTGTTTGACATTGTAGACGCTTATGGTTAGAATTGTCCTTTATATCCTTGGTTGATAATCCCTGACCACATTTACAGCTCTCGAGTTCGTTTTAGGACAGTTCCATTAGATAGGTGCTTTTCAGATTGCACAGTTCTGCCCCGCCCCCCGCCCGATTGTTTAGTAGCAGAAATTGCTCTGTGCTATTAGGAAAGACCCTTTTTTCTTTTCTTTCCTTTTTGAGAATGGTGATGATTTCATTTTAGGGACTTGAAAACTTTTATTTTGTATTTAAGAAAGACCGATGCTGTGTTTCGGTGACTGTCAGTGAGTGACAGAGGTCAGCCATCCACACCTACAAGTCATGCCGTTAAGACCCATCTGCAGTTCTCCAAGCTGTGGGCTAGTAGATGGAGTCCCGTTTCCTGTTTGGTTTGAAGGAGAAAGATTACAGTAGTTTCACTTCTTTTCTTTTTTTCAATCCTGTTAACAATGTACTGGCTCTGACTTTTACTTATTCTTTAATCTTTTTTCTATTAGAGACCAAATGTAAACTCAGTGTCGTTCTAAGAATAGAACTGAGTATAAACAAGACAGACTAGCTGCTAAGGAAAATGTCATTAAAAATAATAATTTTGGTGAAAAATTTGGAAATGTAATCCTGTTTATTGATGTAGCTCTGACATGATAAAAATTGAATCCAATGAAAGACTAGGAGTCTGACTGTAAATCTTAAGTGTGGTGCCACTGATCCCTGGCTGCCTGGCCACCGCTCACTGCAGGCCCTGTGCAGTCACCCACTCAACGTCCAACACTTACCAGCCTCCTGGGGCTGGAGACTAGCTCTGGGACAAGCAGAGTTCTTTTTTATTAGTAGAGTTTTTGATCAAATGTTAAGATTAAAAGATAGTTTCTAGAGTGATTCTGAAACATTTGACTTGAACTTGCTTTGCATCTCTGAATTTTCGAAGGGAATCTTGAAAAATCTCTTTAGCTTAACTTTTAAATCTTGTAGAAAGAGACATTAGAACAGTTCACCAAGTTTTGAATCTAAGTTGGACCTGTTTCAGTACAGTGTTTCTAATACAAGTCAGCAATAAAAATAGGCCTTTTGCTTTTGGTGACCTAGAGTACTTCCTAATTTATTTATTGCAGACAAGAGTGGGTTCAAGTTGCTCCTTGATGGGCTAGCCAGGTGCTTGATTTCCATGCCTTCTTAAACAGATCCATAGTAATAAGACATGTGTGGTGACTACAAGGGTAGGGAATTGCATTTTATATCCTAGAAGTGGATGAAGATAGTGACTCAAAGCACTGTTTTAACATGATAAAATCAATATTGCCAAAATTTGTACCATAAATTACCATTTGAGATTTATTGTGTTAAATACTCAGTCTCAGAAAGCCCTTAACTTTGGGATGTATCAGAAGACAGGTTTTTATTTCTGTGTAGGTGCATTTTGGTATATGTTAGAACACCCTAACTCACTCATGCTGGTAGCATGCTGGGAAATGAGTTGATTGATGAGTGGTCTCAGTCATTCTAGTTTATCGTGCCCAGAGGGAGCTGAAGACTGGAATGAATATTACTTGGATACTAAATAGGAACATAAAATTAGCATATATCTGGTTTAATTTAAATTTTTTAAAAAATTTGCCTGAAATATATTTTGTTTTTTAAAATAGTGTACATCCTAAAGAGTGAAAGTTCATTTTATTTCTTGGCTGTTTTAGGGATTTTCACTCTTTTCAAATTGTCATTAGTAATCTTTTGGATTTGTGCACAGTTTTGATAAGTGAATTAAACTTAATTTATGATTGTTCTCTCAAGTCAGTTCAGTCGCTCAGTTGTGTCCGACTCTTTGCAACCCCATGAACCGCAGCACGCCAGGCCTCCCTGTCCATCACCAACTCCCGGAGTCCACCCAAACCCATGCCCATTGAGTCAGTGATGCCATCCAACCATCTCATCCTCTGTTGTCCCCTTCTCCTCCTGCCCTCAATCTTTCCCAGCATTAGGGTCTTTTCAAATGAGTCAGTGCTTTGTATCAGGTGGCCAAAGTATTAGAGCTTCAGCTTCAGCATCAGTCCTTCCAATGAACACCCAGGACTGATCTCCTTTAGGATGGACTGGTTGGATCTCCTTGCAGTCCAAGGGACTCTCAAGAGTCTTCTCCAATTCAGTACATAATGCTAAAATTTAGGAGGCCCTCAGTAATGACATTCTTTTTTGTTAGTTCAGTGAGCATTAGTTGAGCACAGTTTGTTTTGGATCCCTGTCCTCTAAAGGCTTATAATTTCTAGTTGGTCTATATTGTCATAATCAGTTGTGAAATATGTCATTTTTAAGATCAAAAGAATTTTGCATTTTTTCCTCTAAACTCACTTGAGGTCATCTTATTGATACAATAGCATAGCTCTCTGGTGTGCTTTTTTGGTTGGGGAAAGATCATGGAATCCTGTTTAGAGCCTGGACTTGGTGTAACACATGAGCTTCTGCATTTTCTTTTGTTAATTAAGAAAAATTTCAGTTGACTCTAGATACATTCGTGTATGTATTGTATGCATGCATTTGGTGAAAGTCTGAATAGGACAAAAAGGTTAATAATTACAAAGCAATTTATTTATATGTTGAATATATTGAAATGGAAAATGGACAGTAAGCTGTCTGTCACTGTTATGTTTAGGGTCTAGTCAGCTCTGAAATACTAAGAGTTTGGAGCTTTGAAACTGTTTTCTATATTCAGCGGGTATTCTCTGCTAGCCTAGTGTGTACTGGGCACGGTTGTAGGTGGTAGAAGTAGAGCAGTGAACACATCACTGCGCTGTACTTAGGGCCGTTTTAATGCTGTAAATGATGGTGGGACTGGCACCCCAGCAGGCCATTTCTGTCATAACCTGCTTTCTCCAGAGATCACAAGAATCTTCCATAGTACTTATTTTCTAGTTTTCCTTTATAATTTTACCACTTACACATTCTGTAAACACTGTGGTTTTGCCTGTGAACTTCATACAAACAGAATCTTCCGGTGTGGGTTCTATTGTGTATGGCTTCTCCTGCTCAGCGTGGTGTCTGTTAGTTGATGGGTGTTGAGGGTGACTAGTTCATTAGCTTTCATTGTAGTTGTGGATAAAATTCATAGTGTTCCTTTTTAGGGAGGACTTAATGCCAGATCGGCTTCTGGAAAAAGTAGTTTGAATTAGACTTCTGTGGGGTTTTGGAGAAAAACATGTACTTTACTGAAGGGCAAGAATTAGATAAGTATATTGGCTAGGCATTGGGACACAAAAAGTATGTGAAAAATAAGCTGCTTTTGGTGTTCATAGGATGTTACTTTGAAAAGTCAGTTTTAATTTTGAGGGCATTTTATGACTGAGGTCTTAAAATCCATTATCTTAAAGTGTATTTTCATAAGTATCCATTCACCTGACGCCGATGAGACCAGTAAAAGCCCTGATGGGGAGAAATATGTGCTTTGGCAAAAACAAGTAAACACAAGTGTACTTTTCAAAGTATAATCGTAGGAAGTCTTTCCCAGTGGTGTCATGTAAAGGAACTTTGGAAGATTTATATGTTGTTTTTCTTTTTTAAATAGTGATACATGTAGGGATATTTAATTAAATGTATATCAACCCATATTTTGATACTGTATTTCCTGTATAGTCAGAACTCGGTGGCCATGGCAAGCAGATTTACATTCTAGGCATAAATATGAGAACTGTGTATTAATAATAAATAAAATCCTCCTAATACTGAGTGCTGTTTCCATGAGAATACTAAGCTAGCTGTTTTATGTGCATTGTCTCATCTTAGCAATTGTTGTAGGCGCTCCTAGGACATCTGTTTTATAGGTGAGGAATCTGAGGTTAAATTTACTGCTCTGGCTAGCGGCATACTTGATTCTAGGCTTTGTAATTCACACGTGCACGTGCTTTTACGTTCCTGTGTTGTAAGGAGTGTCAGGGAGAGGAGGAGGGAATGGTGTTAGGTGCACTGTGACGCACAGGAGTCGGACCAGAGGGTGGAAGAGAGGGTGCAGTGCGGCCAGACAGCAGGAGCTGCTCTGAAGGAAGGGTGTTTGCCCAACCCCAGCGGGTTGTTGCTGGCCTGGAGGAAGGCAGGCCCAAATTGTCTGGTTTTTCAGGACAGGTCGGAATCCCAGATTTTATGTAAGTTACTTTGACTTACATGTTGCCAGCTGACTTCATTTTTTTTAATGTACTTTTTTATTGTGAAACTTAATATCTATGTAAAAGTACAGAAAGCATGTGTACATTAGTGAATTACCACAAAGTGAATGCCCATGTAAACACCACCCAGGTTAGGGCATACAACATTGTGGGCTCCTCACTTGCTCCCTCACCCCTACCTGACAGCATCCCTACCTGGCAGCATTATCCTGCCAACAGAGCTGCTGTCCTACCCTAAGACCCCTGTGTTAGGCTCTTCCTGCCAACTCCATTCTTTCCCCAAGACAGGCACTGTTCTAAATTTATGTTTTAAAGATTCGTGTGTTGTGACATTATGAATTCATTCATCTTCATATCTGTTTAGTATTCTATTGTGTGACTGTACTACAGTTTATTACTGTTGATGGACATTTGGGGTATTTACTAATTTGGACTATTAAGAATAATGCTCCCGTGAACACTTGGGGTAACTCTCTTGGTGAACATGTGCACATATTTCTCTTAAGATGTAGTTAGGGATGGAATTGCTCCTGGATTGTTTAGTGTGTCTTCAATTTTAGTAGACAGTGTCTTCTCTAGAAAGATTATACCGGTTTATACTCATCATCATCAGTGAATGAGACTTTTTATTGCTCTGCATTTTCACAAAGACTTGGTATTATCAGACACTAATTTTAGCCCTTCTGGTTGGTCTCTAGTAAATCTCACTGAAGTTTTCATTTTCTTTTTATTTTTTTGACTAGATGAAGTTGAGCAACTTTTCATGTTAATGGCCTGTTTGAGTCTTTTGCCTATTTTTCTTTGGAATTATCTTCTTACTGACTTGCTTCGTTTTTTATCTTTGGATAAAAGCTAGTTGGTTATGTGTTGTAGGTGTATTTTCCAATGTGGTGGTTCTCTTGATGGTCTTTTGATGAAGCTCTTAATTTGCATGTGGTCTGAGTGTCGTGGCACAGAGGGAGACCAGCTGGGGACCAGAGAGTCCCAAAGAGGGATCTGTCACCAGACCATGCCTGTGCAGAGAGAGGTCAGGCAGGGTAAGAACTGAGAAGGTTGTCACTGAATAACCTTGTGTGTGTGTCCCTGTATCCTGAGTTCAGGCTCTGGAGTCTGCATCTGGAGCCACCAGTCAACACTGTTCCCCTCTCACAGGGGAGGGCGTGGTCCCAGCACCCACACTCAGGGCGCTGGTACACGCCACTCTGCCTGAAACAGGGGCACTGCCATGTTAGCTGGCATGCTCAGTGAAGCCCATCTTAATAGCAGGGAAGAGGAGTATGGGAATTATGATATTTCTGTGTGTGTACACTCACACAAACATCTACTTACTCTGTATATTCGTGTGTGTATGTACTTGTTTATTTAATACAGGATGGAGGTTGGTTGAGCCCCAGACCAGTAAGATGTGCTGTGGTCCAGAGGAAGTTCCTGAGTTGCTTTCGAAAATGTTTTTACAGTAACGCTGAGGAAGAGATGCAGTCTTTATTCTGATGAATTAGGGATTAGAGATGAAAGACTATCCCTACTTCAGTGCACCCAGTCCAGTTGGGCGACCTGTTCAGTATGGTGAATCACCAATTAGGAAATTCCTTTTCACCTGAGCACCTCGTATCTCTCCACTTGTTCCATCTGTATTGTCTACCGTTCACATCCTGCTCCTCTAGCGCACAGAGACACATGTGAACACATGTTGGGCTTCCCAGATGGCGCTAGTGGTAAAGAACCCGTCTGCCAAAGCAGGAAACCTCAGAGATGCAGGTTTGATCCCTGGTTCGGGAAGATCCCCTGGAGGAGGGCATGGCAACCCACTTTAATGTTCTTATCTGGAGAATCCCTATGGACAGAGAAGCCTGGTGGGCTACAGTCCATAGGGTCACTTAGCATGCACGCACATATATATCACACCTCGTCTCCCTTTGTTGTTCTTGTTCACTTGCTAGGTCATATCCAACTCCCTGCAATCCCATGGACTACAGTACTCCAGACTTCCCTGTCCTTCACTGTCTCCCAGAATTTGCTCAGATTTATGTCCATTGAGTAGGTGATACCATCCAACCACCTCATTCTCTGTCACCTCTTCTCCTTTTGCCCTCAGTCTTTCCCAGCGTCAGGTCTTTTCCATTGAGTCTTTTTAAAATGGCCCCAGTACATGTGCTCCTCCTTAAACTCCTCTGCATCTTAATTGCCTTTACAAGTAAAGACCAAATTTCACAATAAATTCAATAAATTCTTACAGGGTTATTTGGTCCCTGCCTACTCCTTTAGCCTCACCATGCATCTCCCCACCCTGCCACCCTGGGCTCCGTTCTCAACCTGCACTGTCCTTTTGAGCAGGTACTGAACTTCCTGACTGTCTTTAGTTCCTCTCATGGCTCTCATTCTTTCCTTTAGAATATTTAAGCTTGTGATAATAGGTTGAGTTGTGACATTTCTTAATCATTTGATTCTCCCATTAGACTTTAAGCTCCATGAGAGCAAAGGTCACCTTGATGTGTCACATTATCACCGAGCTTAACACAGTGTTGAGCATATAATAAATGTAGATATTGTGAAAGTATAATGTGGAAAGTGCTTTCTTACCCTAGGGCTATTGCACATACTGTTTTCTCCACCTGGAAGAAATGAGGGACTCTCTGTCCCTTGTTCACCCAGCATTTGTGCCAATTCTTCTTTCTTTAAAGAACTGATTATCAGCTTATTAAATAAGCCCATTTCAGCATCTGCAGTGGTGACTTCAGCCCTGACTCCTGGCCCGGTCCTGGTGGAGGTAGTCTACTTAATTATGTCTCAGAAGGACCTGCTGGTCTTTGAGTCTCTGCAGAGCCTCTTCTGAAAGCCACCGCACATCTTAGGACCTTCCCCACCAGGTTTCCTTGTAGCTATGCTCTGGGTCTTGGTATGCACCCAAACCAGTCCTTCCAGTTTGAGCTGCTTTTCCTTTGTGTGTCTGGTCAGGTCAGTGTTGAGGCTGCTGAAGATGATTGTGATTCGATGAACTGCCACTTCTGGTCTGGCAGGTTCTTCCTTCATTTTAAAAAGCCGAGGTCAAAGCTAGACTCCCAGACCACCTTGTTCCTCTGGGTGTGGCCTCGGCTGGGAGTGGCTGTTTCTCTGCTGGAGTGGCCAGATCTCTGCGGCCTCTGTGACCATTTTCCTCGTAGAGCCCTGGCCCAGCTCTTCTCCATGAGAGCCTTGCTCTGAGCCCAGAAAACACCCTGTGCTCTCCCTATCCTGTCCTGCACAACAGCGTGTTACCTCCTTGTCTGGTGCCTATTTGATTAGAATCTGATGCCGCTTCTAGACCAGGGGCACCGTTTTCTCTGGTGCTTGTTACTGCTCATAGACCAGGTTACATTTAGCCGAGAAACTTGCAGAAGTTGTTGTGCGTCTCCAGGACGTGTGCACTTGTCCTTACAAAAAGAGGAGACAGCTGCTGGAGGAGCCAGCCCGCTGAAGCGTGGCTTACCTGCTTGGCATCTTGTCGCAGGATTCTTGGTCAGGCCTTTCCTAGATTCAGTAATTAACTTCTAGTCCCCTCAATTACCCCCCACCCCCCCACCCCCATTTTTTTTAAGTGGAAAAATTTCAAGACCATACAAAAGTAAATGAGTATAATGAATCCCCACACTAGCATCAAGGCCTGGTTGTCAGTTATGGCCGTCTTGTTCCATCTATACTTCTCTACCCATTGTATTGTCTCCCCCATTATTTCAAAGCAAATACCAGACTTGTCTTCTCATCTGCTAATATTTAAATGTGTTCACTTGCTAAGTCCTGTCTGACTTTTTGCAACCCCATCAACTGCAGCACACCAGGCTTCCCTGTCCTTCACTATCTCCTGGAGTTTGCTCAAACTCCTGTCCATTGAGTTAATGATGGCATCCAACCATCTCATCCTCTGTTGTTCCCTTCTGCTGCCCTCAGTCTTTCCCAGCATCAGGGTCTTTTCCAGTGAGTCATCTCTTCGCATCAGGTGGCCAAAGCAAAGTATGTATCTCTAAAAGATAACATTTTCTATTTAAAGGTAGTTTTTTAAAAAATACTTATTGTTTCTGACTGCACTGGGTCTTCATTGCTGTGTGCACAGGCTTTCTCTTGTGGCAGTGGGCAGGCTACTCTAGTTGCAGTGTGTGGGCTTCTCATTGTGGTAACTTCTCATCACAGAGCACAGGCTCTAGGGCAAGTGGACTTTATTAGTTGTAGCACTAAGGCTCAGTAGTTGTAATGTATGGGCTTAGTTGCCCTGAGGCATGTGGGATATTCCTAGACCAAGAACTGTGTCCCCCACATTGACAGGGGAATTCCTATGCACTGTAATACCAGTGAAGTCCAAGAACTCTTTTTTTTTTTTTTTTTTTTATTAGTTGGAGGCTAATTACTTCACAACATTTCAGTGGGTTTTGTCATACATTGATATGAATCAGCCATAGATTTACACGTATTCCCCATCCCGATCCCCCCTCCCACCTCCCTCTCCACCCGATTCCTCTGGGTCTTCCCAGTGCACCAGGCCCGAGCACTTGTCTCATGCATCCCACCTGGGCTGGTGATCTGTTTCACCATAGATAGTATACATGCTGCAAGAACTCTTTTTTTAAAAAAAGTTATATTGTTACCACACTTTAAAAATAATTTCTAAATGAAAAAAATCCACCATTTAGTCAGTGTGCAGTTTTTTTGTCTGAAGTATCAACTTCCTCTTGAAACATATTTAAAAAAAAATTCCGCATCCAAGTAAACACCTCCCATTGTGGTTGGTGTGTCTGCAGTCTCTAAGCTGTAAGACTCCCCCCATCTGGCTCTGTTCTGCCCGCCTGTGGTGCAGTCTTACTGGTGAGGAGCAGAATTGTTTGTCCTGTAGGATTTCTGGGTCTGCGTTTTCCCTGTGGTAGTTACCATCAATTCTTCTGGCACTCAGTCTTCTTTGTGGTCCAGCTCTCACAGCAGTACATAATTACTGGAAAAATCATAGCTTTGACTATACAGACTATACCTTTGTCAGCAAAGTGATGTTTCTGCTTCTTAATACCCTGTCTAGGTTTGTCATAGCTTTTCTTTCAAGGAACTAGCGTCTTTTAATTTCATGGCTGCAGTCACCATCCACAGTGATTTGGGATCCCAGGAGAATAAAATCTGTCACTACTTCTACTTTTTTCCCTTCTATTTGCCTGGATGCCATGAGCTTAGTTTTTTGAAGTTGAGTTTTTAAGCCAGCTTTTTTCACTCTCCTCTCTCACCCTCATCAAGAGGCTCTTCAGTTCCTCTACTTTTTCTATCATTAGAATGGTATCATCTACATATCTGAGGCTGTTGATATTTCTTCAGCGACATTGATTTCAGCTTGTGATTCTTGGTATTATTTTAATTTGCATTTCTCTAATTATGACTGAGTTTGAATATCTTTTCAAATCTTAATACCCTTTTTGTGAAATATCTTTTTCTCAACTTTTAATTGAATTTTTTTCCTTCTCTGTGCAGTTTTGGATTTATCTTGGTGTTATTTTAATTTGCATTTCTCTAATTATGTCTGAGTCCGAACATCATTTCAAACTGTAATATCCTTTTGTGAAATATCTTTTTCCCATTTTTAATTGAATTTTTGTTCTTCTCCCTGCAGTTTTGGATTTCTTTATATATTAGATATACTGGCTCATACTGGCTCTCACACTTGAGATACTGACTCTCACAAATCCAAAACTGCAGGGAGAACAAAAGTTCAGTTAAAAAATGGGAAAAAGATATTTCACAAAAAGGATATTAAGGTTTGAAACAATGTTCAGACTCAGTCATAATTAAATGAAAATATTCATGTTTCTATTTTGGTCAGGCATACTTTTAAAATCTTTTGTGTATTTAAATTTATTGTATATCCCTTACGTATTGAGTTATTCTTAGAAAGCCTTTGCCTACACCATCATTAAAGAGGAATCCACTCAAGTTTTCTTCTACTATGTCTTTCATTTCATTTTTTACATTTAGATCTCTAAATTCATTGGAAGGTTATTCTTGTGCTTGGTGAGATATAAATCTAATATATGTTTTTTCCAAGTGACAGCCTGGATGTTCTAGCAGCGTTTATTAAAAAGTGCATCTCTATCTCAGTGACTTGAGACATTACTTTTCTCACACACTGATTTTCCATTTATTGGAAGGTAGGGCTTCCCAGGTGGCAGATGGTAAAACATCCGCCTGCAATGCAGGAGACCTGGGTTCAATCCCTGAGGCAGGAAGATCCTCTGGAGAAGGAAATGGCAACCCACTCCAGTACTTTTGCCTGGAAAATTCCATGGACGGCGGAGCCTGGTAGGCTACAGTCCACGGGGTTGCAAAGAGTTGAACACGACTGAGCGACTTCACTTTCTGTTTTAAGAATTTTTCCATTATTCCGTGGTCTATTTACTCATGCCTCAGTGTCACACCATTAATTGTGGATGCGCCTTATGGTGAGTCTTCAGAGGCCATAACTTGATAGTTTGCCCCAGGACCTTTTCTTCTGCAGTGTTTTTTTTTTTTTTTTTTTTTTTTTTAAGCCTGTTATTAAACTTAAATGGAAATATGTACTTATGTGTGGGTTCTTCTGTTCAGTATGGAGCAGCGTTCATCCGTATTTACTTATGTGTATTAATTGCTCAGTTGTGTGTGACTCTTGGAACCCCATGTACTGTAGCCCGCCAGGCTCCTCTGTCCATGGGATTCTCCAGGCAAGAATACTGGCATGGGTAGCCATGTCCTTCTCCAGGGATCTTCCCGGCCCAGGGATAGAACCTGGGTCTCTTGCATTGCAGGCAGATTCTTTACCGTCCGAGCCACCAGGGATTCCGTAGGTTGAGTTTATTCATTTCATGGCTGTAATATTCCATTGACTGAATGTTGCATCATTGGTGGGCATCTAGATTATTGTAGATTGTTTCCGGTTTTTGACTGTTAAGAATAGTGCTTTTGTGAACATTCTTATACATAAATTCTTGTGCATATGTGGACACGTTTCTGTTGATTGGTCATCCAATGTGCTTAGTTTTTGCTAGTTTCCCAAAGCCGTGATACCAGTTTGCAGTCCCACCAGTGCCGAGTTCTGATTAGAGTGTTCATTACTGTTTTTTTGTTCTTTTTAAGCTTCTTGTATGGTTGTATAGTAGCTTTTAGTTGTGTTTTCAATTTGTATTACCCTGTTGAGTAAGGAAGTAGAGCACTTTTTTCACAAGCTTACTGACCATTTTGATGTCCTCTTGTTTGAAGTGCTCCCCTCAAGACCGCAGTCCATCTTCTCTGTTAGGTGCTCTGTCTTTGTTGATAGGAATTCTTTTGTGTTTTCTGGATATGAATTTTATATATATATATACACACACACACACATACACATATATATACACACATATATGTATATATATATATGTTAGATATTTGCAGATTATTTTTCTACATTTAAAAAAAATTGCTTATTAAGCTCTTATATTTGAAACAAGTTTAGCGAAGCAGGAAAAAAAAGGCACTATGCCTTTAAGAGCCCCAACTGGCTACAGCTAAAAAGTGATATAGATTTGCCCTGGGAATAGGAGCAGAAGGTTATGAAAAGATGGTAAGCAGTGGATGAAGCGTTTACTGAAATGGAAGTCCAGTTCGATGATTGAGCTTCTTGATGGCAGGATGTTTCTGATAGAGGACCACTGACACAGAAGAGAAGGCCCGGAGGCTCCACAAGCTGGAAAGTCTGAGGTAAAATGAAACTTTTGCAGGTTACTTTAAAAAGCCCAGTTTTATGTGAAAACAAATATGCTGCTTCTCTGGTGTGTGTGGAAGAAGTCTTAAGCTTTGATACCCAGTGACTGTCATTCTAACTGGTGCATTTACTTCCTTCTCACTGAACCTGATCTGTTGCTGCTCCCACCTTAATTTTAGTGAGCTGTCTGGCCCAGGGGATTGAGCCTGCGTGAGGCTAAGCAGCTGAGATGCAGCTTGTGACCTTACCTCAGACATTCTGTGATTTGTTTAGTTTTAGGATTGAGGTGAAGTAAGGAGGCTGATTTTAAAGGTGTGACCTTTTAAAGAAATGTGTAGTGTACACATTTGTACAGATTTGCTGTTTTTTCATTAAGTGCTTTGTTAGAAAAGTAGCATGGTTTTTCATATATTTTATTATTTAGAAATTGAAAAGATTTTCTGAAACCTTTTTTTTTTTTTTGAAAATCAAATAGTGGTTTAGTGAGAAGGAAAAATGTAAGAAACTCCACAAAACAGGTATATTAATTACCCATTCAGGTTCCTTCAGTGAGTTGATTATTTTCTTTATTTTAGCATCTAAAGAAAGAATGGTTTTGATTTTGTTAGGAATTTGACAAATTTGCCTATATATGATAGCTCAGAATGTGACTTCTTAGATGTTCTGCTCAAAGCACATGTAATCAAGATGACATTTTTTGGTACCAGCAATCTTGAGCTCCTTAACTCTTGTCATTATCATTCCTCTTTCCTCTTTTTTTTTTTTTTTGCTCTGTGAATATTTACTTTTAATTTAAGTATACTTCTCTTGCCTGGAAAATCCCATGGACGGAGGAACCTGGTAGGCTGCAGTCCATGGGGTCGCTAAGAGTCGGACATGACTGAGCGAATTCACTTTCATTTTTCACTTTCATACATTGGAGAAGGAAATGGCAACCCACTCCAGTGTTCTTACCTGGAGAATGCCAGGGGCGGGGGAGCCTGGTGGGCTGCTGTCTGTGGGGTCGCACAGAGTCAGACACGACTGAAGTGACTTAGCAGCAGCAGCAGCATAGTGATTTATAATGTCATGTTTCAAGTGTTTAGCTGCAGATTCTTTTACGTTATAGGTTACTATCAGCTACTGCTGATCCTGCTATTGCAGTTCCCTGTGCTATACAGTAGGTCCCTGTTTATTTTATATATAATGGTATGTATCTTTTAATCCCTGTATATATGCCCAGGAGTGGGGTTGCAGGATCATGTGGTAGCTCTATTTTTAGGGTGATGTATGTTTGTTTGTTTAATTTTTATTAGAGTATAATTGCTTTACAGTGTGTTACTTTCTGTTGTCTAGCACAGTGACTCAGCTGGACATACACATATATCCCTTTTTTGGATTTCCTTCCTATTTAAGTTACCACAGAGCATTGAGTAGAGTTCCCTGTGCTGTATAATAGGTTATCATTAGTTATCTACTTTAGTATCAATCTACAAAGTATCAATAGTGTATCTATGTCAGTCCTGATCCCCCAGTTCATCCCACCCCCATCCCCCTTAGGTGTGCACAGGTTTGTTTTCTATATCTTTGTTTCTATTTCTGCTTTACAAGTAAATTCATTTGTACCATAAGCGATACTATATGATATTTGTTTTTCTCTTAGCTCACTGTATGACAGTCTGGGTTCATGCAAGTATCTCCCTCTCGCAATTATCGTTTGTAGATTTTTTTGATGATGGCCATTCTGACAGGTGTGAGGTGATACCTCATTGTAGTTTTGATTTGCATTTCTCTAATAATTAGTGAGGTTGAGCATCTTTTCATGTGTCTCTTGCCCATCTGTATGTCTTTGGAAAAATGCCTGTTTAGGTCTTCTGTCTGTTTTTTTATTGGTTTTTTTTTTCTTAAATATTGGGTTGCATGAATTGTTTGTATGTTTTAGAAATTAAGCCCTTGTACATTCTTTCTCAGTTTCTAAGTAGTCTCTGTTTATGGAAAAACTTTTAAATTTTGAGTTAATGTTATAGAAAAGTTGTAAAAATACTAGAGTTGTATCTTTCATTCTATTCACCCTACATTTCCCATAACTGTAACTGTAGAATGTCTATCAAGGATAAGAAGTTCACATCAATCCAATAATAACTAAATGACAGACCACTTTTGAACTTTGCTAGTTCGTCCTTTTTCTCTTCCAGGATTTCACTTTGCATTTAGTTGTTACTTCTTTTTGGTGTCTTTGAATCTGTAACAGATCCTCATTTTTCCCTCTGTTATGACTTTTTGAAAAGAACTGATTATTTTTTAGACTGCCCTTTAGTTTGGTTTTGCTTCCCTGATAACTCAGTTAGTAAAGAATCCTCCTGCAATATGGGAGACCCTGGTTTGATTCCTGGGTTGGGAAGATCCCCTGGAGAGGGGATAGGCTACCCACTCCAGTATTCTTGGGCTTCCCTAGTGGCTCAGCTGCTAAAGAAGCCCTCTCCAATGTGGGAGACCTGGGTTCGATCCCAGATTGTGAAGAGGCCATGGAGAAGGGAAACAGCTACCCTCTCCAGTATTCTGGCCTGGAGAATTCCTTAGACTGTATAGTCCGTGGGGTCACAAAGAGTTGGACACGACTGAGTGACTTTCACTTTCTTTAGTTCTGTTTCTGTTGTGTTTTCATCACTGGGATGAGATGGTGCATTTTTGGCAAGAATATTATAAAATACTTGATATCATGTTGTACGCCATGTCAAGAACTTCGTGATGTGATGTATCTTACTGTTGGTAATGTTTAGTTTGGTTACGATGATGTTCTCTCCTGGAAAATTATTATATTTCTAATTTATAAATATTTTGGAGGAGAGGATTGAGGCTGTGCTAATCATGTTAATCCTCAAGCACTCACCCACCAGTTTTATCCTCTCTGGGTGGATCTTCATCGGCAGCAATTGGTGGAGTTTTCCTGATGGTAATTCTGTAGCCCCCTTTCCTTCCACATTTGTTAATTGAAATTCCACTCTTAATAAGGAGCTGTCCCTTTTGCATTTCCATATTTGATTACATCATATGGATTCATGGGTTATTTTATGGGTTAAAAATGTATTATTATCATTATTTTGTTGCTCAAGTTATTCCAGATTTGGCTTCTAGAAACTCTTTGCTGCTGATTCCTGTGTTCTCTTTGACAAATTCCCATAACTTTTTGAGCAATCTTGACAGCTTCCCATAACTTTTTGAACAGTCCTTTCATTTCTCGTGCTTCATGATAGTCCAGGTTCATCCTGAATTTTCTCTGACCTAACCCTAAAGCCAACCCCTTTTCTGAGAAATTCTAGTTTGTTTTACTAGAGACCAGTATTTAGAAGTTAAGGTCTCTGTGCTGGCCGTGCTCTTTGCTGTTGGGCTTTTCGTGCTGCTAGGCTCTCAGCAGACAGCTGGGAAGTAGGGGTGTGTGTGTGGATCTACAGGACTCTTTCCTTTGTATTTGTCTGCATGTGTGTTTAAACCATGGGTTTATACTGATACCTCAGAGTCCGGTCTCACATCATACAGTTCAGTTTATTCTCCCTCTTTTTCTTATTTATAGCAATGGAAAGCCGCCACTCATTATCTTCAGTGCATTTATTCACTCCTAGTGTACACACAAAGCAGTTTACATTTTTTACTCATCCTTCCCTCTAGGACTTGAGTGTGTGAAGGATAATGTACCATAAAACAGGACTGGTGCACAGAGAACACTCAGAAATACCACTTCTCCATCTCTGCGGCCTCTTTTCCTTCCCTTTCTACCTGGAAAAAGTTCGAGAGGTCTTTTATCCATCTTCAGCCACTAGAAAATGTCAACCTAAGAAGTTTTATTGCTGATAACTGGAAAGCACTGATTTTTTGGGAGTGTCTGTAACTATCCTTTCGTGTGCCTGTAGTGGTTAATGGTGACTTACTTAGCTGATATTCTTTCACTTGGATCTTAGGACAGCAGCAAATAGGCAGTTTATCTGTAAACTTGCTTAAATTTTGATCAGCCAAAAAAAATTCTAGATCCACTTAACGTCTTTGTTCTAGCTCTTAATATTTTTTAATCATATCCATCTCATCAAACATCTGATGTCTCCTAAATTCTCAGCCAAGGAGTATATGCAGCAAAGCATTAGAAAGTCCAGTGGAGCTGAAATAGCAGCGTGTTGGACCCTTCGTTCGGTTACTTTCAGTTGAGGTCGAGAGGTTCAGTTGAGGTTCAATTGCTGCAGTTACTTGGATCCTTATTTTTAGTTCTTAGGCTTCATCAAGTTTTTATCTTGTATTTTTGAGATTTGCTGAATTTCTGATTCTCTTCATTTGACTTCAAATTTATCTTTTTTATTATCTCTTGAACAGGACATCTCTGTTTTGAAAGTTTGCATAATAACCCTTCAGATCAATCCAAATGTATATTTTCCCCACTTTTTAGAACATACAGTAGTCTCTCCCTTTTTACTTCATTTGTGTAGCAATGATCACATTTGAAATTAAATGCTTAACTGAAGATCAAAGGGGCTTCCCTGGTGGCTCAGCAGTAAAGAACCTGCATGCAAGGTAGGAGACACGGGTTCCATCCCTGGTACGAGAAGATCCCCTGGAGGAGGGCCTGGCTACCCACTCCAGCATGCTTGCCTGGAGAATTCCAAGGCCAGAGGAACCTGGCAGGCTACAGTCCATGGGGTCGCAAAGAGTTGGACTCGACTGAACCACAACAAAAAAGGTCAAAGAGGGACGGGGGCATCTGTTTTGTTCACTAAAACTTAGGCTCTACTTCATAAGTTTCTGGATCACCTTATCTCAATAGGTGATCTTGCTTTCTATTTTTGTTTTGGATGGAAGGCAAAAAAAAAAAAAGAAACCCAACACTATAGGGCAGGAGAATTCAGAAACAATTGAGTGCAGCAGCTCTGCTCAGAGAAGAAAAAGCCCAGTAGGAGCCACCAGAGTGTGACTACTCTGTTTACTGCCTGGTTTTCCTAGTGAGAACCATGTCAGCAAAGAATGCCCAGTGTGCTTTAAGAGATGACCCTGAGTAAACTATTTTAAATACATATTTGATATGGAAAGGTCCAACAGTTTAAAAATACATGAAAATTATATTCTTTTATGATATCTTGATTTTTCTATTTTGTCATCTTTTCTGAACATTTGTTAAGTCTCTCAGCTGTGTCCCACTCTTTGCGACCCCGTGGGCTGCAGCACTCCAGGCTTCCCTGTCCTTCACTATCAAGTGACATTTTTGTGTGAGTTCCTTGCTGGCTGTTCCTTCTCAAGTCCCTGGGGTTCTTCCTTTTTCCCCTTAGAGTACTTATATTGCACCGGGTCAGCTTAGTGCTTTGGTAATTGGAGCTTTTCCCTTGGGTTCAGAACTAGTTTGTAGATTACTCCTAGATTCTTATCTAAGCCAGATCTCCTGTATCCACCAGCCTACTGCCTCTCTCTCTGCTTCAGTATTCCACAGGCACCGCAACTTAAAGGCAACTAAAAACTGAATTCGTCATCTCTTCTGCTGGCTGCTTCATGCAGCTGTCCCATTCAGAAGCCTCTCACCACCATCTTCAGCGCCTCTTCCTTAACTTCCACTTTCTAATTGGTCTCCTTGCCTCAACTCTGTCTTCCACGTCCCAGTGTCAGAATGGGTCCTTAGTGTCTTTCCACTGAGCCCTCTGTTGCTAGCCTGACGTTACAGGGCCTTTTACTGCTCCAGCGGCTCTTTACCTGCATGACGGCAGCTCTGTGTGCCGCCGCAGCAGCCTGTGGACATGCTGATTCCTCTCTGGAGCCGTCTTTCCCCACTTTCTTTCCTGGTCATCCTTCAAGCCTAAACTCAAATGTTGCTTTCTTGGGGACTCAAGTCTCCTATCTTCTCAGCAAGCCTGCTGTGGCACCTCGTATGCACCGTTTATCTAGTGTTCTAAACCTTCTCCTTGAGCCCCTCAGGAAGAGAGGGTTCTATTCTTGACCTCTATAGCACTTAATATCAAAGTCTGGATTGAATAAATGAATGGATTGTTTTAAAATTACAGCCATAAGGATGATAGGTTTTGACTGGCTGTAAGTCTAGTTAATGTTAAGGAGTTAAGATTTTTCCTACATTTGGGGAACACTGACTTTTAATTTAGTTCATCCTGGATTTGGTCTTCTCCCAGATATAGGTCGTCATGATCTGTGGCTCAGATCATGAACTCCTTATTGCAAAATTCAGACTTAAATTGAAGAGAGTAGGGAAAACCACTGGACCATTCAGGTATGACCTAAATCAAATCCTTTATGATTATACAGTGGAAGTGGCAAATAGATTCAAGGGATTAGATCTGATAGACAGAGTGCCTAAAGAACTTTGGACAGAGATTTGTGAAACCATCCCTAAGAAAAAGAAATACAAAAAGGCAAAATGGTTGTCTGAGAAGGCATTACAAATAGCTGAGAAAAGAAGAGACGTGAAAGGCAAAAGAGAAAGGGAAGGATATACCCATCTGAATGCAGAGTTCCATAGAATAGCCAGGAGAGATGAGAAAGCTTTCCTAAGTGAACAATGCAAAGAAATAGAAGAAAACAATAGAATGGGAAAGACTAGAGATCTCTCAAGAAAATTAGAGATACTCAGGGAACATTTCATGCAACGATGGGCACAATAAAGGACAGAGACTGTGTGGATCTAACAAAAGCAGAAGTTATTAAGAAGTGGTGGCAAGAATACACAGAAGAACTATACAAAAAAGATCTGAATGACCCAGATAACGTCAATGGTGTGCTCACTCACCTAGAACCAGACATCCTGGAGTGCAAAGTCAAGTGGGCCTTAAGAAGCCTCACTATGAACAAAGCAAGTGAAGGTGATGAAATTCCAACTGAGCTATTTCAGATCTAAAAGATGATGCTGTTAAAGTGCTGCACTCAATGTGCCAGCAAATTTGGAAAACTCAGTAGTCACAACAGTACTGGAAAAGGTCAGTTTTCTTTCCAGTCCCAAAGAAGGGCAAGACCAAAGAATGTTCAAACTATCACACAGTTGCGCTCATTTCACATGCTAGCAAGGTAATGCTGAAAATCTTTCAAGCTTGTCTTCAGTAGTATGTGAACTGAGAACTTCCAGATGTACAAGCTGGGTTTAGAAAAGGCAGAGATGGCTGATTCATGTCAATGTATGGCAAAACCCACTACAATATTGTAAAGTAATTAGCCTCCAACTAATAAAAATAAATGAAAAAAAAAAATCTGAAAAAGAAAAAGGCAGAGGAATCAAACCAAAGATCAAATTGTCAACATCTGTTGGATCATAGAAAAAGCAAGAGAATTCCAGAAAAACATCTACTTCTGTTTCATTGACTATGCTAAAACCTTTGATTGTGTGGATCACAACAAACTGTGGAAAATTTTGAAAGAGATGGGAATACTAGACCACCTGATCTGCCTCCTGAGAAACTTGTATGCAGGTCAAGAAGCAGTAGTTAGAACTGGACATGGAACAAAGAACTGGTTCCAAATTGGGAAAGGAGTATGTCAAGACTGTATATTGTCACCCTGCTTATTTACCTTATAGCAGAGTACATCATGTGAAATATGAGACTGGATGAAGCTCAGGCTGGAATCAAGATTGCCAGGAGAAATATCAATAACCTCAGATATGCAGATGACACCACCCTTATGGCAGAAGGCAAAGAGGAACTGAAGAGCCTCTTGATGAAGGTGAAAGAGGGGAGTGAAAAAGCTGGCTTAAAACTCAGCATTCAGAAAACGAAGATCATGGCATCCGGTTCCATCACTTTATGGCAAATAGATGGAGAAACAATGGAAACAGCAACAGACTTCATTTTCTTGGGCTCTGAAATCACTGCAGATGGTGACTGTGGCTGTGAAACTAAAAGACACTTGCTCCTTGGAAGAAAAGCTTTGATAAACCTAGACAGTGTCTTAAAAAGCAGAGATATTACTTTACCAACAAAGGTCTATATAGTCAAAGATATGGTTTTTCCAGTAGTCATGTATGGATGTGAGAGTTGGACCATAAAGAAGGCTGCGCGCTTAAGAATTGATGCTTTTGAGCTTTGGTGTTGGAGAATACTCTTGAGAGTACCTTGGATGGCAAACCAGTCCATCCTAAAGGAAGTCAACTCTGAATATGCATTGGAAGGACTGATGCTGAAGCTCCAATACTTCGGCTACCTGATGTGAAGAGGTGACTCATTGGAAAAGACCCTGATACTGGGAAGGATTGAAGGCAGAAGGAGAGGGGGCCGACAGAGGATGAGATGGTTGGATTGCATCACTGACTGGATGGACATGAGTTTGAGCATCCTCGGGTAGTTGGTGAAGGACTGGGAAGCCTGGTGTGCTGCAGTCCATGGGATCGCACAGAGTTGGACACAACTTAGTGATTGAACAACAACAGATATAGATTCTCCTCGTCTTGTCCATTCTTGAAGCTTCCTGTCTTTCCACCACTTGGAATCTGCTGAAAGGACAGTGAAGCCGCCTAAAATTAGGATCTGAAGTTTTGGCAGGAAGCCCCTCACAGTTGATGATCTGAGTAGTATCTTTGCCAGCTGGAGCTTACAACAAAGAAACCAAACAAACTCTTGGCACTTTCTGAAATGCAGCTTTTTGCTCCTTCAGAAATTGGGATTCTGGTCAGTGGATGCTGATTTTAAAGTTGGGTGTAGAACTCAGAGCCCAGTGACCAAGAGTGTCACTGTTCTTGATGTCCACACTGGTTACCTAATTAATGAATTTGCAGCCTGTTTGGAATTGGAATTACAGGCTAGTAGGATTTTGGAGCTAGACAGGGCTTTCTCCTTGAGTTGATGTATCCCATTCTCTAAATGGGGATCTTTAAGGTTCCTTACCTATTTAATGGCAGACTGGGGCTCTGATCTTGGTGTTCGTGCCCTGTTCATTTTCTGTTTAACAGCATGTTTCAGAATTACAGGGGTGATAGTGCTGGAGTCATTCTTATTGGAGCAACACTTTGTCACTTGTGGTCTCCCCACAAGCCTGAATATTTGGGGAATGAGACTCTACCAGAAAATCCTTGTGTGAGTTACACAATTATGCTTTTTTTTACCCCAGTAAGAAAAATGATGAGTGGTAAGCAATTTTATAATAAGGATGATGTTTTTAAATTACTTATTTGAGTAAGTAGTAGATGAACTTAACAGAATACTATTAAGTGAGAAGTACTCACAGTGAAAATAAATTTTCCTGCCTGCCTGCCCAGTTTCTCTTTCTCCATCCCAGAGGAGAAAATCCTGGGGTGGAGAAAATCCCCTTCCTTCTTTTTCTAAAGTATCAAAATTTCTGAAGTACCAAATTTAGTAGTATTAAAAATGTTTTATTTCAGTTTTAGCCTTCATAAAGCTGATTTAAGAATCTGCTTTCCCCACTCCTCAGCATTTTATGGTCACTTTCAAATAGAGCAAAGTTGAAAGAACTACAGTGAGGACTTGAATCTCATCAACTGAATCTACCATTGTACTTTACTGTATTTGTATTCTCACATATCTCTGTTTTTATCCACTTATTCACCTCTCAGTGCCTTCTAGAAGTCCTCATAAAATCTGCCTAGTTAGACAACAGTGGATAGAATTTTGCTGCTTTTTTTGCCAGTGACAGAAGCCAAAGGCCTGCATGTGGAGAGACATGGCGTGGTCTGTGGTTTAAACTAGGAATGCTTGTGTGTGCCTCTGTGTGTTTTAAGCAATAAGGATGAACAGGGCATAGCAACTTATGTTATAGATTTAGTTGGTTTAGTGTGTAAGCTAAGAGCCTAACTGAACATTCTTCTTCATATTTCATTCTCTATTGGCCCCTGTCTTGTTCATTGGTCTCCCTCTGGTGAATTGAGCTAATAAAGCTGTGTTCGGCTTTATCAGAGAAGTGATCTGCTGTGTTACCCATTCTGGGGAACCCATTGAGTTGGTTGAGGTGTGTGTGCTCTTCTGAAGAAACATACTAATTTTGATAAAATGCTGAGAACCATTGTTTTAGAATTCTTTTTTCCCCCCTTATGTAAAATAATCTAAAATTCTCCTATTGTACTCCTCTAGAAGCTTATACATTTAAGACCTTATTGTATAAACCCCTTTGTAACACAGTAATTTTTGTAAGTAACATAAAGTAATCTTAAATATTACTTGATTTTTCCTAAAAGCAAAGTTAAAAATAGATATTTGAAGTTCAAAGTGGGATTTAATGAATGTGTCTTAAAATATTTTGGCAATTCTGCTTGGGAATGGAGAAAGAAAAGGAAAAAAAAAAACCTAATGAAGAGATATCACCCATGGTCCCCTCACTTTGAAGATGATCATGTTAACATTCTATATATCCTTTTATATATCCTTTGTTTTCCTATTCATGTTTAAACTTTGCTCTATTTGAAAGTGATCATGTTAAAAATGAGGATAACAGTATACAAGCTGTTTCAGAATCTACTTTTCCTCCCTTCACGTTAAATGAGTTTTCTCATTTGATTTATATTCTTTTACAAAATGAAAAGCTATGTGGCCATTCAAACTATATGCAGGACATAAATTTTCATTCCAAAGGTTATGTTATGGAGATTCTCTCCTGGTATCAGATCACTTTCAGTTTGCCCTTGTTAGGAAAGGATTTAAAAGCAGTGCTGCTGATTAAAGAAGTGGATCCAGGCATGATGAGCTAGAGCCATGCAAGCACTTCTTATTTTTCATAAGTCAGCTAAGCTTGGACAAACTGGCAGTTGCAGATTATTTTTATCATGTGTAATTTAGTAGAACTCCTTCTGTTTAGCAGAATTAGTCCTATCATCACTGTGTCACATTGATGGAGGAATTTTTTAAAAACATATAGATCTTGGTCATTTTTTTTTTTTAAACAAAAAACAGCTTTTGTTTCCAGTAGAGGTCTCATTAAAAGGAGGTTTTGCTGTACTTGACTGCAAGATTGAAACAAAACGTTAGTGGACAGTTCTTATCTATGGGAGGGGACAGAGGATCCTTTCTCTCCCTCTCTTGTTCATCTGGCAGGAAAGTTAATCTAGTGGCTCTGAATTTAGGGAAGTGGGCTTTCTTTATAGGGATTCATTTTCTCAAGGGGCATTAATGTTCGATTAAATTTGCTGAGTAAAGAAGTGGGCCCACGGCTCCATGGTGGATACCCTCTCATGATGCTAATGACAGCAGTGCGCTAGGAAAGCTCACCTGTGGCACAGACGTCGGTAACACTGGGTGACAGCGATGGCCTGGCAGTGTCATGCTCAGCCTTCTCCCTTCCACCCTACCTTTGGATAACTCTGGAAAGCCTTTAGACAAATTGTAAATGTCTGTATGTTCAGCGACCCCAGCTGCAGAGAGTGATAACATTAAGAGATATTGAATTACTTTAAACTTCCAAGAGCAATGAACCCAATTTATAAGAAATTTACTCTAAATTCCTTAGTGCCCATCCTTTAGATAGTGATTTATTTCCCGCTTCAGTAAAAGCTCTGACAGGAGAAGAACCTGAACTATACGGACATTTGAGCAGCAGCAAGTCTGGGCACGCACATGACTTATTTTACCCAGGGATTCTTTGGGAGGGGTGGAATTGTTTGTTCTTTTGGTATGAGCTTGTGTGCATGATATGTATACTAGAAAAGCCCCACCCTTTTTTTTTCCTTCAGAGTAATAAACAAAACATGAAGGTAATTCTGTAGTAAAATGAAACTAGGTTGAGCAGTAGTGTTTCAGCTGATACTGAAGCAACCACTGACCAAACCTATCAAATGGTCTTATCTCTTTTCCTGTAATATGTATATTTATAATTACTGAGTTCGGAGGTATTTGTTGTTTCCTTTCTTTGCACAATGTAAGGAAAGCTTTTAAATGTTTTATGTTGTTAGATACTTTAAAAATGCTGTACTAACTTCTGTCACTGTTAAGTTGCAGAATTAGCTTGAACACTGATTTCAGCTGGCCTGAAGTGAGAGTGGCGTCTGTCCAAATTAAGTTAAAACAAAGGAAGTTCCTGTGTGTACTTTCCTGTCTCTTACAACAAAAACAGAAGCAAGCAAAAAATCTGTAATTGTTAAGCGCTTTTCAGAGTACCTGATATTAAAAGTATGGATTTTGGTATTTTACTGTGCTAAATTGTTTGCTAGAGGTTCTCATCTACTTTATGAAAGACATTCTCTTAAAAGATAATTGTTTTTCTTTTCCTCTGTCAGAACACAACAATGGAGGAAACAGCTATATGGGAACAACACACGGTGACACTTCACAGGGTGAGTTCTGTTGAGTAAATAATCTGTGTAACTCAGGATCCTGGCAGTTTCTGAAAACAATAGAGGAAAGCCAGATGTCAGGAAGCCAGAAGAAAGGGGAAGAACTTTTCTATAATCCTTTGTTTAAAATTAGAGTTGCAATAAATTCTTTATTAAGGTCAAAAGTGAGCATGATTACTTTTTCATATATCCTTTCGGTTGTTATTTGTATATTGCTGTTTTTAATCATGACTTAAGAAATCAGGTGGTTTATGTTTTAAGTTTTGAGTGATCAGATAAAAGACACCATATGCTGGTGTAAATGTGTAAACTGTTTTAGTGTTTCTGAGTATATAAGTACTTATTGTAAGCTTGGGGTTTAAAATTGAACAAGGTCATGCAAGTAATAAAATCTTAAAATATATTCCTTGTTTTGAAATATGTAGAACCAAGCTGTTGCTTAAGCAATTGCAGATGGTCAGAGAGCAAATCACAGTGATCTGGGTAAGAGTAAGAACTTTGTGGTTCTTCCCTGGAGGTCGAGTGGTTAAGACTGTGCACTTCCACTGCAGAGGGCATGGGTTCAGTCCCTGGTCAGGGAACTTAAGATACCGCATGCCATGTGACTCTAGAACTGGATGGAAAATTCTGAAATGAGGATTAAGTAAATGATAGCTTTAAAAGACTTATGTTAAAAGAAAAAAGTAAGAGCTTTGTCTGAAATGAACCTGTTTGGAATTTGAATCCTAGCACTCCACTCCCTGCTTCCCTTTAGAAATGAGCACACGTGGTCCAACTCACTTGTAAAACTTTGGTTTCCACAGGTGTAAAATGTGGCTGATGCCACATAATTGTACTTGGCATAAAGTTGTGCTGCCCTTTTCCTCCCTCGAAAGAGAGCTGATTGCTGATTCCCGTTCTCCTTGGAGAATGTGCAGAAAGAGATGAGAGAACAGACAGACGTTTTACACGTACTGTTTCTACCCGCTGTGTCCATTACTAGCAAGTTAGAGAAGGGGAAAGTCATGTTCCTAAGCCACGATCTTGTGAATCTTTGAATCTGGACATGATAGGCAACGGGTAAATTCCGTTCAGTTCAGTTGCTCAGTTGTGTCCGACTCTTTGCGACCACATGGAATGCAGGACGCCAGGCTTCCCTGTCTATCACCAACTCCCAGAGCCTACTCAAACCCATGTCCATAGTGTCAGTGATGCCATTCAACCATCTCATCCTCTGTTGGCCCCTTCTTCTCCTGCCGTCAATCTTTCCCAGCATCAGGGTCTTTTCCAGTGAGTTGGTTCTTCACATCAGAGGCCAAAATATTGGAGTTTCAGCTTCAGCATCAGTCCTTCCAATGAATATTTGGGACTGATTTCCTTTAGGATTGACTGGTTGAATCTTCTTGCAGCCCAAGGGACCCTGAAGAGTCTTCTCCAACAGTTCAAAATCATCAATTCTTTGGTACTCAGCTTTCTTCATAGCCCAACTCTCACATCCATACATGACTACTGGAAAAACCGTAGCTTTGACTAGATGGACCTTTGTTGATAAAGTAATGTCTCTGCTTTTTAGTATGCTGTCTAGGATGGTTATAACTTTTCTTTCCAAGGAGCAAGCATCTTTTAATTTCATGGCTGCAGTCACTATCTGCAGTGATTTTGGAGCCCAAGAAAATAGTCTCTCCCTATTGCCATTGTTTCCCCATCAGTTTGTCATGAAGTAGTGGGACCGGATGCCATGATCTTAGTTTTCTGAATGTTCAAACTACCTCACAACCGCACTCATCTCACATGCTAGAAAACTAATGCTCAAAATTCTCCAAGCGAGGCTCCAACAGTACATGAACCAAGAACTTTGAAATGTTCAATCTGGATTTAAAAAAGGCAGAGGAACCAGAGATCAAATTGCCAACATCTGCTGGATCATCAAAAAAGCAAGAGAATTTCAGAAAAACATCTACTTTTGCTTTACTGACTATGCCAAAGCCTTTGACTGTGTGGATCACAACAGACTGTGGAAAATTCTTCAAGAGATGGGAATATCAGACCACCTGACCTGCCTCCTGAGAAATCTGTATGCAGGTCAAGAAGCAACAATTAGAATTGGACATGGAACAACAGACTGGTTCCAAATTGGGAAAGGAGTATGTCAAGGCTGTGTATTGTCACCCTCCTTGTTTAACTTATATGCAGAGTACATCAGGCAAAATTCCGGGCTGGATGAAGCACAAGCTGGAATCAAGATTGCTGGGAGAAATATCAATAACCTGAGATATGCAGATGACACCACCCTTATGGCAGAAAGTGAAGAGGAACTAAAGAGCCTCTTGATGAAAGTGAAAGAGGAGAGTGAAAAAGTTGGCTTAAAGCTCAACATTCAGAAAACTAAGATCATGGCATCCGGTCCCATCACTTGACGGGTAAATTAATTGTTTTGAAAAGAAACAGTGATTTCAGATAAACTATACTTGATTTTTTTGTGTGTCTCCCTAAATAGTTAAAAAAAAATCATAATAATAACCTTAACTTTTAATTTATAGAGCTAAGGTATGGCCTGAATTTGTTTGAAATATCCTGATAGATAACATATTTAAATCAGATTAAACGTATATCGTCATGTCATTTGGCTAATGTTTGTAGAATAATTTGATACTGTTTTATCATATTTTATTAATTTTCTTAATATCTTCATTGTTTTTATTGGTGTAATTTACGCACATTAAAATTCATCCTTGGTGTACAATCCTGAGTGTGCCAAGTGCATTTATCCCTGTGACAGTCACATAACCACCACTGCAGATAATGTAGAACTGTTGGTCACCCTGAGGTTCTCCCGTGTGCAACTTGTAGTGAGCCCTAAGCCCTCACCTTCAGTGCTTAGCAACCATTGGTGGTTTCTGTTCGGTACATTGGCCTTTTCCAGAGTGTCATGAGAGGAACTCATATAGTATGTAGTCCTTTGAGAATGGCTTCTTACACTTAACCTAATGCACTTGAGATTTCTCTGTGATGGACTTGTATCAGTAGTTAGTTCCTTCTTTTTGCTGAGTAGCATTTCATTGTATGAATATAGAATAATTCGCTTATTCATTCTTCAGCCTGGATACTTTTGGTGATTATGAATAAATCTGCTCTGGTATACAGGTTTTTGTATGCTCATACCTTTTCCTTTCTCTGGGGTAAATTCCTGGGAATGCAGCGTTGTGGGTTTTATGGTAAGTGAATGTTTAACTTTTATAAGGAGCTGTCATACTTTCTGTACTATTCTGTATCTCAGCCAGCAGCTCATAAGAACTCGTTACTTTGTATCCTCACGAACAGTTGATTGTATCAGGGTTGGGGTGTTGTTTTCTTCCTCCTTTTTATCTGTTCTAATAGGTGTGTTGTGGTATGTCATTGTGGTTTTAGTTTGTAGTTCTCTAAAGACTAAATGCTTATGGCAGAAAGTGAAGAGGAACTAAAAAGCCTCTTAATGAAAGTGAAAGAGGAGAGTGAAAAAGTTGGCTTAAAGCTCAACATTCAGAAAACTAAGATCATGGCATCTAGTCCCATCACTTCATGGTAGATAGATGGGGAAACAGTGGAAACAGTGTTGGACTTTATTTTTTTGGGCTCCCAAATCACTGCAGATGGTGATTGCAGCCATGAAATTAAAAGATGCTTACTCCTTGGAAGGAAAGTTATGACCAACCTAGATAGCATATTAAAAAGCAGAGACATTACTTTGCCAACAAAGGTCCATCTAGTCAAGGCTGGTTTTTCCAGTGGTCATGTATGGATGTGAGAGTTGGACTGTGAAGAAAGCTGAGTGCAGAAGAATTGATGCTTTTGAACTGTGGTGTTGGAGAAGACTCTTAGGAGTCCCTTGGACTGCAAGGAGATCCAACCAGTCCATCCTAAAGGAGATCAGTCCTGGGTTTTCATTGGAACGACTGATGTTGAAGCTGAAACTCCAATACTTTGGCCACCTCATGCAAAGAGTTGACTCATTGGAAAAGACCCTGATGCTGGGAGGTATTGGGGGCAGGAGGAGAAGGGGACGATGGAGGATGAGATGGCTGGATGGCATCACTGACTCAGTGGACCTGAGTTTGAGTAAACTCTTGGAATTGGTGATGGACAGGGTAGGCCTGGTGTGCTGCCGTTCATGGGGTTGCAAAGAGTCGGACACGGCTGAGAGACTGAACTGAACTGAAACACTAATGATGTTGCATATCTGTTTATGTGCTTATTTGTCATCTATATATCTTCTTTAGGGCTTCCCTGATAGCTCAGTTGGTAAAGAATTCGCCTGCAATGCAGGAAACCCCAGCTCGATTCCTGGGTTGGGAACGTCTCCTGTAGAAAGGGATAGGCTACCCACTCCAGTATTCTTTGGTAAACTGTGTTCACATATTTTGCCTATTTTTAATTGTTTGTTTTCTTATACTGACCTTAAACAACACAGTAACAGTTACTTCTCCAGGAAAAGTGGGTTTGCTGGAGATCAACAAAGAATTGCAGTTAAGGGTCTGCAACCATGGCGAGACAGTACAGGACCCCAGCAGACAGTGGAGAAGGGTACTCTTTTATGGAGGGGAAAAGGAAGTTGGGAGGGCTGAAGTAAACAGCGAGTCCACCAGAGGAATTGAGAGCCCAGGGTATTGTGGTTGTTCACTGGCTGAGTTGTGACAGTCTGTCACAGTGGAGCTCCTGACAGGCAGGAAGAGCAAGTCAGTCTTACTCCTGTTGGGCTCTGCTAGTAGCACAGTGCACTAGTGCATCCCCTGCTGGCCACCTAACTCTATTTTAATTGAGGTTTCTGTGTATTAATTTTTACACTTACTGTTTTTTTAAATTGTGGCAAAATACACATAACAGGATTTACCATCTGTTCAGTTCCTTTTTTTTCCCCCAGTTCCTTTGTCCATTTTTTAATTGGGGTTTTATTTGTTGAATTGTAGGAGTTTTTCTATATTCTGGTCATTAATCCCTTATCAGATAGATACATGACTTGTAAATGTTTTTTTCCCATTTCATGGATTACCTTTGCATTCTGTTGGCCGTATCCCTTGGTGCACAGAAGTTTTTACTGAGTTTTGAAAGTTTTAATATCTTCTAGATACAAGTTCTTTACTAGATACTGTTTTGCACATATTTTTCTCTGTGACTTGCCTTTTCCCTGCTCTTAACAGTGTCTTTTGTAGAGCATACGTTTTTAATTTTGATAAAGTCTAATTTATTCATTTTTGCCTTTATCAATTTTGCTTTTAGTTTTGTATCTGAGAATTCTGCCAAACCCAAGGTCCCAATTATTATTCCTGTTATTTTCTTTTGGAAGTTTTTTTTTTTTTTTTTTTAATTGTTTGTATTATAAAATAAGGGAAGGGATTTTTTTTTTTAATACAGATGTCCACTTTTTTGAACAACCACTTATGAAAAGGTTATCCTTTCTTCATTTAATTGCTTTCTATCTTTGTCAAAAATCAATGACTGGGACTCTCCTGGGGGTCCAGTGTTTGAGACGTGGCCTTCCAGTGCAGAGTGTGCTGGTTCAGTCCCTGGTTGGGAAACTAAGATCCCACGTGCCTCACAGCCAAAAATCCCAAACATAAAACAGAAACAGTACTGTAACTGATGCAGTAAAGACTTTAAAAATTGTCCACATCAAAAACAATTTAAAAAAAAAAAAAAAAATCAATGACCATGTATGTGTGGGTCTTTCCCTAGTTTGTTCTATTGAGCTATGTGTCTATCCTTTTGCTAGTTATTTCTGCCTTGATAATTGTAACTTTATATTAAGTGTGGAAATCAGGTAGTGTGACTCCTCCAAATGTACTATTATTTCTTAATTATTTTAACTAATTCCTTTGCCTTGCTATATGAATTTTAGAATGTTTGTCAAATTACAGAAAAATCTGCTAGGATTCTCATTGGGGTTGCATTGAACCTGCAGATCCATTTGGGGAGAATTGATATCTTAACAGTATTGAGTATTCCTCAACAGTATAAATTATGGATGTAGTATGTCTCTACATTTGCCTTAGTACTGTTTTGTAGTTTTCAGCATATAGATTCTACACACACTTTGTTAAGATTTTTGTACAAGCATATTTTATGTTTCCTCATGCTGTTGTAAATAGTAGTTTTTAAATTTCAGTTTTTGATTGTGTATTAATAGGTAGAAATACAGTTGATTTTTGTTTCTTTTAATAGTGAACTTGGAACTTCTAAACTTACAAGTTCTAGGAACTTTCATGGTAGATTTCTTTTTGCATTTTTCTATGTGGGCAGTCATTTGTGAATAGAAGTGGTTTTATTTCATCTTTTTTGATCTGTAAGCTGTTTGTTTCTTTTTCTTGCCTGACTGTCCTAGCTAGGACTCCCAGGATATTGTTGAATAGGTACTGTGAGCAGACATCTTTTTCACCCTTGTGTATGATGTTGGCAGTAAGGTTTTTGTAGATGCCTTTTATGAGGTTAAAGAAGTGGCCTTGTGTTTCTATTTTGCCATTTAATAGGTTGAGGAAGTGCCCTTTTATACTTACTTTGCTAAAGGCCTTTTTTTAAAGTCATAAGTAGATGTTGTATTTTTGCCCATGCTTTTTTACTAAGTATTGATGGAGATTATCATTAAATTGATTAAAGTTGTCACTCTAAAGGTTTTAGTCTGTTGGTATGTTCAGTTTCTTGCTTTTTGGAGTTGAATAGCCTTCCATTCCCAGAATAAATTCTGCCTAGTTGTGATGTATTGCTCATTTTACATATGGCTGGATTGATTTGCTGATGTTCTGTGGAGACACTTGTTTCTTTTTTTTTTTTTGACACTTGTTTCTGCATTCATGAAGGATACTAGTTAGTACTTCCTCCTTGTGTGTGTACTGGTGGTTTAGGTTATTGGTTAGTACTTTTTTCTCATGTGTGTGTGTTGGTTTAGGATATTGGTTAGTACTTTCTCCTCGTGTATACTGGTTTAGGAATTGGTTAGTACTTTCTCCTCATGTATGTGCTGGTTTAGGATATTGGTTAGTACTTTTTTCTTGTGTGTGTGCTGGTTTAGGAGTGAGGAAGGCTGCCTGTCTCCTCCCTGCTGTGCTTCCTGGCAGACTCCGTGTACAGTTGAAATTCTCTCAACTCACAGTGTAGCTGTCTGGTTGTGGAGTTTTCTTCATGAAAAAGCTTTTAACTAAACATCTATTTTCTTTGATTTTGTATAGGACTCTTCAGGTTATATATTTCTTCTTAGCTTTTGGAGAGTTTTTTTTTTTTTTTTTGTAGCTTTGGTAGTTTGTACCTTTCAAAGTATTTGTTCCTTTTATCTAAATTATCAGATTTATAGACATAAAGTTGTTCATAACACTCCTGTATTTTAATGTCTTAGGGTCTATAATATTTTCATTTTTGATACTGATAATCTGTGCCTTCTCATTTTTTGGTCAGTCTGTAGGTTTACAACAATTATCTTGATTTTTCAAAATACCTGTTTTTCTTCTTAGTGATTTTTTAAAATTTTCTGCTTTGTATTTCACTGGTTTCTGCTCTTATTTTAATGTTTCTTCTACTTATACTGGGTTTAAGTTGCTATTCTTTTTATAATTTCTTAAGGTAGAAGCTAGATCATTTGAGACCATAGGGTGTCATTTAACCACATACCATATTACATTTTTTTTTTCCTCTGATACCTTTTTTAGTTTTTAAATAAGTAAAATAAAATAAGACACTTAAATTAGCTAAAGTATGTTTCTCCTTTTTTACTGTTTTGCCAGGTTTTCTCAGTTTTGGGCAAATGCTAGTTTATTTTCTCCAGATCTATCTCATTGGCTTAGGCCAAGTAGGAAAACATTCTGAATGGTGAAGAAACAAAAGTGATTTTCTGAATGTGTTAATTTAAAAGCTCTTCATGAAAGTGGTGGTCCTAAGGAAAAGGTCTGGAGCTTCTGTCTGAAGAGAAGATCAGTGTGGATTCTGTTCTCTCACTCTTCCTGGGTTTCAGGTTTCTTTTGCTTTGAGGAGGGTAGCAGCCCAGAAAAATGTCATCAAAAAATAACTCGAAGAGAAAATGAGTTTGTATAGTTCACAATTCTTTGGTTTTCAAACATGTTTACTGTTGTGCCGGGAACACAGAGCTATGTGCCTCTGGGCCTCATCAGAGACTAGGACAGAATGGAAATCCTCAGCAACGCTTCAGGAAGCGTTTTTGAAGGTTTTTAAAAATAGACCTGTCACTGTAAGCCCAGAGACTTAACACCAAAGCATAATTCAGTTGACTTCATTCTCTGAGGCTGCCGAACTGTCTTCCAGATGTCTTTCCTTTGGTTTTCTGAGTTGATCCAGAATAAAATATGGACTATCTAGAGCACTGTCAGCAAACTTTTACTGTGAAGAGCCAGCTAATAAATACTTCAGGCCTTGCAGGGCATGCATCTCTGTCACAGCTACTTTATGGTTGCAGAAGCAGCCATAGAGAGTGGGTTAACAGATGGGTGTCGCTCTGTCCTAGGAGAGCTTTATTTACACAGTGGCAGCTAGCTGGATTTAGCCCACAGTCCATGGTCTGCTGACCACTGATGGAGAGCAGTAGCCCTCTAGGTTTATTGTAAAGAAGAGTAACTGGATCATCCCCACTCCTCAAGATCTGAATTCTTTCAGTCTGGGATGGAACCCCTCATGTGTATGTTTAAAACCACATGTTTGAAAGGGAGGGCTGTGGCTTCTAGCATCACATATTTAAGAAACACTGGCAAAGGAGTGAGACAGTCATTCTCCTAGAGGTGAGCCAAGTGAACTTTTGGAACAGTAGTGTGAAGGAGATAATTTGAGGCTATATGCTTTTGGCAGTAACCTGGAGTTATAGACACTGTGTCTTGACAGATAAAGGCAAATCCATATTCTTTGACATCCCATGTCAGTTATGTGAAAAGTGAAGGTAACTTTGTTTTTCAAAAGAATAAAAATTCTGTGGATTAAACTACCATTTTCTGCTGTTTACTGTCCAGAATAATATATGACATGCTTCTGTGTTTCCTCGTTCTTCTGTTTGCATCTTCAGAGGAAACTCTCTTCTTAGAATACTAGAAACCATTGAAATCCTATATCCTTCAAAGCTGAGTAATTTAGCTCCACTCTATGCCACGCACTGTTGTAGTTCAGGGAAGTTTATCAGAAAAGAAATAGACAGCATTCCTTGCCTCACGGATTTTTTTATCCTCAGTGATAGGTGAATGTATGCCCCAGGTGGTGGTTTATCCCATCTCCTCTTGCATTATCCTTTTAGTGCTTGGTGTACTTAGTTATGCCCAATGAAGCTTAATTTACTAGGAGGCCTATATATTCAACATAGTCGCTTTTCAGAGATAAAATAACAGCATTGCCCACTAGCAATATAATAAAAACCACAATGTAATTATAATTTTCCTAGTCTTCACATTGAAAAATGTAAACTGTGTGTGAATTGATTTTATAATCTTTATTTAAATCAGTATATCCAAAATACTGTCATTTTCAGCATGTAATTAATATTTAAAAATTGATACACTATACTTTGCTTTTTCTTTTCCGTACTGAGTCTTAGAAAACTGGTGCACATCTTGCAATTTCAGCACATTTCAAACGTGGTAAGAATAGCCACGTTTTGGGTGCTTAGTAGTCGTGTATATAATGGCTGTAGTAGTGGCAGGTGCCAGGTCTGTCGCTTGAGATGGTAGTGCATTCAGGGGACCCTGTGTCCCACCCTTCCCTCCCATGACGTACCCATGGTTTTCTTTACTTTCAGATGTTCTCCCTTAGAAAACACGTATGTATATGTTTATAGTTCTTTGAGAAATGAATAAATGCTCAGGAATGAGTTGGTTCCCTCTACTTTTTTATTTTCTGAAAAATTATTATATGTGAAAGATTAAATGATATTTCTATACTAAAGAATTACAGGGTTGAGAGAAGTTTGAGAGAGGCTTGGCCATGATGGCAGAGAAGGAAGACCTTGAGCTCACCTGGTCTTGTGGGTACACCAGAATGAACACCTATTTACAGAGCAGTTACTGATAACCAAGATCGGGCATATAAAGATCTACAACTAAAGACGATAAGGAGCCACATGAGATGGGCTGGAGGGGTGGAGTCATGGTCAAGACCCATACCTTTAGGTGGGCGACCCACAAATTGGGAGGATGATCACAATTGCAGAGGTTCTCCCTGAAGAGTGGAATGTGAGTTCCACATCAGGCTCCCCAGCCCAGGGGTCCTGCACCAGGAAGACGAGCCCCCAGAAACCCCAGGCCTTGGCTTTGAACACCAGTAGGACTGTGAAAAGTAGAGACTTCACTCTTAAAGGGGCACAGAACATCTCACACTGTCCAGGACCCAAGGTAGAGCAGTAATTTGAAAGGAACCTGGATCAGATCTACCTTCTTACCTAGGAGGTCCTCCTAGAGAGTCAGGAGGCAACCACAGGGCTCCCAGGGGCCCCCATGGCAGCGCCCATTTTGGGGAGCTCATTCTAACCTGTGGCCCCTGGTTGCTAGCAAGGATCATTTTGGAATCATCCTTCCAACTCATTAGCACCAGGACCCCCAGGGCCTATAGCCAGAGACCCGGGGACCTGGCTGCACCCACTTGGGAATTGGCACAGCCCTGAGAGCAGCTTCACACATCAGTGGGCGGGCACTAGCCCAGCACCCTTTGGGCCTCAGCCCCTCTCACCAGTGGTTCCTGGGTTCCCTGCAGCCAGAGACCCCAGGACCTGCCTCTGCCCACCAGTTGGCTGGTACTAGGCCCTGAACCTCTTTCTACTCACTGGTGGGTGGGCATCAGCCCTTTGGTCCCCTGGACCTCATCCCTACCTGCCAACAGACTGACACCAATCCCAGGACCTCTTGGGACCTTGAGCATGGCCATCATCAAAAAGTCTACAAATAACAAGTGTTGGTGAGGATGTGGAGAAATGAAAACCCTAGTACACTGGTGGGAATGTAAATTAGTGCAACTTCCGTGGAAAACAGTACAGAGGTTCCTCAGAAAGCCAAAAATAGAACTACCATATAATCTAGCAGTTCCACTTGTGGGTGTATATTCGGAGAAAACAAAGACTAATTTAATTTGTAAAGATGCATGGTCCTCAGTGCTCCTAGCAGCACTAGTTACAATAACCAAGGTACTGAAACAACCGAAGTGTCCATCAGCAGGTGAGTGGGTAAAGAAGGTGTGGTGCATAAATGCGGTGAAATATTGTGCTGTGCATAGTTGCTCATTTGTGCCCAACTCTTTGCGACCCCATGGACTGTAGCCTGCCAGGCTCCTCTGTTCATGGGGGTTCTCCAGGCAAGAATACTGGAGTGGATGGCCATGCTTCTCCTCCAGGGGATCTTCCCAACCCAGGGATCAAACCCAGGTCTCTCCCACGTTGCGGGTGGCAGATTCTTTACTGTCTGAGCCACCAGATGGTATGGAATATTCCTCACCCATAAAGAAGAATGAAATAAGGCCATTTGCAACAACATGGGTGGACCTAGAGAGGATTACACTTACTAGACAGAAAAAGACGATATGCAGAATCAAAAATAAAACTGGTGAATGTAACAAAAAAGAAACAGACACAGATATAGAGAACAAACTAGTGGTTACCAGTAAAGAGAGGAAATGGGAGGTTCAAGATAGAAGTAGAGGGGTTAAGAGATAAGACTACTATTTATAAAATAAGCTATAGGGTTGTATTATATAGGATGGGATTATAGCCAATATTTTTGTAGTAACTGAAAGTATAATCTATAAAAACTTGTATCGTGATATTGTATACTTGAAAATAATATTATAAACTATATGTGAGTAAAAAAAAATTTAAGCAGTATGTTGTACACCTAAAACTAAAAAAATTAAATGGGGAAAGTGTGTTGAAAGCAAGGAATCTAGTTAAGAGATAGATAATACAAGGTCAAGCAGATAAGTGTTTCAAATAGAGAGGCAGTTGAATAAATAACCTTGGAACAAGGGGCCGGGATAATTCAGTGAAAAAAGGAATAGTCCTAACTGATAGTACTGGGACAACTGGTTAACCGCATGGAAACTAGTGAATTTTGACTCCTATTTCACACCAGGAACATAATTAACCTACATGCTCAAAACCTAAATGTAAGTTAGAAAAAAACATAGGAATAAGTCTTTATGACCTCAGGTTAGGCAGTGATTTCTTAGGTAAGATCTTGAAAATACAAGCAATTAAAGAGTAAACAGGTAAAATGAGGCTGCATCAAAAGTAAAATTTTTTGTGTTTCAAAGGAAACCAAGAAACTTGCAGTAAGAATGTGAAGAGGATAACCCATAGAACGGGAGAAAGAAAATATCTGCAAATTGGGTATCTGATAATAGGGGCTTCCCTGGTGGCTCAGCAATAAAGAATCTGCCTGCAGCACAGAAAGACAAGGGAGATGCGGGTTTGATCCATGGGTTGGGAAGATCTCTGGAGGAGACAATGGCAACCCACTGCAGTATTCTGGCCTGGAGAATTCCATGGACAGAGGACCCTGGAGGGCTACAGTCCATGGGATCACAAAGAGTCGGAAATTACTGAGCGACTGAGCACGAAGGATGCATGAGAAGGGACTTGTATCCAGAATACAGAAATTGAGAAGTAAAAAGACAGTTCAGTTTTTTAAATGGACTGAAGATTTTAATGAGACATTTCTCCAAAGAAGATACAGAACTATTCAGTAAACATATGAAAAGGTGCTCAGTGGCATTGACCATCAGGGAACTAGATGTCAAAAGTGAGAGTGGAATGGCTGTGATCACAGAAGCAGACAGTAATAAGTGTTGATGAAGATGTGGATGTTGGCTGGCAGAGCCAGCTGTGGTAAACCAAGGTATTCAAGAGGTAAACATAGAATTACATGTGACCAGCAGCTCTACTCCTAGGCATATACCCAAGAGAAATGAAGATGGATACCAACAGAATAGCTTAAACATGAATGTTCATAGCAGCATTATTCACAGTAGCCTGAAACTGCAAATAGCCCACATGCCCATTCAACAATGATGAATAAGCAAAATGTGTTACATCTGCACAATGGAATATTGCTGAACAAGAAATGAAGTACTGATACGAGTTGTGACATGCATTTATATGTCAATAAAGCTGTTCTGAGAAAAGAGGCCAGGAGGGTGGAATTCTGCATGTTTGTTGAGTAGCTTCCAACTAGTGTATGATGGGTAGAAGTAAGCATTTACACTGAGGTGAGGATATAAGCTAAGCTAGGCTTGTTTTATCTGGTTGGATGCCATTGTGTATATTTAGAGTGCATTATGGATGTTTCAGAGCCTTTATTTAATTCTCTGTGGTGGTGTTCAGTCACTGAGTCATGTCAGACTCTTTGTGACCCCATGAACTGCAGCATGCCAAGCTTCCCTGTCCTTCGCTATCTCCCAGAGTTTTCTCAAATTCATGTCCATTGAGTCAGTGATGCCATCCAACCGTTGAATCCTCTGCTGCCCCCAGTCTTTCACAGCATTACGACAGGTGTCAATAACCACATGGAATAAACTAAGTCTCAGAAAGGTCTAGGGAAATGGTCCCAAAGAGGAGCATCTTGACTGCAGGTCTCTGGACTCAGCATATAATGCTCTTCTCACATGTAAAATTTAACTTTAAATATAGGGAATATTTATGGAATATAATACCTAAAATTCAAAACTGTTGTAGCTCTATCACATAAACTACATGTATATGTAATAAAATGAATCAAATAAAAAGTAGTAACATTGATAAGAAAGGGGCCAAAGTTTGGCTTTTTTTTTTTTAAAGAACATTGGTGGTAAGTTCAGTTTTGTGGAGAAAAGGACAGTTTTGGAGAAGGACACCCCCAATTGGAGGTGTCCTGTTCAGTTCAGTCAGTCAGTCATGTCCGACTCTATGTGGCTATATGGACTACAGCACACCAGGCTTCCCTGTCCATCACCAACTCCTGGAGCTTGCTCAGACTCGTGTCCATCGAGTCAGTGACGCCATCCAACCATCTCATTGTCTTTTGCCCCCTTCTCCTCCTGCCTTCAATTTTTGACAGCATCAGGGTCTTTTCCAGTGAGTCAGTTCTTCACATCAGGTGGACAAAGTATTGGAGCTTCAGCCTCAGCATCAGTCCTTCCAATGAACATTCAGGACTGATTTCTTTTAGGATTGACTGGTTTGATCTCCTTGTGGTCCAAGGGACTCTTATTGTCTTTTCCAATACCACAGTTCAAAAGCATTAATTCTTCGGTGCTCAGCTTGCTTTATGGTCCAACTCTCACATCCATACATGACTACTGGAAAAACCATAGCTTTGACTAGACTGACCTTTGTTGGCACAGTCTCTACTTTTTAATATGCTGTCTAGGTTGCTCATCTCACACGCTAGTAAAGTAATGCTCAAAATTCTCCAAGCCAGGCTTTAGCAATACGTGAACCGTGAACTTCCAGATGTTCAAGCTGGTTTTAGAAAAGGCAGAGGAACTAGAGATCAAATTGCCAACATTCGCTGGATCATTGAAAAAGCAGGAGAGTTCCAGAAAAACATGTATTTCTGCTTTATTGACTATGCCAAAGCCTTTGACTGTGTGGATCACAAGAAACTCTGGAAAATTCTGAAAGAGATGAGAATACCAGACCACCTGACCTGCCTCTTGAGAAACCTATATGCAGGTCAGGACCTATATGCAGTTAGAACTGGACATGAAACGACAGACTGGTTCCAAATAGGAAAAGAAATATGTCAAGGCTGTATATTGTCACCCTGCTTATTTAACATATGCAGAGTACATCATGAGAAATGCTGGGCTGGAAGAAGCACAAGCTGGAATCAAGATTGCTGGGAGAAATATCAATAACCTCAGATATGCAGATGACACCACCCTTATGGCAGAAAGTGAAGAGGAACTAAAATACGTCAACATACATTTGCCCACTCTGTGCCACGTCTCCACCTGTAGCCCAGGGATGCGTTTGGGTGGGTCTATAACACTGGGGTTATCTCAGCTCTCCTCAGGACTTCCAGCATATACTTGTGGCCCTGTCTTTGTGTTGCAGACTCTTCTCAAAGTATGGTCCATAGGCTAGGAGCATCAGCATCTCAAAGTGTGGTCCATAGGAGCTTAACTACAAATGCAGAACCTGTGGCCCCACCTCCAACCCAGCTCACTTTGGTGAGCTCCCAAGTGAATCCTATGCACATGAAAGTCTGAGAAGCATGTTCATGAAGAAATAAGCATTGCTGTCCCCTTGGCTGAACCACTTAGCCTGTGTGGGCATTAGCTGCTTGTAAAAAGCTGTTTCCCTTCTGCTCATGTTGAGGCCTAGTTCAGATTCTCCTTGGTTTGTGCAGTGTCCAAACCCATAATTTATAGGCTGTTCCTCAGGTTTGGGAAGTGTTCTCAGTACCGAACAGCCATGGCTTCACATTGTCTGAAAAGCAAATGCTGTCTTCATGGTGGAGGGGAACAGAGCCCCTGCTGGGAGACAGTGGATGGAGGCTGGACTGGAACTGTCCCCTGCTTCAGCAGGATGGGGAGGAGTGGACAAGTAATACTGTTTAATTTACCTTTATAGTCTGACATTTCTCCCCAAGTCTTTCCCTGTGCTGTTTCCTACCCACCTTCACCAGTCCCCCTAACCCCCCAAAAACACACACTCCCAGCAGTTCTGAGTGGCCCGCACTTCTTTATGGCTCAGCTTCTCCTTTCTACAGAGACATGGAGCCAAGTAAGCAAGCAGAGGGTGAGCTGCTTAATTTTATTTACATGTGATGTACTTATTGTCTTCCATGTCCTATAGGATTTTTTAATAACACTTTATGCCAGTTTTAAATGAATCATTGAGAATTAATGTCATCCTAGGTTTTGTAATCACAGCTTTTCTAGCTCAACTTTTTGTCCAAGACCTATCGAGAAAAGGAATTATTGGAACTATAACCACTTGATTAGACTATAAGCAATGATTTTAAAGCATTATTAATGTGTGATAACTGACATACATTCAAAACACTGAAACCTTGACGTTTGTAACCCCTTTGTATTCTGGAATGATGCTGGGATCAGAAAAATGATACCTAAAATGATAATGTGCAGTGATATTTAGCCTTGTATGTGATTTTATGTTTTCGATGTACTGTGTACTTATAGAATTGTTAAAGTTGTTATTTCCAATATTTATACTAGAAAAATTATATAGACACTTTATGATTTTAACCAGCATTTTTAATAACACTTGCACTTACTGTATTGTAATAAACTTCACTTTTAACACACACACTAAAAAAAAAGAAAGTGAAAGAGGAGAGTGAAAAAGTTGGCTTAAAGCTCAACATTCAGAAAACTAAGATCATGGCATCCGGTCCCATCACTTCATCGTGGCAAGTAGATGGGGAAACAGTGGCTGACTTCATTTTTCTGGGCTCCAGAATCACGGCAGATGGTGATTGCAGCCATGAAATTAAAGACGCTTCCTCCTTGGAAGGAAAGTTATGACCAACCTAGACAGCATATTAAAAAGCAGAGACAAGGCGCGGGGCAAAGATGGCTGCATCCCAACAGCAGGCTTCAGCGACTTCTTCTGCCGCTAGTGTATCGGGTCCAGGTTCAGCTGGTGGGTCGGGTTCCCAGCAGCAGCCACAACCACCAGCACAACTTGTGGGACCTGCCCAGAGCGGGCTTTTGCAGCAACAGCAACAGGACTTCGATCCTGTGCAGCGTTATAAGATGCTCATCCCGCAGCTGAAGGAGAGTCTACAGACCTTGATGAAGGTTGCAGCCCAGAACCTGATTCAGAACACTAACATTGACAATGGACAAAAGAGCAGCGATGGACCCATTCAGTGCTTTGACAAGTGTCTGGAAGAGTTCTATGCACTTTGTGACCAGCTAGAGCTCTGCCTGCGCCTGGCACATGAGTGTTTGTCACAGAGCTGCAACAGTGCCAAGCACTCTCCAACACTGGTGCCCACAGCCACCAAGCCTGATGCCGTCCAGCCTGACAGCCTGCCCTACCCGCAGTACCTGGCGGTCATCAAAGCCCAGATTGCCTGTGCCAAGGACATTCACACTGCCCTGCTGGACTGTGCCAACAAGGTCACAGGCAAGACCCCTGCACCACCTACGGGCCCTGGAGGCACCCTGTGAGCCCGCAGGGCTGGGAGTGGGGGAAGGGCCAGGGAGGGAATGAAGAGTGGCTTCAAAGCAAAAAAAATAAATAAAAAGCAGAGACAATACTTTGTCAACAAAGGTTCATCTAGTCAAGGCTATGGTTATTCCAGTAGTCATGTATGGATGTTGGAGAAGACTCTTGCAAGTCCCTTGGACTGCAAGGAGATCCAACCAGTCCATCCTAAAGGAGATCAGTTCTGGGTGTTCATTGGAGGGATTGATGTTGAAGCTGAAACTCCAGTAGTTTGGCCACCTGATGCGAAGAGCTGACTCATTTGAAAAGACCCTGATGCTGGGAAAGATTGAGGGCAGGAGGAGAAGGGGATGACAGAGGATGAGATGGTTGGATGCCATCACCGACACAATAAACATGGGTTTGAGTGGACTCCGGGAGTTGGTGATAGACAGGGAGGCCTAGTGTGCTGCGGTTCTTGGGATCGCAAAGAGTTGGACACGACTGAGCAACTGAACTGAACTGCTGCTGCTGCTGCTAAGTCGCTTCAGTCGTGTCCGACTCTGTGTGACCCCATAGACGGTAGCCCACCAGGCTCCCCCGTCCCTGGGATTCTCCAGGCAAGAATACTCGAGTGGGTTGCCATTTCCTTCTCCAGTGCATGAAAGTGAAAAGTAAAAGTGAAGTCGCTCAGTTGTGTCCGATTCATAGCAACCCCTGGACTGCAGCCTACCGGGCTTCTCCATCCATGGAATTTTCCAGGCAGGAGTACTGGAGTGGGGTGCCATGGCCTTCTCCGAACTGAACTGTAAGACTTCTATTATAGGGCTTCCCTGATAGCCCAATTGGTAACGAATCCACCTGCAATGCAGGAGGCCCTGCTTTGATTCCTGGGTTGGGAAGATGGGGGAGGGATAGGCTACCCACTCCAGTATTCTTGGTCTTCCCTTGTGGCTCAGCTGGTAAAGAATTCGCCTGCAATGCCAGAGACCTGGGTTCGATCCCTGGGTTGGGAAGATCCCCTGAAGGCTACCCACTCCAGTATTCTGGCCTGGACAGTCCATGGGTTTGCAGAGAGTCAGACATGACTGAATGACTTTCACTTTCATGCTATTATAAAATCACAGTGGATAAAATATCCATTCAAGGTGCAGAATGGGCCAGTGGATGGGTGTTCATGTAACAACAAATACAGAAGGTCCTCTCTGTCATTTTCAGATTGCACACTACAGCCTCCTATTCAGAAACTGTCACTTACTGATATAAAATGAAATGTGAATATCCATCATTACCTTAAAGACTTTCTAAAGTAACTCCTCTCCTTTTCAAATAATGTGTGTGGGAAAAAAAGGAAATAATAAAACAGATTGAAAGCATCTTCTTGATTCGCCCTCCTACCCCCCACCCCTTGGTCGTGAATGTTGGATTTTGTCAGAGGCCTTTTCAGGCTCTATGAATTTAATCTCTGAATTTTCTTTTTTTCCCCTAGTTTTACTAGTATATAACTCTTTATATAATGGCTTTCCTAATACACCACTTTTGGAAATAAACCACCTTTTCATGGTGTATTTGTGTGATGTAGGCTTTTAAAAATGGTGTTAGGCTGTACTGTTTGGAGGGGGCTCTGTCTTGATCATGGGGAGTCATTATCACATTTAGATGTCAGTGTTGTTATTGCTTCTTGAGAAGAGTTCAGAAATCTCCCTTTAATGTTAGAATGCTCTGGAACGATTCATGGAGCACCAGGGCTCTCTGGACATTGATGTGTTGGTGGAATTCCCCTGTGAAATATCTGTGCCTGGTATTTTTTGTGAGATAATTCCCTCATATAACTATCTCTGTTTCCTTTCCAGTAACTGGTTTGTTTAAACTTAATTTCTAATAGAGTCAGTTTCAATAATCTATATTTCCTTACAAAATTTTCCATTATCTAAGTTATCCCATTCATTTGAATTTGTTGTGTAGTCTCTTCTGTTTTCTAGTTGTGTGCTAATAGTTATTTTCTTTCTAACCATTTCCTGTTTTATTTATTTTTGAAATTTGAGCGCTGTGTCTAGCTGTTTTGAAATTTGGATATTCTGTTTTTTTGAATTATACCAAAGGTATGGTTTTGTGTAGTGATTTGCTTTGTCTTATTTTGGAGACATAGATTCAGGCAGTTGCCTTTACTTCGGCCACCCAGATGTTTTTCTGTTTTGTTTTTTGAATTAGCCCTTTTTTGGGAGACGGGGAGGGCAGTAGGTTTACTGTAATGTAATTCACATATTATTCAATTCACCCTTTAAAATGTATAATTTAGTGACTTTTTAGTTTAGTCACAGAGCTGTAGGACCATCACCAGTCACTTGTTAAACATTTCATTCCCCTAAAGAGAAATAATGTACTCATAAGCCATTCCTCCCCCATCTCTCCACCCACCTCAGTTCAGTTGCTCAGTCGTGTCTGACTCTTTGCGACCCCATGAATCACAGCAAGCCAGCCCTCCCTGTCCATCACCAACTCCCATAGTCCACTCAAACTCATGTCCATCAAGTCGGTGATGTCATCCAGCCATCTCATCCTCTATCATCCCCTTCTCCTCCTGCCCCCAGTCCCTCCCAGCATCAGGGTCTTTTCCAGTGAGTCAACTCTTCTCAAGAGGTGGCCAAAGTACTGGAGTTTCAGCTTCAGCATTAGTCCTTCCAGTGAACATCAAGGACTGATCTCCTTTAGGATGGACTGGATGGATCTCCTTGCAGTCCAAGGGACTCTCAAGAGTCTTCTCCAACACCACAGTTCAGAAGCATCAATTTTTCGGCACTCCGCTTTCTTCACAGTCCAACTCTCACATCCATACATGACCACTGGAAAGTGAAAAAGGAGAGTGAAAAAGTTGGCTTAAAGCTCAACATTCAGAAAACTAAGATCATGGCATCTGGTCCCATCACTTCATGGGAAACAGATGGGGAAACAGTGGAAACAGTGTCAGACTTTATTTTTCTGGGCTCCAAAATCACTGCAGATGGTGATTCCAGCCATGAAATTAAAAGACGCTTACTCCTTGGAGGGAAGGTTATTACCAACCTAGATAGCATATTAGAAAGCAGAGACATTACTTTGCCAACAAAGGTCCATTCCACTGGCCCTCAGCAGATCACCAGTCTACTTTTCCTTGTAGATGTTGGTCTTTTTTGAAAATCTCATATAAGAACAATTGTATGATATGTGTGTGGTCTTTTGTAGTTGGCTTCCTTTAGATAGCATTGTTTTCCAAGTTCCCCATCTTGTAGCACATGTCAACACTATACTCCTTTGTGTTGCAGATAGGAGTTCACTTTATGGATAGACCATGTCCATCAGTTGATGAACATTTGGGTTGTTTCACTTTCTGGCTGTTAAAGATGCTGCTGTGTGTGGGTGTGAATGTCTCTGCGTGCACACATATTCATTTCTCTTGGGAGTACACCTAGGAGTGGAATTGCTGGTGTTTATTCTCTTTGAAGAAGAGTTTTCCCCTTCTTCCTCCTCCTCGGCTGTTTCAGTAGACTCTGGGGTGCAAGAGGTCATGATGGACCCCTCTCTGGTGGACATCATCTTGTGGACAGGACGGCTGTGGAAGAACATGACACCTTTGTCCTCAGGTGGTCTGAGTTATGGAGCACAGAAGGACATTATGTGAACACGTGACCCCTGACTCACTGATTCTGGAGCCCTTGGAAAATGCTGGGTGTTTGCTTAGATGGCAAATGTGTGGCTTTCTTGGATATCAGGCGGTTTTTACATAACTTGGAACTATTGACTTTTCTCTGTGCTGGACCTTCTTTAGTCATGGTAAAGATTTTCAGCTTTTTTAGAAGTTATTAATTCATTATAATTTTATTTAATTAGAAATATAATAATTAAACATGCTTGATATATATATATATAAATATGCTTGAAAGTTAATGGACTTTCTGTTGAATACAGTGTACAAAGACATTATAGCATATTATTTCAATAGAGATTCTTAGTGTAAGTGAAGGAAGTTGATTTTCACATCTACTGGTATTATATAAAATAGCTTCTGATGTATATGCTTATTAAAACTGTCATTCTGTGAATTGTTTGCCAGTGTTTGTGGGGCACCACCAATTCCCTCAGGAAACTTTCTGATAAGCAAAAAGGAACTGAGAATTTCAGTGTTGAGAATTTTTAAGTGTGTTCTGGTTCTTAACATTGGCGTGGTTGGCAGTTTTCAGTTCCACCCAGCATTACATTCATTAAGAGCTGCGTTCCCATACCAGAATCTCTCATCCTCATGCGTGTCTGGACAAGCGAGGAGTGTTTTGTATAGGACTGATTGTAGAGGATGTCCTAATAATGACATTTTACTCTTAATTGTTACTTCAGGCTCCTGGATTTGGATTTGGAATTGCAATATCTGGTGGAAGAGATAATCCACATTTCCAGAGTGGGGAAACCTCCATCGTGATATCAGACGTGCTGAAGGGGGGGCCTGCGGAAGGACAGCTGCAGTAAGTGCGCTTCTTTCTCCTTGTGGGCACAGGTCACAGGGACTCTCCTGCCCTCTGCCACCAGCATGTCATGCTAGTGATGCCTCTAAATTAATATGTGTTTATGCTTATCTGTCATAAATGGAAAGCTAGTTTCACTTACCATAAGTAGGTCACTGTAAAAAATAAAGATAGTGAAAAGAAAACTTGTTACTCAGTTTGGAGTAGAATCTAGTCTTCAGGAGCTGCTCACCAAGAGTCTTACCATTTCTTGTTAAGCAGGAAGATTAGCAAGATTGAAAAGAGGCAAAAAATGCACTTGCAAAAACATGAGTATGGTTAGGAGGACTGAAAGAAAACTGGAAGGAGAAAGGCTTTATCATTAAAGATAGAATAATTTTTTCCAGACTTACAACCTAGTATCATTGAATGCATGTAACTGTACCAGTAGAAGTCATCTTGTGTGCTGTAGTACTTGATCAGGGTTTCCTAGGTGGATCAAGTGGTAAAGATTCTGCCTGCGAATGCAGGAGACCCAGGTTCGATTTGTGAGTCAGGAAGATCCCCTGGAGATGGGAATGGCAATCCACTCCAGTATTCTTGCCTGGGAAATCCCATGGACAGAGGATTCTGGCGGGCTACAGTCCAGTGGATTGCAAAGAGTTGGATATGACTTGGCCACTGACCAACAACAGCAGTATACCTGTTCAATCCTTTCAGGAACCTTTGTATTAATAGGTAAATAATAAATGACCTGTGATTAGTTACTTGGTAAACACTTCTTGTGGGCGAACTGAAAGAAAATAGTTGTACATTTTTATAATTATTGATCTGAAGATAGATTAATTAGCCCATAATGAGAATATCTTTTTAAAATCCTATCTTGAAAACACCTTTATAAACTTATCTGTGTGATTTTGTTTAACATGTTGTTTTGACCATTTTTCTGCTTTAGGGAAAATGACCGAGTGGCAATGGTTAATGGCGTCTCCATGGATAATGTTGAGCATGCGTTTGCTGTTCAGCAACTAAGGAAAAGCGGGAAAAATGCAAAAATTGTAAGTGTTTTTACCTCTGACTTTATAAAGGTACCAGCTGTACTGTTGATATGTTTTTGGTGTTTGATTTCATTCCTCCCATTTAAGAAAATAAAATCTGGGACAGTAGTTCAAGGTTAGTTATTTACCCACACAGCACCTCTTCTGATACTGGTGGTGTGTTTTGTCACTAGTGTGTATTTTCTCAAAGCTCAGATTCCAGGATTTTTTTGATTTTAGAGAAAGGAAGGAATTCCTGTTTAAATAGTTACTTCTTTATGGTTTAATATTTTCTTTTTTAAAAAACACTTAAATTAGATGGAATCTTGACATATAATCAGTTTAGTCTATAGCCCTATTTTTCTCTTACAGGATTTGTTTAATGGGTAAATTTTATGTCATCCCTTAAACACATACAGTGTTGCTACCTTGTTACTGTGCTACATTTTGAGGAAAGAGAGTGGTAAGGGTTGTTTTGTTCCAGTTGTTCAGGGTACTTTTGTTGTTTTTTCATGTTTGCTAGGTTCTTCATATTTAAGAAGTTGGTTTTTTCCCTGTTTTTTTTGTTTTTAGTAACAGACAAAAGTTCAGTAATCTCTCAGTAACTCGCCTCAAATCACAGTTAAAACTAGGCAGTTGTGACAGAGAATGGATTTAATGTTAAAATCCTACTTTAAAAAAATTATATCTACATAGAGACTTCCCTGGCTGTTCAGTGGTTAGGTCTCTGTGCTTCCACTGCAGGGCATGGGTTCAGTCCCTGGTCTGAGAACTAGATGCCCACACGCATGTGGCCAAAAAAATACATACATGTTAATTTCTACATAGAGGAGCACCTTAGCCGCTTTACTGCCCCGTTTCTTCTTCATCTAAACTCTGAAGTGCCTGATTGAGGTTCTATGAGGCCTTGGCTCCTGTGTATGGACAGAAGGCAGAGACTGACCTACCCTGTCCCTTGAGAATCTTCTGCTTTGCAGCAGACTGGCTGAACCACAGTGGACCCAGCAGAGAGGAGAGAGCTGGAGTCAGGAGGCCTGCCTTGGTATGACCTCTGGGAGCTGTGCTGAGAGCCAGAGGGGTGCTTCCTGAGACTGCCCTCACCCCCAGTCGGAGGCCCTCTCACTGGGTGCAGGCTGCCATGTCCACTGGTGTGGACACTCTGCAGCAGTGTCCCTACTTTTCTCATGGCAGCGCTGCCAGTGTTCAGTTACTGCATTCCAAATGACAGGCAGCTTCTAATGTACTGGTGTTTTCAAAACTTTCATTGTAGTTGTGTTTTTACAGCTGTGACTCTGATGTTGTCTTAAAGTATGTTTCATGTGCAGACTGGCTAGTTGATGGTAGAGTTTTTTCACAGTTTTTAACACATGAGATTGTGGTGTTTACAGAAGCAAATTGCTAATTTTTGTAACTGTTGGTTTTTATAAATTGAATAAGTGTTCTTTGGTTGAGTTGCTGCATATTCCAGTTGAGTACCTTAGATAAATTGAATTTTTCCTCCTGTACCTGAAGTTACGGGCTTTAGCTCCAACTTCATTCTTCTGGAATGTAGAACTGTTTTGTTTTTTCATGCAGAATGTTTAGTTTGTATGCTCCACATCAGTAATACATCCAGGAAATTGTTACCTGTACTCCAGACTTTCTCACCATAGAAATGATTTATGAGAAGCAATGATTTTCTATTATGTATTTGAAACAGCACATGTACGAAGCAGCCTGAGTTTTCCTCTCCCTGTGCTTGGCTGCGTAATTTGGGAAGGTGGACTTAAGGTTATGCAAGTATTTTTACTCTTCAGGGAGAAGCTGTAGAGGGTTGGTTGGAATTCTGTTCAGTCAGCAAAGGGTAGTTGTTCACTTCTGCATCTAAAGAGAGTGGATCATGTCATCTGTTGATGCCAAGTTTTTTATCACTGTTTGAGGATAAAACCATAGTATCTTAGAATGTGGCCTTTCATTGTAGGATATCTTTACCTCCAGCCATAACAAGAACCTCAGATCTTATATATGCTCCCCACCCCTGCCCAGTTCGGAGTAACCAGCTTCTTCCCTCCTGCTTTCTGATCTACTAGTCTTCCTTCTTCCCTCTTCTCTTACATATTTATGGTTGTCAGTTTGTATCTTTCCATAAACTAAGACCACCACCACCCCCCGCCCCCGGGGTGTTAGGCTCAGTAAATTTCTTTTCCACTGAATTAAAATCTTAGAACTCCTTTGATAATATAACTACCATAAATGGGCTTCATTTTGTTTAACAGTAGGTGAAGAGAAGATAGAAAAAGTATTTATAGCGTACTGAACATGTATAATTTTTACTAAAATTCTGAACATACCAAAAAAAGCATTATGAAGTGAATGGGCAGAAACTTTCCAGAGATGAGCTATGTGAATGCTCAATTGAGTGTGTGAATGCATGGCTGTGTAGTGTCTCAGTGTGTGCACACCTCACTCTTCCTCCCCCACTTGCTTATGGGCATTTAAGTGTCCAGCTCCCACAGGTATTTTTTAAAAGTTGTGTTAAGGATCGTCATCTTCTACCTGCTTGTTCAGTTCCTTTCCTTGGGAGTGGCTTTTTGGAGTCAGGTGGCATGAATGACTTGAGGTATATGGGTTGCTGTTTTGCCAGTCAGAGAACCAGTAAGGTTTTGAGAGAGTCCAGTTTCATCAGCCCTTGACATCTCTGCCAAACTGATGGACTAAACTTATGTCAAAGAGGAATCTTAGCTTTTTTTTTTTGGCTGTGCTTGATCTTCATTGCTGCACTGGCTTTCCCTAGTTGGGGCGAGTGGAAGCTACTCTAGTTGTGGTGCCCAGGTTTCTCATTGCAGTGGCTTCTCTTGGGTCAAATGAGGATTTTTAAGTTACAGGTGGATTTGATCATCATGTGGTGTGTATACTTCCCGTGATGTTTCTTTGCCTGTTCCTGTCCTTTGCCCTTCCATCGTGATGCTGTCACACTAGTGTTTCTATATTAAGGTGATTAGCCTTTTGTTGTATATACAACATATGTTGTTTTTCCAGTTATTTTTTGAGTGTGTGTAAGTTTATGGTATTTTTTGGTTTCTTTTTCTGTTACCTTGTTTCATCATGAAATGTTTTCGTTTTTATCGTGTCATATCTGTCAGACTTTTACTTGACTGCGTTTGGTGCTTACAGAAGTCTAAGCCTTTGGTGCTTAGCAGAGTTATAAAAGTGTGTATCTTGTGTTTTATTCTGGTACCTATGTAATTTCATTATTTTATTTTATATTTGAATCTTTTCTTCAGCTAAGCTGTTTTGAAGTAAGCATTTTCCCCCAATTTTTGTGTCAAAATTTTCAGAGTTGGGACTTCCTGGCAATTCAGTGATTAAGGCTTGTTAGCCTTCCAGTGCAGGGGGTGAGGAAGGGGTCAGTCCTTGGTCAGGGAGCTAAGATGCCACATGCCTCGAAGCCATGAAACCAAATCATAAAACAGAAGCAAGACTGTAACAAATTCAGTGAAGATTTTAAAAGTGGTCCTCATCAAAAAAAAAAAAAACCTGAGAAGATACTGGTGTTAAAATCAGGAATGATCAGCAAGCCTTTTTGGGTTTATTCATAGTATAAATGGAGAATCATAGCAGGATTGGATGTTTTTCAGTGAGTTAAACACTTACTGGGTGCAAATACAGAACTTGAATTTCAGCAGGCTCCATGGGGAGGTACACACGGTCATCAGCATAATGCACATAACCAGAGATGGAGAGGGTTTCAGGCACAGATTTCAGAGTGGTGTATACTCACTATCCTAGGGGAATGATAGGGAAAGCTTTGAGGACTCCATTGGTTACTTTGTTTTTGTTTATACCGTGTGTGTGTACGCGCACGCTCAATACCGTGTGTATACCGTGTGTGTGTGTGTGTGTGTGTGTGTGTGTGTGTGTACGCGCGCACTCAATAACTTCAGTCCTGTCCAATTCTTTGTGACCCTATGGACTGTAGCACACCAGGCTCCTCTGTCCATGAGATTCTCTGAGCATGCATACTAGTGTGGGTTGCCATGCCCTCCTCCAGGGGATCTGTCCGACCTACGGTTTGAACCTGCATCTCCTGCATTTGCAGGCAGATTCTTTACCCACTGAGCCACCTGGGAAGCCCTGTTTATATCTTGTTATTGTTGTTGTTCAGTTGCTGAGTTCTGTCTGACTCTTTGCTACCCCATGGACTGCAGCACACTAGGCTTTCCTGTCCTTCACCATCTCCCAGAGTTTGCTCAAACTCATGTCCATCCAGTCAGTGATGCCATCCAACCATCTCATCTTCTGCCACCCTCTTTTCCTCCTGCCTTCTATCTTTCCCAGCATCAGGATCTTTTCTAGTGAGTCAACTCCTCACATCAGGTAGCAAAAGTATTGGAGCTTCAGTATCAGTCCTTTCAATGAATATTAAGGGTTGATTTCCTTTAGGATTGACTGGTTTGATCTCCTTGGTTTCCAAGGACTCTTAAGAGTCTTCTCTGGTACCACAGTGTAAAAGCATCAGTTCTTCGGTGCTCAGCCTTCTTTATGGTCCAACTCACATACCCACATGACTACTGGAAAAACCATAGCTTTGACAATATGGACCTTTGTCCGCAAGGTGACATCTCTGCTTTTTAATAATGCTATCTAGGTTTTCCATAGCTTTTCTTCCAAGGAGCAAACGTTTTTAAATTTCAAGGCTGCAGTCACCATCTACAGTGTTTTTGGAGCCCAGGAAAGTAAAATCTGATCCTGTTTCCGTTTTTCCCCATCTATTTGCCATGAAGTGATGGGACTGGATGCCATGATCTTAGTTTTTTGAATGTTGAGTTTTAAGCCAACTTTTTCACTCTCCTCTTGTTCCTCTCCTCATCAAGAGCCTCTTTCTTTAGTTTTTCACTTTGTGTCGTTAGGGTGGTGTCATCTGCATGTCTGAGGTTGTTGTTATTTCTCCCAGCAATCTTGATTCCAGCTTGTGATTCATCCACAAGCTGGATGGATATGATTATACCTTACTAATACCAAATGTAGGAGGTGGAAATAGAGACGAGACTCAGGGAGGCAGTTAGGGGTGCCTTACAGGGAATGTTGCTGAGAAGGGCTCAGCAGGGCAGTACTGGGAGCAGCAGCACTGGCAGCCTTTTCTGTGTTCAGCACAGGCCTTGGCTGCCTGTCCTCTCCACATGCTAGCGTCTTGCTCCTTGCTGACCTTCAGCTTCAATGTTATTCCCTCCGAGAGGCCTTCTCTGATCACTCTTGGTGGTCAGAAGGTATGGTATTAAGTGTGGAGCAGCCCTTGAATAAAATCAGTCACAAAAAGAAGAGAAAAGATGATGACTTGGAAATGAGTAGCACATGCATATGCCAGTTAGTAGGCAGAGGACAGACTGCAGGTAAATAGGGTGGTACCTGGGGCAGGGGGTGGTAATTGATGAGGAAAGGTCATGCAGGAGGGGAGGGATAAGAATAAGCTCCTCTGAAAGTGTGTTGCTCATAAGGAGGAGGATGGACTTATCTTTGAGACCAGGAAGGAAGACTAAATAAATGAGATACTGAAAATATGTAGGAGTGGAGGGGATGTGAAGTGACTGATCTCTGGAAATCAGCCCAGATGAATGATGTCTCAGAACAGTTTGGGGCACCCTTGTTAGTCGATTCCACAGAATCTAAGGCAGCCAGGGGTAGATGAGAGGATTGCTGAAGAAATGAAAGGATTCTTTGAAGTAAGATGAATTTGTAGGGGATGACGTCATCATAGAGTAGGGGAATGTGGCCACCCTAAGGGGGCCTAGCACAGGATCATGGTTTGTCCTGGCACACGACCAGCCTTATTGAGACACAGGTGACAGCAAACACTGTGCAAGTTGAAGGGGTGCAGCAGGTTGATACGGCTTCATGGAATGATGACCATGGTATGTGCAGTGAGCATCCATCACCTCATAGAGATACGAAATTAAAGGAATAGAAAAAATTTTTTTCTTTGAGATGAAAACGCTTATAATTTAGTCTTATCAACTTTAATTATATTTGTTATGTTTCCATGACATCCCCTACTACTCATTTATCTTAACACTTTCTGATTTTCTTCACCCAATCCCCCACCACCTTTATAACCACAAGTCTGACCTCTTTTTCTATAAATTTGTTTGTTTTTGGAGTATACTTGACCTACAACACTGTGTTAGTTCCTTTTTAACCACACAGTGATTCTGTATTTCTCTACATTTCAAAGTCACCAAGATAAGTCTAGCTACCTTATGTCACTACACAAAGGTATTACATAGTTACTGTGTTTCCCACACCATATGTTTCACACCCATGACCCATTTATTTTGCAACTGGAAGTTTGTACCTCTTGGTTTCTCTCTTCTGTTTCTCTCCTCCTCTGGCAACCACCCATTTCTTCTCTGTATCTGTAACTCCATCTCTATCTTGTTAGGTTTGTTCATCTGTTTTTTAGATTCCATATATTATTTTACTTAACATAATGCCCTCCAGGTCCATTCATGTTGTTGCAAATGGCACAACATTATTTCTTTTTCATGGCTCAGTAGTATTCGTGTGTGTGTGTGTGTGTGTGTGTGTGTGTGTGTATCAAATCTTCTTTATCAGTTAATCTATTGATGGACACTTGCATTGCCTCTGTTTCTTAGATATTGTAAATAATGTTGCAGTGAACATAGGAGTGCACATGTCTTCTCTCTTTTCTTAATTTCCTTTGGCCTTGTGGCTTGTAGGATCTTAGTTACCTGGCCAGGGATTGAACTTGAGCCTCCTGGTGTGGAAGGTGAGCCCTAACCATTGGACCACCAGGGCATTCCCATAAACATCTTTTCTGTTTAGTGCTTTTGTTTTCTTTGGATAAATAGGAGTGGAATTTGCTGGATGATGTGGTGGTTCTATTTTTAATTTTTTGAGATGGGTTTAGGCTATTTTCCATAGTGGCTGCACCAGTTTACATTCCCACTAGCAGAGCATGAGTATTTCCCTTTTCTCCACATTCAGCACTTGTCCCTCGTCAACGCTCATCATTTGCCCTTGTTTTTTTAATAATTGCTATTCTAACAAGTGGGAGGTGATATCTCATTGTGGTTTTGATTGGCATTTCCCTGAATATTAGTAATATCAAGCATGTTTTTGTGTGCCTGTAGCCATCTGTGTGTCTTCTTCAGAAAGATGTCTATTCAGACCCTTTGCCCAGTTTTCAATCAAGTTATTGATTTATGTATTTGTTGATACTGAGTTTTGTAAGTTCTTGGTATATTTTGGATATTAACCCCTTATGGGTCATGTCATTTGCAAATATCTTCTCCCATTTTGTCAGCAGCCTTTTCGTTTTGATGATTGTTAATTTCACTGTGTAAAAGCTCTTTAGTTGGATGTAGTTCCATTTGCTTATATTTTGTTTTTCTTTCCCTTCCCTGAGGAGGCAGATCTGTGTATTGCCTGTGTTTTCTTCTAGGAGTTTTATGGGTTCAGATCTTACATTTAAATCTTACATCCATTTTGAGTTTATTTTTTGTGTGTGGTGTGAAAGAAGTCCAGTGGAATTCTTGTACATGTAGCTTTCCTGTTTTCCCAGCACCGTTTATTGAGGAGGCTATATATTCTTGCCTCCTTCGTCAAGGATGAATTACCTGTCTAAGTCTAGATTCATCTTCCAGGGCTTCCTGTTCTGTTCTAGTGATTTATGTGTCTGTTTTGGTGCTAATGCCATGCTGTTTTGATGGCTGTAACCATATAGTATAGTTTGAGATCTGGACACATGTTGCCTCCAGCTTTATTCTTCATTTTCAGGATGATTTCTGGGTTTGTTTGTTTTTCCTTTCAGTCTTTTGTTTTTCCATACACATTTTAGAGTTACTTGTTCTGTTGAAAATGCCACTGGTATTTTGAGAGGGATTGTACTGAATATGTAGATTGCTTTGGGTGGTGTGGTTAATTCTTCCAGCCCATGAACTTGATGTAGCTTTCCATCTTTGCCTCTTGTCTTCAGTTTCTTGCATCTGTGTCTTTCTATTTTCTAAATATAGGTCTTTTATCTCCTTAGTTAGATTGTCTCCCAGGAATTTTATTTTCTGATGTAATTTATAAATGGGATTGTTTTCTTAATTTCTCTTTCTGATAGTTTGTTGTTAGTGTATAGAAATGCAACAGATTTCTGTATATTAGTTTTTTATTCTGCAACTTTGCTGAACTTATCAATGAGCTCTGGTAGTTTATTGGTAGTGTCTTTAGGATTTTCTTTGTGGTATCATGTCATCCTCACACATCAGCAGTTGTCCTTCTTCCTTTCCAGTTTGGATTTCTTTTTCTTGTGGTGGAGCTAAGACTTCCAATAGTACTTTGAGTGAAAGGGTGACAGTGGAGATCCTTGTCTTAGAGAAAGTGCTCTCAGCTTTACACCACTTGGTGTGATGTTAGCTGTGAGCTCATATATGACGTTTTTCATGTGAGCTATGTTTCCTCTATATGCACTTAGTTGAGTTTTTTTTCAATCATACATGGATATCAGATTTTATTAAAAAGCTCCGTGGCCAGGGGTCCTGGTGTCCGCCTGCTGGTGGTGGGTAGAACTGGGTGGATGGCTGTGTGGCCAGGGGTCCTGGTGTTGGCCTGCTGGTGGATGGATTCAGGGTCCTGTGTGTCCAGGACTAGTGCCCAGGGTAGGCAGGCTGGTCCTGGGGTCTCTGGCCACAGGGCCCTGGGAGTACAGGGGCTGGTGCTGGCCTTCTGGGGCGGCTAGGTCCTGACTCAGCCGGCTCAGGGCGGTGGGGTCCTGGGGCTGGAGAAAATCATTTAAATACCCATGACTGACATCTCTTCAAACTTGGTAAGAAGGCTCTTGAAACTAGGAGGGAGTTGATGGACTTAGGAGAACAGGAGGGCATGGAGGAGTCAGAAAGAAGATGGACAGGGTAAGAGTTTTAGTAGATGATGGTGTCAGAAGTAGAAGATGAGGAGTGTTCCTCAAGGAGATCTTGCAGATCTCTGATGAGAGCAAGTGTACACAGTGTGGGGAGACAGGGTGCAGGCCAGGGAGTAGGCGGCCCCTTTGTGAGCAGACAGTGCACACAGACCTTGATCTTCCAGAAAGTGAGGGAAAGAAATGGACAGGAAAACTTAATCAGCACCAGAGCCAGCCAGGAAAAAAAGCCAAAAGACGTTCATACCTGGACCAGAAGTTACACATTTTGGAGAGAGAATCTGAGAGCAGTTTATGTTGATAAAGTATCATGAAGTTATTAGGTCCCGCATACTCGTCCAGTGTTAGTGCAGAGGTGCAGTGAATTTGCCTCTTAGAGTTTCCACAGGACACTTGTGGACCTTGGTACTGATGGATTCTGAAGCTTGTAAGGAACGGAGTTGGGCCTGCAGTGGTTTGGTGGCTCTGCAGGATGCTCAATGGTGTTCAGAGTACAGCAATCCCACCTTTATTCAGACCACTGGCAGTTACTAGTTCCCCTTTAAGCTCGTGATTATTACATGTAGAAGATGTTCTGAATTAAGTAAAAACTTTATTAGCCCTCGATTTCAATGTGCTTTGTACCCAGGTCTTTTACCAGTAAAGCAGGAAAGATAACCAGTATGGAAATGTGTTTCTTAGTAATTGGTTTTATTTATCTATTATGTCTGTTATTCATAATTAATATGAGACCAGAAAAATGTGATTTTCCTCTCCAAAGAACTGAAGGTGCATCCGTCAGCTCATACCATCCCCTTTCTTATGGTAGACCATTCGAAGGAAGAAGAAAGTTCAGATCCCAGTAAGTCGTCCTGATCCTGAACCTGTGTCTGAGAACGAAGAGGACAGTTATGACGAGGAGGCGCACGACCCGAGAAGTGGCCGTGGGGCCCTGGCAAACAGGAGGAGCGAGAAGAGCTGGGGCCGAGATAGGAGTGCCAGTCGGGAGAGGAGTCTGTCCCCCCGTTCAGACAGGCGGTCTGTGGCCTCCAGTCAGCCTGCCAGACCCACCAAAGTCACCCTGGTGAAGTCGCGGAAGAATGAAGGTATTTCTGCCAACTTAGTATTTTCACATGAGAATTTTAAGACTGATTTTAATGAGAAGTAAATTTGCTGTCTCTTGACATCTTTGCTCTGTTGTCTTTTGTTACCCTTGTTCTTGTGACATTTTGCTTAAAAGCACATCCTGTTACTGCAGACCTCAGGGGTCGTCGGTTTCCTCTACTTTTTTGTTGTAGCGGATAACGTGTCCATTAGGAGTGTTAGGTTAGCTCTGTGAGTAGGAGGTGTCCTATGTCCCTGCATCGGTTGCAGCGCAGTGTTGACTTTGTGGTCTGGCTCGGGTTGGGCTGCATCCGCATCCAGGAAGAGAGCACTGGGTGGGGAGGGAGGGCAGCTTGTTGCCCCAGATGGAGAGCTGGGATGCTACTCTAAAGAAAGGACACAGTTGTCAGAACTCTGTGGCTGCAGCCTAGCTGCCTGCCCTCAGGTAGTCACAGTCCATACTGGATGAGTCCAGTGGTGGCCTTGCAGCACTGCTCTGGGTATGTCTCTCCCACTCAAGAAAGCACCAGTGATGACGGCTTTGATGAAAAGGTGCAATAGTCTCTCCAGCTTGGCTTTCATTTGCTTTCCCAAAACCTGACGCATCCGCTACTCACGGCTCCCTCCCCCTTGTCCACGGGCCTCCTTAGTCAGACGGTCTGTGTTCAGAACTGCTGCTTCTCGTTCACCACCCACGCTTCAGCCCCCTCTCTGTACCTGCTCCCAGAACTAGTCACCGCCCCACACTTCGGTATCTGGTGGGTGCTCTGGTATCTGCTCCTGGAACTGGTCACACTGAATCTGGTAGGAATTTCCAGTCTGTATCTTGTCTTTTCAGCACCATTTCACAATTCACCACTCCATTTTTTCATGTTTTCTCTTGGCTTCTTCAATGCTGTGGGTGTCAGGGCTTCCCCCACCTTCTGTATCCTTGGCAAGCTCATTATACTCATCCTGCCTTCCAGTGTTCTGTGAATTCTTTCCTGGGGTCTCCCTGGGGTGTTGAGGAGCTCTCATGATGGTGCAGCTTCTTCCCCATGCTTGTGTGCACCCCAGGGTCACAGCTGGCTCAGACCTGTTCACTGAAGCGTCCTCTGTGGCCCTCAGACTCTGCACATCTCCAGCGAAACTCCCATGTCCCTCTTGAAATGTTTTCTCATGTTTCTTACACGGTAGCCCATTGATTGTCCTTCTGCACCTGGTGTCTCAGGCCAGCCATGCTCATTGTGGCGTGATTACCTGTGCCACCATCTCCCTTCTGCTTTCCTGTGTCTGCTGAGCGCACATCCACCCTCCTGTCCTCCTCCTCCCTTCTCCACCCCCACCCCTCATTCCAAGCCACCAGCACCTTCTCTTCTCCCATCGTTGCTGATGTGTGATCAACAGTATGTATTAGTATGTAAAGTTGTGTATATCTGAGTTGTGCAGTGTGATGCTTGAGATGCATACACACTAGAAAATGATCACTACTGTCAAGTTAACCTGTATGGGTTTTGGCGGTGGGGTGATGGGGCTCAGTGAGGAGCACCACACCACCCTTTCTTAACTGGACTCGCTCACCCTTGTGAGCTCGTCTCTGGGGCTCCTGTTGGTTGTGTTCCTTGGGTTACAGGGCCTCTGGGGCGCTGCTGTGTCTGACTCCTCTACACTTAGGCTTCATCAAACCTGCCTCGTCTTCCTTCATGCCTTTTGCTGTGTCTGTTTTTAGCCATTCTGTCTGTGCCACTGCCCTACCGGACAACCTCACTTTTCAGCTTTAGTGGCAGTGTTTCTTAGATGAAGCTTCAACTTTAGTGTTTGCTTCTCGGGGCTGAGGGGGAGGTGCTCTCTGTGACCACCTCCCCCTCCCCGGCACAGAGTGCTGTGCTGCCCGCTCTGCGCTCCACTGAAGCTGGACTGGTGACATCCTTGCCCTGCTGCCCGAGCGCGGGGCTGCCTCTTGCTTGCTGCTTGTATCTGTAGAGCCTGCCACCTTGTTCATATTTACCAGAGAAATACTTGGGATAAATGATGCTTTCATATACAGGGAATATTTCAGAGTCATCTTTGTATTGGCCATTTATAATTTTTAAATCCTAAATAAGGACAGTCTTTTAATCAACACTTTATTTCTGAGAGATATGATGACTGTTTCTGAAGCACCGAGTGGACTGCGTAGATTCTCTAAAGCCTTTTTTTTTTGTCCCAGTTCTCTTTCTGTTTGTCAACCCTCTTTGTATATTTACCTTGAGTTAAACTGTAACTTTGATGTAACTTCTAAAAATTTGAGTAGCAGGTCTTAGCCCACCTTAAAAATAACACTTATTTCCCTTCTATTTTTCTTGCCCCCAGTTGGATTCCTAACACAACCAGGAGCAATCCTGTTCCTATAGACATTATACTGATTGTATATTGTTCTAATTAAAAAAAAAAAGTCCATCACTCTGCAGGCCCCTGGATGGTTTTTTGGACTCTGCCGGTAATGTCTTTAGTTCTGACTGCTCCCCTGCCCACAGGTCCTGTTCCTGCTGCTGCATCCTGGGTGCTCTGCTGGCTGTTGGAAGGACTTGCATCCTTAACTGCTCCCCTCTCCACTCAGCTCCTTCCAGGCCCTAGTTCTAGTGGCTCATGCTGATGTTCTGCATGTGCCTTTCAGAGTTGGATGGGTTTAGGACCCAAAATCCTCTTCTGTAGGAACTGGGGGAAACAAAAATAGTATACACGTGGTAATACATTGAGCTTCCCAGGGTATTTGTTTTCAGAATTGTTATCATTAAAACCTAAGAACCTGGTGTATCAGCCGGACAGGTCAGAGGGGGTGGTCTTCTCTTCAGATTCCTCTCTGTCTGCACAGTGAGGGCATGAGTGTCAGTCTGCTGTTGGACCACGGACTTGCCCTGTGCTTTCACACTGATGGTGACAACTAATGATGACACGAGGAAATGTCTTCTTTGCAGGAAGGCCAAGAATAACTTACTGCTTGTACTTAAAAACTTTCTTTGTGTGGTGATTATTCATTTCATACTTTTAAACTCTTATTTAAGTGTCTTGGGATTTTACACTAAAGACATTTAAATATATTATTTCAGAATATGGTCTTCGATTGGCCAGCCATATATTTGTGAAGGAAATTTCACAAGATAGTTTGGCAGCAAGAGATGGCAATATTCAAGAAGGCGATGTTGTATTGAAGGTATAGTCATGTTCTTAACATTTTGATGAACTACAATAGAAAACAAGTTCTAGTGTGCCCACATAGCTCCTTTTCATATTTGAGTGGATTTTTCCAAGAAGAATTAGAAATCAATATTTGGGGGACTGTATAGCCTGCCATGACTATTATTCCATGTCAACACTGATGCTTTTCTTTGGGCATTGTGTCATCCTGAAGAATTAATAGCTCCAGACACATATTATTCACTAACAGGAGTTATTTTGTAGACAGATTTGCCTGTTGTTCCACTTTAAGTGGTTTTGATGACTCCTCCAGATGTTACTGAAATGTCAGCTTTATTGGTTTGCTCTTAAGTCACAGAAAGTGGCCAGGAAGAGGTAGAGGGTGTGATGTGGGCTCCTCTGGCAGAGCAGCCGTGTAGTGAGTATAGTGAAGGTTTATCATTTCGGGAAGGAGGAGTACTTTGATAGTTTAGGAAAGTGTAAAGGGAATATTATAGCTCTCAGAGCAAGCCTGGGAGCAGCTGAGATATTGCTGTCTGTGTCTCACTAAGTTAATGCTTGTATTTTTGTCATTTAGCTTCAAACTACAGTTTCTTTTCTGTTGCAGATAAATGGTACCGTGACGGAAAACATGTCACTGACAGATGCGAAGACGCTGATCGAGAGGTCTAAGGGCAAGTTAAAGATGGTGGTCCAGAGAGATGAGCGGGCTACCCTGCTGAATGTCCCTGACCTTTCCGACAGCATCCACTCTGCTGACGCCTCTGAGAGGGACGGTGAGTGTGGTTCTGTTTCTAGAGACCCTCAAGGTGATCTGTTGCTTAAAGTGGGAAGGTTGGACATGTTTAAGTCAATGCTTAAATCCACCATTATATGGGAAATTATATTTAGTAACTTTATTTCCTTTATCATTGGAGTGCCTTATATTTTACTATAATCTTGGGAAAATAAACAGCACCCTTTTGTTTAACAGATATTTCAGAAATCCAGTCATTGGCATCAGACCATTCAGGTCGATCCCACGACCGGCCTCCTCGTCACAGCCGCTCTCGGTCTCCTGACCAGCGGTCTGAGCCCTCTGACCATTCTCGACACTCGCCACAGCAGCCCAGCAGTGGCAGGTAATCCCTCTCTTGTGTAAAGTGAGACAGTGGCGTGTGCTTGGTGCACGCTTCTGGGTTTGCTAAGAAATAAAACTAGAAGATAGATTTTCTTTTGATTACTTAAATTTGCTTTGTTTCTTTATCAGTTTATGTATTTCTTAGCTAGAATAACAGAGGTCAGTCAAACTGTTTCATAAAAGGCCAAATAGTAAATGTTTTAGATATGTGATCCAAATCTTGCCACCACTCATCTCTGTCTTAGTGGCTCAAAACTACTGTGGACAGTACATAAATGAATGGGCATGGCTGTTTTCCAGTAAAACTTTATTTAAAAAAAAAAACAGGTGGCTCTTGGCTACAGTTTGCTGATCCATTGCATTAGAAGATGCTAACAAGCTTTAGGACAAACTAATGTGTATAGTAGAAGTCTTTTAGTGGAGATTACCCTGGACTTTGTTTTCCCCTGTAAAGTACACTGTGTGGTATTTATTTACGTCAAAGGGTCTGCCATGCTAGTATTATGTGACTTACCTGAGTTTATGGTCTGAGAGGGTCACATGCACATTTGAGAATCTGGGGGAAAAAAAAATGATCCTTCTCTCCAGAAAGATGCACATTCACAGATACATGTATGTAGCATTTTATGTAAGATTTCTGGATGTGCACAGGGCTCTGTTGGCCAACAGTGGACCTAGGTTTTAGCAGCAGTCCACGTGGAGCTCTTCTTTGTGCACTTAGTCAAGTCCAGAGCTGACCGGTTTAAGATTCACTGTGATTATTTGTGACTGACTTGCATGAGGGTGGTGTTCACCTAAGCCATGAAGTCACTAAAATTGCCAAGAGAAACAAAACAGATAGAATGCCCAGAAGTGGATACAGGGAGTGTTTCCCAAGGATGCTGAGGAAGCAAATGAGAAGTACCTTTCGGAAGAGAGCTTTCCTGAAGACTGTCAGAAATCACCCTGACACAGTTGTTGCACACTTCTGATTTTAGCTATTTGTAAAGCTGATTCTCTCTAAATTTGATTTTAGATTTATAAATTGTATTAACCCTGAGCTTCGTAATTAACATTATAATGATTTTTTTAAGGAATATTATAGTATGTCACATGCAAAACTAATAACTGATTACTAGTTTTGTTTTTGTTTTTTTTTGATTACTAGTTTTAACTGCTGTACGTTAACATCTTAATTCTGAAAATCTTGCTGACACAGTGCACCCCTTACCTGGAAAAGGACAGCTGCCTACAGCACATACACAACAATAGAACTGACAACCAGATGAGTCATGGGGTGAGGTGCAGTCCTAACACAGTTCTCTCCCCTAGAAGCCAGGCTGGCAGCAAGCCGTTTGGACATGATTTTCCTTTAAAAAGAAAGAAATACTCATCAAAATTTTGGCCATTTGTATCTGTTTATTGTAACCAAATTCTAAACTTCAGATAGGTCTTTTTAGTACCTACATTTTTCATTTAGATTTCCTAAATATTCGGCATCTGTAACTTTAAATGTTGAAGAGGGTTTAAAACTTTTTTTTTAGGTATCTTCCTATTATATTGGAATGTTTTACTTCTCTTGGGAGCCTCAAGTATTCTCTATAGGTGACACCAATTATATTAGATCTTTGAAAAATATAGAATCTTGGGCCTGCTTCTGAGTTCATCTGGGATGGAGGCAGGGAATAATACTTTAAGTTTCTAATATAATAGCATTCTCTTCCGCGTGTTACCACATAGTAGATCCTAAGGAGACGATAGTACTTCGGCTACAGAAGACAAAAAGTCTGCAGATTTATTTCCATATGTTTGTGCTGATATATAATTCCTGAAAATTTAACTAGCCTGCCTAAAGGCAGGATGAAAAGTAGTACCAGTTGCTTAAAGGTTTTATTTCCTCCATAAAGTTACTATTAAAACCCAGACAACTGTGCAATTTTAGTTTAGAGGGTCTTTACATTTTGAGAAACACTTTAGATATCAGTTCAGTATCAGTTCACTCACTCAGTCATGTCTGACTCTTTGTGACCCCATGGGCTGCAGCACTCCAGGCTTCCCTGTCCATCACCAACTCCCGGAGTTTGCTCAGACTCATGTCCATCAGTCGGTGATGCCATCCAACCATCTCATCCTATGTCGGCACCTTCTCCTCCTGCCTTCAATCTTGCCTAGCATCTTTTCCAATGAGTCTGTTCTTTGAATCTGGTCGCCAAAGTATTGGGAGTTTCAGCTTCAGCATCAGTCCTTCTGATGAAGATTCATGACTTATTTCCTTTAGGATGGACTGGTTGGATCTCCTTGCAGTCCAAGGGACTCTCAAGAGTCTTCTCCAACACCACAGTTGAAAGGCATCATTTCTTCTTTGCTCAGCTTTCTTTATAGTCCAGCTCTCACATCCATACACGACTCTTGGAAAAACGATAGCTTTGACTAGATGGACCTTTGTTGGCAAAGTAATGTCTCTGCATTTTAATAGCTGTCTAGGTTGGTCATAACTTGCCTTCCAAGGAGCAAGCATCTTTTAATTTCATGGCTGCAGCCACCATCTGCAGTGATTTTGGAGCCCTCCAAAATAAAGTCTGTCACTGTTTCCATTGTTTCTCCATCTATTTGCCATGAAGTGATGGGACCGATGCCATGATCTCAGTTTCTGAATGTTGAGTTTTAAGCCAACTTTTTCATTCTCCTCTTTGACTTTTCATCAAGTGGTTCTTTAGTTCCTCTTTGCTTTCTGACATAATGGTGGTGTCATCTGCCTATATGAGATTATTGATGTCTCTCCTGGCAGTCTTGATTCCAGCATGTGTTTCATCCTGCTTTAGATATAGTAGGAGAGTAAAATCCTAGTATAAAAAACACCATGGATCATTTTCCTTGTGTTGTTTGTTTGAACAGATGCTTTTGTTTTACAAATGTTATAATTCTGTGGTTTAAAAAGTGATACAAGAAGACAAGTGAAAAAAGTTTCAGTTGAGTGTGTAAAACACTACTGCCCCTCCCTGGATTTCTGAATATCTGTGTGTTTGTAAGACTGCAGTTATCTGCTGAGAATAGTAACCTTCATTTTGTCAGAAATGGAGTAACCTTCTATTGTCAGAAGCAACAGAATACAGTCATCTCTTTGGACTTTGAAGCCAGTTTTCCTGGGTTTGAGCCCCTGCCCGTCATTGGTTACTTGCACCACCTTGAATCCCTCTCTGAGCTTTAGTTTCCTCATTTGATACAAAGAAGGCATCAAACACCACAAAGTTGTGAAAGGTGATTGTAACACCTGGCGCAGATACTAGCAGCTTCCTTTATTACGGTGATTAGTAGTAGGAACAGTTCATGCTGTAGACTGTCCACATGTGCTCACATTGGCCATTTCTAAGAAGATTTCCTCATTCCATAGGCTAGTCAGTTTAAGGATAAAGTCCAGGGTTATGTTGTTGACAAGAGATTAAGGCCTCTTGGCCTTTTGACTCAAGTGCTTGCCCTTCCTGGAGTAGAGAAAGAAGGGGAAGGTTACTCAAGGGAACAGAAACCTTCAGAGCCTTCCCTTGTGACCTACGTAGGTTCCTCTACGTGATGTTCTTTTCTTAGAGAGCTGAGTTCTGAGCACAACACACGTGCTCACTTCTTCCTTACAATCAGATGAACGGTGTACCCTTATTGTTGTCTTGAACAGCAGCTGCCAAACTGCAGCTTGTGGTCCAGATCCAGCCTACTGCCTGGTTTTGCAAATAAAGTTTTATTGGAACCCATCCTACAGTGTCATAATTATGAAAAGTTGGCAGAGAGTGCTTGGCCCACGGAGCCATTTACAGAAAAAGTCTGCCAGTCCCTCCCTGGTCTAGGATGTTATAATAGTTTTGTTTGTAAATTAAAAAATGGTATGTGTGTAGAGAGAATTATTACAGTGATTTTGTTAAATCATTTGATGCTTGTTGCTAGGTTTGTTCTGTATATTTTATTCAGTGTCGTTCCACTGCCTGCTCTGGACTGAGACTCTGCTCAGGATGGAGCTGGGGGTCCTCACTGGGGCACTGCCTCGTGCTGATTGACAGGACTGTCAGTAAGGGGACTCGTCACTATAGAGTATTTGAGGTGCAGAGTGAGTTCCAAGCCTCTGCCTAGCTATACTGCACTCTCCCTAGTTGTTAGAGTTACTTACCAGGCTCATTTTGTGAGTTTTCTCTGTAGAGGAGCAACATATGTTTACGCTGTGGTTCTGTTGTATAAACTGTTTTAATGTGACTCTTGTGCTACTGATTTATCGTAGGCAGGTACACTGTTGAAAAACTCTATTGCAGTAAAAGCTCAAATTAATTAGGATATGGTTCATATGTAGAAAATTTGAATTGTAAAGGTTATATTTTGTATTACTTAGTCATTTCTTATATACATATGCATATATGGAAAGAAGGCTTCTCTCTGGTCACCTTGTCTTCAGGGGAGCCAGTGAGAAGGAGCCACAGTGGAGGACGGGTCCAGAGTAAGGTAGAGAGTACAGCTCTCAGCTTGTTGGGAGAACAGCATGGCAGCCAGTGGGGTGGACCACAGAAGCGGAGGAGCCAGTGCTTTGGAGTTCTTGGAAATTTTTCTCTTTTTTCTGGTTTTGGAAAGTTGGTTGGGGAGAATGTGAAACTTTAAAACAGTTGTTTTCTAAGTTGAATTGTTACTGAAGGTTTTTTTGGTAAGATTCTTTGTAATGTTGGAAAGTGAGTGGAATGTTGATGACCTATTCTGAACTTCTGTTGTTGAGGGTAAGCGCTGACTGTTATTTTCAATCCTTGGGAATTTTAGGTTACTGGATTAGAACTCCAGAGTGACCTTTTGTTTATTGTACTCTTTGTAAGGGTCCAAGCTGAAGGCAGGGTCACAGTTGATAACGTTTCTCTAGTTAGTGGAGACCCCGGTGTAGTGATGTTGTGGATATTATGTAGTGATGGATTTTAACTTCTAAGCAGAGACTGTGGGCCCAGTGGTACCAAAGCAAGCTTAAATATTGTACTTTATTGTCACTGTTTTTAAAGTAAAAAGTATACATTCTATTTACTCCATCAGCTGGGAATTATTTTCTTATACAAGTACAGTATAAAACAAAATATTTAAAAACAGACCACTTCACTTACGTATAAAAGTGATGAGTATGTGAACTTTTATTTCTGCTTTTAAATAATGTAGGACAGTTCTTTATTTCCTTTGAGAGAATGTTAATAAAAAATGAAGAGTGTGGTAACACTGGTCTTATTAAAAGATCAGCCAAACATCCTGCACAGTCCAGGGTTGTTTTACTCAAAACATTAATCCAAGTGCCTAACAGTCACCCAACCAGTGAAGCCCTGGCAAGGATGCCCTTCCTTCGTAGTTTTTCTTCAGTCATTCCTTACTAAAAGCCCTTCCTTCTTAGTTTTTCTTCAGTCATTCCTTACTAAAAGCTGTTCATTTCTTCAAAAATTACACTTGCAGAATGATGGGTCTGTTTTCTCCTAATTCAGGTGGCTAGGTTACAATGTTGTCACCATCGAAACAAACGAACACGCAGGAGGAGAATCTCTGTGCAGACTGATAGGTATCATGAAAGCCCCTTGTCACAGTGAGCAGTACAGTCATTATTTCTTCAAAAGCATACACCACATGTATTTCTAGGAGATGTTGCAGTGTATAAAGAACAGATTTTAAATTGTGAGAGCTTAGCTTGCAGATACAGTCCAGTGGATGTATGGTGGTCATTCCTTGCTCTCTCAGCATGCCCAGGGGCAGCTCTTGGCATCTCTGCCTGAGCACCTGCCCAGAATCTCCATAGCGCTCACTCTGCCTTGCTCACCCTCTAATCCATTGTGCCGTGCTGTAATTTTTGAGTTGCTGTCAAGGAGAAACTGCAGTGTGTAATATCTGTGTGTTTGCATGTATAACTTAGGGGATTAACTGGTGGGAGCATTCTGAGTTACCAGACTTGAGTGCACCTTGGTTTTTCTTCCTCATATGTGTTAGGGGCCCACCGTCCTGAACTCTTGTTAGTGGAGAAGAACTTGGGAGCCTGGTTTAAGTTACTTTCTGAGTTTCTATTTTTTACTGTTAATTAGGGGCGAGATAGTCCTGTGGTCTTTAAAGGGCACCTAGTTTTTGTTTTCTTTCTAAACTATGTAGTTCTTGCCAACCTGTATGCAGTAAATGTTTCTGAAAAGAAGGTATAAATTTGCTTTTGTAGGATGAGTCATTTCTTAGGTAACAGGAAATGGGCTTTATAAAAGGGTGTCTTATTACAGTAAACATTCAGCTTCAGTTTATTTCCTATATTCAGATTATTTTTAAATAAGATATAACCAGTCCATTGGGAGGTGTTTGAGAGCTAGAAATCAGAAATAAAACTTGAAGAGTTGACAGTCTGGTATATTTCATCAGGGTCCAAGAAACAGCACAGTTTCAGCAGAACAGGTTTAATAGGAGGATTAGCCAGTTAGGAAATGAAAGAGAACTCTGAAGAATGTGTGGATCACACGTGAGGAGGTCAACAGCAGTGGTGCTGAGGTGGAGCCTGCCCCACACGCCCGAGGCTTATTATGGGGTGTCGCTGGGTGGACTTAGAGGGAACCTGCCCTCCAAGGGCCCAGGGAAAGCAGTGCTTGAGGACCTGTCTTGTCAGAGACCAAGTGCCTGAGCACCCTCAGAAGTGTCAGGAAGCTGCTGCCGCTGAGCCGCCCTCCCGCAGTGTGCTCCGCCTGCGGCCTGCCTACTGAGGGGACCTGGAGGAGGAAACCCCTTCCCCTGTCCGGGTCTCTCCAGGCCCCTCTGACCCAGCTGCCTGCTCTCTGCCTGCACTAAATGGCCCCAGACAGCTGTGACCTCACACCTGAAGTCTTGCTCTTAAAGCCGTCTATTGCTGATCTGGTTGAGTGTGTGTTATATCTGCTATTCTCACACACAGTTGATGGGATAAGACTTAAGGCTCTGTTCCCATTGAGTTTGTTTATGTGACTAAAAACTCTCTCAGAGACTATCTTAACACTTGTGCTCTACAGAACTTTGGGGCTTCCCAGGTGGCGCTAGTGGTAAAGAACCCGCCTGCCAATGTAGGAGACATAAGATTCTCATCCCTGGATCAGGAAGATGCCCTGGAGGAGGGCATGGCAACCCACTCCAGCATTCTTGCCTGGAGAATCCCATGGACAGTGGAGCCTGGCGGGCTACACTCCATGGGGTCACAAAGAGTCAGACACGACTAAGCAGCTAATGCTTTCAAATACATGCTGGAGTTTGATGGCTGAGTACACCAAAAAACAATGTGTAAAATACCTCATTTATAATTTATGATTACTTACTGATTTATTGTAATTGATTATGATTACTTCATGATTTATGGTTCTTAATATTTTAACTATATTGAGTTAAAATGTATTATTTGATTTCACCTCATTTAATAAGTTTTAGAAAATTTCAAGCTACATAAATGACTTTCTTCATGATTGTACTAACAGCATGGCTCTAGATCTGTGTGTATTGAATAATGCCTCCACCTTTTGGTAGATAATGGAAATGCACTAATAAGAATAATGATTTTTTTAAATATTGATCGTGTGAACAGTTTAATAGAATGATGTGAGTTCCACTGATCTGCAGTGTTAAGGTGTAGTAATTACGTTAATGAAAGGTGGTAGTCAGAAGAGAATGAAAATTAGCCAAAAACGAAATACTTGTGGGATTTTTGTGTGCTGTACGGAGCAGGAGCCCTATTACAAGGCCTGTTACCATTGGGGAGGATGTGCACATTAAAATATTACCTTTGATTCTTAGTTATCATCAGTGTTACTTAGTCATGTTGTAGATTCAGGAAGTTTTTTTTTTTCAGTTACAGGAAAGGAAGAAAATCGATTGGAATTGGAAATTGTTTTTTAAACTTAAAACTTAAAAAAAAGATCTGTTGGTGCGTGTGAGCTCTCTCTGGTTAGAGAGAATGGGAGCAACTCTAGACATGGTGTATGGGCTTCTGAATGCAGTTTTCTCTGGTTATGGACAGGCTTCAGTAGTTGTGGTACATGGGCATATTTGCCCCGAGGCACATGGAATCTTCCCAGACCAAGGATCAAACCCTGCATTGGTAGGCAGATTCTTAACCATGAGACTGCCAGGAAAGTCCAGAAATTTGATCTTTATTAAACAGATAGTTTTAAGCCAGTTGGAAAGCAACAGAATTCTGTAGAACTATTAAAATTATGTAGTTCTTTAATTGTGTTCTTTTCAAAATGTTCATATGTACATTTGTATTTTTAGAGCAAAGAATGCAAGAAGAATTTACTATTTTGTATTGCTGTTTTTATTATGAATCGCCTAGAACAGTTTGCAGATAGCTTAATTGTATTTATTTATACTGAGACTACTTGTATGTGAGATATTAATACATCGTGTGTCAGTTGCTCAGCCATGTCTGAGTCTTTGCAACCCCATGAACTGTAGCCCACCAGGCTCCTCTGTTCATAGAGTTCTCCAGGCAAGAATAATGAGTAGCTCAGTGGAGTGAATAGTCATTCCCTTCTCCGTGGGATCTTCCCAACCAAGGGACTGAACCTGGGTTTCCCATATTGCAGGCACATTCTTTACTATCTGAGCCACCAAGGAAGCCCACCCCATTGTTATATAAGCAATGGCTAAAAAGTTTAACCTTTTATGATTTAAAAGTAGTTCATTCTGGTTTGAGCTAGAAAATATCTTGGCATATGTGTGTGTGTGTTTTGTGTGTGTGTGTGTGTGTATTTTACTAAAAGACTGTTTTACTTACATGCAGCTCTTTTAATACATATTATTTAAAACTGGAATACACCCTCCCCAGAGTAGTTAAACTAACTTAAAAATAGAACTCTGAAAACTTTTCTTATAAAAAAAGCATATGTTTTATTCTTTCAGGAGGACATCAGGAAGAAAATTTTTTCCTGGTAAGGGACAAATTCTTTAAAGTTAGACTTAATCTCATCTTTAAATAATCATTGTTTTAAAATACTTTAAAATTTTTCAGTCTTTTTATAAGAAGATGTGACCTTATGGACTGTAGCCCACCAGTCTCCTCTGTCCATGGGATTTCCAGGCAAGAAGACTGCCGTGCCCCCTCCTCCAGGGCATCTTTCCCACCTAGGGATTGAACCCATGGCTCCTATGTCTACTGTATTGCAGGCAGATTTCTTTACTGTCTGAGCCACCTGAAAATTGAAACAGTCAAGATAAATCTAAGGTTTCTCTGGGCTGCTGTTGTATCTGCGTCCCCCTTTGTGAACCGGTGTCACCGCCATCTGTCTGGTAGTTCTGCACATGGGGGCGGGGGGGGTGGGGTGTGTGTGTGTGTGTGTGTGTGTGTGTGCACGCGCGCGTGCACATGCGCAGCTGTGGGAAAAAGTGGTCTTTAATACCTCAGTGGTGTCGCACTACATGTATTCTGCCATTTGTTCTTCACATTTTGTTTTGGGGCTATTTTCGTATCTCTGGTTACAACATGTTTCATTGTAAGTTTAAGATTTTAGTTTTTTATCTTCAATTATGAAAGCATTTTATGCTCATTAGAACAAGTGGCACAGGCCACAGCTACCAACTCCACTACATCTGGATCTTAGACTTGAAGTAAGCTTTTCTCTGTATTTGTGTCAACGTTTAGCATCATATATAGAGTTTCTGTGTGTTGTACAAAGAATCTTAAAATATCAGGCTCTGCACGTTACTCCCCAGCTGTTAGCTTATGTCACATAACACAAGGTAAGCATCCTTTTAGCTTTTTCATTTGATCAGAAATTTTCCATATTATGGAAAGTCTTTTTCTAGGTCTTTTTCATTTTTGCCCATGGGTTCGTATATTGGCTTTTTTAACCGCTAAAATACTTAAAGTGTGTGTTGGCATTTAAAATTTTTCATGGTTAGTGCCAGATTACTTTCCAAAAGTAGTGTTTACATTTTTATCTTAAAATTGAAGTATATTTAATTTACAATATTAGTTTCAAGTGTGTAGGAAAGTGATTCAGTGATACATACGTGGCAGTGCTTTCATTCGTTTCTCAGAATTCCATGTGTACCAGTCTGGTGGGTGCAAAACGGTAACTTCTTATCAGTTGATTCCCTGACTAGTAGTGGAACTGACCATCTTTGTGTGATATTATCCATGTTGAATTTCTTCTTTAGTATATTTCTGGTTCATTTCTGTTGCTCATTTCTCTGGGGTGTTGGTTTTTCATGGCTTTTGAATTTTTATCTTGCTTTTTAGGGAGAGCTCCCCTAGTCTAGGTTTGTATAGATGTATAATTTTTAATGCTATTGTTGTAGAGATATTTTTACCCTTTCATTTCCATCTGATTGTTGAGGATATTTAATTCTCAATGTAATTAAAGTTATTTTAATTCAAATAATTTTTAATATTCTTTTATACTCATTAAAGTTTTCTGCCAGTATTTCAGGCGCATTATTGCATGATTCTGTCATCCGAGTTCAGATAGTGGTAAATAACAGTAATGTTGGCAGGTGTCACTGTGCTGTTACTGATTTTAGAGCAAATAGATTCAGTGTTTAACTACATAATATGATAATAGCTCTTGGTTTCGGAAAATAGTTTCATTATTATGTTGCCTGATCTTTGCTTTATTTGTGACTTTTATTAGGAATGGCTGTTGATTGTTTTCACATGCTCATTTGGCTAGTATTAACTTTTTCTGTAATGTTTGGATAGAATTGTGTGGTAGACATCTAATGCTGAGCCAGTCTTGTACTCTTGAAACAGCCCTCCTGTGACCACTGTATCATTATAATAATCCTCTAATACAGTGTTATTTTCCCTTAGTATTTTATTTGGAATTTTCCCCCTCCATTTATCTTTTTTTTTTTTCCCCATTTATTTTTATTAGTTGGAGGCTAATTACTTTACAATATTGTAGTGGTTTTTGCCATACATTGACATGAATCAGCCATGGATTTACATGTATTCCCCATCCTGATCCCCCCTCCCACCTCCCTCTTCACCCAGTCTCTCTGGGTCTTCCCAATGTACCAGCCCCGAGCACTTGTCTCATGCATCCAACCTAGGCTGGTGATCTGTTTCACCCTTGATAATGCGAGGGTGGGATGTTTAGAGAGAACACCTCCATTTATCTTTTAAAATATTTGTGTCTTCTTATTTGGTACTGTTAATTATCAAGATTTGGGTGTTAAGCTTCTGTTAGCCTAAGGTTTGGAGAAGGCAGTGGAACCCCACTCCAGTACTCTTGCCTGGAAAATGCTTTGGACGGAGGAGCCTGGTGGGCTGTAGTCCATGGGGTTGCTAAGGGTCAGACATGACTGTGCGACTTCACTTTCACTTTCGTGCATTGGAGAAGGAAATAGCAACCCACTCCAGTGTTCTTGCCTGGAGAATCCCAGGGACGGGGGAACCTGGTGGGTGCCGTCTCTGGGGTCTCACAGAGTCAAACACGACTGAAGTGACTTATGTATGTATGGGATTTTCTACAATAATAAGTCTTTAAAAAGTGAATTAGGAAGCTTTCTATATTTTTCTGTGATCTAGGATGATTGAAGAAAAATACTACTAGGTTTTCCAGAGTTGGGAGAACTCCACTATAAAATCTTCTACCAATACAGTAAATGGTAGATCTTGACTTATCTTTTTATGTGAAGCATATGTATTGGCCTCTTTATATATATGTAGATAGATAGATAGATAGATAGAAAAGTTCACTTTTTATAGTTTGTATTTTTCTGGGGAAACTGTTGATGGACACTGAGTTTTGTTTATTGCTAGTCGAACTGCTATCAGAGTAAATATTCTTATAAAGTCTTGGACATGTATGTGTGTGTTTCTTCAGGATAAATCTAAGAGTAGGATTCCAGGTTTTTGTGTATGTGCATTTTTGTTGTTGTTATTGTCTTGATAAATAACTCCTCTTTTTCCCTCAAATACTTGTACACTCTTTTTTGTGTTTACTCTTATTTCTACTGTCCTTTTCCAAATGTCTGTATCTCTGTGTCCTTCTTACAGCTTGATATGATTGGAGAACTCTCACGAGTAGTAAGAGCTCTAGTTTTTTGTATTTGCATTTGCCTTGTTACTAGTGAGGTTGAATATTTTTTGTTTATTGTCTGTGTTTATTCACTCTTTATTGGTGAATTTCCTCTTCCTAGTAGTCATTTTTTCCTGAATTGTCTCTTTTAAACTGATGTATAGTTCTTATATATGCTAAATATCAAATCCTTATTATATGTATTGTTGGATCAATGTGTAGTTTTAAATTGAACTTCTGTTACATTTTGTTTGGTCAAATTGCTAATATTCGGTTGTTTGAACTTCTAAAATTCATTTGGTTCTACATATGACATTTTCTCCAATTATTTCATACCTTTTAAACCTTTTTATGTATTTACTTGATATATTATGGCTTTTGTTAATTGGGACTTACTTTAAAAGTATTTTTGATAATACTTTTTAAAATGGTATTTTATGTTTAGGGCTTTATCTGACATTGATTTACTTTTATGTCATCGATATATGCAGTGAGCTAGATTTTCTATATTAGTGAACAGTTCTGATACTGCTCATTACACACTATTCTGTTCCAGCAGCTTTGGCCTGCTGCTTCCATGATAAACTTTGGTCCTACAGAAGTATCTGTGCATTTTCTGTTTTTCGACGTGGATCTGTGGCAGTGCTACTCTAGTTTTAATTACTAAGTTTTTTACAGTATTTTGATATCTTTTAGAGGAAGTCCTTTGTCATCCTTTCTTGACATTGTCTTGGCTGTTCTTGTACTCTTTACAAATGATTTTCATGATGTGCTCATAACTTTGTTTTACTGATGTACAGTCTCCGGAGCAGAGAGGAAGAGAGAATTTCGAAACCTGGGGCTGTCTCAACTCCGGTAAAGCATGCAGATGATCACACACCTAAAACAGTGGAAGAAGTTGTAGTTGAGCGAAATGAGAAACAAGCACCCAATCTTCCAGGTAAGCCTCACTTACGAAATATGAAGTGCAGGAAACATTCAGTCAAACTAAACTGTTTTACAATTTACAGAATTATATTTACAGGAGATACAAAGATACAGTTACTACTACTGCTACTATTGCTGTTACCTACTACCTATGTAGGTAACTACCCATGGAATTTTTCTATGTCTCCAGCATTTTCTACGTGGATAGGAGGTCACTGTAGATGAGTAGGCATTCTTGAATGTTTTTCAAATATTCTATGTAGAAATTATTCATGGTTCACAGCTGTTCACAGTGAGTGAGGTTGTTTTTCAAACACTGCTCATTAAAGGGAAACATTAGAAGTTACCTTGCCAGTGGACAGTGTTTTCAGAAACTCTTTATGAAGTGTACCTTGACGAACTGGATACGAGACCACACATGAAAACCTGCAGGGTTCTGAGATATCCTGCAGGGTTGCTTAAAAGGCCTAGAGGTTCCGATTCTATTGTCCCTCAGGTCCTTCTCCCAAAACCTCTTTCTGCTCTGCTTGCTTAGTCTCAGGAATGTGGATATTTAAAAATAAATGTTACAGTAGTTAAGAAAGTGACAGTCCCAGCAGAGAAATGTAAGGATTCTCTCTTCATACATTCCTCTGTTATTCTTCCCTAAAAAGTAGATTCTTTCAGACTTTAACAGCTGGAGCTATGGAAAGCATAGGTGACCATGCAATGTACATACATATAAAGATATCAGAATATACGACTGTAAAATGTACCCTGATAGACACATATGTAGTATATATGTCCCTGATCAGGTTCTCTGAACTTCGATTTCCACTGTATTTTGCAGACTTTTTATTGTTTGGTTATGCAGTGGTTGCTTGCACTGTTATTCCATTTTGTACAGTGTTTGCTGCACAACTTAGATTTTCTCTTCTTTCAGAACCAAAGCCTGTGTATGCCCAGGTAGGACAGCCAGATGTGGATTTGCCCGTTAGTCCATCTGATGGCGTCCTGCCCAATTCAACTCATGAAGATGGCATTCTTCGGTAATGTGGCTTTAAACTTGCGTTGTTTTCTCTGCCTGTTACTGATCATGGTTTAGAGTGAGTGTTCAATTGTGACCTGTATTACAAATGCTTTTATACATAGTGTGTGCTGCATAATGCTCTGATTAGACTTTCGTTTGTTATAGTTTTTAAATTGTTTATATGATAGAATCAGAGATTAGAGGAAAACATACTTCTTCGAATGTTTACTTCTTTCTCACCACTATTTTCTACCTAGGTTTTGGATCAGAAATTAGAAAATTGTTTTCTGGATTTCTGTAGTGGTCCAGTGGTTAAGAGTCTACACTCCCTATTCAGGGAGCATGAGTTTAATCCCTGGTCAGCGAAGATCACACATGCTATGTAGTGTGACCAAAAAGAAGAAAAACTTTCTAGTTAAACATGAGAATTTTCACAGGCATTCTCAATCCCTAGCTTTATAAAAAAAAAAAAAAGTTTCTCCATCTCAGCACCCTGACTGAGGCCAGATAACTGTTTATCGTGTGAGTGTCCTATACATTGTGGGTGCTGAGCAGCATCCCTAGCCAGCGGGGGGCAGTAGTGTGCATGTGAACACACACACACCCTGGTTGTGACAACTAAAAACACCTGCAGATGCTGCCAGATGTTCCCGGAGGCAGGATCACCCGGACTGAGAACCTGCTCTAGATCAGTCAGCACCTCAGAAGTCAGTGTTTGATTTCCAAACATTTCATTACTTTGTATCTTATATACTGAGACTGAGATGTAGATTTTTTTAATATCCATATTTCAAACAGTCATAATCATCTAGTTTTTTGATGCCTCTGTGGGAAAAAGAGAGGTGACAGGATGTGAATAATAGAAAATTACCGAATCTTCTAAAGTAGGTTAGATTTAGATCCCTGCTCTCATCTGATCTCTGTGCTGAAGGAAATTGGGTTGTTACTCTAAGACCCAGCATGGGAGAAATAGCTTCTGAAATAGATGGGAGTGTCACAAGTTTAAAATTACACATTTTAATATTAGGTAACTGATAATTCAAAATTTCATAAATGAAAGGAATTATCTTCTTGTTTTTCCTTTCTTAAGACTTGCCCGAGCACTTTCCTGACTCTTTAAGGTTTTACCAAAACTTTGTTAGATTCCAGAGCCTTGTTTGCCAGAAGGAGCCCTAAAGGACAGACATGGAGAGAACTGAGGAGTGGGCAGGGTTTGTATTTGGGGTTGCTCACTCACACTCTGGATGTGTTTGAAGCAGAGGCTTCTGCTGCTGTGTGTGGTGGATACAACAGAGGGCCAAGAGTAAAGTACCCCATCTCGGTCACATGACCCTGAGGTGGAGCCTGGAGCTGTTCTCGAATGGTGGTTTTTAAAAGCCAGGTCTTCCTGAAGGACACAGACTGCAGTCCACTGTTGTTACCTTTTGAGGTGCTCTAGGTTGGTCAGTGTTAGGGGAGGACTTAGGGCCCTGGAATCTTAAGGACTTTAAGGGGGTGCTTAAAAGAGCTCTCTGGATGGTTGACTTTGGGAGAGGAGGCTCTTGATGCAGGTGGAAAAGTAGATTCCACCACGAGCAAGGGGCTCACCATCCATGATCCATAGATTCGAGGGACCTCCAGTGCCACCAGCCCCGGCAGTAAGTGACCTTGTCTGATCTACATGCTCTGAGGTTTCTGCCCAGTTCATCGTTAGCTCATGTGGAGGAACCAGATCTAGTGGGACTACCTTGTAAGTCCTAAAAGCCAAGGTGGTCTTTAGTTGGTTTAAAGAAGTAGGCATCTGTCTCTGTCCCCTCAACTCATTCATTCATTGGTTGATTTGTGTTTTTTAGTTACTACTAACTTCTACTTATTTGCTCACTGTTACTTTAAAAGAACTTTTCTACATTTCATGTCCAGATAGGTGTAAAAGACTTGTGTCTTCTTGTCTCTGAATGTGGGATAGCTATGGAAACCTAGAAGGGTAATTTGTAATTATGTATGTAATTTGTTATTAATTACCCTAAAGGGTTATCTGTAGTTACTAGTAGCCATTCTTCTGTGGCATTCTTAGTATTTGTTTCAGGAGTGTCAAGAGTTTTGACCCTGTGCCGATAGTAGAGGAATTAATGTGTCTTCATTAGTTCTTTTCCATTCTTTCCAGCATGAAGAAATTAACATGGGCTCATCCAGAAAGGCTGGATGGTGAGCTTTTTGGTTTAAAGTTCAAAGGGGCTTCAGAGCAAGTAAGCTGTGTGAGCTACTGCAAGAGCCCCTGGCTGAGGAGTTTGAAAAGCACTGTCTGTTGGGCACAGTGCTTAGAGCTGGATTTTGACTCCTGGTATTAGGGAAATTTGTCAATTTACACTTCAGTTTCTACCTTTGTACAATAGGACTTCTCAGTTATTAGCCATTGTTAATATACATATCCAAGAGTCAGAGTTGGGAAAACATGTTTTCATGAAGTAATTTTACAGTTATTATGTAAAACAGTACTAACATATTACATTTGGATATTTCAGAACTTATTTTTGTTAGCTAGAAATTAAAAGAAAGTGCTATTAAATTTGATTTGGAGTTCTAATGCTAAATTTTATTAAGTAAATCAGTGATATGGGGGAAATTCCAGATATGATGGTCCTTTGTTTTATTCTAATATGGTTTTCATTATAGCAGTTTGCTGTAACTGTTTAAGCTTCTCTTAACTGGTTCAAATGAAGTATTTGTTTTAACAGGCCCAGCATGAAGTTAGTAAAATTCAGGAAAGGAGATAGTGTGGGTCTGCGGCTAGCTGGTGGAAACGATGTTGGCATATTTGTAGCTGGTGTTCTCGAAGACAGCCCTGCTGCCAAAGAAGGCTTGGAGGAGGGCGACCAGATCCTCAGGGTATGTCCGTGATCAGCACACATGGTTTCAGATACTTAGGTTTCTAGAGCAAGGCATCAGACATAGCAGATCTGTTATGATGAGCTTGTAATCTGTGTTAAAAGAACGTGGGACTCCATCAGGTTCCTGCCTCTGCTGTGCTCGCGTCTATGTTAAGTGTGACTGCACAGTATGCAGCTTTGGTTTTATTTTAATCACTCATATTTGTAGAATGTGGAAAAACCAAGTCTTAGAGCCCACTAGGTCTCCTAGTTATCTCCAGTTCAGCTGAGCATTCCTGCTGGCTGGACTCTGCTGTGGGCCCCAGCCTGCCAGCAGGGTAGCATCAGGTATGCAGCCTGTGGGGCCCCCTTACCCAGTGATGGCTCAGGTGTGCCAAGGCGGGTGTGTCTATCGGGTCCACCTGTAAGCTGCTCTTACTCTGAAGCTTCACATCCACAAGGATGAGAGTCCAGGAAGGCCCAGCTTAGAGGCAGTGTGCCAGTGGGCTCTTTGTGTTTTTGTTTCTTTTCCATAAACAGTGTTACCTAGTAACATAGTACCATCTTTATTCATCTCCTCTCTTTTTAAAATATCCAAACCTCCTGCTGGATATGGACCAGCTCTCAAGTGGGAGTTCCTGCCTCACCTCTGCTCTGCTCTCTTCTTCCTTCTCCTCCTGCCCCAGAGTCTTGACTCCTTTGTTCTGAGTCCTCCCTCCTTGCCCCTTGGTTCCTCATCTGCCTTGTGTTGTCTGTCTTTCTCCTCTGGCTGTTGAACTTGCAGGTAAGGTGGCCTCCTTCCCTGCCAGCTTGTGTCATGAGGCCATGTGGCCTGCCTTCCACCTTCACCACGGCTCAGGGTGGATTTCCGTGAGGCACCACCAACCTGATGGCATCTTCAGCCCTCGTTTTTCTGTATTTCTTACTCGTGTTTTAACCTTAAGTAATTACTTTCTTCTTTGGATTCTATGACACTGTCATTCTGGCCCTCCTAGTTGATCAATGTTTCAGTTCTTTGCCCACTACCTTCTTTAATCATTCTTCCTAAAACCTGGCACATGTTCAGCAACCCCCGTTTCCTCTTGCTTCCCTGTCTCCATGTTGGGTTTGGTCACTTGAGGCAGCAGCTCACAGTCAGAAACCACCCTCTGAGCATGGGGTGAGCTCCCTCAGGCCGTGGTGGCCACCTGTGGCTGCTCTGTCCCCCTTCCCCTTCACACTTGCATGGAAGAAGGTCAGGGCATTCACTGGCTCTGCCTGGCTGATTTCCACTCGATGTTGTATTTACAATGTTTGTGTTTTCTCAGATACAACGTTGATAATTAAGTAGACCTATTCTCTTACCCACTCCATATGCTGTTTGAAGTAATCGTATGTCGTTTAAAAATATTTCTTATAATTTATTTTTGTTTTGTATCATTAAGGTAGTATATATTGAAAACATTTTCTCTTAATGTGGAAAATTTCCAGAAGATAAGTAGAAGGAAATCTCCCTGTTACCTGCATACAGTCACTGATGACATTTACATTAGGTCCTCAGGGGTATCTGATACGAGTGAGCACTGACCTGGCAGACTCTGAGCCTGTGTTGTACACATGCTCTTACTGAGGTGGCCCAGCGCACACGGTGTTTCCTTCTGATTGCTTCTCGGAGAGTCCTAAGAAGTAGGGCTCTGTTGTACAGTCAGGACTTTAATTTCAAAGTTTAAATCAAGAGATTTTACAATAATAAGTCATTGGAATTAGATGTTGGCTTTCTTGGTCTGAACTGATTGGAATTTGCAGTGTATGATCTCTAATATTGCATGGCACTGTCACTGTTTAAATGAATTTATACTTTAACTCACTTTATATACTTGGTTTCTGCTTGTTAGAAACTAGGGTCTTTTCTCCAAAAATAAATATTTTAACTTGTGGAGATGTGATATTTCTGGAGTAGATAAACTCTAGAAATACTTGTTTCCTGTGTAGTTAAATGCTTTTTATCTTAAAATATGGCCAGTAGTAATTTGTGAAACGTTATTTTAACAGGTAAACAATGTAGACTTCACAAATATCATAAGAGAAGAAGCTGTCCTCTTCCTGCTTGACCTCCCAAAAGGAGAAGAAGTGACCATATTGGCTCAGAAAAAGAAAGACGGTGAGTTACTTTCAGGAAATGGAGAAAATAAACCTGGAGATATGCTGGACTACTTAAAAAGGAATTTTAATGTTAATGTTTTTAATAAATCACTCAAAGGCAAGTGATAAACGAGTTTTTTAACCCCACGGATTTTGTCATTTAGGGGCACACAGCCTTTACACTGTGGCGCTTCTCTGGTGGGTCAGTAGTAAAGAATTCTGCCAATTCGAGAGATGCGGGTTCGATCGCTGGGTCGGGAAGATAACCTGGAGGAGGAAATGGCAACCCCCTCCAGTATTCTTGCCTGGAGAATCCCATGGACGGAGGAGCCTGGTGGTCTACAGTCCATGCGGTCACAAAGAGTCAGACACGATTTAGTGACTAAACAACATCAACAATCTTACACTGTCCTTGTTAGCACAGCACAATAATGGGACCAGCCACAGTCTCTGGTCTTCTGTTTAAGGTGCCATCCATGGGAAAATTGTATACTCTTCCACACAGAACTGTACTTGGGCAGCTTCTGAATTTTGTATTGATGTTTCCTAAGCAGTATGCTCTGATGTTTGTTGGCATTAATTTCAAGAGAATGACTAATTTTCTGTGATTAAGAAGATTCACTTTTCATTTAGAACAGACATTGTCTCTCAAGCTTGGTACTGTTGATGTTTTGAACCAAGTAATGTTGTGAAGGCCGTCCCATGTATTAACACTTCAAGCTGTTTGAGATGTCCTCCCTCTGCTCACTAGGTGTCTGTAGTGCACACACCTTCTTTCAGCACATGGTTGCTGCTATCAGAAACGTCTCAGTGCATGCCAGCCCTCTCACCCGACGGGTATGGACTTGCCCTCATTTGAGAGCCACAGTTTAGAGAGCAGGAGCGTCTGTGCAGGGCTGAGGTGGGCCTGTTAGGTGACCGAAGCAGGAAGCACATGTGGCTCTGGACGAGTTGCCTGATGGGTGTCTGCAGTAGTTTCCTCATCCAGGAGTGGGGAGTGCCAATAGTCACCATGTCATGAGCTCACGGTAATGCCCACGAGACAATATTTAGGAAGGAGCTACTGTTAGTTGGATATGGTTGTTTTTGTCATTGCTAACGTTATCAATAGAATCTTCACCTAATGTATTCTATTCATATTAATTTCTTTCTCCACTCATTATTGATTACATTTTGTTTCCGTTTAGTTTATCGTCGCATCGTAGAATCCGATGTGGGTGATTCTTTCTATATTAGAACCCACTTTGAATATGAGAAGGAATCTCCCTATGGACTCAGTTTTAACAAAGGAGAGGTGTTCCGTGTTGTGGACACTCTGTACAATGGGAAGCTGGGCTCCTGGCTTGCCATTCGGATTGGCAAAAACCATAAGGAGGTGGAACGTGGCATCATTCCCAACAAGAACAGGTATGAGCGCTCCGCTGCGTCTCGCAGAGCATGTAAAGGAATGAGGAAAAGGTTTCAGCCCCACGGGGAGTCTTCACTGTACTCACCATGTCTAAGACTCACCTAGTTTTATAAACTCCTTTATTTTAATTTAAGCATTAAGGTTTACATTCCATGCAAAGTTCTGTCCGGGGTTTTGATGTTGTGTTCCACCACCAGTCTGTGCATTTTGTTCTGTGTTCTCTTGTGTAGAGCTGAGCAGTTAGCCAGTGTGCAGTACACACTTCCCAAGACAGCAGGGGGAGACCGCGCTGACTTCTGGAGGTTCCGCGGCCTGCGCAGCTCCAAGAGAAACCTGCGCAAGAGCCGAGAAGACCTCTCGGCCCAGCCAGTCCAGACCAAGTTCCCGGCGTATGAGAGGGTGGTTCTTCGAGAAGGTAGTCTGTTTCCTGTCGACCAGCCTAATACCTTTTAATGTCGGTTTGCCTAAGACAGAAAAAGCATAAACTATGTTTTTTTCATCTGAATCTTCTCAGCTGGATTCCTGAGGCCCGTAACCATTTTTGGACCAATAGCTGATGTTGCCAGGGAGAAGCTGGCAAGAGAGGAGCCAGATATTTACCAGATCGCAAGTAAGTGGTCTCGATGCAGACTTTCAGTGGGGTTGAGGGTGTTTCTTTACTAGCTGCTACTCTAAAGGTAGATCTGACACATTTACCTGATAGAAGTAACACTTTTGTAAGTGAAAATTTGCTGCTGACCCCACGTGTTTAATTGGAGGGAAATCTGAGTGATGGTGTCCTTACTTTACCAGGTCCCTCTCCCTTAGCCCACAGTCACGTTTAATCCTGACAATATCCCGGGGCAGCTGTCCAAATGTTCACCCAGAGCTCGGCAAGCTGGGTGCACTGCCCACCTCCCTAGTTGGGGTGTCATGAGGACTACCAGTTAAGTCACACACTCGGCTCTGAACCCAGCTCTTTCTGGCTCCAGCCCGGCTTTTTTAGTCATTAAGCAAATAGAGAACTCAAATATCAATGTCAGAAGGTAATAGAAGCATGGTTATGCTGTTGGTCACTGCAGACATTTATAGTGCTTTGGTGTTACATGTAGATATTATGTGTAGATACTGAGGAAGTAGTGCTCTAAATGCCTTCAGGTTTTGCTTGCAGATTCTTTCAGTTTCCTTATTTTAACTACCATGGTAGTTTAAATCCACAGACTTAGTTACGACCCCTTATGCCTGCTTTAATTTATATGTAAAAACTTTAAAAACATTTTTCCTAATTAGAAATATACCATTTTGTATTTGGAAAAAATTAGAAAATTAGTTTTGACATATCTCATCATCACCCTAAACTTTACCCTATTGTATTTTCCTCTACCCTCCCCACCCTTCATACTTTTAGGAGGTTTTATACTGTTTAGAAAAGCACATACTCCATTTTCCTTCTTAGTGGATAACTCATTTTTCATTTTATTATCTATTCTATAATCAATCTGGTTTGATTAGCCTTTGTTTTTATAGTTTGTTTCAAATTAATATTTTACTAACACGAGGATGCATAAATCTGTGCAATTTGCTGGGTGTAAACACTCCAGTACATAGCTTTATGTGTGTGTGTGTGTATGTGTGCTGGGTTCATTAGAATTCCTGGAGACAGGTGTACTCCCTGCTGCTGCTGTAGCGCTCTGACTGCCCCTGTGGCGCCGTGAGCTCCAGGGACTGGTTTACATGAGCAGGGTGTTGCCTTTGTATTTGTGTTGTATACATTACTTTTCATTTGCTTGCTGGTGAAGCTGAATGAAGACATGTGTGTCCTGAAACTCAGAAGATGCAGACAAATGATAGTAAAATTTGAGCAATTTAGAAAATGTTCACTTCTGATTCTCTACTCAGTTTGTTAGTCTTTTCAGAAGAGATCTTTTTTCGGTTGTGCTTATAGATAGCACTTTGCCTAAAGAAGTTGGTGGTTATAGATAACACCCATCACCAAGCTTAAGTCTTTTAAATTTAGGAAGAACAAGTGTGAAGACCTACAGAGTTCTGTCTTAAGGACTGATTAATGGATTTAATTGGGTTTATTGTACAACCAGGGTCTTAACAAAAAGGGGTTCAGATTGCTTAGTTATATACCCTCTTTGAATTGAATGAGAGTCTTTGAATTTAGAAACTGGTAGCATTTTCTCCAGCCAGAGCTCCCAGGTGGTTTCCCCATCATTGCCTGTGTCCAGCGAACTGGAAGCTAGCCCTCTCTGTCTTGTGAGAGCCTCGTTCCCCTGTCCCTCAGCCTGACCTCCTCACTTCGACGTCTCTGCCTCAGAATTGCTGGAACATTTTTTAAAACATGCATCTTTAAAAACTCACATCACTTTAAACTTAAATATTTGGACCAAACATATAATTTATAATTTAACTTTCTTGACTTTAATGGAAGCAAGTTCATCAATATTAGTTTTTAAAACTAATCACACTGCATCCAGTGTTGCTCAACTGCTGGGTGGGGGCACCCCTGGAATAGTGCACCTGGGGTGAGCGCCCACCTGCCTTCTGGTGTGAAGCTCTGGTGTCACCAGGTGTTCTCAGCCGGGGCAGCCCTAGAGAGGACAGATGGCCGCAGTTCTGTCACTGTGGGCCAGGGGGGACACGGGACTGCTGCTGACACCCAGCAGGTGGAGCCCACGGTGTCGTTACTGCCCAGAAGCCGAGGGCCTGGTCTCACCAGTGGAAATCTGATGTTTTGTTTCTCTCTTGACTTCCTGACTAGAAAGTGAACCTCGGGATGCAGGAACTGACCAGCGCAGCTCCGGCATTATTCGCCTCCACACGATAAAGCAGATAATAGATCAGGTACGTTCCTGAAAGTTGACCTGTTTATTTTACGCTGTGGGATGAGTCTGGCTAAATTGAAAGTAAGAGGTGGTTTTTCTCAACTTGTTACTGGCATACCATGAGAATATTAAGTCAGACATTGTAACAGTTGGTGTCAGGGACGGTAAGTAGTACTTGCCTCAGAAGATGAGCTGTTAGCACCACAGAAAGGGATCCAGTGTCCTCACGTGGGCAGTCTGCGGCTGTCACAGTAGGGACCGTTCAGGTTGCCCTTTGGTTCTCAAATGATAGGAATGTGTGTTAAACTTATTTTCACTCTCTGCTCACAAGTATTGGGGCTGTCTTAAAAGTGAGCTGCCAGGAGAGGTGGTGTAAAATATAAAAATGGTAAAGAATAATCTTTCTAAATGTAATGTATTTCCTGCTATATATGGTTTTAAATATCTTTGTGCAACTCAATTTATAAATTAAACATTGTGAGTAAGCAAAAAAAAAAAGTGAGCTCGTTAAGACTTCTGGGCTAGAAAGTATATAGCATTAACTTGACAGTACACGTTTTCCTGACATGCTCCTGAGACAGTTTGGAGTTAAACATCTGTTCCTGTCGGAGCATAGTCTTGGGTAGGACTTCTAAAGGTGATGGCTGTCAGTTACCTGTGTCTGTGTCTGCTTTCTCCTTCTGTCTGTAGGACAAACATGCCTTACTGGATGTAACGCCCAATGCAGTAGACCGTCTGAACTATGCCCAGTGGTATCCAATCGTGGTATTCCTAAACCCGGACTCTAAGCAGGGTGTGAAAACAATGCGGATGAGGTTATGTCCAGAATCTCGGAAAAGCGCCAGGAAGTTATATGAGCGGTCTCACAAACTTCGTAAAAATAATCACCATCTTTTTACGAGTACGTTAAAGGCCTTCTTTCATCTTAACAGTTTCTGAGCAGTAATATGTGGGCAGAAATGTTGTGTTGTTTAAATATTAAAACTCACATAACCTTTGCCTGTTATGCTTGCTCTTGTGTTAATGGCAGATGTTGATGGAAAGAAATGGTTTGATGCCAAAATAGACATTTCCAGGGGTGTGTCCTCAGATATCATCTGTCAGAGAACTCAGTGGTGGAGGCTGAACTCTAAGCAGTGTTGAGTGAATTCTTATTTGGTCGCAGTGTTCTAACCAGAGAACAATGCTGTTGTCTGTTTTCAGCTACAATTAACTTAAATTCAATGAATGATGGCTGGTATGGTGCATTGAAAGAAGCAATCCAGCAACAACAGAACCAGTTGGTATGGGTTTCTGAGGGAAAGGTAAGAAGTTTCCTATTGTTAACCCATTTGATCACTCATATAAGAAGCCTTTGAGACACCGTTTTCTACTTGGATCAACGTACTGGAGGAATCAGCGGCTTTAGTGTCTAGGTCTTCACAATTAGCATGTGGGGTTATGGAATTCATTTTGTTAGTAAAGGATTTGGAAGTTTCCTGCCCCACTGAGCTACCATCCGGCAGTGTTCTCTGTCTCAGAATTCTTGATGTTGAAGAGCAGGGCTGAGCTCCCAACTCCACCCACCTGACCGAGAATGAGTGTGAACCTGGCTTCCTTCCTCCTCTGGAAATGGGCTTGATGAAGGTCCCCAAAGTGCTGTCCTCTGCATGTGAGATCCAGGACTTGTCTGGAGGAAAAGGCAGAGAATGGGCAGGGCCCACTGTCCTCAGACCCGGCCCTGGGGCAGCATGGACACACAGCAGCGTGGGTAGGGGCTGGAGGGGCTGCAGTGAGGGACTTGGCTCTGCTGCTTGCTGCAAGCATGGCCTTGAGTCTGTCCCTGAGGGATTTCTGCATCAGTACCTGTTAACTAACATCCCTGAGACACACTGGAAAAGTCAGTTACGCAGCCCAGACTTTTGGCTTTGTATTCTGGTGTTCTGTACAGTAGCATGCACTACGTTTTGCTGTTGGCCTGTCTGGGCTTCTAGCAGTTCTTAATGGCACAGGATGTTGATTTTGTTGGGAGTTAATACTTTTCTCAGAATACACAGTTAAAGAACTTTTTGTTATAAATGTGTTTTGCCTTCAGATGAATACATTATTAGTGTGTTTCTGCTGCTAGGGAAAGTTGAGAATGTCTCTTCGATTTTGTTTCTGTATTTCCTCGTCGGCTTGTTTCTGCTGTGTTTTCCCCTGCACGCTCCCCCTTCCCCTGCCTGGCTGTGGCCCCTGAGGCCAGTGCAGTGCATGCTGCATGCTCAGGACCCCTGCTTCCTACCTGGAAGACACCACCTCTGCGAGAAGAGATGTCCTAATGCTGACATCTGGAGGTGCTGTTAGCTGCTCCCACCCATAGTCACGTGTCAGTACCACTCACATGCGATCATGAGACCCCCCCTGACCACTGACGTGTCAGCCGGGAACTTGACAGATAGAGGTGGAGCAACTCACTGCAGCACTTCCCACGACATACTTACTAACTTATTTCCTCTGTGGCCTTGGGTGAGTATGATCACCTCCACTCCATACTAACCATCCAGGACAACACAATTCCGCTAGCAGCCTTTGTCAGCTAGACTGTTAGCACTAGCTATTACTTTATAAACGCACAAAATATACTTGCCTACCTATCTGAGAGGTTTTTTTATTCCACAAATCTTAGTTTTCTGTGAGTTCTCTGATATTACTGTGTGCTTCCTTTGCTTGGATTTTAAAATGAAGATCTAACTCCCCAACTAGTTTTGTGTGTGAGGAAAATTAATAAAAATTAATTAAAATGACCTATATTAATAGGTCTCGTAAGTCATTTACAATTAGAATAATAGGTTGATGCATTTTGTAAATCAGAAAAGGTCTTACAATTTAAATCAAGTTTGACTTATGCCCCCCCTGCCACTCTAGTGTTAATAGATTCTTAAACTTAGAGATTCTGTTTAAAGAGATTCTTAAACTAAACAGATTCTCTTCATTTCCACCCTGAACTCCTCTGAGTTAATTAATTACTTCCACCTGGTTTCCAGGAAGAGTTCCTCTCTGCAGTTCTGATGGTCTTGTATGTTCCCTACTGAACCAAGAAAAGTCATCCTGGGGCTTTCTTAACAGGAGGCATATGTCATCTCTGGCTCCAAGCGCTTGGTTCTTGCTCCTTGTGCATTTCATACCCTGCAGCAGATCAGAGGGTTCTGAGTTGCTCAACCCTAGGGCCGTAAGTACTGCCCCGACTGGCCCCTGGGTTATAGTCTTGCAGGCTCTGCAAGTGGAGATTAGAGTGGAGAGAGCAGGCATGTTTTGCAGTGGGAGAGACTCTGCCCATCATCCCTGGCTTTCAAACTGCTGGTCAGGGACAGCTAGTTTTTCCCACCTAGAAGAGGCATTCAGGATCAGGCTCCTGCAGAGCCAGGATCAAGACTGGGGGCAGTGCTATTCAGGCGGCTCAGGCCTTGTCTGTCCGTGCTGGTAGAATTCTGCATTCCACATCTTCCAGCTCTCAAGCCATACCCCACCTCTGGGTCTTCCAGGGCAGGGAGCGGCAGTTGTGTGTGGTCCAGGCAGTAGCTTCACATCAGTATGCGCTGACAGCCTGTTGTTCCCGTTCCCTCAGATGACTTGTGTGTTCTCTCTCACTGGCTCAGGAGACACTCCGTGGAGCCTGGAGCTGACTCAGCTCTTAATCCTGTGTAGAGCATTGTTCCTGCATCTCCCGGTGGCCACCCCCCCCCCCCCCACTAGACACTGACTGCATCTTTGCAGAGTTATGTTTTAACAGCAGTTCCTAGTGAGGCTGCCCGCACTTAGCTGATGCTTTTCCATTGTGTTTTATAAAAGCTCTAGGGCCAAATACCAACTTTTAAAAAGTAGTGTTTCTTCATATATACATAAGGTCTTTTACTCAGCTTGAACTGTGGCATTTATCTCCTAGTCAGTCTCATGCGCGATGTTCTATTAGTTGGTGTGTCTTTGTTTCTGTGAGCTTGGCCTGGCCACATCCCCCTCTTCACCCTGCTCTGGGCTGACAGGCTAGCAAGTGACTAGGTTCCACGAACCAGAGGAGGGCCAGGGCTCCTCTGCTGTCTTCTGGGGCTGGACATCAGGGTCCAGTGTTGTCACGCCAGCCAGCCGACCTCACTCATGCAGGCCCTTCAGATATCCGAGGGTGCTCTGTGTGTCCGCAATGTGTGCTTGTGAAGTCGTCTTGACCTTTTCAGCAGAAGCCTCTAGACATAGCTGTGATTTCTCCGAGGACAAGTATCCTTTTCAGTCCCCTTGTGAAATAAAGGCCATCTCTTACAAAACTACTGAATAAAATTTTTAATTTACTTTTATTTGACCCAGGCGGATGGTGCTACAAGTGATGACCTTGATTTGCATGATGATCGTCTGTCCTACCTGTCAGCCCCAGGTAGTGAATACTCAATGTATAGCACGGACAGTAGACACACTTCTGACTATGAAGACACAGATACAGAAGGCGGGGCCTACACTGATCAAGAACTAGATGAGACCCTAAATGATGAGGTGGGGACTCCCCCGGAGTCTGCCATTACCCGGTCCTCTGAGCCTGTCAGAGAGGACTCCTCTGGAATGCATCCTGACCACCAGGCATATCCTCCCTACTCACCACAAGCGCAGCCACAGCCAGGCCATAGAATAGACTCCCCTGGATTTAAAACAGCCTCTCAACAGGTAAGCAGCAGCATCAATGTTCTGCAGGTGGAGGTACTTTATCAAAGTCTAGGATGTGGTGACTGACTTAAAGAATGTGGTGTCCTTTCTCCAGGTTAAGATTTAATCTCTTAATTTCAACTTGAGAATACCAAGGACTTAATTCTAAACTTTGTGTGTTTAGAATCTCACACAGCAGTATACTGAAATTTAAAAATTCAGGACATGAGGTCACAGTTTTTTTACTCAGCACACTTAAAATGTATGTCTATCAACCACTATAAATGGAAGTGGGGAGTTAGCAGTGAACAGAAGCATTATATTTAAAATATTTTAAACACTTCACAGAAAGCAGAAGCCTCATCTCCAGGCCCTTACCTTTCGCCTGAAACAAACCCGGCAGCATCAGCCTCTGCTGTTAATCCTCACGTAGACTTAACTAATGTCAGACTGGAGGAGCCGAGCCCAGCTCCCCCCTCCTCTGACTCACCACACGCCGACTCTTTACGAGCTTCAGGCACTGAGGCCACTCACGTGCAGCTCAGAGGTCCAGAGCCGTCCCTGTCGTCGCATGTGGGCCCAGCAAAGGTACCTGTGCCACGGGGGCTGCCCTCACCCGCTGCTCCCCGTCAGCCTGCCACATGAGCACGTCTGCTTTCCCTCGAGTGTCCTCTGCTTTTACTGTGGGCTCAACACCATGTTCTCAAATCACTATGAGTCATCTGGTTCTGCAGTCTGCATGGCTTCCAGTGGTGCCTGATTCTTTAAATAGGCCTTTTAATTGGGATTGGTACCTAATACTTTTATAGGTTTTTTTAATGTTTGGCTTTGAGAATCTTACAAAATTTCTTAATATATCGTTTCAGATCCATTGTAAACTACTTTATGTTTTCTAAACTATTATGTCCATAAATTTTCTTTATGATTTATTTTCAGTGTCCCAATCAAGTGGAATCAACAGCTGAATGCTTTAATTTTCTACTAAACTTCATTTAGTGTCGATACATGCTGAAACATAAAAGCCCCTACTTGCATTATAAATTTTGAGCTTTCACTTAAACTTGCTTTCTCCACTAATCTCTTTCTGTCCTGGTAATAAAGGGTAGAACATGTCGTTTCTGTCTCTTACTAGACTAGGATTTGAAGCCAGCCTGTGTCCTTACGCGTAGCTGTTTACACAGGTGTACAGGAAGGACCCTTACCCCGAGGAGACGATGAGACAGAACCATGTCTTGAAGCAGCCGGCTGCAGCTCACCCTGGGCAGAGGCCAGACAAGGAGCAAGGCCTGAGCTACGAGCCGCAGCCTCCGTACACAGAGCGACAGGCCGGCAGGGAGTTGGAGCAGCCCGCATACAGATATGATGCCTCTAGCTACCCGGAGCAGTTTGCTCGGAACTATGACCACCGTCTGCGCTATGACGACCGCCTCCTCACCTACGAGGAGCAGTGGCCCTACTACGACGACAAGCAGCCCTACCAGACCCGGCCTCTTGATGGTCAGCCTCCCGCGGAGCCCACAGAACGAGGGTATTTCCCCCGTTTTGAAGAGCCAGTGCCCCTGTCCTATGAAGGCCGAGCGCACTACGACCCACTGCCCAGGACCTCCACCTTGCGGCACGAAGAGCCTCCTGCCCCCGCCCCTGGGTACGACGTGCACGGAAGGTACCGGCCTGACGCGCAGCCCTACTCCACCGCTGGCCCCAAGGCGCCCCCTGAGCCCAAGCCGTACTTGGACCAGTACCCTCGGAGTTACGAGCCAGTGCCTGCCCAGGGCTTCCCCTCCAGGGCAGGCCCGGGCCACTACGAGCCTCTTCACAGCACCGTGCTCACTCCGCCACTTGGCCCCTCGTCCCAGCACAAGCCCGAACTCCCGCCCACAGGCACCAAACCCCTGCCTCCACCCCCAGCTCCAGCCGAGGAGGAGGAAGACCCAGCCATGAAGCCACAATCCGTGCTCACCAGAGTGAAGATGTTTGAGAACAAGAGGTCTGCTTCCATGGAGAACAGGAAGGATGAGAGCCATTCCACTAGTTTCAAGGTAAATATGTGATCACTGTTTCCCTGCCTTGTGTGCAGAACACATTCAGTGATGAGTGTGCAACACGCCTAAGTGACACCTGTTTTCTCTCGATCTCTGCCTAAGGATGTGTGTCTTCTTTCTCTGCAGCCTCCAGAAGTCATGTCGAAACCGGCAGGTGCTCCTGTCCCAGGTCCAAAAGCCCCCGCTCCGAGTCAGCTCAGTGAACATGACAGAGCAGCACATAGGTGGGTGCTCTGCAGCCTCACGGATGGGGAACAAGCCCCAGCTGGGGAGGGGCGGGGAGGTAGGGGGTTTGCTGGTCTTCACTTGAAATCTGCCATGTCCCCACTAAAACAGTGGTCGTAGAAAGACAAATAACTTCATTTTATCTTCTGCAGCACATCTTTGTTATCCTTTCCATAAACAAATCTGAAAACAATTTTCTAGCAAATTTCTAACATATGCTAATATACAATTTTAGAGCCCTAACTTCTGAAGGATGTTTTTAGTTTAACAGTGCTGTTGGCACACAGGCTGTTTTTAGCGACAAGAAAACAGATAGCTGTGAACTAAATTTCATCTTTTTTTTTTTTTGGCTGTACTGTGTGGCATGTGGGATCTTAGTTCCCTGAGGAGGGAGAGTTCATGCCTGCTGCAGTGGAACTCTTTGAGTCGTAACCACTGCACCCCGGGAAACCCAAACATAATCTGTTAGTGAGCATGTAGCCTGTGACACGTGCCTGCCGTGGCCAGGAGCACGGTCAGCACCAGAATGACTGGGTGGAATGAGGCTTCAGGGGACCTGCTGTGCATGCTCCTCACTGTGGCTGCCCCTGCTGTTGCTGAGTGATGGGTTGCGTTTCAGCAGTTCTCTGGCATGTTTGATTCACTTTTGTGCTTGTAATAAAGAGGGAACTACTGTCTTAATTTGTACATTTTCTTCTGGTTTTCCTGATGCCTAGTGCTTGTCATGCAAATATAAACTACTATGGTGTCTCCTTTAGCTGGGATCATTAGCAGATAAGCTCTTCTACACGGAGTAAATGTGTAATAACTGAAAGCTTAGCTCTCCTTCTTGGTGTGAAACCTAGTTTATCTGTTTTTGATGCTGAGTTCCTGAATTACTCAGCAGGGCCTAAGTAACAATACCTCACTTTGCTAATAGTTGACTTTCTTTGCCATGTCCTTCCCTCATCATTGTCTAGCTCCTTCCTTACCTGAGGATCGTCTGTTGATCCTGGCATCAAGGTCTTAAATTCTCAGTCGTTCTGACAATGGTGCACCTGCTGGAGCTCCCCACTGTCTGCCTTCCCTTCTCTCTTTTCTCTGATAAGCTGCTTCTAACCAGGTGGTTGTCAAGCTCAGTAGACAGGTTGCCCTTCTCCTAACGTGTGTGTGTGATCGAGTGTGACATGTGTGGGTGTGGGTCCCAAGTTTCGGCCTTGATGGCTGCCCCGCTCAGCTAGGTCATGAGTAGTCAGGGTGTCAGTGGAAGGTCAGAGGTGCCTATTCTGTTCTCCTTGTCAAGTTAACATCTCAAAAGTTGTTCCATTTATCATTCATTGTCAGGATCCCTGAACCACAGAGGCCTCACATGAAGCCACCTGAAGACATCGTTCGGGCAAATCACTATGACCCTGAGGAGGATGAGGAGTACTACCGGAAGCAGCTCTCCTACTTCGATCGGAGAAGCTTTGAGGCCAAGCCTCCCGCCCATGTCCCCGCTAGCCACCTCTCCGAGCCCACCAGGCCAGCTCACCCCCAATCTCAGCCACAGTTTGCTGGTTACTCTTCCAAGTGAGTCACTTCATTTCAGACGTTAAATTTTCAAAGTTAAGATGAAACAAAGGATCACTTGCATCAAGTGGAGTCAGTCACACAAAGTTCAGTGTGTTCTGAAGGGAAATGTTAGCTGTGTCATACTTACTTGATTTCTGTGGGTGCTAAGCAGTTCAGCATGTATGCTATCCAGCCTGGGGTATGTAGCTTTGTTCTTAGACCCTGGCGTCATCTGTGTGAGGTTCTTATATTAGAAAAGATGTTAAATGTCAAAGAGTTCTAAGGGTCCAACTGCTTTGACAAAGGTAAGAGGGTGAGCATTTAAGAGACTGACCTTGAAGTCCCTCCTTCCCATCTGGCACACTCAGTGCTGCTTCTCATCATTCTTCTTGGTTTTTGTTCTCAAAATATAAAAGCAGGCTATGCTAGGGAGTGACATTGTTTGAGAGAAGATACTGAAGAGTTTGGTTTTTTCCCAAGGCAAGAACAAACTTGCCTTCTATCATTGTTTCAGCTTGAGGGGACTTAGTGACTTCTAGTCCAGTTGTCAACGTGGGGTGCTGTGAAGGGAGCAGCATGGGGACTGAGCTCCGAGGTCCTGCCCATCATCTTCCTGTTCCGTGCTGCACCCTTCTGTTTGCTTGTCTACTGGGCCTCTGGTTGCTTTTCTTTTTTGTGGATTTTGCTGGGTTACAAACTACAAGCTCACCTGTGCCCCTGTGGGGTTCCTATGTTGTGTGTGGTTTGGTTCTGCCTCTGGTTGAGTCCTGACTGGTGGCGAACTTGGTTCTGAGAATGGAGTGTAATCCCACGCAGGCACAGGTGGGCCCATACCTGAGCAGAACAGACTCACAATAATGAAGACAGACGTGGATGTGTTACAAGGAAGTCGTTTACACAGTGGTGGTAAGCAAGTCCTAAGTCAGCAGGAAAGGGAAATTTGGAGCCATGTCTGAGCTCAGAGAGGTTGTTAATGTCCTTTTAAAAAGCTTCCATCTAGATAGTCTTTTGGGACACCTGCAGTAGTGGTGTTTGGTTCAGTAACTAGGACTATTAACTACTAGGACTGGTTCAGTGTAGCCAAGTTGAGACATTAACATAACATGAGGCAGAAAAATAGTTCTGTTTGTGGCAAATTTAGATTGACAGTTTTCTTTGACTTTGCTCTTGTGCTGGCTTTGCTGTCACCTAAATTTCTTGACTCTTAGACTGGCTCTGACTGCTGGTCCAGGAGCATCCATGTAAGATACTAGTGTGAGCTATGCCATGCGGGCCTGTTGGAGTGCACACGTGGCAGACTTCCTTCATCCTAAGGGTGTAGTTTTTTGAGGTGACCATGTGACTGGACTGCGACCAGAAACTGTGAGCATTCCAAGTTCTGTGCTACTGTGTGTGTGCGTAAAGCAGGGGCAGCAGGACTCTGCAGCGCTCAGGTGGCAGCACTGCAATTCTGGGTCCTGTTGTAAAGATTCTTCTTTGTGAATTTAACGTGTTCCCATGTGAACAGTTGGCAATCTGGAAAAAAAGCAGCATACATGGCACAGTTTGGTTTAAATGAGTCTTAAAATCAAGCAATGTTTGCTCCTCAAGGAATTGCTAAACAGAGAATGGATCTGGTAAATCAAGGGCAGATTTAAAGTCCACAGTGTCCATGTTACTGAACACAGCAGAGTCCTGTCCCTTAAACGCTGCTTTTGGCTGCTTTGGGGCAGAGTTTGAAGAGCTGTGACAGAAACTGTGCCCAAGAAACCGAAACATTTCCTGCCCAGCCATTAGCAAAAACGCCTGCTAACTCCTGCCTCATCCTCTGGTGCCCAGCTAGTGCTTTAGACGCAAAAGCAGATGGGAATCTGAGGAGGATTTACGCCAATAAATGTTTCTTCAAAATACTGCCAAGACTTTGTTAAACTTACCAACCATTAAAATTTTTTGTGAACAACCATCTTCAATGTTATGAGTGTACCCGAAATTTCATCTGCCTTTTGGCGCCATCTTCTGGATGTCTTACTAATATTCTTACTGTATCTGTAGTGTCTTCACATCTCTGGTACTGATGACGGCTTAACTTAGTTTGTGTATTTTGGTTGAGTACCCATACTTGTGGGGGATAAATTATGAAATTCTCAATTGAAAGCAAATAACTTACGGATGCCTAGAAGAATGGGAAGTTCTTTGGTAATGTGCATCCATCTTCAAGGTGTTGATGTGTCCTCACTTTTTCACAGGGGGAAGGCTGCTGAGGCTGAAGCTGTGGACAGGTCGTTCGGGGAGAAGCGCTATGACCCGCTGCAGGCGACGCCCCCCCCTCCGCCGCTGCCCACTCAGTACAGCCAGGGTGCTCACCCCAGCCCCAACACAGCTCTCGGCCTCCAGGCACACACCAAGGGGCCGCACGGTGAAGGTAGATGGCTCAGGAGTGGGCAGACGGCAGTTACAGTCAGACTTACAAGGCTACAGTTAGCCTCATACTTTCTAAGTAAAAGTGGGTACATGTAAGACAGACATACTTGAAACCTATGGGCTTAGGACAGTGAAAAATAAGGATTTTGTTAAAAGTACATCTTTTTCATGACTGTTGCCTTTTAGCTAGATAGATTATTTTCTGCCTAACACAGCTTAATTTCTGTCCGTGGAGCTTTACCAGTATGTCCAAAACTAAATGAAGGGTGGTTTATAAAAATCACGGTGACATCCCTCCTCACACAAGGTGTCTTAGCAGGGCCATCTTGGGGGTGTCCCTGCGTGTCTGCCTGTGTCTTGTCCTCCACACCTGTGATCAGTAAACTGTCTCCCTCACCCATGCCGACCCTCGCCCAAGGCACCTCCTCCCCCACCCTGCTTCCTTCAGCTTTGTCCTGCGTCTCAGCAAGTGCACCTCTTCTGAGCCATCATGCCATCATCTTTCCAGCCCATAGCCTAGACACCCTGGGAGGGCCTGTAGCCCCACCCCCACCCCCTCTGGTGCCTTCACAGGACACACACAGCCCACGTCTCCTGCTCACATCCCACTGCTGCAGATGGTGCTGCTCTGTAGTCACAGGAGTCCACTCCCAGGGCTGTGATTTGATGTTACTGTATGCAAGGATTTTCTTTACACACTGTCATGTCTACAGACAAAGTTTAACTTTTTACTCCCCAAATATTATGCCTTTTTGTTTTGTTTTTTTGCTGTTTTTTTTGCCTCTCTGCAATGTCTGGGACGTGCAGTGCAGTGTGACTAGAAGCGATAGTAGCACACCTCTTTTGCTCCAGCTCCCACTTTGGGAGAGCAGATGGGCAGTGTGTGACTTCTCTGGGTGCCCTTGATTACGTTTAGAATGTCCCTTCTAGTTTGCTGAAAACATTCTATCAACTGACTTTATGTGTAGTTGTCCTTGGTATCCGCAGGACACCCCCACTTTGCGTGCACACTGAATGAAATCCGTGGATGCACAAGTCCCTTGGTGGGACTGGTGCAACACAGCGCCCACCCCCCGCTTGGGCTGCACATCCGAGGCTACAGAAGGCCAAATGCAGGATCCTCCTGTAGAGGATCCTATGATTTATTTCCTTTATTCTGTTCTGTGATTTCCTTTATTCTGTTCTGTGATAAGTTATATTACTATGCTCACAAGAAACTGGGGTTTATAATTTTCTTGTCCTTGTCTGGTTTTGGTATCAAAGTTGTGCTGGTCTCTTGAGAGCTGGGAGAGGTTTCCTCTTACTCTCATTCCTGGAAGAGTGTGTCAAAACACTGATATTAATTATTTCATAGAATGCAGTTGGTGTTATTTTACATTGCCACCAGCTGTACAGAAGGTTCCTGACTTAATGACGCTTCATTTCACTTTACTGCAGTGCAAAAGCAAAACACACGCAGTAGAAACTGTACTTTAAATTTCAGTCTTTTCCCAGGTTAGTGAGTAGTACAATCCCTTGTGATGCTGAGCAGCGGCAGTGAGCAGAGCCCCAGTTAGACACCCCATCACAGGGGTGAACAACTGACACCCTTACAGCTGTCCTGCACCCAGACAGCCAGTTTGTTTTTTACTCTCAGGACATTATTCAGTAAATCACATGAGATACTCACCATGCTGCTGTAACACTCCGAGGGGAATTGAAGAAGATCTGTACATGGAAACTCTTGTTAGTGCACATCTTTGCCAGGAGTTGGTACCACCACACTTTCAATATTTCACAAATTCAGAGGATGTGAAATCGTATTGTTTTGGTTTTTAATTTTCCTAATTAATAGTGATGTTGCTATGATTACTGGTTTAGTCTGGTTTTCACTTGTATTTTTGCCTGTTCAGTTTTTTGCCTGTTTTCCTATTGGTTGATTCCTGCTTATGAACATACAGGTTTTTTTCTCCTAATTTTTATCAATTATGCATGTTATAAGTAGCTTCTCCCAATCTGACTTTTCTTTTTTGACTTTAATTATGGTGAGTTTTGTAGTGCTGATTTAACATAGACACATTTGTCATTCTGCTTCTGATTTGTTATGGACACTGGAGTGGGGTTCCTCCGATGCCAGTCTCCGGAGGCACAGCCCCAGCTCCAGGTGCATCAGCGCTGTCCCAGCTATCACACCATGCTTTCTCCTGCTCCCTCAGGATCACACACGGCCACCAGGGTCATGTGGTCCTCAGACTGGCAACCAGCCCCAGGCACTGACTCGATGCCAGGACCAGTTACAGTGGGAGAGACAACCAGGTGGTGGTGTTGAAGCTTGTTTCAGGAAGGAAAGGCATTTTGGTCTCTATTTTCTGTTGGATGAAAAATGTTTCAAGATTTATTCCTAGAGACCAAGTTTAGAATCACAGATACCATAGTCTCCACAGAACATTACTTGTTGATACTTTGATGAGCAAATTGTTCATTCAGGTGGATTTATGCTTGGCCTATTGTAACATCTTTTCCATCTCGCCAACCATGATAGTCAGTGAGAGATGGATTTCTAATTCTGTTTTTATTCACGCCACTGAATATACTTTTTACTTTTTCTTATTGAAGTATAGTTGACTTTATATAGTCAGTATTTTTACAGATTAAATTTTTTTCAGAAGTTTTTGAAGTACTTCTCTGCATGTTTTTATAGGTAATGCTATGTCGTTGGATTTTCAGAACTCATTAGTGTCCAAACCGGACCCACCTCCATCTCAGAATAAGCCAGCAGCTTACAGACCAGCCCCCCGAGAGGATGCCGTCCAGTCTGCCTTTTACCCCCAAAAGAGTTTCCCAGAGAAAGCTCCAGCTAATGGGGTCGAACAGACGCAGAAAACGGTCACGCCAGCATACAATCGATTCACACCAAAACCATACACAAGCTCTGCACGGCCATTCGAACGCAAGTTTGAAAGTCCTAAATTCAACCACAATCTCCTGCCGAATGAAACCACACACAAACCTGACCTGTCCTCCAAAGCTCCCGCTTCTCCAAAAACCCTTCTGAAGTCTGCGCAGCCTCCTGAGTTTGACAGTGGTGTGGAGACCTTCTCTGTCCACACAGACAACAAGCTGAAATACCAAGTAAACAGTGTTAGCACAGGGCCGAGAGCAGTGCCCGTGAGGTAAGAGTCTTATCTTTGCCCGGCCTGGTGATCGGCCTCATGTGAGTCAGGTGTAGTTGGGGTACTTGCCTGATGATCTCAGCTCAGACTTGATGGTGAGTGGCGCCATGCCAAATGCTAGAACCACTGCCATAGCAGGGATTCTGCAGAGATGATGTTAGTGCCGTCCGGAAGCCGCTGCTCATGTGGCTCAGCCATCCTCACTCACTGTACCTGCTGTGTGAAAAACCAGGTTGAGGGACACTGCAGCTCATTCAACATGACATGGCCCCTGTCTGACCTCTGACCTCCAGCTGGGGAGGCACACTTGGAGAGTGTGTCAGAAAGAGTTTGTTTCCTTACCCATTGTTCATTTGCAGCAAGGGTAAAAAGACGCTTTGTTAACAGTTGTGGTCAGATGGTGAGCAGATGAGAAGAAGCCCGCCTGCCTGGGGCCAGCTCCCTGAACCCCTCCCTTGTCTGCACTGTGACAGCCTCCGTCAGCTGCTGATACAGAGGGACAGTCAGGGCCGCCTGCAGGCTGCCCCTGGAGCAGAGGGACAGTCAGGGTCCTGAAGGAGCAGGCCCACCCCTGCCTCTGGCCGCTCAGGAGTGAGGCTGCAGGCCCTCACACTTAGCTTCATTTTATCCACCTATCTTGCTGCTCACCTTTAGTCCTGGCTCGAACCTAACTCTGGGAGATTCCCAAATCCCCACTTTTGAAGGAGAATTGGTACCGCATCCTCTCTGCCTTGTGTGACCACGCAAACGGGCTGGCCCCTCTCCAAGTGTCTGCCTGCACCAGGGTCCTCATGACTTCATGGAGCTGGATGTCTGTGCTCTGGGTGGGAAGGGAAATGTGTGCACACCAGAAGTCCGCAGTGGAGAGAAAGGAGGGCCAGTGAATGTATATTCTGTCATGTCTAAGATGCCACTGTTGCCATACATATCACTAAGAAGGAAAAAACAAGCTATCTCAAAGCATGATGTACCATCAGTTTTAAACACCAGCTTCATGGATGTAAGATGTTGGGTGAGCAGTGTATCAGGCTGTGTGTGTTCTGGTTGCAAAACTTGTCTGGGAGGTGTATGCTTAGTTACCCCAGTGAGTAGAATCTGTCACTGAAACTTCACTTACTAAAGTAACTTAATGATGTGGAGAAATATGCTCAATTAGCACAGCCCTGGGAGCTTCTGTGTGTCACTAGCAATGTACTTCATTGGTTGTTTCTGAACTCAGTCCCTCAGCCGTGGAGGAGGATGAAGATGAAGACGGTCATACAGTGGTGGCTACTGCCCGTGGCGTATTCAACAGCAATGGTGGGGTGCTGAGCTCCATTGAGACTGGTGTCAGCATCATCATCCCCCAGGGAGCCATTCCTGAGGGGGTGGAACAGGAGATCTACTTCAAGGTCTGCCGCGACAACAGCATCCTGCCGCCTTTGGACAAAGAGAAGGGTGGGTGCGCACCTCAAGCAGCCTGCATGCTCTTGCAGGCATATCGGGCTGCGAGACAGGATATCTGGCTGCTGTCAGGTTCCTTCTGCTGGGGAGGGGCCTGCCAGCCAGTCCTGGCTGCCCTTCCCCAGATTCATCTGTGAGTCCCTTACCCTTGGCAGCTCTAGAGATGGATTAGGTAACAGGTAACACCCACTCCAGAGGCCTCGCTCAGAGCAACTGCCTGCTTGGTGCAGGTAAAGCTGTTGGATCAGCCCTCGTCACCCCCAGACCCTGCACAGAGAGGCTGCATCCCCAGTGGCTGCCGCAGCTTCTGCCCTAGTTTTTTCACAGTCTTCCTGGGTCAGTCAGGATGACACAAGCATGAACAGTGTTACAACTCTAGTATTTCAGCATTGTTTGCTTGTTTCCTTAAATAGATCATTTTCACTCACTTAACTCTGTAGCAAATACAACATTAAAAAACATAAGGTACAAGTGACCTCCGTAAAACATTTACGTGTGTCTCATACCATCAGGACCCTGCGGCCACCAGCAGCGTGCTGCTCTTCAGCACCTGACACATGGCTGCTTTAACTGAGATGGGCTAGATGTTCCAGAGATGTAGTAAATTGCTCACTTTTTGAAATAATGTTTTGGATATATTAGGTTATATAAAATACTAAAATTGACATCACCTGTTTCTTTTTACTTTATAACGTGGCTACTGGGAAATGTTAAATTACATCTGGAGTCTGTTACGTTTCTCTTGGTCAGCGCCTCTCAGAGAACTAACCCCCTTTTGGCTTTAAGGCCTGTGGTTAGGAGAAGGGTGAGAAGACTGTGTCCAGAAGGAGTGGCTGTCTAACCTCTTCTCCCTGCTCTCCCCTCCCCCAGGTGAGACCTTGCTGAGCCCCCTAGTGATGTGTGGGCCCCATGGCCTCAAGTTCTTGAAGCCCGTGGAGCTGCGCCTACCACACTGTGCGTCCATGACTCCTGACGGTTGGTCTTTTGCTCTAAAATCATCCGACTCCTCGTCGGGTACGCTGTCTTCTGTCTGTCCTTTGGGGCTTCGGGTGCTGTCGTTGATTGAGCCTGGGCTGATGGCGCTGCCCACACTGATCATGAGCCAATCGCCCTCCATTCCTCTGGCCTTGTAGGCATCACCAGTGTTGTGGAGTTTCCTTGTGGCACATCTGTCATAAAGGAGAAAGGCAAGGTGGGGAAGCCTCTGCCTCTTAACATGGATGGTTTGGCCAAAAGTGGACAGTTTCATGATGGTCAACAAAATTATGTCAAAATTTCTAAGATATGGTGGGAGAATTGATACTGTCCTGCATACATAGGGATTTTCATCTTCTTATAAAAAGGACTTAATTTATGTAATAACTTGTTTTTGGTTACTATTCTTTAATTTCTCAATGTACAAAGTGTATATATATTACTTTGTAGAGTGTGTGTTTGTATACACATACACGAGAGAAACTTAAGAGATAAAAGACCTTCCACTGTGATCATACTTGGCCATGGTTTTTCCATGTAAAACCCTAAATATTTCTGTAATACACTATCTGAAAATGGCTTTTTGCTGTCAAGATCATGAATTTCAAGGCTTCCATTGCATTTTCACATTTCTCACTTCCTTGGGTGACTAAGTCAGAACTTCCTATAGTTTTGGTATAAGATCACTTTACAATTTAAAAGTCCTTCTGAATTTTTGATAAATCAGATGACCCATTATGCACTTTTAATTTGGTACAGTATGAGTAAAAGTTTTATGGTGTAAAGAGCATATTTTAATACTATCTAACATAAAATACTACATATATTCACAAGTTCCCCATTTTCTGGGAAAAGTTAATTTTTACGTAGTAAATATTAAAGCTGTTTCTTCAGGGCCTCCACCGAGAACATTGTATTAGCCTAGTTTGAGATAGTGAATTGACATTAATAATAAAGTTACACTTTAAATGTATATCCTGCAAGTCAGGTCTCAGTATGGGCTGTGACTGTCCTTGAATCCAAAAAACGTTGAGAGGCCTAACTGTAAGTGAAAATCAGTATGCTTCAAATAGTTCTCCTTGTGCCATAAAACACGTTATTTTTTTAGATTGCAACAACTTTTTCCTGTGTTAAATTTGAATACTTACACCTGGAAGAGAAATGTGCTTCCGTGTAATTCTGTGTGACTTTGGAATGCTTTTCTGCTATAAATTTCTTTTTTAAAAAGTCAAGGGTAGATTTTGATAGCTACTGACTTAATCCAAGAAAAACGAGCATACTGAAAAGAATTTTGAACCTAAAGATAGTTAACAACAACTCTGAGGAAAAGCTTATCTCAGTGCCTGAACAATTTGTTGTCTGCAGTATTACATAAACCTACATGTATCTTTGAATTGAACTCCTCTGAACTCATGTGATCCATCACATTGCTGAGGTAATGGACAGCCTACTGTCTGAAGGTTCTGTGGGGTGTTTGAGAGTCTCCCTGGCTTCTAGATGCCAGCTGGGACCCCAAAATTGCCTCTGGACACCATCCCCTGGGTGTACAACTGCCCTTGGTGAATAACTGTTGCTATGCAGGCAGCAACTTTGACAGTGACTTACTGTAGGCTTCCCTGGTGGTTTAGACTAAAGAATCTGCCTGCAACGTAAGAGACACAGGTTCGATCCCTGTGTCAGGAAGATCCCCTGGAGAAGGGAATGGCAACCCACTCCAGTATTCTTGCCTAAAGAATCCCATAGACAGTGGGCTACAGTCCATGGGGTCACAAGTTGTGTTGGACACAACTTGAGTGATTAACACCAACACTACCATGGACACAGGAGACAACAGGCCATCCCAAGCCTTCATGCTGAGTCCACTGCCAGGGCTGCTTAGCTGCAACTGTGAATGTCAAGTCACCTGATTAAGGGCCCAGGCCTGGCTTCAGTCTCACACAGCTCACTGACTTGGAAGCTTCATGATGATTTTTCTGCTTCATGATGATTTTTCTGTACAGCCAGAGCGGGCTGAGAATCTCTGGCCCAATCTCACTTTTTTTATTTTGGGTAGAGGGAAAGAGAGGGTCTTTTGGTGGGGTGTGTGGAGGGGGGTGGGGGTATTCCCTGTGGGATCTAGTTCTCTGACTAGGGATGGAATCCATACTTCTTGCAGTAAGAGCAGTCTCAACCACTTGGACCACCCCAGAATTCCCAGAGAAGAGAGTCTTTAAGAACCAAATTGAGGATTTCATTTGGTGTGTCAAGTGTGAGAAATGTGTTCTTATACTCAGCTCAAATGGAGTGATCATACAATTAGTCCAGACTTTTGAAAGTGAAAGAAAAGTACTTTTAATGAGTGTTTGGACTTGGACAAACTGGAACTGTCCCAGGCATATAATCACCCTGACTTGTATTTATTTTTTAAAAGGCATGAACTTAACGAACAGAAATCTGCAACAGCTTTTGGGTCATTCAATTCCACTGGGTCTGCAATGAAATAAAAAGCACTAAGAGCTTTGGTGCAAGTGTGGTATGCTAAAGGAATAGAGGGAAATTGTGTCTAAATGTTTTATTTGTCGCATGATTACAAGCAATTTAAGAACCAGAAATGACGTGGACTTTTTTTTTCTCTTGTAGGTGATCCTAAAACCTGGCAAAACAAGTGTCTTCCTGGAGATCCAAATTATCTTGTTGGAGCAAACTGTGTTTCTGTCCTTATTGACCACTTTTAATCCTTAAAATACATGAACTTGATTAAATAATGTGAAACTGGGTTAAACTTACTAAATCTAAATGGAACCACTCTATCAAGTAGTACCTTTTCCTGGAGTTGATCCTGCAGTGTGTTAGTCTTACGCGCTGTGTTTGGATGGGGGAGGCTGAGTGTGCGTGCCTGCAAACATGCTGCCCACTGCCCATTTGGGGCTGGTGTGGGCTGGAGGCTTAGAGATGCGATGCTTTGTAATGACTTTTGTACTTTTATATGGTCACTGCTTAACTTAACATTGATTTCCGTTAAAATACCAGCCAGTAAATGGGGTGCATTTGAGTTCTAGTCTTTCCAAAGTACACTGTTTCAGACTTTACTATGGCCCTGGCCTGCACACACATTTATTTTATTATGCATGAAGTAATATGCACACATTTTAAAAATGCACCTCAAATATATAACCAGTGTAGTGGATTTAACAGAAATGTACAGCAAGGGGAATTTGTGGTGTGTTGGTGGGGGGGGGGGGGGCGGGGTGCGGGTCAAGTGAAGACAATGACTGTATACGAAAACTCACTTTTCTTAGGGAAGGACACCAAAGCATGAGACTGGTTCCGTGGCCTCTTCTGGATCCATAAATTAACCATATCACCACAGACATACTGACCAGCAGGAATGCCTTACCCTCATGTTTTTAATTGTTAGCTCATTCTGTCTGTGTATCACTAAGTTTTATGGCCTTGTGCGCATCTAGATACTGTATCATGAAAAAGATGGAGTAAAATTGTGGATTTGGTGGTTTCAGAAATGTGTGGTCACCCAGAAGAAAATAATGGTATGATTTTGGGTGGTTTTTTTTTTTTTTTTGGCAAGAGGCAGTGGTTGTTTTTCTCTTGGCAATGCATTTGATAAATTTTGACGTTTTAAGGATGCTTGTACATAATGCGTGCATACCACTTTGTTCTTGGTTTGTAAATTAACTTTTATAAACTTTACCTTTTTTATACATAAAACAAAACCAAGTTTCTTAAGGCTACCTTTGTATTCTCTCCTGTACCTCTTGAGCCTTGAACTTTGACTTCTGCAGCAATAAAGCAGCATTTCTATGACACACACAAGGTCATTTTTTAAGAAAAAAGAATGCACAGAGTTGTTACATTTTTAAGTGCTGCATTCAGAAGACACAGTTATTCAGAATTCTCTAGTTTGAATAAATTCTTGCAAAGTATCCCTACTGTAATTTGTGATACGATGCTGTGCCCTAAAGTGTATTTTTTTACTAATAGACAATTTATTATGGCACATCAGCACGATTTCTGTTTAGATACTACACCACTACATTCTGTTAATCATTAGGTGTGACTGGATTTCTTTTACAGTTATTAAAAACTCTCAAATTTCTAAATCTGCAGAATAAAACTTTTTAAAATAAGGTGCTTGTTTGGTCTGTTTGCCCACTGTTTCTAGTGTCCTGTAACTTCACAACCTAGTATAAAATCCTGTAGACTGACCGTCATCACCTGCTGCCGTGTTGGGCCTTGTTTGGGTGGGGGTGGGTGGGGGGAATTCCCTGCAGCCTGGCAGAGGACAAGTCTACATGGGTGTTTATTCATATTCCTGAGGGCCAACTGGTTTGTAATTTGTCTCCTCCCTTACAGTTTCCCAAAAACATAACATGGACATTTTCTGATGCTGCTGTATTTGGGGGAGATAAAGTAAATTAAGGTACAGTTTGCATCTATAATTGCTTTTGTGCCAGTACCATACGGTCTTGATTACTATAGCTTTGTAGTACAGTATCAAGTCAGGAGCCTGATTTCCTTCAGCTCTCATTTTCCTTCTCAAGATTGCTTTGGCTATTTGGGGTCTTTTGTGTTTCCATACAAATTGTAAAATGTTCTGTTCTAGTTCTGTGAAAAAGGCCGTTGGTAATTTGATAGGAATAGCATTGAATCTGTAGATTGCTTTGGGTGGTATACGCATTTGCCTTTGACTTCTTTCATCAGTGTCTTAAAAGTTTTCTGCATACAGGTCTTTTGCCTCCTTTTGTTTTTTCAGTTGCTCAGTGGTATCCGACTCTTTGTGACCCCATGTAGATTTATTCCTGGGTATTTTGTTCTTTTTGTTGCAGTGGTAAATGAGATGCTTTCCTTAATTTCTCTTCCTTTTCTTTTGTTGTTTGTATATAGGAATGGTACTGATACAAAAGCAAATACAGACAAACTGAACAGTGCAGAAAGCCCAGAGATAAACCCATGCACCTATGGTCATCTATGTATGATACCTCCTATAGTAATGAAAATAAAAATAAACAAGTGGGACCTAATTAAACACAGCTTTTGCACAGCCAAAGGAAACTATAAACAAGGTGAAAAGACAACCCTCAGAATGGGAGAAAATAATAGCAAATCAAATAACTGACAAAGGATTAATCTCTAAAATATACAAAGCAGCTCATGCAACTCAGTATCAGAAAAATAACCCAGTCAAGAAGTGGGCAAAAGACCTAAACAAAGTAGACATACAGATGGCTAATAAACAATGAGCAATATCGAGCATCTTCTCATGTATTAGATGCACATCAAAACTGTAGTGAAGTATATCAGCTCACACCAGTCAGAACAGCCATCATCAAAAAATCTACAAACATGCTGGAGAGAATGTGGAGAAAAAAGAGCCCTCTTGCAGCCTTCAGGGGAATGCAAACATAACAGCCACTGTGGAGATTCCTTTAAAAAACTAGGGATAAAACTACCATATGGACAGCACAATCCCACAACTGGGCATTTACCCCTGAGGAAAACCGTAACTGAAAAAGCTGTATACCCCAAGGTTCACTGCAGCACTACTTTCAATAGCCAGGCCATGGAAGCAACCTGGATGTCCATCAACAAATGAATGCATAAAGAGATTGTGGTACATATACATATTATGGAATATTAGTTCTAAAAAAGAATGAAGTTGGGTTATTTGTAGAGATGTGGATGGACCTAGAGTCTGTCATACAGAGTGAAGTTAAGAGGAAAATATATTAATGCTTATATGTGCAATTTTTAAAAATTGGTTCCGATGAACCTATTTGAAAGAACAGTATGGACATGTGGACATGGTGGAAGGAGAGGGTGGGACAAGTTGGGAGATTAGTATTGACACATATACACTACTGTGTGTAAAAGAGCTAGCTAGTGAGAATGCTGGGTAGCACAGGGAGCTCAGCTTGGTGCTCTGTGATGACCTAGAGGGGGTGGGCGGGAGGGCGGTCCAAGAGGAAGGGGATGTATGTATATATAGAGCTAATCCACTTCATTGTACAGCAGAAACTAGCAACATAAAGCAATTATATTCCAACACAAAAGAACATCACCAAAAAAAAAGAATGAAAAGAAATGAGGACAGTATAAAAGACCTCTGGGACAACATTAAGCAAAGCAACATTCATATTACAGGGGTTCAGGAAGGAGAAGAGAGAAAAAGAGCTGGAGAAAATATATGAAGAGATGCTAACTGAAAACTTCCCTAACATGGAAAAAGAAATACTCAAGTCCAGGTAGTGCAGAGTCCCATACTGAATAAATCCAAGGAGGAACATGCCATGACACATATTAAACTGACAAAAAAACAAAGCATTAAAAGCAAGAAAAGAAAGACAAATACATAAAGAATCCCCATAAGGTTGTCAGCTGATTTTTCAGCAGCAATTGCAGACCAGAAGTATGTGGCACATGATATTTAAAGTCATGAAAAAACCTACAACCAAGAATACCCAGCAAGGCACTCAAATGAAAAGCTTTATGGACACGCAAAAGCTAAGAGAATTCAGCAGCATCAAATCAGCTTTATAACAAATGCTATCAGAACTTGTCGAGGTGGAAAAGAAAACCCGTAACTACAAACTAGAAAATTACAAATGGGAAAGCTCACTGATAAATGCAATCAAATAATAAATGTAGGAAGTCATCCATACACAAATATGGTATCAAAACCAGCAATTGTAAGAAAAGTAGAGTAAAAATGCAGGATGTTGGAAACATATTGGAAATAAAGAGATCAGCAACTTAAACCAATCTTGTACATATATAGACTGCTATACCAAAACCTCATGCTTATCATAAACCAAGTATCTACAATAGATGCACACACACAAAGGAAAAGGCAATTGAAACAAAATGCTAAAGATGTTCATCAAATCAAAAAGAAGAGACCAAAACAGGAAGGGAAGTAAAAAGACCTGCAAAATCAAATCTGAAAGAATGAAACTGCAATAAGAACATACACACTGATAACTACCTTAAATGTATATGGATTAAATGCTCCAATCAAAAGACACAGACTGGCTGGACACAAATAACAAGATCCCTTATATATGCTGTCTTTAAGAGACCCACTTCAGATAAAGGGACACATACAGGCTGAAAGTGAAGGGATGGAAAAGGGTATTCCATGCTAATGGAAATCAAAAGAAAGCTGGAGTAGCAATAGTTATAACAGACAAAATAGACTTTAAAATGAAGACTTGATTATAAGACACAAAGAAGGACATTATATAATGATCAAGGGATCAATCCAAGAAAACATAACAATTGTAAATACATATGCCCCTAACACAGGAGCACCTCAGTATCAATATATAAGGCAAATGCTAATAGCCATAAAAGAAGAAAGTCAAAGCCACACAATAATAGTAGGGGACTTTACCACCCCACTATTATCACCAGACAGATCACCCAGAAAGAAAATCAATAAGGAAACACAGGCCTTAAATGACTCATTAGACCAGATGGACTTGACATTTACAGAGCATTCCATCTAAAAGCAGCAGACTACACATTCTTCTCAAGCACATATGGAACATTCTCCAGCATAGGTCATATGATGGGCCACAAAGCCAGCCTCAGTAAATTTAAGAAAACAAATCCTATCAAGCATCTTTTCTGACAATGCCATAAGATTAGAAATCGAGTATAAGAAGAAAAATGTGAAAAAGAATTATGTGGAGGCTAAACAGTATGTCACTAAACAACAGATCACTAAAGAAATCAAATAGGGAACAAAAAATTACCTACAGAGATGAAAACAAAAGTATAACTATCCAAAGCCAATGGAAAGAAGCAAAAGCTGTTCTAAGAGGAAAGTTACAGCAATACAATCTTACCTCAGGAAACAAGAAGTATCTCAAGTAATCTAACCTCACACCTAAAGCAACTAGAGGAAGAACAAACAAAACCCAATATAGTAGAAGGAAGGAAATCATAAACAGCAGGGCAGAAACAGAGACAAATAAACTAACAACAAAACTAAAAGCTGGTTCTCTGAAAAGAAAAAATAGAAAAATTTTCAGCCAGACGCATCCTGTTAAAAAAAAGGGAGAGGGCTCAAATCAATAAAATTAGAATGAAAAAAGTTTACAATGGATACCACAGAAATACAAAGGTTTATAAGAGACTATACGCCAATAAACTGGACAACTTAGGAAAAAACTGACAAATTCTTAGAAATGTACACACTTCTAAGACTGAACCGGGAAGAAACAGAAAACAGGAACAAACCAATCTTAAGTACCTGTGATTGAAAAACTCTCAACAAACAAAAGTCCAGGACCAGATGGCTTCACAGGTAAACTCTATCAAACATTGAGAGAAGAGCTAACACCTTATCCTTTTGAAACTATTCCAAAAAACTGCAGAGAAAGAATCAATGTGAAATTCATTCTATGAGACAGCCATCACTCTGATACCAAAACCAGCAAAGACACCATAAAAATTATAGACTAATACCACTGAAGAACATGAATGTAAAAATCCTCAACAAAATAATAGCAAACTGAGAGAGAGGAGCCAAGATGGCGGAGGAGTAGGACGGGGAGACCACTTTCTCTCCTACAAATTCATCAAAAGAATAACTGAACACAGAGCAAACTTCGCAAAACAACTTCTGATCGCTAGCTGAGGTCATCAGGCGCCCAGAAAAAAAATAGCAAACTGAGTCCAGCAAGACATTAAAAGGATCATCATACACCATGATGCACTGGGATTTACCCCAGGGATGCAAGGTTTTTCAGTATCTGCAAATCAATCCGTGTGATAGAACACATAACCAAACTGCAGAATAAAAACCATATGATCATTGCAATAGATGCAGAAAAGGCTTTTGACAAAATTTAACACCCATTTATGAAAAAAACTAGAGAAAGTGGGTATAGAGGGAACTTAAGACAATAAAAAAGGCATATATTTCAAACCCATAACTAATTATACTCAATGGTGAAAAACTGAAAGCATTCCCTCTAAGATCAGGAACAAGTCAAGGATGTCCACTCTAGCCAGTTTTATTCAACATAGTTTTGGTAGTCCTAGCCTCAGCAATCAGAAGAAATAAAAGGAATTCATACTGGAAAAGAAGTAGTAAAACTGTCATTGTAGACGACATTTGCAAGCAATGGGACCAAATGATTAATCTCCAAAATACATGAACAACTAATGCAGGTCAATATTTTAAAAAATGGACAGAAGATCTAAATAGACATTTCTCCAAAGAAGACATACAGATGGCTAATAAACACATGAAAATATGCTCAACATCTCTCATTGTTAGAGAAATAAAACTACAATAAAGTATATGAGGTATCACTTTACACTGGTCAGAATGGCCATCATCAAAATATCTATAAGCAATAAATGCTGGAATGGATGTAGAGAAAAGGGAACCTTCTTACACTGTAGGCAGGAATGTAAATTGGTACAGCCACTATGGAGAACAGTATGCAGATTCCTTAAAAAACTAGGAATAAAACTACCATGTGACCCTGCAATCCCACTCCTGGGCACACGTCTGGAAAAAAGTATAATTCGAAAAGATACATGCACCCCTGTGTTCGCAGCAGCACTATTTACAATAGCCAAGACATGGAAGCAATCTAAGTGTCCATCGACAGAAGAATGGACATAGAAGAGGTGGTACATGTAAGAGCCAGACATTCCAGGAGTGTGAAGTCAAGTAGGTCTTAGAAAGCATTACTACCAAGCTAGTGGAGGTGACGGAACTCCAGTTGAACTATTTCAAATCTTAAAAGATGCTACTGCTGAAGTGCTGCACTCAATATACCAGCAAATTTGGAAAACTAAGCAATGGCCACAGGACTGGAAAAGGTCAGTTTTCATCCCAATCCCAAAGAAAGGCAGTGCTGGAGAATGTTCAGACTACTGCACAACTATGCTCATTTCACATGCTTAACAAAGTGACACTCAAAATCCTTCAAGCTAGGCTTCAATAGTACCTGAGCTGAGAACTTCCAGATGTTCAAGCTGGATTTAGAAAAGGCAAAGGAAGCAGAGATCAAACTGCCAACATCCGCTGTATCATAGAAAAAGCAAGAGAATTCCAGAAAAACATCTGCTTTATTGACTATGCTAAAGCCTTTGACTGTGCGGATCACAACAAGCTGTGGAAAATTCTTAAAGAGATGGGAATACCAGACCACCTGACCTGCCTCCTGAGAAACCTGTATGCAGGTCAAGAAGCAACAGTTAGAACCAGACATGGAACAACATACTGGTTCCAAATTGGGAAAGAAGTACGTCAAAGCTGTATATTGTCACCCTGCTTATTTAACTTATATGCAGAGTACATCATGCGAAATGCTGGGCTGGATGAAGCACAAGCTGGAATCAAGATTGCCAGGAGAAATAGCAATAACCTTAGATACGCAGATGACACCATCCTTACGGCAGAAAGTGAAGAACAGCTAAAGAGCCTCTTGATGAAAGTGAAACAGGAGAGTGAAAAAGTTGGCTTAAAACTCAACATTCAAAAAACGAAGATCATGGCATCCAGCCCCATCACTTCATGGCAAATAGAAGGGGAAACAATGGAAACAGTGACAGACTTTAATTTTGGGGGCTCCAAAATCACTGCAGATGGTGACTGCAGCCATGACATTAAAAGACGCTTGCTCCTTGGAAGAAATGCTATCACAAACCTAGACAATGTATTAAAAAGCATAGATATCACTTTGCCAACAGAGATCTGTATAGTGGAAACTACAGTTTTTCTAGTAGTCATGTATGGATGTGACAACAGGACCATAATGAAGGATGAGTGCCAAAGAAATGCTTTTGAATTGTGGTGCTGGACAAGACTCTTGAGAGTCCCTTGGACTGACTGCAAATGGGAGCCAACTCACTGGAAAAGACCCTGATGCTAGGAAAAATTGAGAGCAGAAGGGGATGACAGAGGATGAGACAGTTGGATGGCATCACTGAGTCAGTGGACATGAGTTTCAGCAGATTCCAGGAGAGAGTGAAGGACAGGTAAGCCTGGTGTCCTGCAGTCCAAGAGGTTACAGAGTTGGACATGACTGAGTGACTGAACAACAACATATATACATATAAAGGAATATTACTCAGCCATTAAAAATAATGAAATAATGCCATGTGCAGTAAAATGGATGGGCCTAGAGGTAATCATACTGAGTGAGGTAAGTCAGAGAAAGACAATTGCCATATGCTATCACTTATATGTGGAATCTAAAAAAAAGTTACAAAATAAATTATTTTAAAAACAGAAACAGACTCACACACTTTGGAAACAAACCTATGGTTACCAAAGTGAAAAGGGAGTGAGGGATAAATTACTAGTTTGGGATTAACATATATACACTGCTATATGTAAAACAGATCATCAAAAGAGACCCACTGTATAGCACAGGGAACTCTTACTCAATATTCTGTAATAAACTATATGGGAAAAAGAATATGAAAAAGAATGGATATATGTGTGTATATATATAACTGAATCACTCTGCTGTCCACCTGAAAATAACACAGCATTGTAAATCCACTACACTCAAATATAAAAAAAAAGAATGACTAAAATTTTTCTTCCACATACTTGTTCTCTGTCATCTATTTTTGCTTCTTAATTATCTCCTATTATAAAGTGTAAATAAAAACGGACTTATCTACTATTCTCTGGGAAAAAATCTTTAATCACTCCCATGGAAACCCCCTGAGCAAATATACCACACTGGAGGTTATGTGTTCAACATATAAACTGACGGGGAGGGAGAAGACACACAGACACTCAGATTATTTTTTCTGAGTCATCCGAACACAGGTTACAGGTGTGATGCGTATTTCCTGAGCACAAAGTATTCTGCATAACTGCAGTACACTTACCAACCTCAGAAAACGTGTAAAATAATCAATTTTGGTCTATTTCACTGAATTTTCTCTATCAGCTGTTTTCCATTGAATGGGTTTCTGCTCTAGTTTTTATTCTTTCCTTCTCCTTAGCTGGGTTCAGTTTGTTCTTTTTGGGCCTTTGAAGATAGAGGTTCATCAATTTGAGGTCTTTTCTAATATGAGCATTTAAAAACTATAAATTCCCTCTATACATGGCTTTAGCTTTATTCCTTAAATTTTGATATGTTGTATTGTATTTACATTCAGTTGATCTAACCAGTCCATCCTAAAGGAGATCAGTCCTGGGTGTTCATTGGAAGAACTGATGCTGAAGCTGAAACCCCAATACTTTGGCCACCTGATGCAAAAAGCTGACTCATCTGAAAAGACCATAATGCTGGGAAAGATTGAGGGCAGGAGGAGAAGGGGACGACAGAGGATGAGATGGCTGGATGGCATCACTGACTAAATGGACACGAGTTTGCATAAACTCCAGGAGTTGGTGATGGACAGGGAGGACTGGTGTGCTGTGGTTCATGGCGTCGCAGAGTCAGACACGACTGAGCGACTGAACTGACTGAAAATATTTTCTGATTTTCCATGATTTAACCCCGGAGTTATTTAAAAGTGTATTCCTTTTTATTTCAAAAAAATTTTTTACTGAAGTATAGTTGATTTACAATATTGTGCCAATCTCTACTGTATAGCAAAGTGACTCATATAACTTATACAGGTGTCATCTTTAACTTCTAAATATCTGGGGCTTTCCCCAATCACTTTGTTTTACTGATTTCTAACTTAATCCCATTCTGGACTTGGAAATGGTCAAAGATCATTTGGGAATGATCAAAGAACATTTTGTGCGATTTGAACTTAACTTTTTTGGTCTCTCTGGCTTCCATGTTGCCTCAAATGGTAAAGAATCTGCCTGTAATTCAGGAGACCTGGGTTCGATCCCTGGGTCGGGAAGATCCCCTGGAGGAGGGAATGGCTATCCATTCCAGCATTCTTGCCAGGAGAATCCCATGGACAGAGGAGCCTGGCAGGCTACAGTCCATGGGTCACAAAGAGTCAGACACGACTGAGCAACTAACACTTTCAGGGGCTTCCCTGGTGGCTCACACAGTAGAGTCTGCCTGCATGCAGGGGACCTGGGATCATTCCCTGGGTGAGGAAGAGATCCCCTGGAGAAGGGAATGGCAACCCACTCCAGTATTCTTGCCTGAAAAATCCCATGGACAGAGGGGCCTGGCAGACTACAGCCCATGGAGTCACGTAGAGTCAGACATGACTGAGTGACTTCACTTTTACTTTCCAGTAAAAGTGAAGGAGAATCCTGTGGACAGAGGAGCCTGGTGGGCTACAGACCATGAGGTCGCAAAGAGTCGAATATACTGAACAACTAACACTAACACAAGGGCATTATGAAATGTCCTTCTTTGTCTTTAGCAATATTACTTGGTCTGAAAATCTATTTTGACCAACATTATTAGTATAGCCACTCCAACTCTCTTCTGCTTGCTATCTGTGTGACATCTCTTGTTCCATCCTTTTACTTTGAACCCATTTGTGTCTTTGAATCCAAAGGGCATGTCTCACAGAAAGCATATAGTTGGATCCTACTTTTTCTGAGGGGGGCCGGGAGGAGCTGTGCCAGGTCTTTGGTGCTGTGAACGGGCCCTTCGCTGTGGCACCGGGGCATCCTCTAGTCGAGGTGTGCAGGCAGCTGCTGCGGTGAAGCACGGGCTCTGGGGCCTGTGGGCTCCCTCACTGCAGCACACGGGCTTCTCTCTAGTTCTGTCTAGTTGAGCAGAACTTAGAACTAAAAAACCCTAATCTTGGCTCTACTTCTTTCTCCTCATTTTCTCTTTAATTCTTTTTTTCTACTTCCTTGATGTGTAAAGATTAGTTGTTTTCTTTGGAAACTCACTTTTTTAAAATGTAAGCACGTAAGAAAGCCTTCCTCAGCGATCAATGCAAAGAAATAGAGGAAAACAACAGAATGCGAAAGACTAGAGATCTCTTCAAGAAAATTAGAGATATCAGGGGAACATTTCAGGAAAAGATGGGTTCAATAAAGGACAGAAATGGTATGGACCTAACAGAAACAGAAGATATTAAGAAGAGGTGGCAAGAATACACAGAAGAACTGTACAAAAAAGATCTTCATGACCCAGATAATCACAATGGTGTGATCACTCACCTAGAGCCAGACATCCTGGAATGTGAAGTCAAGTGGGCCTTAGGAAGCATCACTACGAACAAAGCTAGTGGAGATGATGGAATTCCAGTTGAGCTATTTCAAATCCTGAAAGATGACGCTGTGAAAGTGCTACACTCAATATGCCAGCAAATTTGGAAAACTCAGCAGTGGCCATAGGACTGGAAAAGGTCAGTTTTCATCCCAATCCCTAAGAAAGGCAATGCCAAAGAATGCTCAAACTATCGCACAATTGCACTCATCTCACACGCTAGGAAAGTAATGCTCAAAATTCTCCAAGCCAGGCTTCAGCAATACGTGAACCGAGAACTTCCAGATGTTCAAACTGGTTTTAGAAAAGGCAGGGGAACCAGAGATCAAATTGCCAATATCCACTGGATCATCAAAAAAGCAAGAGAGTTCCAGAAAAACATCTATTTCTGCTTTATTGACTATGCCAAAGCCTTTGACTGTGTGGATCACAATAAACTGTGGAAAATTCTCAAGGAGATGGGAATACCAGACCACCTGACCTACCTCTTGAGAAACCTGTATGCAGGTCAGGAAGCAACAGTTAGAACTGGACATGGAACAACAGACTGGTTCCAAATAGGAAAAGGAGTACGTCAAGGCTGTATATTGTCACCTGCTTATTTAACTTAGATGCAGAGTACATCATGAGAAACGCTGGGCTGGAAGAAGCACAAGCTAGAATCAAGATTGCCGGGAGAAATATCAATAACCTCAGATATGCAGATGATAACCACCCTTATGGCAGAGAGTGAAGAGGAACTGAAAAGCCTCTTGATGAAAGTGAAAGAGGAGACTGAAAATGTTGGCTTAAAGCTTAACATTGAGAAAACTAAGATCATGGCATCTGGTCCCATCACCTCATGGGAAATAGATGGGGAGACAGTAGAAACAGAGTCAGACTTTGTATTTTTGGGCTCCAAAATCACTGCGGGTGGTGACTGCAGCCATGAAATTAAAAGATGCTTACTCCTTGGAAGGAAAGTTATGACCAACCTAGACAGCATATTAAAAAGCAGAGACATTACTTTGCCAACAAAGGTCCGTCTGGTCAAGGCTATGGTTTTTCCAGTGGTCATGTATGGATGTGAGAGTTGGACTGTGAAGAAAGCTGAGTGCCGAAAAATGGATGCTTTTGAACTGTGGTGTTGGAGAAGACTCTTTAGAGTCCCTTGGACTGCAAGGAGATCCAACCAGTCCATCCTGAAGGAGATAAGTCCTGGGTGTTCATTGGAAGGACTGATGCTGAAGCTGAAACTACAATACTTTGGCCACCTCATGTGAAGAGTTGACTCATTGGAAAAGACCCTGATGCTGGGAGGTATTGGGGGCAGGAGGAGAAGGGGATGACAGAGGATGAGATGGCTGGATGGCATCACTGACTCGATGGGCATGAGTTTGAGTAAACTCCAGGAGTTGGTGATGGACAGGGAGGCCTGGCGTGCTGTGATTCATGGGGTCACAAAGAGTCAGACACGACTGAGCGACTGAACTGACTGAAGCACATAAGAATTACTTGTGATGTACTCTCTAAATTGTGGTATTTTTCATTTTTATTTCTCTCAAAAACTAATTTCTTTCGTTTTTATTTTCACCCATTGGTTATTCAGGAGTGTGTTGTTTAATTTCCATGTATGTATAAAATGTTACTATTTTTCTCCTACTGAATTCTAGTTCCATTCATTGTAGGTGGAAAGCAATCATGGGATCTTAATCTTAAATGTGTTAAGGTTGGCTTTGTGGCCCAAGAATGATATATCCTAGGGATGGTTTTTCTGCACTTAAGAAGAATGTGTTTTCTGGTGTCTTTAGATGAAATGTTCTGTGTATATCCATTAGGTCTACTTTTCAAAAATCTTTTAAAAATAATTTAAAAATTTTATTTATTTTTGACTGGGCTGGGTCATTGTTGCTGAGAAGGCTTTCTCTAGTTGCAGCAAGCAGGGGCTGCTAACATAATAAGAGACTAGAAAACAAGAGTTAAAAATCAAGCTAAGAGTTGGCGTTTTAAAAAATAAAGCAAACTGATAAACTTTCAGTTAGACTAACAAAGGGGAAAAAAGGAGAAATCAAAATATCTGGTAAATGAGAGAGGAGACAAAGAAATACAAGGGACCGTAAAAGCCAGACTCCTCTGTCCATGGGACTCTCCAGGCAAGAATACGGAGTGGGTTTCCCATGCCCTCCTCCAGAGGATTGTCTCACCCCAAGGACTGAACCCGTGTCTCTTCTGTCTCCCGCACTGGCAGGTGGGTTCTTTACTACTAGTGCCACCTGGAAACCCATATTTTAACAATTACCAAGAAATTAGATAAGTTATAATAAATAAATTCTCAGAATTGGTAGGCATGATACCTACCAAGACTGAATCATGAATAGAAAGTCTGAATAGATTAATAATAAATGAATACATTGAAACAATAAAAACAAACTTCCTGACAAAGAAATGCCCCAATCCAGAAGGATTCACTGGTGAATTCTACCAAACATTAAAAATAATCAACACCCAACATTCTCAAACTCTTCCCAAAAAACTGAGGAGCTCTTTTTGATGACAGAATTACTCTGACACCAAAGTGAGATAAGGAACACTACAAGAAAAGAAATCTATAGGTTGATATGTCTGAAGACTATAAATGCAAAAAGTCTCAGCAAAAGTCTAACCAAATGTAAGAGCAAATTAAAAAGTACATACACCATAATCAAGTGGAATTTCTCTCTATCATGGAAGGATGATGACAATATTTATGTATCTATCTATCTGAATCTAAACCTATCTATTGATGAGAGTGATACACAATGGTAGTAGAAGAATAAATACATGATCCTTTCAATAGATGCAGAAAAACAATGGTATAGAATGAAATAGAAATACATGATCTTCTCAATAGATGCAGAAAAGGCAACTAACAAAACTCAATACCTTCTTCTGACAAAAGCTTTCAAGAAAGTGGGAATGGAAGGATCATACCTCAAAATAAGACAATATAATACACACCTACAAGTAACCTTGTAAGAGTGGTGAAAAACTGAAAGCTTTTTCTTTTAAAATCAGGAACAAGATATGGGTGTTCACACTCACCACTCTAAATAAAGACAGTAATGAAGTCTGAGTTAGAGTAATCTGACATGAAAATAGGATACAGAAAGGCATCCAAAAGAGAGAGGAAGAAGTAAAATTTTATTTTCAGAAAATATGATCTTATATATGACTCCCCACCAAACAGCAAAAATATATAAAATATTTGGTACTTTCCAAAATATAAAAAAACTGGCACAGCTCAATAATTTAAAAAAAGCAATCCTGCTAAAAAAATGGGTTGGGGAGAAATCTAAATGTTTGTTTGTTTTCCAAAATAGATGGCCATAAGAATGGCCAATAGGCACATGAAAAGATACTCAACATCACTAATAATTAGTGAAATGCAAATTAAACCCACAATGAGATAATACCTCACACCTGTCAGAATGGCTATTATCAAAAGGACAAGAGATGATAACTGTTGACAGGAATGTGGATAACAGAGTCCGAGCACACTGCTGGTGGGAATGTAAAATGGTACAGCCATTGTGGAGAGCAGCATGAAAAGTCCTCAAAAAGTTATAAGTAGAACTACCACACAATCCTGCAATTGCATGTTTGGGTATTTATATGAAAAAAGAGACTCATATGTGCATGTTCATTATAGTAAGTCACTACATATGAGCCCTCAGGTTGCAAGCTTTCAGAGATGCGAATGTGCGTTCACATGTCCAATGACATAAGTCAGTTCACGTCTGGGGTACACTGTCAAGTGGGTGCATCCTCTACAGCTGGTTAAGTCCATGTGTACTTTACTGTATAGTCCTGTATAGTGGACACTAGTTCAGCATCTTTATTTCAAGCCCAGGATGTCTGGAGGCAAGGGTAAAAGCAGCAGTGATGTAGCTGGTACTGCTAAGAAGTGCCAAGGGATAATGACAGAAACAAAAATAAAAATAAGAGTGAAGCAAGGCAAAAATATACTAGATATCATTCATTTTTATAACATAAACTGTTCAACTACTGGCACTATTCTAAAGAACAAGAACATGATCACAGAACATGTGGATTTTCCTGCGCCAATGATGTCAACAATAATATTTAAAAATTATGGAAAAGTTAAGGAGGAGATGGAGAAATTCCTCACTGTGTGCTTGCACAATCTGCATCAGTGTCGAGCTGAGCTCATCTTAATGCTGATCCAAGAGAAAGCTAAAAGCCAGTATGAAGACCTGAAGAGGAAACACGGTGAAGAATCAGAGGGTGCATCCTTTAACGCCAGCCATGGCTGATTTCATGGGTTCAAGGCTAGAACCATCGTCAACCTTCAAGACGTAAAAGTAGGTGTTGACCATGGAATATTACTCAGCCATTAAAAAGAATTCATTTGAATCAGTTCTAATGAGATGGATGAAACTGGAGCCCATTATACAGAGTGAAGTAAGCCAGAAAGATAAAGACCAATACAGTATACTAACACATATATATGGAATTTAGAAAGATGGTAACAATAACCCTATATGCAAAACAGAAAGAGACACAGATGTACAAAACAGACTTTTGGACTCTGTGGGAGAAGGCGAGGGTGGGATGTTTCGAGAGAACAGCATGGAAACATGTATATTATCTAGGGTGAAACAGATCACCAGCCCAGGTTGGATGCATGAGACAAGTGCTTGGGCCTGGTGCAATGGGAAGACCCAGAGGGATTGGGCAGAGAGGGAGGTGGGAGGGGGGGATCGGGATGGGGAATACATGTAAATCCATGGCTGATTCATGTCAATGTATGACAAAAACCACTACAATACTGTAAAGTAATTAGCCTCCAACTAATAAAAATAAATGGGAAAAAAAAAAAAAGTAGGTATTGAGGCAGCAAGTTCAGATACAGCAGCTGCCTGGGAATTTCCTGAAATGCTTCAACAAATGTCTGACAAAGTGGTGCATTTACCATCGAGATTTTTAATGTGAATGAGACAGGACTGTACTGGAAGAGGATGCCAGACTGAAGTTACACCAGTAAGGAGAAAAAGTTGATGTCAGACTATAAAGCAGCAAAGGACAGGCTGACTTCTGTTTGGTGGCAGTGCTTCTGGCAATGTGAAGCTGAAGCCTCTCTCAGTTTACCATTCAGAGAGCCCAGGAGCCCTTAAGAACATAGTCAAGGGCTCTCTTCTTGTTGTGTGGAAGAGTAACCCCAAAGCCTGGGTTACACAGGCCACTTCCCAGGACTGGTTTTTCCACCACTTTATCCCGGAGGTGCTTGAAGAAGGATTTCCCATTCAACATTCTTTTACTACTCAACAATGCTCCAGGCTACCCACCATTCAAGGACAACTTTCATCCCAGTGTCAAAGTAATGCATCTGCTACTGAATACTATCACTACATTGCTCATCAAACCTATAGACCAGGGAGTTATATCGACTTTCAAGAAATATTATTAACATCACATTTTTCATCAGGTAGCAAAGGTGAGTGATGAAACAGGAACAACGCTGTGACAATTCTGTAAGGACTATAGAAGGAAATGGCAACCCACTCCAGTGTTCTTGCCTGGAGAATCCCAGGGACGGGGGAGCTGGTGGGCTGCCGTCTATGGGGTCGCACAGAGTTGGGCATGACTGAAGTGACTTAGCAGCAGCAGCATAACAACCACAAGGCCATAAAAAACAATGACTTTGCTTGAAGTGAGGTTATGGCTGGCAACATGAATAGGGTTTGGGAGAACCTTTGCTGACAGCTTGTTTGTGATAGTGTGAATTTGAAAAGGCTGATGAAGAGTCCAAAGAGATCTTCAGCAACTCAGTGACCCTCAGTGAGAAGTTGGAGCTGGATCTGCAAAAGGACAACTTCACTGACCTCCTTGCTGTGCAACATGAATGGCTCATGAAGACCTGATGGAACTGGACTCCCAGAGAGAGGATGAAGAGAGACAAGAGGAAGAAGTAGCTGAAGAACCAAAGAGATTCACTACACAGGAAATGGCCGGGAGATTTTCTTTGAGGAGGCACTGTTAGTTATTGAGGCCCAGGACCAAATGTAGAATGGTACACAAGGGCTGCAGCAGCCGACAGGAGGCAATCCAGCCCGACTGTGTCATCGTGATGAGGAAAAGGGGCTTCTACCCAAACATCGCACGAGTATTTTTTCAACATGTAGACAGAACTGAATCCAGCAAGGAACCAGAACCTGAGCCTTTAACAACAGGCATGAGTGACATTGCAGCTTGCCCTCCATCTCATACCGTTGATGATCCTTCAGCTCTACCACCTCCTACGTCCCACCTCCTCTCCTTCCTCCAGTCAGTATCTCTTCTTGCCTGTTCACTCAATGCCAGCCCCTGTATGCCAGCTGTTGTTCTGTACTACTGTAATTTTCAAAGTACTGTACACTGTATGATGAAAACTTTTATTTTTTGTGGGTTTTTTAATGTATTTTTGTGTGAAAAGTATTATAAACCTTTTGCAGTATGTGTGAAAAGTATTATAAACCTTTTGCAGTACAGTACCACATAGCTGATTGTGTTAGTTGGGTACCCAGGCTAACTTTGTTGGACTGACAAACAAATTGGACTCATTTGTACATAGGGGATTTACTTTTATAATAGCCATGATATGGAAACAATGTAAGCAGCACTGATAGGTGATATCTATACACACACACACACACACACACACAAAGTAAGCAGCACTGATACTGGTATCTGTACACACATATATAAGAAGATACATGTGTGTGTCAATATGTAAGTACACTTATATACATACATATATTGGTCAGCCATAGAAAAGAAATGAAAATAGAAATTTTCTGTTTTAGAATATTTATAGAAAATAATGAAATTTGTGAAAACATGGATGGATCTTGTTATTATTAGTTTAAATGAGGTAAGTCAGAGAAGGACAAACACTATATAATTTCACTACACATGCAACCAAAAACACAAAACAGAACTCATAGATAGTTGCCAGAGAGGAATGGTGGTAGGGGGTTGTCAAATGGGTGAAGGGGGAAAAGAGAAACAAATTTCTAGTTATAAAATAATGGACATAAAATGTACAGCAAGGTGACTGTAGTAAAAATTACCATATTGCCAATTTGGAAGTAGCTAAGAAACTAAATGGGAAAAGTTCTCAATAAAAAATTAATTTTTTAAGTTTATATGGTGACCCATGGAAACTAGACTAATAATGGCGATTGCTTTGAAATATACACAAATGTTGAATCATTGTGTTGCAGTCCTGAAATTAATTTTCTATGTCAATTATATTTCAATTAATAAAACACTTTATAACATGCCAAAACAGATACCACACATAAATTCCCTTATTTGAGATAATTATAGAGGGGGAAAAAGTTCAAAAATGAAATATCTGCCCCAAAATATCAAAACTAAAAGACATAGATTAAAAATAAAATGAAATTGAATAAAACCAAATGATCATTTCAATAGATGCAGAAAAAGCTTTTGACAAAAGTGAACATCCATATATAAGAAAACATCTCTAGAAAGTAAACAAAAAGGGAACCTACCTCAACATAATAAAGGCCATATACAAGAAACCTCAGCTAACATCATACTCAGTGGTGAACAACTGAAAGCATTTCCTTGAAGATCAGGAACAAGATAAGGATGTCCACTCCCACTACCTTTATTTAACATAGTTTTGGAAGTCCTAGCTATGGCCATCAGGAAAGAAAAGGAAGTAAAAGGAATCTATATTGGAAAAGAAGAAAACCTGTCACTGTTTGCAGATGACATGACACTATATATAGAAAATATTATACTAGAGATGCTACAAGCAAACTACTAGAGCTCATCAATGAATATGCTAAAGTTTCAAGTTACAAAATTATTACAGTGAAATCTGTTGCATTTCTATATACTAACAATAAAAGATAAGAAAGAAAAGTTCAAGAAACAATCCCATTTATCACAGCAACAAAAAGAATAAAATACCTAGGAATAAACCTACCTAAGGAAACAAAAGACCTGTACTCCAAAAACTATAAGATGCTAATGAAAGAAATCAAAGATGACACAAATGGAAAAGATACGATATTCTTATTGGAAGAATCAATATTGTGAAAATCACTATACTACCCAATGCAATCCAGTGATTCAATGCAATCCCTATCAGATTACGAACAGCACTATACACAACAATGAGGACAGAAATTTTAAAATCTGTATGGAGACACAGAAGACCCTGAAGAGCCAAAGCCATCTTGAGAAAGAAAAACAGAGCTGGAGGAATCAAGCTCCCTGACTTTGGACTGTACTACAAAGCTACAATCATTGGGCTTCCCTGGTGGCTCAGTGGTAAAGAATGTACCTGCCAATGCAGAAGAAACGGGTTCAATCCCTGGATGAGGAAGATCCCACATGTGGTAGAAAACCACCACCCAAGAACAGCAACTGCTGAACTGTGTTCTAGAGTCAGGGAGTCATAGCTACAGAGCCCACGTGCTGCAGCTACTGAAGCCTGAGCACCCTAAAGCCCACACCCCACAAGAGAAGCCATGGCAGAAAAGCTCATGCACCATGAGGAGAGAATAGCCCTTGCCTCAACTAGAGAGAAGCCCACACAGCAATGAAGACCCAGAAGAGAAAAAAAAATTAATTTTCCAAAAAAGCTATAGTCATTAAATTGTATGGTACTGGCACAAAAATAGAAATGTAGATCTGATGGGACAGGACAGAAAGCCCAGGAGTAAACCTACATACCTATGGTCAGTTAATCTAAGACAAAGGAGGCAAGAATATACGATGGTGGGAAGACAGTCTCTTCAATAAATGTGCTGGGAAAACGGAACAGCTACATTCAAAAAATGAAATTAGATCACTCTTTAACACCACAAACAAAAATAAGCTCAAAATGGATCAAAGAACTCAATGTCAGACCAGACACTATAAAACTCCTAGAGGAAGACACAGGCAGAACACTCTCTGACATAAACTGCAGCAAGATCTTATTAGATCTGACTCTCAGAATAATGGAAATAAAACCAAAAATAAACAAATGGGACCTAATTAAACTCAAAACCTTTTGTACAGCAAAGGAAACAATAAACAAAACAAAAAGACAACCCAGAGAGTAGGTGAAACTATTTGCAAATGTTGTGGCCAATAAGGGATTAGTCTCCAAAACTTACAAACAGCTCATGAAGCTTAATATCATCAAAATGAACAACCCAATCAAAAAATGGGCAGAGACCTAAATAGATATTTTTCCAAGGAAGACACTCACATGGCCAAGAGGCACATGAAAAGATGTTCAAAATCGCTAACTCCTAGAGAAATGGAAATCGAAACTATCATGAGATTTATCATCTCACCTCAATCAAAATGGCTATTATCAAAAGATCCACAGACAGACTTCTCTGGTGGCCCAGCGGTTAAGAATCCACCTGCCAATGCAAGGAAGATGCATTCAATCCCCAGTCCAGGAAGATCCTACATGCCGTGGGGCAACCAAGTTCGTGTACCACAACTACTGAGTCTGCGCTCTAGAGCCCCTTGCTGCGCAACAAGGTTTACCACCTCAACAAAGAGTAGCCCCAGCTCACTGCAACTAGAAAAAAGCCCACACAGCAATGAAGACCCAACACAGGCAAAAATAACTAACTAAATAATTTTTTAAAAACTCACAAACAATAAGTGTTGGAGAAGGTATAGAGAGAAGGGAACCCTCCAACACTGTTGGTGGGAATGTAAATTGTACAGCCACTATTGAAAATAATATGGAGACTCCTAAAAAACTAAAAAATGCAGAGCTACCATATTATCCTAAAAACCCACTCCTGGGCATATATCTGGAGAAAAACAAGATCTGAAAAGACACATGCACCCCAGTGTTCACTGCAGCAGTGTTTACAATAGCCAAGGCTTGGAAGCAACCTAAATGTCCATCAGCAGAGGAATAGATGAAGAGAATGTGGTATATATGTACCTTGGAATATTACTCAGTTGTTAATAATGCCATTTGCAACAACATGGACTGACCTAGAGATTGTCATACTGAGTGAAATAAGTCAGATAGAGAAAGAGAAATTGTATTATACTATATGATATTGCTTATATGTGGATCTAAAAAGAATGATACAGGTAAACTTAATTTACAAAACAGAAAAAGACTCCCAGACTCAGAGAAAGAACTTATGATTACCACGTGGGATGGGCAGAGGGAAGGGATAAATAAGGAGTTTCAGATCCACATGTACATATTGCTATATTTAAAATGCATAACCAACTAACAACGAAAGATCAGGAAGAGATATAAAGGAAACAATCCTATTTACCACTGCAACAAAAAGAATAAAATAACTAAGAATAAACCTACCTAATGAGGCAAAAGACCTGTACTTAGAAAACTGTTTAAGACACTGAATGAAAGACATAAAAGATGACACAAACAGCTGGAGAGATATACCATGTTCTTGGATCGGAAGAATCAATACTGTGAAAATGCCTATACTACCCAAAGCAATCTACAGGTTCAGTGCAATCCCTTTCAAATTACCAATGGCACTTTTCACAGAATTAGAACAAAAAATTTTTACTATTTGAATAGAAACACAAAAGACCCCAAAGAGCCAAAGCAATATTGAGAAAGAAAAATGGAGTTGGAGGAATCAGACTCACTGACTTCAAACTTACTACAAAGCTACCATTATTACAAAGATATTATGGTACTGATACAAAAACAGAAATATAGATCAATGGAACAGGATAGAGACCCTGGACTTAAACGTACACACATATCGTCACCTACTCTATGACAAAAGAGTCAAGAATATACAGTGGATAAAAGACAGTCTCTTCAATAAGTGTGTGGGGAAAACTAGACAGCTACATGTAAAACAATGAAATAAGAATATTCTCTAACACTATACACAGAAATAAACTAAAAAATGATTAAAGACCTAAATGTAAGGCCAGATTCTATAAAATTCTTACAAGGAAAATTCAGAAAGAATACTCTGACATAAATCACAGCAACATCTTTTATGACCAACTCCTAGAGTAAGAAAAATATTATAAAGACAGAAATAAACAGGGCCTAATTAAACTTGAACTTTTGCAAAGCAAAGGAGACCATAAACAGGATGAAAAGACAACCCAGAATGGGAGAAAATATTTACAAATGAAGCAAGTGATAAGGGATTAATCTCCAAAATATACAAATAGCTCATGCAGCTCAAAAAAAAAAAAAAAAGAAAGAAAGAAAACCACCACCCAATCAAAACATGGGTAGAAGACCTAAATAGACATTTCTCCAAGGAAGACATACAGATGGCTAAGAGGCACATGAAAAGATGCTTAGCATCACTAATTATGAGAGAAATGCAAGTCAAAACTGCAATGAATTATCACTTCACACCAATCAGAAAGGCCATCATCAAAAAGTCTACAAACAATAAACACTAGAGATGGTGTGGAGTAATGGGAACCCTCCTACACCACTGATAGGAAAGTAAACTGGTGCAGCCATTATGGAGAACAGTAGGAACATTCCTTAAAAAACTAAAAATAGAGCTACCATATGAACCAGCAAACTCACTCCTAGGCACGTATCTGAAGAAAACTGTAATTCAAAAAGACACATGCACCCCCAATGTCTACTTCAGTACTATTTACAATAGTCAGGACATGGAAGCAACCTAAGTGTCTACTGACGAATGGATAAAGAAAATGTGATACATACATACAATGGAATATTACTCAGCCATAAAAAGAATAAAATCATGCCACTTGCAGCAACATGAATGAACTCAGAGTTTGTCATCAGTTCAGTTCAGTTGCGCAGTCGTCTCTGACTCTTGGCAACCCCATGGACTGCAGCACACCAGGCTCCCCTGTCCATCACCAACTCCCGGAGCTTACTCAAACTCATGGCCACTGAGTCAATGATGCCATCCAACCATGTCATCCTCTGTCGCCCCCTTCTCCTCCTGCCTTCAATCTTTCCCAGCATCAAGGTCTTTTCAAATGAGTCAGTTCTTTGCATCAGGTGGCCAAAGTATTGCAGCTTCAGCTTCAGCATCAGTCCTTCCAATGAATATTCAGGACTGATTTCCTTTAGGGTGGACTGGTTGGATCTTCTTGCCATCCAAGGGATTCTGAAGAGTCTTCTCCAACACCACAGTTCAAAAGCATCAATTCTTCTGTGCTCAGCTTTCTTTATAGTCCAACTCTCACATCTATACATGACTACTGGAAAAACCATAGCTTTCACTAGATGAACCTTTGTTGATAACGTAATGTCTCTGCTTTTTAATATGCTATCTAGGTTGGTCATAACTTTTCTTCCAAGGAGGAAGCGTCTTTTAATTTCATGGCTGCAGTCACCATCTGCAGTGATTTTGGAGCCCAAAAAAATAAAGTCTCTCACTGTTTCATTATTTCCCCATCTACTGGCCATGAAGTGATGGCACCAGATGCCAAGATCTTAGTTTTCTGAATGTTGAGTTTTAAGCCAACTTTTTCACTCTCCTCCTTCACTTTCATCAAGAGGCTCTTTATTTCTTTTTTGCTTTCTGCCGTAAGTGTGGTGTCATCTGCATATCTGAGGTTATTGATATTTCTCCCGGCAATCTTGATTCCAGCTTGTACTTCATCCAGTCCAGCATTTCTCATGAAGTCCTCTGCATATAAGTTAAATAAGCAGGGTGATAATATACAGCCTTGACATACTCCTTTCCCAATTTGGGATCAGTCTGTTGTTCCATGTCCAGTTCTAACTGTTGCTTCTTGACCTGCATACAGGTCAAGAGTTTGTCACACTAAATATGTCAGAGGGAAAAAGACAAATATCATATCATATCACTTACATATGGAATCTGAAAAATGACACAAATGAACACATTTACAAAACATAAATAGACTTACAGATAATTGAAAACATAGTTACCAAAGGTGAAAGGCTAGGGGAAGGGATAATTTAGGAGTTTGGAATTAACATACACATACTAGTGTATGTAGAATAGATAATCAAGAAGGACTTACTGTATAGCCCAGGGAACTCTATCCAAAATTCTGTAATAATCTACATAGGAAAATAATCTTAAGAAGAATAGATATCTGTATATATATAACTGAAGCACCTTGATGTCCACCTGAAACCAATACGACACTGTAAATCAACTATTCACCAATGTAAAATTTAAAAATAAAAAACTTCCAACAAATCAAAGTCTAGGAGCAGAAAGCTTCACAGATGAATTATAACAAGCATTTCCAGAATAATTAACACCTATTCTTCTCAAACTGTACCAAAGGCTTGCAGAGGAAACTGCAGTCAGGAATGATAGGGTTGGAGGAAATGGATGCAGGGTCACGTGACCCTGCATCCATTTCCTCCAACTTGATACCTGATGACTGGGGCACTGAGCACTGGACATACAGTATAACACGAGAAATGGGTGGAAGTCATTGGAGTATGGGGAGAATAGAGGGCAAGGGAAAAGGAAGACATGAAGGATGAAGGGTTTGGAATGGAGGAGGGCTGGGCCTAGAACTCTGGAATCAGGGGGATGGGGGTTTCAATGGGATGGAGGTCTAAAATTCACAGGATGGATGTGGGAGAGCAATAAAGAAGCCTAGGTGGGGAAGAATTAGTTCTAGAGATAAACATCACGCAGGTGAAGGCACTGAGGGCACACTGAGGAATAGAGAATGACGGAGGAAAGAGACGGAGGTGAGGTGATGGCAGTTGCAGAGGTGGCGTGAGGGGCACTCATTTTTTTCTCCTCTTCACTAATTCCATGATTTGCATTCAAATCATAACCCAATAGTAAACAGTTTCTAATTTGAGTCCTTAAGACAAATTACATACCTACATAACAAATTACCTTATTCACCTAAAATTCTTGTGACTATCCCTTCAACTGAATATACAGTAAAGGATTTGAGGGAAAAAAAAAAGAGTAAAACAATGACACACTATATTTCTTCTCTCTTTTGGGGATACAGGATGTAAGATGTGAGCATGAGGAAGCCCCCAGGATGTAATGGGCTCTGCCTAGCACCTGAACGGTCCTGGCAATGGACTGTCCTCTGAAAGCTTCAGATAAGAACCTAGGCCTTATGACACCCTGAGTTTTGACCTTGAAAAACGCTAAACAGCAAGTTCAGCCAAAACAGCAGGATTTCTAACTTATGAACTGTAGAAAATTTTTTAAACTGCTAAATGTGTGGTCTTATTTTATGGCAGTGATAAAAAAAAAACTACTACATATAGGATCAAATTATAAAATAATAAACATTATAAAAGACAAAATTATTAAATATTTAAACAATAAAAGTCAAGTAAAAATGCCCACTTATCAACCACCTCTGAAGGCAATTAAAGTTTTATTTCCAGATGTAACATCCTCAGTTCCAAGTATATCCTCCTTGCTATGAACTGTGTCATTTAAACTACATTTGAACTTGTATATTACACATGCACAGATACACAAACACTAAAATGTTATGTTGTTATTGTTCAGTTGCTAAGTCATGCCTGACTCTTTGTGACCCTATGGACTGTAGCCTGTCAGGCTTCTCTGTCCATGGGATTCTCCAGGCAAGAATACTGGAGTGGGTTGCCATTTCCTCCTCCAGGGGATCTTCCCAACCCAGGGACTGGATCCACATCTCCTGCATTGGCAGGTGGATTCTTTACTGCAGAGCCACCAGGGAAGCCCAAAATATTATGTACATGGTTCAATATTGACATACATATTGTTAAGTCAAACTTTCTATCAATCAAATTGCCATCTTTAACCAATGATATAGGAAGGTGATATTTTCCACACCAGCAGAAACAGATCTCTTGCATTCCAACAGACATCATCATACCATATTCCATGGTACATATGAATAAAAGGACTTTACAGAAACATTTCCTAGTGATGCATTTCCATGTTTGCATGTGTTCTTCTCCTGCTATCACAGACTGTGGACCTTTAATCTGTACACATGTGGATTACCTGGTGGTCTGGGGAATGAAACTGTTTCTCTCATGTGACTACATTTCTACATTAATCGAACAATTGCTGACTTACCTTGCAAATGGATGAATAGTATAATATCCCCCCTACTGCATTTCCAGTGTTAAAGTAATTAAACAAGGAGGTCATTAGGCTGAGGTTGGGCTTCCCAGGTAGCACTAGTGGTAAAGAACCTGCCTGCCAATGCAGGAGACAAGAGACTCAGGTTTGATCCCTAGGTCAGGAAAACCCCCTGGATGAGAGCATGGCAACCCACCCCTGGTATTCTTGCCTGGAGAATCCCATGGACAGAGGAGCCTGGTGGGCTCTGGTCCACGGAGTTGCAAAGAGTCGGACTCGACTGAAGCGACTTAGCATGCACGCATGAACGACGAGTGGTTTGGGAATCTATTTAAGCAAACTTAATCCGGAGTCAAGGCATTTTAATCTGAGAATAAAAATTAAGATGAACCAACACACAGCCAACTGGGCTTTCCAAAACCAAGCTTTCTGGTTAAGATACCATCAAGTATCATCCTTGCTTTGATGTGGTATCCTCTAGAAAACTTCTCCCCCAACCCCTGCAGACGAAGTGCTCCAAAACTACCTTTGATCTGAAGCTGTGAGAACTGGAATTAACTCTTGGAAACTTGAACGTGTGTTAAGTTTAGCTTTGAACACCACACAGTCACCTTCTACTTTGAGAAGTGTCTTTATCTAGTCCCTAAACACCTCATCCAGGTGCAGCGTGGCCTGAGGCCTCAATGAACAGCTCTCCCCACTTCTCCCCACCCCCACTCACTCAGGACGTTAACACACAGTCCAACTGCGCCCTCGCCTGAGCAGACTTCACCCTGGTAAGAACACCAACCAGCCTTTCCTATCAGAGACCCCCTCCGCACACTAAGCACTGCACACAGGATTGTCCGCCCACACCAGCCCCTCCCAGGGCCAGCACCGGAAGCCCCTGGCTCCTCCCTCCACCATCCCTGGACTCCAGACCACCAGGCTCAAATCCCATTGTAATGACGCCCCTCACCTAAGTTCCAAGTTCAGGCAAGCTGGGAGCTGGCACCACAACTGTAGCACAGACCAGTTCTCCCTCCTTCCCCTGTCCTTACCCCTCAGGGTTTTGACAACCTTCCCCTTTGCGTCCTTTCCTTCAGCCCAGAACTTCACACAGGCACAAATGGAACGCAGGAGAGACTCACGAGGACCTGAACCCAGTTCCTCTAATGGTGCAGCGCACGACCCAAGAGCAGCTTGGATCAGCGAGTGGCCACCAGAACCACCCAAGAAACATAAACGCAAGAGGCACTCATCAACCTCTGATAGCATGGCTTAAACCGCTTCAGTAGCCCCACACAGAACAGTCCCTCTTCTAATATCAGACTCCAATAGCTAATGTCAGTTCAGATAATATTTAAAACAACAACAAAGCCCTGCCATGGCTCCACCCCTACTCCCTGCTCATCCTTTTCAGAAGATGCACCTCTGCGACACAGGAGATGTAAACCTTGATAAATAAATTCTCAAAGTAATTTCCACTGAAGCAGAGCTTCCCAGCCCTTATTTAAAAACTAAGCTTCCTTCCCTCTCTTTGAACTCACACCTGTGCCACGTGCTTCATTCATTCCCACCTACCTGAGTGATGACTGCTGTCTCCTTTGCTCAAAAAAGGTGATCAGGTTCAGCTTCCATAGGTCAAGACCTATTAAAAAAAGGAACGGGAATCACCCTAGGGATTCTACAATTCCCAACCCTGTACTGTGTTCACAGAAGAGAAGACACTGTACGTTACAGAAAATTATTCCGCCAAATACCATTCCCTGACAGATACTTTAAAATACGCAGGAAGCATTTCTAATTCACAGATCCTTAACTCTACTTCCAAAAATAAGGAACTCTATCAAATTAAGGAATGACTATTTGACTTTAAGATATGGGCAACAGTATTTTATGAGTCTCTAGAATGATCTAGAGTGAAAGATGAGGTTAACTCAAGAGACAAGAAGGACAAGATGAAACATTGTGAAGATTTTCTTTGCATCCAAAAACCCCTAGTTCCTTGAAATGATCTCATTTTTCTTTTGTGCTGGTTGTATTATGGCATTTTAAGATACCTGAACATATACTATAGGACTCTTGTTTTCTTTTCTTGAAGATACAAAAAGTAATAAAGAGGAGAAAAACTGTGACATGACTGTGGAATAAGAAATTTACAGAATGTTTACGGACAAAAGAATGAACAAAACTGAGAGGTGTCATTTTCCACAGCAACCTACTGGTAAAGGGACATGAACTAGATGGGGGACTTTTCAGATTAAACCCAATGGTTCAGGCGCATCTCTCAGTAAATCCCACCGGCACTCTACTAATGATAATTGTAAAATTCTTAGCTTTTCAAGGAATCTGGCAGACAGGCTTCTGAGCCAAATGAACAAAATGAACATCAGCTATGATGGGACAAATTGATATCACCTGCCCCATGTATGCAGGGCTCATCACTGCTGCGTTGGTTTTACAAAAAAGCAAGCAAACAAAAAACAGATTTAAAAAACCCATTAATCTAGTCATGAGATCAGGATTAAGCACATTTAAAGCCACATATTAACCCTTGTATCTTGTACTCTTGCGTATTTTAAATAGTAAAGCTCAGAGGCAACTGAGAGTTCTGTTTCTTTTTTAGAACTCCGGATTCTGGACAGCACAGCCATCTGCTTTATTGGTGCATTTTCATAATTCTTGTCTACACAGACCCATGCTGCCTCCAGACAGAACCTAAACTACTTCGTCAGTGACATCCCAGGACCCAACCGCACATTCGGTGGGAATTTTGTATATCAACACATTCCCACGTTGATTTGAAAGACAAAAAGGGAACTTTTTTGAAAAAGAAATTTTATAATCTGTTACTCTTTTTTCTGGGGGTCAGTCAGTTCAGTCGCTCAGTCGTGTCTGACTCTTTGCGACCCCATGAATCACAGCACGCCAGGCCTCCCTGTCCATCACCGACTCCCGGAGTTTACTCAAACCCATCTCCATCGAGTCAGTGATGCCATCCAAACATTTCATCCTCTGTTGTCCCCTTCTCCTCCTGCCCCTAATCTGTCCCAGCATCAGGGTCTTTTCCAATGAGTCAACTCTTCGCATGAGGTGGCCAAAGTACTGGAGCTTCAGCTTCATCATCAGTCCTTCCAATCAATACCCAGGACTGATCTCCTTTAGGATGGACTGGTTGGATCTCCTTGCAGTCCAAGGGACTCTAAAGAGTCTTCTCCAACACCACAGTTCAAAAGCATCGATGGAGTCTAATTGCTTTACAGTGTTTTGTTAGTTTCTGCTGTACAACATGGAGCAGGCAACGGCACCCCACTCCAGTTCTCTTGCCTGGAAACTCCCATGGACGGAGGAGCCTGGTAGGCTGCAGTCCATGGGGTCGCTAGGAGTCAGACACGACTGAGTGACTTCACTTTCACTTTTCACTTTCATGCACTGGAGAAGGAAATGGCAGCCCACTCCAGTGTTCTTGCTTGGAGAATCCCAGGGACGGCAGAGGCTGGTGGGCTGCCGTCTATGGGGTCGCGCAGAGTCGGACACAACTGAAGCAACTTAGCAGCAGCAGCAGCTGTACAACAATGTGAATCAGCTACATATACATAAAACACACACACATATTTGAGCATCTGAGAAAACTCTGGGAGACGGTGAAGGAAAGGGAAACCCGGAGAGCTGCGGCCCGTGGGATCCCAAAAAGTCGGATGTGACTTAGTAACTGAACAATTCTGTATACACACACACACACACATATGTCAATGGTAATTTCCCAATTCGTCACATCCTCTCCTTCCTCCACGTCCACACGTCCGTTCTCTACATCTGCATCCCTATTCCTGCCCTGAAAATAGGTTCATCAGTACCAAAAAGGGAACAATTTTAACATTTGCACATCATGGCAGGAACCCTTCATGTCGTATAGGGAGCCTGGGTGGAGATGATGGAGAGAAGGTGGTGGATGAGAGAGAAATGTTGAAAAGATCTACCCTTGGCTAGCACTAGGAAGAAAAGTACTGAAAACAAATCTGATGGGTAGGCCCACTGGATTTACAGAAGTGTTTGCAAGTTCTAAACACATGGGGTTTCTGCAATAAAAGGTGACAGAGCCACCAACCTGGGTCACAATACTTACGGGAGACCCTGGCGTTTCTTCCTCTTCCTCCTCCATTTTGAACGTTCTTTCTCTAGCGATACTATGTAGAGAAATCACACCTGTGTATTTCTAATGGCATCAGCACAGCCTATTCACGTGTTTCCCCCACACTCGGAGGCAGAAAGACCTTGAAGTGCAGGAAAGGCCACCTGACAGAGTCAGGACAACACAAGTACCCCCATGGAGACCAGAACATGATTTTCTCCTGCCCTGTTTACACACACTCGACCACTCACCCTGCGGCATCAGAGGGGAGTGTGGGCTGCACGGACCAGACCCGCCCACACAGACTACTGTCGTTGTTGTGTCCAACTCTTGCTGACCCCATGGAATGGACTGTAGCCCGCCAGGCTCCTCTGTCCATGGGATTCTCCAGGCAAGAATACTGGAGTGGGTTGCCATTTCCTTCTCTAGAGGATCTTCCCCACTGAGGGATCGACCACGTATCCTGCACTGACAGGCGGATTCTCTACTACTGAGCCACCTGGAAAGCCCACACAGACTATTACCTTTTCTTCAACTAAAGACTGAACTCAATTCACCACAAAAATATCTGCGAGCCCTCTTGAGTAACCCTGGTTTCACCCTGGAACTGCCCATAGCAGCTAATTAAAACAAATTCACTTGTAATTTGTGTAAATTATGTTCAACTGAAACTACACTGCACACCTGAATCAAATACAATACCGACGGTCAACTCTACTTCATTTCAGAAAAACAGCCTCCCGCCCAGGCCAACAGGATCTGCGAGAGGGGACACAGGTTATAGTTATTAAATCTCACCACATCATCTTCTTCATTGTAAGCCTAGAGGGATAAGCACTTATGTAAATCTTTCCTCTCAAGTTTAAACATGCAGACAAACCATTCCAGGACTTGTGGAGGAAACTGACTCTACAGGTCTGGGGAGGGACCCATGATCTGGCATCTTTATCCAGTTTCTTCTTTGTGCCGATGCAGCCCCCAGACCCGTTTTTAGTGTCACTGCATGCAGGTAAGCGGGCAGAACACACCTGAACCCCTCATACCAACACCCTTATCGCGACACAACTACTGTGAGCTCCACTAAGGACCACCATCGTGGCCTTGCATGTTTGGCTGGCATTTTACAGTTTATAGAAGGCTGATAAAGGCTGTAACATGAGTCTCTAATTGGACAACATATGTATACAGTTAGTACAGCAACAATTACTGAGCATCTGCCATGTGTTTGAAAACAGGTTACTGTGCACTGTTTAATACTGTGTGCTCAGCAGCTCAGTTGTGTCCGATTCTTTCCACTCCATAAGACGACTCCGCCAGGCTCCTCTGCCCATGGAACTTCCCAGGCAAGAATACTGGAGTGGGTTGCTATTTCCTTCTCCAGGGGATCTTTCTGACCCTGGGATCAAGCCCTCGTCTCCTGCGTTTCCTGCATTGGCAGGCGGATTCTTTACCACTGGCACCACCAGAGAAGCCCCTAATATATTACTGGAGTTTATCTTCATAACACCCTGGGATTTGGGCACTGGGCGTCTCAGAATAACCCTGAGATTCACCTGTTTCCTTATCTTTGACTTAAAAACAGTATTTGCATACAATAGAAGCTAACCATAGATGGCTAGAGGAATTCAGAGAGAAGGGGTATCTTAGAAGTTCAGAATTTTCATTGTTTTATGTTTACTTTTTTTTTCCTAAATGGGTAAAGTTTTATAAGTAAAAGCCAATTAGTTTTCCTATCTGGATATATTTTTTATACTCCCATCAGCAATATAGGGTAATTTCAATTCTTTTATCACTGTTTATGTAAATATACGTTTTTATGTAAGCATCTAGAAATCTGAGGTGCTATCTCACCATTGTTGCCCTGGTGTCTAGCATAAACAGATTTTAAAATGTGATATATATGAATGAATACTATTCAGCCTTATAAAAGAACATCCTTCCATTTGGCCAACATGAATGAACCCGAAGGGCACTATGCTAAGTGAAATAAGCCAACAGAGAAAGGAAAACACTGTATTATCTCAATTATATGTGGAAACTACTAAAGTCCGAATCACAAAACAGGACAGAATAGTGATTGTCAGGAACTTGCTGTGAGGGAGATGGGGAATGTTGTTCAAATGATACAAAAATTCAGTTCTGCAGGATGAAGAAATTGTAGAAATCTAAGTACAGCATGGTGAAACAGTTATAGAGTATATTGTACTTTGCTAGGAAAGTGTATTTGAAGTGTTCTCACCAGCAAAAAAAAAACAAAAAACATGCAAACAAGTGACATGACAGATGTGTTAATTAGCTTGAATGTGGTCATCATTTCACAACATACATGTTTATGTACATTTTTGAAACTGAACAACTATTGGATCTACAGGAATGGAAAGCAGGGTGCTAAATGAGATGGCTCTTGAAATGCAAAATTTAATGAGAAATTAAGACTCCAAAACATACAGCATTTGCTGGCTTAAAACTGAACATTCAAAATACTAAAATCATGGCATCTGGTCCCATCACTTCATGGCAAATAGATGGGGAAACAATGGAAACTGTGACAGACTTTCATTTTCTTGGGCTCCAAAATCACTGCAGATGGTGACTGCAGCCATGAAATCAAAAGATGCATGCTCCTTGAAAAAAAATCTATGACAAACCTAGACAGCATATTAAAAAGCAGAGACATTACTGTACCGACAAAGGTCTGTCTAGTCAAAGCTATGGTTTTTCCAGCAGTCATGTATGGATGTGAGAGCTGGATCACAAAGAAAGCTGACCACTGAAGAATTGATGCTTTTGAACTGCGGTGTTGGACAAGACTCTTGAGAGTCCCTTGGACAGCAAGAAGATCAAACCAGTCAATCCTAAAGAAAATCAGTCCTGAATATTCATTGGAAGGATTGATGCTGAAGCTGAAGCTCCAATACTTTGGCCACCTGATGCAAAGAACTGACTCACTGGAAAAGATCCTGATGCTGGGAAAGACTGAAGGCAGGAGAAGGAGATGACAGAGGATGAGATGGTTGGATGACATCACTGACTTGATGGCCATTAAGTGGGAGCAAGCTCCAGGAACTGGTGATGGACAGAGAAACCTGGTGTGCTGCAGTCCATGGGGTCAAAGAGAGTTGGACTCGACTGAACTGACTGATCTGCCTTTGGGTTTCAGCGAAATGTGAGCATTGGCCACTGAGATGTTGGAGGGGTGGCTGAGCAAACAGAGCAAACATTCAATTCCTGTAATTGGCGATGTGAGGGGGGACCCAGGTGAGGACAGACGTAGACATACCAAGGGTACAGGTGAACCTGTTTTCCAAACAGAAACAGACTGACAGACTTGGAGAATGAACTTAAGATTTCCAGGGGACATGAGTGGGAGAGGGATAGATTAGGAGTTTGGGATGGACAAATACACATTGCTGTATTTAAAATAATGATAGATAACCAACAAGGACCTACACTACAGTACAGAGAACTCTATTCAATATTCTGTAATAACCTAAATGGGAAACATGTTCAAAAAAGAATAGATACATATTTATGTAGAACTGAATCACTTTACTGTACACCTGAAACTAATACAACATTGTCACATCAACTAGACTCTGATAGAACATTTTAAGTAAATGATGTATCCAGGGTATAGTAAAAACTTTTATGACTTATCAACAACAACTAACAAGACTTCAATAGACCTTCCTTCACACAAGACATGTTAAGTGGACACCAAGCAGATGAAGACAGGATGGAAATGCAAGTTAAAAAACACAATGCATCCTAGAGGGGTGAGATGAGAGGGTGTAAGGGAGGCTCAAGAGGGAGGATATATATGTATACATGTAACTGATTCACTTCATTGTACAGCAGAAACTAACACAATATTGTAAAGCAAGTATGTTTCAATTTGAAGAAGAAAAATGTTTAACATGGTAAATTTTATTAACTTTTTACCACAATAAAAAAATACAAATTTTTTACCTAAAAAATAAAACAAAAAAACCACAATAACTTCTTCCACACTCAACTCAAAATCAAGAAAATTAAAGATAACCAATGTTGGCAACAATTCACAGAAGTTGGAACCTTTAAACATTACTTGTGTGAAAATGGTGCAACCTATGCTTACTAAGTTGTTGTTGCTCAGTTGCTCAGTCGTGTCTGACTCTTTGAGACCCCATGGACTGTAGCCCACCAGGCTCCTGTGTCCATGGGATTCTTCCTGCAAGAATACTGGAGAGGGTTGCCATTTCCTTCTCCAGGGAATCTTCCCGACCCAGGGATTGAATCCCGGTCTCCTGTGTCTCCTGCAATAGAAGGCGGGTTCTTTAGCACTGAGCCACCTGGGAAGTCCCGATATTTACTACAACTAGTCCTGGGTGTTCATTGGAAGGACTGATGCTGAGGCTGAAACTCCAATACTTGGGCCACCTCATGCGAAGAGTTGACTCATTGGAAAAGACCCGGATGCTGGGAGGGATTGGGGGCAGGAGGAGAAGGGGACGACGGAGGATGAGATGGCTGGATGGCATCACCGACTTGATGGACATAAGTGTGCGTAAACTCCGGGAGTTGGTGATGGACAGCGAGGCCTGGCGTGCTGCGATTCATGGGGTCGCAAAGAGTCGGACACGACTGAGCGACTGAACTGAACTGAACCCTCCTAGAGAGAAACCTGTGGAATCCTGACCCAAGGGCACAGGTGGGAGGCCTTGCACCAAGACCACAGATACGAAGTCCAGAACTAAGGTCATCACGGAACCGCCTGAGTCCCACTGTAACTGCCCCCGATTCTTACTCACCAGTTCCCTGATCCCCAAATTAGGCAAAAATGACCATCCCGGGGCTCACTCTACAGTGCCCTACCCAATCCCCTAAAATGCCACCGTTTGAGCAGAAATTTTGTCCCCAGGCTGTAATAAATGGCTACTAACCCAGAAAAAGCTCTGGCTCCCCTGCAGCTGCCCCCTGTTCTAACAGCACCCCGCGGTCTCTCCCCCTCTCCCGGCTGAATCTGCTGCGTCCACATCATCTCTGCTCCTCAATCTTAATACACTCGCTCCCTTCTGAAATGCTCTGCATCTGGAAATTCTTTTCCAACCCGCGCTCAGGATGCCAGGACAAGAACCTAAAGAACTGAACACAGCACACACACGTTCTAATAGCGACTCTGTTCACAACGGCCGAAAGTAAAATGCAAACGTCCACCGCGTGTAAGCAGATAAACAAAGCGGGCTTGTCCACAAACCACTCAGTATTCTGTCATAAAGGAATCGGGTGAACCGGTGCAGCCCGTGGGTAAGACAGCATGGCAGCTCCACCACAAACAGCGCAGGCAGGCCTGACACCATGTGCCACAGGCCTCCTACACCCACAGAGAACTGACTAAAAACCCAACTTTCCACATCACACCCTTCCCGCATCCTCTGAAGAGTGACACCTTCAGCTATCAGTCGCTCACAGGAAGCTTCTCCCCACTTCCTCCTCACCTTGTCCTCCCGGGATCACCTGGATGGGCAGGAAACCCAGCTCCTGTGAGCGTGGACGCAGCCTTGTGTTGTCCTGAAGACAAACCCAGCAAGCAGTAAGGAGACTGAGCTCCCAACTGCAGAGACGCTGCGCGGGACAGTTCAGCTGAAGACCTGCGCTGGCTGATCAGACACAGCTTGTCAGCAGCCCTCAGAGCCCGCTACATGTAGAACGTGCATGACGTAAAACGTGCTTGACGCGACGTGAATGACGTGAATGTTCATGACTCAAAGCATGCGTGATGTAAAATGTGTGCAATGCGAACGTGCGTGACCTAAACGTGCATGACGTGACGTGAGACGGATGCACGCATGACGTAAAACGTTTGCGATGTGAAAGTGCATGGAGTTAACGTGCATGATGTAAAATGTGCGTGACGCAAACGTGCATGATGTAAATTGTGCATGATGCGAAACGTGGGTCACATGAACGTGCACGAAGTGGAACGTGCATGATGTTCGTGCGACACGCATGAGGTGGACCTTTCAAGTGGCGTTTGGGTTAGAGAGGCGAGTTCAGCACCACCGTGTGGTCAGTGCGAGAAGTGCAGAACCTGCCTGCCTCGCAGTTCATTGGACATAGCGCTCCTTGCCAGCTGAACTGCTGAATCCATTTAACTTTGGACATTCACACTGAAATGGAGCCCCCGCGCAGGCGAACCCAGGCCACCACTCTGATCCCACCCGGGTAGCCTCATGTCCCTTCCCTGGCTGTGTGGGGGTGGGGGTTTCTGTCCTGTGGGTCGGCCTCCAGCAAGAGCGGGCTGGTGAGGGGTTAGAAGTCTGGCGGGCATTTGGTGTCCACACGCCTTGTCAGAGCTGGCTGGGCGGGATGGAGAGTGCAGGCAGCGCCCTTCTGCCTGCGGCTTACCCCAAGCCCTCTGGCAGATCTGAGCAGACACGGGTCTGGGCCTGATCTGGGAGCAGAAGGTCACCACAATGGTCATGGCCGGGGGGTTGCTCTGCTGCCTCTGGGCCACACCTGCTCCTGCTGCCGCAAACAACCCACAGCCGGGTCAAGACCCACAGCTCCTGCAGGAGAACCCACACCTGCTCCTACAGGAGACTCAGAGCGAGGAGCAGATCCACAAATCCCGCAGAGAGCATCAACACCTGTTCCTACAGGAGACCCAGAGCCCAGTGAGGAACTACCACCCCTGCCGGAGACCCAACGCTGTCTCAGGAAGCACCAGCCCCATGGGCAGGTCCGGCCCTGCAACCAGCATCCCATCAGCTCCGGATCCTCAAAGTCAACCTACTCCCACACCCTAACGTTACTTCCTTTCCTCTGTTATTTCTTCTGTTTTTACTTATTTTTTCATTCACATTTTTTTTTAAAAGTCACATTCTATGTGTTTATGTTTCAAGTTTAAAATAATAAAATGTTAAGCATTTTCCATTTTAAATTGTGCAGTTAAGGAGCATTTAGTACATTCCCAATGTTGTGTAACCATTACCACTGTAGTTCAGACTATCTCATTCCCCCCAAATAAAACCCTGTATCCAAAGCAAGCTCTCCTCATTTCTCCCTCTCCCAGCCCCTGACAGCCCCTAATTCTCTTTCTTCCTTGGTGTGTTTACCTATTCTGGATGTCTCCTACAAAAAAAAAAAAGAAAGAAACTTACAAAGAGGGCTTTTTGTCTCTGCCAGAAAATCTTGAGAGGGTTCAGGTGAATTTTTGTTTTTATTTGAAATAGCCGTTTTGCTATTTCAGATGGGTTAAAGCTGAGATGTATTAATACAAAATGAAGCCCTTTTAGTAAATATGTGTATATATAACCTGGGGGGTAGACACTGCTGTTCTAAGTGTGACATCTGAGCCACAAGACAGAAGGGAAATGCTGGGCTCTTCCTGCAGCAAAACCAAACAAACATCACAAACTAAAAACAAGAGAGGCAGCTGGAACCTCAAGGTCAGAGAAAGGCTTAAGATCCCTGGGGTCCAAAAAACTCTCGAAAACCAATGTTCTAACAGGAAACAGCAAACACATGCAATTCCAACGAAAGGCCACGCATACAGCCAGTGTGTTAGGGAAATTAAATAGTCTTGTTTAGGCTTTAGAGATACAGCAGAGCAGGCTTCTGACGTTGCCTCTAACTTGCCTGGACACTGCCCTGACTGTGAGTGATTGTGAGTGAGCAGCAGACTTGCGGCACCATAGACAAGATGGGGGATGAATCTTGAGATTGTTGAGCCCCTGGAGGGGGCCTGGTCAACCAAGCCCCAGGCTTAACAACATTCCAAGTGTTACATGACAAAACAAACAGCATTAACATGAAACCAGAGCTGCTATTTGCTCACAGACTGATGATATCAGTTTGCATCCTGGGATTATAAGTGGGATGATATCAGTTTGCATCCTGGAATTATAAGTAGGAACCCCAAACTGCAATTTTTGACATCTCACCCACGGAGCGGATGTGATGCCTGGGATATTTTCCCAATTGGGACTCCAGATGTGCTGGGACACAGGACTTCCCAGTGCTGTTTGAGTCTGGATGTTGGTCAAAACCCAATTTGGTGATGTATCCTCTGCTGTTTCTATTTATCTTTTCTTTTAATGTTGGTATATTAAAAGTAAGCTAGATAATTCTCAAATTGGTATTATTTATTTGTATATATGAGTGGTTTATTTTGTTAACAAATCCTTTGCACCTGAGACGAAAGTGAAAACTTTCACCAAAATAGTATGCTAGAAATGCTGGGAGGGAGCAAAATGTGGTTAGTGTGTGGTGTATGGAGGGGCTTGGGGACCGTGGGCAAAGTTCTGCCTTGTCCAAGGTCGTGTTTACCATATAACAAGTCATTAAATCCTATATTTGATTTGTGTGGTTTTCTGTATCTGTTTTACTTAAAACAATTTTTAAAATGAGTCAGATCTAGATCTACTGATATGAATCAATTTGCAAAAGTATACGGTCAAGGGAAAGAAGCCTGGCCTAGAAGAGTGTGTATAGCATGACACATACAATATGTGTCTGGATGAGTTACATATCTGTCCCTGGGATGACATGCAGACAAGGGCCCATAGGGGCCAGGACGTGGGCATGAAAGGCCACACGGCTTCCACTGTGTACACTCTGTACTTTCACAATGTCTACGGTTATCACTCAAATAAACAACAAACTCCTACTGTACAGCATGGGGAATCACATTCTGTGATAAATCCTAATGGAAAAGAATATGAACAAGGATTGTATATGTAGGACTGAATCACTTTGCTGTACACTAGAAACTAACACAACATTGCAAATCAACTATACTTCAGCAAAATTTTAAAAGCAATTAATTAACTATCAATTTTAAAAGATGAAAAGATGCTCAGCATCACTGGTTGTCAGGGAAACACAAGTCAAAATCACACTGAGATACCAGCTCATACCCATGACATTGGCTAAAATCAAGAGGAACAGGGGACTTCCCTGGTGGTCCAGTAGTTAAGAATCTGCCTGTCAATGCAGGGGACACGACTTCTATCCCCAGTCCAGAAAGATCCCACATGCTTTGGAGCAGCTAAGCCTGTGCACCACAACAAGAGAAGCCACTGCAATGAGAAGCCCGTGCACCACAACGAAGAGTACTCCTCACTCTCCGCAACTAAGAAAGCCCATGCACAGCAATGAACACCCAGCAGCCATTGATAAATAAATAAAAAGTAGTATTCCCATCTGCCTTTCACAGTTTGGTCTCTAATTTGTTCACTGAGGATACACATACAGATTGAGGATGGGTGGCTCAGGAGGTGCCCCTTCAGGGACATGTCCTTCAGGGACATTCAAACTTTATTTAACTACCCGCTGCTTTTCAGTTTAAACATTCTCTATCTGTACATTTCTGAGAGTGACTGGGGTCTGCCTGCCTTTGAATACCCCTATAAATACTGTGGTGCATGTCCCCTGTGTAGTGAGCCCAAGTCACAGGGCACAGCCAGCACCTGCCTTTCTTTTTAGATATTTTTAAGTTTTGGCCACACCCAATGTTATGTGGGACCTAAATTTCCTGACCAGGGATCAGACCTGAGTCCCCTACATTGGAAGGCAGAGTCTTAACCACTGGACCACCAGGGAAGTCCTTACTACCTGTCTTTCTCACATGCTAGTAAGGACAGTCTCGTCTCCTATCCAGGACTCCCTCTACCACACTCACCACATTCCTGTCTCTCCTCTAATCAGCTTCTTCAGGATGGACTGGATTTAATCGGGGACAAAAGCTTTTCTTTTTTCCCCTAGGGAAACAGCTCTCTGCTGTGACGCCGAAAGAAATAAAAATACTGTTTAAATTCCACACTGAATTTCAAAGTAAAATATCTAAAATGTTCTGAGCAGGTTACTCCATTTCAATACTCTTTGTTATTTCTATACGGGAGAATTCCTTGGATAAGACGTATCACGACCTTGGGATTTATAACACAATTACTCTGAAAGTAAGCTTAGAATGACTTGACATAATATGTTATGAATAAGAATGTGCCTGCATAGAAATTAAACTAATCGTCGATTTCTTTAAAAAATATTGTGGCGTGTGTCTCATGAAAATTCCCCCCTTTTCTCCACTAGTTCACAGAGAAAGTGCATGCTTAAGTTTTGAAAGATACTATCAAATTGCCAGAACCAAAAACTAACAATTTACAGTCTCACCAATAGTACAGAATGCAGTCCACACACCCAATTTTCTGAAATTCTGATACTGGATATTATCAGCCCTAAAAAATTCTTTTTTTGCTGTCAGATGGGCAGGAAGACTTACCCTGTTGCCGTAATGGTATTTCCTTTGTTACTGACATGATCACTTATCTCTCCATTTGGGATTAGCCAGTATTTCTTCTCTCTGTGAAATGCCCTCTCACATCCTCAATCTAGTTTTCTATTAAGTTTTCTCTTTGGGCTCTTTTCATGTTAAGGAGAGTGACCTGTTGGAACTTCCCTGGTGTCCAGTGGCTAAAACTCTGCACTGCCCCCTGGTCAGGGAAGAAATTGCATGCTGAAACTCAGACCCAGTACAGATAAAAAGAAGAAAAAAGGAGGATAGTGACCCTTCCCCCTCTGCTGTAAATGTTACAAGTGCATTCTTTCCTGTTGCTCATCTTAATTTTTGGTGAGAAATCTTGCCATATATAAATACTTAATTTTTAGGTTGTCAATCGCGTCCTTCATGAAATAAGCAGAGTTTCATGTGAATCCAAGTTGAAGAAGGGCTTTTGCTGTCTTTCTGTTTAGTGTTTGACAGGGTTGTTTACCTTTTTGCTTCTGGAATCCAGCCCCAGGAGAGCACAGCCCCCACCTGGTCACCAAGGTAGTGTCTCCCCCGATCGGAAGTTGGCCCTGGAGTTCCTTCTTGGCATTCTGTCACCTTTTTTCAGTGGATCTCACATGGGGCTGAGAGTCAGAACCTCCTGAGAGCTCCAACCACTTGAGAGACTGGGGGGCAGGGGCAGTGACAGGCTGGGGACCTGTATCTCTAACAGGTTCCAGCTGTGTTCTGGCATTGCACAGGGAGATCGCTGCGCTACATCCTGATGCTTCTGGGATCTACCCACTGTCCCCAAGTCCACTGCTCCCACCAGGGTTGTGTCACATCCAGGCCCTGCCACAGCTTCCTGCCCTACATCTACCTTCTCCCATCTGCTTGCCGCCTGTTTTCTTACGGCTGATTCACATCAGGGTACAGCAGAAGCAACATTGTAAAGCAACTATCCTTCAATTAAAAACAAATTTTTAAAAATTGGATCATGGTCTTCTCTCTTTTTTTAATTTATTTATTTTAATTGGAGGATAATTATTTTACAATGTTGTGATGATTTTTGCCAAACATCAGTATGAATTGGCCACAGGTATATGTGTGTACCTTCCATCCTGAACTCTCCTCCCACAACCCTCCCCGCCCTCTCCCTCTAGGTTGTCACAGAGCACCGGCTTTGGGTGCCCTGCTTCATGTATCAAACTAGTGCTGGTCATCTATTTTACATACGGTGATATATATGTTTCAATGCTACTCTCTCTCTCAAATCATCCCACCCTTGCCTTCTCACACTGACTCTGTTCTTTACATCTGTGTCTCTTTTGCTGCCCTGTACATACGATTGTTGGTATCATACATCTAGACTGCATATATATGTTTACTACACAGTATTTGGCTTTCTATTTCTGACTTACTTCACTCTGTATCATAGGCGCTAGTTTCATCCATCTCATTATATATTCATTTTCATAGCTGAATAATATTCCATTCTGTATATGTACCACAACTTTCTTATCAATTCATCCACCAACGGACATCTTGCAACACTTTCCCTGTGGTCTTTGGACTGTCCTTGGACACTCTCCATATCCTTCTGCACTCCTTGTTTCTCTGCACCTTGGTATTTGGTATTTAGGACATGCCTTACTCCTTCTTGTCTCAGGGCCTTTGCACATGCTGTTGAAATAGTCACTCAGTAATGTCTGACTTTTTGTGACTCTATAGACTGTAGCCCACCAGGCTCCTCTGTCCATGGGATTTCCAGGCAAGAATGCTGGAGTGGGTTGCCATTCCCTCCTCCAGGGGATCTTCCTGACCCAGGGATTGAACCCTTGGCTCCTGCATTGCAGGCAGATTCTTTACCATCTGAACCATGGTGCACATGTTGTTACTTCTGCCTAGAAACTCCTTCCTTTGCCTGTATGGTGTATGGTAGCTGATCACTTTGGTGAGATATAAATTTGAATCGCATTTTACTTTTAGTCTGGTTTATGGATCCAATCATTTGGTCCCTGCCCAGACAGCAAAGTGTGCAGCTGGGGTGCCTACTTGCTTCTCAGCGATAAGCCCACATGGCAATTTACGACACTGGGTGATCAAAAGAAGGAACTGGCCAACAAAGATGAGAATGCAACAAAGGAACAAAAAGTGATAAAGATGGAAGTGAAATTTGAGCTGAACCTATTTGCAGGGCAGGAATAGGGACACAGATGTAGAGAATGGAGTTGTGGACACGGGGATGGGGGAGGGGAAGGAGAGGATGGGATGAATTGAGAGACTGGCAAGGAAACATATACACTACCATTTGTAAAACAAATAGCTAGTGGGAAACATATACACTACCATATGTAAAACAAAGAGCTGCTATATAGCACAGGGAGCTCAACCCGGTGCTCTGTGACAACTGGGAATAGGGTGGGAGGTGGGAGGGAGGTTCAAGAGGGAAGGGAAATACATATACCTGTGGCTGATTCATGTTGTATGTCAGAAACCAACACAATATTGTAAAGCAATTATCTTTCACTTAAAAATAAACAGAAAACAAGGTCACATTCATAGGTACCAAGGTTTAGGATGTCAACATACCCTCTTGGGTTTTTTTTTCTTCTTTGTTTTGGCCATAATTCCCCAATCAGGGATCAAACCTGAGCCCCTTGAACTGGAAGCTCAGAATCTTAACCACTGGACCACCAGAGAAGTCCCAACATACCCTCTTGGGAGACTTAATTCAATGCACAGCAGATGAAAGGGGCACTGTTGTCCTATGGGTAACATGGTCCACTCATTGATCAGGTAAGTCACTCCTCTCTTATGGGGAGGAACAAGGGAGGGGTAGACAGAAATGAACTGTGGGTGCCATATGGTGCCTTCTGGGGCACGAAAGATGGAAAAAACCTCCCCCTACAAGAGTCTTCCAAAATTAAGTGACTTGAAGAGAAGATTGCAAAACGATGTAGGCACTGGTTTCGAGAAAACTAATTCTTTTCAGAGGAATCTACTTGCCATGGCATCTGTTAGCAAAGACATATTTTTCTCAAATCTCTTACTATGTTATACCATTTTTGAATAATGTAAGAAAAAAGGATGTTGTTTAAAAAGAAAGAAATGAGAAGTTGTATTTAATAATGACTGAGGGGAGACTGGCAGAACGACAGTAACATTTGAAGGTTTAGTTAATGTGTAAGATTAATGGAGAAAGTATTCATAGCTAATTGACGCAGCAGTTTGTTAAACTTCTGAGAGGATCACATTACAGATCCTCTGGGGCATTATTTGCATATTAATTAGAATTTATGTTAGAGAGTTTATAAAGCATAGTCATCCTTATCGGCATGTTTATGAATATCTGGATCTCTTAAAAACCTTTTGCATCACGTCTTTAAATATTCTATTATATCAGTCATAAAAATTCTCCTTTCCTTCCTTCTTTCCTCCCTCCACGTTAATTTTTCCTGGAAGTTGTGAGGCTGTGTATAGGTCAGCACCTTGGGTCCATTCTAGAGACATTTACACGTGTAGTTCATGTGCGTTGAGCTATTTTCCTTAAAGAACACAAGGGCCCCTTGGACCTCCAAGGACCCTTGGTTTCTCCCTTCTCTGTGAATTATAATTAAACTGCCTTTTTTTCTTCCAACATGGAAGCTTTCTCTGTTGGGGCTTCCCAGGTGGCTCAGTGGTAAAGAATCCGCCTGCCAATTCAGGAGACATGGGTTCGACCCCAGGTTGGGAAGATCCCCTGGAGCAGGAAATGGCTACCCACTCCAGTATTCTTGCCTGGAGATTCCCATGAACAGAGGAGCCTAGTGGGCTACATACAGTCCATGGGGTCGCAAAAAAGGGACTGAGCACACATCTGGAAGGACCATTAAGGATTTTAGGTCACTCGGACACCACTCTGTACAGTAAATGATTCCACCACCCTGAAATACTAATTCACCGAAGAGTAGCCTACTTTTCCTAAATTATAACTGTAATTTACTAAATTTTACTGAGGAAGTAATTTCCTGAATGGCACCCTAGTGGCCCGGACAAGCAATTACAGTTTCTAATCCTACTGATAGTACTCAGAGGACACACGGAAAAAGGATCTGGCTTCTCTATTCTATTGACGCGTTTCATCAAAAACTCACCTGTCTGCACACCATCCATCAGTTGTGGGCTGGATACAAGGACACCTTGAAAGGGGTTCGAGGAGAGAAGCCATGGCACACACAGTTAGGCACTCTGGTGACCAGGGCTGAGGCCAGCACCTCAGCATCAGGGTGCCAAGCAGAGGATGGGAACAGGATATGCTCCAGGCCAGGAGGCCTGGCCGGGTGACTGGGGGTGAGTTAGATCCACCTGGTTCACCCAGCCCCCTTGATGGGGGTCTTTGTGCAGAGCACAGCCAGCCATCCCAGGTGGCCCGGCTGTAAGTTCCGTTTCTGGTCCATGAAGCCAAGACAGAGCCTTGAGGCACCGCAGAGAGGGGGGCCCAGTGGGAAGGACGCTGCCCTGCAACCCAGAAGAACTACATTCTGCCTGAGGTTGCGCCTGTCTCTCGTGAAAGATGCTGGACGAGCCTCTGACCTTTCCTAGGTCTTTATTATTGTTGCTGTTCAGTCACTCAGTCGTGTCCAACTCTGCCACCCCATGGACTGTAGCCCACCAGGCTCCTCCATCCATGGGATTCTCCAGGCAAGGATACTGGAGTGGGTTGCCAGGTCCTCCTCCAGGGGATCTTCCTGACCCAGGGATCTAATCCAGGTCTCCTACATCGCAGGTGGATTCTTGATCATCTGAGCCACTTGGGAAGCCTCATAGCTGAGGTTACAAGTGGTTTTTCTGTTCATCTCCTCATCGAAGCCCCACAGCCACTCTCAGGCACCCTCCGCCCCCCCGAGCCACACACCTTCCAGATGAGGAAACCAAGGCTGAATAGCCCGTGGGGTGGCCCTGGTCATACAGCTGGTGGCGGGGGGCAGCCAGCTGGGCCACGGGTTTGATTCCAAGCTTACTGCTTCTCCCACTTCACAGCCACCTGTTCTGATGGATCTGCTGCAGATTAAGTCTGGGAGGAATAAGGAGTCAACATCCAGATCACAGACAGAGAGAAGAGACTTGTGGGGACTTCCCCGGCAGTCTAGTGGTTAAGACTGCTCCCAATGCAAGGGCACAGGTTTGATCCCTGGTCGGGGAACTAAGATCTCACAGGCTACACAGCCAAAACACACACACACACACACACACACACACACACCTGGTCGGGGAACTAAGATCTCACACGCTGCACAGCCAAAACACACATACACACACACACACACACACACACACACACACCTGGTCGGGGAACTAAGATCTCACACGCTGCACAGCCAAAACACACACACACATACACACACACCCACAAAGCAGAGAGCAGACTTGTGGTTGCCAAGGGTTAAAGGGTTTAGGGAGGGATGAATTGGGAGTTTGGGATTAGCAAATGCAGACTTATTATATGTAGGATGGATAAACAAAAAGGTCCTACTGTAAAGCACAGGTAACTCTATTCAATACCTATGATAAATCATAACAGACAAGAATATGAAAAATAATATACATGTGTGTATAACTAAGTTACTTCACTGTACAGGAGAAATTAATCCAACAGTGTAAATCAACTATACTTCAATAAAATAATAAAAAAAAGAGTTGACATCTGAACAGCCATAAAACACAGTGCGGCAGACAGCATATGTGAGCATCCACAGGGCTGCAGAGGTGGGGGTCGGGGGAGCTGAATGGGGTGCCTTCTTGTCAGGCAGCATCTGGCAGGTGACACGCCACTCCTTGCCTGGGATGAATGAGGATGCGCCAAGGAACACTGCAGGGGATGAAAGACACAAAATGGAGTTTTCAAAATTTACTCTCTGATCCAGGCACAAAAGTCATGGGACAGGAAGGTCATGACGAACTTGACAAGTCCAGAGTGTGAGGTTTTTCCATCTTCTGTAAATAAACATTCTCTGGGGAAGAAGGGAATGGAAAAGTGACACCGAAATCCAAACACATCAAGCGTAGATCTGGGTGAATTACTGTAAGGTCAGTGGCCTTGTAACCACGCCCCCAGCCTAAGAAATTAACCACAAGAGGGGCTTCCCTGGTGGTCCAATGGCAAAGACTCTACATTCCCAATACAGGGGGCCTGGGTTCCATCTCTGCCCAGGGAACTAGATCCCATATGCCGAAACTAAAATGAGAGCAGCCAAATAAAATAAATACAAATTTTTTTTAAAGAAATTAACCACCAGAAACAATGGAGTTTCCTCTAACTGCCCCATCACCATGACAAACCCTTACTCCTCCCTCAAAGTATCAATGACTGCTCTCTGATATGTAGTCCTCACTTCCTCTCACTTTGTAATTTGATCACTCAAGTATCTCTCCCTAGGGCTCCCCGCTGGCTCAGTGGTAAAGAATCCACCTGCCAAACAGGAGATGTGGGTTTGATCCTGGGTCGGGAAGATCCCCTGGAGAAGGAAATGGCAACTCACTCCAGTACTGCTGCTTGGGAAACCCATGGGCAGAGGAGCCTGGTGGGCTACAGTCCATGGGGTCACAAAGAGTGGGACATGACTTAGTGACTAAAGAACAAACAACAATCTCTCTCTAGATACTACATACTAGCCTTACCTATCAAATTTTTAAAAATATGTCTTTGAAGTCTGTTTGAATTCCCAGATTTCATTCCATCCCTCTCTTTTCCCTATGGTTTATCTGTGGAAGAGGCAGACTGTCCAGTAGTCTAGCGTTTGCTGAGTGCATTCTCCTAATTCAGTTCAGTGTGTTTCTTTGCCTGTGGGTGTCCTGCCACTTGGCAGCTGGATCCAGAGACGGGATTGGAAGTCAGGCTTAATCCCTTTCACAAGATTAAAAATGATGCATTCTTCCATCAGGAGGCCTGTCGGGGTCTAGTTTTCACCCTTTTTTTGATGTCAGCAGCTGTCAGTGCTCAATTTCTATATGTGTTAATTCACTGTGGGCTGCAAAGTGGTGACATCTTAATTCAATATTTCTTTTCAACTATCTCTTATAATAATAATTGATATTATTATAAAATGATACTTCCCCTCACCTACTATCTGATTACCCAAACGTACACTTTATGTAGGAAAGAAAGGATAAATGCCCGATTGTCTTCTTGTCATTTGCCAGTTTTTAAGATTATGAATTATTTCCCTATCATCGACTGGGAGCAACCAATGAGTTCTTTAAAAACATTATCATGATCGTATGGATTTAAACATATTTGGTAAGTTTAAAGGCACTGCAATGAGTGTCCTTACTAATACAGTTACACAAAGTTGTTATTTCCAATTCAAATCCAGGACTACATGAATTTTACGTAACATCTATATTCCATCTCCCTGTCTCTACACTGAAAACCCAGGTTCTCAAGGACACAAAAAAATGATAGAATGTCCCCAAATTCCTCATTTGCTTAATCTGGTATTACGTGTAGTCTCATCATAATAATGCAAACCCTATCACAACAAATTAACTACCAGACACAGTTAAAGCTTTTGCATTTGTTCTTCCCTTTCAATCCCAGTTTTGAAAAACGGTCATTATAGCTATATTGTCAGAGCATGTCTCAGTCTGTTCAGGCTGCCACAGTCAGAAGACCATGGACTTGGTGGCTTGTAAACACAGACATATATTCCTCAAAGTACTGGAGGCTGGGAAGTCCAAGGTCAAGGTGCAGGCAGACTCAGTGTCTGCTGAGGGATTGCTACCTAGCTCACAGATGACCATCTTCCTGCTGTGTTGTCATCTGGCAGATGAGGCAAGGGAGCTTTCTGGGGTCTTTTAATATTATTACAGCACTAGTCTCATACACTTTGCTGACAAAAGTCCATCTAGTCAAAGCTATGGTTTTTCCAGTAGTCATGTACAGATGTGAGAGTTGGACCATAAAGAAGGTTGAGTGCCGAAGAATTGATGCTTCTGAACTGTGGTGCTGGAGAAGCCTCTTGACAGTCCCTTGGACAGCAAAGAGATCAAACCAGTTAATCCTAAAGGAAATCAGTCCTGAATATTCGTTGGAAGGAGTAATGCTGAAGGTGAAGCTCCAAAACTTTGGCCGCTTGATGTGAAGAGCACACTTGTTGGGAAAGAGCTGACTCATTGGAAAAGACTCTGATGCTGGGAAAGATTGAAGGCAGGAGGAGAAAGGGGTGACAGAGGATGAGATGGTTGGATGGCATCACTGACTCGACAGACTTGAGTTTGAGCAAACTCCGGGAGAGGGTGAAGGACAGTGGAGCCTGGCTGCTGCGGTTCATGGGGTTGCAAAGATTCAGACATGACTGAGTGACTGAACAACAACAACAGTGTTTCTCTGGATCATAGGGCTTGGAATGCATCGGGGAGAGCAGAGAGAGAGTGGGATTTGCTGGATGGTCAAGGCTGTCACTGAGCGCACAGCTGACCTACACAGAAAAGGCCAACAGATCCCCTAAATTACATCTCTGCTGTGAAAAGTGGGGCCAATCATATAATTGACGCTGAAGAGCAGTGATGTTTATTTTTCCAGAGACTTCCTATTTATCCATGAGCAAAGTGTTTTACTTTTGTTTCTTACTTAAAAAATAAAAAAGCTATTCAAGGAGTTCTGGTTGAAGGTGACTCTCATGCTTCAAAATCAAATGATAAATTCAACTCCATTATTTTCTGTTCAGTTGATGGATGAGAATTATCAAATCTCATGTGGCTTGACTCGTAATTTTGATACATTTTCCCTGAAGGCAAAACATTTCTTTCATGCATAATTTTGTTTGAGTCAGTATGTGTGAATATGAATAACTGCTTATTCTAATGAAATCATGACAATATATGTTTCTAATAACCTGACTTAATGGTGCTGGTTGAGTTAATTTAAGTGGAACCTACTTCTTAGCCTCACTGCCCTTCCTGAGTAATCCAACCTCATTAATTTCTCAGGGGCTTCGCACAAATCCTAGTCAGTAACTCAGAAGTCTTAAAAACTTAATTTTGGATTTATTTTCTTTTTTTTTCCTGTTCCCTGCAGCATGTGGGATCTTAGTTCCCTGACCAGGGATTGAACCCTCACCCCTTGCAATAGAAGGACAGAGTCTTAATTACTGGACCAGCAGGAAAGTCCCTATTTAATTTTTTTCATTTTTTTAATTGACGTACAGCTGATTTACAATGTTGTGTTAATATGTACTGTACAGTGACTCAGTTAAACACATATTCTTTTTTAATATTCTTTTTGTAGAATATTAATTAATCACAGAACATTTTGTTTGTTTTATAATTAATTAAATAATTTTTGGTCTTTGTTGCTGTGCATGGGCTTTTCTCTAGCTGCGGCAAGCAGAGTCTATACCCTAGTTGTGGTATGTGGGCTTCTCATCGTGGTGGTTTCTCTTCTTGCAGAGCACGGGCTTCAATAGTGAAGCAAAAGTGCTTGATAGTTGTGGCACATGGACCCAGCTGCTCCGAGGCACGCAGGATCCTCCCAGACCAGAAACGGAACCTGTGTCTCCCCCATTGGCAGGTAGACTCTTCACCACTGAACCACCAGGGAAGCCCTGACCATTTTTAAGTGTGTAATTCTGTGGCATTAAGTACATGCACATTGTTGTACAACCATCACCACTATCTAACTACAGAATTTTTCCATCTTCCCTAATTGAAATTCTGCCCCCAATTAAACACTAACTCCTCATTTCTCTTCCCCCCCATTTCCTGGCAACCGCTGTTCCACTTTTTGTCTCTGTAAATCTGACTACTCTAGGCACCTCGTATAAGTGGAGTCATGGAATATTTCTGTCTTTGTTGACTGGCTTATTTCACTCAGCATGATGTCTTCAAGGTTCAGGAGACAGTTGGACAGATATCTCTTTAAGTCCCTGCCTTCAATCCTTTTTGGTGTATACTTGGAATTGCTAGGTACAGTAACTTTACAATAAATTTTTTGACATGTCTCCATACTGTTTTCCGCAGTGGCTGCACCATTTTACATTCCCATCACCAGTGCACAAGGATTTCAATTTCTCCATATTCTCACCAGTGCTTGGCTATTTTATTTTTGTTTTGTTTTGGATGATAGCCATCCTAACGCATGCCAAGTGGTACCACACTGCGGTTTTGATTTGCATTTTTCTAATTAGTGATGTTGAACATCTTTTCATGTGATAATTGGCCACTTATACATTTTCTTTGGAGAAATACTTAGTTTGGTCATTTCTCCATTTAAAAATTGAGTTGTCTTTTTGCTTTTGAATTGTGGGAGTTCTTTATATATCCTGGATATTAAATCCTTATCGGCTATATATTAATCATTTGCAAATATTTTCTCCCATTCAATAGTTTGTCTTTTTACTTCCTTGAAAGTATCCTTTGACGAACAAAATTTTTGAAGTACCATTTAATCTAGTTTTTCTTTTGTCCCTCACAGTTTTGGTGTCAGAGCTAAGACTCTAGAGCCAAATCCAAGATCATAAATATTTATACTTACATTTTCTTCTTAGAGTTTTATGACTTTCACTCTTATATTTAGGTCTTTGATCCATTTTGTGTTAATTTTCATATATGATGTGAGACTGAGGTCCAACGTCTTTCTTTTGCATACGAAAATACAGTTGTCTCAGCCCCATCTGTTGAAGAGATTATTTATACATTGGATGACGCTCCTGTCAAAACTCAACTGGTGTTAGGTGGATGAATTTGCTTCTGGACCCTCAATTCTATTCCAATGGTCTATCTGTCCTTATGCATCTACCACACTGCTTTGATTACTGTAGCTCTGTAGTAAGTTTTGAAATCTGAAAGTGTGAGTCTTCCAACTCCATTCTTCTTTTTCAAGACTGCTTGGCTATTTGGGACCCACTGCAATTCCAGAAGAATTTGAGGATTGGCTTTCCCATTTTTGCAAAAAAGTCTGTCTGAGTTTTCACAGGGACCACATTGAATTTGTAGTGTTTTGGGTACTTATATCTTGATATAAAGACTTTCTATCCACAAACATGGTGTCTTTCCATTTATTCAGGTGTACTTTATCTTATTTCAGCAATTTTCTATAATTTCTGGTGTACAAATCTTTCACCTCTTTGGTTAAATTTATTCCCAGGTGTGTTAGTCTTTTAGTTGTATTGAAATGGAATTGCTTTATTAATTTTCTTTTCAGGTTATTCTTAGCTGGCAAATAAAAAAGCGATTAACAGTCATGTGTTGATCTTGTATCCTGCAACTTTGCAGAATTTATCATCTCTAGTAGCTTTCATGTGGATCCTTTGAGGATTTCCTATAAATATAGGATAACATCACTTGTGAACAGATAAAGTTTTAATTCGTCCTTTCCAGTTTGTATGTCTCCTCTTTATTTTTCTTGTCTGATTGCTCTGGCCAGAATTTCTAGTACAATGTTGAATAGCAGCGGGGAATATGAACATCATTATCTCATGCCTGATCTTGTGAGAAAGTAGCCAATTTTCACCACTGAGTATAATGTTATGTGTGGGTTTTTCATAAATGTCCTTTATCATAGTGATGGAGTTAAAGGAAAGTGAATCTTTAACATGCTATTTTTAGAAATAATTTGAGGCCTAGGATGATGTAGAGTTTGGTGTTATTTTTCTCCAAAGATGATTTTCAATGGCTTTTGTCAGTTCCTCAGATATGCAGATGACACCACCCTTATGGCAGAAAGTGAAGAGGAACTAAAAAGCCTCTTGATGAAAGTGAAAGAGGAGAGTGACAAATTTGGCTTAAAGCTCAACATTCAGAAAACTAAGATCATGGCATTGGTCCCATCACTTCATGGCAAATAGATGGGGAAACAGTGGAAACAGTGTCAGAGTTTATTTTTTTGGCTCCAAAATCACTGCAGATGGTGATTATAGCCATGAAATTAAAAGACACTTACTCCTTGGAAGGAAAGTTATGATCAACCTAGATAGCATATTAAAAAGCAGAGACATTACTTTGTCAAGAAAGGTCCGTCTAGTCAAGGCTATGGTTTTTCAGTGGTCGTGTATGAATGTGAGAATTGGACTATGAAGAAAGCTGAGTGCCGAAGAATTGATGCTTTTGAACTGTGGTGTTGGAGAAGACTCTTGAGAATCCCTTGGACTGCAAGGAGATCCAACCAGTCCATCCTAAAGTAGATCAGTCCCAGGTGTTCATAGGAAGGACTGATGCTGAAGCTGAAACTCCAATACTTCAGCCAACTCATGCAAAAAGTTGACTCATTGGAAAAGACCCTGATGCTGGGAGTGACTGGGGGCAGGAGAAGGGGAAAACAAAGGATGAGATGGTTGGATGGCATCACCAACTCTATGGGCATGAGTTTGAATAAACTCCGGGAGTTGGTGATGGACAGGGAGGCCTGGCGTGCTGCGATTCATGGGGTCACAAAGAGTCGGACATGACTGAGCGACTGAACTGATGAACTGAGAGGCCTGAGCAATGCAAGACTACCTTAATCCAAACTTCAGGTTTGGGATTTCTGGACATGTGCAACCAGAGATAAGGTAGGCTTACTCCCTTATTATTCAGGCACAGCCATTTGGGAGGCCATCTTAAATCAGGGTGCTGGCTTCCTAGATTCACCACTGCCCCTCCCCCAGCCCCCTTGGAGGGACCTGGACTCAAAACTCCTTGCTTTAACCCTCCATGGTTGCCAGAGGCAGAATACAAGGGCTCAGGGCAGAGGCTGCCCAAGTGCTGCATTCACTCTCTGGATTCTTCCTAGGTCTTGGCCTGGTATTCTCTCATTATCTCCCTAATTCTTGGATGTTTTAAAAAATATATTTTAAAAAATATTTCATTTGTTTTCTTGGTTGACTTTGGCAGGAGAATCTGCTAGCCTACTGTTCCTGGAAGTGGAGTCTCTACTGATTATTACTTTTCCAGAGACAGGGACTGTGAGATCCAAGTACAACTTTCTTATCTCTTATAGGAGATGCAAAGGAACAAGTTCATTCCTTATCCATTTATGCATAAGTATATTTTGAAAAGAGCAGGAATCTGCAACAAGAGGCCTGTAAGGGAGGCATTAGTGTTACTTATCTACCCATGGTGCAAGCAGGCATGATTGCATTTCACAAAAAGCTCAGCCACCTTCTTTGCTTATAAACAATGGTCTCACAATACTATAAAGCTACAGTACTCAAATCAGCATGGCACTGGCACAAAAACAGATGTGTGGATCAATGGAACAGGATAGAGAGTTCAGAAATAAAACCACATACCTATGGTCAATTATTAATTAATTTATTTTTTGGTCATACTGTGCTGCATGTGGGATATTAGTTCTCCAACCAGGGATCGAACCCGTACCCCTTGCATTGGGAGTGTGGAGTCTAGACCACTGGACCTCCAGGGAAGTCCTCCTATGGTCAATTAATCTTCAACAAAGGAGGCAAGACTATACAATGGAGAAAAGACATTCTTGATGAAGTCAGATCACACCTTCCTGCCATACACAAAAATAAACTCAAAATGGTTTAAAGACTTAAATATGGCACAATGGCCTGACCGCCGCCACTACCGGGGCCTGAGCGGGCCTGGCGGAGCCCGAGCGCGGCCCGGCCCGCAGCGCGGGGCTCGGAGCGCGGTGAAGAGATTGTTTTCTGAAGGCTGCGTTGGAGGCTGTGACAGAGCACAGAGCCCTGTGGAGCTGATGGGGAGGCTTTCTCAATAACATGGCCCTTCACCATTAGCCTTGCCATGACCACATTTTTCACCAGCGTCCCCCCCTGGATTCAAGATGCAAAGCAGGAGGAGGAAGTGGGCTGGAAACTAGTGCCCCGGCCTCGGGGCCGGGAGGCGGAGAGTCAAGTGAAGTGTGAAATCTCGGGGACACCCTTCTCAAATGGGGAGAAGCTGAGGCCTCACAGCCTCCCCCATCCAGAACAGAGACCATATAGCTGCCCTCAGCTGCACTGTGGCAAGGCTTTTGCCTCCAAGTACAAGCTGTATAGGCACATGGCCACCCACTCAGCCCAGAAACCCCACCAGTGCATGTACTGCAATAAGATGTTTCACCGCAAGGATCATCTGCGGAACCACCTGCAGACCCATGACCCCAACAAGGAGGCCCTCCACTGTTCTGAGTGCGGTAAGAATTACAATACGAAGCTGGGCTACAGGCGCCATCTGGCCATGCATGCCGCCAGCAGTGGGGACCTCAGCTGCAAGCTGTGCCTGCAGACCTTCGAGAGTACCCAGGCCCTGCTGGAGCACCTGAAGGCCCACTCACGCCGGGTAGCAGGTGGTGCCAAGGAGAAGAAGCACCCCTGTGACCACTGTGACCGGCGGTTCTATACTCGTAAGGACGTGCGGCGGCACCTGGTGGTCCACACAGGCCGGAAGGACTTCCTGTGCCAGTACTGTGCCCAGCGATTCGGCCGCAAAGACCACCTGACGCGTCACGTCAAGAAGAGCCACTCGCAAGAGCTGCTCAAGATCAAGACGGAGCCGGTGGACATGCTCGGCCTGCTCAGCTGCAGCTCCGCAGTCAGCGTGAAGGAGGAGCTGAGCCCCGTGCTGTGTGTGGCCTCCCGGGACGTGGTGGGGGCCAAGGCCTTCCCTGGCACGCTGCCCATGGGCATGTACGGTGCCCACATCCCTGCCATGCCCAGTGCGGGCGTGCCACACTCCCTGGTGCACAACACGCTGCCCATGGGCATGAGCTACCCTCTGGAATCCTCACCTATCTCTTCTCCAGCTCAGCTTCCTCCAAAATACCAGCTTGGATCTACCTCATACTTGCCCGACAAATTGCCCAAAGTGGAGGTGGATAGTTTTCTGGCGGAGCTTCCTGGAAGCCTGTCTCTCTCATCCGCTGAACCCCAGCCCACCTCACCTCAGCCGGCGGCAGCTGCGGCCCTCCTAGATGAAGCACTGCTCACCAAGAGCCCCGCCAACCTCTCTGAGGCTCTCTGCGCTGCTAATGTGGACTTCTCCCACTTACTGGGCTTTCTTCCTCTCAACCTACCCCCATGTAACCCACCTGGGGCCACAGGAGGCCTGGTCATGGGCTACTCCCAGGCTGAGGCTCAGCCCCTGCTCACCACTTTGCAAGCTCAGCCTCAAGATTCCCCAGGAGCTGGGGGACCGCTGAACTTTGGGCCACTGCACTCCTTGCCACCTGTCTTCACCTCTGGCCTGAGCACCACGACCCTGCCTCGTTTCCACCAGGCATTCCAGTAGCCACAAGGAGGCCCTCAGCTCAATCCCGGCTCTGTCAGGGAGCCTCAGAACCTGTCCCATCGGCATCCCCCGTGAAGGCAGCTAAGCTTTCAGAGCCGGGTTCAGAAAGAAACGATTCCAGCATCTGTATGCAGCACTTGGTCTGGGGGCTTAAGCTCCAGGATTAGTTCCGGGAAGAATCTTGAGCCCTAACCCCATGAAAAGATGTCATACAATAGGACTTCAGGTATTTTTACTTTTTTTTTTTTTTTTAATCTGAATCGGGAGCCACACCTAGCCTTCTCCCTCTCCAAAGCATCGGAACCTCCTTCTCTTTGAAGAAGGGAGAGGTCTCTTGAAGACACACAGGGTTTTACTTCGGATGACCTCGAGAGAAGTAGCCCAAGAAGCCCGTCTTCTGGTCCCAGCCTGCAGACCCCACAGCAGTTGGTCAGGCCCTCCTGCAGAGGGTCCATCCCCTGCTTCCAGTCATCAGGCAGGGGGGAAGCCTCTGCTTGCTCCCCGTTACCTCCATCCCTCTTGTCTCAACGTCTCCATTTTCAGTCAGTGTTTTCCAGCAACGGTACCGTTTACACAGTCGCTTCAGACACACCATTTCACCTCCCTTGCTGAGCTGTTAGCCTTAGAATGATTGCAGTGAACATTGTTTACACACCGTGAATCCATTCCCACCAGTCCATTCCAGTTGGCACCAGCCAGAACCACTTGGTACCTGGTGTTAACTGGAGCCCTGTTTACAAGGCGGAGTCGGGTCCCGACTTCTCTTCATTTGAGGTCACATTTTTCCCCTGTGGGGAAATAAACTGACTTTGGACTGCTTCAGTCTCTGCCATCTTCCATGACTGTGTCTGTTCTTGCCTTCCTTGGCAGAGTCCACAGGAGACAGGCAAGAAGATTGGAGCAGTTTTCTCACAGGTCTGCAATTCTGTTTTTCTTCAAGTACATCATGACCCCCTCATCCTCCTTTTGAACTGGAGAGAGGGGAAGAAATGAAAGGTATGCCCACTTCCACTCCCCCTGCCCCCTCCCCCCCATTCCTTAATCCCTACCCTGAATATCATGAGTTGTTATTGGTCTTGGAAGGAGGGATTCGGGTTCTAGGCTGGTGTGGATAGCAAAGGAGAGGGTGTGAGCCTCTCATATGTCTCTCCTGCCTGTCCCGTTTTCAGGAAGTTGTGGAATTGTTGGAAGAAGAGTTTTCAGAAAGTTAGGACTGGGCAGATAATTAAGTACTAATCATCCATTGTATCATGTATGGGGGGTATACATCATGTATGGGATGTATCATGGGAGGTAAACATCATTGCCTCCCATACCAAACTTTTTTCTTCTCCACAGTGTTCCTCCTCTCTCTTCCACTTTGCAGTCCCTCTGGACTCAAGGCCACTGTGCATAGGCTTCTGTGCTCTCCATCAAAGAATTTCCACCTTCCTCTTGTGGCCCCTCTCACTTTTGCCCTCAGTACTCAGCAAGTTTTCTTGCAATAAACGATTAATTCTTTTGACTTGTGGGGCTCCCTTGCTGCAGACAGCACAGCTTTTGCCCAACTGAACCTCACCCCTGCTTCATCTCAGTTCTGCATGGGCTTCGTTCTTCCCACTCGTGGAAGGGAGGCCACTCAGGGACCACCAGTATGGGGCCCTCTTGAGACACTTCCACTCTGATTCAGAAACACACTTCTACCTCTTTACTGTTAACTCCTACAGATGGCAGCCAGCAGTTTCTGGGCACTTCTCTCAGCAGGTGCCTCATACTGGCTTCTGGCTTCTTCACTAGGGTTTCAGGACAGACTCCCAAGAAACTGCCTCAGCCTCTTCTCAGTTCTCCCCGTCCCCCTCCTGTCTGGAAATCACTTTGGTTTATCATCAGGAACTGAGCAGGTCCAAGACCCACGCTTCTGCTTCAGCGCAGGCCAGTACTCTTTCTTTGAGGCGAAAGCCTTAAAATGTAGCTTCCTGGCCCTTGATTGGAAGCAATGTGGAATGAATAAACATGTTTTCATTTAGGCAGGCTAGCTTGGGATACCTTTTTTTTTTTTTTAAAAAAGAGAAAACCAGATATAAAGATGTCTGGCAAGATTAGAATCAGACTAGGTGATTTGCTTCTAAAAATTAGCTTCAGTGAGTCCCAGGGACTAATTAAGGTTTACTTTTAAAAGCATCCACCTTGGTAGCAGCCACCTTCTGCATGCTATGCATGTTATTGGGACTCGTATATAGGAAATGGTAAGTGAGGACCCAGTTGGGACTCAGTGCCGCCATTGTCCTTGTCGTCTCTGACCTTCATCACTAGACCCAGCAACCCTCACCCCTCTTTGCCACCTTTTCTGCACCTTTTGTTTACAGAGGTAAAGGGGCCTCTGGCTATGGAATATAAAGTCTTGGACTGTTAGAGGAGTCTCTTCTCTTTGCCTGCTCTTTCCTGTCCCTTGAATTCTCTCCCCCATTAGTGATGCTGGGAAACTCATAGGACAGGCAAAGCAACTTTAAAACCTTGTAACTTGGGGCCTTGCCCCTTATCCCCTCTTCTTCCTTTCAGGCCTGTTCCTCCTGTTCTTCCTTCAATGCCCTTCCCACCCACAAAGAATTTTCCTATCACTGTGAACTTTGCTGGTGCAGAGGAACATCTGCCTTCACCTTTTTTTTTGGACTGTAGATATCCAGCAATTTCTTAAACCTCCCTTTCCAAAAAAAAAAAAAGAAAAAAAAACGTCCTTATTGACCTGTTGTTCAAAGGATAAGAACAGCTTTATCCTACTCAGTACCAAACCCACTTCAGTACCCTTACTGAGGCCATGAGAGCCTAGGGGTTTCTGCCCAGGACAGGAGCCATGGCATGTTGGGAGAGACCAAACAGGGATCAGGAAAAGGGGTGATGTCCCCTTCCCCACCGCTTCCAACCTCTGTCAGCGATGAGCTGCCCTGAACAGTGGCAGGCACCTCCCCCTCTGCACAGAAGCTAGTCAGGGTTGAGTGCAGTCCTGGGGGGCCAGGGGGTAGCATGCCAGCTGGGTCAGCTCAGAGTATCTGCACATCTTGGGAGAGGGGAGAGGAACAATGAGTTTTTTTCCCATAACCTTTTATAAATGGCATTTTGTTCATGGAAATCCGGGAAGCAGGTGTGATTCCTTTTTTGCTCGTAGATATTGTCTTAAGTTGAACTTCTACTGCCCTAAACTTTACCCTAGTAGCCCTTTAAGTCCCTACGCCTCCTTCTTTTTGGTAGCTGTTTTCTCCAGCCCCCCTCCATCTCCCCTCTTATCTAGGAGCTATTTTTAAGTATGACTTTTTTTTAACAGTTTATATTGTACAGGATCAATATTTTGCTTTTTAACAAGGATATTTATGTAATAAACTTTGCCTTAGGCAGGTGTTGGCCAGAAAAGTCCAGATTCCTCTGGGATCCCACCCTGGCCTCTCCTGGAGCTCTGAACCTGCTGTGGAAGGAACTGGCTGTGACCTCACCACTGGAAAGTAGGGTCTGTGGCGAGGGAAAGGGGTGTACTGCTTCTGACAGGAGGAGGATCCACCATGGTAATCAAGTGCCTGTGTGGAGGGGTTTGAAAAGAAATGTTCTAGTTCAATTTCTTCAGATGTTCGCCTACTTCCTTAGCGGATTCTCCCCATAATGCACCTCTCCAGCTCTCACCATTTGGCACTGGAACTCCTGAAACACCACTTCTCATACACCCCACTCCCTCTCTCCCAGTGGTCAAGGCTTTGGAGCCACTCTTTCGTAATACCAGATTATTTAAAGAGAAAAATACAAGACAAAACCTAGCACTTTTGTAAACACAGTGAGTAACCTCGGAGTATTTTTGGCTTTATATAAAACAAGGTTTTTAATTGTAAAATATAAGTGCCATTAGAAAATGCACAAGGCCTATCTTTGTTAAAGTAGATTTTTCAATGTTTTACAGAATTACATTTTCAAAAAAAAGTTTTTATAATGAAGTTGTTTATTAAAAACTTCTGAATGAAAAAAAATAAAAATAAAAAAATTTTAAAAAAAAGACTTAAATATAGGACAAGACACTAGAAAACTCCTAGAAGAGAACACAGGGAAAACAGTCTCTGACATAAATCATACCAGTGTTTTCTTAGGTCAGTCTTCCAAGGCAACAAAAATAAAAGCAAAAGTAAACAAATGAGACCTAATCAAACAAAGATTTTACATAGCAAAAGAAACCATAAACAAAAAGACAACCAATGGGCTGGGGGAAAATATTTGCAAATTATGCAACCAATAAGGGCTAAACTTCCAAAATATACAAACAGCTCATAGAAAAAAAACAAACAACCCAATTGAAAAATGGGCAGAAGACCTAAACAGACATTTGTCCAAAGAAGACATACAGATGGCCAACAGGCATATGAACAGATACTCAACATCATGAATTATTAGAGAAATACAAATCAAAACTACAATGAAGTACCATCTCACTCTGGTCAGAATGGCCATTGTTAAAAGTGTACAAATAATAAATGATGGAGAGAGTGTGGAGAAGAGGAAACTCTCCTAAACTCTTGATGGGAATGTAAATTGGTGCTTCCACTATGGAAGACAGTAGGAAGGATTGTCAAAAAACTAAAAATAGGGTTGCCATATGATCTAGCAACCCTATTCCTGGCCATATACCCAGAAAAAAATATAATTCAAAGAGACAGATGCACCTCTATGTTCATAGCAACACTACTGACAATAGCCAAGACATGGACGCAACCTAAATGTCCACTGACAGATGAATGGATGAAGAAGATGTGGTGCATATATACAGTGGAATATTACTCAGCCATTAAAAAGAATGCAATAATGTCATTTTCAGCAACATGAATGAACTTAGAGATTATCATACTAAATGAAGTAAATCAGAAAGACAAATACCATATAATATCACTTTTATATGGAACCTAAAATATGACACAAATCAACATATCTATGAAACAGAAACATATTCACAGACATAGAGAACAGATTTATGGTTGCCAAGTGGGGAGGTGGGAGAGGGATGAATCAGGAGTTTGGGATTAGCAGAGACAAAGATTATATACAGAATGGATAAACAACCGGTCCTACTGTACAGCACAAGGAATCATATTCAATATCCTAGGATAAACCATAGTGGAAAAGAATATGAAAAGGAATACATATATATACAACTGAGTTACTTTGTTGCAGAAGTTAACACAACATTGTAAATCAAGTATACTTCGATAAAATTAAAAAAAAAGAAAAATGATCCCAGTCTATCAGTCTCATCTGATTTAGGGAAAAGAAAAAGTTGCTATATGGTCGTTCCAGGGGTCTCCAGGAATCTTCCAGAACACCAGGATATGTATTATTACAGCCTTTCATAAAAGAAAAACAGTGAAGGGCAAAGAGGGTCAATGAGCTGCCAGTTCTTACCCTCCCTACCTCCCTCCCCCTTCTATCTTTATGATTCACTTCTAGGAAATTGACTCCTTTTAATTATTTACTGGGTTTAATACAATACAATTTTAAGATTTTCTAAAACACAGAATTGATTTTTTTATTTTTTGGCTGCACCTCACGGCATGTGGGATCATAGTTCCCCAGTCAGAGGTGGAACTCACACACCCTGCATTGGCAGCATGGAGTCTTAACCACTGGTCAGTCAGGGATGTCCTAGAATTAATTTTTAGAAGAGCAAAAAGTAATTTTAATTTCTCAACAGTCTCTCCCTCTGATCAAATTTTACTAAGGAGGTAGATCTCTCTCCCGACCCACCTACAGCAAAATTCCCTGCTGAGCTGCCTGGAGCTTTTCCCATGTCATTTATAAACAGAAGGATTTATATACATCCTGGAAGCACACCTAATATGTAGATGGGAGTTCACTGGAGGTTTCCAGCATTTGGTGATTCTTCCCACGGTGTGCCAACTGGTAGCCCCTATATTTCTAGTCCATGTTTAATTCATCACTGACACCTCCCATACACCTCTGAAATCCATCCAATTCTCGGTATCACCACCATCTCCACCCTAATCCAAAACACCGTCCCCTCTTGCCTAGATGGCAGCAACAGCATCTCACTTCTCCACATTTCCCTGGGCATCCCGCAGTCAATTTTCTATACTGTGGTCAGAAAGCTCTTTCCAAAGCTCCTTATTATCTGTTTTTTTGGTACCATGTAGAATTCTCCGTAACACTGAACATATTTGCAGTTGGCCTTGGAGCTGCTGCTGCTGCTGCTGCTGCTGCTAAGTCGCTGCAGTTGTGTTCGATTCTGTGCAACCCCATAGACGGCAGCCCACCAGGCTCCCCCGTCCCTGGGATTCTCCAGGTAAGAACAGAGAATAGGAGATGGAGTGGGTTGCCATTTCCTTCTCCAATGCACGAAAGTGAAAAGTGAAAGTGAAGTCGCCCAGTCCTGTCCGACTCTTCGCAACCCCATGGACTGTAGCCTACCAGGCTCCTCCGTCCATGGGATTTTCCAGGCAAGAGTACTGGAGTGGGTTGCCATTTCCTTCTCCACGGCCTTGGAGCAATTACCCACATACTGCCGGTTCCCCCACTAGCCTGAAAGTTCCCTAGCTTGTCTGCTCATCCTTATATCCTCAGTGGGTGGCACACTGTGGGTGTTTAACATATTTTTTGAATACCACATAATATCAATCAACTACGTAACTTATTCGTTATGCTTGTCTGTTTTCCACCTTTCACCAGGTAGGCAGGGAGTTGGCTGTTTCATTCACCCATGTTCTCTCTTTGAAAGTTTATTTATTTTTAATTGGAGGATAATTACTTTACAATATTGTGTTGGTTTCTGCCATACATCAACATGAATCAGCCAGAGGAATACCCAACATGAATACCCATGTTCTCTGAGAGCCTAAAACGGGGCCGGGTTCTTTGTGAACTTTTGTTGGAGAAATGAATAAGTGAATGAAAGAGTGAGGTGACTACAGTGAGAACCTAACTTCCAAGCAGTCCAGGATCTTGATGGTATAATTTCAAGCCCTTAAAAAGTGCTGCCCTGTGCATTTCTAGGTAGAGAATGTCTCCAAGAAATTTGTATTTGTACTCCAGAGCTCAGAATGATGCCTGCCAGAAGCTCATCCTGTTAGACAGGATTGGAGGAGAAGCAGCTCTGGCCAGAGGCCAGCATTCTGAGGTCAGCCACTCCATCTGTGGAATCCCCACCCCTGTGCGTCTCTGGACCGTCCTGTTAAATTGGAAAATAAATCCCATGCCTGCTAAGGTGTTGGCTGATAAAAGGTTTGAGCTACTGGCCCTTCCAGAGGAATTTGCATTTTAATAGAACCTCGTCAGCCCCAAAGGAATCTGTATCTCTAAAGGTGTAATTTCCACCACCAGCAACTGAGATATTTGCGGGCGAGACTGCAGCGTTTCTGATCCAAATCCAACAGGAAACTCCCTCAGTCCCGCCTTGAGGCTGTGTAAACTGACCCACCATTTCCCGCTCTGATTACTATGAACGTTGCCTTTTTGTGCTTGATATCCTCAGACTGCCTGACACTCCTGGGCCTCTCATATGTCAACACAACCCTTTTCAACACTGGCAGTCTTAAAGTGGTCACATCAACGGGGCCGCAAGGTGACTCGTGATAACCTGAACTTCCAAGCTTTCTCGGTACACTAGGAAGCCAACAGTCAGGTATTTAAAACCTAATACTGTCAAAAGGGAGAGATGATTTTGTAGGTCCTTCATGACACTGTTCATCAAAATTCGTTTTGTGCAATTGATTTTCAGCCCCAATTTTCCACTTGTATCAAAAGCCCTGCAAACGGAAGGTAGGCAAGAGATATCTGTGAACTGGGGATGTTCTGAATGCCCAGTCCTCCAGGACCGAGTTCTCCAGTTGGCTTAAGAAATTCCTGGAACTGCAGGAGAGCAGCAGAATCCTGAATCCAGGAATTCCGCATTTGAGAGAGGCTCCCGCCTGCCACGCCTGGGATTAGGCGCTGGGAAGTCACCTCCTCCGCGACCCCCGCAGCCCCCGCGCGCGCCCCTCCCGGGCCAGCCCCAGGCTCGGCGGTGGCTCGGCCGGCCCGCCCCAGCTCCCAGGCCTCTTCCCCATCGCCGGCCCCGGGCTCCTGCCGCCGTCGCCCTTGACGCGCCGGCGGTTCTCACTCCCCTCCTTGGTGAGGGGCGCGAGCGCCGAGGCCCGGCCACCGGGACCGCACCTGCGCCCGCCCGCTCCCGCGCCGCTCGGTCCCGGCTCGTGCTCTGGCCTCGGCCCCGGCCCTGCGCGCGGCGGCGGCAGGGCTCGCGCCCGGGGACAGCGGCGGCGGCGGCGGCGGCTCGAGCCCGCGCCCGATCTGGGGAGCGCGCGGGGCGGACGGGAGAGGGCGCAGCGCGGCGCGGCCGGCGGGCGGCCCTGCGGAGCTGCGGCGGCATGGGCGCGGGCACCAGCGGGGGCTGCGGGCGTCCGGTTCCCCGCCCCGCCCGTCCCGCTCCAAGCGCGCGGCCGCCGCAGCCCCCGAGACTCGGGGGGACGCCGACCCCTCAGTCGGTGCAACTTGCCTCGGACCCTTGGTGAGGAGGGGCGGCGCGCGGGGCCGGGCGCGAGCGGGTGAGGCGTGCAGGCGCGATGCCTCCGGCTGGCGGTCCCCGCGCGCCGCGCCCCGCCGCGCTGCCCCGCAGCCTGTCCCGCCTGCGCGAGTGCCCGGGCCGCTCCCGCATCGTGCTGGCGCTCGGGGCCACGCAGATGGCGCTCGGATGCCTCATCGTGGCCGTCAGCTTCGCCGCTCTGGCGCTCACCACGTCGGCCCGCGTCCGCCACTCCTGCCCCTTCTGGGCCGGCTTCTCGGTGAGTGTCAGCGCGGGGCGCGGGGGCTCCTGGCCGGGGACGCGGGCCCACCACCCGCGGGCGCCGAGTTCGGCGTGCGAGCTGCGGGGCGAGCTGCCACAGCCCGGGGTGCGGCTTAAAACTCGGGCAGGAGAACTCCGGGGATCCGACTCACCGCTTGCCGCCTTGGGAGCGTCGCTTTCCCTTTCCCCTTGCGCTGGTCCCGGAGTTACTTTTCTGCGAAGACAGGAGCCCGGGCGCCCTCAAACACCGGAGGGGCCTTCGGCTGAGGGTGGGCGGCGGGGCCGGCGGTTGGGCCCTGAGGCCCCTTGCGCCCTGGGGCCCAGGAACCGCCGGGGGTGGTGGGGCTCTGGGCGACCCCGAGCGGGGTGGGAGCGGGGTGCGAGCCCGGTGCGGAGACGCGGCTCCGCGCGGTTGGCCTCCGCGGCTGGAGTCTCCGGTGCCGGGCGCGTGCCGTCGGGTCGCGGGTCAGTCCTTGCAGCGGGAACCGCGCGAACCCGCCTTGGCAGCCCACCCGGTCGGTGTAGCGTACGTGGCGCGTCCCGCGTGTGGTGGGGATTGATCCGCGAGCGCAGTGGACAGTGCGACTGTGCAGGCGACCCGTGGGCCGCGTTGGGGGGGGGGGGCGTGTTTAATGAGCTTTCTCGCCGGGAGGTGACAGATTTTCAGGTTGTTGACCCCAAATTAGAGAGGCCAGTGACTGACAAACCTCCCTAGAAGCAAAGCCACCAGGAAATCCCATTCAAGGAAGTGGTTGTCTCCAAGAAGTAATGGAGGGGCGGGGGAGGCCTTTTTTTTTTTTTTTATTAAAGTTGTTTTTTTTCCTATATTAATTAAAGAGTGAGTATATGGAAACAGGAAAGATCTATGCTGAGCAAACATTCTTTCTAAAGAGAAGGCCTTGTTCTGAGAACTCTTGACGTCTGTACCTGCATTTGGTTTGCGGTGCCGGAATACGTCTTATAGGCTTAAACAGTAAATTCGGTGTGTTTTAACTCCATCTCCAGAAATCCAAACCAAGCCTTTGGAACGAATGTTTGCTATTTGTCCTTGACTTCTGAAATTTAATAATTCTGTCGATCTCCGCTTTTGTTGTTCTTTTGTAATGGCCTTTGTTCTCCACGTCTGCTGCAGGCCTTGTAAGATAAGATCGAAGCAGAACCGACTCAGTGACACCCGGGTGTGTGAATTTCCAGAGCTTATTTCAGATCAGGAGTGAGTCTTGGAGAGCTGATTAGAACAACAGAGCATGAATCTCAGGCTCCCAGTGCTCAAAGTAAAGAGAGGGGATTGGAAACAAGACCCAGGAGTCATGATTCAAACGGGGGCCCCTAAATACAACCTTCAGACACATCTGTGGCTCAGTGTTCAGCATGATTTAATGTGCATTGTTTTCATGTGGTCTGAGTTTGTGTCTGCTCTGGCCCACAGGTGGCAGCTTGGTAAACGAGCTGCTCTTGGCTTCTCCCTGGGCCGGGAGGCTTCTCCCTGGGCCGGGAGGCTTCTCCCTGGGCCGGGAGGCTTCTCCCTGGGCCGGGAGGCTTCTCCCTGGGCCGGGAGGCTTTGTGGCTTTGGTTCTTCCAAAGGGCATAGAGAAAGAGCTGCCTCTTAATAATGAGCTTGGAAGGGGAAACAGCCATCAGACATGGTAGAAAAGCTGTTTATGTGAAAAATGTACATTCAGTGCATTTTAGTCTAAAGCGTTAAATAAATATGTAAACCATTAATTCAGCTTGCTTTCCCAGGGTTATTCCCTTCCACAACTCTAACTTCGTAGTCTAACGTCCTGCAATTCAGAGTAATTCCCCACGTGTCTTGTGTGTGCAGACCTGCCTCTAGGCTCAGGGGAGGACAGTGAGCAACATCCTCTGCTTTTATTTTAGAGGTGGTAGATTGTGCCCTGGGTCCACCTTCTGCTTTCCACACCTCCTTACATCTCCTGTCTCATGGGCTTTTTTCAAACTGAATCTGCCACAAGTACCTTTAACTTTGTATTGACCTGGAGATTTTTGCAGAAACTAATGCCTTTGGCCGGTGATTTGTTATGTGAGTATTGAAACACTCCAGTCAATAGTATTTGAATAACAAAAGACATATTAATGTGTCTCTGATCAGTAATGCGTTAAAATTTTTTCCAAACAGTCTATACCCCTTTGCACAGACAGTGAATGGTTCCAGCAATGCTGGGACAGGTCAGCATGTTGTCGCAGCTGTGGGCAGTAACACTGGCTGCTTGCCTGCCTGCCCACTGTGGAAACCACCTTGCAAGGACATTTTTGTCTTAAGATGGTGACCAGGATGACTGACTTTTCACCAAAATCTGCTCTGCATGACTTGTGGCTGCCTTTCCTGAAAATGGGTTCTTCAGTACTTTCTAGGTCTCTAGGCCATCTCTGTGGTGTGTCCCTGGTGAAGAACCAATGTAAAAATAACCCCTCTAAGGAAAAACAACAACCAAGAAAACAACTTAGGTTTATTGAGCATGTACAGTGTGCCAGGCTTTACACTAAGTGTTTTCTGTGCTGTGATAGCATATTTCATCCACCGCTCTTGTGCAGTTCTCTGCACTTGGACTGGACCTCTGACTAGCCTTAGCTAGCAGGGTGCTGTAGAACTATAGGCTGTGTCAGGGCTAGACCTACACCCTGAGAAGTCTTGGCAGCTTGTGCAGAGCTGGATTAAAGGGGAGCTGGATTAAGGAAATTGCTGTATCAGTTGGGGCTCTCTAGAGAAACAGAACCAATATACACACATATCAGCAAGCTGGAGACCCTGGCGTGTTGCTGGCGTCATTCAGTCCAAGTCCAGAAGCCCAGAAACTGGAGGGCTAGTGATGTGGTCCCCATTCTGGCCCCAAAGGCTGAGGACCAGGGGTGCTGATGTCCAAGGCAGGAGAAGGTGGGTATCCGAGCTCAGAGACCATGAATCTGCCCTAGTTCTGCCTCTCTTGTCCTGTTCAGGCCATCGCTGGGTTAAATGAGGCTTATCTGCATGGATAAAGGTGACCTTCTTTACTCAGTCTCCTGATGCAATGCTAATCTCTTATAAGAGACATCCCCCTTGTTGTGACATACCCCAAAAGAATGTTGTCATGTCTCTCTGGGCATCCCTCAGTCAACTGGGCACATAAAATGAAATTTCATGTCTACCCAAGGTCACACCTGGCCAGTGTCAGATTTGCACTTAGTTGCTCTGACTTGAGGCCACAGCTCTAGCCATTAGACTTTAATTGTCCACCCCCATCCCCAAGCAGTGGCTGAAGGGGCTGGACTTGAGTTGGCTGTGAAGAGTCAAAGGTAAAGCCTCTGTAGGGAAGAAACACCTGTTTCTTAGGAAAAGCACAAAATATGTGTGGAAAGATGATGATGCAAGAGAACTTTGGGGAAGCACGAAATTACAGAGATTGAGAAAGTCTTAAGGGTCAGGGAGAGGCCTGGGGGGGTCCTCATCAAGGCTGGAAACAGGGGAGGGGGCAGCAGATCTGGTCGGGGGAGCAGTGCTGTTTCAGAGACCTGCCTTCAAGTGGCCATCATGTCCCAGGTCCCCTCCATTTGGGTGGCTTGGCTTCCCCAGGGATAAATGCTTGGCCCCTTTTGAGGGATGATGATCTACAGGAACAGTTTAGAAGACTACCAAGGCTGTGTCTGTGTGTGTGTGTTTAATGATCAATGAATTCATCATTTATTTAAAAATTTTGCAGCATTTGGTATACTAATTCCCCAACCAGGGATTGAACCTGTGCCCCCTGCAGTGGAGTCACTGTGTCTCAACCCATGGACCACCCAGGGAAGTCCACAATGAATTCAGTCTTATTTTAAGTGAACTTTATATCGTAGAACAGACTAAATAGTTTTGTACATGTAATTTAAATATTAAAAAATGGAATTAAAGGGGAGGGGAAGGAAGTCTCCAGCACTTTTGCTGTCTCTCAAGGAGTATTACAGTTAACCTTTTACAGAACAGCCTCATTATTCTTCGTTGACATTTTATTCACTCCCAAGACATCAAAGACAACTGGGTACCCTGTGAATTATCCACATGGCCAGTCACATGTGTTGACAAAGACATAACCGTTAGGAGCTGACTGTTGATGCACAAATGTGTGTATATATTTTTTTCCTTTAAAAGCAACACCATACTCCAAAGCAACAGGTGCTTGTTGCAGTAATTGAAAACAAAAAAGGGTGTAAAGAAAATGATTACAGTGCCTTCTTCTCTCCCAGCTCTGTACCCACAGGTGACCTGCATTAGCAGTGTTGTTTCATGTGACCTTTCTACACTTTGCTTTACAATCACAAAAATATTAAGATTTATATGTAATGTGTGGAATGTTTCTTTTCTTTTAACTTTTTTTTATGAAAAGATTATGTCACACACCACTTACTCTGTTTTTTATTTTGTGTGTAATATGCCCAGCCATACTGATTATTCTTACTATTTCTGTCATTGTTAATGACTATGTAAGAATCCATAGGATGCATTTTATAATCTATTCAGTTCTTTTCCTTTGGGGAGTAGTCTCGTTGTGTCAGTTCTGTGTCTCCACAAACCATGCTGCTTATCTAGCCTTAGAGGCCAGTGCTGGTTTTCTGAGCATACATTCCCCAAAGAGGAATGGCTAGTTGGAGGGGTTTCCAATTTGGTATTCCATTAGATATTGCCAGAGTCATTCTATGAAGGATTGTAGTCATCCCTGCCCACAGAAACATTGCATTAGACTGCCCCTTTGCCATCATCTTCCCAGCCCAGGCTATTAGCATTCCTTCACATGTTATTCATCTGATGGAAGAAAAGATATTTCATTGTTTTCATTTGATCTGACTTTCCATGGTTACTTCTCTGATACATTTCAAGTACTGGGTTGCCCAAAAAGTTCATTCAGACTTTTCTGTAAGATCACATGGAAAAACCCAAATGGACTTTTTGGCCAATCCAATATTTTCTTGCAGTTTTTCATTTCTCATGTGGCTTAATTTTTGGTGTCTTTTGCTATACATAAAATTTAAAAACTTTTCATGTAGTCAAATCTGTTAGCTTTCTTTTCCTCAGTGTCTGGGCTCTTTTCTTGTAAAGAGGGTTGTCATTACAGAGGTCACACAAACATTCCTTCACATTTCCTTCTTATATTTTCATCTTATTTTTTACATTTAATTTTTAAATCATCCAGAATTTGTTTTGTGTATAGAGAAGGAAATGGGTTATCCATTCCAGTATTCTTGCCTGGAAAATCCTGAAAGAGGAGCCTGACATGCTGCAGTCAGTGGGATTGTAAAGAGTTGGACACGACTGAGTGACTAAACAACAACAGTATGAAAAAAAAGGCCTAACTTTATTTGCTTGCAGACCAAGTTCCTATGTACTTGTGCTTCTGTTTGGGATTCTATTCGGTTTTACTCTTTTATTTTTTTTTCATTGAGATATAATTAACATACGATATTATGCTAGTCTCAAGCATACAGCATAATGATACAATACTTCTATGTGTTGCAAAATGATCTCCACAATAAAAGTACTTAAGATTTGTCACCATATATAGTTAACAGAGGGGCTTCCCAGGTGGCATTAGTGATAAAGAACCCGCCTGCAATGCAGGATACCAGGGTTTCATCCCTGAGTCAGGAAGATCCCCTAGAGGAGGGCATGGTGACCCACTCCAGTATTCTTGCCTGAGAAATCCCATGGACCGAGGAGCCTGGTGGGCTACAGTCCATGAGGTTGCATAGAGTCAGACATTACTCAGCAATGCACACACCCCTTTGGTTAGGGCAACATACTGGTAAATTTCACTATCTGGTCAGGCGTCTCCCTCCATACTGTTTTCTTTCTCAAAAGTGCCTTGGTTCTTCTGTATTAACTTTAAAATGTCTGTGTCTAGTTTCCAGCAATACCTGTTTAAAGTTTGGATTGCAGTTGCATTACATTGATGGAACAATTTTGGCAGTATTGACAGTTTTATCATATGGAAGCTTCCAGTTCAGGAACATGGCTGCATCTTCGTTTCTTTGTCCTTTTTCTTATACCTTTCAGAACATCTCTTCTGGGAGGAGATTTTCAGTCTCCCCTAAAATTTTTTTGAAAACTAGTTCATGAGAGTTTCCTGGTGGTCCAGTGGCTAAGACTCCATGCTGCCAATGCAGGGGTCACTGGTTTAATCTCTGGTTGGGGAACTAAGATCCCACATGTGGCACAGTGTGGCCTAAACAAAACAAAACAGAAAGCTAAACCAGCTCACATGGTCATCCTAGAAAAACCTAAGTGAGGACACATCAATGAAAGAGATGTGCGATTCCCACAAGTCAGGGCATAGATGCGGCCAGTCCACTGGCAGCCAGAGCTGCAGACAAACAGCAGGGGGTGGTGGGGAGTGAATGAGAGCATTGACAGGCTCTAGGAACCCCGAATCACCGCGAGTTATTTACCCCGAAAAGTGGATGAACGCCAGAGAGGTGCTCTGGAGTCTCTGGTTGGGGGTGAGAACAGCCACCTTGCAGGGACGAGGATGCAAACCTGGGAGCATCTGAGAAACGCACTGTGAGTTCTTGCTCCTACAAGGTCAGTGCCTCTCACTGAGCAGAATGACCAGAAACAGAAACCAAAATGACCTGGACAGGAACACCAACAGCAAGGAGGCATAGATTACGATGGTGCAGGTCGGGGAAATCCCAGAAACTGCTCCAGCAGCAGCAGAAGATCCTGGGCAGAGAGAATGGCCTTGGAAACAAGGGCTGAGTGTCTGGAGCTGGAGCAAAGGGCCAGGGTGGGGATGAGTGTCCCCAGGTTCTGGATTAAATGCTGAGAAGCAAATAAGTGGATACGTAGAGATCTCATACTTGAGTCTTTAAGATCAGTAGAGCCCAGCTGATGAAGATGTCCTGTGTGCCTGCATCTGACTCTTTGCGATCCCACAGACTGTAACCTGCTAAACTCATCCGTTCATGGGATATTCCAGGCAAGAACACTGGAGTGGATTGCTATTTCCTTCTCCAAGGGATCTTCCCAAATTAGGGATCGAGCCCAAGGCTCTTGGATTGCAGTTGGATTGTACCGCTGAGCCACTGGGGAAGCCCAAAGCTGTCCTAGCTCAACCCTTATTCTTTAGGAGCTTTCTCTTCCCAAATCAGGAAAATCTACCTCATTCATACATGGGGAATGAAAAATGGAATATGATCTAATCTTATGCAAAATTGTTTCAGAAAAGAATGATGAAATGAACATAATGGTACTATAGAAAATTAGATCTCACCAGAAAAAATCATAAAGTAATATTTCAAGATAAACTAAAGGAAAAAAACAATTTGAAAGTGTAGCATCCAGCATAAATTTAGAAACTACAAAAACATGGCTTGATAACAGAAAATTATGAAATGAGAACAGATTGATCTGAGGAAAGAATTAGGGAAAAATGAATTTTAGAATGGAAGACTAAATTACACGCAGAAGGGATACAAGAGAAAGTGGTTACCAAAGCCCAAAAATAATAATACAGGATGAGAAGGAGAAAAAACAATAGCAAGTAAACGAAGAAATAGACTGAGTTAGAATGTATAGGAGACAAGGACTTCCCTGGTGGTCCAGTGGCTAAGCCTCCAAGCTCCCAATGCAGGGGGCCAGGGTTCAATCCCTGGTCAGGGACCTAGATCCCACATGCTGCAACTAAGATCAAAGATCTCCCATGCCACAAAGAAGACCCAGCATAACCAAATAAGTAAATAAATAAGTATTTTAAAAAAGAAAGTATAGGACACAGGCAAAGGAGATCTATGTATAATTAGAGTATCCAGGAAAGGAAGAAAGGAAGAACAAAGCAATGGAATAAAATAAATATTTAGAACTATTACTGCCAGAAAACTAACCTAAAAATAGAAGAAGACTTGAAAGTGTCCACCATGTGATAGGGGAAAATAAAAATCAATGGAGAATGATCAACACCAACATATCCCTGTAAAATAATGAATGTTAAAGATAAGAGGGAAAGTCTTAGTCATTTGTGTTGTGTGTTGCAGTTCTCAAAGCCAAACAAATTCTATGCTGTAAAAGGTGAAGCAATGTTTTAAAAAGTCAGTTTGGAGGGGGAAAATTGAAATTTCCAACCTTTAGAAAAGATTGTAGAACAGAACTAAGAACTCCTGTGCTGTATCCTGTGCTAGGTTCCCCGATTGTAACTGCTTTTACTATATTGCTCCATGGCTTGCACAGAGACTTGTGTACACTGTCTCTCTTCCTGAATGGAAAAAAAAAATCCAGTATCATTAGATTATTTTTCTTGACCTCTTGGGAGCAGGCTGCAGATGTGATGTCCCATCACCTCTGAACATTTCAGTGTATATCTCCCCTACTTGAAGACACTCTTCTATGTAACCAGTATAAACTCCATCAGCCTAGGAACTCAACATTAGAACATTGTTGTCTGAGTCATAGACACCATTACAATTCCACCAACTGTCCAAAGAGTGTTCCTTTCCCCTTCCTGGCCCAGGATTCTATCCAGCAATATATGTGTGTCTTGTATCTCTTCACTGTCTTCAGTCGTCCTTTATGTCTCATGTTTTCCATGATTTTAAAGAGTACAAGCCTTTTTAAAGAGTAAAAAAAGAAAATTTTTTTTGGCTGTGCTGCACAGCATGTGGGATCTTAATTCCCTGCCCAGGGATCAAACTGGACCCCCTCCCTGCATTGGAAGCACTGAGTCTTAACCACTGGACCACCAGGAAAGTCCTGAGAGTACAAGCCTATATGCTGTAGGATGACCCTGAACCTGGGTCCATCTGATTTATCCTCATGGTCAGACTCAGATTATGCATTCTTGGAAATAAATGAAAAGCAGAATGGAGATATTCTCCTAATTCCTTCTGTGTTCTCTGATGAGAAATCCGTGGTGATTTAAATTGTTGCTCCTATGTCAGTTGACTTTTTCTCCTTTCATTTCCATTCTGCTATTAAATTCATCTGGTGAATTTTTTACTTCAGTGATTCTGTATTTCTGTTTTTAAAATTTCCATATGGTTCTCCTTCATATCAACTAGATTTTTTTTCCTTTGGTTTTTGTAGCTTTTCATTCATTCCCTTACTTACTGGAGCATTTTTGTTATCACATCTTTAAAGTCTTGGATTGTTCCCATTGTGTTTTCCTGTGGAAGTTGACATTGTCCTGATTCTTTGTAGGCCTAGTAATTTTGGATTATATCCTGGACATTTTGAATGTTACGTTGTGAGTCAGTCTCTGGAAATTGTATAAATTCAGTCAAGAATGTTGCTGCTTTTTACAACACAAATGAACTTATCTATGAAACAGACTCTCAGACATAGAGAACAGACTTGTGGTTGCCAAGGTAGGGGGGAGGTTGGGACAGGGAAGAATTGGGAGGTTGGGATAAGGCAAATGCAAACTATTATATTAAGATGGGGTCTTCCCAGATGGTGCTAGTGGTAAAGAATCCGCCTGCAAATGTGAGAGACCCAGGTTGGATCCCTGGGTTGGCAAAATTCCCTGGAGAAGGGAATGGCTACCCACTCCAATATTCTTGCCTGGAAAATCTTATGGACAGAGGAACCTGGTGGGCTACAGACCATGGTGTCACAAAGAGTCGGATTGACTGGTTTGATCTCCTTACTGTCCAAGGGACTCTCAAGTGTCTTCTCCAACTCCACAATTTGGAGGCATTAATTCTTTGGTGCTCAGCCTTTTTTATGATCCAACTCTCACATGCATACATGACTACTGGAAAAAAAATAGCTTTGACAATATGGACCTTTGTCAGCAAAGTGATGTCTCTGTTTTTTAATATGCATTTTTAAATATGCATTTCAATATACATCAGGTGTAGACAGATACTGTTTGATTCCACTTATGCAAGGTACCGAAAATAGTCAAATTCATAGAGTCGGAAAGTACATTGGTAGGTGCCAGGGGCTGGGGAGTGGGAAGTGGGGAGTTAGTGTTGAATGGGGACAGAATTTTAGTTCGGGAAGGTGGAAAACTCAGGAGATGGATGATGGTGAGTGTTGTATAACAGTGTGAATGTACTTAGTGCCACTGAGCTATACAGTTAAATATGGTTAAAATAGTATGTTTTATATTATGTGACTTTTATGACAATAAAAAATTTTAAAAATAAATAAAATGGATGGTTTAGGAAGAGCAAGGGGAGAAAGAAGAAGCAATTACTAGCTAATTGCATTATTGCTCTTAGGAGGGAGGTAATAATGCCTAGAAAAGGAGGGTGCTCAGGGGGTTATATAAGGTGGTAATATAAAATTAGCAACTAGAACCAATATCCTTCCTACGAACCTGCAGAGACGCAGAGAAAGTAGGCAGTGGGCAGCCCACGGACGGAAGGACGGAGTTTGTGCGTCAGTGTTTTAAATATAAGGTTAAAAATCTGCAAAGCTGATGCCAAACATCCAGACTGTATTCACATTATGTAAATAGACTTAATTAGCCTGGTTTAAAAAGTTTTTCAGGTTGACTTAACAAAGCAAGATCCAGAGATAGACTGAAAATGGAGAGATTTAGAAAGACTAAAAATAAAAGGACTGGAAAAGATATACTAAGCAAATTCAAATAAAAAGAAAGCAGGCCTTGGGACTTCCCTGGTGGTCCAGTGGTTAAGACTTCGAACTTCCAGTGCAGGGAGCAGAGATTCTATCCCTGATCGGGGAACTAAGATCTCACATGCCACAAGGCACAGCCAAATAATAAATAATTTTTTAAAAAGCAGGTGTCACTCTTTTTTACTTTTTAACCGAAGCATAGTTGATTTACAATGTTGTGTTAATTTCTGCTGTATAGCAAAGTGACTCAAACACATATTCTCTTTCATAGTCTTTTCCATTATGGTTTATCACAGGATATTGACTATAATTCCCTGTGCTATACAGTAGGACCTTCTTTATCCGTTCTATAGATAATAGTTTGCATCTGCTCATCCCAAACTCCCAATCCATTCCTCCCCCACCTGCTCCCCCTTCAAAGCCACAAGTCTGTCTGGGTGTCTGAGTCCTCACTCTTGATACCAGGCAAGGTAAAACTCATATATTCTTGGTTATTCGAGATATGATATGATGTAATGCTGTGTCTTCGTGGTTTGCTTCAGTGCTGAACGTTTTTAATATGAATTCAATATTTGAACAGGTAGAGTGTTCTGAGGTCCTGTCCTATAGCTGCTGTACCCTTCCTGTTAAATGTACTCAAGTTTTGTGGTGTGGCTCTGTGTCATCACTAAGATTTCCCTTCTTCCAGGACTGACAGCTTCTATACAGAGAAACTGTCGACTTTTGTTTCTGTCTTACTTTGAAATCATTTATTCTATTTTTAAGTAAATGTCTTGTGACTTCCCTGGTGGCTCAGACGGTAAAGAGTCTGCCTGCAATGCAGGAGTCCTGGATTCCATCCTTGGGTTGGGAAGATCCCCTGGACGAGGAAATGGTAACCCACTCTAGTATTCTGGCCTGGAGAATCCCATGGACAGAGGAACCTCGTGGGCTACAGTCTATGGGGTCGTGGAGTCAGACATGACTGAGCAACTAACATGCTTTCATTTGTGCTTCCCATTTCTGCATTCATATCATCTGTAAATAATTTTGCTTCTTTGTGTTCAATATTTTTCATGTCAACAAAAAATGTATATGCTGCTTATTCCTTTCCTTTTGCATTAATTGAAACCTTCATGTTGAATGATAGTGTGAAAGAAAACATTTATGTCTTGCTTTTGACTTTACCCCTCTATTTAGGGAAGGTGAGATTTCTAGGCCCCTGTCCCTGGTGTGCCCAATGCAAGCCTGCTTGCATTTGGTTTCTGCATTTAGGCACTTCACTGACCTGATTTGATAGCCTCATTTGATCATCACGGCTGTTCTTACCTTCCCTATGTCCAACTGATGATGAAAGTTTCACGGTTCAGCATGCTTAGGTAGACACGAGCCTTAAAGACCATGAGGAATTGTGGATACTGGCATTTGGGGTGGGGGGAGAGGGAAGGCCTTGGCAACTAAAAAATATAGTCACAACCTGGAAGTCAAGAGTTGTTTTATCCAGTGGGAATTGTTAGGATTTCAACCCCAGAAGACAGCATCTGAAGTGACCCTGAGAGAAATGCCTTCTAAGGGGAGGGGAGGAGCCAGGGTATATAGAAGTTTTGCAGCAAGGGGCAGGTAATCTGAATACCAAAAAATTATTGTTAATTAAAGAAAATCAGATATCTTGAACTAAGGAATTTATGGCTCTTCTACCTATGGGAAGATGCAAGTGTCAGGGCTCAGCTCTCTGGGGCCAAATTCTGCTTCTTGATTATTCACCTCCTTAATTCCTAGTTCACAGTAAGGGAGAGGGATATGTGGGGTTAGCTGCCTCTTGTGCTTTCTTTCATCCTCCCCACCCCACCCCACACAGGTCCTCAGTACTTATTACTGGGGAAGTGGATGATGGCTGCCAGATAGCCAGTAGTATTCTTCCTGGGCTCAGAAATTACATTTGGAAGGCCAGAATCCCTGATGACTGTGACATCCTTGTTTACCAGTATGGCAGGAAATATTCCATTTCATAGCCTTCAGTCAAGTATGTGGTAAATGTAAACAAACTACTTCCTTTGCGTCATCAGCTTTATTCCCAGAGCCTGTGACGTAATTATCTATCACAGAGACATGTAACTTAGTGGCTCAAGAATAAACCCTTAAAATTACAGCTCATCCTTCTACAGAAAAAAAAAAAATAGAGAATTTGAAACTTCAAGCATAGATTTTTCTCTTGAAAAATATTGAAGTGATCTAAGGATAAGAGAAGTGTTGTCTTCTCATCTATAATTAGAAATTGTACATATTGGCTTTACACTGTTGTACACTATTGGCTGATAGTGGATACAGACGGTGATTTTTTTTTTTTTTTTCTTTTTTTGGTCACACCTGGTGGCATGTGGAATCTTAGTTCCCAACCAGGGATTGAACCTGGGCCTCATTCAGTGGAAACTCAGAGTCTTAACCACTGGACCGCAAGGGAAGTATTGAGAACCCTCTAACCTAGAATCTGAAAGCACTCAGAGAATGGTCCCTGTTTAACATATTAATAAGCAGCTTAGCCACAAAGAGTCCTGCTTATCAGAATCTTGTGATTTTTTTAAAAAGAAACTACATCTTTTTTTCCCCCAACTACACCCCAGAGTTTTTCACAACTGTTTACAAAGGGACACTGCCTTTGTAGACACTAACGTTTGACCCTGTCTAAGAAAAAGGCGAAGAAACTTGGCATCTGCTTTCCACCTGCTAGTTCATCAAATTTAGCACTGGTGCTCTCGAGTCCTCTCTTCACGCCTCCCATTGCCATTCTGTGCCAAGGCAGAGTGTGAGGCTTGGAGCTGACCCTTTTCAAGATGAGGAACTATTAACACCTAAGAGGTGTGAGTGGATTAGCTGAGCTGGAATCTGTCATAACTAGTGGCACATGACTTCTCGACATTGACTTCTTGAAAACAGAGAGTGTGTAAATATACATACATATATGTGTAAATATAATACCCTTCATTTTATTTTTGCTATATAAAGAATAACAAAAACCAAAAGAAAATGAAACAAAAAGCCAGAAAAGCCCTGGAGCAAGGCGCCTGTCTGGTGACCTGAAGAGTTATACCTGTTGGGACTTCCCTGGTGGTCCAGTGGTTAACACTCTGCCCTTCCACTGCAGGGGGCATGGGTTTAATCCCTGATTAGGGCACTAAGATCCCACTCGCTTCATGGCACAGCCAAGATAAATAAGTAAAATAAAAATTAAAAAATAGAGTTACACCTGTAGCTCTTACCTGTGCCTCAGATGGTGTGCCTCTCAAGTGAGCAGAATGGAGTCAGAGTTTAAGAGAAAGAGCCTGATGTTGCATATTGTGGTGGAAGCAGCACAGTTCATCTCTCTGTTTTTTGATGGTGGTGATGATTTTAGTGATGATGACAAAAGTGCTGTCAACTTAATTTTATGGAAATTAAAATTGTTTTAACAGCATGGAAGGGTGCAAATTGAAATGCTAAACTGATCCCTCAGCTCCTGCCTTCCCCATTCCTCACAATTAAATGTTTTCAATCTTTGTGTTGTTATTTCTTTGATGGCAAGTACAGTACGCCATGGTCTTCCTGGTGGCTTAGCTGGTTAAAAAGTCTGCCTGCCAATACAAGAGATGCAGGAGACATGGGTTTGATCCCTGGATCAGGAAGATCACCTGGAGGAGGAAATGACAACCCACTCCAGTATTCTTGCCTGGGAAATTCTGTGGACAGCAGATCCTGGTGAGTGACAGTCCATGGGGCTCAAAGAGCTGTACATGACTGTTGACTTAAAAAATAGTCACAACCTAAGAGTTGAGAGCTATGTTTTATTTGGTGGAAATTTTTAGGTCTTAAGCCTGGGAGTCAGCATCTCATGTAACCCTAAAAGAACTGCTTCAGGGAGGCGAGGGGAGGAGCCAGGTTATATAGAAGTTTTGCAACAAAGGGCAGGTAGTCTGAACATCAAAACATGATTGTTAATTAAGGATAACCAGATGTCCCAAGTTAAGGAATTTAGCACTTTTCTACATATGGCAAGATGCAAGAGTCTGGGCTCACTGAAATCATTCCTTTCATATGCATCTCAGCTACCTGGGGCCAACATCCTGCGATTTTCCTCAGGGCTTACTGTGGGGAGTGGCTGCAGCCTCATAGGTGCCAGATCACAGGTGTTATTCTCCTTCCTGAGTGCCCTGGAGGGCTAGAGTCAGTGTTGAATGTGACATCCTTGTTTATTGACATGGCAGGAAATACTCCTGAGCTACAAAGCACACAGTATGCCAGGTGTCACTGGTAAGAGGTCTGATCCAGTGTGACTCATCTTTTGTTGGAGACCTAGCCTGTTTTACATCTCTGAAAATCTCTAGGGTCTTGTCTTCTTTTTTAGTATACAATCACCATAATTAAGATTGTGATGCTGTCTTCTATCTTTCCTGCTAATTTTTCTTAATGTTCATCTTACTTTCTGTTTGCATTGTTTTCCATTTCTGCCTGAGGGTACTCATTAAGTCAAGAAGGGTTCTTCTTACTTTTGAATCCTCTGTTTGCTCTCAGGCTTTTCTGTTTATTCTTCCAAGTCTGCCTCTTTTGTGGCTTTGATTTTCCTTAATGGTCTGGTGGTTCTTGGTGTCCTTTGGGGTTTATCATTGAAGACTAGGACTAGATTCATAGTGGTGCTTGACATGTTTTCCTTGACTCTCCTTTCCTCCCATCAAGCAAGGCCCTGACCCCTCTGTCTGGGTGTGGGCAAAGCTGAGGGCAGGCAGCTTGGGTATTGGGTATTGGGCTGGGCTTCTCCTCTCATGCGCTTGAAGTGTGTGCTCTGGGTTGTGAATTCTCGCTTTGGAAGTGGACGAGGCAGAAAGCTCGTTTCTTTGGTGCATACAGCACTGTTTTGGTTTCTGCCTCAGAGCAGAAACCAGTACTGTAATTCTGGGGAGAGGGCATGTGCCTGGGGTCCTGAGGTCCATCTGTAGTTCTGCAGACAGACTGCAGTCACCTGCATTGCATCTCTTTTCTTGCTTTTGCCCTTGGAACCTGTCTAGGGACTCATCTCCAAAGACTTCTCCCATGTGGATCCTTAGCCAGTCACTGATCTCAGCTTTTTTTCTGTATCTTTCCATGGTCTTCTCTTTCCTCTCTGGCACCCAGATTAGCTGAGAACTTCAGGGGAGCTGCTCACATGGTCTGAAACTGGACAGCAAAGTTGCTACCCATAAGTCCCGGGCTAGCTCATTGCATTACACACCCCTCTTTTTTTTTGAACTCTTGAGTTTTCTTATTTATTTCTTTGGCTGCATCAGGCCTTAGTTGTAGCACACTGGATCTTTCATTGTGGTGCATAGGCTCTTCAGCTGTGGCTCGCAGGCTTAGTTGCTGGAAGGCATCTGGAATCTTCCCAGACCAGGGATCAAACCCATGCCCCCTGCATTGGAAGGTCGATTCTTAACCACTGGACCACCAGGGAAGTTCCTCTACTCTTTATTCTTGGTGGTGTGATATTTCACGGTATTTCATGAAGGGACTTACACAGTCAGTGTGTCCCTTCTTTGATGCTGGAAACCCTCTTTGCTTATTTCCTCCTGGAGGCCTGCTCTGACCACCCTCATTCCAGTCTCTTATCCTGATTTTTATTTTCCTTCAGAGCACTCTGAGCTACCTGAAATTAAATCTGTTTGTTTGGCTGTCTCACCAGAATCAAAACCCCTGGCCTGTGTGAACCTGTATGTGCTCAATATCCATTTGTTCAGTGAATTAATGGATGCACTTTTGATTCTTTATGTGTTGAAATTTGATGGTGCTCCTTCCCCCAGGTTCTTTTTGTGTCTTTTTCTTTCTCTTTTTCTTTCTTGTTCTCTTTGTTATTCTTTCTCCTTCTAACAGAATTCACTTGCAGTCCCACTTACTGTTTCTACATAGCAGATTATACCCACAGGTAGTAGCTGGAAATAGGTATTTTATGTTCTCACTGGAGAAGTTGGAGGGACTCTGTGGGGTGGGTCTTCACATCTCGACCGCATCAGATGCTGGCCAGGGCTACAGTTGTCCTAAGGCTCAGCTGGCTGGACGTCCCAAACTGCCTCCCTCACTGCCGGGGTTACTACTGGCTGGCAGCTGGGAGCTTAGTCACGTGCCTCCTGGTGGCCCCTCTGGTCTGTGGTCTCAGTGTGGTTGGATTCCTCCAGAGCAGGCATCCCAGGAGCACTGGTGGAAGCTGATGGCCTTTTCCAGCCTCATCTCAGAGGTCACAGAGTGTTGTTGCCTCTGCAGTCAGAGGCCTGCCCACCTCCAGGGGCGGGGACAGAACCAAAGAGTCAGACATGACCGAGCAACTAAGCACATGTATGTGCAGCGAAGCAGAGGTCTCGTGTGTCCTCACAGCAAACACAGATGTATCTGATCATGTCTTGATGGTTCCAGATTCTTAACCACTGGCCCACCAGGGAAGTTCCTCATTTTTTTAAAAAAATTGCATTTTCCTTCTTTTTTTAAATTTTATTGTCTGACTTCATATTGGAGTTTCCAGGGTGTGTATTGTGTTGTGTTAGTCGCTAAGACATGCCCGACTCTTTGCGACCCCACGGACTGCAGTCCACCAGGCTCCTCTGTCCATGAGATTTTCCAGGCAAGGATACTGGAGTGGGTTGCCATTTCATTCTCCATTCCAGGGTGACTCAGTGGTAAATGAATTTGCCTGCCAATACAGGAGACACAGGAAATGCTGGTGGGAACCTCGGGTCAGAAAGATCCCCTGGAGGAGGACATGGCAACCCCCTCCAGTATTCTTGCCTAGAGAATCCTGTGGACAGAGGAGCTTGGAGGGCTATAGTCGATGGGGTTGCAGTCGGACATGACTGAGCGACTAAGCACACATGCGTGTAAATTTATGATATTTCCCCTGGTAAATTGGGTGGTTTAGAGTCTTGTTTTAGTTTTTCCACTGGCTACTCATCTAAATATGTATTTATTATATATAATCTCCTTCATGGCTTAGCAGTTCTTAAATTACATCTGTTGTTTGCATGAAAATGAAAAAATGATCACCTTTTCTGTTTGCTGAGGTTTGTTCCTTATATTCTTATTTTTAGTTAGTTTTTTTTTTTTTGGTTGTTGTTACAATCTAACTTTAAATACCAAGTTGAAAACTGTTTCTAGATTTCTTGGTGCTTGCCTTCTAAGACAGACAAGAAGATGAAGGCACTTAGATACCTTTGCCCTCCCCCTTCATCCTGTCCAGTTGAGAAAGTGATTCTCTTTTCAATGTCATGTTTACTTTTATTTATTTATTTTTTTTGCAGTGTCATGTTTAAACATTTCCTTCCCATTATATTGGAAAGAGCATCTTGTGTACTCTCTAGAGCATTTTTCCTTTTCCTTAGGTGACGTGTTGCGAGGTGTTGGGGCATGTTCTCCTCATTCTCTGGAGGTTGCATCAGTTGTTCTCCTCTGCTGTTCTCTGAAATTGATAGCTGTTCTGAGATTTCAGAATTTTGTTAATTTGCTCGTTTGCTTTCTTCTTCCAAGGAGGGCACGTGAAACAGTGGGAACTTGCTGTGTAGCCTGGTGGCTTGGTTCCAGCTATGCTGTATTGTTAAATTTGGGGGGAAAGATATTTGGTATTGGTTTTCACTGTGCCATTTTCCTAATTTTTATTTTTAAAGTAAGGAAGGGGACATCCCTCATGGTTTGGTGGTTAAGAATCCGCCTTCCAATGCAGGGGACACAGGTTTGCTCTTTGGTCGAGGAACTAAGATCCCACATGCCACTGGGCAACTGAGCCCACTCTCTGCAATGAGAAGCCCGTGAGCCACAACTAGAAAAAGTGTGTGCCGCACCAAAGCGCCTGTGCAGGCAATTAATTAATTAATATTATCACATATTAAAGTATGGAGGCATTTGACAGTTCAGTAGATGTTGCTAGAAGTACACTAGCCCTGTCACTGTTCTTTTTTTAACCCATATACATTTATTGAAAATGTGAACAAAGAACTTTTTTGCATCAAAAGAAAATGTTTTTGCAATTATGAATGAGACATTTTGTTTATAAAAGGATGAATAAAAGTTGTTTGGTAAGGCAAAGAAATGCAGGTTCCCCAGACACACCTCCAGGAACATTTTGGCACAAACCCATTCTTTCTTTCCATCATTGTCTTTTTGATAGAAAAGCAGCATTTATACTTTTCAGTTTGTGACGTGGGTAGATAGATGGGAAGTGGCGGTGCGTAGCGAGGGTCTGAGTAGAGGCTCCCTTTACTTTGAACATAGCTCCGAGACAGATTTGCTGAGCATCTGGGTAATTGAGTTGTTCTTCAGTTGCTTGGTTGTGTCGGACTCATAGACTACAGCACACCAGGCTACCTATCCCTCACTATCTCCCAAAGTTTGCTCAAACTCGTGTCCATTAAGTCGGTGATGCAATCCAACCATCTCATCCTCTGTCAGCCCCTTCTCCTCCAGCCCTGTCTTTTCCAGCCTCAGGGTCTTTTCCAATAAGTTGACTCTTTGCATGAAGTGGCCAAGAGTATCACAGCTTCAGGTTCAGCATCAGTCCTTCCAATGAATATTCAGGGTTTATTTCCTTTGAGATTGACTGGTTTGATTTCCTTGCTGTTCAAGGAAGTCTCAAAAGTTTTTTCCAGCTCCACAGTTCGAAAGCATCGATTCTTTGGGCTCAACCTTTATGGTCCCACTGTCACATCCATACTTGACTACTGGAAAGATCCATGGGTGGAACAGCAGTCAGAGTTCTTAGTTGCAAAAACCAGAGTCTGTTGTAGCCAGTTTCACAAAACTCTATGTAATCTGGACCAGTGCCATTTAACCTGGACCAGTGAATATGGCACTGGGCTGTGACAAGTGAAGATAGCTCTGTGACTACCGCCTAGAAGACACCCTGCTTGCTGAGGGTCGAGTGTCAGCAGCCCCGCTAGCCACGGCTGCCTCCGCATGGTAGGCACTATGCCAATAAGACACAATAAGCTGTGTCTGGAGCCGAGGCCCAGCTGCAAGGGGCTGGATGAGGTCTTGCTTCTACCTTGGGTACATTCTTCAGATGGAGGAGGGATGATTAAGCAGTGGTAGGAGGCCCCAAACTGGAGGAAGCACCTCCTGCAGTAGCGTTCTCTGCCAGGGGGAGGATTGCATTGGAGGCACATGTAGCCACGAGGGAGGTGGCCTGCCTGGATGGCCAGGGTGTCAGGAAGGGTTGAGGACATGTGGTTGCTTCTGTGACTTCTCATGTTTATTAGCTCTGTGCCTGTGGGCAGGTCACTTACTCTGTATGACCCAAATTTCCTCATCTGTGAAAAAGAGCTCAGAAAGTGTGATGTTTGAGCTCCCTTCTAGAATGTATGAGACAGTACATGTTTGCTGCATGAATGAAAGAAAGAATGAATGAGTCTGTTCTTGGTCTGGCCTTGGAGAAAGATAAATGAGCCAAAGAACATCATGATTGGCATGTTAACTTTTGGTGATGAATGTTGTTTTAAATTAGAGTGTGCTTACATTCTAGTGAGTTTTTTAATTACTATTATTTTTATTGAAGTATAATTGATTTGGGCTTCCCTGGTGGCTCAGATAGGGGAAAAAAATCTGCCTGTAATGAGGGAGACCTAGGTTTGAACCCTGGTCAGGAACATCCCCTGGAGAAGAGAATGGTAACCCACCCCAGTATTCTTGCTTGGAGAATCCCATGGACAGAGGAGCCTGGCAGGCTGCAGTCTATGGGATCACTGAACTGAGTGAACTGAAGCAGGGGTCCAGATCCCACACTGGGGCAATTGTCTGAGTCAGGGGAGAAACATTTAAGGCTGAGCAGGAAACAGCTGATCTGTAGCAGCCTAAATGGAATGAGAATCAGACAGTCCTTGCGGCAGCCATACACACCCTGGACAGGGACGCAGGTCCTCTGGAAGGTGCAGCGGATGGGAGCTGGAGTTTAGGGGTTGTGGAGCAATCCTAGGGTGAGGGCTGCTGTTGACTGTGGAGAGACAGATCAAGGGGATGTGAGGGAGGAGATTGTGGTGGGAAACGCCTGTGGAGGAAAGCCTGGCAGCCATGGAAGCAAGGCGATACTGCTGAGTCACACGTAGGGTGTGGAGCCATCACCATAGCCTCTCTCCCCCAACACAAACAGCATTGGCAGCTGAACAGTAGAGTGCCTGGCCCATCAAATGCCTGACATACTGAACTACAGAGTAGGACCCCACCCAGGGTGCCCCTTTAAGTGCCTGATGTGCTGATCTACAGAGTAGGACCCCACCCGGGGTGCCCCTTTAAGTGCCTGCCATGCTGATCTACAGAGTAGGACCCCAGGCAGGAGCAGGGGTGCCCTCAATGTGCCTGATGCGCTGAACAACAGAGAAGGACCCCAGCCATGGAAGTCCTCTAAGTGCCTGAATGGGCAGAGCTACAGAGAAAGACTGGCCAAAGAGGCCGTCTGATTGCCAGCTACAAGAGGCTTGAAAAAAGACTGATAGGGCCAAAACTTTTGTGCTGGAGGCAGTTCACATCCCTGCACACTTGGAGCCGCCAGGGTCCCCTCAAGCCAAGCAGCTGCACCACCTTCACGCTCAACTCTCACTGGGGCAGAGCTGCCACAGGCAAAAAGAAGTCTTGGACCTATGTGCACAGGGTTGCTTCGGTAGTGTCCGACTCATTGCAACCCTGTGAACTGTGGCCTGCCAGGCTTCTCTGTCAGGGAGGGGGATTCTCCAGGCAAAAATACTGGAGCATATGGGCCAACACTGGTTGCCATACCCTTCTAGAGCACTATATTTCCTGCTGCCCTAGCCGCCAACTCCCCTGAGTACCTGGTGCTGCCAGAACCCCTGAGACTCAAGCAGCTGCACCATCTCCACACCGGCCCTCACAGGGGCAAACCCAAGTCCTCCAGGAGTAAACCCCAGTGGGCAACCCATATCCAGAGGTGGAAATAAAATCACAATTGAAACCCAGGAGCAGTGTGACTAAGGAAGAATACCTAAAACTTTCCCACCAGCTATACAGCTGCAGGCTAAATACACACGATCAACTAGTCAGACTCTGTGTCTGTGGAATATATAAAAGGTCATTGAGAGCTCAGACAAAAGAAAACGCACTAGTTCTGATAGCTGTGAACATTGGGGGCAAGAACACAAAGGAGTAGATCAGATTAGAATCTGAACTGCCCTCACAGCAGGTCCAGAGATCAGCACAATGTTAGAGGGCATCCTAGGGAGGTGAAGTGGACTGTGACTCCCAGCGAAGGAAACGACTCTAACACCAGTGACTCAAGAAAAACATTTATTATTTTTATGTTTTGACGTGTTCTGTATTCTTTTGGATTTTTTTCCTTTTTTTTCCTCTCCCCCCTCCCCGCCCCCGCCATTGTAGTGTTGCCCTTGTCAATTTTACTGGCAGTATGAAATCTAAGCTTTTGAGCTTTTTTTTTCTTCTTCAATTTTTTTTTTTTTCACGTTTTTTATTGTTATAAACCTCTGCCTCTATTTTGGGCTTTTGCAGTTCTGGGAAGTTTTTTTTTTTTTTTCTTTCTTTTTTTAATTTTAATTTTTTAAACCTATTATTATTTTTCTACATGTATTCCTTTGTTTGCTTTTCCTATTTAACTTTGCATATTTAATCTTTCTTTCTTTTCTTTTTTTCCTTTAGTCTTAACATATTTGTTAGTTTTGTTTTCATTGCTTTATACCCCACTTGGCACCTTGCTTTAATTTTGTTTTCCAGTTTATTCTTTAGTTAGTTTTGTTCTGGTAGACATAATTTTTGGTTCCTTTTGTTCACCAGGTAAGAAATCTATTATACTTTATTTTTGTTGGACTGTTTTGATTTTGTTTATGGGTGTATGTGTGTATATTCAGTCACACTTTTTATTGTTGTTATAAACCTCTGCCTCTACATTGGGCCTCTGCAGTTCAGTGGAGTTTTCCTTTTTTTCCTTTTCTCTTTCTTCTTCTGTTTTTTTCTTTTCTCTATTTTATAATTTTAATTTTCTTTTTTTTTAACTTTGTACAGGTAAAATTTTATTAATATAACTGCATCAGAAATTGTGTGCTTTATGGGAAATCCTTGGTAAATTGTCAGTATCATCACTGTCCACAATATAGTTTAACCTTCAGGGATAACACTGATCAAAACTCTAGGATATAGCTGTGTCAGATGGTCCTGTTTTATCGGCGTCCTGGTGCTGCTTGAGGCTTCCCTGGTGGCTCAGATGGCTAATTTTTAATTTTCTTAAACCTATTGTTTTTTTCCTACATTTATTCCTTGTTTGCCTTTCCTACTGCTCTTTTCCCCTTGCAGTTAATCTTCAATGTATATAAATCTTCTTAACCTACCTCTATTTAGCTTTGCATAGCTATTCATCTTTATTTCCTTTCTTTCCTTTCCTCTCAACATATTTGTTAGCTTTGTTTTCATTGCTTTATTCCCCAGGTGTCATCTTGCCTTAGTTTTGTTTTCCAGTTTGTGCTTCAGTTAGTTTTGTTCTGGTAGATATAATTTTAAGTTTGCTTTGTTTGCCAGGTCAAGCTATTGTACTTTATTTCTGTTGGACTGTTTTGATTTTGCTTATGGGTGTATGTATATATGTGTATATTCAGTCACACTTTTTACTGTTGTTATAAACCTCTGCATCTATGTTGGGCTTTTGCAGCTCTGTGGAGTTTTCCTTTTTCTCTCCTCTTTCGTTCTTCTTCCATTTTTTAAAATATCTTTTCTCTTTTTTACAATTTAAACTTTTAATTTTTTAAACCTATTATATTTTTCTATATTTATTCCTTTATTTGCCTTTCCTACTGTTCTTTTCCCCTTGCATTTAATCTTTAATATATATAAATCTTCTTCATCTACCTCTATTTAACTTTGCATATCTATTTCTTCCTTTCTTTTCTTTCTTCCCTTTCTTCTCAACATATTTGTTAGCTTTGTTTTCATTGCTTTATTTCCCACTTGGCACCTTGCTTGTTTTTGTTTTCCAGTTTGTGCTTTAGTTAGTTTTGTTCTTAACTGGTAAATATAATTTTTTATTTCCTTTGTTTACCGGGTGAATCTATTGTACCTTATTTTTGTTGGACTGTTTTGACTTTGTTCATGGGTGTATATGTATATGTGTGTATTCCATTATTTTAATTATTTGCCTGATTTTGTAACTGCCTTTTGTCTGGGGTTCATCTTTGGTTTCTCATTTTTGGATGTTTCTTTTAATCTCACTTAATGCCATAACAAACCACTTGTGGAATATTCGTTCCTGACCAGAGATCAAGCCCTGAGCCTTTGGAGTGGGAGCACTGACTCCAAGACCCTAGACTACCAGAGAACTAACCCTAGGGGTATCAAATAGTGAGAACTCACACAAAGGAAACCACTGTAATACAAGACCCGGCATCACCCAACCACTAATAGCCCCCTATGCAGGATGCCTTATCTAAACAACAAACAAAACAAAAATACAAATCCAATCATCAGCAGACAGGATCACCACCTCAGTCAGACTTGCCCATCAGAGGAAAAACAAACAAACAAACAAAAACTCAGCACAAATCTCACCCTATAAGAAGCTTACATAAACCACTGGACCAAACTTAGAGGGCAGAAATGAAAGGGAAGAAAGGATTCAACCTTGAAGCTTGGGAAAAGGAGACCTCAAACACAATAAGTTAAAAAAAAATAATGAAAAGTCAGAGAACTACTACACAAATGAAGGGACAAATTAGAAACACAGAAGTCCAAATAAATGAAGAGGAATAAATAAATAAATAAAATAATTCAGAATAATGATAGTAAAGATGATCAAAAACCTTGAAAGCAAAATGGAAAAAATGCAAGAATCAATTAACAAAGACCTAGGAGAATTAAAGAATAAACATGCAGAGACAAACAACACAATTACTGAAATTAAAAATACTCTAGAAAGAATCAATAGCAGAATATCTGAAGCAGAAAAATGAATCAGTGAGCTGGATGATAAAATGGTGGAAATAACTTCTGAAGAGCAGAATAAAGTAAAAAGAATGAAAAGAACTGAGGATACTTTCAGAGATCCCTGGGACAATATCAAACACACCAGCATTTGAATAATAGGGATCCAGAAGAAGAAGAGACAAAGAAAGGGTATGAGAAAAGTCTTGAAGAGATTATAGTTGAAAATTTCCCCATAATGGAAAGGGAAACAGTCAGTTAAGTCCAAGAGGCAGAAAGATTCCCATACAGGATAAACCCAAGGAGAAACACGCCAAGACACATACTAATCAAACTAACAAAGACTAAACACAAAGAAAGAATGTTAGAAGCAGCAAGGGAGAAGGAACAAGTAACATACAAGGGAAACCCCATACACTTAACAGCTGATCTTTCAGCAAAAACTCTGCAGGCCAGAAAGGAATGGCAGGATATATTTAAAGTACTGAGAGGGAAAAATCTATAACCAAGATTACTGTACCCAGCAAGGATCTCATTCAAAATGATGGAGAAATAAAAAGCTTTTCAGACAAGCAGAAGTTAAGATAATTCAGTACAACCAAACCAGCTTTACAACAAATGTTAAATGGACTTATATAGTCAAAAAATACAAGAGAAGAAAAATGATCTTCAAAATCAACCCCAAACAATTCAGAAAATGGCAATAGGAACATATATATCAATAACTACTTTAAATGTAAATGGATTAAATGCTCCAAGCAAAAGGCATAGACTGGCTGAATGGATACAAAAACAAGACCCGTATGTATGCTGTCTACAAGAAACCCACTTTAGACCTCAGACACATGTAGACTGAAAGTCAGAGGATGGAAAAATATATTCTATGCAAATAGGAAGCAAAAGAAAGCTGGAGTAGCAATCCTCATATCAGACAAAATAGGCCTTAAAATAAAGAGGATTACAAGAGATAAGGAAGGACACTACATAATGATCAAGGGATAAATCCAAGAAGTCATAACAATTCTAAATATCTATGCACCTAAATATAGGAGCACCCCAATACATAAGACAAACACTAATGGACATGAAAGGAGAAATTGATAGTAACACAATAATAGTAGGAGACTTTAACACCCCACTTACACCAATGGACAGATGATCAAAACAGAAAATTAATAAACACAAGTCTTAAATGATACATTAGATGAGATGGATCTCACTGATATCCTCAGGACATTCCATCCAAATGCAGAAGAATACACCTTCTTCTCAAATGCACATGGAACATTCTCCATGATAGACCACATCTTGGGTCACAAATCAAACCTCAGTAAATTAAGAAAACTGAAATCATATCAAGCATCTTCTCCAACCACAATGCTATGAGACTAGATATCAATTGCAAGAAAAAAACTGTAAGAAACACAAACACATGGAGATTAAACAAAATGCTTCTAAATAACCAACAGGTTACTGAAGAAGTTAAAAGGGAAATAAAAAAATTTCTAGAAACAAATGACAATGAAAAAACAACTCAAAACCTATGGGATGCAGCAAAAGCAGTTCTATGAGGGAAGTTTATAGCAATACAATCCTACTTCAAGAAACAAGAAAAATATTGAATAGACAACCTAACTTTACACCTAAGAGAATTGGAAAAAGAAGAACAAAAAACCCCCAAAATTTGTAGAAGGAAAGAAATCATAAAGATCTGAGCAGAAATAAATAAAAACGAAAGGAAAGAAACAATAGAAAAGATTAGTAAAACTAAAAGCTGTTCTTTGAGAAGATAAAATTGAAAAACTTTTAGCCAGACTCATCAAGAAGAAATGAGAGAAGAATCAAATCAACAAAATTAGAAATGAAAAAGGAGAGTTTACAACAGACAATGCAGAAATACAAAGGGTTATAAGAGACTATTATGAACAACTATATGACAATAAAATGGTTAACCTGGAAGAAATGGACAGGTTCTTAGAAAAGTTCAATCTTCCAATACTGAACCAGGAAGAAATAGAAATTATGAACAACCCAATTACAAGCACTGAAATTGAAGCTGTGAAAAATCTCCCCCAAAACAAAAGCCCAGGCCCAGATGGCTTCACTGGAGCATTCTATCAAACATTCAGAGAAGAGCTAATGCCTGTCCTTCTAAAACTCTTTCAAAACATTGCAGAGGAAGGGACACTTCCAAACTCATTCTACGAGGCCATCATCACCCTAATAACAAAACCAGACAAAGACAACACAAAAAAGAAAACTACAGGCCAATATCATTGATGAACATAGATGCAAAAATCCTCAAAAAATTTTAGCAAACAGAATTCAGCAACACATCAAAAAGCTCATGCACAATGATTAAGTTGGGTTTATTCCAGGAATGCAAGGATTCTTCAATATGCACAAATCAGTCAATGTGATATACCATATTAACAAATTGAAAGATAAAAACCATATGATAATCTCAATAGATGCGGGAAAAGCCTTTGCCAAAATTCAGCATCCATTCATGATTAAAACTCTTCAAAAAATGGGCATAGAAGGAACCTACCTCAACATAGTAAAGGGCATATATGATAAGCCTACAGAAAACATTATTCTCAATGGTGAGAAGCTGAAGCATTCCCCCTAAGATCAGGAACAAGACAAAGGTGTCCACCTTCACCACTATTACTCAACATAGTTCTGGAAGTCCTAGCTACAGCATTCAGAGAAGAAAAAGAAATAAAAGGAATCCATATTGGAAAAGAAGAAGTAAAGCACTCACTGTTTGCAGATGACATGATACTGTACATAGAAAACCCTAAAGACAGTATCATAAAATTACTGGACCTAATCAGTGAATTTAGCAAAGTTGCAGGATACAAAATCAATACACAGAAATCACTTGCATTTCTATATACTAACAATGAAAAATCTGAAAGAGAAATTAAGGAATCAATCCCATTCACCATTGCAACAAAAAGAATTAAATATCTAAGAAAAAAACTTACCTAAGGAGACAAAAGAACTGTACACAGAAAATTATAAAACACTGATGAAAGAAATCAAAGATGACATGAACAGATGGAGAGATAGTCCATGTTCCTGGGTAGGAAAAATCAATATTGTGAAAATGACTATACTACCAAACACAATCTACAGATTCAGCGCGATCCCTATCAAATTACTAATGGCATTTTTCACAGAATTAGAATTAAAAATTTCACAATTTATATGGAAACACAAAAGACCCCGAGTAGCCAAAGAAATCTTGAGAAAGAAGAATGGAGCTGAGGAATCAACCTTGCTGACTTCAGATTATACTACAAAGCTACATTCATCAAGACAGTATGGTACTGGCACAAAAACAAATATAGATCAATGGAACAAGATAGAAAGCCCAGAAATAAACCCATGTACCTATGGGTATCTTATTTTTGACAAAGGAGGCAAGAATATACAATAGGGCAAAGACAGCCTCTTCAATAAATGGTGCTGGGAAAACTGGACAGCTACATGTGAAAGAATGAAATTAGAACACTTCCTAAAACCAAACACAAAGATAAACTCAAAATGGATTAAATACCTAAATGTAAGACCAGAAACTATAAAACTCTTAGAGGAAAACATAGGCAGAATACTTGATGACATAAATCAAAGCAAGATCCTCTATGACCCACCTCCTAGAGTAACGGAAATAAAAACAAAAGTAAACAAGTGGGACCTGATTAAACTTAAAAGGTTTTGCACAGCAAAGGAAACTATAAGCAAGGTGAAAAGACAACCCTTGGAATGGGAGAAAATAATAGCAAATGAAACAACTGACAGAGGATTAATTTCCAAAATATACAAGCAGTTCATACAACTCAATACCAGGAAAACAAACAACCCAATCAAAAAGTGGGACAAAGACCTAAACAGACATTTCTCCAAAAAAGACATACAAATGAAAAGATGCTCAATATCACTCATTATTAGAGAAATGCAAATCAAAACTACAGTGAGATATCACCTCACATCTGTCAGAATGGCCATCATCAAAAAGTCTACAAACAGTAAATGCTGGAGAGGGTTTGGAGAAAAGGGAACATTCTTGCACTGTTGGTGGAATGTAAATTGATACAGCCACTATGGAAGATGATATGGAGAGTCCTTAAAAAATTAGGAATAAAACCACCATATGACCCAGCAGTCCCACTCCTACTCATATACCCTGAGGAAACCAGGGTTGAAAAAGACATATGTATCCCATTGTTCACTGCAGCACTATTTACAATAGCTAGAACATGGAAATAACCTAGATGCCCATTGACAGATGAATGGATAAAGAAGTTGTGGTAGATATACACAATGGAATATTACTCACCCATCAAAAGGAATGCATTTGAGTCAGTTCTGATGAGGTGTAGGAACCTAGAACCTAATATACAGACTGAAGTGAGTCAGAAAGAGATAAATGTCATATTCTAATGTACAGGTACAGAATCTTGAAAAATGGTTCTGAAGAATTTATTTACAGGGCAGCAGTGGAGAAATAGACATAGAAAATAGACTTATGGACATGGGGAGAGGGGAGGAAAGGGTGAGATGTATGGAAAGAGTAATATGGACACTTACATTACCATATGTAAAATAGATAGCCAGCGGGAATTTGCTGTATGGCTCAGGAAACTCAAACAGGGGCTCTGTATCAACCTTGAGAGATGCAATGGGGAGGGAGATGGGAGGGAGGTTCAAAAAGGAGGGGATATATGTATACCTATGGCTGATTCATGTTGAGGTTTGACAGAAAACAACAAAATTCTGTAATGCAATTATCCTTCAATAAAAAAATAAAAGAAAACTTCAATGCACATGTATTATTAATGGTCATCTTAGTATTTAGAGCATTAGTATTTTTATTTGCTTGGGTAACTGTCAGACTTCCAAATATCATGTAAGATGACATCCAGATAAAATGGGAAAGATTCTTTCTAAGTGAGCTAAATTATTGATGAGACTTGCTTTTGCAGTAGATGAGTGAGTATCATGAAGTAAGTGCCCAAAGGAAGTTTTCAGCCTCTCTCTCATCTTTGGCTCGGACTTTTTCATTGACTGTCAACTTTGTTTTAATTATGTGTTGGCTTTCCTTCATTTTTTTCCTTGGTCAACATTAGGAGGAAGTGAAGGATAATTATTTCTGATTTGTTTTGTCTTCCTCAGATGAGTATTATAAAAGTTGTCCTATCTCTAAAGCATCTTGTGCTTTTTATATGAACTTTACTATGTATATGCAGGGGTTTCCCTGGTGGCTCAGTGGTAAAGAACCCACCTGCCAATGCAGGAGACCTGGATTCAATACCTGGGTCAGGGAGATCCCCTGGAGAAGGAAATGGCAACCCAATCCAGTATTCTTGACTGGGAAACCCCATGGACAGAGGAATCTAGTGGGCTACAGTCCATGGGGTCACAAAGAGTGAGACAGGACTTAGCAACTGAATAACAGCAAAGTGAAGTAGAATTATAGGTACTGTCAGTGTTTTCCTAGATTCATCACATTTTTCTTCTTGGGTGAGCATGGTCAGTGATACCAGTCTTAAACATGTTAAACAATGTTTTAGGATCTGCTTAGGATCAATATTAGAAGCTGTTTTCACTTGTTAGTTATTTAATAGTAGTACTGGAGGTTGAACTTACAGTGCCCATATTTGAATGATTTTTTAGAAATCTGTATTGTACCTTCATCAGGAGACTTTACATCACATTAATAATAAAAAGTGAGGGACTTCCTAAGGCTTGATTCCTGGTCAGGGAACTAAGATACCAAATGGTGCCTGATGTCAGCAATAAAAAAGGTCAATAAAAGCCAAATTTATTTTAAAAAATAAATATATAAAAAGTGAGGGACAGGGTGGCCTTCAGTAACTAACTGTCCTTCATTGTGGCAAAAGTGATTTGTAAGTAACCATAGTGTAAAACCAGTGCTTTTGAATTGTGGTCCTGGAGAAGACTCTTGAGAGTCCTTTGGACAGTGGGGGGATCAATCTAGTCAATCCTCAAGGAAATCAACCCCCAAATATTCATTGGAAGGACTGATGCTGAATTTGACCCTCCAATCCTTTGGCCACCTGATGCCAAGAGCTGACTCATTGGAAAAGACCCTGATGCTAGGAAAGATTGAAGGCAGAAGAGAAGGGGGCAGCAGAGGATGAGATGGTTAGGTAGCATCACTGACTCAGTGGACATGAATTGGAGCAAACTCCAGGAGACAGTGAAGGACAGGGAAGCCTGGTGTGCTGTAGTCCATGGGGTTGCAGTCAGACACGCCTTAGCGATTCAAGAACAACAACAACAAAACCAGTGACATACCTTCTATTATAAAGACCATTGGCTATTAAGTGGCATCTTTTTGGAAAAACAAAACACTGTTATAAATGTAGCTTTCATGAAATATCTATCCAATGGTAGCTGCATTTATCCCCACACTTCATACTGTTTTCTTCTTCAGTAACACAAAGCTTGAGTCTTACACTCTCTTCTCATTCATAGTATAATTTTTTTTGTTATTTATTTTGGCCTTTGGTGGTTGTGTCGGCAGGAGACTTTATCAGGATACTTTTTAGATTCCACGCTCTATTTTTTGACCTTTTGTGCTGTTTTAGGATTGACAGTGTAATTTCAAGGCATATTGAAAATTGCTGGATGCCTGCATTCCCTCTTTGGTTAATCTCTGAATTTCACTTCTTCTGTGACTGTATTATGTGTCTGTGGAAATTGAACAGCTGCTTTGGTAAGTCAACTGGAACTTTGGATGGAGAAATGTCCCAGTGCATCAGTCAGTTTCATCAGCCTGCCCTAACTTCAGACATTTTATGATCTACCCAAAAGATATGGCGGTTGTTGCTTATTTCATTTGAGCAGCTTAACTGTATCAAAGGCAACCTTCTGTTCACTCAATAATATTTAGTTTTAGTTATATATCATAGTGAAGTATTTTTGGAGAAATCTGAAGGGCCAGTTAGGTATTCAACTTTAAGCTTGTGTTCAACTATATGGTGCCACTGACATAGAACTGTGTCACTGGGAACCAGTACACTTCCTGCCTGGTGACGTTTATGCATGCATAGCCCAGCCACAATGCTTTCTTAGTCTACACATCTGCTTGGCAGGTAGCAGAGTTATTTAATGTTGATTGAATGAGGCACTTTAACATGAGGACTGACTAAAATGTCAATGTTAGACCCAAGGAAATTCAGGCCTGTATTCAGAGTTGTGCCCCTCCTGCCTCAAGGCAGACCTCACTCTAGCCAGGGTCTCTGCTGCTGCTTGCCTGTAGAGTTAGGAGCAATTATGTGCAGTCTTCTTCTGCTGACCGGTAGCCAGTCCTGCCTAGCAAAAACTGATTTTTTTGATTTGAAAAAAATTTTTTTTAATTTATATTGTAATAAAATACACTTAACATGTGGCAAAGCTGAATCTCCAATACTTTGGCCACCTGATGCTAAGAGCTGACTCATTAAAGACCCTGATGCTGGGAAAGATTGAAGGCAGAAGGGGGTAACAGAGGATGAGATGGTTGGATGGCATCACCAATTCAATGGACGTGAATTTGAGCAGACGCCAGGAGATAGCGGAGGACGGGGAAGCCTGGTGTGTTGCAGTCCATGGGGTTGCAAAGAGTCAGACACAATTAGGCAACAGAACAACAACACAGCATGTAATGTAAAATTTACCATCTTAATCTTTAAGTGTACAGTTCAGTAATGTTAATTACATGTGCATTGTTGTAAACCAACATACTTTGGCCACCTGATGCGAAGAGCTGACTCATTTGAAAAGACCCTGATGCTGGGAAAGATTGAGGGCAGGAGGAGAAGGGGACTACAGAGGATGAGATGGTTGGATGGCATTACCGACTCAATGGACATGAGTTTGGGTAGGCTCTGGGAGTTGGTGTTGGACAGGGAGGCCTGGCGTGCTGTGGTTCATGGAGTCGCAAAGAGTAGGACACGACTGAGCGACTGAACTGAATCGAACTGAAACCAACCTCCAGAACCATTTTCATCTTGCAGAACTAGAGCTCCATATCTATTAAACAACTCCTTAATTCCCCATCCTCCAGCCCCTGGCAGACACCATTCCACTTTCTCCCTCTAGGAATTTGAATTTAAACTAACCATGAATTATTTTGTTCTCTGTGCCAGTTGATACTGAATGTGCCAATATCCTCACTCTAATATCTGTTTATCTGGCTTGGGGAATGTTTTCATTCTTTGTTCTGCAGAGAACAAGAATTTTTCTTGTTATAAAAAAGAATTACTGTATTTTATAAAAGTAAAGGGCCATGGATGAGTTGTTCAAATTTAAGTGTATAGAATGAAATTATTCCAAATAAAAATATTTTAATAAAATATATAATATGAAAATATTTAAAGTTATGTTTAAATATCCATTCATTCATTCAGGAAATGTGGCAAGGTGCTCTACTGCCAGAAGCCTGGTTTTGCTTTTGTGCATGTGTGGTGGTTCTGATGGTGTGGCCCCTACAGTGACGCCCCCTCATCTCACTTCCTGCCCTTCCTGGAGAAACTGCTCCTTCTGCTCCTTCCCTGGCCTGTGAGGCCCCCTGGACCTCATCGGTCTCTGCAGACTGATGGGTTGAGTTAATGACAGCTCTGTGTGCCCATCGCATGGCCTCTCCTGTCCACACGGCCGCTGCCCCCATTACAGGACACTTGTGCCTGGATCCCTGTCTAGAATACCTTCCCCCCTCATTTTCTAGGACTTCTCTCCAGCCGGACTCTGGTTCTCCTAACTCCTACTCATGCTTCAGGCCTCACCCTTTGGTCACTTTCAGAGGGGGCTCTCCCTGACCCTTTACCCCTTCTCATCCTCCCTTCTCCCACATCCAGACCCGCTCTCCTGGCTTCACCTTCTGTTCATCTCTTGTACCATCTGATGTTCGATTTTAACAGGCATTTGTCTGTCTGTCTCACTGGAGCAGAGGTTCCTGAGACAGAGTCCTAGGTAGGTAACTCCACCTTGTCCCCTGGACCATACATGTCCCAAGGCAGGTGGGGTTTGTGGAACAGGCCTGTGAACAGAGGAAATGAGCCTCAGTCCCCACAGACACAGCTCTGCATCGCTGTGGGTGCCCCCTGCCCGCTGCCATGGGTCCAGTGGGTCCCTGTCAGGGGGTCTGTCCTTGTCAGCAGGTGTTGCCTTTTCTGGTCAGCCCAGGTCTCTGAGTGCCTGGAGGTTTGTGATCATCAGGCCAAGAGCCAGACGGATGGAAAGCAGCTCTGATTCTGTCCTGGAGATGCCAGCTGGATTTCTGTCTGGGCTTTGGGTTTTTAAGAACCTTTTCCTCATGTCCTCAGACAGGTTCTATTTCCAGCCCAGCAGTGTCTAGAATAGTCCCACATAACTTTTCAAAGCTGTGGGCCTCACGTGCTGTCTACTTTTCATTTATTTCAGAGAGAGCCTCTTTGTACTTGTATTTAGAGAAAATGCCTACAAATTGCAGTAGTATCATCTACATGGATCTGAGCAAACTCCAGGAGATGGTGAAGGACAGGCAAGCCTGGTGTGCTGCAGTCCATGGGGTTGCAAAGAGTTGGACACAGCTGAGCCACTGAACAACATCATCTACATGGAACCCCAGGTGGTTTTAGCACTTTTTGGATCATGCTGTTTAGGGAGATCACTTGTGCAATTTGTAGTGTTACATCTTGCCTTATGTTGCTGTTTAGTCACTTAATTGTGTCCATCTCTTTCTGACCCCATGGACTATAGCCCACCAGGCTCCTCTGTCCATGAGATTTCCTAGGCAAGAGTACTAGAGTGGGCTGCTATTTCTTCCTCCAGGGGATCTTCCCAACCCAGGGATCAAACCCGAGTCTTTTATGTCTCCTGCATTGGCACACAGGATCTTTACCACTGTGTCACCTGGGAAGCCCCCTACAGATTATTGGTGCCTTTTCTTGTGCTGAGAACTGCCCTTATTTTTCTCATTTTGTCTGGAACAGTGACAACTTTGTTTCTAGCTAGAGTGTAGTAACCACAACTCAGACCCCACTACTTTTAAGCTTCCCCTCTGTGACGCCCCATGCTCACCCCATTGTTTGTAGGGTCGCCTCTGATCGACTGAGATAACCAGAGGTTTAACTCATCTCCTCCCTAAAAATAAATCAGCTCTCAGCCCTTAAAAGAACTTTGGATTTCTCCTTATGATCTCAGCACTTCATTGCTGAAAGGGATTAGGTATTTTTCAAACTGAGAAGCCTAATCCGGGTCATTTATAGACGTTTGAGAAGTATTCTTTATCCTGTACTTCCGTACTGTTGCTAAAGCAACCCTTTCTTCATGGTGAAATAAACCCCTGACATATTTTTCAGAACAAGAATGGATATAAATAAAAGAGCTAAGTACAAAACCATCATCGTAATATCCTGGCGGCTCAGTGTTCCGTTTACAGGTTTGGAGAGTCAAGAGCCACATTTATAGAACTTATTTTTTGCCTCACCCAGCAGCTTGTGGGATCCTGGTCCCACCTATCAGGGATGGAACCAGTGGCCTCTGCAGTGGAAGCAGAGTCCTAACTACTGGACCAGCAGGGAATTTGAGCCACATTTATCAAGTCTAACCCGATGTTGCCACAGAACCCTTTTAAATTATGGGCCCGTCCATTGTCTCAAAGACCCACATGAGAAAGTCAGTTCTCAATATTCAGAATTGTGAGAGGAGGATTAGGTCAGAGCTGGGTTGGCTCAGACATCCCATGTGTTCCTTGTTGGAAAAGAGAGAGAGTGATGGTCCCTCTGTTTCCATCCAGGGCCTCCTGTGCTGGTGTGGTTTTGGGTTGAATGTAAGTTCAGTTCAGTCACTCAGTCGTGTCTGACTCTTTGCGAGCCCATGGACTGCAGCTCGCCAGGCTTTCCTGTCCATCGCCAACTCCCAGAGCTTGTTCAAACTCATGTCCATCGAGTCGGTGATGCCATCCAATCATCTTATCCTCTGTCTCTCCCTTCTCCTCCTGCCTTTAGTCTTTCCCAGCATCAGGGTCTTTTCCAATGAGTCAGTTCTTTGTATCAGGTAGCCAAAGTATTGACGTTTCAGCTTCAGCATCAGTCCTTCCAATGAATATTCAGGACTGTTTCCTTTAGGATTGACAGGTTTGATCTCCTTGCAGTCCAAGGGACTCTCAAGAGTCTTCTCTAACACTACAGTTCAAAAGCATCAATTCTGTGGCACTCAGCTTTCTTTTTAGTCCAACTCTCACATCCATACATGACTACTGGAAAAACCATAGCTTTGACTAGATGGACCTTTGTTGGCAAGGTAATGTCTCTGTTCTTTCTTTCTTTCTTTTCGGGTTGTGGTTGTTTATTGCAAACTGTTATAATTAAAGTGGTATTTTACAAGTGTTTAAGACAAAAAATATGGAACGCTTCACGAATTTGCGTGTCATCCTTGCTCAGGGGCCATGCTAATCTTCTCTATATCGTTTCAATTTTAGTGTATGTGCTGCCGAGGCGAGCACTCTCTGTTTTTTAATATGCTGTCTAGGTTGGTCATAGCTTTTCTTCCGAGGAGCAAGCGTCTTTTACTTTCATGACTGCAGTCACCATCTGCAGTGATTTTGGAGTCCCCAAAATTAAAGTCTGTCACTGTTTCCATTGTTTCCCCTTCTATTTGCCATGAAGTGATGGGGCTGGATGCCATGATCTTCGTTTTTTGAATGTTGAGTTTTAAGCCAACTTTTTCACTCGCTTCTATCGCTTTCATCAAGAGGCTCTTTAGCTGTTCTTCACTTTCTGCCTTAAGGGTGGTGTCATCTGCGTATCTGAGTTTATTGCTATTTCTCCTGGCAATCTTGATTCCAGCTTGTGCTTCATCCAGCCCAGCATTTCGCATGATGTACTCTGCACATACGTTAAATAATCAGGGTGACAATATACAGCCCTGATGTACTTCTTTACCAATTTGAAACCAGTATATTGTTCCATGTCTGGTTTTAACTGTTGCTTCTTGACCTGCATACAGATTTCTCAGGAGGCTGGTAAGGTGGTCTGGTATTCCCATCTCTTGAAGAATTTCCCACAGTTTGTTGTGATCTACACAGTCAAAGGCTTTGGCGTAGTTAATAAAGCAGAAGTAGATGTTTTTCTGGAACTCTGTTGCTTTTTTGATGATTCAACAGATGTTGGCAATTTGATCTCTGCTTCCTCTGCCTTTTCTAAATCCAGCTTGAACATCTGGAAGTTCTCAGTTCACGTATTGTTGAAGCCTGGCTTGGAGAATTTTGAGCATTACTTTGCTAGTGTGTGAGATGAGTGTAATTGTGTGGTAGTTTGAACATTCTTTGGCATTGCCTTTCTTTGGAATTGGAATGAAAAGTGACCTTTTCCAGTCCTGTGGCCCCTGCTGAGCTTTCCAATTTTGATGGCATATTGAGTGTAGCACTTGTACAGCATCATCTTTTAGGATTTGAACTAGCTCAACTGGAATTCCATTACTTCCACTAGCTGTGAACGTAAGAAGTCATCCTTTTTATGGGTCACATAGAGTCCAATATGGGGCTTCCCAGGTGGCTCAGGGGTAAAGAACCCACCTGCCAATGCAGGAACCACTGTAGATAAGAGTTAAATCCTTGGAGCGGGGCGGGGCAAAATCCCCTGGAGGAGGAAATGGCAACCCGCTCCAGTTTTCTTGTTTGGGAAATCCCATGGACAGAGGAGCCTGGTAGGCTACAGTCTGTGGGGTTGCAGAGAGTCAGGCACAGCTGAGAGTCCAATATGGGCAGCAGTGTGCAGTTCAGCCTGACACATACTCTCTAGAACTCGAGTCCTTGGGCCCTGGCAGAGCACCACTGAAGCAGCTTATCAGTGAAACAGACCCAAATGTAGACCTGTTCTCTTTGCTGGTACCCACCGTGTCTGCTCCCAGCTCGTTCCTGAAGCCGGAGTGGACTTTCCCTTCTCTTTCCCCTCAAGGAGAGCCTTGAGTCTTGATCTGCTACAGTGGGAGGTTCCCTTGCTCTCAGGGAGGAATGCCAGACTCTTTTTTTTTAACCTGGGGTGTCTGACTGGCTATTGGAGGAGGGAGAATTCCATAGTGAGGATGGTCAGTGTCTGAAGACAGAACCCTTGCCCTGATCAGTGCCTTAGGGATGGACCATATAGGTCTGGACTATGAAAAGCTTAATAATGGCCATGGTGGACCTATCTCCACATTTTTCTGGACTTCATAACCTCACCGACCCTGAGATTCTTTTTATTATTATTATTATTTTGACAGTGCCAGGCAGTGTGCAGAGTCTTAGTTCCCTGACCAGGCATCAAATCCATCTGTGCACCCTGTGTTGGGAGCATGGAGTCTTAACCACTGAACCACCAGGGAAGTCCCCACTCTGGGGTTCTTACACTACATAGTGAAATTGAATTTCTCACCAGATCAACAGGTATAGCCTAAGAAGTATTTCACTTGGAAATAATGAAGGCAGTATCTCTTGTCCCTGAGTCTGGTCTGGCAGTTTTCTCCTGTTCACTTCTCTAGCTTTTGCTTCTCCCTCTCTACTGATCACAAGTTCACCTGAAGCTGAAACCCAGAGTTCTGTAGGGTCACCATGTCTGATATATTTAAAGCTTACTGTAAAAAAAAAAGGCATACTTTTTATGATTAGAGGAAAATGCAAGTTGGTTGGAATTCTCCTGGAGTTGAAGTTGTATGTACTGTGGATTTGGGAGCAGATGGACATGCTGCCTAGGAAAAGGATCGAGGCCTCATTGGACCTGTCCAGCACCTCCTGCCTGGACAGCTGTGGGCGAGTTACAGCCTCAGTTTCTGCACTTGCTGAGCGGTGGTGAGGAGCCTATCTTGTGGGAAACCCAAGGTCAAGGAGAATTCACTGAAATAGTCTGTCTACAGTGCACAGTATTAGTTGGAGTTAGTACAACTCTTTGTGATCCCATGAACTGTAGTCTGCCAGGCTCCTCTATCCATGGGATTCTCCTGGCAAGAATACTGGAGTGGGTTGCCATGCCTGCCTTCAGAGGATTTCCTGACGCAGGTATTGAACCTGTGTCTCCTGCATTGCAGGCAAATTCTTTACCACTGAGCCACCAGGGAAGCCCGTACAGTGCATAAAACACACGCTAAATCAGGCTCATCTCCTCTTGCTCTGACAGAGCGAAGAGTAATGTGGGAGGGTCTGCTGTCTTTGGGTGGTGAATATGTCACTCAGTTTCAGGGGATAGTTCAGGGTCTTGGCTGTAATCCCTGGCCTTCTGTTTAATGTCTTTTATTCATTTTCTTTGAAATACCAATGGAATTTATATATTTGATAAGCATGTCAATCTGAGAATTGTTTTCAATTCTTGGGAAGATTTTGGATTTTGTAGGTTTTGAAATCTAGTTGGGGTAAATTCCAGTTTCTCCTTTTTTGTTAGAACAATATAAATCTGTATTTGCTAGTACAGTCAGCCCTGTGTGTCTGTGGGTGCTGTGTTCACAGGTTTAACCAACCACAGATTGAAAATATTCAGGGAAAAAGCCCTCAGAAAGTTCCAGAGGGCAAACTTGAATTTCCCATGCTCTGGCAGCTATTTACATAATATTTACATTGTATTAGATATTAAAGGTAATCTGGCGATGATTTGAAGTGTATGGGAGATTCCTGGGCCTATATCCAGATAAAACTGTAGTTAAAAAAGATACATGCACCCCTGTGTTCATAGCAGCACTATTCACAATAGCAAAGATATGGAAACAGCCTAAGTGTCCATCAACAGAGGAATAGATAAAGATGTGGTACTTATATTCAATGGAAAATTACTCAGCCATAAAAAAGAATGAAATAATGGCATTTGTAGCAACATGGATGGACTTACAGATTATCATGCTAGGTGAAGTAAGTCAGAAAGAGAAAAACAAATACCATACGATATTTGTATGTGGAATCTAAGAAAAAATGACACACATGAACTTATCTGTGAAACAGAAACAGATTCACAGTCAGAGAGAGCAGACTTGTGGTTGCCAAGGAAGAGGAGCAGTGAGAGGGAAGGACTGGGAGTTTGGGATGAGCAGATGCAAGCTATTATTTATAGGATGGATAAACAACAAGGTCCTACTGTATAGCACAGGGAACTATATCCAATATCCTGTGATAAACTGCGATGGAGAAGAATGTGAAAAAGAATATGTATATGTATAACTGAATCACTTTGCTGTAGAACAGAAATTAATGCAACATTGTAAATCAACCATACTTCAATAAAAAAATAAAGTTCAATTCATCAAGTTAAAAAGTGTATGGGAGGATGGGTGTGGGTTCTGTGCAAATACTGTGCTGTTTTATATGAGGGACTTGGTATATATATGGGGTTCCTGGAGTCAGCCCCTTGTTGATACCAAGGGATGACTGCACGGCATCACAGAAAGTTGTAAAAGTGGAAACTCAGGCTAAGCACTAGTTGAGCTCACTTAATTTGCTCAGCTCATTGGACCTCGAGAGACTTTAACTTTAGGGTGGGAGAGGTTGCTCTTTGGCACATTAGCAACCAAGTCTGCCTGTGACTGCAGCTTCTCACAGAAGCTTCTAGAACAGCTGGTATTGGAGCTACTGCAAGTGTGTGGGAGGTGCTGCTTTGTGTGTCTGCCAGTGGGAAGGTATGGTCATGTTTCTGCCTATGATTCTAAAGAGATGCCCAAACCAAGTGGATTTTTTTCATCATGCGTCTCAGCTGTGATTACCACATGTTAGAAACACTCTTTACTGCTTGTATAACTGCATTTTATTCTTGAAGAATATATTTAAAATATGTTTGCCAGTTTTTGTAAACAAAGATCACATCTTGAGCTTTTTGTTTACCAATGATGTTTTCTGAATAAAATATGTTCCGTAGGTCACAGTGTAGTGAAATAAATTCAAAACTGCTCTCCATAATATAGGATAAACATTAAAAATGGAAGGTTTCAGGCAGGCTTTTAATCCCTTGGCCCTTCCTTCTCCCATGTTTAGTTCTTCCCCAGTCAATCCTGCTTTTACTCTTTCAATTTTCTCAAGCTCTGAGCCAGAAATCTGCCTGACCTCCCAAAGCCTCGTCATGGTGGTAGATGGCTGTTATTCTTCCCCTGCCCACTTTCCAAATTTTAAATGCTTTTAATGTGAAATTCTGAATTACTTTACATTTTCATGGTCCGTTTTGAAGTCTGGAATGTCTGTGAGGAGTTCTGGTGAAAAAGATATGAGGCATTTAAAATATGTTTCTTTCATGGGTGGGTAAAACTGCTTGCTCCTGGAGAAGGGGACCCTCCTACGCTGTTGGTGGAAATGTAAGCTGGTGCAGTCACTACGGAGAACAGTATGGAGATTCCTTGAAAAACTAAAAAGAGAGCTACCATATGATCCTTCAGTCCTACTCCTGGGTGTATATCCGGAGAAAACTCTAATTTGAAAAGATACATGCATTTCAATGTTCACTGCATCACTGTTTACAATAACCAAGACATGGAAGCATCTTAAATGTCCATCAATAGATGAATGGATAAAGAAGATGTGGTGCATATATACAATGGAATATTAGCTGTAAAAAAGAGCAAAATTGGTGCCATTTATAGCACCATGGATAGACCTAGATATAATCATACTAAGTGAAGTAAGTCAGAGAAAGACAAATACCATATCACTTATATGTAGAATCTAAAATATGACACAAGTGACCTATGTGCAGAACAGAAATGGACTCACAGTACAGAGAACAGACTTGTGGTTGCTGAAGTTGCAGGGGGTGGAGAGGGATGGAGTGGGAGTTTGGGATTAACAGATGCAAACTATTATATATAGGATGGATAAACAACAAGGTCCTACTGTATAGCACAGGGAACTATATTCAGTCTCCTGGGGGAAATCATAATGGAAAAGAATGTTAAAAAGAATGTATACATGTGTATAATTGAGTCATCTTGTTGTCCAGCAGAAATTAACACATTATAAATCAATTAGACTTCAATAAAAAAAAATACATGGAGCTAATGTATGTAAATGCTGTGTAAGCTCTAATGTAAAATTTAGTAACCCATTTGAATTTGGTCACATCAATGACCCTCTCTAATTCTATGGTCTTGTCCACCTTGGGGAGACTGCCCCTCCCAGGACTGGGGAGTCCCTATAGATAGCAGGTGACCCCCTGCAAGGGAGCCTTGCAAATCCAGACCAGCCTCTCCACACTGAAAATCCCCAACCCTCTCCCCTTTCAAAGCCCTGTGAAAGCAGGGCTTTCACACTTTGGATACTCTCTGCCTGTCCACCTGCTTTGTCCACCCCTGGGGCCAGGTACCAGACATCTGGGGACAGCCTCTACCCCCTCTCCAATTATTCAAACCCATCAAGGCTAATCCTGCTTACCCTGCCTCGCCCAGCCCATTCTTTCCTATGGGAACCACAACAATGGCCTTATTTCCCCTTCCCCTGCCTCCTGACTGACCCTGGTGCTTCCCCTTGGGGCCCTGCATAGCCTGCTGTGCCTCCTATTTCTAGAAAACTGTGAGTGAAAAGCTCTTCCCTCGTGAGGGGCATTCTGTGTCTGCAGGTCTAACCATACCTGATCAAAACAAATCCCATACCTTATCAAAACACCATGCCTATCCTGCCTGTCCACTGGTATTCATGGAGCGTGTGCATGAGAGCACTTGGAAGCCTGAAGGCAGTGATGCTGATGACATGTGACCTTCCTAACATGGCTCAGGGTCAGAGCCAGGAGGCAGGTAGAGGAGGGAACTTTTAAAAAATAATTTTATTTATTTATTTAGACTGTGCTGGGTCTTTGTTGCTGCGACTGGGCTTTATCTAGTTGCAGAAAGCAGGGGCTACTTCCTTGTCACAGTGTGCGGGCTTCTCATTGCAGGGACTTCTCATTGTGGAGCGCAGGGTCTAGGGCATGCAGGCTTCAGAAGTTGCACCATTTGGGCTCAGTAGTTATGACTCCTGCTCTCTAGAGCACAGGCTCGGTAGTTGTGGTGCACAGGCTTATTTGCTCCTCAGTATGTGGGATCCTACCCAACCAGGAATCGAACCCGTGTCTCCTGCATTGGCAGGCAGATTCTTTACCACTGAGCCATCAGGGAAGCCTAAGAAGAAATCTTGAATTCAGTGTGGTGTCCTTAGGGCTGAGGTATCTGATTCCTCATCCTGATGACTGTTTCTTGACAGGTCCCTAGATAAAGGTCTGGGGATCTTTGTCTAGGTGCTGCAGGCTCCAGTTCTGGAAGCAGATGCAGTTACCCAAGAAAAGCATACATAATGATGAGAGGGTAACAGGCAGAAAGGTCAGGGGTCTCCAAACGGAGGAAATGGGCAGCAAGTGTCAGACATTTTCTTTTATCTCTCCCTTAAGCAGCAGGAGGAAACAAACTACCAGTGTCAGATTTTTTTCCTTCTCTATACAAAAGTAAAAGGAGGTTTCTCTTAAAATTCTGTGTTGCCGTGGTGACACCTGGTTCCACCTGAACTTAACTTTTCTCAAGCCTTGAGCTAACCAATGTGATTTTTCTTATGGAAGTGTTTTTCTTAAACTATGTTAATGAAACTATGTATTTGCTTTGGAATTTGCCTTTGTTCAAAATGGTCCCACCTAAGACTAACTTTTTTTCTTTTCTCATACCTTGGGCTGATAATAGCTCAACAAACCAGTATTCATATCAATTGTTTTATGGCTGGTGGACAACACACCTTGTGCCATCCTGTCTCAAAAATGCAAGTTGTGGGAGAGGGGCCTGGTGAACCTCCCTCAGCCTCGAGGTGTGTCTCTTATCTGATTGATAGCTTCCTAACAGACATGAAACATCCGGCTAAAGACTAGCAAGGGGGCACTCTTTCTGCCCCCTTCTGATGTCTATGTTGGAAGCTTTCTCTATCTCTTTTATACTTTAATAAAACTTTATTACACAAAAGCTCTGAGCAGTCCACTGGCCCAGGATTGAATTCCTCTCCTCTGGGGGCCAAGAATCCTGGCGTCTTTCATGGCTCAGCAACAACCTTTCAGTGAGAACTCATGGCTGAGGACAGAGCTCCGGGAATCAGTGGTGTCCTAAGGGAAACTAGGAGAGGAATGAGAAGAGGAGATGGGGGAGGGGTTCCAGAAGTGGGAGAAGAAGAGGAGAGGAGTGTCCTGGGGCCGGGCGAGGTGTGACAGCAGAGCCCACATGGCAAAGATGCCAGGACACGTGAGGACCGCCTGGCATCCTCTGGGTTTGGTGAGGAGAGTACTGACTGCCTGGAGCAGCTGGGGCAGAAGCTGGATGGTGGGAGGGAGGGCTAGGATGTGAAGGGGGTGTGGCGAGAGGGAGTCCAGAAAGAGGAGATGCAGGTGGGCTGGAGGGGGAGGCTGGGTGGAGGGAGGGGAGGCTGGCTGGAGGGAGCGGAGGCTGGCTGGAGGGGGCAGCAGGGTGAGACTTAGGGATGGTGTGCATTTGTACAGACAGTAGAGAGGAGGGCAACGGGGAGATCTGCTGAGACCCAGGATCCAGGATGCGGGTGGGGAGCCTGGTCTCCTCTGGTGACTCCCCCCAGGGGAGCATCACAGTTGTAGGTGAGGTTACAGTGATGGGAAAAGCCAAGTAAAGACTTATCATCAGGATCTCTGTTGTTGCTGTTGTCACTAAGTAGTGTCTGACTCTTTGGGATCCCATGGACGCCCTCAAGGTTCCTCTGTCCATGGAATTCTCCAGGCAGCAATAATGGAGTGGGTAGCCTTTCCTTTCTCCAGGGGATCTTCCCAACCCAGGGATCAAATCTGCGCCTTGTGCATTGGCAGGCAGATTCTTTACCACTGAGCCATCAGGGAAGCCCACCAGGAATTCTTGGTGGTCTTTATCACAGGCTTCCCAGCTGCTCATTTTAGGAAGTAAAACCCCATTCGTGGTTGTTTTAGGAAACACATGAGTTAATTATTTTGGAAGACAATGTCTGGCACACAGAAAAGACTTTTTTAAAAATATAGTTTCCCTGGAGTAAATGGTGGTTTAAATAAGCATTTATGGGTTTTGTTTGGGACCTAACCTCAACTGTTTGTAGCAGGGTTTCTTTGGGAAAATAATTTCCAGTTCCAAGTAACTGACTCCTAAGTGGAGTTATGGAGTGCCATCTGGGGTCTTGTCAGTGATACACTGCAGTGCCTTTCCTTTCATTCAAAACATATTAAAGAGAAAGAAAAATATCAGCGATAATCCTAAAATTTCTTTTGAATTTCAGAAAGCAGTAGCATTTCCTTTGCCTTTGCCTCTCACCCTGTTGTTAACTGTGTGCGTGTAGCTTCCCATGTTGATACTGGACAGCATGTGTACACACACACAGATGCACACACCCTACCTTTATGTCAACTTCTGCCACTGGACGCTCTTATAAGCTCATGTGCTCACAGTCCCATTACTGGATGTGCAAGAGACTTTTGTTTTCCTGATGGGAAAATCCTAGTGGGGACTCTAGGACTTTTTTTCCTATGTTATGACTCAATCCTGGGATTAGTCATGGTAATGATATGATTGCAAATTCCAGGTAGAATCACAAAGGATGAAGGAGAATTTTGAGAAGAATAAAGCTTTAGGCAGATAAGACAATACACATCCCTTAAGTAATATACAACTGACCCTTGAATGACACAGATTAGAGCTGTGTGGATTCTTTTCAGTAATATAGCACTTACTGGATCCATGGTTGTCTGAATCTGAGGATTCACACCTGCAGGTATGAGGGCTGACTGTAAAGTTATGTGAAGACTTCCACGAAGGGTCAGTGTCTCCTATTCCCCAAGTTGTTCACGGGTTAGCTGTAATATCATTTTACCCAGTTTTAATTTTTTTTTATTGTAATATAGTTCATTTACAATCTTGTGTTACCTTCTGTTGTACAACAAAGTGAATCAGTTATTCATATACGTATATCCCCTCTTTTTTAGCTTCTTTTCCCATTTGGCCATTACAGAGCACTGAGTAGGGTTCCTTGTGCTATACAGTAGGTCCTTGTTACCTGTTTTATATGTAGTAGTGAGTGTGTACCCAGTTTTTTTTTTTTAATTTTTAAATTTTATTTGACCTCATTGGGTCTTAGTTGCGGCATGCGAAATCTTTCATTGTTGCTCATGGACCCTCTAGTTGAGCACCAGCTTAGTTGCTCTGTAGCACATGGGATCTCAGTTCCCTGACCAGGGATCTAACTGGTGTCCAAGGAGGATTCTTAACCACTTTGCCCACTGGGGAAGTCCCTACCCAGTTATCTGTAATGGCCTCAGATTACTCTGTTTTATAAACATCATTTATGTAACCATTCTCCTATTGATGGGTTTAGAAATTTCTCTTTTTTTGTCTGTTTGAAACACAAGACTGTAGTTTTTCATGTAGAGACCTATAATACAGTGAGTCATGAAAGAGCTTTGGCATGTAGACTTTCATTGTGGCACTAATTCTCCCGTTATCTGGAATTACAGTTCTTTGTTAATGAGACCTCTGTACTTGATTTGTCATCAGATGTTTGCTGGGGAAGTATCATTTGGCTCAATTCAGGGGCTCTGGTTTTACATCTTTATTTTTGGGCGCCTTTACCATTTGAAACTGGCTCGTTGTCTTTGCAGTGGCACAAGGCCATTGTACCAGATGGCTGTGACTGGCAGAAATGTGCGACTCTCGCTTGGTGAGGGAGGCTAGGTTTCTGCTGGGAGTGGGGATCCGGGAGGATGAGCATCCCTTTATGAGTTTAAGAGGGAGTGCTCCTGCTCTGCCAAGTCGTCTTTCTTTTTTCTTCTTTTCAACTGTTAACCTTGAGACTGTAGCGTCGTCTTCTTTTTTGAGGGGAGGGGAAGCTGTACTGCACGGCATATGGGATCTTAGCTCCCTGACCAGAGATCAAACCCAAACCCCCTGCAGTGGAAGCTTGGAGTCTTAACTCTTGGACCACCAGGGAAGTCCTGAGGTTGTAGCTTCTTATTTTGAAGGATTTAGAGATGCTTTATGCATCTTGATGGGATTTTTATGGAATGGAATCTCAGTGGCTGTGAAACAATACCACTGACCATCCAGTATCAAGAATACCCTTGGGACCTTCTTGGTGGTCCAGTGGTTAAGACTCCGTGCTTCCACTGCTTGGGGCATGGGTTTGATCCTTGGTTGGAGAAATAAGATCCCACATGCCTGGCAGAAAAAAAAGGAAGAAAGTTTCTTGAGCTGAATAGAAATGAAAATCAAACTTTAAAAATTTTAAATAAAGATTTTAAAACTAAAAAAGGATACCCCTTCACAAGGATGTCTGCTCCCTGAGGGCAGGAGTCCTGGCATCTGTCTTCCTTGGCTAGAAGAGCACCTAGGACATAGGCTGAATTCAGTAGATGTGTGTCTAGTGAATAGGTGTCGAGGTCTCTGCAGGGCTGGTCAGAGAGGCCTCAGTTACTTTGTACAATGTCATTCTCATTGAGTCTCGTCTCTTGTAGTTTCAGCAATGAACCCGAGAGGGTGGAGGCCTGGGTGAGTAGTAGGGAACCCCCAAAAGGCCACAGTCCAGGGTGCTGAGCTTTAATCTGTGGGTTAGAGAATGAGCTTGAATGGGTGGACCCTTGAAGTTGTGTACAGAAGCTTATGTCTTGTGTGTGTGTGTGTGTGTGTGTGTGTGTTCATTTTTCTGAGAGCTTTCGTCAGCTTCTCCATGGCCCACCAAGAACTCAGGTGACAAGACTAGTTGGTCTGCTGACCCTTCTGTTGGCAATGCTCTGATTCTGCACCCAGGTGAGGAGATGAGGCAGGTGTTCGCCATCTCTAGACATGAGGGCCAGCCATACTGTACTCTTTTATATAAGGGACCTGAGCATCCTTGGATTTGGATGTCTGAAGGGTGTCCTGGAACCAACCCCCCAAGGATACTGTAGTAAGTTCTGCCTTTCATTTCACACAGAACTAAGTTTCAGTAAGAGCAGATGAGGATAAGGTGGACGAAGGTGTTGCTCAATACCTGGGGTGAAAGAGGGAAGAGAACTGATCGATCGTTTATTCTTCTAAGTATGTTTTAGATGTATTTGTTTTTCCACTCGTCTGTTGAGGGAGAGGCTCATGGGAAGCAGTATTTCTCAAGCTTGTTTTTTCCTCATTTTCTTTATTCCTCTATAGATGGACTATAGGTTGTTTCCATGTTGTGGCTGTTGTGAGTAATGCTGCATGAATGTAAGAATACAAATATCTTTTCAAGATACTGATTTCGTTTCCTTCAGATAAATACCCAGAAGTGGGATTGTTGGATCACATGGAAATTGTATTTTTAATTCTTTGAGTAGCCTCCACAATCTTTCTCCACAATCTATGATGGCTCGTACCAATTTACATTCTCATCAGCAGTGCACCAAGGGTTCTCTTTTTCTCTGCATCCTCACTAATACTTGTTATCTCTTCTCTTTTTCATGATAACTGTTATAACAAGCATAAGGTGACATCTCATTGTGGTTTGGGTTTGAATTTCCTTGCCAGTGAGTGATGTTAAGCATCTTTTCATGTATTTGTTGGCAATTTTTATGTCTTCTTTGGGAAAATGTCTATTCAGTCTTTTGCCCATTTATAATTTGGATTATTTTGTTGTTGTTTTGCTATTGAGTTGTTTGAGTTCTTTGTATATTTATATATTAATCCCTTATCTGGTATATGGTTTGCAAATGTTTTCTCCCATTTTGTAGATTGCTTTTTCATTTTGTTAATTGTTTATTTTGCTACATAGGAGCTTTTTAGTTTGATGTAGTCCCACTTGTTTATTATTGCTTTTGTTTCCAGTGCTTTTTGTGTCATTTCCCAAAAAATCATTGCCAAGACCAATCTCAGAAAGCTTTTTCCTTAAATTTTCTTCTAGGATTTTCTTGGTTTCAGGTCTTATATTTAAGTCTTCAGTTTATTTCAAGTTAGTTTCCATGAGTAGTATGGAAAAGGTTCGAGATTCATTCTTTTGAAAGTGGGTATCCAGTTTTCCCAGCACCATTTTTTGAAGAGACTATCTCTTTGCTGTTGTGTGTTCTTGGCATCCTTATCTGAGATTAGTTGACCATATATGTGTGTATTTGTTTCTGGACTGTATTCTGTTCCATTGATTTGTGTGCCTGTTTTTATGCCAATGTCATACTGTTTTGATTATTGTCCTTTTAATAGAGTTTGAAATTAGGAAGTGTGATGCCCCCATTTTATCTTCATTCTCAGGATTGCTTTGGCTGTTTGGGGTCTTTTGTGATTCCATACAAATTTTAGGATTGCTATTTCTGTTTTTGTGGGAAATGCCATGGGAAATTAATAGGGATTGCATTAAATTTGTACATCACTTTGGGTAGTTTGGTCGTTTTAACAATATTGATTTTTTCAATCCATGAACATAAGATAAATTAAAAGATATCTTTTAATTTACATGTTCCTTCATCAGTTTCTTTCATCAGTGTCTTATAGTTTTCATTGCACAGGTATTCTTGCCTGGAGAATCCCAGGGACAGAGGAACCTGGTGGGCTGCCGTCTATGGAGTCCCACAGAGTTGGACATGACTGATGCGACTTAGCAGCAACAGCAGTAGCACAGGTCTTTAACCTTCTTGGTTAAATTTATCCCTAAGTATTATATATGTATATTTTGTGATGCTATTTTAAATGAGATTGTTTTCTTAATTTCTCTTTTAGGTAACTCACTGTAAAGTGTACAGACACAAAATGGAATTTTGTATATTGATTTTGTATCCTGCAGCTTTACTGAATTTATTAGTTCTAACAGTTTTTTAAGTGAAATCTTTAGAATTTTTTTAGAGAATTTTTATTTATAAGATCATATCATCTGTAAACAGAGACAGTTTTGCTTCTTCCTTTCCGGTTTGGATGCCTTTTATTTCTTTTTTTGTCTGGTTGCTGTGGCTAGGACTTCCAGAACTATGTTGAATAGAAGTGGTAAGAGTGGTCACCCTTATCTTGTTCCTCTGGTCTTTGCTGACTGGCTTTGGGGGAGAAATAGCTCCATCAGGTGGTCCAGCTAGAAAATCTGAGGCTTCCTCAGACTTTTTCTACAGGTGTGCCTGCTCCACATTTTGTGTTCCCTTTTGGCAGGGAGTTCTGAAGACTGTCTGCCATCTCTCAGTCCTGCAAAGCCAGGGGAGATGCTAAGAGCAGATGACCTCCGTATTCTGGGTGGAACAAGAGGGCAGTGGACTTCTTGGGCCGTGTCCTGCACGGCTGGGGAAGCTCGGCGCCCCTTCACCCTCTGCTTTATCTGCTGAAGACACGGTGGGCTGGGCTGGCTTCGTTGGCGCCGCACAGTGCTGCCTCGTGTAAACTGAAACACGGCGCATTGAAACTGTTCCTCTTACTCTATTCAGTGCCTCTGCTCTTGGTTTTTTTGCTTCAGTGCTCTGTTGGTACTCTGCTGGACTCCTGGACTCCCACGAAGGTACTCTTGTCCATGCATGGATGGTCACACTCTGTGTTCTCTGGGGGATGATGGTAGAAAACCATTCCATCATCTTGATAACATCACCATTGTTTCTTTTAAAGCCACTCATTTTTGTTCATGTGATGGAATTCTGTTTATTGACAATCCTCAGGTTACACTTGAGCTCCTGTTTAGCTTAAAGGGAACTTCTTATCTCTTTTGAGTTTATGTGTGTATGTGAGAATAGTGTCTTTTATTGTAGATTCCAAGAAATGTGATGCTCCAAGTAAATGTACAGATGTGTTTTCCTGACATGGTAAGACAAAATTTGTCCCTTTGTGCAGTGTAGAGAGCATTTCAGGCAGTATCTCTCTAATCCATGCTGGTAGAGAGAGACTTTCTTCCATAAAATAATTGTCTGCTTTTGTACCACAGTCGTGTTTTTTTTTTTTTTTTTTGAAAATAGCAGCTCGTTATGAAACACCTTTTATCGACACATTTTGTTCCCGTATTCTGTGACCTCTCCTCTTTTGTCTCACTACAGGAGACCTTGTCAAGCAGCGTTCTTTTTGTTTTTGCGTTCTGGTAGAATTTTTGAAGATTTACCCTCTAATCAGGTTTGATTTTGCAGGGTGTAAGTTCTGATCTGTACTTCCTTCCATATGGACTCTTCTCCCGAACTTACATTTTTGTATCCATGGCCTGCCTGCTCTTTCATCTGGCCCCTGGGAGCACAGCCTGCTGTCTCCTTGCAGGAGCCCTGGACTCACAGGGTGCTGTCTGCCTGTAATGCACCCATGATGCCTGTCTGAGAAAGACCTTTCTGACCCTGTGATTACTTTTAGAGGAATGTTCTTCCTCTTAAGGTCCTTAGCTCGCTCTTTTCCTTGTGTTTCTACGGGAGGCACATTGATGGGTGTTTTTCACTTGGTCTTTTCAAAGTATCATTAGGTGGTAAATAAATCAGAATAATTTTGTGAAAAATGATAAATACCCATTATCAAACATTTAGGCCGTACAGAAAGGCGGAAGAAAATAAAGGGAAAAAACCTACACATACAAAATGCCACTTGCAACAAGTCCACTGATGACGCCTGGGGAACAGTGTTCAGGTGGCCCTCTCTTCATGGGTATAATTAGAAGGGGTGTGTATAGAGAGTTTTACATTGTACATTTTACTGTAAGGATAAATATTAAAGTATAAATTTCATTTTGCTATCTTTCATCAGGAAGTAGAATATGAATATGCTTTACAGTTTAGTAGAAAGGGTTATGAAAAATTTTTGAGTGGTTGGAATCATTCTTTTAAAATGTATTTTATTTTCATATTTAAATTTTTAAATGCTGTATCAGTGTAATATTTTTAAAAATTTTATTTTATTGAAGTATAGTTGATTTACAGTGTTGTGTTAATTTCTGCTTCAAAGTGACTCAGTTATACACACACACATATATATAAATATAATACAAATATATATATATATATATATATATATACACGCATGTTCTTTTTCATATTCTTTTCCACTATGGTTTATTATAGGATATTCAGTATGGTTCCCAGTGCTATACAATAGGACCTTGTTTACCCAGAGTCATTCTATTTTTAAGCTAGAAATTCAGATTTGCATGGTGTCTCTTGAATACCTGTTGTCAGAGGAGATGAATAGATGCCTACTGAATTTCAGAGAACAGTGCAGTATGGGGATTAATGCTCGCATCCAGACAGCCTGGGTTCAAGTCCCAGCCCTGCTACTTGATCTTGGGCAGACAATAAAGCCTCACGGGGACTTATTTGCCTCCTTGGTGAGATGGAAGTAGTGACAGTATCTGTGTCACAGAGTTGTTGAGAAGGTTGAGTCATTATGACTTACAGGCTGTGTCTGGTGTATTAGTATTACTGTCTCTCCTCCCTGCAGCTTGTTTTCTCCTAGGTAGATCCTTGCATTTGTGGGGCAGGGCTAGTAAAGTTTGCATTCTCCTCTGTGCCCCTACTTCCTGCAGTATTCTGCTGTCATCTCGTTATTTTAGTGCATTTGGTTCACCCCGGCAGCCCCAGTAGGCCTCCCATCCAGCATGTCAGCCCCGCAGGTGAGATTGCCAGTGGTTTTGTCCACTGGTGGTCTGGAACAGCGCTGGACACGAATCCAGCACTTCACGAATATGTGTTGATTACACGAATGTGCCCCAAATCTCAGATGCCTCCAGGCTTGAAAGACCAGGAGGTGGACCTGGAGATGCTCCTGCTGGTGGGATGTTGTCCGTTAAACTGAGGGTTGCGTTTGGGTCAGGATGCTCTTGTGGGATGCAGACAGATAGGCAGGGTACAGAGGAAGTACTCCTAGCTTGTTTTTGTGAGTGAATACTCCATTTCTGTGTGAATACTTTTAGAGTCTTGCTACAGAAAGACTCTCCTGTTCACTCGCCCAGGCCTTGAACTGTGTCACCTATTTCCCCAGTGGCATCTCGGGGTATGTGGATCACATCCAGCGTGTATCCCCTTCCTCCGTGGATGGGGTTGAGGAGACCTGGCTTTTGTGGAGGGAAAATTCCCCCAATCTGTTTGCTTCTTGTTTGATGAGAATGCTGATACATGATTTGCAGACTCGGTGCTGTGGAATTTTAGGGTTTTCCTATTTCTTTTCAAAGAGAGTGCTTTAACCTTTAGTGTTGTTACTTGTTATGAAAGTACGGTAATGCATTTGCAGGAGACTCGGAAAATATTTAACTTTGTACATGTAGTTCCACTATATATTACAATTATTTTTTAAGTAGATAAATTATGACTTTTAGTTGGAGTTTCAATATCAACCTCTCAAAAATTAATAGAATGAATATACAGAAAAGTAGAAGGATATAGTAGACCTGCTTGAAAAGCACGATGAACCAATTCAACATAAATAAGATTTAAACAGTTTTCACACAATAGCAGGATACAAATTCTATTCAAATTTCCACAAACTATAACCCAGGACTAGGGTCATTTCATTTTGGTGTTCAACGTAGCAGTTCACTTGTCTGAGGGTTCTGTTGCATATGGTGTTAGGGTTCTTGGGGCCAGGTATCCTAAGCAGGTTTATTACTTGGTCCCTTTACTGCTTGGACATTCAAAGCAGGTGGGCCCAGGTTCTTTCTTTTTTTTTTTCTGGCCATGCCCCACCACATATGGAATCTCAGTTCCCTAACCAGGGATCAAACCCGTACCCCTTGCAGTGGAAGCATGGAGTCTTAACCACTGGACCACCAGGGAAGTCCCTCTTTTGCCGTTTTCAAAGGTCAGGGAGAGTGTATCTAAAACAAACCAATGAATGGAAAACGGCTTTTCTTTAATGTTCAGTGAGTAAGGCTAAGACATCACATAAAAGGAAGTGTTTAAAGAGGGATTTAAAAAGAAAATCTCACTGCAGATGAAAAGAGGCTGACTTTTTAAAGAACTTGACAGACCCCAGAGAAACGAGAATTCTTGGGTGAATAGCATTTATAAAATGTTGGCAGCTCTCCATTTGTGTATAAAATTCTAGCAGTGTGCAGTGGCTTGAAGAGTGACAGGTGACCTCTGGGTGTGTGTATAACCAGGTCTGGGCATTCTGAGGAGGACAGGGTATCTGAGACAGCTGGGGCTGTCAGGACAGAACACCACAGGCTGGGTGGTTTAATCAACAGATGTTTATTTCTCACAGTGTGGGAGGCTGGATGTCCAAGATGCCCACGGAATCAGATCCTGGGAGGGCTCGTTTCCTGGCTTGTGGGCAGCTGCCTCCTTTCTCAGGGCTCACGTGGTGGAGAATGAACTTTCTTCTTGTAATAAGGGCACTTGCAATAAGACTATCCTGGGGGCCCTACCCTCACAATCTCATCTCATAATCACCTCCCAAGGCTCCACCTCCAAACAGCATCACATCAGGGCTAAGGGCTTCAGATTGTGAACATGGAAGGGGAGGGACACAGTTCAATCTGCAGCAGCAGAGGTGATGATTACAACGGGCAGAGGGAGAATGCAGGTTTGATTACCTATTTTTGTTCTCACCTAAATTGAACATTTTCTCTTTTTGTTTTATCTGTTTATTTAGATTTTTGGCTGTGCTAGGTTTTTGTTGCTATTCAGGCTTTTCTCTAGTTGCAGAGAGTGAGGGCTACTCTCTAGGTGCAGTGTGTGGTCTTCTCATTGTGATGACTTCTCTCGTTTCAGAACGTGGGCGCTAGGACACTCGGCCTTCAGTAGTTGCAGCACATGGGCCCAGTAGTTGCGGCTCCCGGGCTCTAAAGCACAGATTCGGTATAGTTATGGTGCACAAGCTTTGTTGTCCTGGGGCACATGGGATCTGCTTGGTCCAGGGATTGAAACTGTGCAACCTGCATTGGCAGGTGGATTCTTTACCACTGAGCCACCAGGGATGCCCTCTCTCTGTTTTTGAAGCAGTCAGACGTGTTAGTTATTCTGTATTTGTTGGTTCTAAGACAGATCACGGTTTTATGGGGCTTGAAGCATGTGCAGAATGGGGGACTGAAACCATAGATACAGACAAGCTGGTGCCACCCTGACGGGACTTGGATGGAGCCTGGGACTATAGGATGGCCTAGAACTTAAGCTTCATTAGTTTCAGGGTAAATCTGGTTGGCTTATTTATTTTTTTCCTTTCCTATTTGTCATTTTTTCTAATCTTAGCAGTAATGTAATTCACTGTAGGAAATTTAGAAAATACAGATGGGCCAAGAAAACAAAAAACAAAACCCTTCCCTAATTCCATCACTCTCAAATAGCCACTGTTGAGAATTTACTGTGCACGAGGTGTTTTGAGCCCAGGATGTGCTATTTTTTGCATTTCAATGCTTCCTGACCCTGCCTGGGTCTTCGCAGTGGATGGTACATCGACATTTGTCAGCATCCTGCTTCTTCTCCTGGGATGTCCTAAAGTTGTTGGCATCTTAAATGTGCCGGAGTAAGGGGCTTATTATTGCATGTGTGCTGAAGTCTGTTAGTGCCCCTGAGGTTGGAGATGATGGGGACCAGAAGCAGTGGGGCAGGGGTGATAGGCTGGGGATAGTGCCCCCTCCTTCCTGTCCTCTGCACGTCTGACCTCTACTCTGCCCCTCCCATGATGCGGAGATCAGCGCACCCTACCTCTCGGGGTTATCAGAAAGCAGAATAAAACTCTTGGGACACTAGCCTCATGTGTGTGCTTGGCAGTTGACCAGTTCTGATGATCTACAGCTTATTCGTTCATTATTTCTTCAGATATTCTCTGTGCCTCTTCCCTCACCTGTGCTTCTGAGATCCGTCAAATGTGTATGCAGAGCATGGTGGTGGCACCTTGCAGGTCTCTGAGGCTCTGTTCAGTTTTTTGCTTTTTGTTTCTTAGACTGAGCAATTTTTTTTTTTTTTTTTAACTTTTTGGCCACACCATGTGGCATGTAGGATCCTAGTTCTCTGACCAGGGATTGAACTTGTACCCACTGCAGTGGAAGCTCAGAGTCCTAACCACTGGACCACCAGGGAAGTCCCAGACTGGGCAGTCTTAAAACCTTCAGGTTCATTTATTCTTTCCTCTTTCTGCTAAAATCTGCTTTTGAGCCCCTAAAGAGAATTTTTCATTTTAGTTAGTATACTTTTCAGTTTCAGAACTTCTATTATTTTTCTTCTTTAATTTCTGTCTCTTTATTGTATTCTCTATTTGGTGAGACAGTCTCTTGCTTTCCTGTGGTTCTTTAGTCATGGTTTCCTTTAGCCTTTAATACCTAAGCTTATGCAAAGTCTGTGTCCAGTAGATCCAATATTTGTGCTTCCTCAGAGATGGTTTCTTTTGATTGCTTTTTCTTCCTGTATTGGGTTATATCTTCCTGTTTCTTTCAGTGCCTTGTTTGTTGTTGTTGTTGTTTTCATTGAAAAATGGGCATTTTGCATATTATTATTATGTCATTAACCCTGGAAACCATATTCTCCCTTCCCTCCAGGCTTTGCTGTTGCTCCTTGGAGTTGTTCTTTGTTGGTCATTTTTCTGAGATAATTTTGTGAAGTTTGTATTTTTTGCTGTGTGTGCTGCTATACTGTCCGTTCTGAGAGCTTGATGGTCTGATAATGATGTTTCCTTACATGATTGCAACCAAAACAATGCCCCTGTCTTTGCCAAGGGGCTCTGTGTGCATGTTGTTGTTGTTCAGTCACTAAGTTGTGTCTGACTCTTTGTGACCCCGTGGACTGCAGCACGCCAGGCTTCCCTGTCCTCTTCTACTGGAGTTTACTCACACCTCATGTCCATTGTGTTGGTGATGCCATCCAACCCTCTCATTGCCTGTTGCCCTTTTCTCCTCCTGCCTTCAGTCTTTCCCAGTATCAAGGTCTTTTCCAATGAGTTGACTTTGCATCAGGTGGCCAAAGTATTGGACCTTCAGCTTCAACATTAGTTCTTCCAATGAATATTCAGGGTTGATTTCCTTTAGGATTGACAGTGTGCCTGTCGAGGCCTGTTCAAAATCATCCAGGTGACTAGTGTAGAGCTCAGGGTCAGCCAGAGGTGACAGCTTAGTGCCTTCTTGAGTCTTTTTTGATCATGGGTGCAGCTCTACGTGTGCATGAACTTTTAGGTTCCTAGGAATACTTCTGAACTTTTCAGAGCTCCTCTGGTTCCTCAGCCTTTCATCCTTAGCTTTCTGATTAGGGTATTGTTGGCCCAGACTGTTGTGTATTACCCCAGGCAATAGTGAATAAAACATTTGCCTGGAAATGTTTGCAGTGAATATCCCTGGGTAGGAACTTTAGCACTGGGAGAATTCCTAGTCAGATAAAATAAAAATAAGCCTTTTGATCTGGTCTTCCAGGGAGGCACCAGATGGATTAAAAGAAATAATGACATTTCTTTGTGAAAGAGGCCGGTTCTGCTTCCTCTGATACTATGACTGTGGGCTGTTATTTTCAAGGCTGCTGCTGAGGAGTGGGGGATGGGACTGTAGTAAAAATACTACACAAAGCTCACTGTTCCTACTGAGATTTAGATATTTTTCTTTGAGTAAACACTCCCTGTGTTGCTGTAAGCCTTTGATAGTTTTCAGAGTTCCTAAAAAGTTGATAATGACAGTTTTTGCAGTTTTTCCTTGTTTTTATTGAGAGGTAGAATTTTGCATCTTCTTAGTTTTTTTTTTCTTTTTTTTGCTGACATCATTCCTTTAAGATTTCCACCCCCGCCCCAATAATCTAGAAAAAATTTGTTGTTTCTGTTTAGTCACTAAGTCATGTCCGATTCTTTGCAATCTCATGGACTTCAGCACGCCAGGCTTTCCTGTCTTTCACCATCTCCCAGAGTTTGCTCAAATTCAAATTCATGTCCATTGAGTTGATGATGTCATCCAACCATCTCGTCCTCTGTCATCCCCTTCTCCTCCTGCCCTCAGTCTTTCTCAGCATCAGAATCTTTTCCAGTGAATTGGCTCTTCACATCAGGTGGTCAAAGTGTTGGAGCTTCAGCTTCAGAAAAGTTTATTTCACCACATTTAGGATTTTTGTAGAGTTTAGAAACATCCATGAAGTTTCTTTCATGCATGGATGGTAAAATTTTAGGGCATTTCAAGTTTTCTTGTACAGAGTTTAATCTTAAGATGCTTCTTTGCCCTTCTAGTAGTAAGAGCTGTGTGGCATTTTTTTATATGCAACTTTTAAACTTTATTTGGCCGCATGAGGTCTGAGTTGCAGCGTGCAGGCTTCTCTCTAGTGGTGCCACACAGGCTCAGTAGTTGTGGCACTCAGGCTTAGTTGCCTCATGGCATATGGGATCTTAATTCCCCAACGAGGGATCAAACCCATGTCCCCTGCATTGGAAGGTGGATTCTTAACCACTGGACCACCAGGGATGTCCCAGTGTGGCATGTTGTACAGTGGCAGAACCTCAGTCCCCAGGCTGCATCCCCCTGTGTGGGTGTGCTGGCATAGGGCAGCAGAGGGATCACTGTTTACCAGTTCTACTGGGAAGGGTAGCAGGAACCTAAGTATACCAACATGATGACAAATCATATCGATGTGCCCCAAACCATTTCAGCTTCTTCTTTGTTAGATTCCAAAAAGTCCATGAAAAATTTAATTTTACAAAATTTGCAAAAATGTTATGACTATGTGAATACCATGGGAAGCCAGGACCTTGTAAAGAGCCCACGTGAGTGAAGGGGTCTTGACGCTTACACTTCATTAGCTTCCTAGTAAATCTGCCTCAGGGTATTAATCATTGTTTTCGCTTCTATTTCCTGAATTTAACGAGTTTACATTTATTTTTATGTTATTTGCTGTGGGATTTCTTCTTCATTAAATTACCTATTTGTGTCCCTTGTTAATTTTCCTGTTGGGGGGTTTGCTTTTTTCTACCAATTTATAGGATCTGTATATAGTCTGGATACTTTTTTAAAAAAACCTTTTTTGTTATTTTTTGGCTGCCCCGCATGGCATGTGAGATCTTAGTTCCCTGACCAGGGATTGAACCCATGCCCCTGCTGTGGAAGCACAGAGTCTTAACCACTGGACCACCAGCGAAGTCCCTATTCTGGATACTTTTAAAGTAATATTATAAATATCTTCTCCTAGACTCTAGACTGTCACTTTTAATTTTGAGGTTTAAACTTTGATGTAGTTAAATACATAAACAGTTCCTTAAGTGATTTTTGTCTTATTGATGGGGAATACGTGTAAATCCATGGCTGATTCATATCAATGTATGACAAAACCTACTGAAATGTTGTGAAGTAATTAGCCTCCAACTAATAAAAAAAAAAAAAAAAAAAAAAAAGAAATATTTTAGCTCAGTTGGTAAAGAATCTGCCGGCAATGCAGGAGACCCCGGTTCGATTCCTGGGTCAGGAAGATCCCCTGGAGAAGGGATAGGCTACCCACTCCAGTATTCTTGGGCTTTCCTTGTGGCTCAGCAGGTAAAGAATCTTCCTGCAATGCAGGAGACCTGGGTTTGATCCCTGGGTTGGGGAGATTCCCTGGATAAGGGAAAGGCTACCCACTCCAGTATTCTGGCCTGGAGAATTCCATGGATTGTATAGTCCATGGGGTAGCAAAGAGTTGGATATGACTGAATGACTTTCACTTTCACTTCCATATACTGTTACTATATAGAGAAATTCTCATAATTTCTTCTAAAAGTTAAACCTTTTTACACGCTCGTCTATGACCTATGTGTTTACTTTTATATATGGTGCATGTTTGTGTGCTTAGTCACTTCAGGCTTGTCTGACTCTCTGTGACACCATGGACTGTAGCCCACCAGGCTCCTCTGTCCATGGGATTTCCCAGGCAAGAATACTGGAGTGGGTTGCCATTTTCTTCTCCAGGGGATCTTCCCAACCCAGGGATCGAATCCTCGTCTCTAGTGTCTCCTGCACTGGCAGGCAGATTCTTTACCCTGAGCCACCTTGGAAGCCCCTAAAACAAAGGTACCAAGATGCTAAAAATAAAGGACAGAGATGTACAAGACAGGTCCAGCTCAAAAGCCATATTAAATCAAGGCAAGGGGGATCAAAACGAATGAGTAATTTTAAGGAAACAAAAGAAAATGCTGCAATGAAGATAAAAATGTCTTGATCCTTTACTAAAAATACAATCTCAAAACACATCAAATAAAAGCTGTGAGAAATTGACAAAAATCACAGTTTTCATCTCAAAGTTACTCATTTCTTTAGTTAATAGAGCATTGCTGTTGTTATTTCCATTTTTATAATTTTCACTCACTATTTGGTGTTTATTATTTCTGTGCATTTTTGTACTTATACTGCAAATGAAGGTTTCCTAAAATGATGGTTTTGTTTTGTATACTTTACATAAATGTTATCAAGCTGTTTTTTAAAAGTTTGGATTTTGATCCAAGGGTTAAGGCAAACTGTATAAAGATATGAAATAATTTAATAATATAAAAGGACATGTTAATAAGTATATACCAATATTCTATCGCATCAGGAAATATCCACTTAAGTACTGATGAACCATTTAAAACATTGATTACATTCTAGATCTCAAGGAAAACACCAGCTTATTATAAAATGTAGAAATTATGGTTCTATGACCACCATTCTGTAAAGCTAGAATAAAGGCATAGGTAAACTTCATTTTTAAAACGGCAAACAAATTAAAAAAAAAAAGGCAAACAAACAAAAATGAATAAATAAAAACAGCCACTAGGCCAAATAACCCTTGGATCAAAGTCCAAACTTTTAAAAAATGGCTTGATAACATTTATGTAAAGTATACAAAACAAAACCATCATTTTAGGAAACCTTCATTTGCAGTATGAGTATGAAAATGCACAGAAATAATAAATACCAAATAGTGAAAACTATAAAAATGAAAATAACAACAGCAATACTCTATACTATATGTGCTCACAGGACAATTTATAGCTTCAGTGCTATCATTAGTTAGGTAAAAAGAAATTTTTTTTAATTAATTTATTTGGTAGTGTTGGGTCTTAGTTATGGCATGCAGGATCTTTAGTTGTGGCATGTGGGATCTAGTTTGCTGATCAGGGATCATACCTGGTCCGCCTGCATTAGGAGTGCAGAGTCCCAGCCACTGGACCACCAGGAAAGTCCCAAGAAAAATTTTTACATAAATTGAACATGCCACTCTAGTAAACTTGTGGGGAAAAAAAAGCAATAAGCCACATCCAGATAAAAATAGAAGGAGAGAACAAAGATAAAATTGAATGTGAAAAATTTTATGAATAAATCTAACCATTCTTGGAAAAGATCAATAAGATAAAAAAAAATCATGTGATAAGAATAATCTTCCCCCACAGCAGAAAAGCAAAGAAAATGTTACTGAACAAGAAGGTAGGCGATGAAGAGATAAGCATTTAAACATAAGAAGTGTTTGTGCACCTCTAATGTATTTGAAAATCTTACTGAAATAGCTGTTTTTCTATGAAAAGATACCATCACATTTTCTAAAGAAGCAAAACCCAAAATGGACTAGTATTCAAGGAAGAAACAGAAAACTGTATTCAAGGAAATTTTTTACAAAATAACAACAGTGAGGGGAGATGTGTGCAGCTAGTTATTAAAATGTATTACTGGCACTTGAGGAAAACTAAATAGAGGTGGAAAGCTTGGGGGAAAACATTGCCTTTGGTAGGAAATGTTTTAAAGTATTTAGTAAGTGTTGAGTTTAACAAATCAATAGAAAAAAGTGAATATTCCAGTTGAGAAAATCAGGGGAAAAAAAAAAAGGTAATGGGTAAGCAGTTTTTAAAAAGAACAAATACAAATGGCCAGTAAACATAAGAAGTGTGATTTGATTCCTGATTTTAAAAAAGCCTCACTAGTATTTAACCAGAGAAACTGATGACAAGATGGCACTTCTGTTATTCAGGCAGCCTGGGCTTGGAAATAAGATATCAAGTTCACGTCATCCCTGGCAATCTCCAGCATGTGATTTGGGGCATCATGTGTGGCTTTAAATTTCCAAACCTTGGTTTTCTTATCCATAAAATAGGCATGATAATTCCTGACTGACTCTGAACTGTTGTGAGGGTTAAATGAGAAAATTTATGCAGAATTTTTTTTAATGCAGTGCTTGGATCATGATGAGCAGCTAATAAATATAGGCTGCGAGTGTTATGTTAGTATTGATGTATTTTGACTTTCAAATCAAAAAAAGACTTAAAGGATAATAAAACCCAGCTGGTGAAGGTGTCAAGAAATGAGCTTTTACACACCACCACTTGCTTGGATGTGCTCTCAGAGAATGTGGCCAATGTCTGACCTATTTGTCATTGTCATGACCCTTTCTGGTGATATTTTAGCCAGAATGCCTTCTGAAAATAAGAAGGGGTCAGCTAACCACTCCCCTTCCCAGAACAGATGTGAGCATAGACTTTTTGTCTTATGGTGGGAGGTCAACTTTACAACTTTACAAGCATATAATAAAGTACACAATATGCTTTTTCTTTCTTTCTTTTTTTTTTCACAATATGCTTTTTCAAATGATCACACCTATTATGTAAACCATCAGTTTCATTATTCTGAAGATAAAAAGAATTGCCAGTTTCAGTACAGAGCTAAAGTTGCATCTTGAACAGTGTAAAACTGCCTGAAACTTCTATGTGTGCTTTATATCTCTGGATTTCATACTGTTGCCCCTTGACATTTTGTAAGTTTACATTTGTTTTCATTTGCGCATCTGTCACATTCCCCAGATATGATTATCTTGTCTGTGAGTATTCCTTAATAGACTATTAGCTCATGGATAGATATTAATGTGGACAGGATACAGATTCCACCCCCCACTCCCCACCCCCCTTGGCAGGGCATCACTGAGAAGTGAAATCAGATGCCTGTTGCCATGGACCAGTCGTCTTTCCGCTGGGGCTGGTTTCCCTGGAGACGGGAGACATGCCTGTCCAGGTTGAACGGGTAACCAGGGGAGAGGACATCAGGACGGGCATCTTGTGTCTCAGGACTCCTGTCCTGTGATGGCCTCATGTCCCCTCTGGGGAATGCGGGGTCCCTTCTTTCTGCTCCCATGGTGTCTCTCTTGCCACCGGGTCTTGTTTTGCTCGGTATCTTGGTTCAGAGTTGACTGCTGTCCACAGAGCTGAGAGTGTCCATGTCTGGGGCTGCAGGAGGTGGTCACAGGAGCCAAGAGGGGGCGTCTTCCAGCAGCACGGTCATCACAGAGCCCAGTCTGTATGGAAGGAAGAGCCTGGTGTGTGGCTATCTTGCTCAACTCGGTGGTGGTCGCAGCAAACACAGAGCTTACAGGGTCCTGCACCTGCTGTGAGCCTGCACTGGTCCAGGAGCTGCATCCATCCCCATCTGGTCCTCAGGGCTGGGTCATTGTCAGCACTGTGCAGGTGACACAGGCCCCCAGACCATGCCTGTGGACCCCACCCCACCCTGCCTCTCTGTTTTTTTAAAAAATAATTTTATTTTATTTTTGGCTGTTCTGGGTCTTAGTTGTTGTGCAAGCTTTTGCAGGTTGTGGCAAGCGGTGGCTACTTCTAGTTGTGGTGCTTGGGCTTCTCATTGCAGTGGCTTCTCTTGTTGCCGAGTACGGGCTGTAGGGCACCCGGACTCATTAGCTGTGGCTCCCAGGCTCTAGAGCGTGGGCTCAAGCCCAGGAGCTGCAACTACTGAGCCCTGAGTTGAGAAAAATCCCCTGGAGAAGGGAATGACAACCCACTCCAGTATTCTTGCCTGGAGAATTCCATGGACAGAGGAGCCTGGCAGGCTACAGTCCATGCGGTCACAAAGAGTTGGACACAACTGAGCAACTAACACTTCTACTACTATGGGCTTAGTTGTTCCACAGCATGTGCGATCTTCCCAGACCAGGGATCCAACCTGTGTCTCCCGCATTGGCAGGCAGTCTTTAGCACTGAGCAACCAGGGGAGACCTCTCTGTTGTTTTTTAAAGATTATTTTCATTGTGGTGTAATTGACATGTAACATTGTATTAGTTTCAGGGGAACAGCATAATGATTCGATATTTCTATTGGTTGGGAAGTTTGATGTTCACCCCAAGTCTAGCTAACATCCATCAAGGAACATAGTCACTGTTTTTTTCTTGTGAAGAGAACTTTAACAATCTACTCTCTTAGCTAGTTTCAAATACACAACACAGTATTTCTAACTGTAGTCCCCATGCTGTACATTACATTCCCAGGACACTTATAACTGCAAGTTGTATCTGTCAACTCTATTCACTCATTTCACCAAACTTCCTCAACACCCACCTCTGTCAGCCACCAGTCTGTTCTCTGTATATATAAACTTGTTTTGTTGTTTGTTTGTTTTTTTTAATTCCACATATAAGATCATACAGAAGTTATCTTTCTCTGTCTGACTTGTTTCACTTAGCATAATACTTTCAGTGTCTATCCATGTTGTCACAAATGGCAAAATTTCATTCTTTTTAAACATGAATAATACTGAATAATTGAATTGACTATTGAATAATATTCACTGTATGTATGTGTGTTATATATTATGTATATATGTGTGTTTTTTCTTTATCCATTCATCCATGGATAGACACTTAGATTGGTTCCATGTCTTGGCTATTGTAAATAATGCTGCAGTGAACAAGGGGCTGCATATATATCTTTTCAAGTTAGTGTTTTTGTTTGCATATATACCCAAAAGTGGAGTTGCTGCATCATATGTTAATTCTATCTTTAATATTTTGAGCAACCTCCATACTGATTTCCAGAGTGTCTGCACCAATTTATATTCCCACCAACAGTCTCATTTTCTCCACATATATGCCAATACTTGTCATCTCTTGTCTATTTGGTGACAGCCGTTCTGACAGGTGTGAGGTGATATCTCACAGTAGTTTTGATTTGCATTTCCCTGATGATTAACAATCTTGAGCATCTTTCATGTGTCTTTTTGGTCATCTGTATTTCCTTTAGAAAAATGCCTATTCAGATACTCTGCCCACTTTAAAAATTGGATTGACTGGGGTTTTTTGGTATTGCTAAGTCCTGTCTGACTCTTTGTGACCCCATGGACTGTAACCCACCAGTCTTCTCTGTCTGTGGGATTTTCCAACAAGAATACTGGAGTAGATTGCCATTTCTTTCTCCATCCTTTTTTTTTTTTCTTTTAACACTTACATTTTCATGTTCACCCTGAGCACTGAAGGATATCTTTTAGTTTAGAGGTCAGGAAACCAAGGCCCACAGGTGGCTGTCTGCCTCCAGACATGTTTTACTTGGCTCTTGCAGTGTTAAGTGTTTATTTGCTAGCCCTTAAAACTTGAGACGGTTGAGTTCAGTTGCTCAATCGTGTCCGACTCTTTGCAACCCCGTGACTGCAGCACTCCAGGCTTCCCTGTCCATCACCAACTTCTGGAGCATGCTCAAACTCACATCCGTTGAGTTGGTGATGCCATCCAATCATCTCATCTTCTGTTGCCCCCTTCTCCTCCTGCCTTCAATCTTTCCCAGCATCAGTCTTTTCAGATGAGTCAGTTCTTTGCATCAGGACACTGAAGTATTGGAGTCTCAGCTTCAGCATCAGTCCTTCCAATGAATATTCAGGACTGTTTCCTTTAGGATTGACAGGTTTGATCTCCTTGCTATCCAAGGGACTCTTAAGAGTCTTCTCCAACACCATACTTCAAAAGCATCAATTCTTTGGCACTCAGCTTTCTTTATAGTCCAACTCTCACATCCATACATGACTGCTGAAAAAAACATAACTTTGACGAGACAGACCTTTGTTGGCAAAGTAATGTCTCTGCTTTTTAATATGCTGTCTAGAATAGTCATAGCTTTTCTTCCAAGTAGCAAGCGTCTTTTAATTTCTTTGCTGCAATCACCATCTGCAGTGATTTTGAAGTCCATGAAAATAAAGTCTGTCACTGTTTGCATTGTTTCTCCATTTATTTGCCGTGGAGTGATGGGACCGGATGCCATGATCTTCATTTTTTGAATGTTGAGTTTTAAGCCAAGTTTTTCACTTGCCTCTTTCACTTACATCAAGAGACTCTCTATTTCTTCTTCGCTTTCTGCCATAAGGGTAGTGTCATCTGTGTTATCTGAGGTTATTGGTATTACTCATGGCAATCTTGATTCCAGCTTGTGCTTCATCCAGCCCAGCATTTCGCATGATGTATTCTGCATGTATGTTGAATAAGCAGGGTGACAATATACAGCCTCGACATACTCCTTTCCCAATTTTGAACCAGTTTGTTGTTCCATGTCCAGTTCTCACTGTTGCTTCTTGACCTGCATACAGATTTCTCAGGAGGCTGGTAAGGTGGTCTGGTATTCCCATCTCTTGAAGAATTTCCCACAGTTTCTTGTGATCTACACAGTCAAAGGCTTTGGCATAATCAATAAAGCAGAAGTAGATTTTTTCTGGAACTCTCTTGTTTTTTCTATGATCCAATGGATGTTGGAAATTTGATCTCTGTTACCTCTGCTTTTCTAAATCCAGCTTGAACATCTGGAAGTTCACGGTTCATGTACTGTTGAAGCCTGGCTTGGAGAATTTTGAGCATTACTTTCCTAGCATGTGAGATGAATGCAATTGTGTGGTAGTTTGAACATTCTTTGTCATTGCCTTTCTTTGGGATTGGAGAAAACTGACCTTTTCCAGTCCTGTGGCCCCTGCTGAGTCTTCCAAATTTGCTGGCATATTGAGTGTAGCACTTTCACAGCATCATCTTTTAGGATTTGAAATAGCTCAACAGGAATTCCATCACCTCCACTAGCTTTGTTTGTAGTGATGATTCCTAAAGCCCACTTGACTTCACATTCCAGGATGTCTGGCTCTAGGTGAGTGATCACATTATCGTGGTTATCTGGGTCATTAAGATCTTTTTTGTATAGTTCTTCTGTGTATTCTTGTCATCTCTTCTTACTAGCTTCTGCTTCTGTTAGGTCCATACCATTTCTGTCCTTTATTGTGCCCATCTTTGCATGAAATGTTCCCTTGGTATCTCTAATTTTCTTGAAGAGATCTTCAGTCTTTCCCATTCTATTGTTTTCCTCTATTTCTTTGCATTGATAACTGAGGAAGGCTTTCTTGTCTCTCCTTGCTGTTGTTTGGAGCTTTGCATTTAAATGGATATATCTTTCCTTTTCTCCTTTGCCTTTTGCTTCTCTTCTTTTCTCAGCTATTTGTAAGGCCTCCTCAGACAACCATTATGCCTTTTTGCATTTCTTTTGTTGGGGATGGTTTTGATCACTGCCTCCTGTACAGTGTCACACACTTCCATCCATAGGTCTTCAGGTGCTATGTCTATCAGATATAATCCCTTGAATCTATTTGTCACTTCCACTGTATAATTGTAAGGGATTTGATTTAGGTCATACCTGAATGGCCTAGTGGTTTTCCGTACTTTCTTCAATTTAAGTGTGAATTTGGCAATAAGAAAGTTCATGATCTGAGCCACAGTGAGCTCCTGGTCTTGTTTTTGCTGACTGTATAGAGCTTCTCCATCTTTGGCTGCCAAGAATATAATCAATCTGATTTTGGTATTGACCATCTGGTGACATCCATGTGTAGAGTTTTCTCTTGTGTTGTTGGAAGAGGGTGTTTGCTATGAACAGTGCATTCTCTTGGCAAAACTGTTAGTCTTTGTCCTGCTTCATCTTGTATTCCAAGGCCAAACCTTGGTTTACTCCAGGTATCTCTTGACTTGCTACTTTTGCATTCCAGTCCCCTATGATGAAAAGGACATCTTTTTTGGGTGTTAATTCTAGAAGACCTTGTAGGTCTTCATAGAACCATTCAATTTCAGCTTCTTCAACGTTGCTGGTTGGGACATAGACTTGAATTACTCTGATACTGAATGGTTTGCCTTGGAAACAACAGAGATCATTCTGTCATTTTTGAGATTGCACCCAAGTACTGAATTTCAGACTCTTTTGTTGACTGTGAGGGCTACTCCATTTATTCAAAGGGATTCTTGCCCACAGTAGGAGATATAATGGTCACCTGAGTTAAATTCGCCCATTCCAGTCCGTTTTAGTTCACTGGTTACTAAAATGTCGATGTTCAGTCTTGCCATCTCCTGTTTGACCACTTCTAATTTGCCTTGATTCATGGACCTAACATTCCAGGTTCCTATATAATATTGCTCTTCATAGCATCAGACTTTACTTCCATCACCAGTCATATCCACAACTGGGCACTGTTTTTACTTTGGCCCCATCTCTTCATTCTTTCTGGACCTATTTCTTCACTCTTCTCCAGTAGCATATTGGGCACCTACTGACCTGGTGAGTTCATCTTTCAGTGTCATATCTTTTTGCCTTTTCATACTGATCATGGTTCTCAAGGCAAGAATACTGAAGTGGTTTGCCCTTCACTTCTTCAGTGGACCACGTTTTGTTAAAACTCTACACCATGGTCTGTTCATCTTGGGTGGCCCTACATGGCATGGCTCATAGTTTCATTGAGTTAGACAAGGCTGTGGTCCATGTGATCAATTTGATTAGTTTTCTGTGGTTGTGGTTTTCATTCTGTCTGCCCTTTGATGGATAAGAGGCTTATGGAAGCTACCTGATGGGTGAGACTGATTGTGGGGGAAACTGGGGCTTGTTCTGATGGGCGGGGCCATGCTCAGTAAATCTTTAATCCAATTTTCTGTTGATGGGTGGGGCTGTGTTCTCTCCCTGTTGTTTGACCTGAGACCAAACTATGGTGGAGGTAGTGAAGATAATGGCGACCCCCTTCAAAAGGTTTCGGGCATGCACTGCGGCACTCAGTGCCCCCAACCCTGCAGCAGGCCACTGCCGACCTATGCCTCCACCAGAGACTGGTGGACACTCACAGGCCAGTCTGGGTCAGTCTCTTGTGATCACTGCTCCTTTTTCTTGGGTTCTGATGCACATAGGGTTTTGTTTGTGCCCTCCAAGAGTCTGTTTCCCCAGTCCTGTGTAAGTTCTGTAATCAATCCCACTGGCCTCCAAAGTCAAATTCTCTGGGCGTTCTCAGTCCCTTTGCCAGATCCCAGGTTTGGAAATCTGTTGTGGGTCCTAGAACTTTCTTAACAGTGAAAGAATTTCTTTGGTATAATTAATTGTTCTGCAGTTTTTGGGTCGTCTGCTCAGCAGCTCTATGGTGAGGTTAATGGCGACCTCCAAGAGGGCTTATGCCACAGGCTGTGTGACCAGGTAGCTGCATCCAGAGTCCCTGCCCCTGTGGTAGGCCACTGATGACTTGTACCTCTGCAGGAGACTCAAATACAGGTCTGGCTCAGTTTCTGTGGGGTCTCTGTGTCCTTGTGTGCACAAGATTTTGTTTGAGCCCTCCCAGCATCTCTGGCAGGTATGGGGTTTGATTCTAAATGCAATTTTGACACTCCTACCATCTTACTGGGGCTCCTCCTTTGCCCTTGGATGTGCAGTATCTTTTTTTGGTGGGATTCAACCTTCTCCTGTCGATGGTTATTCAGCAGCAAGTTGTAATTTTGGAGTTCTCGCACGAGAAGATGAGCACACGTGCTTCTACTCTGCCATCTTCTATAGATAATAAACTTGGGACAGTTCACAGTAAAATTCCAATGAAGGAATTGCTCAGCATCTTTGAGGGATTATCTCCTCTCTGACACCTGGAAAGCAGAGCCCCTTCTATGTGACCATGGCTGGCTGGTAGCTTCTGGGACTGCACAGGTGACTCCGTTAACTTGGTCTTCTGGTGGCCATCAGTGCATCGTGGCTTCTGGCAGTTTCTGGAGGGATTGAGAAGGAGGTGCATCTGGGCTTTAACATGATTGCCTGGCAGTATCACCTGTGCTGGGAGGGGTGGGCTGGGCTGGGCTGGGGGCCCCAGTGACAGAAATTTACCCCCCTGGCTTAGCCTGCAGGGGTGTGTGAGAGAGGGAGGTGGTCAGTTGAGGTGCAGTTCGCCCTGGAGTGAGCCCTGAGGACAAGACTGTCCTGGTCACAGGAAATGTGTATCTGGAGAACAGGACTTTCCGGCCCAGAACCGCTGTGCTCATGGCGAATTGGGTACCAGAAATGCAGCCAACATGGTGGTTGCGGCCTCCCCTTCCTCCTCAGTCAGCTTTGCTCTTCTCTGCCAGTGTTTATGAGCATGTTGTGATTTTCTGTGGTGTGTTTCTTAAGGGTTATTTAATTCGGCATCAATTGTTTGCTCTTGTCTTAGCCTCTTCTTTGTGATGTGAAGAAATCCATTCTACAGTTTCTAAAGCTGTATTGAACATACCTGCTACCAACCCCCTGCTGCTTGCTTGTAGAAAATCAGTGGTTTTCACTATTCTTTCTGAGTACTCAAGGGCACTGATTTTGGAAAAAGAAAGTAAGATACTCCCATGGTGGTAAAGACAATTCAAGTGAGGAGAGAAATACAGAGGGAGCAATTTTTCCAGGAGAACTCCTGCTGGCAGCTGGGGTCCCTGGAGGGGACCCTGCTGGTTTCCTCCTGGGAGATTTGAATGGAAGGCAGCCTTTGGGACTGGAAGATTTAAAAAAAAAATTTTAATTTTGTTAAAATACACATGGTTAGATAGCATCACCAATTCACTGGACATGAACTTGAACAAACTCTGGGAGATAGTGAAGGACAGGGAAACCTAGCGTGCTGCAGTCCATGGGGTTGCAAAGAGTTGGACACGACTGAGCGATGGAACAATAGCAACAAAATACACATAAGAAAAGTCTTCCCTCTTAACCATTTTTCAGTGTACGGTTCAGTGGCATTAAGTACGTTCACATTGCTCTGCAAACCTCACTGCCATCTGTCTTTCCCTCTTTTCATCTTGCAAAACTGCAACTCTGTCCCCATGAAATACTAACTCCCTACTTGCCCCTGCCTCAGCCCCTGGCACCCACCACCTAGTTTTTCTTTTCTTTTTTAATAAATTCTTGGTTGCATCGAGTGGCATATTGGATCTTAGTTCCCTGACTAGGGATTGAACCCACACCCTCTGCATTGGAAACATGGAGTCCTAACCACTGGACCACCAAGGATGTCCTGACACTGTTCCTTTCTGCCTTTAGGAATTTGACTCCTTCCCAGGTGGCTCAGTGGTAGAGTCCACCTGCCAGTTCAGAAGACCTGGGTATGATCCCTGGGTCAGGAAGATCCACTGGAAGAGGAAATGGCAGTCCACTCTAGTATTCTTGCCTGGGAAATCCCATGGACAGAGGAGCCTGGCAGGCTACAATGGGACATGATTGAGCTACTGCGCACACAAGCATGCACACGCAGGGACCTCGTAGAAGAGGAGTCACACAGTATTTGCCCTTCTGTGACTGGCTTATTTCACTTAGCATGATGTCCTCAAGGTTTTTCCATGTTGCAGTGGGTGTCAGGATTTTGGGGAAGGAGACTGTCAGGATGGGATGGGGGGAGGTTAACCATGGACACCCCCCGAATTCCTGTGTCAGCCTCATCCGGGCTTGATCCTTGGGGGAAGATATTTCCCAGCATTTGGTCAAGCAGGGTTGCTGAGATGGCCTTTGTGCAGGTCCTGTGAGAGGTATGACCTTAATCCAGAAGAAATTTTTTAAAAAATATTTATTTATTTGGCTGCACTTGGTCTTGGCTGTGACATGTGAACTCTTTTCGTTGTGGCATGGGATCCAGCTCCCCCACCAGGGATTGAACCCAGGCTCCCTGCACTGGGAGCTCAGAGTCCTAGCCACTGGACCACCAGGGAAGTCCCAGAAATTTTTTAAAAAATTGATATTTATACTTTTGGGGGCATAGCCTAACAGTTGCTAGAGTCCTGAACTAGCGTTATGTAAGAAAATCTTTACATGTTCAGCAGTTTTACACATGGTAGTGTATATGTTTCAGTGCTACTCTCTCAATTCATCCCACCTCTCCTTCCCCCGTCATCATTTAGCTGCAACTGTCATCCTGAAGAACTCATGATGTATAATCAAATATCCTTATTTTTTTGTTTGTTTGTTGATAATATTTATAATGAATCATAAAATTCAGATAACAAGGAATTACCGAGTGAGCATGCAATGAAAGTGTAACGAGGATTGCCTGGCTGTGGTTTAAACCAAATAAATATCAGTCATTCTTTCTCATGGCTGCTTCTGTCCTTATTGTTGTGGAATATTAGGTGTTTACAGTTCAGTTAAATCACGCCTCTGCAGAATGCAGGGTGCTGTCCATGGTATTTCTGACTTGGGAGTTCCTGGTGTCCTAGAGCCAACTATGGGGATCTCTGTTGTCAGGCCAGAGCCAAGTCTGATTTTGCACAGTGATCCTACTTTCCCAGCTCTGAGCTGGGGAAATCCCTTATTCCTCTTTTCACATCAGAGTCCTTCAAGTGGAGAATCCACTTCTGCATCCCGTTCCTTATGTGGCTTTTGTTCTACTTGCACATTCAAAGCCTTGTTACCCAGTTTTCATCTGGTGGTTTCTGGACATCTTGCCCTTCTGGACTTGCTAGGGTGGGATGTTGGCTGGTGACCATTCCCTCTGCGGCTCCCACCCATGTATCTCACTGCCTTCAGAGGGGCCAGTGGCCACCCAGAATCCCCCTCTTCCTTCCTTTGTCTGTGGTCTGCTTCTCGTGGCATTTATGAATGTTGGTATCAAAATGCAGAACATTTGTAACACTGATGAGTTCATCTGCTCACTTTAAAAGTTAGCATTCCAGACAGTTGAGATGATTTCACCTCAGAGTGAGGTCGCAGGCTGATGTCATAATCCTTGTGTTCTTGTCCTGAACCCGTCCTCTCTCCAGGTCAGGGCTTGGGTCCAGGACCCCCAACCACGCAGTGGGGTTTGCTCCGGCCACACACTAACCTCTTGCTGAAGCAAGGGCCCTCGTCTCTTTAGCATTCCTCTGATCCCCCCAGCTCATGACCTTATTAAAAGGGAAAGCGAGAAGGGTTTGTCCTGACACTCCACTCCTGAGCACTCCTGAGCCTTCTGCTGGATAATCCCCTCTCGTCTGTCCATGATTGACACCCGGCTTATTGGCATGCGGCTTCCTCAATTTGCTTTTCTTTTCATCTCCGCTGCTCCCCATTATGTTCTAAAATTAATATTAAAAAATCCATCTAGTGCACAACAGAGTTCAAGTCAGACAGCACTGACAGGCTGATAATGAAAACAGCTGCCCCTCCTGCCCTGGGCATGCACACCCCAGCCCCAGGGAGCCCCAGGGTCTCTTCCTTGTCTGCTTTTATTCCAGTTTTATGGGGGGAAAAGGACACTTGTTATTATTTTTATTGTGGTAAAATAGCCATAACATGAAACTCACCATCTTAACCATTTTTAAGTGTATACAGCTCAGTGGCATTAAGTACATTCACATTGTTTGATGGATGTAGAGATGATCATACCAAGGAAGTACGTCGGAGAAAGATACCATATGATATCACTTATATGTGGAATCTAAAACATGAGGTTTAAGAGGGAGAGGACATATGTATACCTATGGCTGATTCATGCTGATGGATGGCAGAAACCATCACAATATTGTAAAGTAATTATCCTCCAATTAAAAATAAAATAAAAAACACACAAAATAAAATATGACACAACCTATGTACAGAACAGAAACAGACACAGAGAACAGACTTGTTGCCAAGGGGGTGGGGAGGTGGAGGAGGGATGACTTGGGAGTTTAGGGTTAGCAGATGCAAACTTTTATCTATAGGATGGATAAACAACATGGTCCTACTGTATAGCACGTGGAACCATGTGGTAAACCATAATGGAAAAAAATATGAAACAATATAGGTGTATAACTGAATCACTTTGCTGTATAGCAGAAGTTAACACAACTTTGTGAATCAACTATACTTCAGTAAAACCCTCATAGCTCAGTTGGTAAAGAATCCACCTGTAATGCAGATTGAACCCAGGTTCAATTCCTGTGTCGGGAAGATCCACTGGAGAAGGGATAGGCTACCCACTCCAGTATTCTTGGGCTTCCCTTGTAGCTCAACTGGTAAAGAATCCACCTGCAATGCAGGAGACCTGGGTTCAACCCTGGGTTGGGAAGATCCCCTAGAGAAGGGAAGAGCTACCCACTCCAGTATTCTGGCCTGGAGAATTCCATAGGCTGTATAGTCCATAGGGTTGCAAAGAGTTGGACACGACTGAGCGACTTTCACTTTCACTTTTCGATAAAACTTTAAAAAAAAAAAAAAAACAATGTTCACATTGCTGCGCAATCATTACCTTTCCAAGTCTTTCTCATCTTGCAGAACTGACACGCTACACCCACTGTAAACATTCACTCCCCATCCTCCCCTCCCCCAGCCCCAGGGAACCACCACTGGACTTTCTCTATGAATTTGATGGCTCTGAGACCTCAACAAAGTGGGATCACACACTGTGAGTTATTTTTTTAATTATTTATTTTTAGATTGAAAGTTAATTACAATATTGTATTGGTTTTTGCCATACATCAACATCGATCAGCCATAGGCATACATATGTCCTCTCCCTCTTCAGCCAACCTCCCGTCTCCCACCCTTCTAGGTTGTCACATAGCAACGGTTTGATTTCCCTGAGTCATACAGCAAATTCCCACTGGCTATCTGTTTTACATATATTAGTGTATATGTTTCCATGCTACTCTCCCCATTCATCCCACCCTCTCCTTCTTAACCCCCTCCCCTGTCATGTCCGTAAGTCTTGTGTGGTCAGTGTGTTCCACGCAGCATGGTGTCCTGTGGTTCATCCATGCTTCGACACATCAGCATTTCCTTCCTCTTTAAGACTGAAAAATATTCCGTTGTGTGTATGTGGACCATGCTTTGTTTATCCGTTCATCTGTCGATGGACACTTGGGTTATTTCCACCCTTCAGCTATTGTGAATAAAATGCTGCTGTAGATGTGGGTGTTCAAGTCACTGCTTTCCCTTCTTTGGGGGTGTACCAGAACTGGGATTGTTGCATCACAGACAGTTACCATTTCTTCATTTTTATAACTGACCTTATCTTGTTCTCAGATTCATTGTCCACTGGGTACATGGACATGCATGCTCAAATCGTGTCCAACTCTTTGTGACCTCATGGACTGTAACCCTCCAGACTCCTCTGTTCATGGGGTTTCCCAGGCAAGAAAACTGGAGTGGGTTGCCATTTTCTTTTCCAGAGGCTCGTCCCGACTTGGGGATCAAACCCGCATCTCTTATGTCTTCTGCATTGCAGGCAGATTCTTTACCACTAGTGCCACCTGGGAAGACAAAGCAGTGTGGTGGAGCCTGAAAATATTACATAATTACCATATGATCCAGCAATTCCCACTCTGAATATAGACATAAAACAACAGAAAGTGAAGACTCAGATATTTATTTGCATAGCCATATTCATAGCAGTGTTATTCACAACAACAAAAAGAGAACATAACCCAAGTGTCCATCAGCAGATGAATGAATAAACAAAACTTTGTCTCACAAAACACGGAACGCTGTTTTCACCCTCTAAAAAGGAAGGAACTTCTGACACATGTTACAACCTGGATGAACCTTGAGAACACTATGTTGACAAATAAACCAATCAAAATGGATAAATACTGTACTATTCCACTTACACGAAATACCTAGAGGAGCCAAATTCAGAAACAAAAAGTAGAATAGTAGGTGTCAGGGGCCAGGGGAGGAGGGGGGTGGGAACTTGGTCTTTAATGGGGACAGACTTTCAGTTTTGCGTGATTAAAACAGTTCTGGAGGGACTTCCCTGGTGGTCCAGTGGTTAAGAATCCACCTGCCAATGCAAGGGACATGAGTTCAGTCCCTGGTCCTGGACAATCCCACATGCATCAGAGCAAGTAAGCCCATGTCCCACAACTACTGAACCTGTGCTCTAGAGCCTGTGCTCCACAACAAGAGAAATCCCCACAACGAGAAGCCCGAGCACCATTACTAGAGAGTAGTCCCCACTCACCACAGAGACAAGCCTGCATAGTAACAGAGACCCAGTACAACCAAAAATAAGTGAATGAATTAATTTTTAAAAAGATTCTGGAGATTATAGAGTGAATGGACTTAACACCCTGAACCATTACCTAAGAAAATGGTTAAGATGGTACATTTTATGTTATATGTACTTTACTACAATTAGAAAGAAAAACCCTATCAATTGATTAGTTAGTCCATTTGGGGTAAAATATTGGTATACTTTTTGGACTATCAAAAAATTTTTGGAGAACCAACTCATATTTTCTGATTTTTTGGGTATTGGTATAAGCCTTGACTTATAAACAGTCTCAACTATTACATGTGGCTAAGAAACTTAAGTGACAGCAGAGTTAAATAAAGTTGGCATTTATAAAATGAAGGGAGAGAAAGGGTAGTCGAGGTCTTCCGTGACAATATATTTATCTCAAAGATCACACGAACAAGGCAGTAAATTTACAAAATAGGATAGTGTCAGGCATGTCCAACATTCATGAAAACCGGCAAAAACACATTTCTTGCAATCAGCCTAGTGTTGTCAGTATAGTTACTGTCTTGAGAAAATCCCATTTGTAGAAAATAAGTGCTATAGAGCAAGGCACATAAAGTTGTAACTTGACAGGTTTTTCATTAAATGGAAGCTAGAAAGAGATGAGAAGATAACTGAAAAGCTGGCTAGCTTTACTTCTTGTCAATTTAGAGCTCCTAAGAAGACTAACCTCTCGGTTTTGTTCACCACCAAGTGCTTATTAATTAGGAGGGGGGGGCTGGTGACCTGGATGTTCATGTCTCTGCTGGTGGTCAGCCGGTATGTGTAGTTTTCCAGTGAGTGTTAAGAGTTGTTAGCTTACAAGAAGCCTGACAGTCTGTTTGTGATTGCTAAATTTCTCAAACATGTTAATAACTTGACTCTAGTTAGATGTGACAATTTAAGAATTGTAACTGACACATGGATACATTCCTGTTTTTGGAATTGAATGGCTAGTGTGAAACTATTGTCTTTAGGTATTTATACTTAGCATTAGAAAGTAGATCATTTTTTAACTTATGAAGGCTGGTCACATATTAACGTGCCTTTGATGGCATTTGTGCCAATAAGGGGAACTGATCTCTTCAGTCAGGGACTGGATTGCTAACTGTATTAACGGAAGACACTGCTCAGAGGTTGGGCTCCCCAGCACAGAGTATGGGCAGGGGGCCTGTCCTCTTCCTGGGCCAAACGTCTTGCTGCATAGGGGTGGGGCACTCACTGCACAAAGTCAGGTATCTGTGGAACCCCAGCTTCACTGCCCCTGGGCTTGCCACTCTGCCCATGTCACATTACCTGTCTGAATGCCGTTCTCTAGGGGACAGTAAATCCTTGGTCATTGTGATAATCCTCACATAATGAGGTAAGACTTCTAGCTTGATTAAAATACTGAACCTATGAAAACCTAAGAGGTGATTCTATCTGACAGTAACAGTGAGAAGTACCTAGTGAGGCTGGAAAACCTTGGTGCCCTGGGTTGTACACAGAGAGATTGTGGGGTTTGATGACTGACTGACAAAGGGACTTGGGATTTTTTCGTGTTGATTTCAGAGGACAGTGGCCTTGGGGTCCTCCCTCAAGTAAAGGTGACTGTCTCCACCTCTGGTCCTAGGTTTGTATCACTGTTCTTTTCTGACACCTTTGCTGTGACTTCCCTGATTTTCCGTACAGTCAGATTAGTTAGACTTTGTCCTCGTGTGCCCTGTGCATGTGTGCTCAGTGGTATCCAACTGTTTTTGACCCCAAAGACTGTAGCTCGCCAGACTCCTCTGTCCATGGGATTTCTCAGGCAAGAATGGGAGTTGGTTGCCATTTTCTCTTCCAGAGGATCTTCCCAATCTAAGGATCAAACCTGAGTCTCCTGCATCTCCTGCAGGCAGATTCTTTACCTCTGTGCCACCTGGGAAGCCTTGTATATAACATTATTTTGGCCCAAACTAAAACAGAACTCATGCAGCATTTGTTCAAGGTTTGCTAAAATAAAAATAGAAGTGACGAGTATCCCCCAACCCTCTAGATTCTAGTATATGAAAACAAGGTGCTGCATTTTCAGAAGGGAACACTGCTAAGTGTAAGTCAGGTCTTCACTGAGCATCATACACCACGGTAAGTTTCCCATGAATCGATTAGTTGGTAAGTGTCCCATGGACTCCTTTGTTCAGCCCATGAGTTGGGTTGGGAATGTGTGCTGGGCATGGGTGTGGCCAGGCGGTTCTGTAAATGGGCCCACTCAGGGGTCTGCATTAAAGGACCTCACGCATGTCTAGTGGTGGCCAATTGTAAGCTGGGGGCACATCAGAGGTCACTGGGCCATGTGGTCTCAGCCCACAGATGGGTTCCTTGGCAGGGTGGGGGGGGCCTGTGAGGGTAGTAAGAGGGCAAGGACCTGTATGCAGGTGCCTGTCAGGTCTCTCCATACCCTGTGCTTCGGCTTCGTTGGTCAAAGCAAGCCATAGTCAAGCAGTTCCAGGAGCGGACAAGGACTCCATCTTTTCATGGGAGGAGTGGCCAAGCAGTAGACTATTTTTGCAATCTGCTACTGGCACTCTTCCGAGCACTTCCCAAATGTTATATGTTAGTTATCTCCTGCTATGTAACAAATCATCCCTAGACCTAATAGCTGAAAACAACCAATGCTCGTATGTCACAGTTTCTGTGGGTCAGAATCTTGGCACAACTTGTCCAGGTCCTCTGGCCAGGGTCTCTTGGGGCTGCAGTGAAGGTATCAGCTGGGGCTTCATCATCTCATGGTGCTGCTGTGGGGACTGGGTTCCAGTCTCACTTGGAGGCTGAGGGTAGACTCCCAGTGCTCCCTGGGCAGGACCAGGAGACGGGTCACTGAGGGCCAGCACCCAAATTGTTTCCCACACACTGACCTCATGTAGTAAATGGACTCTCATTATCTTTCGTTTTCAATCAAGGAAATTAAGGCAAAGAGAGGGTCCCCCAGGTGGCAAGTGGAAGAGCTGGGGTCAGATGCCAGGCTGAAGGACCACGACACTCTGCTTGCCATGAAAGACGTATTAAAGGGGAAAATTGACACAGCTGACCACAAATGCATTAGCACCCTGTGTGCATCCAACACCATCATCAGAATTGGCAAGTCAGGATATAACACTGTCTACCTGCCAATCCATCCTTATTATACTAAAAGCAGCCGTAAATCAATAGGAAAACATTACCATCGGATGGAAAATGTCTGCAGCAGACGCTAGTCGGCAGGTCATTGAAGAAATAGGAAAGGCAAACAAACAGGGCTGAACCCCATGAGTAATCAGAGAAATGCAAATTGAAACAGTTCTCTTCTTCTTCCTCCACCCTCTCTTTTTCCCCTTCTTTTACACCCAACTGGTGAAAGGGCTTTCAAATATTTATCCTCAGTGTGGATAAGCACATAGGAGGACAAATACTGTCATACCCACTGGAGGAAATGTTGATGGCTGTTATCTTATGGAATACAAACATTTATACCCTTTGGTCAAGTCATCCGCTTTTGAAGGGTTTGTACTAAAATCAAGGATATCAGTAAAATGTGTATATGAGGTTACTCACTGTGGCTTTATTTTTCTTAGTTGGAAATTGGAAGCAACCTGAATCTCTAGCAGTAGCAGATGGTTTTGTTATTGTTCAGTCGCTAATTCCCGTCCGACTCTTTGTGACCCCATGGACTGCAGCGTGCCAGGCTTCTCTGTTCTTCACTATCTCCTGGAGTTAGCTCAAAGTCATGTCCACTGAGTCAGTGATGCCATTCAACCATCTCATCCTATCATCCCCCTTCTCCTCCTGCCCTCAATCTTTCCCAGCATCAGGGTCTTTTCCAATGAGTTGGCTCTTTATATCAGATGGCCAAAGTATTGGAGCTTCATCTGCAGCATCAGTTCTTCCAATGAATATTCAGGGTTGATTTCCTTTAGGATTGATTGGTTTGATCTCCTTGCTGTCCAAGGAACCATAAAGAGTCTTTCCTAGCACCACAGTTTGAAAACATCAATTCTTTGGTGCTCAGCTTTCTTTATAGTCCAGCTCTTACATCCATACATGACTACTGGAAAAACAATAGCTTTGACTATGTGGATCTTTGTTGGCAAAGTGATGTCTCTGCTTTTTAATACACTGTCTAGGTTTGTCAAAGCTTTCCTTTGAAGGGGCAAGCATCTTTTAATTTCATGGCTGCAGTTACTTGCATGGCTGCCGGATGGTTATAGTACCCATTTTTAAATTATATGCCCATTGATAGCGTATTTTCAAAAAATATTCAGTGGTGTAAGGAAATATTCATGTTATGTTAAATGAGCATAGCATGAGTCCTACTACAGTAAAATTCCAATTTTGCACAATGTAGGTATGCAGGGGGGAAAAACAGGCCTGAATGGAAACTGGTCAAAACACAGGCAGAGGTTATGTCCAGGGGGTGGGGGTGGTGATTGTTCAGTTGCTGAGTTGTGTCTGACTCTGGGACCCCATGGACTGCAGCATGCCAGGCTTCCCTATCCTTCACTAATGGTGCCTTAGTGCCTGGTCCTTGTTCTTATCCAGCTCATCCTTCAGTGACTGCAATGACCTCTCTCATCTCTTTTGAGCAATTTCCTAAGTGAACCATGTTTTTTTTTTTTTTGCCTGTTTGTTTTAAAATTTTTTACTTATTTATTTTTATGTTTGGTGCACAGGGTCTTCATTGCTGCACGTGGGCTTTTCTCTATTTGAGGCAAGTGGAAGCTACTCTCTAGTTGTGGTGTACGGGCTTCTCTTTGTGGTGGCTTCTTTTGTTGTAGAGGCTCTAGGGCATGGGGACTCAGTAGTTGTGGCACTTGGGCTTAGTTGCCCCGAGGCATGTGGGATTCTTTCTAACCAGGGATCAAACCGTTGTCCCCTGCATTGGCAGGTGGATTCTTATCCACTGAACCACCAGGGAAGCCTGAACCATGTTTATTTTAATGAAGGAAAGTCCCGCCAAATTTCCAGCAGGTCTTGTTGGATCTGGCAATCCTCGGGGTCAAATACCAGGTGCACGCATTCAGGGGTGGCACGGAGGGTCTACTGCCAAGCCAGCAGGGAAGGTGGGATCTGTGGGGACCCTCGGGGGCCCTGGCGGGACAAGGGGTTGGTATTCTTGGAGTTAAGTGTCCCTAAGTCATCATCTCAGAAAAACCCAGATTGTATTTGTGTATTTTGTGTTTTCACATTAGTTTTCCCAAACCTAATTTCAAACAAGGTAAGCTAGTAGCAGACAGAGAAAGTGAGATTAAATCTGATCCACCTGGTCAAGCCATCTCATTTTCAGTTTTCCAGAGGCAACACACCATTTATCATTGGAAAGAGTTTTCAGGAGCTTGCGTGTGAACTGTTTTGTTACAGACTTGGAAAAATAAAACTCTGTTCTTTTCATTCTTGTGATGAACATTGTCATTTATTGATGGTTCCTCTGATTACCTGTGAGCATCATGTGTAAGATTACATTGGTCAATGTCAATGCTCAATGCCAGGGCACTGGAGGAATGAGTACCTGGCACTTAGGGCACAGAACAGAATGGATTTTGTGACCTGGGCCGACTTTCCATCAGAGGTGCCCTGCTCAGTGCCCGGGTACCCACCCTGGGGTTCCTGTAGGAGGTGAATTCCATATTGGGAACACCCCTACATCAGGGCTGAAAGACTGACGGGTGCCACAAGGGCTCCTGAATGTCCACTGTGTGTCTTCACTCCAAGCCTCCACATCCATGAAGGATATTGTTTCCTCTCACTGTGCTGTTTTATGGAGGGCTTGTGTCTGGACTGAGAGATGATCCACATGTGGGCCAGGGCTTTTAAAAGCACACCTGGTGGCTTAAATTAGAAATGAAAGCATCTTGTGATCACTTCAGTAGCTCCTGCACCAAAACTGGGCTTCCCAGGTGGTACAATGGTAAAGAACTCGCCTACCAATGGAGGAGACGTGGGTTTGATCCCTGGGCTGGAAAGATTTCCCCAGAGGAGGAAGTGGCAACCTACTCCAGTATTCTTGCCTGGGAAATCTCATGGACAGAGGAACCTGTTGGGCTGTAGTCCATGGGGTTGCAAAGAGTCAGACATAACTGAGCAAGCATGCACGCATCAAAATTGGAGGAATACTGAGATTATTAGTATGGCTCATGTGCAAAGATGATACAGAAACTTGTGAAGCATTCCCTGTTTTTGTACACCTGAAACAATAATAATATTTTAGATCAACTATAACTCAGTAAAAGAAAGACAAGGAGAGGACCTTGCATTTATATTTATTAAAAGGAAAAACTAAATAATTGGAAGTTGCATTAGTCTCATTTTTTTTTAAAGAAACTAAAATGATCTTTAAGAACCTGGATATGAAAAAAAAAAAAAAAAGAACCTGGATATGTCTTGAACAGAATGGGAATCGGGTGGTAGCAAGAGGACCTTGGCCTGCCAGACTGTGAAGTCATGTGTTTGGTGAGGGTAGACACGTTTGCTGGGTAGTACCTGTGCTTAGACATGGTTTCACCTCAACCAGCCACAGAACAGCTTTTTTTCCTATGTGGAAATCTTTGATGGCATACTTGATTCTGTGTGCTTCAAAAGTTTTCTAATTTGTTGGATTTTTCTAATTTGTTGGATCATGGTCCCAACAATGAGATGTCACCTCACACCTGACAGAATGGCCATTGTCAAAAAGACTAGAAATAACAAGTGTTGGTGAGAATATGGAGAAATGGGAACCCTTGTGCACTGTTGGTGGGAATGTAAGTTGGTGTAGCCACTATGGAGAACAGTATGGAGGTTTCTCAAAAGACTAAAAATAGAACCATATGATCCTACAGTCTTACTCCTGGGCATATATCTGGAGAAAACCATTTTTCAAAAGATACATACATCCCAATGTTCACTGTAGCACTATTCACAATAGCTAGGACATGTAAGCACCCTAGATGTCTATCGACAGAGGAATGGATAAAGAAGATGTGGGACATATATGCACAATGGAATATTACTCAGCCATTAAAAAGAATGGAGTTTTGCCATTTGTAACAACATGGATGGGTCAGAAGGGTATTCTACTTAGTGAAACAAGTCAGACAGAGAAAGACAAATGCTGTATGTTTTCACTAAAAAATAAAAAAGTGAATAAAAAATAATTAAATATGCTTTGACTTGTGTTTCCAATTACAAAAGAAGTTTATGCTTATTATAAGAATTTGTGGTTGGCAGAATAGTAACCACTCCCCACCAAAAATGTCCATGTCTTTTCCTGGGAATCTTTTAGGTTATGAGGCAAAGGGGATGTGGATGGAGTTAAAGTTTCTGATCAGCTGCCCTTGAGAAGAAAGATTGTTTCAGATTATCTGGCTGACCCCAGGGTCCTTCTAAGTGGAAGAGGGAGGCAGAAGGGGAGAGCTGGAAGGAGATGTGGCTGCAGTGAGGGGTCAGAGAGAGATGGCTTTGCAGATGGAAGAAGGGGCTGTGAGCCAAGGAGTGTGGGAAGAAGCTAGAAAAGGCGAGGAAATGGGTAGATCCCAGAGCCTCGAGATAGGTTGCAGCTCAAGTAGCACCTTGAGTCTAACCTCCTGAGACCCATGTCTAGCTTCTGACCCACAGAACTGTGAGATGACCCATTCATGTAGCTTTAAGATGAAACATTTGTATAGCTTTCAGCTGCTGACTTTGCAATAATTTATCACAACAGCCATAGAAAATGAGGACAGACATGAAACAACATGAACCAAAAGAAAAGGCTGATCCTACCCTCTCCCATCTCATGGTCCCACTAAGGACCCAGGCTCCTCCTCCTCTCTGCTTGCCGCCTTTAGCATCTGGCTATGCCCCCACGCTTATGGTCTCAGGCTTACAGCAGGGTGACCTCCTAAACACTGAAGAACATAACATGAAAAGTCCATTTCTGGCCTTGTTTTTGCAGCTTCGGGCTTTCTTCTGGTTCTCAGGGTCATTGTTTAGTTCTTTTGCTTGTTGCCTGCATGAATATAAATCGTATGCTTACACTGCTCTTTTTGATATATTGCTTTTAAAAATAAAGTGGACTTGAAGCACACAAAATAGGTCCAACCCTAATCCTTTTATTCATACACACTCCCTCACCATACTGTGCCTGACCAACATTATTAAATTAGTTATTATTTTTAGAAACGTAAGATGTACTTATAAAACCCACCTCTTCAATCACAATGGGCCCTCACAATAACCTACGTTTAACCTGCCCCCCTGCTTCTCCCACTCAAGTTAACCCACCTCTTGAATCTTATCTCATTCACTCACATCCCTTTTTATAGAGTCTTATTGTATCTATATATCCTGAAAAATCTGCTTTTACTTTGTCATTTTTACCTTTAAAAAGAGAGTACCCCTCTGTCTTTCACCTTCTGGGACTAACCTTTTCCCACTAAACTTGTTGTTTACTTGCTAAGTCATGTCCGATTCTTTTGCAACCCCATGGACTGTCCTATAGCCTGCCAGGCTCCTCTGTCCTTGGGAGTTCCCAGGCAAGAATACTGGAGTGAGTTGCCATTTCCTCCTCTAGGAGATCTTCCCGAACCAGAGATCAAACCCTCATCTCCTGCATTGGCAGGCAGCTTTTTTTTAAACACTGAGCCACCAGGGTAGCCCCTTCCACTGAATTGTTGTTGTTGTTGTTGAGTCACTCAGTCCTATCTGACTCTTTGCAACCCATGGACTGAAGCATGCTAGGCTTCCACTGAATAGTAATTTTGTTACAGTTCCTTCCTGGTGTGTGGAGCATGTAGTTACCTTTGACTGTGCTGTGAAAACATCACATGGTTTATTTGCTCCTCATGGATGGACATCTGAACTGTTTGCAGGTTGTTGCTGTTATGAACAGTTGAGAACATTCTCACACTGGTTTCCTGGTGCACATGTTCCAAATTTTCTTCTGGAGTATAAACCCAAGAGTCAGACTCTGGGCATAAGGTGTGTAGATGGATGATGCTATAGGTAATGCTCAACTGGTTCCCAGAGCAATCGCTCTGTTTGCAGCCTCTCTCCCTACCTCCCCCCGCCATCCTCCTACCTCTTGATCTTACAAAATCCATGCTCTCTCCAGCCCTGAGGATTGTCAGACTTCAAAGATTGTTCCTCAACGAGATGAGTGTAAAATGATTTTTGACCTGTGTTTTTCTAGTCACTCTGACTTTCACTATCTGTTCCTGTATCTGGTGACCACAGGGATGTGTGGACCTCCACCGTCCCTACAGGCCCCCTGCTCTGACCTCATGGTTTCTGTTGCCTGTTACTTTTATTTCTTCTTGTGATTGTTTTATGGCTTTAAATCACGTGTTTAAACTTCTCTAACGTGATGTGCTGTCTCGGCACAGGAGCTTGTGGGTGAGGGAGGAAATCCAGCCCCCATCACCTGTCTCTTTACCTCCCCGCTGCTGTCACCTGGGCCTTTGCTCTGAATAGTATTTCAGACTCTTGTGCTTGTCTATAAATAGATTTTAAAGTCTGAAGACTAACCAGCCTCATTTTTTGGAAAGTGATGTGTGCTTTTTATCCAATGCAGAACCAAACTCCAAGGTTGACTGTACCTTTGCCGCTCTAAGGAGGATTGTTCACGTGTCGGGGCAGAGCTCCTATGCACGTCACCCAACTGCCCCCAAGTCTAACATAGCATCTCACATAACCATGATGTGTTGTTGAAAAGTAAAAGTTAATATGGTGATATCAACTCATCTACAGACTTCATTTGGAGTCCACCAGTTTTCCCACTGATGACCTTCTTTGTTCCAGGGTCCAATCCCAGACACATGAGTCGTTTAATCATCATCTCTCTTCAGACACCTCTAATCTGGGGCAGTTCCTCAATCTTTCCTTGCTTCTCATGACCTTGATATTTTTGAAGGGTACCAGTCAGGTGTTTTGTAGATGTTCCCTCCACGTGGGTTTGTCTGATGTTTGCTTATCATCGGGATGGGATTATGAGCGGAGGGGAAAATGCCTCAGAGGCATCCTCTCGTTGCCTCTTATGATGCCATCAACACCTGACTTATCACTGGTGATATTAACTTTGATCACCTGGTCAAGGTAGTGCCTGCCTGGTTTCTCCACTGCAACATTGGCATCCTCCCCCTTCCACACTCTGGGGGCCATTATCCCCTCTTAAAGGTGAAAACACCAAGTTCAGCTTGTGATGGGATGGGCAGGTCTGCAGGGCTGCTCAGGTCCAGATCAGGGTTTGGTCCAGGTCCATGGTATCCAGCTCTGCTCCTAGAACTTCAGACTTTGACTTTCCAGGGCAGGGCCTCCATAGCCGTGTTTTTGACTTGCTGGCTAGGAGACTGTTTGGCTTTTCAATTTTGTACTGAATTCTTGTTGTCTTTTACGCCTTGTCCTTGCTTAAGTAAGCGGCACGTTCCTGAATGCCGAGACAGAGGCTCAAATGATGCCCGATGGCCTTGGCCATAGGGAGGGTTTTTAGCAGTGATATTCAGGGCTGGATGGAGGTGAGTTTTCAGTCACTTAGGAGGACACCACTTTTTTCACTCAAGATCCAAAGTCTTGGGGTGGACGCATGCTAAATCACTTCAGTCATGTCCGACTGTGCAACCTCATGGACTATATAGCCCACCAGGCTCCTCTACCCATGGGATTCTTCAGGCATGAATACTAGAGTGGGTTGCCATTCCCTTCTCCAGGGGATCTTCCCAACCCAGGGGTCAAACCCCTGTCTCCTGTATCTCTGACATTGGCAGGCGAGTTCTTTACCACTAGCGCCATCAAGATCTTGTGGGGAACTGTCTTATTTGAAAAAATATTCTGGGAATTCACGTTTTCGCTGCCAAACCAATGTGATTTGCATTTATTTTGGAAATCCAAGCACATTTTATCCACCCTACAGGCACTAATGAAGAGCTGATGAACCGCTGAGACACTGGTTCAAATAAATGATTACAGTCAGTGAGAGGAGTGCAAACGGGACCCTGATGAGAGATAATCGGAGTGAGTGGAAGGGATGATTTTATTAATTACCCATACTCTAAATGTAGCTCCAGAATTGTGAATAATAAAAGAAATTAGAGCTGGCACGTTTTGTAAAGTGCTCAGCTACTCTTAAAACAGGCTCCCTGATAGAGAAGACTTTGTAGGATATCCTTCGGCATTTAGTTATTTACTTTTTGTGTTTAGAACTGGTTACTCATCTCCTCTTGGAATCCAGGTAATCAGTTTCTTTTAATAATTTTAACACATTTAACTTTTATACTTTACCATGAGCTGCAAAAAGACTGCAGTTATGGTTTCTTTCTTAAATCTGGGCCTTTGACTCATGTGCTCAGGAAAGAAGGTATGATAGTCCCCCATAGGTGTCAGGCACTGAGAACTCATCATGAACTGAAAGAGACCCCAGGTCCTTCAGTGAGCTGATTCCCCAGTGGCTTCTTGTATGGATTGAAGATGCTAGGAAGTTACAGGACAAGCCAGGGACATCTTCCAGGGCTTCAGTTTGGGACAGTTAAGTAATATATTGTTCAGTCACTAAGTTGTGTCTGTCCCTTTGTGACCCAATGGACTGCAGCACATCAGTCTTCCCTGTCTTTCACTATCTCCTGGAGTTTGCTAAAACTCACATCCATTGAGTCAGTGATGCCATCCAACCATCTCATTCTCTGTCGCCCCCTACTCCTCCTGCCCTCAATCTTTCCCAGCATCAGGGTCTTTTCCAGCTCTTTGCGTCTGGTGGCCAAAGGATTGGAGCTTTAGCTTCAGCATCAGCCTTCCAATGAATATTCAGGGTTGATTTCCTTTAGAATTGGTAGGCTTGATCTCCTTGCTGTCCAGGGTACTCTCAAAAGTCTTCTCCAGCACCACAATGCAAAAGCATCAATTCTTCAGCACTCAGCTTTCTTTATAGTACAACTCTCACATCTATACATGACTGCTGAAAAAAACCATAGCTTTGCGTATATGGACCTTTGTCAGCAAAGTGAAGTCTCTGTTTTTAATACACTGTCTAAGTTTGTTATAGATTTTCTTCCAAGGAGCAAGCATCTTTTGATTTTATGGCTACAGTCACCGTCCGCAGTGATTTTGAAGCCAAAGAAAATAAAATCTGCCACTCTTTTCATTTTTTCACCATCTATTTGCCATGAAATAATGGGACCGGATGCCATGATCTTCATTTTTTGAATGTTGAGTTTTAAGCCAGCCTTTTCACTCTCCTCTTTCACATTCATCGAGAGGCTCTTTAGTTCTTCTTCGCTTTTTGCCATAAGGATGGTGTCATCTGCATATCTGAGGTTTTGATATTTCTCCTGGCAATCTTGATTCCAGCTTCTGCCTCATCCAGCCCGGCATTTCACATGCTGTACTCTGCATAGAAGTTAAATAAGCAGGGTGACAGCATATAGCCTCGACATACTCCTTTCCCAATTTTGAACCAGTCCTTTGTTCTATGTCTGATTCTAACTGTTCCTTCTTGACCTGCGTACAAGTTTCTCAGGAGGCAAGTAAGGTGGTCTGGTATTCTCGTCTCTTGAAGAATTTCCCACAGTTTGTTGTGATCCACACAGTCAAAGGTTTTAGCGTCGATGAAGTGGAAGTAGATTTTTTTTTTTTTTTTTTGGAATTCCCTTGCTTTTTCTGTGATCCAGCAGATGCTGACAATTCGATCTCTAGACCCTCTGCCTTTTCTAAATCCAGCTTGTACATCTGGAATTTCTTGGTTCATGTACTGTTGAAGCCTAGCTAGAAGGATTTTGAGCATTACCTTACTTAGTAGCATGTGAAATGAGTGCAACTGGATGGTAGTTTGAACATTCTTTGGCATTGCCTTCTCTAGGATTGGAATGAAAACTGACTTTTTCCAGTCCTGTAGCTGTTGCTGAGTTTTCCAAATTTGCTGGCATATTGAGTGCAACACTTTAACAGCATCATCTTTTAGGTTATGTCTGCATTTCCTCTCCTCCCTTAAGGCAGCTTGATCGGAACCAAAGGAGAATTTCTAAGAACTATCCTACAAAGATGCTTTGAAGGCTTGGATTATTTTTATCAGCCAAAAAGAAGAAAAACAAAAAGATGATATTGACAAGTATAAAAGTTAGGCAAGCAGCGCTGAAAACCGGCCCCCAGCACCATCCAGGCTGCACTGTCTTGGGATGATGTCTTCCACCTCTGCATGTTCCTGTGAGTCCAGAAAGATGTACCCAAATCTAGACCTGGCTGCATCTGTGGGGTTTTGAGGTGCTGGGGTGTCTTCCCTTGAAATTTTCATTATTCCTCTCTCTTCGAGGACTTAGAGTTGGCCAGTTCACTCCCACCCTGGAACCTTCGGTGGGGGCAGCGGGGCTACCGGCCTCTGAGCTCATGGATTTGCTGGCTTGAAAATACAGCGCTAGTGGATTATGCCTCCTGGCTTAGATTCCATAGACTCTCTGTTTTTAAAGATTGTGTTCAGTGATCTTTATTTTTCCCTGAAGAAATATCTTTGGCTTCTAAATTAGTTTTAATTCTTAAATTAGTATACAGTAAAATTGACTTCTCGGGCTTACAGTTCTATGAATGTTAACACTCTTGCATTTTACATGTGCTGGAATACAGACTCCTTCCATCACCCCAGAAAACACCCTCATGCTCACCCTGTAGAGACGAACCTCCCCCAGCCCCTGGATGCTGGCCACCACAGATCTGCTCTTCATCACTGTAGTTTTGTCTTTCACAGACAGTCAAGTAAATGGACCCAAACAGCATGTATGCTTTTGAGACTGGATTCATTTGCTCACCGTAGAGCCTTGGAAATTTATCCAGATTGTGTATGCATGTGTGCATGCTCAGTTGTGTCCAACTCTTTGTGACCCTGTGGACTGTAGCCCACTAGTCTCCTCTGTCCATGGGATTTTCCAGGCAAGAATACTGGAGTGGGTTGCCATGCCTTCCCCCAGGCCTTCTGCATAGGCGGTCCCCAGATTTTCCTGCGAAGACTTCCTTGTGTGTCTCAGGGGTCTTCCCCGGGGGACAAGCAGTAGAAGAGAAAGAAAACAGAGAGGCTTCTTCTGGGGATGGACTGCGGGGCTGCCTTCTAAGCCAGTTACAGGGAAACCCTCTCTCGATTTCATCAGGAGCCACATCATCAGAAAAGGAACCTTCTGGGAATGATCTTCTCCTAATTGGGAGAATGTGTTATTAACTATGCAATGGGAAAGAAGATTTATACCATTAAATAAATTGGCCTCTGGATCTGTGAGTGAACATGAGCAGAGAGAAATGAACTTCCCTATTCGCTCAGATGGTAAAGAATCTGCCTGCAATGGGGGAGACCCAGGTTCAATCCCTGGGTAGGGAAGATCCCCTGGAGAAGGGAATGGCAACCCACTCCAGTATTCTTGCCTGAAGAATCCCATGGACAGAGGAGGCTGATGGGCTACAGTCCATGGGGTCAGGAAGAATCAGACATGACTAAGCAACTAACACACACACAGGAGAGAGAATCATTGATACATTGTCACAGGCATTTAGCATCTCTATGGGCAAAGAGCTTTGATCATTGGTTCAAAAGCAAATGAACATCAGAAGGAAAGGAACAGCTGTGATCTTTTTGAGATGAATTAATATGCTAGATTCTGGTCACTCACTGCAGTGGACATGCACCCAAAGGCCCAGTTCACTGGGATAGGGAGATCCCCACCTGGATGCTGTTGGGGAGACACAGCCACTGGTGCTGAGGGGTCCCAGTGGTTGCCACACATAGGGTGCCACAACCCAGGGGCGCCTGGCCTGGGGAGCTGGGAAGCGACTGAGACTTGTTTATAACGTGGGTGGGGGGCAGGAGGCAGGAGGCCAGTGCTGCACCAGCAGTGGAGTGACCGATTCCAGGCCCACCGGCTGGGGTGCTTCTCCCAACAGCAAGGATTTCAGGGTCTGGGGGACCGTGGCTGGTGCTGGGGGTGCAGGAGAAGAGGGAAGATGAGGTTGGGGTGGAGCAGGCTCCCCCCAGGCCCCTGTAGGTGAAGCTGCTGTGCCCTTGCCAGCCCATTTGTGGAGGAGGGGCATGCTGTGGTGACCCCTGCAGCCTCGGTCAGCCGCTGGCCCCAGGGCTCACTGTGTGTGCCAGGGACTGAGTCCTGGCTCCAGTGGAGTTTACGGTTGTACGGGAGCAGGTCAGTTGGAGACCCCCTCACCCAGGTATGAGGAAGTGCAGTCGGGAGGATGATGTCACTGGAGCAGTCCCTCAGGGACAACTTTCTGGAGGAGGTGAGGGTTAAGGGGAGACCAGGGTAGCGAAGAGATGAGGGTGGAGCAAGGAGACCTTGGGGCAGAGCATCCCAAGCAGGACAGGTGAGCAGCTGAGAAGCAGAACAGGAACCCATGGGAGAGCCCGGCGCCAATGGCCTGCTCAGGGACTGGTCCGGCCAAGGGCAGGGGGAGCGGTGGGGAGGACCAGCGCCCAGGGCTGGAGGTGGGCTTTATCCTAATGGCAAAAAAATTCCAATTTCAGTTATAAATAGGAATGAATGTTCAGGAGTTATTTCGAGTTGACAGGAGTCTTTAATTTAGAATTAGGGTTGAGGCACTGAGAAAACATGTCACTAATTTCATATTTAACACAATCCTCTCTGCTCCTCACTTGAAGCTAGGTGCGCTTGGCGATGATACAGCTTATTACAGCCAGGGAGCCATTTCCGAGCAACAAAGGATGAAATCTCCTGCAATTTGTCACGGTCTGTCTAACTATCAGACTAGCCCGTTCACACTGAAAGAAAATGCAAACACACCACGATTCCATTATTCCAGACCTCCTCATCAGAGTGGTCTGTGTTCATTTCATTAACTTGAAGAATCGAAAGTGAGGATTCTTAGGCCTGGAGTGAGAGGAGAATGGATTGATCTTTGCTTCCACCTCCTACTCCTTGCCCTTATAAACATTGCAGTATAATTTTGTGTGTGTGTGAAAATAGGCTTATAAGATTTATTTTACTTTTTAATTTATTTACTGATTTTCCTCAGGCTGCAATGCCAAGGATTATAAGATTGTAGTCAAACTGATGAGTTTGCTGTTGCTTAGGTCTAAAAATAATGTTAGCAAAAATGGTTTATATATGTCAACAGGATTTGAGAGTCTGGGCGGGTGGGGATTCTGGCCCCATTCAGACAGCCCAGCTGGTTTGGGTGACCCCTCATTCTGCCCCTTTTCACTGGCCTCCTTCCCTCACCTCTTAGCCCCAATCATGGAGGTGCCCTCAGCCTGGTAGGATGTGGATATCACTGAGTCCTGTTGGCATCCTTTAGCTGGTTCCTTGCTGCCTTCTCAGGAAGCACAATTTCAGATCATTGCTGTCTGTCTGTCAGTGTCAATCACAAACTGCTTGATGTCCCTCCCACCAGCTCTTGTCAGAATCAGGACAGAAGGGAGAATGGGCTGAACCAATGAAGATGACATTTTTAAGGAGTTAAATGGGAAATAGAGTCTGGTGGCTCAGATGGTTAAAAAAATCTGTGTGCAGTGTGGGATACCTGGGTTTAGTCCCTGGATGGGGAAGATCCTATGGAGAAGAGAAATGGCAACCCACTCCAGTATTCTGGCCTGGAGAATCCCATGGACAGAAGAGCCTGGCAGGCAACAATCCATGGGGTCGCAAAGAGTTGGACATGACTGAGTGAATAAACACTAAACACAAATATAAAATCCCAGATTTAACATAGGATGCACAGACCCAAAAAGCAGACCTCCACAGAGAAAGCACAAAGGAGAGGAAACTGGGGTTTTGGCAGCTCACGTGAAAAGAGACCTGAGTGTATCTTTTGAGAGCAAGTGTGATGTGATCCAATGTGACCGACCACCTGACAAATCTTGGGTTCTTTCCATAATCCTGGTGCATCTCTGTGCAGTAGACGTTGTGGCGTGTGGTTCTGATGACCCATGACTCTATTTAAAACTTTTTATTTGGCAAGTGTTCAGGATGACTGACAGCTCCATTTTTGTGTTTCATGGTTCCTAAATGTGATGCTGTTTCTTGACATTTTCATTACGCTAACTTTTACATCAGCTGATGAATGACAGTCCAGGAAACTCCCACGTTATAAAATCTGTCAATTCTGGGTGCTATTTATAATAAATAGTGACACATTTGGAGTACGGGCATGGACTGAGAACCCTGGCTGTTTAAAAATTCTGTTTCCTAATAACATGTTTGAACAGTTCAGAAATTTTACTTTTTTCCTTTCGGTGAAAAAGCTTAAGAGAAATGGAAAAGTGAAGCTTTCAGAAATTATATTTTCTGAGTGTATGAGAGTCTAGCTGTTCAAAAGCCTAGTATGAAAGCTCTGAGAAGGAATGTGTAAGACTTTTGGTTTCATTGTGCAAAGGACTTCTAGTGACCCTGGAAATATCACAGCCCAGGTTTTTGGTTTGATTATTATTTTACTCCACTGACTCTTAAACGTGTCTTTTTTCTTATTTGATATTTCACTTATGAATTTTTATAAGTAGGTTAGTTAGGTGCATACTGCAGTATTTTATCTTAATAAATAGCCAGGGAGTATTCTGCTTGTGGGTTTCCCGGATGGGTCAGTGGTAAAGAATCCACCTGCCAATGCTGGAGACTTAAATTTGATCCCTGGTTCGGGAAGATCCCCTGGAGAAGGAAATGGCAACCCACTCCAATATTCTCGCCTGGAGAATCCCATGGACAGAGGAGCCTGGTGGGCTATCCATGGATTCGCAAACCATTGAACAAGACTGAGCAAATTCTTCTTGTATTATGATCAATTTGCTCATCACGGTTTTTCCCTTTTTCCGTGAAGAGGGCTCAGAGAGTCCTGAAAGAACTGACTCCTGTGACGAGGTAGTGACCCTAGTCTGGTACTTCTCACCATGTGTTCTGCTGGTTCTTGTTAAGCCTGCAGATTCCAGGGTGTGTGGGCAGCATGACGCCCCTGCCCCCACGATGTCTGTGTCTCGGTCCCTAGAACCCGTGGATGTGTTAACCTGCTGCGGCAAAAGAGGCTCTTCAGATGGGAGTAAGTTGTGGATTTAGAAATGGGGAGGTTTTCCTGGATTATCAGGGGTGGGGGCAATCTTACCACAAGGTCCTCAGAGGGGAAAGAGGGGGCAGAAGAGTCAGAGGAGGAGGGTGAGGGTGGGAACAGGGATCAGGGAGGGCAACCTCTGAGGCTGGACCAACCTTTCGTATGTACGCACGCAGCCCCACTGCCCCATTTTGAACTTCACGCCTCCAGGACTGTGCGGTGATGCGCTTGTGGGCTTTCAGCCTCTAAGTTGGTGGTAACAGGTTACAGTAGCTGGAGAAACTGCTCAACTGGGCCCCACCTAAGGAACACCCAGTTAGACGGCCTGAAGGCTGGATCTCAGGTGTTCCACCTTTCCATCCCCAGCCCCCCACTCTGGGATTCTCACGAATTGTGGTGTAGTTGAAGTCCTTTGTTGTTGTTGTTGTTGTTCAGTTACTTAGCCATGTCCAACTCTTCGTGACCCCATGGACTGCAACGTGCTAGACCTCCCTGTCCCCTACCATCTTCTGGAGTTTGCCCAGGTTCACGTCCATTGAGTTGATGATGCTGTCCAACCATCTCATCCTCTACTGCTCTCTTCTTCTTTTGTCTTCAATCTTTCCCAGCATCAGGGTCTTTTCCAATGAGTCGGCTTTCACGTTAAGTGGCCAATGTATTGGTGGCCTGGTTCTTGGCGTTTTTTTTTTTTGAAAGTTTGTTTATTTGAAAGTAGCTGTGGGAAAAGGATTTAGGCCTGGAAAGAATGGAAACTTTAGAAGAATCACAATTAACCTACACAGAGTGTTTACAGGGACATAGACACATTTTGAATAACGTAGCAGAAAAGTCGGATTTCCTTCCTTTTTTGAATTTATTTTTAATTGGAGGATAATTGCTTTACAATATTGTGTTGGTTTCTGCCAAACGTCAACATGAATCAGCCTTGGGTATACAGGAGTCCCCTCCTTCCCTCTTGACCCTCCCTCCCACCTCACACCCTATCTCACCCCTCTAGGCAGAGCACCGAGTTGAACTCCCTGTGTCACACAGCAAACTCCCACTGGCTGTGTATTTTACATATGGCAATGTGTATGTTTCAGGGCTACTCTCTCAATTTTTTCATACTCTCTCCTTCCTACTGTGTATCCACAAGTCTGTTCTCTTTGTCTGCATCTCCGTTGTGTGCATGCTAAGTCACTTCAGTTGTGTCTTACTCTTTGTGACCCCATGGACTGTGGCCTGCCAGGCTCCTCTGTCCATGGGATTCTCCAGGCAAGAATACTGGAGTGGATTGCCATGCCCTCCTCCAGGGGATCTTCCCAACCCAGGGATCGAATCCACATCGGTTATGTCTCCTCCACTGCAGGGTGATTCTTTACTACTAGCACCACCTGGGAAGCCCCTACTTCTCCATTCAATTCAGTTCAGTTGCTCAGTCATGTCCGACTCTTTGCAACCCCATGAACCGCAGCACGCCAGGCCTCCCTGTCCATCACCAACTCCTGGAGTCCATCCAAACCCATGTCCATTGCATCAGTGATGCCACCCAACCATCTCATCCTCTGTCGTCCCCTTCTCCTCCTGCCCTCAATCTTCCCCAGCATCAGGGTCTTTTCAAATGAGTCAGCTCTTCACATCAGGTGGCCAAAGTATTGGAGTTTCAGCTTCAACATCAGTCCTTCCAATGAATACCCAGGACTGATCTCCTTTAGGATGGACTGGTTGGATCTCCTTGAAGTCCAAGGGACTCTCAAGAGTCTTCTCCAACACCACACTTCAAAAGCATCAATTCTTCGGCGCTCAGCATTCTTTATAATCCAACTCTCACATCTATACATGACTACTGGCAAAACCATAGCCTTGACTAGACAGACCTTTGTTGACAAAGTAATGTCTCTGCTTTTTAATATGCTGTCTAGGTTGGTCATAACTTTCCTTCCGAGGAGTAAGTGTCTTTTAATTTCGTGGCTGCAATCACCATCTGCAGTGATTTTGGAGCCCCCCAAAATAAAGTCAGCCACTGTTTCCACTGTTTCACCATCTATTTGCCATGAAGTGATGGGACCGGATGCCATGATCTTAGTTTTCTGAATGTTGAGCTTTAAGCCAACTTTTTCATTCTTCTCTTTCACTTTCATCAAGAGGCTCTTTAGTTCTTCTTCACTTTCTGCCATAAGGGTGGTGTCATCTGCATATCTGAGGTTATTGATATTTCTCCCAGCAATCTTGATTCCAGCTTGTACTTCCTCCAGCCCAGCGTTTCTCATGATGTACTCTGCATAGAAGTTAAATAATCAGGGTGACAATATACAGCCTTGACGTATTGCTTTTCCTACTTGGAACCAGTCTGTTGTCCCATATCCAGTTCTAACTGTTGCTTCTTGACCTGCATACAGGTTTCTTAAGAGGCAGGTCAGGTGGTCTGGTATTCCCAATCTCTTTCAGAATTTTCCACAATTTATTGTCTCCATTGCTGCCCTATAAATAGATTCATCAGTACCAATCTTTCTAGATTCCATATATATGCGTTAATATATATTTGTTTTTCTCTTTTTGACTTACTTCACTCTGTATAAAGGCTTTAGGTTCATCCACCTCATCAGAACTGACTCAGATGTGTTCCTTTTTATGGCTGAGTAATATTCAATTGTATATGTGTCCCACATCTTTATCCATTCACCTGTTGATGGACATCTAGGTTGCTTTCATGTCCTAGCTATTGTAAATAGTGCTGCAATGAACAACCAAATGAATCACACAGGGTCCAAGAACAAGAACGAAGCCCCGCTGCATGTGAGTGTCCACCCTGCCTCCCTCTTGGGAGCCACGTGTCCACAGGTTTCTTCGGCCTCCCTGCCAGACTCACTCCCAAGGCAGGATGAGTCGCAGTGCTGGGGTTGGTCCCCACCTCAAGCTCTTCTCTGCTTCTGTGTCCTAGGCGTGGCCTCTCCTCCTGGCGTCACACTGACTGCTTGGTGCTCAGACGCAGGGCGTCTTGAAGTGCTTGTCAGTGTCAGAGTCATGTCGTGTGCTAACCTCTGGGGTTAGGATTTGGGCACACAGAGAAACAGAGACATGGAAGGAAAGCTCATCCTGGCTCTGACTCCTGGCCTCAGTGAGATCTGAGAGCAGGAACAGAGCACAGAAGAGGGTAAAATGCAGAATCTGTAGACATGACCTGACATGGTTCCTGTAAGCAGACCTGGATGAGAGAGTGAGACTGTGGAGAGTCCTTTGGGCTAAAGATGGGGGAGTTGGGAGGAAAGACCTGAGGGGCATGGCGAGTAGATGTCAAGCATTGGGTAGGCAGAGGGTAGGTGTTTCAGTTCTGATTTTTTCTGAATCTTAGCAATTAAAAAAAAAATCAAAGATAAGCATAAGGTAAGAAAAAAACACATTGATCCTAGAATCTAACCTTCAAGACCAATACAGCAGTAATTAACACACCATTGTAAATCAACTTAATTCAATAAACATAAATAAATAAATAAATAATAGGATAAAACCCTAAAAAACCCAGTGCTAGGAAGTGATGCAACAACATTAATCTCTTTTAGGGGGAATAAGTGGAGGAGGACATGGCAACCCACTCCAGTATTCTTGCCTGGAGAATCCCATGGACAGAGGAGCCTAGCGGGCTACAGTCCATGGGGCTGCAAAGTCAGACATGACTGAAGCGACTTAGCACGCATGCAGAGGGAATAAGATTTTTAAGCTTGGTGGCTCTAGGCTTTCTATATGTAAAATTTCCAAGCTCATTTTCATAAATTGGCAAATTATAGTTATTGTCAGAAATAGAATAGATTCACAGTCTTTGCCACATCTAAAAGAAGAAATTACTTGATGTGCATAAGCCAAATGGAAAAAGTTATCAATGAAAGATAAGTCAAGGGAAGCATTGGTAAAAATAATGCGGCAGGATGCAATTAAAGTACAGAATTAAGTTTGAATAGTTGTGGTGGTTTAATAAAATCTGGGAGGTTTGATAGAGTAGAACATCTTGCCTCTTGCATAGAACTTATGGGTATATGTGCCGCTGACATACACATGCTAGGTATATGTTTTCATATAGGTATTTTAAAATTTGAATAGCAAATAGATGTGTAATTTTCAAATGAGTAGAAAAAGGAAACAACAAACAAATAGAAAACTTGACCAAAATAGCAAAATTGTTAGTCACTCAGTCGTGTCTGAGTCTTTGTGACCCCATGGCCTGTGCCTGCCACGCTCCTCTGTCCATGGGATTCTCCACGCAAGGATACTGGAGTGGGTTGCTATTCCCTTCTCCAGGGGATCTTCCTGACCCAAGGATCGAACCTGAGTCTCCTGCATTGAGGCAGATTCTTCACTACCTGAGTCACCAGGGAAAAGAGGCATGAACATGCTAAAGGTTACATGCTCAGGGGTATAACCAGTATTTTAAATAACTGTAAATGAAGCATAACCTCTTAAAGTTGTGAATCACTGTGTTGTACACCTGAAATTAACATAATATTGTAACTCAAATATGCCTTAATAAAAAAGTTGATAGATCTTGTCTGGTGGGTTTTGATGGTAGAAATAGAATGTACAGTAGAATTAGAAGAACGAGACACTCTATCATTGGAGGATTAGTGTCCATGGATGTCCACGGTATATTTCTAAATGTAAAACTGTACTCTGAGCAAAGTCTTTATTAAAATAAAATAAAATGAACCTTGTGAATAGGAAAAAGCAAGGTAAATACACTTAAAGATTGTTGTTGGTTTCTCTCGATGTGGTAGTATGGGTGAATTTTATTTTCTCCTCTGTATAATTTTTCATGTTATGTAAATTCAGCAACATGAGTGTATGTTATTTATATAGTCAGAGAAAGGTTTTCAATTTTAAAAAAGCACTCTATCCTATCTCTTTCTGAGTTCCCACTGTAATCTCCTGTGCCAGCATTCCCTGCGTAGAGTATGCAGTGCAGAAACCGTTATGCCCAGTGTTAAATATGGATTTTGAATTAAAAAGAGAGTCCAAGGTCACATTTGGAGGAGGCCCAGTTATTCACAGTTGAACTGTTTCCTTTCCTGTGCTATATATTTTGTGTATATTGTTGTTGTTGATGTTGAGTCGCTCAGTCATGTCCGACTCTTTGTGACCCCATGGACTGCACCATACCATCTCTGCAGTCCTTCACCATCTCCTGCAGTTTGCTCAAACTCCTGTCCATTGAGTTGGTAATGCCATCCAACCATCTCATCCTCTATCATCCACTTCTCCTCCTGCCCTCAATCTTTCCCAGCATCAGAGTCTTTTTCCCAGTGAGTTGGCTCTTCACATCAGGTGGCCAGAGAATTGGAGCTTCTGCATCAGGCCTTCCACTGAATGTGCAGGGTAGATTTCCTTTAGGACTAACTGGTCAGTACCACTTGTCATTTTCAGAGAATCCAAGATTTGGCTGCAGTCAGTATTCATTCACCCCTTTCATCAGTCTTTATTCCTTCCAGTGTATCTGGCTTCCCTCAGGGTCATTTTCCTTTCCTTTTTGCTGGTGCAGCTTTGCTGGTGACAAATTCTGTTGGATTGTTAGAAGAAGTCTTAATTTCATCTTCATTTTTTGAAGGATGTTTTCTTGGTTATAGAATTCTACCTTGGCAGTTATTTTTTTTTCTGAACTTTAAAGGTGGTTTCCATAATTTCTGTTAGAAAATGACTTTCAGTCTTTTTGTTACTTCTTTGAAGATAATGTGTGTGTGTCAAAATACACCCTTTACTGCTTTTAAGATTTTCTCTTTTATGTAGTCTGTCTGTCTGTCTCTGTAGTAAGCCCGCTTGGCTGATTTGATATTTTGTTTGTTTTGGAAAATTCTCAGCCATTCTCTCTTCCACCCTATTCTTGTTTTCTCTTTCTGGGGCCTGAATCACAAATGTTAGGCCTTTTGTTATGTTCTACTTCCTCTATAATACTGTTCTTTTAACTTGTAATTTTATATCAGAGTATAGCTCATTAACAGTGTTTTGATAGTTTCAGGTGGACCGTAAAGTGACTCAGCCGTACATATACTTGTATCCATTCTTCCCCAAACTCCCCTCCCGTCCAGGCTGCCACATGACATTGAGCAGAGTTCCCTGTGCTGCACAGTAGGTCCTTGTTGATTATCCATTTAAAATACAGCAGCATGTGCATATTCATTCCAAACTCCCTGCTTTTTGTTTTAGTTTGGGTGTCTGTTTTAATCGACCTGTCTTCTAGTTGACTAGTCCCATCTTCCTGTTGTGTCTCATTTTCTGTCACACCCTTCTGTTGAGTTATCGATTTTAGATACTGTATTTTTTTTTTTTTTTTAGTTCCATTTAGTTCCATCAGACTGGAATTGCCTGGTGAAAGTCTTCTTCTCATTTATCATGCTCATCTTTTTCTCTGTTTTCTTGGGCATGGTAGCAGTTTTGAAGTTGGTTGGCTGACTTCCTTACCTGGTGGCCACCACCTTCAACCGTCCAGGCTCTGCTGCATCAAAGCTGGTCTGCAGCCCAGGTAAACCGCATCTTGTTCTGAGCACCGACCTTTTAGGGCTTCCAGACAAGAGTCTTTTGTGTTCTTCACAGCCCTCTGGGGTTTCCAGATTACAAATCTTTGTCTTCACTGTGCTTTCAGTAGCTCTTTGGTTAAGATTCATGTCTTTTGCCCTCGGAATTTGAAACCTGACCAGAGGGGAAAGCCAACCCTGTGCTGGACCCCAGGTCTCCTCCAGTCATGCCAGGGCTCCTGCTTGTGTCTGTAGGATGAAAGAAGCTGCGGAGGCTGGAATCCCTTCAGCAGGGAGGGTCTCTCCTTCCTGTGGCATCTCTGAATTTCATTGCTTGAAGCTGCTTCAAGGAGTTGATTTCCATAGTTTGTCTAGATTTCACGTTGTTTTGTTGTTTTTTTTTTTTTAACTTTATCTGGCTGTGCTGGGTCTTGGTTGCTGTGCTTGGGTGTTCTCTAGTTGTGGTGAGCAGGGGTTACTCTCTAGCTGATGTGCGGTCACTTCTCTTGTTATGGAGCACGGGCTCTGGAGTGCAGGCTCAGCATTTGTGGCACACGGGCTTAGTTGCTCCACAGCATGTGGGATCTTAGTTCCCAAAACAGGGATGGAACCCATGCCCCCTGCATTGGCAGGCGGATTCTTTACCACTGGACCACCAGGGAAGCCCTTCAGGCTGCTCTTGATGAGAACACTGACCCCTCTGTGCTGCCTGGACGTGGAAGACCTCTGCAAGTATGACTGCCTTTAGGGGCACCCCCTAACTGCCTCCGCCTGTTCACTGAGGACCTTCAAGTAGGCGAGATGTGACCTGCCAACACGAATTCTGAGTCATGGCACCTGGAAGACTGTGTTGGCGAGGATCCTGAGGTGGCGTCTGCTGGGAGCACTGCCATCTTAGATCAGTGTGGTCTCTCTGGTCATAGGGCAGGGGGTTGCCACCTGTTTGCCTTTCCTGTGTTAGCTGTACAATTCCACTTCACTACTTGATAGACCTTTAGACAAAGCCCTTAAAGAAAAGGAAAGCACCTTAAGTTAAATGCTGCTTTTTCTACACAGAGAGAGCTGATGAGTAGGAATTGTGAGATAAAACCTTAGGTGTTTCAAGTGCTGTTATTTTTTTGATAAAATAGTAGGCGCTCTGTGCATTTTTGGTTTGTATAGCACATAACTTAAACATTGCGGTAGACTCCATGCATAGTGTGTTGTTAAACTGTGTTTGCTGTAAATCCTGAAAAATTACCCCAATCATTATTCCAAAATGTTCTAAATTGCTTCTATTCTTGCAGTTGTTAGTATGCCACATATTATTCTGTTCTGATTTTTTGCTGAGCAAAACATAATTGCTTTTGTGGAATATAGCTCTGTTGATGCTGTAATCAAATATTAAAAATAGAACAGCAGAGTTTTGCAGAAAATACAATTAAAGAAACAGTGAGTGCATGTGTCTTTTTTACTCCTGTTCATAACTCTTCTTTTTAGACTAGAGCTGTTAGAGAAAATCAAATCTTGATATGAGATGATTTATATGGAAAATAGCCATGAGCTATATTTGCAAGATAATATATACTACTTATATATATTGCCCACATGGAAATTTCTTTGCTTTACTCAGATAACTGCATGTAGGCCTGGAAACTTAAAACAGTCTGACAGTCTTATTTCAGTGTGGAATAGTTTCTTTGGTAGAGGTTTTTTGTTTTTTTGTTGGAGTATAGTTGCTTTACAATGTTGTGTTAGTTCTGCTGCACAACAACATGAATCAGCTATGTGTATACATGTATGTATATATCACCTCCCTCTTGACCTACCCCCCACCCCCTGCCACCCATCCCACTTCTGTAGCTCCATCACAGAACGCTGAGCTGAGCTCCCTGTGTTATGCAGCAGCTTTCCACTAGCTATCTATTTTACACACGACAGTGTATTCATGTCAGTGCTACTCTCTCAATTCAGCCCACTGTCACCTTACCCCTCTGTCCACATGTCCGTTCTCTTTACATCTGTGCAAATAGGTTCATCAGTACCACTTCTCTCTCAACTCCATATATATGTGTTAATATATGACATTTGTTTTTCTCTTTCTGACTGACTTCACTCTGTTTGACTGTATCTAGGTCTATCCACACATCTTTACATGGCCCAATTTCATTCTTTTTATGGGTGAGAAATATTCTGTTGTATATATGTACCACATCTTCTCTATCTATTCCTCTGTCGATGGACATCTAGGTTGCTTCCATGTCCTGGCTATTGTAAATAGTGGTGCAGTGAACACTGGGGTATATGTGCCTTTTTGGATGATGTCTTTTTCTAGCACTTTCCAGGAGACCCACAAGGGAGAGAGGCCAGGAGAAGGGTTTTAAATGCAAAGAGAGAGTGAGAGTGAGTTATTGCTGGAAGGATGGTGTGTTGGGGAGCGGGGAGGGGATAGGGAGCTTGGGGGAGGGGATAAGGGAGCTCCTGTTGAAGGGTGGCTGTGGGGGTCTGGTGCGGGTCTGGTGGGGCAGCCTAGGCAAGAGAGTGTTCTGGAAAGGCAGGAATGGGACAATGAGTGTGGAAGGGGTTTCTCTGAACTTAGCGATCCCAAGTCCACTGCTGACCAGATGTGGGAGTTCTGAAGGAAGAGACGCAGGGCCAGTCACAGGAGGGGCGGTGACAGTGGGGATGGATGCTCAGTCACTCAGTTGTGTCCTACTCTTTGCGACCCCGTGGGCTATTGCCCACCAGACTCCTCTGTCCATGGGATTCTCCAGGCAAGAATACTGAGTAGGTTGCCATTCTGTCCTCCAGGGGATCTTCCTGACCCAGGGATGGAACCTGTGTTTCTCTTCTGCATTGGTAGGTGGGTTCTTTACCCACTGAGCCACCTGGGGATGGAAGGAGATGGCATCAGGGGTGTTGGCCCTCTTGGGATGTCACTGCATCTGCCCGGAGCTTTCCCTCCATTCCACCAGCACAGCACAGCTGGCCAAGTCCCCCAGCCTGTGCTTGGGATCCTTGAAGGGTCTAAACCCATGGGTGGGTGTCAGCCATGAATGAGGGCCAGGGGCCTTGGTGGGATCCCAGGGTCCCAGTGAGAGTGAGCTCAGCTGGACGGTCATCAGTGGGGGTGGTGCTCACATACACCCATGTGATGGTCAGCAGCACAAGGAGCACTTCTGGTGGCCTCTCACAGACTCCTAAGTCCCCTTGCCTCTTCTTCCCCCATCCTCACCAAGTTCCAGGACAGGAGACTCTCTTGGCCCCCAGGTCTCTGGTGCATCCTGAGTGGCGAGAAGGGCCAGGGCTGGCCCGAAGGCAGAGGGGCACCTGGAGGCATCCGCCCAGGTCCTAAGGAGGGCAGCCTGCAGGCCCCGCAGTGGACAGGTCTGGGCAGCAGAGGGTGCTGTGAGGGGCAATTGCGAGTGTCCAGGAAGTCAGAGATCCTGCAGGGTCCAGTCCACTGGCTGCAGAGGCAGGAGTTCCAAGAAGGGCCCATGCTCGGGGTGGGGTTGACTGAAAAGGATTTGGGAGCACAGCCTCTTGCCCTGGGAAAACCCAGGCCAAGGCACCTTGAAGGCACAGTACTAGGTTATGGAGTTTGCACAAATAGCATGTATGGTTTATAACATTAGCACAGTGGCCTTTATTCATAATCATCTGGAAACAGAGGAGCAATTTATCTGCCAGACAGGCTTGCGTCCTATTGTAATTCCAGTGGATTCAAAAGTTGATGTGAATCTGTGAATTCGCTTGCATAATTATATTCTGATAGCTTTTCATTACATGTAATGTGATTTTAATGGAATTAATGTTCTGTATCAACAAATACATTGTTTTTATTGTTGTGTAAAGAGGATAATCTGTTCTAAAAGAAGAGAATCAATATGATTTGTAAATGGTTCATGTTACTGTTCTTCAGTGCCTAAGTCGTGTCCAACTCTTTGCAACCTGGTGGACTGCAGCACACCAGGCTTCCCTGTCCTTCACCATCTCCTAGAGTTTGCTAAAACTCATATCCATTGAGTCAGTGATGCCATCTAACCATCTCACCCTCTGTCACCTCTTTCTCCTCCTGCCCTCAATCTTTCCCAGCATCAGGGTCTGATGGTTCATAAAATACTCTTTGCCAGACTAGGCAATGTAACTGCCCACTTGGTGTTTTCTTTCCCACTTGGGCTGAGAGAAACAAGGGGTCAGGAGGGTCAAGCATGCATTGGAAGTTGCATTTATGTCGTAAATTCTCATCATTCTTCATCACGGAGGGGTAGCCCACATGGAACTGCCCATGGCCACCTGGCTGACCCCTCACTTGGGAGACCAGGCCTTCCTGCTCTACACACACACCTGTGAGTCTGCGTTGGGCCCCCACACAGTGCTGGGATCCTGATTTCCTGCCCCCTTCACTCAGTCATAAGACCACAGAGACCTTGACATATCTTGTAATCAAAGGGCCCAAAAGTGTAAGTGCTGGACTTTGGCCCCACCCACTTGTCCGACCTGAGGAAGAGGACGTGGCAGGGGTTACCTCCCACTTACATGGGTGTACCCCGGCCCTCCACCACTGCCCCAAGAAGGCAGAAGCAGCCATGGTTAGCCTGAGTTTCAATAAAGTGTTTTCTGTCTTCTGTATAAAACATGGTTTTGAAATAACGTGGAGGGAGTTAGAATCCCACTTTCGGGAGATAATCACAGGTGTCTTGGGATTTGGTGCTGGCTTCTGTGTGTTTGCATGTCAGCATGTGTATTTATTTACTTAATAGAAGGGAAATTCATCCCCCTTCCCAACCATTGTGTAGCCTGCTTTTCCTTTTCTTCTTTTCCATTTATGTGCTGTGAAATTTTCTGAGTGGCACTAAATGTTCTTCCATAACGAGACTTAACAGCAACACTTGGGAAGGACCTGAAAGACAAGCAGTGCCCTCTTGCCAAAAACCCAGATTGGTTCCCATTTTCAGAATGAAAAATAATAGAGTGAGTGATTGAGTGAATGTCGCTCAGTTGTGTCCAACTCTTTGCGACCCCATGGACTGTAGCCCACCAGGCTCCTCTGTCCGTGGGATTCTCCAGGAAAGTATACTGAAGTGTGTTGCCATTTCCTCCTCCAGGGGATCTTCCTGACCCAGGGATTGAACCTGGGTCTCCCACATTGCAGGCAGATTCTTTACCATATGAACCACCAGGGAAGCCCAACTGTATGCAAAGCTTAAAATATTCCTGACATAATTCATGCGTAGGTTAAAATCATCGTCACCAGCAGTTACATACTTAAAAGCTGGCATCCTTTCTCCTCTTCCCTAATCCAGTTTCTCATCATTAGGTTTCTTGTCTTTCCTTCCATAGAATTGTTTCTGTATGTACCAGCATCCGCTCCTTTCTGTTTACACAAATGGGATTTGTTCTCTACCCATTGGGCTGTGTCTTGTCGGTTATTTATCTCTGACAGCATCTCACAACAGCATGCACGGAGCTACCTCAAATGTCATAATGCGTGTATTCATGTTATATATAAATATCAAGCTTTATTGAACTAGCCCTTTATATTAACCCACTGGTTACAGGTTTCTGCAGTGGCACATCTCCAGCATATGCTGCCAGAGCTAAATTGGGCTCCGTGGGCTAAATTGCCATCACTGAGCATGAGTATGTGCATTGTCTAGTTTGAGAGGTTTATGAAATTGCCCTAAGGGAGGCTACATCAAATTATACCAACATCCATAATGTTCAAGAGGAACTCTCCCCCACCCTCCATTCTGTCCTTGGCACCACTGGGTTCAATCAAACTTCACCAAAAATTATTGGCAGTCTGACTGATAAAAATGTTTATCTTTTGGCTTGCTCTGAAAAAAATCGGAGTAGCCTTAAGCATCCGTTTATATGTTTATTGTCCATTAAAAATGTGAATTTCCTATTCTGAATCCTTTGCCATTTTTTCCAGTTGAGTAGTTCCTTTTTCTTATTAATGTAACTGATCTCTTTGTGAACTGAGAAGCCCTTTGTTTACTGAGCATATTATAAAATATCATTGTGTAATTGTAATTGGTCTCCATGTGTAATTGGTCTCCAATTATATATTCTTCTTAAACCACAGAAATGACAGAAATGATATGGACCTAACAGAAATGGTATGAACCTAACAGAAGCAGAAGATATTAAGAAGAGGTGGCAAGAATACACAGAGGAACTATACAAAGAAGATCTTCACAACCCAGATAATCATGATGGGGTGATCGTTCACTCAGAGCCAGACATCCTGGAATGCGAAGTCAAGTGGGCCTTAGGAAGCATCACTACAAACAAAACTAGGGAGGTGATGGAATTCCTGTTGAGCTATTTCAAATCCTAAAAGATGATGCTCTGAAAGTGCTGCACTCACTATGCCAGCAAATTTGGAAAACTCAGCAGTGGCCACAGGACCGGAAAAGGTCAGTTTTCATTCCAATCCCAAAGAAAGGCAATGCCAAAGAAAGGCAATGCCAAAGAATGCTCAAACTACTGCACAATTGCACTCATCTCACACACTAGCAAAGTAATGCTCAAAATTCTCAAAGCCAAACTTCAACAGTACATGAACCGTGAACTTCCAGATGTTCAAGCTGGATTTAGAAAAGGCAGAGGAAGCAGAGATCAAACTGCCAACATCCGCTGTATCATAGAAAAAGCAAGAGAATGCTAGAAAAACATCTACTTCTGCCTTATTGACTATGCCAAAGCCTTTGACTGTGTGGATCACAACCAACTATGGAAAATTCTGAAAGAGATGGGAATACCAGACCAACTGACCTGCCTCCTGAGAAATCTGTATGCAGGTCAGGAAGCAACAGTTAGAACTGGACATGGAACAACAAACTGGTTCCAAATCAGGAAAGGAGTACGTCAAGGCTGTATATTGTCACCCTGATTATTTAACTTCTATGCAGAGGACATGAGAAATGCTGGGCTGGATGAAGCACAAGCTGGAATCAAGATTGCTGGGAGAAATATCAACAACCTCAGATACGCAGATGACACCACCCTTATGGCAGAAAGCGAAGAAGAAATAAAGAGTCTCTTAATGAAAGTAAAAGAGGAGAGTGAAAATGATGGCTTAAAGCTTAACATTCAGAAAACGAAGATCATGGCATCCGGTCCCATCACTTCATGGGAAATAGATGGGGAAGCAATGGAAACAGTGAGAGACTTTATTTTTGGGGGCTCCACAATCACTGCAGATGATGACTACAGCCATGGAATTAAAAGATGCTTACTCCTTGGAAGAGAAGTTATGACCAATCTAGGCAACCTATTGAAAAGCAGAAGCCTTACTTTACCAACAAAGGTCCATCTAATCAAAGCTATGGTTTCTCAAGTAGCCATGTATGGATGTAAGAGTTGGACTGTAAAGAAAGCTGAGTGCTGGAGAAATGATGCTTTTGAACTGTGGTGTTGGAGAAGACTCTTGAGAGTCCCTTGGACTGCAAGGAGATCCAACCAGTCCATCCTAAAGAATATCAGTCCTGAATATTCATTGGAAGGACTGATGCTGAAACTGAAACTCCAAATCTTTGTCCACCTGATGTGAAGAACTGACTCATTTGAAAAGACCTTGATGCTGGGAAAGATTGAAGGCGGGAGGAGAAGGGGACGACAGAGGATGAGATGGTTGGATGACATCACCGACTCAATGGACATGAGTTTGAGTAAACTCTGGGAATTGGTGATGGACAGGGCAGGGCCTGGTGTGCTGCGGTTCATGGGGTTGCAAAATGTTGGACATGACTGAGCAACTGAATTGAACTGAAACCACAGATATGTTGATTGGCTCTTGCCATGATGATGCTACATAAAGAAGCACCCGGAAGTCCATGGTTGGCATTAGCCTAGTTTCTTTTCTTTTTAAGGTTTTGCAGGTCAACCAGGGCCCCCACTTTGAGCTGGAGGATCCTGGTTGGGTTTAGGTCTGTGCTATTTTCGATGCACATGTTTAATAGCTGGCCAGCAGGGAAATTAGTCATTTGGAAAATAGCCTGAAAAAACTATTCAGAATGGAATACTGAGCAACACTGGTGTGGAAGAGGTGAAAGAAGAAGTAAGGGATTGGAGGATGAAGTAGGAAGGATCAGGGTGTGGCTGTCGGAGTCCCTGACAGAGAGAATGTAGAAGAGATGATATTTGAAGAGATGTTGGCTAAAAATCTCCAAACTAATGAGAAACATAAATGTACAGATTCAGAAGCATGTGCATGCATGCTCAGTCACTTCAGTAGTGCCTGATTCTTTGTGACCCCATGGACTGTAACCCACCAGGCTCCTCTCTCCTTGGAATTCTCCAGGCAAGAATACTGGAGTTGTTCGCCATCCCCTCCACCAGGGGATCTTCCCAACCCAGGGATCGAACCCACAGCTCTTGTTTCTTCTGCATTGGCAGGCGGGTTCTTTGCCACTACTCCACCTGGGAGGCACCTTCAGGACATAGTACATCTCAAAGAGGATTATAAAACAAAAACCGCATATATAGACATACCATGCAAAAACCTCAGGACCCCCAAGGGCAGGGAGACAGCTTTAAAAATCCTCAGAGAGTCAGAGCAGCAGTAGCTCTCAAGGACCAGCAGTGTGACAGCAGCCAACTCCTTGATGGCAACAGCGGAAGCCCGAAAGTCGAGTAACATCTTCAAACTCTTCACAGCAGAAACTGTCCAGCTAGGATTGTGTATCCGGCTAAACTATTTTCCAAGTATGAGGTCAAGTAAGAAATCTACAGATAAACCAAAAAAAAAAAAAAAAAGGATTTGCCACTAAAAGATCTGCACTAAATCAATTTATAAATTCAGGGTTCCTAACTGTTGGCAGAGCAGTCTCTGGAAGCCTTTGGAGCCCTTCTCAGAATGAGGGTTTTAAATTCATGAAATAAAATACATAGGATTACAGAATTTATTTAAAAATACTTTTAAATTATTTTAAGAAGTGTCATAGTAATATATGTGCTCATTTACTAACTAATCGCATAAGAAACTCTAGTACTAGGTCTAGTAACTACCCTAATTTCAGAGTAAATAGCACCAGTGAAGGCTGCATCTTATGGGCAGAGGCGAGACACGTGAATTTGATACCCTGGGGTGGTTCAAGTGGTAAAGAACCTGCCTGCCTATGCAGGAGATGCAAGAGACAAGGGTTCCATCCCTTGGTCAGGAAGATCCCCTGGAGAAGGGAATGGCTTATTCACACCAGTGTTCTTGCCTGGGAAATCCCATGGACAGAGGAGCCTGGTGGGCTACAGTCCATGGAGTCGCAGAGAGTCAGATAGGACTGCGCCTGCACGTGCATGCATGCATGCACGCACACACACACACACACAGAGGAGCTGATTTGCATCTAGGAGACACACATTGCGGCAGAACATGTGGTGTGTATCTCAGCTCTGATTTTCTTTTGACTTGTGAGTTATTTATAATATTTATATGATGCTACACATTTTTTCTTACACGGGGCAACTTTGTCATCGACTGACAGCTTTGCTTATTTGGTGGCTCACTGTTAAAGAACTCAGCTGCCAGTGCAGGGTGTGTAAGAGACACGGGTTCAATCCCTGGGTCAGGAAGATTCCTCTGGAGGCGGAAATGGCAACCCACTCCAGTATTCTTGCCTGGAGAATCCCATGGACAGAGGAGCCTGGCAGGCTACAGTCTATGGGATCGCAAAGAGTCAGACACAACTTAGCAATTGGGCACCCATGCTTGGGCAGCTCAGAATACTATCTGTACCCTTATTGCAACACGTCTTTCTCCAGACATGTGAATGATGGCTCTTTAGTGGTAAATCTGTATCACTTGTAGCTGTTGGGCAGCCAGCCATATGTTTTGTGAAATAGTTTAATTGGCTCTCAGGTCTGCATTCTGGAAGGACTTGCTTCACTACCTGAAATGTCACATTACCATTTGCCTCTGAACCCGATTGGAAGATCTGGAGGAAGTTCCTGATTTTAGGCAGCAAAGAAACTTTTTAGTCTTCCAGACAAAATGTAAAGGCCTCATTTATTCCCGGCTTCATGTCCCGGGTCAGCACCAGTCAAACAGGAGGACTTCTACTCTGAAGATACTGCTGCTTCTCATGGTCTCATCTCCCTTCTCATTACTCTCAACAGCAGAAAGTTCTTTCTAATTTTATCTCTCCTCTGTTATGCTGGGTGAGGAAGTGGAGAGGAGAGCCAGTTGGCGTCCGTCCTCACAGCACCTCGCAGGTGCTGGGAGAGTTAACCCTCCTCTCTGAGCAGCTTCATGTCTCTCATAGTTTCCTCGGCTTTGCTTTCACAGCTACTCAATTGTCTGTTCCTCTTCTCTGACCCTGTTCAGTGTCGCTGTAAACCGCAGACTGCTAATAAGAATCCTAGCAATTTAAATGGGACAGGGGTTACAGGAGGTGTGGTGGTTTCAGGCCAGCTAGATGCAGGATACTGTTCCTCACAGGAGTGGGATGAAGTAAACCTGCAAAAGTACTGAGATGGCAGAGCACCATCCTGCCTGTTACTGGGACTGAGCAAACAGTAGTTCAAGCTAAGACCAGCAGAGATATGGTTTCCTCCCCCCTTTGCACTCCCCCCATTGCCATGGGGATGGGAACAGCCATTCTCAGGGAGGGGGAGGCTAGCATCTGCTCTTGGAAAGTCTCCTCCCCACTCCAGTGTTCCCCCCGCCCTTATTAGAGCTGGTGCCAGTGTTTCTGTATCAGAGAGCAGAGACATCCACTCCTCCTGGGAGCAGACACGGAAGGAGAGGGGATGTTTAGGGAAAAAAGAGCATCCTACCCTGGATGTGTTTGTTTTTGTTGTTGTTCAGTTGCTCAGTCCTGTCTCACTTTTGCAGCCCCATGGACTACAGCACGCCAGGCTTCGCTGTCCTTCACCATCTCCCAGAGTTTGCTAAAACTCATGTTCATTGGATGTGTTAGTGTATTAGTAAGGTCGGGCTGGAGTAACAAAATACAGAAATAATGTCATTTGCAGCAATATGGATTGACGTGGAAATTGTCATACTGAGTGAAGTAAGTCAGACAAAGATAAATGTCATATGATCTCACTTATATGTAGAACAAAAAAAATAATGCAAATTAACTTATTTACACAGCAGAAACACACCTACAGATAGCAAAACCAAACTTTTTGTTACCAAAGAGGAAAAATCTGGTGGGGGGGGGGCACGTTGCTGGAGGAATAAATTAGGAGTTTGGGATTAATATGTATATACTACTATATATAAAATAGGGAATCAACAAGGACCTACTGGTAAAACACAGGGAACTCTACTCAATATACTGTAATAATCTATATAGGAAAAATTCTGAAAAAGAATGGATATTTGTATGTGTGTGTTTGTTAGTCGCTCAGTTGTGACTGAGTCTTTGTGACCCCATGGACTGTAGCTCCCAAGGTTCCTCTGTCCTTGGGATTCTCCAAGCAAGAATACTGGAGTGGGTTGCCTTTCCCTTCTCCAGGGGATCTCCCTGACCCATGGATTGAACCCGCATCTTTTACATCTGCCGGTATTGGCAGGCAGTTTCTTTACCCTCTGAGCCACTAGGGAAGTCCGGATATGTGTATATGTACAATTAAATCACTTTGTTGTATACCTGAAACTAACATAATATTGTAAATGAACTATGTTTCCTTGTTTTAGTCTCTTCAGTTGTGTCTGACTCTTTGTGACCCCATTGACTGTATCCTACCAGGCTCCTCAGTCCATGGGATTTCCCAGGCAATAATACTGTTGTGGGTTGCCATTTCCTTCTCCAAAATCAGCTATGCCCCAACATAAAACAAAGATTAAATAAAAAATATCATAGACCAGGTCAACTAAACAGAAATGTATTTTCCTGTAGTTCTGGAGGTGGGAAGTCTGTGATCAAGATACTGCTATGGTCAGGTTCTGTGGACGGCAGGCCCTTTTCTTGGTTTGTAGACAGTTCACTTCTCTGTGCCTCATGTGGCCTTTCCACGGTATGTACGTATGGAGAGAGATCCTTCCCTTCTCTTCGTATAATCCTGCTGTGCCATCATGAGGCCCCAGCCTAACCCTGATCACCTCCTGAAGGTCCTACCTCCAGGTACCAGCACCTTGTGGGTTAGGACTTGACCATATGGGTTTGGTGAGACACAGACATTCAGTCAATAATAATTCATTTTCTTCTGCAGAGCAAATTACCACAAACTTCACAACTTAACATGACACCCATTTATCATCTCACAGATCTCTAGGGTCAGGAGTCTGGACATGGCTTAGCAGGATCACCTGGCCAGGGTCCCACAAGGCTGCAGTCAGGGTGTTACCAGGGCAACATTATTTCAGGATGCTGTCCCTGGGGAGGGTCATGGGATAGCACACCTTACTTACACTCAAGGGGACGGCATTACACAAAGTCAGCATCTGCCTGCCTCACTCCATGTGGTGGTTTTATTCTTTGCCTTTGTATAGGGGCTTGGATCCATTCCTAATTATAGTATTAATAACATTCAGAAATGTAAATTATACTGACTAAGCCAAATTGTTCATGTTTGCTGGAAGTAAAATTATTTGAGTATATTTGTGAGAATGATAACTTCACTACGGGGACTTCTGGTTGTCCAGTGTCTAAGACTCAGTGCTTCAGATGCAGGAGGCCCAAGTTTGATCCCTGATTAGGAAACTAGACCCCACATGCCATAGCTAAGAGTTTGCATGCTGCAACAAAGACCCCCTTTACTGCAGCCATGACCTGGCACAGCCAAATAAATGAAAAAATGACTTCATGATGAAGATAGGAAAAGCTGAGAATTTTTACTGTGGCCTAAAATAAGTGCTGTTAATTTCCTTTGTGTTTAGAAACCTTTGCTCTTTGGAAGGCCGGTAACATCCTTGTTGTAAGTGGGCTAGTCACTGTAGAGATTTGATAGTTTCGGCAGCTTCATCTTAGAAGATGAAGGAGTTCTGTCTTCACATATCCGAGAGGTCTTGAGGGGTCTTGGGTGGTTGGAGAGTTCAGTGGGGCCCCTAGGTTCATTTGAATTCCTGGGCCCTTCCTGGGTGAGTAGGTATTGGGCCGTGTCTCAGAGGACAGGTGAGATTTCACCTATTAGAATGGGAAGGAGAAGGCAGAGCTTAAGTGGACATCTTCTGGGAGATGGTCGGAGAACATTCAGCCTCCCTCCAGGCTCAGTCTGGGCATAGTCAGTGTTGTCATGAAGGGCAGACAGAGGGTACTCTGGAGGTCCCATCCTGGGGGGAATGGTGGGGTCAGAGCCGGGCCCCCAGAGCTTGGTCATCATCTGAGGGAAGAGAAAGGGTGGGGCTGAGGCAGGGGGCCAGCAACAGGAGGGGAGTGCTGAGTGTGAAGGGGAGATAGCCCACAGGGGTTCCCTTTGAGAAATGCTGTGACTTTGGTGCCCACAATGACCAGGACAGGAGTGGAGGGTCCCTTTGGGCAGTGATTGTGGGGGATCAGGCACCAGACTATGTGGGATTATCTGGTCCAGCCAGGAAGGTGACGTGCACCTGGTGGAGACATCCAGCAAGGCTCCTGTGAGTGGGGGGCAGAGGTAGGTAAGTGGCGGAGTGCCCCCATCCAGGTGGGTGAATCCTGAAAGCCAGTGCAGGCAGAGGGGAGAGGTGTTGAGAGGAAGAGCAGACCCAGCCTCAGAACAGAGGGTCCTACCATGGCTAAGATGAGGATGGCGGGGTTGGCAGAAATGTGGACACTCCAGAGGAAGGTTGGAGGTGGAGATAAGAGGTCAGGGTCTGTGCTGTTGGGCATGGAGTGACAGTGAGTCTCAGCAGCGTGCCCTTAGGAGGAATGCCAGCTTAACCATCGGAACGTGACCTGGGGGAGTCGTGTGTCCATGGAGGAGGACGCATTGGGCACCAGAGCAGGTTCTGAGAGGTGGAGTGTGGGGCGAGAAGGGAAGTAAGCGGCTTCAGAAGCACGTGGAGAGGCGTGATGGAGACCTGGCCTGGGAGAGTCTGGGTTACAGCAGCCCGCAGTTCTGTGATGGAGGGGGCTGGGCTGGGGCATCACGGAATGAGGAGGTTCAGAGGTGGGAACACGGCTGTTGGTAATGTTTGCAGCATCGGCTGTGTGTGGAAGCAGCGTGTGCACTGCAGAGAGGAGGCAGATATGACAGGCTTGGGAGCAGCGCACGCTGAAGCTCTTTAGTTCATTCTTATCTGTGTGTGTGGTTAAGGTTTAATGTTTTTCATGTGAGACCACTGTTCTGGGTGTTGCTGGATGTCTGAAACCAGCGTGGCGCTCAGTGGATGCCTGGAGGCTACTGGACATGAGACTTGGTTCTGCTCTGTGCCAAGGTGCCGGGGGTGAACTGGGCTCTGTCAACAGTGGGACCTTGTGGGTCCATTCAGTTGCGTGTTCTCCTCCGAGCCTGGGGCTCAGTCCTTTTGAAATTCTAGGGGGCAAGTGCATCCTGGCCCCTCCAGCCTGGCCCAGGTCCTCCATGGAAAGTCAAGGAGGGACAGCCCATTTGTCCCATTTAGTGACCCCCCTGAAGGCAGATTGCAGTCAGTGAAGAGCAGCTGTGTCTCCATGATCTGGTGGCCTTTCCTGGACATAAGGAGACTGAGAATGTGGACAGCAGGGAGCGTGGGTCTAATGTGGGCCTGGGGGGGCAGCCCAGGAAAAAGGTGGGCCAGGAGCTGAGAATGATTCTCCTGAGAGGTAGCAGACATAGGGGAGCCTGGGTGGATGGGGGGCTGCGGGGGATGTCCTGAGGGGACATGCTTGGTGGGTCAGGGGGCCAGAGAATGGGCGGGGCCAGGGGCAGGCAGCTCAGAGCCACGGTGAGAAGTATGGGAGTCTCCTTGGTGGGCAGGAGTGAAGAGGAGGCCCCTGCAGGGGCAGGGGCCCAGGTGAGGGAGGGCAGATTGGGCCTGCGGGCTTCCATGCGGGTGGCAGGTGACCAGAGAGTGGGGACCTCACCACCATCCCCAAAGCAGTGTGTCCGGTGCTCTGTGTGATGCTGAATCACACGGCACATGTCTCTCAGGACTTGAGGAGAAGGCTGGGGAGGTTCGATCAGAAAGCCTGTCTGCTCTCCACGTCCCTGTGAGCCGGTCACCTCAAGCCCTGAGTGGTGGCCTCAGGCATGACTGTAGGAGGGATGAACCCTCCACCATGACTGCTCCGCCCGTGCTGTGCTCCAGACAAGTCTCCTGGCGGCTCCTCATGGCCTGTTCTCTCTTCCAGGTGCTGCTGTCAGGCCTCATCGGCGTCGTCTCCTGGAAGCGGCCCCTGTCCCTCGTGGTAAGTGGCATCTTGTCTCGTGTGGCCCCGGAGCCATGAGTGCTTTCAAGGCATCGGCCTCCCGCCAGCCAGCCTCCCGCCTCTGCAGGTGCTCGCTCATGGGCTGTCCTCTTCTTGTTTGTCTGTGTTGTCGTGCCTTCTTGGAGGACATGTCACCAACATGGGCATTTTAAAGAGTGCGGACACAGGTGCTGTCTCCAAACGGGTAAACACACTCGCACACATAGATGTGATCACATGGCCAGACGTAGCTCATCCGAGTTCCAGAAATGTTACCTTTCTGCATGTCTTGGTGATTGTGAAACTCTGCATGGTGATCATATTTATTTGCATAGGTGTTTCTTTGAATGAAAGAAGGAAGGAAGAGGTGCCCCTGGAGCCCTGTCTCAAGGGGACTGGGGCTTTGTGCTGGGAAGGGGGTGTGCTACACTGGAGGTGGGACAAGGATGATGGTTTTTCCCTCTGCAAAGTACCCAGAGCGAATTTGTGTCTATTGATCTGTGTGTGCGCGCGCTTCTCGGCATGCGCATTAATGTATTTATGTCTCCACATCAGGACTAAGCGAAGAGGTTTTCCGGCTTTTGATGGATTGTGAAAAAGACGGCCTCCTCTTTTGTAGTAATCAATTATTTAAAATCTCTTCTTTAAGTGATTAGACTTGGAGATAATGACATGTACTAAATATTAATGGAAATAGGAAAAAAGCCCACAAATCTTTTCTTTGTAAACACCTCCTCCTCTGTGAGAGGAACCATTAATCACATCCTGAAAAGGCATTGGGAGGGAGGGGTGCTTTCCTTCTGGGGGCCTCCTCTCCTACAGAATATCGAGAAATTTCCTTTAAATTTTTATTTTGACATTTTCAGATATGTGCCCAAGTAGAAAGACTATATAAGGAACCCTGTATACCCCAATCCATCTCAACAGCATCGACACTGGCTGGTCCTATTTCATCCAGGCCCTTTGCTGGATTATTTTCAAGTCAGTCTCAGCTTGTATATTGAGATGCTAATGCTTTTGTGCAAAGGGAGGTGGCGGCAGACACTGGGTCAGGGGGCCGTGCTGTGGGTCCCCTTCAGGGACACAGGGACAGCCTGCCCAGCCCTTCTGACCAGTCCCCATTGTATGAACAGAGCAAACCCTCTGCCTGGCCTCTGAACAGAGGAAAGCTGGCCTCCTTCAGGTGGGCATAGGGGATGGGAGGAAGGCCCATCCCACCCCATCACCACCCTCATGCCCACCCCAGCCCCGCCTCGGGACAGAGCTTCTCACAGGACTTGGCATCTCACTGTGAAGGATGCATGTGCTGCGGGCTCCTGAAGGGTCAGGACTCCTCGTGCAGGTGGCTGGGGTATGTCCTGGGGGCAGGTCAGCAGCAGCAGGGTGGGTCTGGGGGCCTCATCCCAGGAGGGTGGCCCTAGTGGGAGCAGCCACAGCTGAACCTTCCAGATGCTGGCTCTGCAGTCTTGTGGGTCCAGCTGCTTTCCAAGTAGCTGAGGAGGAAGGAAGATGCCCCTAGTTTGACCACTTCACCAACTCAAGGACATAAGGGATTGGATTAGGGTGGTACCAACTGCTGTCACAGACCCCAGGCTTTCAGTGTTTTAATGCCATGCATATCTGCCTCCTGCTCCCGTCTGGAGGGGCCTCCCAAGCAGCAGGTTGTTCCTCCCACATAGTGATTCAGAGACCCCACTTGCTTCTGCCAGGGGCCCTATACTCTCCAGACTATGGAGTCCCCTGCATTTCAGTGAAGGGGAGAGGATGGTGGAGAACCATGTGCTTCTTGACTTCCTTGGCCTGAAAGGGACTCATGCTTGCATGGCACACCATGGGGGTGTGGAGGGGCGGGGAGGCTTGTCACAGAGCCCAGGGGGCATCTGGCTGGGGAGGAAGCTGGAAAAGATGGTCCCTCCCTGGACAGGTCCCTCCCAGAGGCACCCGCGTCATGGAGGGAGGGCAGAGTCTTGGTGGAGAGCGTACTGTCTCTGCTATAAGGACACTTATCTATCTGTTGACCAGGGTGATGAAATCTCTTGATTTATTAGCAAAAAAAATCTCACTCTCTGAACCGTGAGCATTGACGTGATCTTAGCCCTTCTCCCTACCCAGCCTCACCCCGAAAACCTGTACACTCTGGGATTCCTCTGTGTGGTCCCCAACTGACACTTCCTCTCAGACCCCTTTGGCCTCTGCCCAGCCACTCATTAGGGCTCGCTCGTTGCTGCCCCCTGGAAGCCCTCCTTCCCCCCAGGATGTGGGGGTTCCCCTCCTCCAAGCGTCTGGATCCAAGCCCCGCATTGTGCTCCATGACATGTAGGGCCCATCCTTAAAATACTGTTAACAGGGACCACATACCAGACATTTCCTACGTGCTAAGCCCTGCATGGGAGGGATACCGGAGCTTGTCCACAGTGTCCCTGTGAGTACAATACTGTTTTTATCTCCATCTTCCAGAAAAAAAGGAAGACTTAGAAAGGTAAATGCCTTGCCTAGAGTCTCAGCTCAAAAATCCTGAAGTCTTGATTTAAATGATTCATTTTTTTAAGAGTTATTTTTATCAAGGTGACATTGGTTTATAGCATCATATAAGTTTCATGTGAACTTTATATTTGTACTTCCATGTACATTGCAGCGTGCCAGTCACCAACAACCTAGTTTCCATCCATCACCACAAAGGTAATAATCTGCTTACCCTCTCTTCTGCCCTCCAGCCAGCCCCTGGAGTAACTGATGCGCTGTGGGGAGTAGGGGGCTTCTGTTGGGGAAAAGGCTAGGCGGGGGCAGCAGGCTGGCTGACAGGGTGGGAAGGAGTCCGCCCTTCCCAGCTGATGCCTGTTATGCGGGGAGAGGAAGATGTTTTGACTTTCTGCCATCATTTCTTCTGTGACTTTCTGCCATTGCATCTTCTAGGAGCCTTTTCCAAATGCTGAAGCCTCACGGGCGCTTCACCAGTTGTGTGTGTGTGTGTTCACATGGCTTTTTTCCACATTCGTTTTTTTCAATGTGATGAGTGTCTCCTATGATTGAGATAATTGTTTCCTTACATCAAACCATAAAAGGTTTCTCATTGTGCTAGATTCCAATTAGGATTCAGATTATATAGCTCTGATTAGCTCATTTTTTCAGAGATTCAGTGATATGTCTTGTGATTGCTTATATATCAACGCTGGAAACAGTCTCACACATAATCACAGGCATTATAGGAGCCCCCCCATCCCACCCCCATCCACTGTCCCACTTTACATGGTTTCAATTACCCATCCTCAACTGCAGTCAAAGATATTAGATTCCAGAAAGAAACAATTCAGAAGTTTCCAATTTCGAGCTGTTCTGACTATGGTGATGAAATCCCAAGGCAAGAGCCTTGCCCTTGGGATGTGAATCGTCCGTTTGTCCAGCCAATCTCGCCTGTCCATCACTCTGCAGTTGTCTGGGTTATTATGGACTGTCATAGTATGTTGGTGCTGTGTTCCAGTGACCCTGGAATGGTGACCATTTTACTTAATGATGGCCCCAAAGCTCAAGAGTAGTGATGCCAACAATTGGATACTCCAGAGAGAAGCCATAAATTCCTTCTTTTAAGTGAAAAGGTAAAAGTGCTAGACTTCTTAGGGAAAGAAAAAGCGTCTGCCAAATTTGCCAAGATCCACAGTAAGAACAGATCATATTCTATCTGTGAAATTGTGAAGAAGGAAAGAGAAATTCATGCTACTTTTGCTATCACACCTCAAACTGCAAAAGTTATGGCCACAGTGCATGATGAGGGCTTAGCTAAGAAGGAAAAGGCATTAAATTTGTACAGTAAGACATTCGAGAGAGACCACATTCACATAAATTTTATTACAGTACATTAATATAACTATTCCATTTTATTATTAGTTATTATTGTTAACCTCTTACCATGCTTGGCTTTTAAAGTAAGCTTTATCACAAGTGTATAGTGATATACGGGCTTCCCTGGTGGCTCAGTGATAAAGAATCCACCTGCAGTGCGGGCAGGTTCGATCCCTGGATCAGGAAGATCCCCTGGAGGAGGGCATGGCAACCCACTCCAGTAGTCTTGCCTGGAGAATCCCATGGACAGAGGAGCCTGGAGGGCTACAGTCCATGGGGTCGCAAAGAGTCGGACACGACTGAAGTGAATCAGCACACATGCAGGCGTAGTGTTATATATAGGATTTGGTACTGTCTGCCATATCAGGTGTCTACCTGAGGTCTTGAGATGTATTTCTTTCAGATAAGACGGGAATGCTATATACTTAATAAAAAAAAGAGCTTGAACGGGTAGTATTGACCTGGCTACTAGTCTGCTTGTAATAACTAATACTATTGAGAAGCTAATAACCTTGAGTTAAAAACATTTTTAGAATTTGTTTTTATAAGTAACAAATTACACTTTAGTACAGCCCTGGGTGTTCGTTGGAAAGACTGATGCTGAAGCTGAAACTCCAGTACTTTGGCCACCTCATGCGAAGAGTTGACTTATTGGAAAAGACCCTCATGCTGGGAGGGATTGGGGCAGGAAGAGAAGGGGACGACAGAGGATGAGATGGCTGGATGGCATCACTGACTCGATGGGCATGAGTTTGAGTAAACTCCGGGAGCTGGTGATGGACAGGGAGGCCTGGCGTGCTGTGATTCGTGGGGTCGCAAAGAGTCGGACACGACTGAGCGACTGAACTGAACTGAACTGAACAGTTCTTAAGAGTAAATTAGACATATTTTGAAAACTAATAATCTATAGGAATATGAGTGCCATATCTAGACTGATGTGTTTAGTACTGTTTACATTTTATGTTACAGTGATTGAAGAGTCTAGCTTTTTAATCTACTCCAATAATGATTTAGCTTTATTGCTAAATTGTTTCAGCCCCAGTAGGAATGTGTATTACTAGATTAGGGTTCAGTTCGAGAGGCAGAGCCTCCAGGAGGTCTGTGAGCCTGACTCCTCGGGCCCTGCTCTGGCCCCACTACTTGTCTCGAAACATGCAAATACCAAGGAATTGGAAGTGGATGATAAATGAGCTTCAGCCGGCATGAGGGTTTCTCTCTCTCTCTTCATTGCTATGGTGATTATTTTCCAGTGAAGGAAAGCTTAAAATATGTTAACTTCTTTTTTAAAGTATCTTTCAATTTTCATACTAGAAACAGTATTTCCTGCTGTGCCCATTAGAAATTCAGTCCTGGGCTCACTGCAGATTTGTAAGTTTGGCCATATTTTGTGGGGGAAAAAAATGTATGAATCACTTTAACCTTTAATATGAATTATAGGAAGCCTGTAGGGCTTTCTTTCAAGCCCATTGAATTGAGCACAAATATAACTTTAATATGCTATTTTAAAATGTAGATGAATTAAAGGTTAACGTGTTTAATATAAATGTATTTGGAGTCATCATTTATTCAGAAAATTCACTATAAATCCACTTTGGGGCTTTCTCACAGTCAAGATCATGACCTTTTGAATACAGTCAGGAGAATGTATTTTGCTCAGTCACATTAAAGATAAAGCCTTCATTCGTTGGTGCTGAGGACAAGAGGAAGTAGAGTATACCCATATTTATAAGGCAGTATTTTACTCTGCTAATAAAGCAGCTGAAGAATCTAAAGCTCCTATGTTGTTTATGAAAATAGACTAGCACACTTGTCTTTAAATTTATTAATGGTATTAAATTTAATCAGGGGAAGATAAGTCTAACCAGAAAGCTGAGACTGAAATGAACTAATTAAATTATAGCATACTGAAACCACTCAAGGCCAAGTGAAATTAGAAATAGTCATTGCAAAAAATCATTTTTATTAAAACATGACATTTGTTTAAATCACTTCTTCAGTTCAGTTCAGTCACTCAGTTGTGTCCAACTCTTTGCGACCCCATAGACTGCAGCATACCATGCTTCCCTGTCCATCACCAACTCCCAGAGCTTGCTCAGACTCATGTCCATCAAGTCAGTGAGGCCATCCAACCATCTCACCCACTGTCGTACCCTTCTCCTGCCTTCAATCTTTCCCAGCATCACTGTCTTTTCCAATGAGTCAGTTCTTTGCATCAGGTGGCCAAAGTATTGGAGCTTCAGCTTTAGCATCAGTTCTTCCAATGAATATTCAGGACTGATTTCCTTTAGGATGACTGGTTTGATTTCCTTGCAGTCCAAGGAACTCTCAAGGTGAGATCATGATATCAAGAGTCCTCTCCAACACCACAGTTCAAAAGCATTAATTCTTCAGTGGTCAGCTTTCTTATGGTCCAACTGTCACATCCATAACATGACTACTGGAATAATCACAGCTTTGACTCGACGGACCTTTGTCGGCAAAGTAATGTCTCTGCTTTTTAATATTCCAAGCCCAAGAAAGTAAAGTCTCTCACTGTTTTCATGGTTTCCCCAATTACTTACCATGAAGTGATGGGACTGTGGTGTTGGAGAAGACTCTTGAGAGTCCCTTGGACTGCAAGGAGATCCAACCAGTCAATCCTAAAGGAAATCAGTCCTGAATACTCAATACTTTGTGCCCCTGATGCAAAGAACTGATTCATTGGAAAAGACTCTGATGCTGGGAAAGATTGAAAACAGGAGGAGAAGGGGATGAGAGAGGAGGAGATGGTTGGATGGCATCGCCGACTCGATGGACATGAGTTTGAGCAAGCTCCAGGAGTTGGTGATGGAAGGGAAGCCTGGTGTGCTGCAGTCCATGGGGTAGCAGAGTTGGACACAACTGAGCGACTGAACTGAACTGAACAGATGGGACTGGATGCCATGATCTTCGTTTTTTGAATGTTGAGTTTTAAGCCAGCTTTTTTACTCTCTTCTTTCACTTTCATCACAAGGCTCTTTAGTTCCTCCTTGCTTTCTGCCATTAAGGGTGGTACCATCTGCATATCTGAGGTAATTGATAGTTCTCCTGTCAGTCTTGATTCCAGCTTGTGATTCATCCAGCCTGGCATTTTGCATGATGTACTCTGCAAATATAAGTTAAGCAGGGTGACAATATATAGTCTTTTTCTTTCTTTCTTTTTTTTTTCAATATACAGTCTTGACGTACTCCTTTCCCAGTTTTGAACCAGTCCATTGTTCTATGCCCGGTTCTAGCTGTTGCTTCTTGACCTGCATACAGATTTTTCAGGAGGCAGGTAAGGTGGTCTGGTATTCCCATCTCTTGAAGAATTTTCCAGTTTGTTGTGATCCACATAGTCAAAGGCTTTAGCGTAGGCAATGAAGCAGAAGTAGATGTTTTTCTGGAATTTTCTTGCTTTTTCTATGATCCAGTGGATGTTGGCAATTTGATCTCTGGTTCCTCTGCCTTTTCTAAATCCAGCTTGGACATCTGGAAGTTCTTGTTGAAGCCTGGCTTGGAGAATTTTGAGCATTACTTTGCTAGCATGTGAGATGAGTGCAATTGTGTGGTAGTTTGAAAATTCTTTGGTGTTGCCTTTCTTTGGGATTGGAATGAAAACTGACCTTTTCTAGTTCTATGGCCACTTCTGGGTTTTCCAAATTTGCTGGCATATTGAGTGTAGCACTTTCACAGCATCATCTTCTAGGATTCTAAGTAACTCAACTGGAATTCCATCACCTCCACTAGCTTTGTTTGTAGTGATGCTTCCTAAGTCCCACTTGACTTCGCACTCCAGAATGTCTGGCTCTAGGTGAGTGATCATACCATCGTGGTTATCTGGGTCATTAAGATCTTTTTTTGTGTAGTTCTCATGTATTTTTGCCATCTCTTCTTAATGTCTTCTGCTTCTGTTAGGTCCATACCATATCTGTCCTTTATTGTGCCCATATTTGCCTGAAATCACTTTCTAGTGCAAATTATTTTGATCCATCAGACACATTCTTTTTTTTTTCCATTATGGTTTATCACAGGATATATTAATAGAATATAGTTCCCTGTACTATACAGTAGGACCTTGTTGTTATCCATTCTAGATATAATAGTTTGCATCTGCTAATCCCAAACTCCCAAACCTTCTCTCCCTCATGGTCCTCCCCCTTAGCAACCGCAAGTCTGCTCTCTATGTCTGTGAATCTCTTTTTATTTTGTAGAAAGGCTCATTTGTATCCTATTTTAGATTCCACATATAGGTGATACCATGCGGTGATACCATCTTTGTCTGACTTACTTCATTTAATATGATAATCTCTACTTATATCCATTTTGCTGCAAATAGCATTATTTCATTCTTTTTAATGGCTGAGTAATATTTCATTGTGTATATATACCATATCTTTTTTATCAATTCATCTGTTAATGGGCACTTAGATTGCTCCCATGTGTTGACTATTGTAAATAGTGCTGCTGTGAACATTAGGGCACATGTATTTTTCGAATTATAGTTTCCCTAGATATTTGCCCAGGAATGGGATTGCCAGATCATATGGTACCTCTATTTTTAGTTTTTTCAAGAATCTCCATACTGTTCTCCATAGTGACTGCAGCAATTTGCATTCCCACCAACAGTGTATGAAGGTTCCCTTTTCTCCACACCCTCTCTAGCATTCGTTATTTGTAGACTTTTTAGTGATGATCATTCTGACTGATGTGAAGTGATGCCTCATTGCAGTTTTGATTTGTATTTCTCTAATAGTTAGCAATGTTAACCATCTTTTTATGCACCTATTGGCCATCTGTACATCTTTGCTGGAGAAATGCATCAGACACATTCTTAATTAAAAATGTAATAAAACTTACTTTTTGAAAGAGACAGTGAGCTTGGATAGGAAGATTAGAAACAAGGTAGGCAGAGATACCTAATAAGGTTCTTGAATGCTTGAGAGCATAATGAATTAAATGCATCATTTCAAACTGCACCTGGAAACAACTGTAGTAGACTTTTCCCTGGTAACAAGGAAACCACCCAAGCTGTATGTAGTGTGTGTGTGTGTGTGTGTGTGTGTGTGTTCTTAGTTGCTATGTTGTGTCCGACTCTTTGTGATCCCATGGACTATAGGGGTCACCTCCAAATGATTCCAAATGACTGTTGAGAATCTTCTCAGAAAGAGTGAACTCTTACTAGTCTTGGGAATGTTACTTTCTCCTGATAGGGCAGAGATCAGACGGCAGCAGGTTTGTTGGAAGAGCACTGAGGACATGGGCCATTTAGGGAGCTCAGGACCTTGTGGGGGGCAGGCTTCCATCTGCAGGGGTCCCCATGCCTGCCTTGGGGGGAGTCCTAGACCCTTTCTGTGTATCTCTACATATGGCTGGGGGCTTCCACAATGGCTCAGCAGATAAAGAATCTGCATGCAATGCAGGAGATGCAGGTTTGATCCCTGGGTTGGGGAGATCCCCTGGAGGAGGAGATGGCAACCCACTCCAGTATTGCCTGGGAAATCCCTTGGACAGAGGAGCCTGGTGGGCTATAGTCCATGGGGTCGCAAAGAGTCGGACACAACCTGGCAACTAAGAACACACACATACACAAGTGCACACACACACACTACATATGGCTTGGGTGGTTTCCTTGTAAGCTACATGCATTTTCAGTCGCTTCAGATGTGTCCAACTCTTTGCAATCCCATGGAATGTATCCTGCCAGGCTTCTCTGTCCATGGGATTCTCCAGGCAAGACTACTGGAATGGGTTGTCATTTCCTTCTTCATTGTAACCCACATCCAGTAGTGGTTAATATGTCTTGAGGGGAGTTGTAGGTAGCTGGACCCTCAGACCATGGTCAATGTCTTGATTATGGTAAGACACTTAGTAAGCCAGCTTTTGGACCAGCACAGTTTGAAGATGTTCCCAGAAAAGTTTGTCCCACTGTGGAGGCTTGGTTATGTCTTTCCTGGTGACTTTCAGGAGATGACCTTTATATGTGTCACCTTGGGCTGATTCTGACTTGTAACTGATTCCTTATTGTGTCTGTCCGGGACACATAAGAGATGTGGTCAGCACATAGGAGGTCAGAGAACTGTCCAGTGATGAGGCTCAGAGCCTGTGGTTGCAGTAAAATACCTCGTGCAAGCCATGGGGACTGTGCAAGGAGTCAGACACAAAGAAGCACAAGGTGATGGTCTTGCCTTCAAGTTTAGATTCTAGGACCTTTGCTGGTGGTCCAGTGGTTAAGAATCCACCTTGCAGTACAGGGGACATGAGTTCGATCCCTGCTCTAGGAAGATCCCAGGTGCCACGGGGCACCTAAGCCCCACAACTGCTGAAGCCTGCTCACCTAGAGCCTGTGCTCCACAACAAGAGAAGCCACCAAACTGAGAAGCCCGTGCACCTCAACTAGAGAAAAGCTGTGCACAGCAATGAAGACCCAGCACACCACAAACAGCTAAATAAATAAATTTTTAAATTATTTTTAAAAAAGCATCTGTAGTTCACAGGAAATGGAGGATGTCCTGTTCAGTCCCTTCTTGACAAGAACTGTCTGATGTCCACGTTAGAAATTCCTGCCACCTCTAAAGGGCCTCCTCCCTAATGGACTTATTCTGCCCCCGGGGTCTTCATGGTCTCCTAATAGAAAAAAGTCGTTAAGGGGGAAAAAAATCTAATATGCTGAGGTAGCTGTAATATAAGAAAAGTAATAAATGAAGTGTCACTACATTCCAAACGCATATTCTTTCAGAAAGAAGGCAATTACTGTTATAAAGATACAGCGTTAGAAAAATTACGGCGGCTGAGAAGTATGTGGTGTGTCTGTCGGAGGCACAGTTAATTTTAAAAGTATTACCAAGCATACAAATCATAAGAAGAAAATGCTGAACCACATTAATTGAAAGTGAATTTAATATGCAATTCTAAGGAAGTATCTCCACTTACCCAGCTTTAAAAAATTGTTACGCATAGGCTATTAGTTATCAGATTTTCTTTCAAATGTCCAGCCTCTTTTAATGAAGAATATTACTCATGGACTTTATCTCTGATCCCTGAATAATTTTATGTGGTTACAGTAAGTGATGGTAATATTAGAACACCTATATTTTACCCTGATTTTTATGTGTGTTGAATCAAATTGCTGTAGGTTTCAATTTGTATTAAGATATAGAGATTCTGATTGGGAATGAGAAAAAGACTTAGAGGTTTCAAATTTAATTGTTTTGCTCTTCACTTTATGTGGTTCAGCAATTGGTTAGAAAAATGGATTGCTATTGATTTCAAATAGCACTGTATAGGCAGTATTATCTAATGACTAGCAGAAGTTTTTAAAAATCAGTTGCATTGATTACTTGAAGATTGACTTTAGGAAGAAATTGTCTACCTGTCTTATATGTGTGGCATCATCACCAAACACAGGTCTCAGTGGTGCCTTTTGCCCCCCGCTGTGCCGTAGCAAACTGAAAAATGCAGGGACACGACTAAAAAATAACCCGAGCTCTGCCTCCCCCCACCCTTCACCTAGCCACTGTCAGGCTCATCTTGTCTTCGTGTACAAACAGCCTTTCACTTCATGATCCACGTGAATATCCTCCACTACAGCTCTGCCTCTGTCAGCTTCTTATTTCCATCACTTCTGACTCTATTTGGATTTTATACCCTGAAATATATTGGTGTTCGTTATTTGTGGATCACAATATCTGCTAATATAAACTGGTCTTGTCCCAATTTAATGTTTTATTTTCTTGAATTCTGTTTCATCTAAAATTGAAGCACCAAAGTTATTTTCCTTTTGATCAAATTTACCTGATATCTTTCCCTTCATTTTTACTTTAATTTCTCTGTGACATTTTGTTTTTAGATATGACTTATACAAATCAGTCTGTCTAAACGAGGTTAACTATTTATTGTGAAATCTCTTATTTATTTGTGAATTATTTGTTATTCTTTTGATCTTTCTGTTTTTAAATGTTTGCCTGCACTCCTGATTTTTATGTTGTGTTTTTTCTAAAAAAAAAAAAAAATATTTTGTGCTTTCAGTGTGGTTTACTTTATGCAAATATTTAAAAGGTAAACAGCTATTTTTTTTATTCTACTGGCAGTTGCATTTAAAATATTTTTCCATTTAAATGGTGAGATATTTATTAAATATTAACATTGATTTATTAATAAATAAAATGTATTGAATGTAATTAAACCTGAATTTATGACCATGCAATGGAATGTGAGGGAAGCTGTGAAGCATAACTGTCTTGAACATAAGAAAACCTGAGTTGCCCAGGCTGGGGCCTCCCACATTTCATCTCCAGCTTCTCTTCAGAGTAGGGATTCCACATTCATCATTCTTTTGCCCTATATGTGCATGTTCCTAAATAGTACATTATTGTTGTTTGTTTTTGAACTTTGCATGTGCACTAAGTCACTTTAGTCGTGTCCAACTCTGTGCAACTCTATGGACTTCAGTCTCTGGCAGGCTCTTCTGTCCATGGGATTCTCCAGGCAAGAATACCAGAATGGTTGCTATTTCCTACTCCAGGGGATCTTTCCAACCCAGGGATCGAACCCAAATCTCTTATGTCTAACCTGCATTGGTAATCAGGTTCTTTACCACTAGCACCACCTGGGAACTTTACATAGGTGGAATCACAATCTGTAGTCATCTATGACTTGCTTTCTTTCAGTCATGCAGTTGTAAGTTCATCCATGTTTGCATGTGCAGCTCTAGATGAATTATTCTGATAATTAATGGTACAGTATTCTATCATGCTAATATATAACATGTCACAGTATATTTGCCTGTTCTCCTTTAGTGGACAAGTGGGCATTGATGTAATTGTTTGCTATTATGAATGGAGCTGCTGTGAATGTTTTAATGCCAATCTCCTCATATATGTGGGCAAGGGTTCTGCTGGCGTACGGGCCTGGATGTGGAAGCACTGGTCAGGGGATGTATTTTCATTTTCATGGAATAACATCAAATGGTTTTACCAAAGTATGTGTACTACTGTTGATGTCCAGCAGTGTTTCCCATTTGTTCTAGAACTTCCTAGGCCTGATTTTCTTAACAATTTTGTTTATTTATTCATTTTTGGCTGTACTGGGCCTGTGTTGCTGGGCAGACTTTTTTCTAGTTGCACAGAGCGGGGATTACTCTCTAGCCGTGGTGTGCAGGCTTCTCATTGTGGTGTACAGACTTCTCTAGTTTCAGAGCACAGTCCCTAGGGTGCACAGGTTTTAGTACTTGTGGTTTCCAAGCTCTGAGCACAGGCTTAGTAGTTGCTCTGTGCCATGTGGGATCTTCCCAGAGCAGGGATCGAACCCGAATCTCCTGCAGTGGCAGGCAGGTTCTTTACCACTGAGCCACCTGGGGAGCCTGTACTGAGTACGTGCTAATTTAACTGTCATCTTCGTGCACATTCTGAGTCACTCTGCATGGAGCAAAACCTGCCTGGGTTTAGTCTCATAGAAACAAAAGACAGAATTCCAATGCTTATGTATTTTGAGTAATAAAATCCAAAAACCTTCCAAATGACAAGGGCTGGATTGTATCATGTGATAAGAAACAAATGAATAAAATGGTTGTCCCAGGGGAACAAGGAGAAGAAAATCTCAGAAATAATCAAAGGCAAATTAATAAGGAAAAAAGAAGAAAATTATCTGACAAATGAGATCCTCGAAGCTCTCAGGAACAGTCCCGGCTTGGCTGGCAGACAGACAGGCGGTAGGCGCATCAGGATGAGTGGCAGCCGGGGTGTGGAGGAAGAGCGCCTGAGGACAGGCTCGTAAATGGTGAGATGATGGGTGAGTTAGTAAATCTGTCAGATGATGAATGAGCTGACAATACACATCGGACAGATGACAGAGGACAGGCCACAAGAAAAGGCAGCCAGCAAAGACCACAAGGAAGGAGGAAGCCGGCATTCTGCAAGTCAGAGGACTTTAAAGTGTGATATCGTAAGCAGGGAAAAAAGCCATGTAAGTAATCACAGTAGCTGATCTGCTTTGGCAACTGTTAGAAACACAATACGGCTCCTGTGAAAGATACTAGAACTCTTTACTTGATGTGCTCATGGCTGTTAATAACTGTTTGCATTATACACCTGCCACGTGCTAGCTGTTACCATCTCCATTCGCAGGGATTCCAGCTGTAAAATGGGGATTATGATAGTAATACCTTCCTTTCTTCCTTGTGGGATCATTTGAAGAAAAAATTTCATCTGAAATACTTAGAACAGTACCTAGAACATAATAAGTAATGAAGAAACTATAGTTCGTTGCTGTTGTTCATGTTGTTGGTCATGTAACTGTCACTTTAAACTTTTACCTGACACATCCTCCGTGCCCAGGTCAGCATGTGGGTCACAGTAAAGATTCCCATGTTGGTTAAATAAATGAAATTCTGATGAATTCCTTTATCTCTTACTGAGTGTTACTAAGTATTGCAAACTTTTTGGAGGATGGGGAAATTCTAGGTTTGTTTTTTCTTTTCATAGTTCGGTTTTCAAACTGTACAAACACCAGAAATAGATTTAAATTCCTGTCTTTTGTCATGATGAGTCAGCTAAAGGTTTGTCAATTTTGTTGATCTCTTCAAAGAACCAACTCTTGGTTTCATCGATCTTCTCTGTAGTCTTTTTAGTCTCAATTTCATTTATTTCTACTCAGATCTATAATTTCTTCATTCTACTAAATTTGGGCTTTGTTTTAAATTTTCTGTTTGTATCTGTTCATTAACATATAATGCATAAGGTCACAAAAAGAATAATTTAAGATTAAAAGAAAAGTATTGAAATCGATATCCAAGTAATAGTAGTCAGCTGAAAACCCAAAAAATTATTTGAAAAGAGCTGTAAGTACACAAATCTCTGTTATTTTATAGAAAGAGATAAAAAGAGAAGAAACATGAGCAACAGAAGAAAAAGAATGTAACAGTAGCATAGGGATTTTAGACATTTTATGATTATTAGCGACCTTATGCCAATATATTTGAGAACTTAAATGAAATGGCTAATTTTCATAAAAGAGAGTCAAAAACAATGTAAGTTGAAATAGAATAGAAGTAGACTGATGAAAGAAATCAAAGAGGACACAAACAGATGGAGAAACATACCGTGTTCATGGATTGGAAGAATTAATATTGTCAAAATGGCTATTCTACCCAAAGCAGTCTATAGATTCAATGCAATCCCTATCAAGCTACCAACGGTATTTTTCACAGAACTAGACCAAAGAATTTCACAATTTGTATGGAAATACAAAAAACCTCGAATAGCCAAAGTAATCTTGAGAAAGAAGAATGGAGCTGGAGGAATCAACCTGCCTGACTTCAGACTCTACTACAAAGCCACAGTCATCAAGACAGTATGGTACTGGCACAAAGACAGAAATATAGATCAATGGAACAGAATAGAAAGCCCAGAGATAAATCCACGAACCTATGGACACCTTATCTTTGACAAAGGAGGCAAGGATATACAATGGAAAAAAGACAACCTCTTTAACAAGTGGTGCTGGGAAAACTGGTCAACCACTTGTAAAAGAATGAAACTAGAACACTTTCTAACACCATACACCAAAATAAACTCAAAATGGATTAAAGATCTAAATGTAAGACCAGAAACTATAAAACTCCTAGAGGAGAACATAGGCAAAACACTCTCCGACATAAATCACAGCAAGATCCTCTATGACCCACCTCCCAGAATATTGGAAATAAAAGCAAAACTAAACAAATGGGACCTAATGAAACTTAAAAGCTTTTGCACTACAAAGGAAACTATAAGTAAGGTGAAAAGACAGCCCTCAGATTGGGAGAAAATAATAGCAAATGAAGAAACAGACAAAGGATTAATCTCAAAAATATACAAGCAACTCCTGAAGCTCAATTCCAGAAAAATAAATGACCCAATCAAAAAATGAGCCAAAGAACTAAACAGACATTTCTCCAAAGAAGACATACAGATGGCTAACAAACACATGAAAAGATGCTCAACATCACTCATTATTAGAGAAATGCAAATCAAAACCACAATGAGGTACCATTACATGCCAGTCAGGATGGCTGCTATCCAAAAGTCTACAAGCAATAAATGCTGGAGAGGGTGTGGAGAAAAGGGAACCCTCTTACACTGTTGGTGGGAATGCAAACTAGTACAGCCACTATGGAAAACAGTGTGGAGATTTCTTAAAAAACTGGAAATAGAACTTCCATATGACCCAGCAATCCCACTTCTGGGCATACACACTGAGGAAACCAGATCTGAAAGAGACACGTGCACCCCAATGTTCATCGCAGCACTGTTTATAATAGCCAGGACATGGAAGCAACCTAGATGCCCATCAGCAGATGAATGGATAAGGAAGCTGTGGTACATATACACCATGGAATATTACTCAGCCATTAAAAAGAATTCATTTGAACCAGTCCTAATGAGATGGATGAAGCTGGAGCCCTTTATACAGAGTGAAGTAAGCCAGAAAGATAAAGAACATTACAGCATACTGACACGTGTATATGGAATTTAGAAAGGTGATAACGATAACCCTATATGCAGAACAGAAAAAGAGACACAGAAATACAGAACAGACTTTTGAACTTTCTGGGAGAATGTGAGGGTGGGATATTTCAAAAGAACAGCATGTATACTATCTGTGGTGAAACAGATCACCAGCCCAGGTGGGATGCACGAGACAAGTGCTCCGGCCTGGTGCACTGGGAAGACCCAGAGGAATCGGGTGGAGAGGGAGGTGGGAGGGGGGATCGGGATTGGGAATACATGTAAATCCATGGCTGATTCATATCAATGTATGACAAAACCCACTGGAAAAAAAAAATAAAAATTAAAAAAAAAAAAAAAGTAGAAAACCCAAATAAAGTAATAGCCATTAAAGACCTGAATTGGAATTCAGTACTTCCCTGTTCCCTGACAGATGCCAGGCTTAGATACAGGTGATTGTTAGCAAACCTTTAAGAAACAGTAATAAAAAAAGAGGGGGAAACTAGTCAAGTGGTTTTATTAATCTGGTTTAATGTAATAGCTAAACTAGACAAGGAATGTAGAGAAAAAGAAAATTATAAACCGATTTCACTAACAAGCATAGATGGCACAAAAAAAAAAACTATAGTAAATTGTAGGAATTTATGTTAAAATGCATCACAACTGAAGTACAGTTGGTTTTATACATAGAAAATCCTTGAAAACCTCCAGACTACTAGAAACAATAAGAAGATAAGATATCAAATTATAAAACAGGAAGCATTTAGGCATAATAGCATAAAGCAATTTGAAAACTGTAACTCAAAAATTTAATTAAAACTTATGACTTAATTTAATAAAAGATACATAAGACCGTCAGTAAGAAATATACAAATCCTGATAAAATGAAGAGAGTGTATTCTAGCCAGGGAAGTTTGCTGTCATAATGATGGAAGTCCTTCTAAACTGACCTATGATTTAAATACAATTCCTATCAAAATCTCAGAGAGATTTTTGTGTATGTGTGAAACTTAACTAGCTGCTCCCAAAGTTCAGGAGAGTAAAAGATCCATGAATAGCCAAGCCATTTTCAAAGTAGGTCTACCAAGTAGGACTCACTGTACCAGATATTGATTATGAAGCCATTATTTACAAAACAGAAACAGACTCACATATGTAGAAAAGAAGCTTATGGTTGCAAAAGGGGAAAGGGGGAAGGGATAAATTAGGAGTTTGGGATTAACAGATACTACTACATGTAAAATAGATAAACAGCAAGGACCTATAGGAACTATATTCACTATCTTATAATAACCTATGATGGAAAAGAACCTAAAAAAGAGTATATATATAACTGAATATATGTGTATATATAACCAATATATATGTATGTGTGTGTATATAGCTGAATCACTTTGTTGTACACCTTTGCTATATATTAGCACACCATTGTAAATTAACTATACTTCATTTAGAAATGCAATTATAAAAAGGTGTAGTAATTAAAACAGTATGGTGTTAGTCATCAAATGGATCAGCGGAACAGTGTAGTGAGTTCACATACACATCATGAATACTGGATCTGATTTATCTCAGAAATGATGTTATTTACATTGGCTGGACAAGGATGGACAGCTATTCAATAAAACCTATGTGTACTGCTGGACATTCCTGTGAAAAAAGCTACAGAACAATGTGAGACTCTGCCTTGCACAAGACATGAAATTAAATTCCGTATGAATAAAAGACAAATTTACACAGTAAGCCAAGATAAAAAGCATAAGGAAAAGATACACCATGAAGGAAACTATTAAAGCTGAAAGAGTTCTGTGCTTTGGGAAAATACCATAAAGGTAGAAGATGAGTCACTGATGGGGTGAAGATGGATGTCAGGAAAAAGAGAGCAGGCAGAATTTTCCAAATAGGACAGGTTAATAGAGAAGAGGCAAATAACACAGTAGGAAAAGTGAAAAAAGTGAAAGTGAAGTCGCTCAGTCGTGTCCAACTCTTTGCGACCCCATGGGCTGTAGCCTGCTAGGCTCCTCCAACCATGGGATTTTCCAGGCAAGAATACTGGAGTGGGTTGCCATTACCTTCTCCAGAGGATCTTCCCGACCCAGGGATCAAACCCTGGACCCCTGCACCACAGGCAGACTCCTTACTGTCTGAGCCGCCAGGGAAGCCCACATTACAGATGGATTCTTTACCAGCAGAGCCACAAGGGAAGCCCCAGTAGGAGAAAGGCTGGAGCATCTGGTCCTGAAGAGCTAGCAGGGAGGTCATGTTTCTTGTTCCTTCTCTGCCTCAACTGCCTCCGCCCCTTGGAATGTTGATAATTTGATTTTAATTTTTCTGGTGAGTGTGTCCATGTCACCACATAAATATATGACTATATTATCACTTCTTGATTTACCCTCTTTGTTCATTAATACTTGACTTTCTCTCTGATAGATGCTATCTTTTAATGCTGCTGTATGCCATCTTTACTTTCTGCTGGTTGGTTACATAACATAAAATGATATATTCTAGTCTCAATTTCTTAATCCCTCAACTATGGACAATATATCTTTACACTTGATTTTGTAAAATGAGTACATTAATTTGGTCTCTTAATTTGAAAAGTTGTATGAAATAATAAATAATCTACAACTTGGTTGGTAGTGTTTATATTTCCACATGTGGGGAAACCTTAAACAGAGATGTCTGTGGTCAGAGATAAGATGGTCTTCAGTGTCTGCAGACAATAGAAAATAGTTGCTATTAATTTATTCTGCATTGGTGTGCCATTTCCTCCCCTCTTGCCTTGCTGTGAATTAATTGTTATCACTGTAAGTTTTTCATACTCAGGGAAGTTAAAACACTGCCTTCTTCCTGTATATGGCAGCTTGGGATGTTTCCAATTTGTGTTATCGTTTGTATTGTTAGTTTACATTCCGTTTGCCAGAGTGCTGTGTAAATAAGTCCCGTGCATGAAATATAAAATGCCAATATTCATGTATTCATGATGGGTGCCAATTTGCATGCCACAGAGCTTGTAACTTTCCCGATTAAACTGTTCTGTGTATTTCAATAGGTATGTTAATCTGGATTTCACAGGCTGACTCATGTTTTGTCTTCGCAATCGTCTGGGTATAAAACCGAATCTTCCTATTTTACTTTATATGGGGGTATGGTAAGATTTTGTTTTTATGTGTGCCATGTGAGAAGGTGCACACCCTTCTGGCATTTCCTGGTAGAAGCAGGTTTTGCAGGGCAGAGGGAGTTGTGCCGATTAATGTGAGCCCTGGAAAAGCAGACCCTGCAGTGGCACCTCAGCCCCAGGCTGTTCTCGAGGTGCAGGAGGGGTGCTGTCTAAGGTGCTGAATGATCCTGTTTGCTAATGAAGTAGTTGGTCAGAACTGTTAGTTGACAATTAAATGGAAAGAAAAAAAACAAACAAACTGATGATTACACTTTTATTTATACCATTCAATTTACAGGAGGCATTTTTCTATCTTGTCTTTAGATTTATATATAATTGAGTTATTCTCTACTCCCAAATTCAATATCACTAAGAAGCGGGTTTTTGTATAGAATGAGATGTTAGGATAAGCGTGCAGGAGTTTGTGAAATGGACCACGTTTTGTTCATTCAGCAAACCGGTGTTTTCACTGGAGATGCCTTTGGGCAAGACCCAGGTGTTAAGATGCAGGGATGGACAAGAGTGGTCAGCTCTCACTGGGATGGACAGCTGGGAGGCCAGACAGAAAACAAGGACACCAGCTAACAAATAATCCCAGGCATGAAGCATGCTGAGGGGCAGAGGCACCGAAGCCCAGAGGTGATGTCGGTCTCATGTGTTTCAGAGAATTGGAAAGAGGTGCATCCAGGAACTTTGGTGTTTTCCAGCTGCTCTCTGCCCTGAGCTGTTCCAGGAAACAGTTAGGACTTCGTGTCACGCCCACCCCCAGCACATTCTTCCTCCCCAGGCCCAAGATCTTGGCCCTGCTCCCTGACTCTGGGATCCCTCTGTTAATACCATCTCTTTCTGATTTTCTGGATTTCATACCTGATTTTCTGCTAGTCTGACCCCCAGTGCAAATTCTTCTATTTCTTTTCATGTCCCGTAACCTACCTTAATCTACTGATTGGCAGCTACTGCTGCCATTTAGTCGCCAAGTCATGTGCAAATCTTTGTGACCTCCTGGACTGTAGCCTGCCAGGCTCCTCCATCCATGGGATTCTCCAGGCAAGAATACTGGAGCAAGTTGCCATTTTCTTCTTCAAGGGATCTTCTGCACCCAGGGATCAAATACAGGTCTTCTGTTTGGCAAATGGATTCTTTACCACTGAGCTACCTGGGAAGTCTGATTGGCAGCTACTTCTTGGCAGATACATGTTGCTCTCCCAGCCTTTGGAAGGTCGATGTTACTTCTTGCTTGGGTTCAAAGATGACCTAAGTCAGATCTCATCATCAAGAAGCTTATAGTCTATTAGGCAGGATCAGAGAGACAAACAAGTATAATTCTAATCAGAAGTCATAAGTTACAAACAAAATGGGTTTTAGTGTAGACTAGAGTAAAAGTAACCCTGATTAGATGTGTCATTGTTGTTCAGTTGCTAGGCTGTATCCTACTCTATGCAACCCCATGGACTGCAACACACCAGTCTCCTCTGCCTCTGAACTTCACTGTCTCCTGGAGTTAGCTCAAACTCATGTCCATTTAGTCAGTGATGATATCTACCTATCTCATCCTCTGTCGTCCCCTTCTCCTCCTGCCCTCAATCTTTCCCAGCATCAGGTTCTTTTCCAGTGAGTCAGCTCTTCGCATCAGGTGGCCCAAGTATTGGAGCTTCAGCTTTAGTGTCAGATTGGATGTGGCCTGACCACATTTTGGAGGGTTTTCTGCTTTATTCAGAGTCCACTGACTTTGCTGTTAATTACATCTAAATAATGCCTTCACAGCACCATCTTGACTGGTGCTTGGCCAAAAAATTGAGCCCTGTTGCCTAGACACATTGACACAAAATTCACCATCACAGTTTCTTTATGAAAATAGAAGCAAATAAGTACACAGATTCCCATTTTCTCTTCTTTCTTATACAAAAAGTAGCATGCTATTTGCCCCTTTGCCATTCCCACTTAACAATGCATTTAGAAAACTGTGTGAAAGTATTAGTCGCTCAGTCATGTCAGACTTTTTTGCGACCCCATGGACTGTAGTCCTCCAGACTCCTCTGTTCATGGGATTCTCCAGGCGAGAATACTGGAGTAGGTAGCCATTCTCTTCTTCAGGGCATTATTCTTCCCCACCCAGGTATCAAACCCAGGTCTCCTGCATTGTGGATAGATTCTTTACTGTCTGAGCCACCAGGAAAGCCCATTTAGAGATCTTTCTAAATCTGGGCCACATTCATTTTCACCAACTCAAATGGTATTCTGTGCAGCTATAAAAACTTTTTTTTTAATGTGATAACATAAAAGTAAAAAGCTTTTGTGCAGCTAAATAAATACTTTTAAAAAGCAAGCACATTGAAAGGCAGAATATCAAACTGGGAAAAATATTTATGACTCAGATCACAAATAGATCTATCTCAGATCACAATGCTTCATAGACATTGATAAGAAAAGGACCAGACCTATGCAAAAGAAAAATGGACGTGGGCAGAATTCACAGAAAAAAAGAACATCATCTGCAGCATCAGCCCCAGAACTAGGACTCCTAGGGCAAAGAGTGGATTAACCTATGTTGTTATTTAGTCTTTTGAGCTGTCTGCACCCTCATCTGCGCTCCTGCTTCAGCCACCATCCTCTGCCACCATCTCCTAGGGTACGCAGCCACCACAGTCAGGAACCTAGTGTCCTACAGGAGGGCCCTGGCCAGGGGTCAGGTCTGGGGTCTGCTGCATGATATAGACCAGGGGCCCCAGCATTTTTGGCACCAGGGACCAATTTCATAGAAGACAATTTTTCCACAGACTTGGTAGGGGGGTGGTTTCAGGATGATTTAAGTGCATTACACTTACTGTGCACTTTATTTCTATTATCATTACATCAGCTTCACCTCAGATCACCAGGCATTAGATCCCAGAAGTGGGGGACCCCTGATCTAGAGGAAAGGGAAGCCTTTTCTACTTGCTAAACCTTCCTGTGAGCTTGGACGCCTGACCAGTGTGCTTTTTTATGAATAAAAATGAGTTCCTATCTTCTGAGACCTTTGATGGTTTCTCATCACCTTGTTGAAGGAAGTCCAGCTCCTGCCCTTGGCCTGCGATGCTTTGCCCAAGCTGCTGACTTCATCCAGCAATGCCCTGTGCACCAGCCCGTTGGGCCTCCTGACCATTTACGGAAATTTCCAAGGACTGCCTTTAATGTTTTGCTTTGTGTTTTTCCAGGGACTCGTGAACTTGAGGTTAGTTTAGGGGGATATGATCTGACTGAACTTTCCCAGTGACGATGCAAACAAATTTGACCAGAAAGCAGTGTAGCATCCTTCCAAACAGTCTGCCCATCATTGCCCGATCCGTTTCCTCACTATGGATCTGGTCCCTTTGCCACCTTGCTTAATGACCTCCTGAGCCTCGCCCTTGTTTAAGGAAAACACCAAGTTTATCAGCAAACACACCCCTGACCAACCTGCAGCACCCTCAGTGTGGTGTTCCATGTCCAGGTTCCATGCGTGACTCATGCTAACCTTGTCCAATAATGCTTTCGTGGTATCAGTCCTCTTAGAAAACTCCTATTCATCCCACAGAACCCACTGAGACCTATTCCCTGACCCTCCAAGCAGACTTCATGAGGCATTTCTTCACACTACCACAAAATCTAGTATGTGTATTGTTTTGCATATAGGGTGATTTTTCCCTCATTCTGGGCAGAGTTGCACAATTTTGGCTATTTTACTATCTTCTTCTGGTCACCGTGATTATGTTGACGGACAGCTTCCTTCTTAATAATTTTCTCAATTAAAAACCTTGAGGTGACCCTTAAGAGAAACTGTTAAACATCCAAAGAGAAACTTAAATATCTTATCCTAATATAAATTGTCGTTTAGATGTGTACCCAGCTGGAAAATCAGTATACAATAAAATGAAATAAAAAATAACCTTTTATGGAAAAAATATTCATCTTGCAGCTACACCTAAATGCAAAGGGATGGCCATCCATCCCTTTCCTGGTCATCCAGTGATTAGGACTCTGCACTTCCACTGCAGAGGGCGTGGGTTTGACCCCTGATCAGGGAACTAAGATCCCTCATGCCATGCCGTGCAGACAAATAATAATAAAATAAAGGCAGAGGGATTCGGATTTCCCTGGTGGTCCATTGGTTAAGACTCTGCACTCCCAATGCAGGGGTCCTGGTTTGATTCCTGGTTGGAGAACTAAGATCCCACGTGCCAACTTGGCATGGCCAAAATAATAATAATAAATAAGGGCAAACTGGTGGCCATGGCCAATGACATAAGGGTAGGAACGACTGAGCCAGTCACACACGACACCTTAGCTGCCTTATTCCATCTTTGGGGGATCCAGGACCTCATTGTACACAGCCGATTGTTTAAAAGCTAATGTTTCCTTGTGTGAATGCCTGACTTAATTTTGATGACAATACATCCTGACAGTGACAGTTCTTTATATCTGAAAAATCTTCCTGATTAGACGTCTTTCTCTGCAAGTCAAAAGATGTCATTTATCTTGAAGTTTTGCATGAATTGGAATGTGGCTGGGCACTGCTGCCATTGTCATTAAAACATTCTTTGGTAAATTAAATCTGTATTTAGTTCAGACCTAATGATTGAAATATTATCGGGACATGTGGCAGAAGAAGGGCACCTTCACCCCTGAGGTCACCCCCACGTTGCAGCTGCCAGTCGGTCCCTGGGCAGCCCTGTCTTCAGAGAGATTCTCTCTTCACGTCCCGTGAAGTCTGTTTACTCCTTCTACCCCATCCCCTCCGCCCCAAGATGTCAGAGCCTATTTTTGTGTTTCCTCCCAGTTTTCCCTGTACTTTTCTCCCCTAACCTCATACTGATAACCTCTCGGAAGGCCTGTCTCCCAGATCTCAGCAGCACCAGCCCCTTCTATCTACATGGGAGCTTCACCTACTGCCAGGTGCCCAAGTATCGTTGTAATAAATCAGAGATATAGCCCCAGTTACTGAGGCTTCTGTAGGGATGGAGTCGAGATGGAGCCAGTGAATTAGGCATCGGCCCATTCCTGCTGAAGTCGCAGCACCTCAAGGGCCTCGAAACAATGATGTAAAGACCTCTATGCCAGGTGCTCGCATGGTCCCAGATGTGTACGATGGAGCCCAGCTCATTGGCTGAAAATTTGTGTGCTCAGCATCAGTCATTCATTCTACCATCTCAGTTTTAAACATTGACTCTGCCTCTTACAACTGTTTTGTTTGGAAAATGGTATTTTAAAAATATACTGCAGTTAAAGAGGTGGGCATAAGTTTTTTATGAAAAGCAAAGCCATGTGCTCCTGGTGTTCTGCACAGGAAGTGAGCAAGTATTTAAAGGACATGAGTCCAAATGAACTTACCTGGAAATGAACAGACTTGTGGTTGCTGAGGGGGAGGAGAGTGGAGGAAGGAAGGACTGGGAGTTTAGGATTAGCAGATGCAAACTAATATATACAATTACAAGGTCCTACTGTTTAGCACAGGGAACTATATTCAATATCCTGGGATAAACCACAATGGAAAAGAATATGAAAGAGTGTATACGTGTGTATAACTGAATCACTTTGCTATATAGCAGAAACTAACACAACTCTGTAAGTCAACTATACTTGAATAAAATAAAGCGAAATAAAATAAAGGGCATGAGTTGAGTGGTTGGGGTGCGGGCTAAGTCACCTGGGCCTCAGGGATCGCTGATGACTTGGGTACCAGTTTCCTGCAGAAGCCACCTGCCACCTCTGTCTCTGGGCCCCGTGTTTTTGCTCTTGGCCCCGAGCTGGGGGCCGTTGCACCCCACCTGCTCAGTCTGTGTCAGCCAGGTTTCCTGGTCTGTCTCCCACTCTAAGCCCAGCCCCACCTCAGACCAGCCTTCTCTGCACTCCTAAAATCCAGAGAGGCTGGGCATGGCTCTCCAGTCTCTGAAAACCGCCCTGGGCCAGGAGCTTTGGTGCCATGTTGCCTGTACCCTGCTGCACTCACGGGCATCCCTGTGGCTCCGGGGGAGGTGTCAGCATTCCTGCCAGCAGCACCGCTCTGCACAGGCACCATGAGATGCTTTCCACATGGGTGCCTGACAGCTCAGGGGGTTCCTGCAGGAGAAGGGGTGTTCTCACCCACACTTGGCAGATGAGGAGAATGACATTCAAAGGGGTTGAATGATTTACTGAAAGTCAACACAACTGTTAGGGTCACAACGTCCTGTGTGTGCACACAAGCTACGGGCTGTCTAGTCACAGCCCCCCACCCACCCCCGCTGACCACCAAGACTCTCAAGGACATTGCTGCTCTGTCTGTGCCTCAGTTTCTAGTCTGTGGGGGGGAACATGGGAGCTCCTAGGGGTGCAGCTAGGCTTGCACGACGTTGGCACCATCCAGACATTCTTCTCACAGCCTTTAGCATCTGGCAGACCTGACTCTGAGTAACGTCCTGCCAGAGACCAGCTGCTGGACGTCTCTATGGAAACAGAAATGACATTGGCTCGGTGAGAGGCCCATGCTGACCGTGCAGCCTGCTTGTGAGCAAGGTCCCTCCAAGGGCACATGGACTCAGGCTACTGTTAGCATTCCACCATTTACTTCTTAAATGTTTTTGGCCATACCCTGTAGCATGTGGGATCTTAGTTCCCCAACCAGGGATTGAACCTGCCCACTCTCTGCATTGGAAGTACAAAGTGTTAACCCCTGGATCACGAGGGAAGTCCCTCCATCATTTACCTTTAATGTTAAAACATATCAATGGTGGCTCTGTTGTTCACTTGAAAATGATTGGTTCTGGTTATCGGCAAAGCACAGGGCACATGTCCAAAGGGCTTCCCTGGTGGCTCAGCAGTAAAGAATCCTCCTTCAATGCAGGTTTAGTCTTTTGAGAAGCCGCCATACTATTTTTCCATAATGACTGCACCAATTTGTATTTCCACTAACAGTGTAGGAGGGTTCCCTTCTCTCCATAACCTCTCCAGCATTTATCGTTGGTAGATTTTTTGATGGTGGCCATTCTGACTAGTATGAACTGATATCTCATTGTAGTTTTGTATTTCTCTAGTAATGAGCAATGTTGAGCATCATTTCATGTGCCTTTTGGCCATTTGTATGTCTTCTTTGGAGAAAAGTGTATTAGATCTTCTGCCCATTTTTGATTGGGTTGTTGATTTTTTTTTTTTTTTTTTAATATTGAGCTGCAGGAGCTGTTTGTATATTTGGGGGATTAATCATCGCTTAGTTTGCAAATATTTTCTCCCATTCTGTGGGTTGTCTTTTTGTTTGTTTCTGGTTTCCTCTGCTGTGCAAAAGCTTTTAAGTTAACTAGGTCCTGGTTTGATCAACAGGTCACAGAGGCTGGCCCCTGTGCGGGAGAAGAGGGGTGAGCCTCCACTTCTCAATCAGAGAAAACACTGTCCCTAATTTAGTACAAGATGTCGCCATGAAAGTATCCTAATAAACTCGATTGAAATTCAACGTAAAGCTCTATTTTAGTATTTAATCTTTTGTTCAGGTGCTGAACGTAATAGCACAGACCGTGTTAACAGCCCTTAGCATCCTCTGACGACAAAAGCCTGCCTTTCAGCATTGATTACTATAAGAAGGGAAGCTGGTGTAGAATTCTTTTCAGCTTGAGAGAGAAGCAATGACTGCAGGGGGCCGTTTGCAGCTGAGGGCTCGTCAGCCCCACCATGTGGGCCCTGGTAGGAGACCTGGGAGGGGGCTCGTGAGTACTGCACGGGCACCTTGAAGTGTGACAGTGACCAGGGCCTCCAAGGCCTGCTCCACTTGTTTTCTGGGTTGTCATGTCCCACAGAAGCTGTTGGAACATCTGTGTAAACCTAAAGGTAACCTTGCAGGCTGTATCAGCTTGCCGGGTGGGGCCCCCCTAACAAAGCCCTAAACTGGAGGGCTTAAGTAGCAGAAATTTACAGCCTCACGGTTCTGGAGGCTAGAAGTCCAATATCAAGGTGTCAGGAGTCTTGGTTCCCTCCAGCAGTCCTGAGGGAAGAACTGGTCCAGGCCTCTCCCCAGCTTCTGGGGGTTTGCTGGCATCTCTGGCATTCCTGGGCCTATGGACCCACCCCTCATCTGTGCCTCCCTCTTCTCATGGCCCTATCTCTGTGTGCACATCCATCTCTGTGTCCAAGTTTCCCGTTCTCTTAAGGTCATATCAGCGTAGGGCCTGTCCTCCTCCCAGGCAACCTCATCTGCAAAGACCCTACTTCCAAACAAGGTCACATTCGGAGGTATGGGGGTTGGGGCGTCCACCTGAGAGTCATAGGGTGACACGATTCAACCCATAGCATAAGATAACCTCTGAAAGCTAGCAGGTTTGCTCATTTTTTCATAGGGACCAAGAGAAAATGGGCAATTTATTTGACAAAACACACTAATAGATAACTAATAAGGACCTACTATATAGCACAGGCAACTATTCATAGTCTGTAATAGCCTACATGGGAAAAGAATCTAAAAAGAATGGATATATGTATAGCTGATTCACTTCGCTGTACACTCGAAACTAACACAACACTATACGCCAATAAAAATTTTTAAAAGACAGAAGGGAATGGGCAAAGCTGTAGGGAAAATGTTATCACTAAAAAAGTCATACAAATCAGGAAACAGAGCCAAGTCTGCTGGGGGAGCGAAGTGAGATCCTGGTGCCTGCAGGCTGCCCAATCCCCACCCGCCTCTCAACTCGGAAGTCCACAGAAGGTCAGCAGAGGGTGCGAGGTGTCCCTAAAGGAGGCAGACCACCTCCACCTGCCTTGTCTTAGGCCAGGGGCTGGATGCCTCTGCACTGCCGGCCACACTGCACCGAGGCCCAGGGCTTAGTTTGCAGGAACCTCTTCTAAGGGTCCTCGTGGGCCCCTGTGTGGACCCACTGCTCTCAGCTCAGAGCTTTGACTTCTTCCTGTTTCTGCTGGATTTCCTGGTGTCCATTCTCATTCTGTTCTGAAAAGAGACTGTCCTGTGATCACTGTCCCAGGCTCTTCAGTTTTGGGGGGCCACACTGACCTGCATTTCATCTCACCACCCTGCCCCCCTGCCCCCTGGTCTCATCAGGCTCTCACTGCTTCTTTGGGGCAGTTTCCTGACAGGTGTGTTTTTGGATGTTCTCCATTTTCTGGACTTCCCAGTTGGCTCAGTGGTAAAGAACCTGCCTGCCAATGCAGGAGACTCAGGTTTAATCTCTGGGTCAGGAAGATCCCCTGGAGGAGGAAATGGCAGCCCATTCCAGTATTCTTGCCTGGGAAATCCCAAGGACAGAGGAGCCTGGTGGGCTACAGTTTATGGATATCTGTCATGACTGAGCGACTAGAACAATAACTGCTACTGCTAAGTCACTTCAGTCGTGTCCGACTCTGTGCGACCCCATAGACGGCAGCCCACCAGACTCCCCCATCCCTGGGATTCTCCAGGCAAGAACACTGGAGTGGTTTGCCATTTCCTTCTCCAATGCATGAAAGTGAAAGGTGAAAGTGAGGTCGCCCAGTCGTGTCTGACTCTTAGCAACCCCATGGACTGCAGCCTACCAGGCTCCTCCGTCCATGGGATTTTCCAGGCAAGAGTACTGGAGTGGGGTGCCATTGCCTTCTCTGAAAATAATACAATAACAACAACCCCATATTCTAGCAGAGAATCCTGCCTTGTCCCCTGTACACCAAGTAGGATGCATTTTGGAAACTATGTTTTTAGAAAAATGTAACAGCTTGGTTTTCTAAAGATGGCAGAAAGCACAGGGTTGCTGTGTGTGGTCTGGCCGCTAGCAGCCCTCTGCTCACAGCGTTTGTGTATTTATCACAGCATCACAGGCTGAAGGGGCTTGAGAAACCACCCAACTCATTCTCCTCCCTTCAGAAAAAGCCATCTCAAAGCTACTTAGCCAAATGAACACTTATTCCTTTTTTTCCCCCCATTTAAAAACAGTGTTGACTTCCACTAGAAGCTACCTGTAATTATCAGTATGAATCACCTAGTGTCGGTTGATCTAGAGGTATCCACAGATTTTGCATTTCAGATTCTTTATTTGCATGTAAGATTATGGCTGTAGAATTACATTGGAGTCATGATATCATCATTTTGTTCCATCTTCCTTTTGAAATTTCTTGTTTTTAGTTATGTCTTTGAGGATGGGATGTGAAATCCAGTGGCTTTCTCTGACTTCTTACATTAGCTGATATTGGTGTAAGTTTTATTAAGGTACATTTTGCTTTAATTGTTAATAGTTTTGCCGAATGAGCAATCGTTCACTTATATCAGTATGAACTCGTGGACATTTGTCTTATACTTTGGCGTGAAGACCAGCACTATTTGATCTTGTGACTAAAATTGTCCCAGTTGGCTCCGCGTTCCTTGTCAAACCCACATCCCTGTAAGGTTATTTTTTTGTGTGTGACTTTAATATTTCTGTCACTACAAAGTGCTCCAGGCTCATCTTTTTTTTTTAAGACTTTATTGAATTTTTGTTGCAATATCACTCCTGTTTTATGTTTTGGTTTTTTTGGCCCTGAGGCATGTCGTACCATAGCTTCCCAACCAGGGACTGAACCCACTTCCCCTGCACTGGAAGGCAAAGTCTTAACCACTAGACCAGCAGGGAAGTTCCCCCAGGCTCATCTTATACATTCTTGCCCCAGTCCTAGAATCAGCAACTTTTCCGAGGAGCCCTGGCTCTGCTGATTGGAGAATGGTATTAGAAACCAAAATCAGGGCATGAGATTTGTCCTTGCTTCTCAGAGTCTTTGCTTCTTGGTCCTCTCAGCTGACAGAATGTTACTGAACACGAGCTAGTGTGCCTGACGTCACTCTTTGAGGCCAAATGGAAATGTTGGAGTTTGGAGCAGAGAAGGGTTTATTACAGGGCCTTGCTGCAAAAATTTCAAACTCCCCAGAGTTTCAGTAAAGCACTTTTTAAAGGCCAGGTGAGAGAGGGGCGAGGTCCCATCCCAGCAGTGAGTCACTGGGTTCTCACCACCCACAATCCGTTTACTGAATTGTTGGTGCCAGGACCCCTGTTGCTTTCAGGACCATACCCCCTGGAAGCAACTCTATCAACTAGAGCTAACATGACAGGCAGTTTCCTTTGCCTCTAGGTTTATAGGCTTCACTCCTTTCCAGGGTTACTCAGGATAGCTCCCTTCTCCCCCACCCCTTCCAGTGAGATGGTTTCTTATTTTTATAAAACAGGTTGTTTTGGCCACGTTCTGCATTGCATTCTGGAATCCTCTTACTTCCTAAAAACTTTTAAAATTTTGCATATGTTAAGGCCCACTCTTTGTGCCCTACTGCTCAGCAGAATATGACAAATGTGTAGTGTCATGTATCCACAATTACAGCATCCTGAGAGTGGTTCTACTACCCTAAAAAATCTGTCGTGGTTATTAACCTACTCAACCCCCCCTGCTCCCTGCAAATTCCCAGCAATTACTCATTCTTTCACTGTTGCTCAAGTTCTGTCTTTTCCGGAATGTTGTGTAATTGGAATCAGTGTCTTAGTCTGTTCTGGCTGCTGTCACAAAATATGGCACACCAGGTGGCTTATAAACAACAGAAATTTATTTCTCACACTCGGTAGGCTGGAAGTCTGAGATCCTGGATCCAGCGTGACTGAATGAAGTCTTGGCTCCAGGACGCAGACTTCTTGTGTCCCAATGTGGTCAGAGATCTCCTTTTTCATGAGGCTGACCCCACTCATGGGGGCTCCACCTTCATAACTTAAGTCCCTCCCAAAGGCCCCACCCACTAGTATCCTCACATTTGAGGGTTAGGATCTCAACATATGAATTTGGGGGAGACAAATATTGAGACCACAGTATATAGTATTCATTTTTCCAGGCTTCTTTCACTTAGCAATATGCATGTAAGACTCATTCATATCTTTTGTGGCTTGATTGTTCATTTTCCTGCCAAATAATATTGCACTGTGTAGATGTGTCCCAGTCTGTGTATCTGTTCACCTATTGATGGATATTCTTGGTTGCTTCAAGTTTTTAGCAATTATGAATAAACCTGCTTTAAACATTCATGCGCAGATATTTTCAAATCAGTTGGGTAGATTCCTGGGAGTGTGGTTGCTGGATCATATGGTAAGACTATCTAGTTTTGTAAGGAACTTCTAAATGCTCTTCCCAAGTGGCTATATGGTTTTGCATCCCCACCAGTAACATGTGAAGTTCCTGTTGGTCTGCAGCAACTTGCAGTGTTGGGTTTGGATTTTTACCATTGTTAAAGGTATTCTCTGGTATCTTATTCTTGTTTTAATTTGCAATTCCCTAATAACCAGTCAGGCTTCAGCAATACGTGAACCATGAACTTCCAGATGTTCAAGCTGGTTTTAGAAAAGGCAGAGGAACCAGAGATCAAATTGCCAGCATCTGCTGGATCATCAGATGTTGCAAAAGAGTTCATCAGAGATCATCAGAAAAAGCAAGAGAGTTCTGCTTTATTGACTATGCCAAAGCCTTCCACTGTGTGGATCACAATAAACTGTGGAAAATTCTGAAAGAGATGGGAATACCAGAGCATCTGACCTGCCTCTTGAGAAATCTGTATGCAGGTCAGGAAGCAACAGTTAGAACTGGACGTGGAACAACAGACTGGTTCCAAATAGGAAAAGGAGTACGTCAAGGCTGTATATTGTCACCCTGCTTATTATTTAACTTATATGCAGAGTACATCATGAGAAAGGCTGGGCTGGATGAAGCACAAGCTGGAGTCAAGATTGCTGGGAGAAATATCAAAAACCTCAGATATGCAGATGATAACCACCCTTATGGCAGAAAGTGAAGAGGAACTAAAAAGCCTTTTGATGAAAGTGAAAGATGAGAGTGACAAAGTTGGCTTAAAGCTTAACATTCAGAAAACTAAGATCATGGCATCTGGTCCCATCACCTCATGGGAAATAGATGGGGAGAGAGTGGAAACAGTGTCAGACTTTATTTTGGGGGGCTCCAAAATCACTGCGGATGGTGACTGCAGCCATGAAATTAAAAGATGCTTACTCCTTGGAAGGAAAGTTATGACCAACCTAGATAGCATATTAAAGAGCAGAGACATTACTTTGCCAACAAAGGTCTGTCTAGTCAAGGCTATGGTTTTGCCAGTGGTCATGTATGGATGTGAGAGTTGGACTGTGAAGAAAGCTGAGCGCCGAAAAATTGATGCTTTTGAACTGTGGTGTTGGAGAAAACTCTTGAGAGTCCCTTGGACTGCAAGGAGATCCAACCAGTCCATCCTAAAGGAGATCAGTCCTGGGTGTTCATTGGAAGGACTGATGCTGAAGCTGAAACTCCAGTACTTCGGCCACCTCATGTGAAGAGTTGACTCACTGGAAAAGACCCTGATGCTGGGAGGAATTGGGGGCAGGAGGAGAAAGGGACGACAGAGGATGAGATGGCTGTATGGCATTACCAACTTGATGGGCATGGGTTTGGGTAGACTCTGGGAGTTGGTGATGGACAGGGAGGCCTGGCATGCTGCAATTCATGGGGTCTCAAAGAGTCGGACACGACTGAGGGACTGAACTGAACTGAACTGAATGACCAGTGATGTTGAGCATTATTTCATATGCTTACTTTCCATCCATATATCTTCTTTTATAATAGGTTTGTTTGGAATTTTTGCTCAGTTTTGAAGTCAGGTCTTTTTGTTTTGTTATGGTTGGGTTTTTAATTTCTTCATGCATTTCAGATACAAGGCCCTTATGAGACATGTGTTTGACAAATATTTTCTTTTAGTCTCTGGCTTATCTTTTTTCCTTCTCTTAACAATATCATCTTCAAGTCTCCACTGTTTTCCTATTTTCAATTTCATTGATTTCTGCCCCAGCTTTTATTTCTTTTCTTCTGTTGGCTTTAGGCCAACATTGCTCCTCTTTATCCAGTTTCCTAAAGTGCACACTTAGATTACTGATTCTTAGATCTTTCTTCTTTTCTATTGAGTGCATTTAACACTATAAATTATCCGTTAAAACTGCTTTAGCTGCAGTTGACAAATTTTGACAAGCTGTATTTTCATTTTCATTTAGTTCAAAATGTATTTTAATTTCAATTTAAGCCATATGACATTTAAAATTGTTTTTAGATATATGAATATGTGAGCATCTTCCAGCTGCTTCTCTGTCACTGATTTTTCATTTAATTCCACTGTGATCCAAGATCATACTTTGTATGATTTTCGCCCCTTTAAATTTGTCCAGATGTGTGGACCTGGTGTGGACCACCCCAGAGTGTGGTCTGTCTTGGTGGCTGTTCCATGTGAGCTTGAGAAGAACCTGGGTTGTGCCCTTTTGGATGAAGTCATCTGTAGATCAATTAGGTCAGATTGATTGATTGTGCCATTTAGTTCAGTTCCATCTTTCCTGATTTTCTGCTGGCCTGACTTGCCCATAAGTGAAAGAGAGTGTTGAAGTCTTCAAATGTAAAAGCGGGTTTGTCTATTTTTCCTCTCAATTCTCTCAGGTTTTGCCTCGTTTATTCTGATCCTCTGTTGTTAGATGCAAATAAAGACTGTGCTGTCTTCTTGGAGGATTGACCTGTACATCATTAAGTAATGCCCCTGTTTTCCCCTGATAATTTTCCTTGTTCTGAAGTCCGCTTTGTCTGAAATTATTCTTGATCCTCTAGTTTTCTCTTAATTACCATAGCATGACATAACTTTCTCCATCCCATTTCTTTTAATCTACCTGAGTCTTTACATTTAAAGTGGGTTTCATACAGATGGCTAATAAACACATGAAAAGATGCTCAACATCACTCATTATTAGAAAAATGCAAATCAAAATCACAATGAGGTATCATCACACACGGGTCAGAATGGCTGCCATCAAAAAGTCTACAAATAATAAATGCTGGAGAGGGTGTGAAGAAAAGGGAGCTCTCTTACACTATTGGTGGGAATGCAAACTGGTATAGCCACTATGGAGAACAGTGTGGCGATTCCTTAAAAAACTGGAAATAGAACTGCCATATGACCCAGCAATCCAACTCCTGGGCATACACACCGAGGAAACCAGAACTGAAAGAGACACATGTATCCCAGTGTTCACTGCAGCACTGTTTACCATAGCTAGGACATGGAAGCAACCTAGATGTTCATCGGCAGATGAATGGATAAGGAAGTTGTGGTACATATACACAATGGAATATTACTTAGCTATAAAAAAGAATGCATTTGAGTCAGTTCTAATGAGGTGGATGAAACTGGAGCCTATTATACAGATTGAAGTAAGTCAGAAAGTGAAACACCAATACAGTATATTAATGCATATATATGGAATTTAGAACGACAGTAACAACGATCCTATATGCAAGGCAGCAAAAGAGACACAGATGTAAAGAACAGATTTTTGGACTCTGTGGGAGAAGTTGAGGGTGGGATGATTTGAGAGAATAGCATTGAAATATGCATTTACATATGCATATTACCATATGTAAAATAGACAACCAGTGCAAGTTTGATGCGTGAAACAGAGCACTCAAAGCCAGTGCTCTGAGACAACCCAGAGGGATGGGGTGGGGAGGGTTCAGGACGAGGGGACACTTGTGCACCATGGCTGATTCATGTCGATGTATGGCAAAAACCATCACAATATTGTAAAGTAATTATCCTCCAATTAAAATAAATTAAATAATTAAAAAATAATAAGGTGGATTTTTTTGTAGACCACATCTTGTTGACTCTGTTTTTGTATCCACTCTGACAGTCTCTGTCTTTTAATAGGGATGTGTGGGTCAGTCTCATTTAAATGTGATTATTGATATAGTTGGATTGATACAGTTAGATGTATATCTAACTAACATGATCCATATCTACCATGTTTGTAACATTTTTCTATTTTTATTTATTTATCCTTTTTTTCCTGTATCTTTTCCTGCCTTTTCTGGTTTTAACTGAAGATGATTCCATTTTATCTCCTGTTTTAGCATAAGAATTATACGTCTCATACAAGTTTTTCAGTGGTTGCCCTAGAGTTTCCAATATACATTTTAAACTGATCTACATTCACCTTCAAATAACCTTATTCTGATTCACACCTCGTGCAGGTGCCTTATAACACCTTCCCCATGTCCTCCTTCCCTCCCTTGTGACACTGCTGTCAATCATTGCATTTATCCATAAACTATGATCACCCAACACTTTGTTACTATTATTTAAAGAGAGAGTTACACTCTTGATGAATTAAACATACAAAAAGTAAAAAAAAAAAAATTACTTCCCCTTACATCTCCTTCAGTGCTCTTCCTTTCTTCATGTAAATCTGAGCAATTTCATTTCACTGAGATAGGGGGTCACAGTCCTTGCCATCCCCCACTGTGTGCAGGCTGGTCAGTCCTCCTGATCTTTCTTTAGCTGAACCTTGTTCACACAGTTTGTTCACGAGATTACTGAAGGGGAAGCTGGGGAGGAGATCTGGTAATCGGAAAAGCATTTATTCTTCATTTCTACCTCTTTGATCTGTGGAAAGAACCAACAAGTTGGGCAAAAAAGTTTGGTGTGATCAAAAGATGTGAAAGGGGCAGGAACAGAGACACGGACGTAGAGAACAGACTTGTGGACACAGTGCGGGGAGGGAGAGGGTGGGACGAACTGGGAAATTAGGATTGACATACATGCAGTACCATGTGTAAAACAGATGGCTAGCAGGAAGCTGCTGTGTAGCATAGGGAGCTCAGCGTGGTACTCTGTGATGACCTAGAGGAGTAGGATGGGGTGGAGGGGGGGGGAGATACAAGAGGGAGGGGATACATGAATTATGGCTGATTCACTTTTTGTACAGCATTGTAAAACAATTATACTCCAATTTAAAAAACTTAAAATAATTTTAAAAGAAGATATGAAAGGTGTGCTTGGGCCTGAGATGAGTAGAGCACAGTGGGAACTGGTTGAAGCCTCTTGCGGGAAGCTTGCTCTTGCCAAAGGCTGCTTACATCGTGCTCCTTCCTGCCCTCAGGTTGAGTATCAGCATGGGTGTAGAAGTGAGGAATAATTATTTTCAATTGCTTTAAACAAATATTTTTAGGTGGCATATGGTTATAGTTGGAGAAGGGAATGGCAGTCTACTCCAGTGTTCTTGCCTGGAGAATTCCACGGGCAGAGATGTCTGGTGGGCTACAGTCCGTGGGGTCGCAAAGAGTCAGACACGACTGAGCGACTCACACACACACACGGTTATAGTTTAGGTTTTAATTTCACATGTGTCTTAGCATGTTGGTCTCTCTTGGTATCAGTTTTGTGGAGGGAACAGTAGATGCATGTGGAGAAGGGAGCATCCATCGCAGACATTGGTTTCCACCTGACCTTTGTGGGTTCACAACTGTCCCACGGGCAGACATCATTACACCTCATGTGTGGTGGAGAACTTGTCATCAATGCATGAACAGCTATCTGGAAATGATGAAACTTTACCCCTGCAATCAGAAGTCATGTGCTAACTTGAAAGCCAGGCTTAGGTAGGTGTTTGGTATACCCAGAGAGAGCCCATTTTCAACAGAAGGCAGCTGGGAGGGGAGTTCACTGTGCTTTCAAAGTTACTCACCCTCCCACGGTGAGAAAGGCATACCCAACACAGCATCTTGGAAGGACACAGGGCCTGGTCCCCTTTACTCACTGGACCTCGGCCTCAGGTCTTTTCTGTGGGTCAGGCTGGCACTCTCTTTGTCTCCATGCCATACCAGTCACAAGTGTGGCTGTTCTGGACTTTGCTGTGTGACACCCTCTGTCTCTCTGAGTGGTTGCCTCTCAAGCAGGAGAGGAAGTTTTACATGAATATATAGCCTTTCCTGGGCTTCCTGGGTGACACTAGTGGTAAAAAACAGCCTGCCAATGCAGGAGACCTTAAGAGACACAGTTTGATCCCTGGGTCAGGAAGATCCCATGGAGGAGGAAATGGCAACCCACTCCAGTATTCTTGCCTGGAGAATCCCATGGACAGAGGAGCCTGGTGGGCTATAGCCCATGGGGTCCCAAAAGAGTCAGACATGACTGAAGCAACTTAGCACACACATACTCTCCCATTGCTTTATGGTCAGATTCCATGTTTTCTGGGTTAAAAGAGAAACATTATTGGAATGATATAATATTGAATTTTCCTCTGGTATGTCTAATGCACTTGAGCATTTTAACAAGCCAGCAGTTATGATAATTTTAATGGGAGGTTTGTGTTTCGTTTTGCATAAGTGATGAGTTTAAATTTGATTGAGTCTTGGATCATAAGTCCCAGGAGTGTACAGATCTAGTTCCTTAATGCTTTGAAGTCTGTTCCTGACTGTTTTCATTAAAATATTTCTTCATTGTAAATTATTCTATTTAACTGGGTATTTTAAAAGGAAGAATGTTTTGTCTGTAGCTTTATAATTAACCTAATCTGATTACTGTGTTTTTGTGTTTTTTTTAAGGAAACAATAGAACAGAATATGTCATCAAAGTTTTAGGCACATCAGACTTAGTATAGCATCTGTGGTCCCACAAATTTAATATTATTTATGCTAATATTTGTACATAGCTCTGTGGATCTTACTCAGAATTGCTGCATTGACACTGGTATTTTGGTTTGGCAATAATTGAGAGATACAATTGGGCATCAGTTTAGTCCTAGTCTAGCATTGCTGTTGTGTGTAATTATCAAAAAATGAAAGTCTCTCAGTTGTGTCCGACTCCTTGCAACCCTATGGACTATACAGTCCATGGAATTCTCCAGGCCAGAATACTGGAGTGGGTAGCCTTTCCCTTCTCCAGAGGATCTTCCTGACCCAGGAAGTCACCCTTGTGGCTCAGCTGGTTAAGAATCCACCTGCAATGCGGGAGACCTGGGTTCGATCCCTGGGTTGGGATGATCCCCTGGAGGAGGGAAAGGCTACCCACTCCAGTATTCTGGCCTAGAGAATTCCATGGACTGTATATGTTGTAATTATCAAACCAAATGTTTAATTCTTTATTTCCCCTTGAAAGCATCCTTTGCAATCTTACTTTGATTTTGTGTTTAGTAAAATATTTTGGGGCTTCTCTGGTGACACAGTGGTAAAAATCTGCCTGCCAATGCAAGAGACACAGGAGACATGAGTTTGATGTCTGGGTTGGGAAGACCCCTGAAGGAGGAAATGGCAACCCACTCCAGTATTCTTTCCTGGGAAATCCCATGGACAGAGGAGCGTGGTAGGCTACAGTCCATGAGGTTGCAAAAGAGTCAGACACAACTTAGTGACTAAACAACAAAATATTTTTAGTAATTTGGCAGAATTATACTTATATATTTATTTGTTTTATGTTCATAGAAATGTAAAAAATAACTAGCCTCTTTTCAGTTCTTCTCCAGGACTGGCCTTGGTTACATTGTTAATTTGTCTTCTGACTTCATTTTAAGTGTCTTCTCTTAAAATTGAAGGAACTGAGGTTCCCAAAACATAGGATATTGTAAAAAAAAAAAAAAAATTGGCCACGCGACTATGTAGCCAAGCTGAGATTTGAACCTACATCTTTCATGTATTTTTTAAAATTTTAATTGTGGATAATTCTGCACAGACATATGTACCAGTAAAGAATATAATGTATCAAACGTTTGCACACCCATCACTCAGCTTTAGCACCTCCTAGCCATTCGTCTTTCCCAAGTCCCCCCACCATTTCTCCTCTGAATTATTCAAGCAATCCTGAGCAGCATAGTGTTTCATTCAAAACACTGAAATATGTTCTGAAAGAAAATGATTTCTTTGTGAAAATGATATAGTTGCAATGTCAATGTCACACCTAATAAATAACCAGTGGTGTGCTTTATCATCAACCATACAACGTTCCTATTTCTCTAAGTGTATCTGTCTATGTTCCTCTCTCTTTTTGTATATGGCTATTATGTCACTTAAATCTCTCTCTGTCTCTCTCTCTTATCTTTTCTTGCTGGACCAGATGGGCTGTAGGGCCCACACATCCCTTGATTACCCCTCAGGGTGTTTACCACTAGAGAGATAAAGTGAAATTACTCATTTTACAGTTGCTTTAAAACCACTCTCTGCATTTAAGCCACAGACCCAGTATATTGGTTTGCTCCATTTTGTTTTGATTTTTTAGAGATTTACTTTGTAAGTTTAATTTCATTTCACAATTATATAGAATGTTTGTTATTACAAAGTCAAATCTGTATAACAAGGATTTTTGGAAGAATTTAGTTGTCATCCTGTGTCTCAAATTGTCATCCTGTTGTCATTTCTGTGTCTCAAATCAACCTCCCACCCACACACTGCCACGCACACCCTTACCCCCAGAGCAGCCATTCTTAGGTTTTGACTTTATGCTTTCATTTTAAAATAATGAAGACAAAATTAGAAATGAAAATGGAGAGGTCACAAAAGACAACACTGAAATACAAAGGATCATAAGAGACTACTACCAGCAGCTATATGCCAATAAAATGGACAACTTGGAAGAAATGGACAAATTCTTAGAAAAGTATAACTTTCCTAAAGTGAATCAGGAAGAAATAGAAGATCTTAACAGAACCATCACAAGCACGGAAATCAAAACTGTAATCAGAAATCTTCCAGCAAACAAAAGCCCAGGACCAGATGGCTTCACAGCTGAATTCTACCAAAAATTTAGAGACGAGCTAACACCCATCTTACTCAAACTCTTCCTGAAAATTGCAGAAGAAGGTAAACTTCCAAACTCATTCTATGAGGCCACCATCACTCTAATACCAAAACCAAACAAAGATGCCACAAAAAAGAAAACTACAAGCCAATATCACTGGTAAACATAGATGCAAAAATCCTTAACAAAATTCTAGCAAACAGAATCCAACAATATATTAAAAAGATCATACATCATGACCAAGTGGGCTTATTCCCAGGAATGCAAGGATTCTTTAATATCCACAAATCAATCAATGTAATACACCACATTAACAAATTGAAAGATAAAAACCAAATGATTATCCCAATAGATGCAGAAAAAGCCTTTGACAAAATTCAACATCCATTTATGATTAAAAACTCTCCAGAAAGCAGGAATAGAAGGAACATACCTCAACATAATAAAAGCTATATATGACAAACCCACAGCAAACATTATTCTCAATGGTGAAAAATTGAAAGCATTTCCCCTAAAGTCAGGAACAAGTCAAGGGTGCCCACTCTCACCACTACTATTCAACATAGTTTTGGAAGTTTTGGCCACAGCAATCAGAGCAGAAAAAGAAATAAAAGGAATCCAGATAGGAAAAGAAAAAGTAAAACTCTCACTATTTGCAGATGACATGATCCTATACATAGAAAACCCTAAAGACTCTACCAGAAAATTACTAGAGCTAATCAATGAATATAGTAAAGTTGCAGGATATAAAATTAACACACAGAAATCTCTTGCATTCCTATACACTAACAATGAGAAAACAGAAAGAGAAATTAAGGAAATAATACCATTCACCATTGCAACAAAAAGAATAAAATACTTAGGAGTATATCTACCTAAAGAAACAAAAGACCTATATATAGAAAACTATAAAACACTGATGAAAGAAACCAAAGAGGACACAAACAGATGGAGAAACATACCGTGTTCATGGATTGGAAGAATCAATATTGTCAAAATGGCTATTCTACCCAAAGCAATCTATAGATTCAATGCAATGCCTATCAAGCTACCAACGGTATTTTTCACAGAACTAGACCAAATAATTTCACAATTTGTATGGAAATACAAAAAACCTCGAATAGCCAAAGCAATCTTGAGAAAGAAGAATGGAATTGGAGGAATCAACCTGCCTGACTTCAGACTCTACTACAAAGCCACAGTCATCAAGACAGTATGGTACTGGCACAAAGACAGAAATATAGATCAATGGAACAAAATAGAAAGCCCAGAGATAAATCCACGAACCTATGGACACCTTATCTTTGACAAAGGAGGCAAGAATATACAATGGAAAAAAGACAACCTCTTTAACAAGTGGTGCTGGGAAAACTGGTCAACCACTTGTAAAAGAACAAAACTAGAATGCTTTCTAACACCATACACAAAAATAAACTCAAAATGGATTAAAGACCTAAATGTAAGACCAGAAACTATAAAACTCCTAGAGGAGAACATAGGCAAAACACTCTCCGACATAAATCACAGCAAGGTCCTCTATGACTCACCTCCCAGAATATTGGAAATAAAGGCAAAAATAAACAAATGGGACCTAATGAAACTTAAAAGCTTTTGCACAACAAAGGAATCTATAAGCAAGGTGAAATGACAGCCTTCAGAATGGGAGAAAACAATAGCAAATGAAGAAACAGACAAAGGATTAATCTCAAAAATATACAAGCAACTCCTGCAGCTCAATTCCAGAAAAATAAATGGCCCAATCAAAAAATGAGCCAAAGATCTAAACAGACATTTCTCCAAAGAAGACATACAGATGGCTAACAAACACATGAAAAGATGCTCAACATCACTCATTATCAGAGAAATGCAAATCAAAACCACAACGAGGTACCATTACACACCAGTCAGGATGGCTGCTATCCAAAAGTCTACAAGCAATAAATGCTGGAGAGGGTGTGGAGAAAAGGGAACCCTCTTACACTGTTGGTGGGAATGCAAACTAGTACAGCCACTATGGAGAACAGTGTGACGATTCCTTAACAAACTGGAAATAGAACTGCCATATGACCCAGCAATCCCACTCCTGGGCATACACACTGAGGAAACCAGATCTGAAAGAGACACATGTACCCCAATGTTCATTGCAGCACTGTTTATAATAGCCAGGACATGGAAGCAACCTAGATGCCCATCAGCCGACGAATGGATAAGAAATCTGTGGTACATATACACCATGGAATATTACTCAGCCATTAAAAAGAATTCATTTGAATCAGTTCTAATGAGATGGATGAAACTGGAGCCCATTTTACAGAGTGAAGTAAGCCAAAAAGATAAACACCAATACAGTGTACTAACGCATATATATGGAATTTAGAAAGATGGTAATGATAACCCTATATGCAAGACAGAAAAAGAGACACAGATGTATAAAACAGACTTTTGAACTCTGTGGGAGAAGGCAAGGGTGGGATGTTCTGAGAGAATAGACTGAAACAAGTATACTATCAAGTGTGAAACAGATCACCAGCCCAGGTTGGATGCATGAGACAAGTGCTCGGGGCTGGTGCACTGGGAAGACCCAGAGGGATTGGATGGGGAGGGAGGCGGGAGGGGGCATCGGGATGGGGAACACATATAAATCCATGGCTGATTCATGTCAATGTATGGCAAAAACCACTACAATATTGTAAAGTAATTAGCCTCCAACTAATAAAAATAAATGAAAAAGTAAATAAATGGAAAAAAAAATAATGAAGGTGTTTGTGTACTGTCCGGTCTTCCCTGGTGGCGCTAGTGGTAAAATACCCGCCTGCCAGTGCAGGAGACATAAGAGAAGAGGGTTCAATACCTGGGTTCGGAAGATCCCTTGGAGGAGGGCATGGCAACACACTCCAGTGTTCTTGCCTGGAGAATCCCATGGACGGAGGAGCCTGATGAGTTACAGTCCACAGGGTCACAAAGAGTCAGACATGACTGATGCAGCTTAGCACACACACAGTCATGTACATACGTACTCATTGCATGTGTGCATGCGTGCTACATGCACTGTCCTGGCCCTCACTTTGTAACTTCAGGTACATCCCGGGGTTGGTCTGGGGCCCTGTACAGAGACACTTCCTGTCCTTCTCAGAGCTGTGCAGTCCTCCTTACACAGAGGACTGGTACTCTCTGGTCCATGATAGAAGTTACACCCTCCTCCCTAATGCATCATTTATCTTTTTATTTCTGGTGGGTGTTTGGGATTTTTATGTTATGTAGTGAAATGCATCAACCTTTCCCTATTGCTCTGCAGTATGAATAACAGGATTGTTTCTCCATCTGTAGATCACAGAGGAAGAATCTCTCTCTCTCTTATGTTTCCACTATTTGGAATTAATCTTGCTATAATTTGTGCAAACTGATATATATTTTAACCTTTCCATGTGCTATCCAGTTATATCAGCTTTTAGTTGCTGCTGTTTAGTCGCATCCAACTCTTTGCAACCTCATGGACTGTAGCCCATCAGGCTCCTCTGTCCATGGGATTCTCCAGGTGAGAATACTGGAGTGGGTTGCCATGCCCTCCTCCAGGGGATGTTCCCGACCCAGGGATTGAACCCTGGTCTTCTGCATTCAGGCAGATTCTTTCCTTCAGTGATTTTAAGTGGTAACTGACAAATGGTCTTTCTCTGAATATGTAGATTCCCTTCTACTGGTCAGTCAGTTCACCCAGCATCACTGCACAGCTTTGATAATCAGTTCAGTTCAGTCGCTCAGTCGTGTCTGACTCTTTGCGACTCCATGGACTGCAGCACGCCAAGCTTTCCTGTCCATCACCAATTCCCAGAGCTTGCTCAAACTCCTGCCCATCAAGTTGGTAATGCCATCCAACCATCTCATCCTCTGTCATCCCCTTCTCCTCCTGCTTTCATTCTTTCCCAGCATCAGGGTCTTATCCAATGAGTCAGTTTTTCGCATCAGTTAGCCAAAGCATTGGCTTTCTTTATAGTCTAACTCTCACATCCATATATGACTACTGGAAAAACCATAGCTTTGACTAGACAGACCATTGTTGGCAAAGTTGGCAGAAAGCAAAGAAGAACTAAGCCTCTTGATGAAAGTGAAACAGGAGAGTGAAAAGGTTGGCTTAAAACTCAACATTCAGAAAACAGATCATGGCATCCGTTCCCATCACTTCATGGCAAATAGATGGGGAAACAATGGAAATAGTGAGAGACTTTATTTTGGGGGGGCTCCAAAATCACTGCAGATGGTGACTGCAGCCATGAAATTAAAAGATGCTTTCTCCTTGGAAGAAAAACTATGACCAATCTAGACAGCATGTTAAAAAGCAGAGACATTACTGCCAACAAAGGTCCGTCTAGTCAAAGCTTTGATAATAGAGGCTTTAAAAACACTACAATATCCAGTAGGGTTACCCTTCCTCATTGTTCTGCTGTAGGGTGAGCCTCATTGTTTCATTAGCAATTCTGGCTTAGTTGTTCTGCTGAATGGACTGTATAATCAATTTGCCTGACTTCTAAGAAACAATGATGTGATTTTTTTAGTTGCTGTGATATTAAATTTATAGATAAACTTTGGGAGAACTGACATCTTTGTGATGTTGAATCTTCTTGTGCAGGAACATAGCATATCTTCCCTCTTATTCAAACTTCTTCTTCATGAGCATGTCACAGTTTTGTTTATATAGCCTTTAGACATTTCTCGTCAAGTTTCCAGTGACAGTGCTTACTTGCCTATCTTGCTTTTGTAAATGTGGTCTTCAGTTACATACTCCAGTTGTTGTCTTTGGTGTGTATGAACATTATTGACTTTGTGTACTTATTTTACAACCTGTGGGTTTTTTTTTTTTAAATTAAGGTTTCTTTCTGTTTTGTGGGGGGGGGGGGTGCTTGTTTTGCACAAAGACTTGTGCCTTTACTCATATATTAATATAATCACATGCTTTACAAATAAGGAAGATGTAACCTCTTTGGGCTTCCCTGGTGGCTCAGTTGTAAAGAACCCATCTACCAATGCAGGAGACAAGGGTTAGATCCCTGGGTCAGGAAGATCCCCTGCAGGAAGAAATGGCAATCCACTCCAGTGTTCTTATCTGGAGAATCCCATGGATAGAGGAGCCTGGCAAGATGCAGTCCATGGGGTCACAAAGAGTCGGATATGACTTAGCTACTAAACAACAACTAACAACATTTCTAATAAACCTGGCAACACAGAAAATGACAATAGCAAAAGCAGTAAGCAGGGTTGTACCATCCAGAAACAATCATTCTTTCCTGTTGGGTGGCTATAAATACAGAAATCCCTTGATGCCTATACTGGTAAAGGCAGGACCTATGGAGAAATGACACTGTGTATGTTTTAAAGTTATTTTTATGTGAAATTAGCAGAAGCAGCACTGACGAGAGATCAAAGTTAGTTCTCAACTTGAAGTCAGTGCTTCTTTCTGAGAAGACACTCTTGTTTCTAGAGTGAAGGGGGAAAGCTGCCCACACCCCCAGACCCTGCTCACTGTCATTCATCCCCCCTCTTTCTCCCTGCACATGGTTTCTGTACTAATCTCACACTTTACCCCCGAGGCCATCGCTTTGATTTTCACTCCTGTCTGCTCCATTCCTCACTTTCCAAGCTATTTATTAGCTGCATGGCGGTGCAGGTCTATTCTCACCCTGGAATTGGATTCATCAGCTCTAACTCTGTCTCCTGTGATCATGGGCCCTCCGGATCAGCTCCAGTTGTCCTGGGGTTGGACTGATGCTCTGATTGGGGCCTGGGGTTCCATGCGGTGCTGCAGGAGCTCCCATTTCTTGGTCTCTGTTTTCTGGCTGACTGTCAGGCTCTCTTGCAGTTTTTCTGGTCCTGTGTGTTTACCTGCGCTGTGGCAGAGCTGTGTCTGTTGCAGGTGCACCTGCCAGCACTCCATGGTGATGCTCTGGCGTGTGGTTCTGGGCTCCCATGTGCTGACCAGTCGTAGTCCTCCACCAGCCTGCTCTCTACCCCCAGGAGAGGGTGGGGACGCCAGCAAGCCCAGGGTGCCCCCAGAAAGTCTCCAGGGTTGTATTTGCCTCCCCAAACCCAATGTACTGTCCCTTGGCCAAGCTGGGCAGGCCCACCCCGTGAGCACTGGCCAGGCCTCCATCCTGGCCCCTCGGTCTCTGTGGCTTGCAGGATGAGTCTCTATTCCAAAGGCTTTTCCATTGAGTGACTTGCAGTGTCGGGAGAATTCTCAGGATGCTGCCGACCTTCTTTCATCTCACGGCCACCGTGGAAGGTGAGGGAGGGAATGGGTCAGGAGCCTTCAGAACCTAATTGTCCTCTGTCCCTGATCCCCTCTCAGTTCAGACAGAATGCTGTGTCTCCATCTTCCTTTTTTGATTTGACCTCTTGAGACGTCTGCCCTGTAGGTTTCATGAGGAGCCAGGGGAGGGACTTGTGGGCCTATGTCCCATGGAGCAGACCTGGGGGAGGGGTGTTTTCCTGGCACCTGGGTCACCTGCAGAAGCCAGGCGGACATCCATGGAGCGTCATTGTGCCAGGTTTGCTGAGGGGTGAGGCTACTGTTTTCAACTCCTCACATTATCCTGTGTGACAGTTATTCCTACTGAACACCACGGATTGGTGAGTGGACTGAGCACAGAGGTTTGAACCCAGAGAGTCCTGGTCTAGAGCCTGTGCTTTCTGCCTGACGCTGCCTCTGTGAGGAAGGGCGGGAGGGGACCTCGGGCCATGAGGACAAAGTACCGTGGTGGTGATGACAGCCACACAACATGTGAGCAGGCATTGGGACACAAGAGCTGAAGACATTCTTTACAGAATCACTGTGGGAACCATTCGTATGTCCAGGCTCAAATCCAGGACTTCTCTCCCATTGCATTTTCTGCTGCTGTAACACAGTGGGTCTTTGTAGAAATTGATTCCTACTCTGTGCCAGAAACTGCCCCAGGTGCTTCATGTCTGTGTTGCTCACCTTCCTACCGACCCCAGGAAAGTTCTGACCCTCTGTTACTGATGAGGAAAGGGGGTCAGAGAGAAAGGGGGTGACCCACTGAGTCAGCCAGCTGGTGGGGGCCCCCGGGTTGTGCTGTTTGAGGACGCTGCCTTGCCCAGGGTGATGTCACCGAGCTCCTACAGCTGAGATGTGAAGACCTCTGCTTTGCCTGTGACCAGCCTTCACCAGGAATGAACTTAGAAAAGGTGTCAAAACAGGTCAGTTCAGTTCAGTTGCTCAGTCGTGTCCAACTCTTTGCGACCCCATGGACTACAGCATGCCAGGCTTGCTTGTCCATCATCAATTCCCAGAGCTCGCTCAAACTCATGTTCATTGAGTTGGTGACGCCATCCAACCATCTCATCCTCATCTCCTCCTGCCTTCAATCTTTCCCAGCATCAGAGTCTTTTCCAATGAGTTGAGTCTTCATATAAGGTAGCCAAAGTATTGGAGTTTCAGATTCAGCATCAGTTCTTCCAATGAATATTCAGGACTGATTTTCTTTAGGATTGACTGATTTGATCTTCTTGCAGTCCAAGACTCTTGAGAGTTTAGGTAATAAACAGGTCCAGATTTCTGTTCGGGGGTAATTGTTTAGGTCCTAGTGTATATAAAAGAAGTGATCTGTAGATAGGAATCTTGGGGAAAGACATTTATTAGTATCCAACTGTTTGTCTCCCAGAAAAAATGACAGAAATACAGGAAAACTTTGTTGCTCATTAGTTGACATTTAACCCAATATATTGTTTCTCTTCTAAAACAGAAAACATAAAAGCTCCTTAGTGGATGTTGTGGGCTACTGGGGCGGCCATAACAGAACACCACAAGAGGGGTCAGGGGTGGGGCTTACAGCAGATACGGATTTTCTCAAAGTTCCTGTTGAGTTCCAGTGAGAGCCCGATTCCTGGCTTGCAGACAGCTGCCTTCCAGCCGAGTGGCCACATGGCCTGTCCTTGGTGCATGTGGGGAGGCCGTGCTCAGTTGCTCTTCCCTCCTGTAAAGGCTACCAATTCTACAAGGTTAGGGCCTCCCCCTGTGACTTGTCTGAACTCAGTTACCTCCTGAAAGCCCTCTCTAGGCGCAGTCACAATAGGGGTTAGAACTTCAACACAAGAATTTGGGCAGGACACAATTCATTCTGTAGCAACAAGCAAGTTGTTTTTTCCCTAAACATCATCTCTCCCTTTTATGTCTTTTTGCTGTGTTTATATTTCATGCAAATCTGGATTATAAAATCAGTGGGAAGAATCTGTGTCTAAATGTCTGACCTGCAGACCACCCAGCTTATTAATATCAATCTTTCATTGCCAAGTGATATTTCTTTTAATTTAATTTTATTTTTAATTGGACGATAATTACTTTACAATATTGTGATGCTTTCTACCCTACTTCAACATGAACGAACCATAGGTAAATGTATGTTCCCTCCCTCTTGAACCTCCCACCCACCTCCCAGCCCTCTAGGTTGTCACAGAGCACTGGCTGCCAAGTGATATTTCTGATGGAAGGTAGTGGGAGTGATAATTGGTATGTTCAGATTATTTATTTAAGTTTTTTTTGGATGTGTTCCATTTTTAAAGTCTTTATTGGATTTGTTACAACATTGTTCCCGTTTTATGTTCTGATTTCTTGGCCGTGAGGCACGTGGGATCTTATTAATAGCTCCCTGACCAGGATTCAAATTCACAACCCCTGCATTGGAACACAGAATCTCAACCACTGGACCGCAAAGGAAGTCCCTGTCCAGACTATTTAAATATTTGAGTATTGCCCTGGACTCAGTGGCGGCATAGGTGTCAGTTGAACTCCAGCGCCCTGGGGATCCCTGTGGAAACAGGACTTTTGAAGCCCTGGAATCTTTGCTTAACACGCTGTGTGGTGTTTAAACTGTAAACCTGGGTCTGTTATCCCTGGGTTTTTCCATTTTTGACATTTGCTCATTATGTGTCGTCTTCAGTCTCACACTGCAGATATCTGGTGTTATTTAGGGATTGCTAGAGGCTTCTTCTTCAATAAGAAAAGTGGAAAGACAGAAACAACTATTTCTCTGAAAACTGAAGAAAGCCATTTTATGACCAAGAAATACATTTGATTTCACGAGGAGCATTTCATCTATAATTTCATCTTAAAATTTGAGATGGACAGTCTGCATTCACAGACTTTTTAAAGTAGAGTGATCCTGGTTCAGGGAGCATCAGGTTCTAATTTTATTTTTGGCATGTGGGATCTTCATTCCCCAACCAGGGCTCGAACCCTCACCCCCTGCAGTGGAAGCAGAGTCTTAACTGCTGGATCTCCAGAAAAGTCCCTTATTATTATTATGTTTTTTTTTTTTTTCTAGTGTTTCAACAGACCTACACAGTTCACTTACACTGAAGACAAGTAGGAATATATTCTACGGGAAGTTGATAAAGTTTAAGTCCATGAACAGGCAGACTACTTCATATTACATTTTCAAATGGATGAGGAGTTAATGAAGATCTCTCACCATAGCTTCAGAATGGGCATATTTATAACCCTATCCTGCCAAAAATAACTACTTCCCATTTTTTTTCTGCCAACCTTTTCAACGCCTTTCACAGAAAATGGGAAAAGGGAGCTGGTGCAAATAGGGGTGTTTTCCACAAGAAAGAAGGAAGGTTTTGGAATCTGAGCAGTTTGTATGCCTTGTCTATTCTGGAACATTCTGTCTTGGAATGTTCCCTGTTTTTAGGTTTATTTACTTTACATCTCATTCATTCTCTAAGCCAGTTGCACAACATTCCTTTCCAAATGCCACAGTTATAAAAGACTGGACTGGCTCCTTATGGTACACATGGTCGTTTGCTGAGGATCCCCAGTGTGGTTCTGGAGCTGAGCTCATGACCCAGTGGGCCTGATCCTGGGTTCTCTGGGGAAGGAGCAGACCAGTCTGAGCAGCCTTGGGGGCGGGGGTGGGGGTGCTTCTGTTTAGAGCCCTCTTGCTCCTACTTCACCCTGAACCTCCAAGAGTCTCCTCAACCCTCCTGGTCCCCTCCCCAGGGGCTGTGTCATCTTGCCCCCTCCACCGCCCTGCTCCAGGGATAGGACCCCTTGGCACTGGCTCTTTCTTTCTCTGCCCCCAGGGTAGCCTCTAAAAAGAAGGCAGAAAGAGTCCATTTTTAATGTTATTATTGTCTTTCATTTTTAATTTGTATTCGTGTGCAGTTATTTCAGTTTTTCAGAGTTGTATTATGTGTTCTGAACACATATTACTATCTGTTTTTTGGCTCATGCATGGAAATGCTTCATGTTTCTCAGGAATGGTTCCAACTAAAACTGGTCTTTGACTTTAGAGTCTCAGAGTTTTTTCAGATGAACTTTGGGCATTCCTAAATTAAGAAAACATGTCTAAATGAAAATAGGTTTAAAAAGAAATTAAAATTAATAACATTAGAAATAATTTTAAAAAGGTAAATGAGCTACCATTGTCAGAAACCATTGTGAATCACTATAAACAACATACAAAGCAAAAGGGGTGGGTAGGGGCAGGGCTCACTGCATGGAGGACAGAGAGGAGGGAAATTTTATGTTTTGCATATAAATTACAATTAAGAGAGATGGGGTGGGGAGGGAGGTGGGAGGGGGGATCGTGATGGGGAATACATGTAAATCCATGGCTGATTCATGTCAATGTATGGCAAAAACCACTACAATATTGTAAACTAATTTACAACTCCAACTAATAAAAATAAATGGAAAAAAAAAAAACAGAAAAAAAATTACAATTAAGAAAGTATGGCTTTCTCAGCTTGGTAATCGAGTTGAAGAAATTGGAGAATATGAATTAGGGTATCCTTTAGAAAAAAATGATATCCGTGTACAACCTGGATCAAATTTCATATATATTTGTCTTTTGTGGCTAAGTATAATAACATTATGGACACAAATTTTGGATTAAATGCAGCCACAAAATTAAGAGTTGCTTGTTCCTTAGAAGAAAACCTAGGATAAACCTAGACAGTGTATTAAAAAGCAGAGACCACTTTACCAACAAAGGAGGTGAAACCAGTCAATCCTAAAGGAAATCAACCCTGAATATTCACTGGAAGGACTGATGCTGAAGCTGAAGCTCCAATACTTTGGCTACCTGATGCAAAGAGCTGATTCACTGGAAAAGACCCTGATGCTGGGAAAGGTTGAGGTCATGAGGAGAAAGGGGCGACAGAGGATGAGATGTTTGGATGGCATCATCACTCAGTGGACTTGAGTTTGAGCAAACTCCGGGATATAGCAAAGGATAGAGAAGCTTGGCTTGCTGTAGTCCATGGGGTCGAAGAGTTGGACACAACTGAGCAACTGAACAACAACAATAGAATCATAACATTTGGTGAGAGGAAAGACAATTTTGCTTCTTTCCAATCTTCAAAATTTTTCTTTCTTTTTTATTGCACTGGCTGTGACCTCAAATAAAATGAACAGACATGGTTATGGATAGAAGGTTTCTTTATTTTCACATCAGAGGAGACACTTTAAATATTTCACAATAAAGTGTGATGTCTAATGCAGACTGTTTGTAGTGACTGTTTAAGTTTCTGTTTCAAGACTGCTAAGGCTTTGTTTGGTCAGTTTTTTTTTTTTTTAATCATGAATAGATATTGACTTTTCTCTTATAATTTCTTGCTGTCTTTTGAAATGACCATATGAGAGATCTCCTTTATTCTGTTAGTATACTGAATTACCTGGATTTCAATTCTCATGTTGAATCTCGTGATTTTATTTCTTTTTCTTAATTCAGGGGTTTTGATTATTTATGAGGGGCTTTCATCTTGATTTTTCAAAATGTTCATGTCAGATTTTTATGTTAAGTTTATACTTTCTTCATAAAACACAATGGGAATAGTCCCCCATTTTCTTTTCTGGAAGTATTATCATTCGTATTATTTCTGTTTTAAAGTTCAGTAGAATTCACTAGTGAAGGCACCCAGATCTGGGGTTTCCTTTGAGGGGAAGTTTCTTTTTTTTTTTTTTTTGAGGGGAAGTTTCGAATCACAGATTTATCTGCTCCCAGAACCAGTCAAACTCTTCTGTGTTTTTGTATCAGTTTTGATTGGTTGTGGTTTTCTAAGAATTTCCCTTTCCATCTGTTTTCAAAGGTCTTGGCAAAGGTTGCAGTAATATTCTCTTGTTACCCTTTTCCTGTCTGTAGGGATATGCCCTGCTGTTGTTCACACCTTCGGGAGAGAACAGTGAGCTCGTTCTGGGAGAGAGTTGGGGCTGATGGAGGTCGCTGCCAGGGCAAGGGTACTGCTAGGACCATACTGACCACAGCCCCCACCTCACCCCTGGTAAGGCTTCCCCCATGGCCACTCCCTGGAAAAACCCAGCAGGAAGCCTTCTAACAAGAGAAACAGAGCTCCCAAAGACCCCACTCCAACATGAGGGGTCTGGAGCTAAGATATCACAGCTTCATCACCAGCACACCTCCCACCTAGGGCTTCTTAGTGTCCTCAGGACCCCACCCCACCTGGAGGAGAATCCGTCTCCCCACTCTGCTTCTTGTTCCTGGGGTGAGCTGAAAGTGTTTGGGCCCAGGCTCTTATCAAAATATCTCTTCTTCTGTTTCGAGAATCCTTATGAACAACTGTGTTATAATTTACATTATCACTGTCCATTAGGGTTTTTAAATAAATATTACAAAATGTGCTCTGTTACTTCACTGTCTTCCCCTCCCATGGTTCCTTGTTTGGTTGTGTTCTTTGGTGTGAGTGGCTGTAGTGTTTTCACAGCAGCCCCCTCAGAAGATACACTCCCCACCCTGCACATCCTATAATCAATTCCTTTGTGCTGATATGATAATACTTTGCCTGGTAGAGAATTCTTAGGATAGAGTCCCATCTTTTCTCTAGTCAGTAACTGTGATTCCATTATCTACTAGTTTCCAAGACTGAAAGCAAGAAATGTGATGATAAGCTGATTATTTCTAGAAAGAGTTTGTTGTTTTTGTCTGTGTGGATTCATGCTTATATGATTTTTGTCTCTTCTTGAAATTCAGAAAATCTGCCAGCATGTATCTAAAGTCTGCCATTTCAGAACACTTTCAAGCAGAAAACCTAAATAGCTTCTTCTTTGATGTTGTTTGCTTCTTGTCATTTTTTTTCCTCCCCAAACTTGTAAATTATTTAAAATATAAAATTATTTACTTATTGTGCCTCCTGATTCTACCCTTCATAACTTGATATTTCATTTGTGATTTTCATTTCATTAACTTTTTGTTCTGTATTATGTGACATGTCTTTCATGTGAGCTTCCTAAAATAGTAATTTGGTTTTCCGCAGGGAATATTCTCTTTTATGGTGCCTCTACTGAAGTTTTAAATGAAAAAAATCAAGCATTATTCTATTCTAGAAGCAGTTTGTTGTGCTCTAATAATATCTCCTTATGTGTTCTCATTATGTTTCCATTATATGGACTATTTGTTTCCTCCATTAGTTCTGCCCCGTGGTAGCCATCTGTTCTAGAATTCAGCTCTCTCCTGCCTTCAAATCACTGTGCATCTTAGGAGTTTTCTTTGCCTGATCATTTTTTTTTTTAATTTTATACATCCATTTATTTTTTATTTATTTTTTGGCTGTGATCTTGCTCCACTACCTGAGCTTCAGCAGCATCTCAAGCCTACATCTGAATGGCTACAGATCTCAGAGCCAGGTGGAGGGACTGGTACCTTGGGACTCCTACATCTACAGGTATCAGTTGAGGTGCTCTGGAGCTGCTTTTAGCCTCAAGTGATATAAAAACGAATTTACAAAAGCTGAAACAACAAAAGTAGTTACTGTCTTAGAAGATAAACCCAGAGGTGGACTGCTCTAGAGTTGGCTGGGTCGGCAGCCTGGAATAGTTTTCAAAATATGTGCAAGGAGCTGCCAGTGACAACCTTGTATTTTTAAAGTCCCGCCCCCCCAACTATGTAGTCATTTTCAATCCCTACCAGTCCTCACTTAACAAGCACCCTTGCTTCCTGCCACCTCTGATCCTAATTCTTGACCACTTATGTAACCTCGTCTTTTTCTGTCTTTGTAAAACCTCCCTCATTTTGTCGTCTGGTGGAACACAATTCAAGTTTTTCTTGGATCTGTGTCTCCAGGCTTGCTGTGCCAAAATATCTCCAACAAACACCTCTTTACTTCCAGTAGGTCTCCATTCTGGGAATTTTTGGTTAACATAGGTAACGATACCTCATCGAGTTCCATTCCTATGAAATAAGGCTCATTCTTCAGCACCCTGTTTTCCCTGGCAGAATGGGTTTAGAATTTGCTCAGTTTCAAGTGAGGGTAATCTACTCTCAGGAAGGTACAGCAGGAGGAGGGGATTTTACTTGTTTCAGTAACTAGTTCTCCCCGGGAGTCTGACCCTGAACTCCTGATCTCGGGACTCAGACAGCAGCATGGGGACTGCTCCTCCATCTCTTAGGTCTCCTCTGAATTGGCTTGCACCTGAGACAGGTGAATCCCTAGCAAAGGCAAAGCTGGCTGGGTGTACATCACCCATCAGCTTGTTTACTAGGAGGAAAGAGAACCTGTGTGAACCCCTGAGAGGAAACTGCTTGGACTCCTGACCAGTAACTGAGCTGCGTGCAAGCAGAGAAGAGGGCCTCCGAGAGATGGGGAAGGACGGATACAGAAAAGAGGACAGAAGCAAACAAAATAAACAGCAACTGATTGGCCACTAATAAGACCTTATGTGTTTGTAACCTTTTAACCTAGTAAGCCTTGATGGTTTTCCTAAGTAAAAGACTCTGGGTGATTGGAGTATGCATATCTCTTGAAAAGAATCCAAGAGGAGGCTTCTGGGCCAAATGGCTACAACACTTGAAAGATGCTGCCTCATTGAGCCCATCTCTCCACTTCCTTTCACCACCCATAGAAGGCTCTGTTGCTATTTAATCAATATATTCTTTCCTGAGGGACAAAGTGTTATTAGGTAGTCCTATCACATGATTTAACCAGGATGGATCTTAGTTACACGTGAGCACATACAAGGGGTTTCATTAAAAGCATGAAACTATCTGGATTGCTTTTCCTGCCATCTATGCGCTGACATAGCATCTGCCTACCCACCCACCCCAACTACTGTGTTTACATATTATGCTCCATCCACTTCCTTCCACTGGAAAAGGCAGAGAAACTGCTCATACATGGCGACTGCATGCTTTCTCATTGCTTTTCATCCCCAAAAGTCCCTACCTGCTTTTCTTTTTAAGTTGTGTTGGTTTCTACTGTACAATAATGTGAATCAGTCGTAAGTATACATATCTCCCCTCCATCATGAGCCTCCCTCCCACCCTTCCATCTCACACCTCTAGGTGATCACAGAGCACTGAGCTGAGCTCCCTGTGCTATACAGCGGCTTCCCGCCAGGTATCTATTTTACCCATGGTGGTGTATATATGTCAGTGCATTGAAATATATATATTACCTACCTGCTTTTTGCACTAGGTTGAAGTCATAAAATTTAAAATCTTCTTCTATTTCTATAAGAACTTCCACTGAATGAAGAGGAGAATCTAGTAGATAATAGAGATGATTAGAGCTTCTTAGCAGGCATTTGCTACCAAGGAGATGAAATAAAGCAATTAATTACTTAAAGGCATCTAAAGAGCAGTATGTACTAGGCATTTCTTTGTTCAATGGACTTGAAATTTCAGCTAGCTTAGTTTTTGCCTCAAATAAAAAATTTTTGGGGGGGTCAAGTAATAAAAATACTAAGTCATTAACATAAAGTGTTTGCACATGTTTTTCTTTTTTAACCACTTGTTCTTATTCCTCCACTGGCTGAACAAAAAGTTATAAATATCATATTCACTTGAATTTGATGAATTTCCTTACAACTTGAATGTGTGTAACTTCTGAGGCATGATGTCACAATGAAGTTAAAATTCACTGAAAGTATATTTTTAATTTATCTCCCAGTCAAGAAAATCAACACTGAATTTCACTTTTTAAAAGAAAATTAATAGTACCTTGGTAGTTTTTTCCAGACTTTTCCTGATTTCCGTGTACATGTGCTTCACTGCAGTAAACCTCTTTCTACATACAGCTTTGACAGCCCCCAAATACCGTTGGCCCTCCATAGCCACAGGTTCTGCACCTGTGGATTCACACAACTGCAGATCGAAAATATGAGAAAAAAGAAAAATCCATAAAGTGCCAAAAACTCAAAACTTAAATTTGCTGAGTGCTGGTAACTATTTACATAGCAGTTAAATTGTACTTATAACTGTTTGCCTAGCATTTATATCATATAGATTTTAAAATAATCTAGAGGTGTTTGCTGACGTGCATGGGTTATATGGAGATTCTATGCCATTTTGTACAAGGGCCTTGAGCATCTAAGTATTTTCATATCTGAGGGGGTTCTGGCACCAGCTGCCAGAAGCCAAGGGAGGACTGTTTTAACATAAAACCCCTGAAGGAAACACAGGCCCTGTGCTAGGTGTTTGGCAGACCTCTCACTCTTAGTCCCCTGAAGCCTGGACTAGTAGTCTCATTTTGTTGATTCGGAAACAGAAGGGAGTATCAGCAGCTTTCCCTCTAATCTAGGTCCATCTGACTCCTGAACCTTTATTTTTCAAGGTCCTGGGGTATCTGTGTTCTCTGTGTGCTCAGCACGTGGTTGAAAGCAGTCTCTGGAGGCAGGCTGCCAGCCTTAGTTCAGATCCACAGCTTCAACTTCCTTGCTACAGGTCCTTGCTACAGTTAACATTCTTCTGTGTGCCTCAGTTTCTTCATCTGTATGGAAAGCATAGGCCTCGCAGGGCTGTTGTGGAGATTAAATGAGGTAATACCTAGACTACTTAGAAGGTTTGATCCAAGGTTACCTTTGTGGTGATCATTAGCTGCTGCTGTTTATATTTCTTATTACTGTTAGTGTTATTACTACCACCCTCATCACAACAGCTTCCAGTGTCAGCCTGAGGTGGAATGTGGCCTGGGTGACGTCTCCCGGCAGTGCGTAAAACATCACCCTAATCCTATTAATTTACGACTCTATTTTCCAGACACTGTGTAGAGAGGTGTTTTAAGACTTAAAACTGCTATTTTTTTCATCCCTTTTGAGTATGACAATCTGCTATCTGGGTAAAGATGTTGGTAATGGACACTGCTGATTTTCACAGTCACAGGGGTCACTAGACCTGTGGGATTACTGGCTAACTGAAGTAACCTGAGCAAGACAAAACACTAAAAAATACCCCAGCCTAGCTGTTGACAACGGCTTTCCTCTTATTTCCCATTTCTGTCACCTCTTGGTAGATTTTTTTAAACTCAAGATACAATTGATCTTTCTGAAGGGACCTTTTGCAGAATTCTCAACTGTAGGAGGTTTCTTTGCACTTGAGTTTAAATTTTAATTTGCAAGGAAACTGAAGCAGATGGATTGTCCCATTGTAAAAAAAAAATGAGTGCCTTGATGATACATTTGTTTTTCTTAGCAGGCTTCTGCCATTAAGATTGATGCTTGGGGATATATTGTTAGATCTTCTGTGGAACAGAAAGTTATTATTCATAGTTTACCAGATTTTAGCATACTTGCATCACAACACAGAATATCATTTTACGTTTAGTATTGCTTTTCCAGCGCCATTATCAGATTGCATTTTCATAGTAAATTACAACAAAATTTTATGCTACCAACATTTAATGAAATTTTAATAAGGTTGTGTTTTGATGTTATTATTCAAATAATGTGTTGTGAATTGCTTTCCTTTGAATATATTTGCATTAAAGAGGAACTCAACTTGATTTGGTTCTTTGAAGAGTTTACCCACTTTCTGGTAGCTTTAAGAAGACAAAGAGCGAAATTAAGTTTCGCCTTTGCAAGTCAATAAATAGAAAAGGAACACATTTGCTAGGATCTGTGGATGTAATGGCAGCAGATTACAGATGGTTTGAGTTAATGAAATGACTCACGTTGGCTACTAAAGCGGCACAATTAAAAATATAAAGTGGACATTTCACAGATTATGAGGGGTGATAACCTGGAGTTCTCCCTTTCTCATTGATCTCTAAGGCTAGAGACTCACATGTTAGCAATTCTTGGTCAGAGATGCGCAAATTAAATGGTCATCTCTTGAGACCGACTTCTCTGTTGGTAGCATTCTCTTAGCCATTTCTGCCAAATTTGTGGTTGTGAGCCCAAGGCACATACTTTCCATGAGCACGTGTTTCCAAGAGATAAAACTCCCCGGACCAAGCAAAAACCCTCCACTTATCGTGCTTTCTGGGGTGACTGCCATAGCTATCCGGCTGACAGAGTTGATTACACAGAGTATCAATGCTGAAAGGTGAAGAGACGGAGAGCCCTGCTTGCGAGACGAGGCTGTGTTTACCATTGTTTCTAAACAGACTCGGGCTTTAGAGAAAGTAACTGGTGGAAAATGGTGAGAAGGGGCTGGCGAAGGCAAACTAGTAGTCCTCAGGGTCTTTTAATTCTCTTTACGCCCAGTTTTGTGTGGAAAGAAATTGCTCTTACTTCCTTTCCACGCTCTTCGCCGTCTTTTTCTCCCACATTCATCCTGGGAGTTTCCTTCACCTACAAGCCCTGATTTCAGAGCTCTAGACACTCAAGTTTCTACAGCCCTGGCCTGGGTGCGATCCTGAGCCAAGCCGCACAGTCGCTCAGGAGCTCTGCTTCCTGTTCGCCATCTGCAAGGTTTGGTAATAAGGACGACACTTAATCATAATAAAACCCGCAAGGCTGCTTAGGAGTACCGGCTTTTTACTGCCGCATCCCGCGGCCGCTGGCCAGACGGGAGCGACCCCTACACACGGCGCGGCCTCGATGACGCAACGCGCAGCCTCCGTGACGCAAGCGCGCAGCTTCTGTGACACAACCACTTCTCCTCCGGGCCCGCCCACGGCTAACCGACCCTCAATCCCTGCCGTCGCCGCCCGTTACCGGGAGTCCGCGCTGTCGGGGTCCGGCCGCCGCGACATGTCGCAAAAGCCGAAGAGCCGGGGCCGGCCCAGCTCCCAGGTCGAGCGGGAGCCGGATGGCGGCGGCGAGGAGGCCCCGAGCACGTCTCGCGGGCCGGGCGGCGCCGCGTCGCAGCGGCGGGCCCAGGCCTCCCCGGCGCCGGGGCCGCGCTCGCAGAAGCAGCTGGAGCTGAAGGTGGCGGAGCTGGTACAGTTTTTGTTGATCAAGGACCAGAAGAAGATCCCGATCCGCCGCACCGACATCCTGCGGCACGTGGTTGGCGACTACAAGGACGTGCTCCCAGAGCTGCTGCGGCGGGCGGCCGAGCGCCTGGAGTACGTATTCGGGTACCGGCTGGTGGAGCTGGAGCCGCGCAGCAACACTTACATTCTGGTCAACACGCTGGAACCGGTGGAAGAGGACGCGGAGGTGCGCGGCGACCAGGGCACGCCCACCACTGGGCTGCTGATGATCGTGCTGGGGCTCATCTTCATGAAGGGCAATAGCATCAAGGAGACCGAGGTCTGGGACTTCCTGCGGCGCCTCGGGGTACACCCCGCCAAGAAGCATCTCATCTTCGGGGACCCCAAGAAGCTCATCACCGAGGACTTCGTGCGGCAGCGATACCTGGATTACCGGCGCATCCCGCACACGGACCCTGTGGACTACGAGCTCCAGTGGGGCCCGCGCACCAACCTGGAGACCAGCAAGATGAAGGTGCTCAAGTTCGTGGCTAAAGTCCACAACCAGGACCCCAAGGACTGGCCGGCGCAGTACTGCGAGGCTTTGGCGGACGAGGAGGCCAGGGCCAGACCCCAGCCTGCGGGCCCGAGTCCAGCCACTGCCCCTACCCCAACCGCTGCTCCTGTCTCTTGAAATCAGACACACCACAGGGCCCGCTTCCCCCAACCTCCACGCCGGGGGAAGGGCTGGAGGTGGGAGGGAACATCTTGCTTGCTTAAATGCGTGGTAGTTCCAGGACGTGTTTGCAAACTTTTCTTCTTGTAATGTTGTAAGTCATTTTGATTATAAAATTTCATTTAGAGGGTGACTTTTTTTTGTTTTGATTTGCTTCAGTGTCTGTGTTTTTTGGTGTAAAGATCTTGCTAGCTTTATAAAGCGAATTGGAAAACTTCCTACCCTGATCTGGAAATGCCAAGGAAATGTAAGCGAACTGGCCCTTGTCCTGCCTCTGGACTGCCCCACTCTTTAAAGGAAAAGTCTTTGTAAATTGAAAACGGAAATGTAATTGCCTGTATACCCTTTTACCTTAACGCAGCTATCATCTGTTTTATATGTATATAAGCATTTTGAGTCATTCTATGCGTATTGCAGTTTACATTGATAATTACTGTGCTGTGTGGCTGACCATTTTGTTCAATTTTTTTTGCTACTATAGTTACAATAAATACTATTTTTGAAGCAATTTAGCATTGTGCATTTATTTTAACCCTAAATCATGAGAAATAAATTTCATGATTGAAAACCTGTATTGTAAGGGAAAAAGAAAGCAATTTTTGCTACATATCATTGAGGTAAATAGTGTTTTGTTGAAGTTGCTTTACCTATATGTGTGACGTATTGGACCATGATGTAAACTATATTTCTGTGGGTCATAGAAAAGTTGATAAAAGTCTTAGTGATTAACCATGCCTATTTGGGAGTCAGACTATCTGGGTTCAGAGTCTGCCTAACTTAGAAATTTAAGTAGATTAATTGTTGTACACAGACCTTTCCTCACCTATAAAACGGGTTGATGCTGCCTGTTACCATGTATGGTAGTGTGATAATTAGGTATGGAAGTTTATGTAAAGTTATGGGCACAAATTTGTTTAAATTTGGCTTTTTTTTCCTTGGCCTTCCCTGCCTGGGAAATCCCAATTCTAGCTTGGTGGGCTGCAGTCAATGAAGTAGCAAGTAGTCGGACAGGGCTTATCAACTAAACAGCAGCAGCCTGAGTGAACCTGAAAGTGAAAGTGCACGTCGTTCAGTTGTGTCCACCTCTTTGCGGCACCGTGGACTATACAGTCCTTGGAATTCTCCAGGCCAGATTACTGGAGTGGGTAGCCTTTCCCTTCTCCAGGGGATCTTCCCAACCCAGGGATTGAACCCAGGTCTCCCACATTGCTTTTGGATTCTTTACCAGCTGAGCCACAAGGGAAGCCCAGGAATACTGGAGTGGGTAGCCTATCCCTTCTCCAGGGGAATCTTCCCAACCAGGAACTGAACTGGAGTCTCCTGCATTGCAGGTGGATTCTTTACCAGCTGAGCTATCAGGGAAGCCCCGAGTGAACCTGAGGCAAAACCCATTTGACCTGCTTTGGTCATGTAACAGGAGAAAGTATTTCTGCTGTGTTAGGACACCAAGATTCTGGAGTTATTTGTAACCTGTCCTATCCTGAATGATTCAGAAGTTGAGGAAGCTAATACTGGGGACATTGGAAAGAAGTGTGATATAATGGAAAAGCATTTGGTAAAAGCCCTTTTTGTAGTGACTTGAGCAGGTTGTACACCTAATGAACCCAATGACACTGAAGTTAAACAGTACATTGGTAGCAGAAGTGTTGGTGGCTGTGGCTACATTTAGGAAAGCAAACAGGAAAGAGATGAACTCAGAAAATATTTGACTGGTTTGTATCCAGGAATGAACAGAATACAGAAGTATGTTGATATGTAACTGCATCTGAACGCCCAATTGGTAAATAAAACAGAAGGCTAATTAAATCACATTCTCAGGCAAAAATCAAATCTGTGTTATAGTTGTCACTCTCATTGTTAAAACACCTGAATGGATTCAGGTGGTTTAGGATAAAGATTAGGTAGGAGTTGGATGCCCAACAAAGATTTTTAAAAGAACAATACAACTGAGAGAAGAAGAGTTGAAATGTGGCCTGTCCACTGAAAGCATGAAGATCAGAGGGGCACAGTCAAATCAGGGGGAGGAGGACGGAGAGGAGCACAAAGGAAGTAAATATGCTTACAGCAAACCTAAGGTGTGTGTCTAGAAAAGAAGTACAGGTATACTTAGTGGCACATGGCACCAAATGGAATCAAATTGGGGTTTTTTTCCCCATTATTTTATAACTTTTACTGGGGTAAGTTGATTTACAGTGTTGGGGGAGGGATAAATTGGAAGATTGAAATAAAATTATTTTGGAAGAGTCGATCTGTCAAAACTTTGCCTGAACTTTCATCAGAGTCTATGACTGCTTGAGGCCTAAATAACCCTTAGGTCTTCACTTTTTATGAGCCAACACCTATAGAAGGTACTGCAAAGTGTAGAATCCCAGAGTGGACTCAAGGTACGTAGCCCCTCCAAATGTCATGACCTCACCTAAGTTTAAAAAAAGAAAGGAAATTCCGTGGTGGTCCAGTGGTTAGGACTCTGAGCTTTCACTGCCGAGGGGCCCCGGGTTCAACCTCTAGTTGGGAAACTAAGATCACACAAGCTATGAAGCATGCCCAAAAAAAAAAAAAAAGCTACCTCTAGGAGAAGGGAGGAAGTAGAATGGATGAGGGATGAGATAGAATAAAAGCTAGACTTATTTAAAACTCTTATGGATAGGACTTTGATTCTTTTATATAATTGCAAGCAATATAAACTCAGAAAACCATCCCTAACAAAAATGAGACAATAACCTAGGTTCCCAGTTGGTAGCATAACCACACATAAGGGAACCATGGTGACTCTAGGACACCATAATTTGGCTACATATCCTGGTAGAATGTTCTCTAAGAATAAAAGGAAACAGAAAAATCTTTGTTTTCAATAATCATGTTTTTGGTGGTAGTATTAGCATTGTTATTTTGAGACTTGTGGGTATCATGAGATTAAATCAGATGGTTAATTATAATGAGAAGTAAGGTTTGGGGCATGGTTGAAAGGAAGTAGAGATATAAGGTTGATGTGATTAAATAAAAACCCTGTAGTTGTGAATTTGAATCCAAGATTGCAGTATGAACACATGATATGTTATACCTAACAACTGAAAATGCTTAAAACAGTGACCACCCAAGTGGCAAGAGCACCTTTAGCTTGAAAAGTGTGTTATCTAAACGTTTTTCAGATAATTCTTGTCCAGCTCTGCGACCTCATAGACTGCAGCACATCAGTCTTCCCTGTCCTCCACTGTCTCCCAGAGTTGGCTCAAATACATGTCCATTGAGTTGGTGTTGCTATCTAACCATCTCATCCTCTGTCAAATCCTCTCCTCCTACCCTCAATCTTTCCCAGCATCAGAGTCTTTTCCAATGAGTTGGCTCTTCTCATCAGGTGGCCAAAGTATTGGAGTTTCAGCTTCAGCATCAGTCCTTCCAATGAATATTCAGGGTTGATTTCCTTTAGGATTGACTGGTTAGATCTGCTTGCAGTCCAAGGGACTCTCAAGAGTTTTTTCCCGCACCATAGTTTGAAAGCATCTATTCCTCGGCACCATTCTCTTTGAAAGGAATCAGGGTTTACTGGTGAAATGTCTGATTTCAGGACTAGGGCAAGAAATGTGTATGATGACCCTGGAACATGATAACTTCCAAAGTAAGTTAGTATTGTGTCAACTTGAATTGAGTCTCTCTTGCTAATGACTCCAGTGACTGAAACATATCCAACGTGTTTAAGTTTATCCTTCATAATGACTCAAATACATACACACACTCTGAACAAACAATACCTTTGAAGAAAACTAGGGACCCAACTAATTTTTTTTAATTGTGTGAAAAAGGTTGTATTTGACTCGTTCTTTAATGAAGGAACCAGTAAGATGTCACTACCAGTCTAAAAGAGAATTCACAGAATGTACACACATAGGCAATCAAGAATGCAGAAATGAATTTACAAAAGATGTAAAAGTGGTCAGCATCCATGGAGGGGTAATCATTGCATTCCACCAGATAAAATTCAGTTATATTTCTAGTGTCAAAAATCATTGCACTAGCATGAATATTCTACATCTTACTGAGTTGTAAAACAAAGACAGCAAGCACAGGCAACTCAGAAAGGTGCACTAGACAGGATCCAGTATTTTTTTTTTTCCCCATTTCAAAGTGCAAGTTTTCATGATACTCTCCCCCTTCTTGATTATACTTTTTAAAGTTTTCTTTCATTAGATTTAAGTGTAGCAAGAATATTAACTAACCCACATAGGCTTGAGTTTATTTTGCAAGTCTGGCAACATATCAGCTAATTATTTTGAAATCTGGAAGATAAATGGAAAGAATCTAACATGTATCCTTTCCCTATACGAACCTATACTTTAAGGAAAACAGTTGATGAGGAAGCGTCTCCTTCTATATCTTGATTTCCATGAATAAAGAGAGTAGAAACGATGGCTTTAGACTAGCACTAATTTGGAAACCCTAATAGATGAATGGACCTCAGCAATCCTGAAATATGGCTGCTAAGGAATGGTGACACAGATGTAGAGACCAGACTTGTGGACACAATGGGAGAAAGAGAAGGTGGGATGAATTGAAAGAGTAGCATTGATATATATACTACCGTGTGTAAAATAGATAGCTAATGGGAAATTGCTGTATAGCACAGGGAACTCAACCTAGTGCTCTGTGATGATCTAGAGGGGTGGGATTGGGGGGAAGAAGGTTCAAGAGGGAGGGGGTATGTGTACACTTAGGGCTGATTCACACTGTTGTACAGCAGAAACTAACAACATTGTAAAGCAATTACCCTCCAATTAAGAATAAATTTAAATAAAGTTTTTTAAATGGCTGCTAAGATCACAGAGTGATATTATTTACCTTCTGTTAGTCTGAATCTGATCAACCTCTGGATCTATCCATGAAATTACAAAATTTACAGAAGATGGAGAAACATTAAGTGACAGGAGACAAGCAAAGTGTAGGCTATAGAAAACTCTAAAGGATTAGTGAACAGATTTCAAGGAAGAAAAGGCCCATAGTGGAAGGAAAAGCACATTAATTTAAAAATATCTAAAATTCAGAGCCACCAGTTTCACTGTATGGAACTCCTTTGTATCTTGTGTAACCTGATTCAAACAAAATATGAAGAAAGGTTGAAACAGTTAAGTGTGAATTTTAAATATGTTAATGCATTATTATCAGACATGATGGCAGCATTTTATGTTTTCAAAAAGTTTTATTATTTTAGAAATAGACACTGACATATTTAAGGATGAAGTCATGTGCTGTCTAATATTTGCTACAAAATAATTTGGAGGGGAGAGAGTATAAATGATAAAACTGATGGTGACTGGATTAATCACCCCTGATGCTGGGTGATGAGTATGTGGGTGGGATTCATTATACTATTTTCTTTGGTTTTACATGTGTATCAACTTTTCCATAATAAAAATTAAAAGACATAGACTTTCTAATAAATATATTTCTATCACTTGATTTTCTTCAGTAATTTACATATCACTTATTTTTTAGTATGTTATCAGTAATGCTATAAAAAATGGAATGTATAGTATTTTCAAGTTTAGCTTCTAAAATATTTTTATATTTCAAATAAAATCATGGTTTCTGGCTATGTCTTTTCAGACACTACCTTTTCTATTTGATTTAAGGTAATATGATTTTAAATTTTTTAACAATGCTTTCCTTGGAAACAGAAATGTTATTCGTGCGATTATTTGATGGTCTGAAAGTTTTTTGAAAGCCAAATAGTTTTTCCTCTGGTCTCTCCCAGTAAATGATCAATTCCTTATCTGGTTTGTTTCCAGATAACCTTCTTCATGCTGCTCTCGGCAGTGTGTGTGATGCTGAACTTGGCTGGTTCAATCCTTTCCTGTCAGAACGCTCAGCTCGTCAGCTCCCTGGAAGGCTGTCAGTTGGTGAGTAATGAAAGGCAAGCTGTTTGATAAAGGTCATGGACTTTGATTTTACATGAAAGTGATTTCAAAAATAATTTTACTGTATCCTTGGGTTTATTCTGATGTTTTAGCATTGTCTGAGGAATTCATGATGATTCATTTTTTAAAAATTCTCCCAAATCAATATTGGTTCTACTAGTAAACCAGTCCCTATTAGTGTAGCACTGTTTTAGATGTCTAGAGTTTTGCCAAGAGAATGCACTGGTGATAGCAAACACCCTCTTCCAACAACACAAAAGAAGACTCTACACATGGACCTCACCAGATGGTCAACACCGAAATCACATTGATTATATTCTTTGCAGCAAAAGATGGAGAAGCTCTATACACTCACCAAAAACAGGACCGGGAGCTGACTGTGGCTCACATGATGAACTCCTTATTGCCAAATTCAGACTTAAATGGAAGAAAGTGGGGAAAACCACTAGACTATTCAGGTATGACCTAAATCAAATTCCTTATAATTATACAGTGAAAGTAAGAAATAGATTTAGGGGACTAGATCTGATAGACAGAGTGCCTGATGAACTATGGATGGAGGTTCATGACATTGTACAGGAGACAGGGATCAAGACCATCCCCAAGAAAAAGAAATGCAAAAAAGCAAAATGGCTGTCTGAGGAGGCCTTACAAATAGCTGTTAAAAGAAGAGATGCGAAAAGAAAAGGAGAAAAGGAAAGATATACCCATTTGAATACAGAGTTCCAAAGAATAGCAAGGAGAGATAAGAAAGCCTTCCTCAGCGATCAATGCAAAGAAATAGAGGAAAACAACAGAATGGGAAAGACTAGAGATCTCTTCAAGAAAATTAGAGATACCAAAGGAACATTTCATGCAAAGATGGGCTCAATAAAGGACAGAAATGGTAGGGACCTAACAGAAGAAGAAGATATTAAGAAGAGGTGGCAAGAATACACAGAAGAACTGTACAAAAAAGGTCTTCACGACCCAGATAATCACAATGGTGTGATCACTCACCTAGAGCCAGACATCCTGGAATGTGAAGTCAAGTGGTCCTTAGGAAGCATCTCTACAAACAAAGCTAGTGGAGGTGATGGAATTCCAGTTGAGTTATTTCAAATCCTGAAAGATGATGCTGTGAAAGTGCTACACTCAATATGCCAGCAAATTTGGAAAACTCAGCAGTGGCCATAGGACTGGAAAAGGTCAGTTTTCATTCCAATCCCAAAGAAAGGCAATGCCAAAGAATGCTCAAACTACTGCACAATTGCACTCATCTCACACGCTAGTAAAGTAATGCTCAAAATTCTCCAAGCCAGGCTTCAGCAATACGTGAACCGTGAACTTCCAGATGTTTAAGCTGGATTTAGAAAAGGCAGAGGAACCAGAGATCAAATTGCCAACATCTGCTGGATCATCAAAAAAGCAAGAGAGTTCCAGAAAAACATCTATTTCTGATTTATTGACTATGCCAAAGCCTTTGACTGTGTGGATCACAATAAACTGTGGAAAATTCTGAAAGAGATGGGAATACCAGACCACCTGACCTGCCTCCTGAGAAACCTGTATGCAGGTCAGGAAGCAACAGTTAGAACTGGACATGGAACAACAGACTGGTTCCAAATAGGAAAAGGAGTACGTCAAGGCTGTATATTGTCACCCTGCTTATTTAACATATGCAGAGTACATCATGAGAAACGCTGGACTGGATTAAACACAAGCTGGAGTCAAGATTGCTGGGAGAAATATCAATAACCTCAGATATGCAGATGACACCACCCTTATGGCAGAAAGTGAAGAAGAACTAAAGAGCCTCTTGATGAAAGTAAAAGAGAAGAGTGAAAATGATGGCTTAAAGCTCAACATTCAGAAAACTTAGATCATGGCATCCCGTTCCATCACTTCATGGCAAGTAGATGGGGAAACAGTGGAAAGAGTGTCAGACTTTATTTTTTGGGGCTCCAAAATCACTGCAGATGGTGATTTCAGCCATGAAATTAAAAGGCAGTTACTAAATAAATAAATAAAAGACACTTACTCCTTGGAAGGAAAGTTATGACCAACCTAGACAGCATATTAAAAAGCAGAGACATTACTTTGTCAACAAAAGTCCATCTAGTCAAAGCTATGGTTTTTCTGGTAGTCATGTATGGATGTGAGTGTTGGACTATAAAGAAAGCTGATCGCCAAAGAATTGATTATTTTTAGTGGTGTTGGAGAAGACTCTTGAGAGTCCCTTGGACTACAAGGAGATCCAACCATTATTCTAAAGGAGATCAGTCCTGGGTGTTCATTGGAAGGACTGATGCTGAAGCTGAAACTCCAGTACTTTGGCCACCTCATGTGAAGAGTTGACTCATTTGAAAAGACCCTGATGCTGGGAAAGATTGAGGATGGGAGGAGAAAGGGATGACAGAGGATGAGATGGTTGGATGACATCACCGACTCAATGAACATGAGTTGGTAATGGACAGGGAGGCCTGGCTTGCTGCAGTTCATGGGGTCACAAAGAGTCAGACTGAGTGAACTGAACTGAACTGAAGTAGTGATTATATTCTAACATTTGTTGCATTGATTTTTCTTTCCACTAAATTTTTGAAAATCAATTTTGTAAGTCTGTTTTAAGTGCTGAGATAACATATAAGCTTGATAATGAGTGCATCCAAACAATTTAGTTCTCATTTTCCAATTTAAAAAGAGAATTATCTTTTCAATCCTGGAAAATTGTAGATGGTCTGCTGTGGACTTGGGAGGGGGTGATTTTTGTTTGTTGAATGAAACCGTTATTTTTTATCATGAGTTGGCTTCTGGTTTGGTTGTATTGAAACATGCATGTGGTATGTGGTGTGTGGCTGGGGTGGAGATCAATATGTGTCCCGTGACATTCGGTGCAAGTGCCAAGTGACCCCTGATGTGACCCTGGTGGCAGAGTATGGGGCACTGGCATTTGTTTCTTTAACTTAGAGCCACGCCTCTGATTTTCTTGGCCTCCAAAATCACTGCAAATGGTGACTGCAGCCATGAAATTAAAAGATGTTTACTCCTTGGAAAAAAAGCTGACAAACCTAGACAGCATATTAAGAAGCAGAGACATTTTGCTGATGAAAGTCAGTGTAGTCAAAGCTATGGTTTTTCCAGTAGTCATGTATGGATGTAAGAGTTGGACCATAAAGAAGGCTGAACCCAAAGAAATGACGCTTTCGAATTGTGGTCCTGGAGAGGACTCTTGAGAGTCCCAACTAGTCAATCCTAAAGGAAATCAACCCCAAATATTCATTGGAAAGACTGATGCTGAAGCTGAAACTCCAATACTTTGGCCACCTGATGTGAAGAGCTGACTCATTGGAAAAGATCCTAATACTGGGAAAGACTGAGGGCAGGAGAAGGGGGTGGCAGAGGATGAGATGGTTGGATGGCATCACTAACTCCATGCACGTGAGTTTGAGCAAACTCCAGGAGATAGTGAAGGACTGGGGAGCCTGGCGTGCTGCAGTCCATGGGGTTGCAAAGAATCAGACACAACTGAATGACTGAACAACAACAATGTCCTCATAGCTCCCCATGCACTGGCCATCATTTCTGAGAGGTCAGGCGCTGTGTTGAACTGCTGCCGGCATTTTTATAAACAGTGTCCAGTGTTTTTAGTTGTTCTCAGAAGAGTAGGGAAAGGCACAGCTCCATCATCTTCTTGGAAGCCAAAATGCTATTGATTTTTTAATATTTCATATTTTGAAATATTTTGTTGACTCTAAAACTGTTCCCAAAATTACCTTTTAGTTTCCAGGTGGACAGCCATATAAGCTGAGAAAATAAAGGTGCTTTCCCTTTGTGACAAATATTATAGAGCATATTTTTTCTTAACTTTTTACATTGATTGATATGGATTTAAATCAGTATTTAGTACCTTGTGATGCAATAGAGCTTTTTAAAATTTATTTTTTTTAACTGAAGTAAAATTGCCTTACAATGTTGTGTTGGTTTCTGCCATACAGCAGGACAAATCATCTATAATTATACATATATCACCTCCCTCTGGAACCTTCCTCTCCTCCCCCATCCCACCCTTCTAGGCAGACCTTTTTTTATTGTCAGTTTTATTGAGATATAATTTACATATAACACTGTATAAGGGTGTACAGCATAGTGATTTAAAAAAAAATTTTATTGGAATCTAGTTGATTTACAATGTTTTGTTAATTTCTGCTGTATAGCAAAGTACATCAGTTATACATATACATATATTGACTCTTTTTAGCTTCTTTCCCGGTACAGCATCGTGATTTGAGTTATATCATGAGATGATTATCATAGTAAGTTTTGTGAACATCCATCATCTCACATAGATACAAAAATTTTAAAATAGAAAAACACTTTTCATGGTGGATAACGAATGGGTAAGTTGAAGACTATGGACACAGAGACTTAGCAAGAGTGGAATTTAAAAATCATCCATGGCTAAGCCTCTTATTTTAGAAATGGGCGAAGAGTGAAAGTCTGTATCAATCAGATAGTTTATATAAACCAGAATCCCACAAATCCTTACTTTTACATCCTATATGTTGGATCTGAAAAAAAATCTCTTCTCAAAGCCATGTTAAAACGGACACAGAGACTTGTTTTTTATTTAAAGCACAATGAACACCTATAGAAATGTCACCCAAAAATGCTTTTGTTTCTGGAATAGAAATGGAAGAGTTAGGATTCATATAAAATTTTTTAAATTTTCAATTGAAAATTTTTTATCTTTACTGATACATTTGTGAGTTCACATGAAGTTATTAGAAATAATAGAAATCTTGTTGTTGTGTGTTGTTCTCAGTTCTGTCCAACTCTTTGTGATCCCATCAACTGTAACCTGCCAGGCTCCTCTGTCCATGGGATTTCCCAGGCAAGAATACTGGAGTGGAAAAAAAAAAAGAATACTGGAGTGGGTTGCCATTCCCTTCTTCATGGTATCTTCCTAACCCAGGGATCATCAAACCATCGTCTCTTGGATCTCCTGCATTGGCAGGCAGATTCTTTACCGCTGAGCCACCTGGGAAGCCCAGAGATCTGCTATACCTTTTTTCAAATTCCTTCCAATGATAACATATCACATCCACAATACTAACATTGATACAATCAGATTTCCTCATCTTTATTTATATTCATTTGTCTGGATGGGTGTGAGAGTGTGTCTATTGTTTTATGACATTTTGTCACTCATGTAGGTTCACGTATCCACCACCACAGTCAAGACACAGAACTGCTTCAATACTGTGAGGATCCCTCATGCTGATCTTTTTATAACCACATTCATTTCCCTTTTGCCCACTCTTAACTCCTGGAGACCCCAAATCTGTTCACTATTTCTAAAAAAAAAAAAAACAACATTTCCAAAATGTTGTGTAAATGAAAACATGCAGTATGAAACCATTTTGAACTGGCTTTTTTTATTCAGCATGATTCCATGGAGGTTCATCCAAGGTGTTGTTGTGTATATCAGTGGTCTATTCCTTTTCATTGTTGGGTAGCCCTGCGTGGTATGTAGGATGACAGCATGTTTAACTAATTACCTGCACTACCTCTGGTTTTGTCTGTTATGAATAATGCTGGTGTGAACATTCACGTATGTATTTTTGTGTGAACATAAGTTTTCATTTCTCGGGGATGAATATCCAGGAACACAATTTCCATATTATAACTGTATGTTTAGTTTTTTAAGAGACTTTTCCAGCCACACTTCTGTACATTTTACATCTTTATCAGCAATGTATGAGTGATTCAGTTTCTCCACATCTTCATTAGCATTTGGCATTGACAGTATATATATATATATATAGCCATTCTCAGAGATGTGTAGTGATATGCTATGGTTTCATTTTGCATTTTCATGATGCAAATGATGTTAAACCTCTTTTCATGGGTTTCATTTCCATCTGTATATACACTTTGGAGAAATAAATATGCAGTGGCATATCTGAAAAAGGACTAGTATCTAGAGTATATGAAGAAAGAAAGAAGTCAACCAGAAAATGAGCTACACACACAAACATTTGTCTTCTTTCTGGAAGAAATTATTTAGAATTGGTATTGATTCTTCTTTAAACATTTGATAGGATTTTCTAATGAGACCATCTAGGCTTGGAGATTTCTTTTGGGGGAGATTTAAAATTATAAAAATAACTTCATTAATAGTATAAGGCTATTCAAATTGTCTGTTTCCTCTCCTGAGTTGTGGTAGTTTGTGATTTTTAATAAGTTGATTCATCTCATTTAAATTGTCAAATTTGTATGTGTAGAGTTCATATTATTCCCTTACCATAATTTTAATGTCAGCAGAGTCCAGGGCTTCCCAGGTGGGCTCTTGGTAAAGAATTCACCTGCCAATGCAGGAGACACAGGAGTCGTAGGTTCTATCCCTGGGTCGGGAAGATCCCCTGGAGGAGGGCATGGCAACCCACTCCTGTATTCTTGCCTGGAGAATCCCATGGACACAGAAGCCTGGCAGACTACAGTCCATGGGGTCACAAAGAGTCAGACTTGACTGAGGGACTAACATACATGCAATGATATAAATGCCAAGGGGACTATCTGTTTCATGGCTCTTTGAAAAGATTCATCAATCAAATTGTCTGGGGTTGCTGATATTTGAATGATACTTAGTTATTTAGCAGATCTTTCATTTTTTCATGTTTGTGATCTCTTTGGGCATTGAACAATTTTAAAGCCATGAGTATAAATAGGAAATTTGGTGGTTCAACAGTAAAGAATCTGCCTGAGTGCAGGAACCACAGGAGACGCAGGTTTGATCCCTGGGTCAGGAACATCCCCTGGAGTAGGATATGGCAACCCACTCCGGTATTCTTGCCTGGAGAATCCTATGGACTTAGGAACCTTGTGGGTTAAAATAGTTCTTAGTATTCTTCCATAAATATTGTCTAATATTTTTAAAAGTTTATATTTCTCTGTAAGAAAAGTTTTGTCTATTATATCAATGGTAACAATGATAATAAATTCTAGGGCCACTTTCATCCCACAGGTCCCTTATGAGTGTAGGTGTGGGGAGAACATCTCATCTTGATTTTTTTCTTGATTACACATATGAGTTAATAATTAAGTGGCATTTTAATCAGCTTATAAAGGTAGAAGTCCTTTTCCTCTTTTTTTTTCTATTGTGGTAAAATACACATAACATAACATGTACCATTTTAACTATTTGTAATCATGAAATTCAGTGGCATTAAGTACAGTCACACTGATGTGCAGCTGTCACCACTGTCCGTTTCCATAACTTTTTCGTCCTCCCAAACAGAAACTGTTCTACTAAACACTAACTACCCGCCTCCTCTCTCCCCCAGCTGCTGAAAAACACCATCTACTTTCTGCCTCTGAGATTTTTGATACCTCTAGGGACCTCACAAGGAGTGAAATCATACAATATGTGTGTTTTTGTGTCTGGCTGATTTCATATAGCTTAATGTTTTAAAGATCTCTGTTTCCTTTAATTGGTAAGTTTAGCCTATTTATATTTATGCTTATGAACGATGTTTGGTCTCAATTCTTTTGACCTATGTTTTACGTGGTGTGTTGACATTTTTACAGGGTGCCTCAGAACTGCAGAAACACATTCTTCATTTTTTATACCTCCCTTTGATTTGGCCTGTGTCCCTTGATGTAGGAAAAATAAACATGACCCTTATCACTGCATTGTGATATTGGTCTCTTATCAGCTGAGAACAGTCTTTCCAGGGTTAATGTTGCCTCATTCCAGGACGTATTCAGCACTTCTCCCCTCTCCATCTTCTACTTTTCCATCCCTGGTGGCATCTGGGTCTTGGGGCCCAGACTTGGGCATCACAGCAGTGGAAGTGGGAAGTGGGCAGGGTGGCACTTGCTCTGTGCTGGCTCCTGGCCAACCCTGCTGTAGCCTGGGCTGACACTAGCTGCTGAGGTCTGAGATCCTCCCTGGGACCTCCCCTACAGATCCAGCTGCTCAGAGTTCTCCTAGCTCTTCTAGGGACCACTTGGGGCACACACGAATCCTAGAGGCCCTCGCACTCTGCATGTCCCTTACAAGTGTAGGCACGGGGATAACATCTCAGACTCTCCCACCCTAAATGTGCCCTTCGTCCCTTTCACCCCCTGGCAGCAGACCAACCTCAACTCCAGGCAACTTAAAGACCAGGCTTCGGACACAGGACACCTGTCCCCAGATGCTCACAGACACTTTGGATTCCTGCAGCCGGGTACCCTTATCTCAGCCTGGTGAGACTGAGTTTTGACCATCCAGTCTGCTTCCTGCCTGCTCAGGGCACCACCCTGTCTTCTTTTCTGGAAACCCTTGTTCTTAGGCCACATCCCTTGTCATCCTTCCTTCTGCCAGTCCTCCACGCTCCCCAGGACCCCACCTTCTCCTGGGGTCCAGAATGAGGTTATGGCAGGGACTCAAAGAACATTTACGGAATGCTGGTCCAAGCAGGATCTTGATAACAGACTTAACATTCTGCGTGTAAGAGCCCAATTCATTTAGCGGAAGTCATCTAATTAATGGTTTCATGATTCAGTTACTGTTTTTTATTTTTTCTTACTTCTTTAATTTTTTTTAACATCAGAAGCATTTTGTATTGGGGCATAGCCAATTAACAATGTTGTGATAGTTTCAGGTGGACAGCAAAGGGACTCAGCCATACACATACATGTATCCATTCTCCCCCAAACCCCTCCCCTCCCATCCAGGCTGGCACATAACATTGAGCAGAGTTCCATGTGCTATACAGTAGGTCTTTGTGGTTATCCATTTTAAATATAGCAGTGTGTAAAAAGTTTTCTGTTACTTTTGCATGCTCAGTCTCTCAGTCGTGTCCAACTCTTTTGTGACCCCATGGAATGCAGCCTGCCAGGCTCCTCTGTCCATGAAATTCTCCAGGCAAGCATCCTGCAGTGGGTTGCTATCCCTCCAACGAATCTTCCCGGCCCAGGGATCGAACCCATGTCTCTGCATTGGCAGATGGGTTCTTTACCACTGAGCCACCTGGGAAACCTCTACCATTTTATTTCTCATTACTAAGTTTGTCAGGACCACAGCTCCTCAATGGTCCATTTTGGAGGAGGACCTTGATTTTATGACTATCTTATTCTTTCCAGAGCCTGTTAGAATTTTTTCATGATGCTTGTAGCCGCATTTATTACCAGCACTCTAATCTCAAAATTGAAAGCACCCAGTAACCAAGCCAACACTAATTACGAAGCCACAGACCTCAGAGGAGCTCCACCGTAACCAGGGCAACCCTGATTCAGCTTCATCATGATGAATAGTAAATGAGGAGAGGATACAGCCTTCGGCTGGGGTTGTTGAAAATGCCCGGCTTTAAAGATGAAAGAAAACTTGACACAGAATTGTCCCCTCTGTAGTAACACAGTTCTCTTTTAGTTCATCTGCATGTGAATTTGTCATTATCATCAGCAAACGGATGTCATGGCTAACACAGCAATTTGAAAGTCAAGTCCAAATCCCAAAGTTCCCCAGCAAAGAAGACATTCTCAGCGAAACAAGAACTGATATGTTTAAAGTAAGCCAATAGTTATTGTTGAGTCACTAAGTTGTATCTGATTCATTTGTGACCCCATGGTGTGTAGCCCACCAGGCTCCTGTGTCCATGGGATTTCCCAGGCACGAATACTGAAGTAGATTGCCACTTCCTTCTCCAGGTGATCTTCCTGACCCAGGGATTGAACCCACATCTCCTGCACTGGCAGGTGGATTCTTTACCCCTGAGCCACCAGGGAAGCCCAGCCAACAGTGGTTCCATATAAATCCTCACCTGTCCTGTATCCATTCCTCTTACATTCGTTGGATGATATATTTTCACAGAAACACAGAAGCAGAGCCCCATGTCTGAAATGTCCTGGGTGCTGTGACAAGTCAAATGAGTTCTGGCTCCGTATCCTCTGTGTGGCTCACGTTATAGGCAGAGAGGTGGGTGACAGAGGAGCTAACAGAAGAAACAGGTAACAGGAAGGACTATAAGAAAAGGAGCAGTCTGGTGTGTGGAGGTAGCCCAGTCTTCTCTGGGCAGGTGACAGGTGGGCTGGGGCCTGAGTGATGCTGGGGAGCAGCAGAGACCAGGTCTGAGGGTAACTAGAGTTTGAGAGCAGGAAGCCCAGGGGCGTGCAGTACACGGAGCTGGCCATCTCAGCCCTGGCCGTGTGTCCCTAGCCTCTGTGGACTTGGAAGGACTCAGACCCAGGGATTTCTGCCCGCTGGACTTGACACCTGCCTGGCACTGTCCTCTCATGGTTCTGTTCATGTGACTTCATGGCTGGGACGCTTGGGGACCTTTTCACATCCCTCCAGTCTCCAGCCACCACTGGATCATGTTGCCTTATTCCAATACCTAGATCTGAGTGAAAGCCATGGGCAAGATTGATTCACTGCCCTGCCTCCCATGACCGCTCATGGAAATGCAGCATACTTGCTGCATTTCCTGGGAGCTTAACCATGTCTGTCCTGACAACAGGGACCCTGGTCCATCACCCAGCACTCCTCAGGAGACCCCCAAGTATCAACACAATGTAAGCTTCTTCTCCTGTGTGGACCCATCTGTCTTCTGAGCTGGGGTTGCATGTGTCAGGGAACAGGGCAGGGAGGGAGCTGGGAGGGGCAGGCATCAGCTGTGATGAACCCCCTCCAGCATCCTCCCCAGTGCTGTCAGCCACACCATCTCCAGAACATGTGCCCTCAGATGGAGGGGGCTGGCCTGGCAGGGAGCTGAGGTCCATGTGCTCCAGGGCCAGCCTCCCAGGTGACCCTTCTGTCTCCCACACCTCACCCTGGCCCCAGGGGCACCTGTTGCAGCCAGGCCAGCTCAGCCAGTATCACAGTTAGCAGACCTCTAATATCTGCTAGAATTAATGCTTTCAAACTGTGGTGCTAGAGAAAACTCTTGAGAGTCCCTTGGACAGCAAGGAGATCAAACCAGTCAATCCTAAAGGAAATCAACCCTGAATATTCATTGGAAGGACTGATGCTGAAATTGAAATTGAAATTCCAATACGGTGGTCACCTGATGCGAAGAGTCGAGTCATTGGAAAAGAACTTGATGCTGAGAGAGAGTGAGGGCAGGAGGAGAAGGGGCTGACAGAGGATGAGATAGTTGGATAGCATCACTGACTCAATGGACATGAGTTTGAGCAAAATCTGGGAGATGGTGAACAGGGAAGCCTGCTGTGCTGCAGCCAATGGGATTGCAAAGAGTTGGACATAACTGAGTCACAGAACAAGAATGTCACCAATATTTGCTAGAAGCGTGCTCTCTAGAAGGAAAAACAGTACTTGAGATGGGCTGATTCTTGAGGGTGTTAGTGACTTACCTGATGGGAGCACCAGTTACTCTGGTGACCACATCCCCCAGAGCCTGTGAGATGCCCACTGTCAAAGCAGCAAACTCGCCAAGACCAAGGGCATGGGCACCAAAGTGCAAGGTGAGGAGTCTGGCTGTAGCAGATGGAGAGCAGAGGGGAGGGCCCCTCACCTCACAGAAAGGAGAAAACACATCCCCTTCCCTCAGCAACTGAGGACGAAGCCAGAAGCAATCTCACTCCAGCCCAGGACCCAGGGGCCTTGGGAACCCTGGGAAACTTCAAGTAAAGCCAGGAACTGAAATTCTTATGTGCCATTCCCCAGTTTCACCCTCACACTAGGTGAGTATCCTCTTCCCCTTGCCCCCACCCCAAGATTAAAATGAAATTTGAAAACTTCAGTGTCCATGTGCCCTGCTCACGTCCTCCCATCTTGGTTCTTATCTGTCCCCTGAAGATAAGATATTTTATCTCTAGCCCTGTCTCTGGTGTGTCCACACCACTGAAACAATGAGCAGAAGTCGTTCCTTAAGGACTCGCCGGAGCTCTGGTGCTGAGGGAGGCTTCCAGTTTCACCCAGAGAAGCACGGCGGCACTCTGAGCAAGACTTTTTCGTAACTCTGAAGGTCACCACTGAAGGTCACATACCTTTATGTTGGACTAGAGACCAGAAAACAATGAAAATGCTCTTCTTGATGGATGGTTCCTTACGCTCAAAGAATGAACCAACACAGGCTGACAGGCATTTGTGTCTGTCATACAGCAGTCCCAGGGTGGGAGGCCAAGCCGGGGTAACCCCACCGCCCTGTGGTCACCCCCACAGCTGGGGCCCAGGAGAGAAAGCAGCCCCTCCACTCCTCCTCCCCCTTTTCTCCTGGTGGCTCTTGGGAGTGTTTGGTGTGGACGATGTGATGGATGGATTATTTTAGAAAGAAGGAGGGAGGTTGGGGTGGTGGGGAGGACAAGAATACAGGCAACCTGGGTCCTTGGTCCCCTCCCATGTGGTGGTGACAAGCAGGGGAAGATTGACAGATGAGCCACGCAGGAGAGAGGCCGTTTCAGTTTTGTTTTTTAAAAAATACAATTAATTTTATTTTGGCCGTGCTGGGTCTTCGTTGCTGTGCGGGCTTTCTCTGGTTTCTGCGAACAGGGGCTGTTCTCTAGTTGCAGTGCGCAGGCTTGTCATTGCTGTGGTTGCTTTTGTTGCAGAGCACGGGCTCTAGGGCACAGCCTCAGTAGCTGTGGTGCATGGGCTTAGTTGCTCCATGGCGTGTGGGATCTTCCCAGACCAGGGATTGAACCCGTGTCTCCTACACTGGCAGGTGGACTCCTTACCACTGAGCCACCAGCGAAGCCCCTGGTTCATTTTCTAAACCACTATTTCCTGAGTTAATTTGGCCCCAGAACCTCATTTTAGTTCTTTATGATGTTTCTGTTATTCCAAACATCCTCACTTGGGTCTCTGCAGAACAGAAATGCTAAATGCGCCTTGTGTTCCTGTTAACTGTGTTCTGCCCTCTCTCCGCTTCTGTAGGCCAAGCAGGGCTCTGCATTGATTATAATGCTAACTAATGACTTCTCAGAGTCTGGCCCCCAAAACACACTTCTGCATCGTTAACAAAAGGCAGGGAGGAGATGAAGTCCCCACCCCCGCGGTCCAGCTGGCTCCAGGCCTCTCCTGTGGTGGGAACATCTCAAGACCAGCAGCCTCGTTTCCCTGATCAGCAGGGAGGCTGCTGTGAACATTCATAATTTATCAACTTCTGCTGCCCTTGAAAGTGTCATTTGAACAAAAAGATCTTGTAAAGACTCCTAGGATGGCAGAAATTGTTGCCATGTCCTATGGGGACAACTGGCTCCCTGACAGGAAGGTTACAATGGCCCCTTCAGATTCTCCACTTGTAGATTAGTGCTCTCTCTCCTATCTCTGTCTCTTTCTCTGCTTGTCTCTTTGTCCCTTTTGCTCTGCTTCTGTCTCTCTCTCTCTCCCCCCCTCTCTATCTCTCTCTTTCTGTCTCTCCCTGTCTGTCTCCGTCTGTCTCTTTGTCTCTGTCACTCTCTATCTCTATCTCTCTATCTCCCTGTCTCTGTCTGTCTCTGTCTTTCTCTCTGTCTCTCCCTGTCTCTGTCCCTCTCTATCTCTCTCTGTCTTTCTGTTTCTGTCTGTCTCTCTCTCCCTGTCTCTCTTGCAGCGGCACTAATGTGATGAAAAATGTAAAGTCTGTGCCCTCTGTTAGATTTATTATTCCACAAATAATTTGAGCATCTGTTGCAGAGACAACAGCTAAATTAGCAAACAGATAGACTGTGATGAAATCAAGACCAAAATAAAGGTGATATGTCTGATGATCTGAATAAAAAGCAGGTCCTAGTTTTCCCCGAAAGGTCAGGGAAGGTTTAAAAGCTTAATTGTATGCTTTTTATAATAAAAGTTCTGTCTTCGGGGAATTAGATATTGTTTGCCTTAGATGTTTTATACACACACACAATTTTAAAAAACACACAGAACCTTAGATCCTCAACAGACTTTGGGTTTTAAGGAAATTTTGTTAGTAGATGTTCCCCATTGATCCTGTGGTGCATGTTCTAAAGTGCAATGAGAACCAGAGAACAGAGCAGCGCTTTGCTGTCATCAGCAGCACGCCTGTGTTCCAGTGCACTTAATTATGTGCAAAGTGGGATTCAGAAACATTGGTCCACCATCACTGTCAAGCTTCCTTGACAGAGGAAAGCAGCATCATGAAAGCAATATGAGGACAAAAAATCTGTCAGTTTAAAGATGGAAATTTAAATTTTAATGAATTGGGAAGAACTCAAGGACTGATGCTGAAGCTGAAGCTCAAGTACTTTGGCCATCTGGTGCAAAGAGCCGAGTCATTGGAAAAGACCTTGATGCTGGGAAAAATTGAGGGCGGGAGGAGAAGGAGACGACAGAGGATAAGGTGGCTGGATGGCATCACTGACTCAATGGACACCAGTTTGAGCAAACTCCTGTAGAAAGTGAAGGACAGGGAAGCCTGGCGTTGCTGCAGTCAATGGAGTCACAAGGAGTCGGACATGACTTAGCAATTGAACAACAACAACGGAAGAACAAGCCTAGTGGGAACTTTCAGGGTCCTGGCCTGTTTGAAGCCACAGGTGCTGGAGGAAAACTGGTCAAACCCAGCCTTGAGGACCCCCACCCCGCTCAGTGTAAGGCTGGGCATGGCTGAAGCATCACACACATGGCCCCCTGGGCCTTCCCTTTCCACTGGGCCCTTTCTCCTCCCTGTCAGGCTGACGGGCCATAAATTAGGGGGGTGGGGGGCCAGGCTGGCTTTTCAATGCTGCAAAGAGATTCATGCAAAATCACCGCAGAGTTCTGTCATGTGAGTTCCAGTGACCCGAGCACGGAGGGACATCCTGAGATAAATCTGCCAGCCCCCACACACCGAGATGCGGAGGTCAGGGACCTCATCAGAAGGCTTCCAGAATTTGTCTCAGAATTAATCACAGCCTCAGTGAAGTAACGGAAGGACAAGATTAATGCCAGCGTCCATCCCCTGGGGTTGATAACGGGTCATTCGATGTGCTGAACCATCCTTCTCCCCGCCCCCCAAGCCCAGTCTCTCCTTTCTCCCTCCCCAGAAAGCTATGTAGCCATTTATGTTAGTAGCCTCCGTGTCAATGCCTAGGTGGGGCTGTGTTCATATGCAATCATTCCTCGAGGCTTTTGAGATGTGGGGACACAGGCTCGCTCAGGAGAGCCAGACTTTGTCCCGGTGCTAAGAGCTCAAGGACTCAGTGGAGCCCCAGGCACTGACTCCTGCTTGAGGGCTGTGCCAACTTCAGGGGGAGCTCAGGGCGTGTATGTTTCCATGGGAAGGAGAGAGGAAGACACCCGCTTGGTGCTTTCCTTGTGGCTTCATTTTAAATTTATTTATTTATTTATTTTTGGCTGCACTGGTTCTTTGTTGCTGCCTAGGCTTTCTCTAGTTTCAGCAAACAGAGGCTGCTCTCTAGTTGTGGTACGCAGGCTTCTTATTGCAGTGGCTTCTCTTGTTGGGGAGCACAGCTCTAGGGTGTGAATGGGCTTCAGTAGTTGTGACTTGTAAGCTTAGTTGTCCCAAAGGATGTGGGATTTTATTTCCCTCACCAGGGATTGAACCTGTGTCCCCTGATTCGCAGGCTGATTCTCAGCCACTGGACCACCAGGGAAGACCCTATAGCTTACTTTTATGGGTTGATTGGACTCTAAGCCAGAGCAGCTTTTGGAAGGATATTTGTCCTGTGTTCTTGGAGGCAGCTTACCTCCGCCCCGATATGTGCATCATTGGTGCTCAGCCAAGCTATTCCAACTAGACTTTTCTCTCCAGGTCTTGGAATCTTTACCAGAGTCACCGGTGGGTGAGGGAGACCAGGGACCTCAGTCCAGTTGAGCATCTGAAAGAGATGGCAACTATTTCAAGCCACCTAGATGTCCTCAGCTGAGTTTTATGTCTGTTAAGACATCCACTTCTCCGGTTATCATTCTTTCCCAATTTGGGGGCTTAATTATTGAATGGTTATTATTCCAAATAGTCTTTAAAACACTTTTGCACATCCACTCCCCTGGGACTCTGCTTGGACTCCAGAGTGGGTGAGTGCTCAGTCGTGTCCAACTCTTTGCGACCCCATGGACTGTAGTCCGCCAGGCTCTTCTGTCCATGAGATTCTTGAGGCAAGAATACTGCAGTGGGTTGCCATTTCCTTCTCCAGGGGATCTTCCCAACCCAGGGATCAAACCTGCATCTCCTGCATTGGCAGGCAGATTCTTTACCACTGAGCCATCTGTGTGTCTCTGGCAAGGACCAGCATTTCGGAGATGTCACATATTTCCACGTGGGAGCCAACTGTGCCCTCCACAGTTTCAGGCCATATGTATCAGTTCCAGTTCTGAGTTTCAAAGAAACAACTGGAGCTGTTATCCTTCTGAAGGAGTTATTATAGGACCCCCTAAAGGTCAGTCTCCAGGAAGACCAGAATTCAGATTTGGAGGCTACAAAGCCAGGAAAGGAGCAGTGTTCCAAACCACACTGAGGAGCTGCTATTGGGAGTGACCCTGTCATCAGCCCTGGGCTTGTGGCTGGCCAAGCTGACCATGGGCTCTGGACTCTGCCCCCAGAGTCCAGCTCCTGCCCTTCTGGAAGTTCATGTCTGCTACTTAAAGAGCTGGGCTGAAAATGGTTCAGTGCACGCCTCAAGCTCCCACTTAGAGTGCCCTGTAGATGTATCACGTCCCACGGGTGGAGCCTGGGACACCTACCTGCTCTCTCTCTGGAGTGCTGGCCAGGGAACCCTTTCTGGGAAAAGTGGAAGATGCACAAAAAGATTCTCCAGTCTGGGAGGAGGGCTCTGTAGTATGGGTGCCAGAGAGAATGACCCACATTTCCTGTACCTGAGTTTTTGCCATTTAATCACATTTTATACATAGCTTCACATAGGTCATTAAATTTCCATGTTTAATCTCTTGTCTTTTATTTGTTATCATTACTTTAAATAGAATATTTTTGCCATTTTTATTTTCAGTTGGTTGTTACTAGTATCATATTTGGGCTTCCTGGGGGACTCAGCTGATAAAGAATCTGTCTGCAATGCAGGAGCCCCCCCAGTTCAATTCCTGGGTTGGGAAGATCCCCTGGAGAAGGGATAGGCTACCCACTCCAGCATTCTTGGTCTTCCATGGTGACTCAGGTGGTAAAGAATCCACCTGCAATGCAGGAGACCTGGGTTTGATCTCTGGGTTGGGAAGATCCCCTGGAGGAGGGCATGGCAACCCACTCCAATATTCTTGCCTGGAGAATACCCATGAACAGAGGAGCCTGGTGGGCTATAGCCCATGGGGTCACAGAGAGTCAGACAGGACTGAGTGACTAAGCACAGCACAGTATCATATTTGTTATAACCAATGCAACAAATACTCTTTAGTGAAACAAGTAAAGTGTTTGTTAGATGGAAAAAGAGTAGAGTTGTGGATAGACTCATAAGCAGACTCAGAAAGTCGTGCCCTCATGGTTGTTGTTGTTGTAGTTTTTTTTTTTCAAGTTTTTCTTATCTTTATTTTTTTTCCCAATTATTTTTATTAGTTGGAGGCTAATTACTTTACAATATTGTAGTGGTTTTTGCCATACATTGACATGAATCAGCCATGGATTTACATGTGTTCCCCATCCTGAACCCCCCTCCCAGCTCCCTCCCCATCCCATCCCTCTGCGTCATCCCAGTGCACCAGCCCCGAGCACTTGTCTCACGCATCCAACCTGGACTGGCGATCTGTTTCTCACTTGATAATATACATGTTTCAATGCTGTTCTCTCAGATCATCCCACCCTCGCCTTCTCCCATAGAGTCCAAAAGTCTGTTCTATACATCTGTGTCTCTTTCCTCATGGTTGTTTAAATCACTTACATGGGGCATTTCTTCTGGATTTTTTTTTAACAAATACTCTTAATTCCCATCATTTTTAGTGTAGTCTCTTAGATTGTTTTTAGATATTCGATTGCCTTTGGAAAGACAGTTCTATCTTCTCCAGTATTTACACAGTTTGCAGTCATTTCTTATCTTTAAATTAGCAAGCGCTCCTAAAACAGTGCAGAATTGTGGCCATGGGTGTGGATAACTCTGTGTCATTCCTGATCTTAGTGGAACTGCCTTCATATTTCTCCAGTTAAAATGGTATTTGTGGGTTTCCATGGTGGTCCAGTGGTTAATCCACCTGACAGTGTAGGTGACAGAGGTTCGATCTCTGGTCCAGGAAGATCCCACATCTAAGACTATGTATCACAAGTACCAAACGAAGCCTATGCACAGCAACAAAGGCCCTGAGCAGCCCTTCCAAACAAATAAATAAATATTTTTTAAATGGTATTTGCTTTTGATATTTGCCGGGTAAAAGCCTTATCAGCTTTAAGTCATTTTCTCCTATTCTAAAAAGTGACTGAGAGTTTTTACCATGAATGCCTGCTAAATTTGAGGCACTGGTTGAGATCTATTTATAAGATCGTATGATTTTTCTCCTTTGATTTGTCCCTGAAACAGATTTTCTTGATTGATTTACCACTTTTCCAGAATCCTATTTCTAAAATGAAATTTGGATATTTTTCAGGGTAACCTAGGTTTTGGGAACAAGTAAATACATGATGTTTAACAGAACTAAGTTTTCCTCTCTCCCTTATGCTGCACGGCCAGCCAGGCCTGGGGCTGTAGCATTTAGAACGTACATACTGACCACTAAGGCTGCTAAGCTTCCAGCTTTTGGATGTATTTTTAGGAGATTCCTTCTGAGCACACAGCCAACCCTAGGGAAAGGGCAGGTGGAGACTGAGAAAGTGCTGAGAGCATTTCAGTACCTGCTTGCCACCATGCCTGAATTCCAAACCCTGGACTCTTTTGTTTTATGAATCTATAAATTCCCTTTCTTGTTTAAGGCATTTAGACTTGGGCTGTATAGTTTGCATTCAAGAGTACTTTTTAGTACAGCAGTGGAATATAATTCCTTTAATACTGCTTTGGGTTTAAGGAGCCACTGTTTTGCTTAGAATATTTTCATTTTTGAAAGGAGAAACTGACCTTTTGGTTTGTGGTAGGAGTGGGGAGCTTTTGTTTTTCCTTTTCAGAACTGTGGGTAAGGTGAAACTAGCTTTATAAGGTAACTGTGGTATTTTCTTCTTTGTCTCTTGCTCTGAAATTGTTTTAAAACATAGAAATTATCTTTTCATTAAAGGTCAGAACAAACTCAGCCTGAAATACCATTTTGGACTTTCTAATCTCTTTTATGGTTATTGATCTTTAGGTTTACTTATGGATTAGGTATCATAGCTTGTATTTTGCTAGGAAATTATCTGTGTCCTCTAGATTTTCAAATTTATGGCTCTAGAGTTACCCATATTCTTTTAATCTCTACTATGTAAGTCTCTTTAGTTGTGTCGGACTTTTTGCAACCCTATGGACTGTGGCCCACCAGGCTCCTCTGTCTATGGGATTCTTCAGGTAGGAATACTGGACTGGGTTGCCATTTCCTCCTCCAGGGGAATCTTCCTGACCCAGGGATCGAACATATGTTTCCTGCATTGGCAGGTGGGTTCTTTACCACTGCACCACCTGGGAAACCCTAACTTTATAGCTTAGGTTTCTTCAAATTTATTTTTTTATTAATTGCTTTTGAAAATAGGAATTTTAAGTAATTCCTAATGGTATTTCTGGTGGATTTTGTCTGTTAAAAATTCATCTTGACTTTATTATGTAAAGAAAATGAGATAGGATGCTTGTCCCATGTTCCTCATCATTAGGAACCACACACCAGGTTCTAACCTTGAGCTCCATCTGTGTTCCCCCGTCCAGATCAAGTTCGACAGTGTGGAGGTATGTGTCTGCTGCGAGACCCAGCACCAGGTGTCCGGCTGCAGCAACCTCGGGGAGACGCTGAAGCTGAACCCGCTGCGCGAGGACTGCAACGCCGTGCGACTGACCTTGAAGGTGATCCAGGCTTCACTTGCTCCCGCCTCCCACCCCATCCCTGAGATTTCTCCTGGGAAGATTCCTTTAACGGTGTTCCTTTCAGTTCTTGGTCCCTGCAGCTGAGCACATGCAACAGGGGACATCTTTCTGGAGAGCATTGTAAAGAGTTAGTGAAAGTCGCTCAGTCATGTCTGACTCTGTGCGACCCCATGGATTGTAGCCCACCAGGCTCCTCTGTCCATGGGATTCTTCAACAAGAATACTGGAGTGGGTTGCCATTTCCTCCTCCAGGGAATCTTCCTGACCCAGGGATCAAACCAAGTCTCCTGCATTGCAGGCAGATTCTTTACCATCTAGGCCACCAGGGAAGCCCCTTAAACAATTAGAAGTTTCCGCTTTAAAGGTTTTGTGTTTTGAATTTTCCATTTTCACCATTTCACTTTCTGCCTCCAAACTCTGTGAAGCACTGCTGAATGGTTGAAAGAGGCCGTCACAAATATTGATATGACACGTGTCACTGCTTTTCCAGTGTTTGATTTTATTGAACTCTAGTTGACTTACACTGTTGTGTTTAATTTCTGCTGTACAGCCAACTGATTTAGTTATAGGTATATTCTTTTTCATATTCTTTTCCATTATGGTTTATCATAGGATATTGAGTAGAGCTCCTCGTGCTATACAATAGGACTTTGTTGTTTATCCATCCTATATATAATAGTTTGCATCAGCTAATCCCAAACTCCCAATCCTTCCTCCTTCCCTTTGGCAACCACGAGTCTATTTTCTATGTCTGTGAATCAGTTTCTATGTCACAGATATGTTCATTTGTGCCATATTTTAGATTCCACGTATAAGTGATATCATTTGGTATTTGTCTTTCTCTTTCTGACTTACTTAGTATGATCATCTCTAGTTGCATCCATGTTGCTGCAAATGGCATTATTTCATTGTTTTTTATGGCTGAGCCAACATTTTTGCTATTATACCATCAGAGAACAGATGGGTACTTATTTTGCCTTTTTAAAGATAGTTGGAGCAAGAAATGTTACAGTTTCCCATGGAAGTCTATTCTTATGTACAGCATCTGATTTTTCTTTAATGGCATGGAAAATTGTTTATATTATTTCTTTCTTTTTCTCACTACAAGTTTTTCCTGCTCCTGAAAATCAAAATTGGCCACTTACACACGCATCTGAACAATGAACCCAATTCTTCTCCTCTTTTCCCTGAAACTAAACTGCTACACTTTTTCTGAAAAATAAGTCTACAGTGCAAGGAGCCCTTGATGGGTGGTACTATGGTGCATGCGCGCTAAGTGGCTTCAGTCATGTCTGACTCTGCGACCTCACAGACTGTAACCCACCAGGCTCCTCTGTCTATGGGATTTTCCAGGCAAGAATACTGGAGTGGGCTGCCATGCCCTCTTCCAGGGGATCTTCTCTACCCAGAAATCGAACCTGAGTCTCTTGGTGTCTCCTGCATTAGCAGGCAGGTTCTTTACCACTAGCGCTACAGTATATAATAGGGGCCCTGTAGTATGTGTGTGGGGGACGCAGTGTGTGAGGGTCTGGAGGCTCTGGAGGACCACCTAACACCTGGCGGGCACAGAGGGCAGTGTCACTGTCTGGAACAGGGGCCTGTGGTGGGTCCACTGTAGGTGACATTTCAGATGCCGGAAATGGTGACCAGTCGGTCAAGGGAGCTCTCTGTGAATTCCCATGCTCTGGGAAACTGGCTGACAAAAAGAGCAGTGGCCACAGAGAGAGAGGAGGTACCTGAAGCCCGATGTGGGAGGGACCTGGCCCCCAGCCCCTGCCCTGTGTCACAAGGAGTGTGGTCCCCGATTCTTCTTCCAGTCTGAAGAGGAATGTCTCTGGAGCCCGGAAGATGATGGCAGTGCTGCTTCTCTGGTCCCTCAGATTGTTCTCGGGGGTTTGGAGGCTCTGAAACCCCCTGCTCCCTGGGTCTCTTTGAAGCTTTCCCACCACGTCTAAACCCCAGATCACAGGGAGAATGCCACAGACAGAGGAGTCTGATGGGCTACAGTCCATGGGGTCACAAAGAGTCGGACATGACTAACTCTCTTTCACTTCCTAATAATGTCTAGGCTTTTGGAAGATTAAGTGACAAAATAAATGATAAAAAGATGTTTTGGTAGGTTAATGGTGGTCTTTGCCAAGTCAAATCCAACACAAGATTGTGACATATTTTCTGATCAATATTAACAGAAGTTTTAAAAGGTTACAAAAACTGGAATCATAACTGATGGAATATGACTCATCATGGGTTGATGTTATATCCATCCTAACTTTATTCTTTGCTATATCCCCAGTTATCATTACAGTTATATTATAATGATGTATTTCTAATTGAAAACAGAGGTAAAGATCTTTTTTTGTTTGTTTGCTTCAAGTACCTGGTTTAATTTATGGAGCTATAGTAAAACAAATTATCCAAAGAAACCTTATCAATGGATAAGGAAATAAAACTTTCCAGGAATCAATCAGTTATTGAGCTTATAAGCTTACTTCTCTTGAAGATTCTTTTCTTTGTCGCTAAGGAAGTTAAAGAAAAAAAAAAAAAAAAAACCCAGCAAGACAGTTTCCTAAAAACCTAGGGACCTGAAAAATAGACTGATTGTTTAATCTTGAGTATGTTTTTAACCATACTGAAGAAATAAAAATGCTCCTGAGAATAAGTGAACATTGATATTTTGTGACAGAGTGTGGAGGCCAACAAGTCTAGAATGGTCAGGGTGGGCAGCAGGCTGGACATCAGGGAAGAGCTGATGCTGCAGTTCACCCACAGGCAGAACCCCTTCTCCTGGTAGGGAGGGGTGGAGGGTCAAGCCTTCACCTGGATGAATGAGCCCCTCTCCATCACTCGGTGTTTCTCCAGTCCTCAGGCTAGGACAGCCCCCTGCAGTGGAAGCATGGAGTCCTAACCCTGAACCACCAGGGATGTCCTGACAGTGGACATTTTTAATGTCTAAAGCAACATGCTCGTCAAACACAGCTTCAAGATGCACCCCTCTTCCTCCCAGACCGCTGCCCTGGACCCTCCCCAAGTGGACACCCTGAAGCCATTGGCAGGGGATGTGCTGTGATATAGCTGATGAAAGTTATCTTTCTGTTAGCTGGGGGAGTGTGGGGGTGGAGGCTGCAGGGCTTGAGTACTGGGCCACATGGGTGGGCCCCTCACACGAGGACCCTCCAGCCTTCAGCACATTCAGATAAGGACCCACAGCAGGTGGACCCCAGCCCTCTGCCCTCGACTGTGGGATCTTTCGAGGCACCATGTCAGGGTCTGAGAAGAGGAGATCATGAAGAGGGCCGGCACCACACTGTTTGGTCTGGGGTGGTCCCAGGATGAATAATAATAGACCTGATGTTCACTCTACTCCCCAGACAAAACAAGGGGCTTCAGAGGAGCCCCATTGCCTTGAGTGGGGGGCAGAGAGCAGGTTATGGTTTTGCATACACAACCTGGAGGAGACAGCGCGGAGTCCACTCCCTGAGACCGGAGGTTGTATCTAAAGCACTTAGTTATCTTCAGGGCTCTGAATTAGCACCGATATGCTGCAGGGAAGAGGACATTAAGAGGAAAGTATGCAGGATGGGAAATGTTTCAATAATAATTGAATGACAAGGCCATTTGAAAGAACGTGTAAAACTGGCAGAAGGGAATGTGAAGGTAGAGAATTACTTGTAACAAAGGAGCCGGAAGTAATCCTGGGGTCATGGGTAGATTCTCTCCCTTGATCGTGGTGGTGGCTATGCAGGTGTGCACATGTGTCAAAACTCATTGGATTCTGTGTTTAAAATATGCTCACTCTGTCATTCGTCTGTCATACATCAGTACCTCAAGCTGTTAAATGTCCATGTGACAGATGAGTGGTGGGTGAAGAAAGACGTGAAAGCAAGACCAGAAAGATGGAGACAGGCCCGTGCAGGCGTTCAGAGATGCGTTTAGGGATCTGACTTCATTCAGAAATCAACACACACTGGTTATAGAAGCTCAAGGAATGGAGGAGATGACCATGGCTGAACTGAGCATAACTGTCTGGAGGGGCTTACTGTCCCCAGGCCCTTGCAGAGAAGCCCAAGATCAGAGGGGTCACAGGACAGAACCTTGACTGAGGGAGCAGAATTCCTGCCAGAGAGACAACTCAGTAGAGGAGTGATACCTAACAATGGTCTTTTACACTTGACCCCAATGTGGCTTTTCTGAGGGCCATCCTTTGTCACCTGCTTTGCACAGTCTTTTTATTTACTTATTTATTTATTATTTTTATTTTTTTGTTGAAGTATAGTTGATTTACCTGTGTGTGTTAGTCACTCAGTTGTGTCCAACTCTTTGCAACGCTATAGACTGTCGCCTGCAAGTCTCCTCTGCCCATGGAATTCTCTAGGCAAGAATACTCGAGTGGATTGCCATTCCCTTCTCCAGGGGATCATCCCAGCCCAGGGATCAAACCTGTGTCATTGGCAGGCAGATTCTGTACCACTGAGCCACCAGGGAAGCCTATTATAACAGTACTAGAATGATTAGTCATGCAGTCATCAGCCTGGGCTATGTCTTTTCAGCGGGCACACCTGCCAGGATGTAAAGAGGGTCCATCTTCCCTTTGACAAAACATCCCATTTCTCTACAAAGGGGTAACATTCTCATGGTGGAAGAGGTACCTTTGCTTCAGTCACATCCTTGCCAAGAGTTCTTGCCATAGATTCTTCTTGACTTGTCTTGTATTGTTAGTGTATTGGCCATTTGTGTTTCTCATCAGTGAATCACCTGTTTTGTCTGTCTTCCTGTTGGGTTCTCTGTTCTAAACAATGACCTTAGTCATAAAAATCTCATGCACTCTGGGACTTGTCATTCAGTTTTGTTCGGGATGTCATTTCGTTTCATTTTGGATGTCATTTTTCAGAGACAAGTTTTCAGTTTCAGTGCAGTCAGATTCATTTCCTGTTGGGAGTGTCTTTTCTATATTGCATTTAACAAATATTTTCCCATCCTGAGGTCAGACAAACTTCCTGGATTTTTTTCCCATAAGTTTTAAAACTTTGCTTTTCATGTTTAGTTCATTTATCCACCTGGGGCTTAGTTATGCATGTGGCATGAGATATGACCTAGTTTTGTTTTTCACTGATAGATCATCATCATCTGTTACAGCTCAGGTTAGTGGTCATTTAGTCATGTGGCTATATATTGAGTATCTGTATCTGAAGGCATTTATTTCTGGGGTCTCTTTTCTTCTGTGTTGGTGTACGGCTTGACTCAGTGTCAATAGCACATTATATTAAATGCTGTTTCTTTATTAAGCGTGTGTTTGGTAGGATCAGCCCCCTCTTTGTTCTTCTCAAAGTGATCTTGGCTCTTCTCTGTCCTTTGTGGACTCTCCCCTGGCTCTGCCTCCCCCTTACCCATTTCTCTCTCTGTCTTAGACACACAAAGCCATGCATTTGTAACTGCATTGTATTTTTAGGTTAGTTTTCTGAGAATGATCATTTTTGGTGTATCTTTCCATTTATTTATCCTTCTGTTGTGTTTTTCAAGAAAACTGGTATAATTTTTGTTTGATACATTCCTAGATGTCATATAGTTTTGTCCAACTACAGGAAAGGTAGAGTTTTTTGAAGTACATTTTCTGATTTTAAAATGTTTGTATAGAGAAACGCATTTACTTCTGTTCATTGATCATGCGTCCAGTTACTGATAATTCCATTTACTCTGACAGTTTGCCCATAGATTGCTTGGGGTTTTCTATTTAGTGGGTTACTTTATCTGGGAATAACGGCAGTATGCTTCTTCCTTTCCAGTCTTTACATTGCTTATTGATTTTTCTTCATTTTCCCTATCTTCCCGAACTGGCAAGGACTCTTCAGCACAGTATTGAATAGGGCTTGAGCCAGACATCTTGTTTTCTTCCTGATTTATTTTACTTTATTTTTATTGAGGTGTAGTTTATTTACAGTGTTGTGTGATGTAAATTACAATGTTGTGTACAATGTAGTTTCAAGTGTGCAGCAAAGTGACTCAAATTCTTTCAACCACTATAGGTTATTACAAGATGTTGAGTATAGTTTCCTGTGCTATACATTAGGTCCTTGTTGTTTATCTGTTTTATTCCTTCCTGATTTCAAAGGAAATGTATTCAATAATTAGGGATAATGTTTATTGAAATTTTCTGGGACTAAATAGTATTTTCCAGGTTTAGGGAATCCCATTTTATTACTCTTTTGCTTAGAATTTACCATTAAAGAGTTTTAAACTTTAGCACGAATACTACATCTATTGAGATGTGTGTATGCTATAATTTATGTGTATTTATATATTTGTATATACATACACATATGTGTATGTACAAATACATGCATGCATATTTAATAGATGCAGCATTTGCTAAAATTTTACTCTTTAATATATATTTAATTTAATATATAAATATATATGTATATGTACCCACAGGCTTCCAGGTGCAGTGGTAAAGAATTCACCTGCCAATGCAGGAGACTCTAGTTCAACCCCTGGGTCAGGAAGATCCCTTGGAGAAGGAAACAGCAGTTCCAGTATTCTTGCCTGGAGAATTCCATGGACAGAGGAACCTAGTGGGCTACAGTCCATGGGGTCAAAAAGAGTCAGACACGACTGAGCCAGCACAAGTTTTATGTTTTATGTGGTTCCAAGGATTCTCTCATTTTCATTATGATTCACTTTTTAATCCCTGAGTCATTCCACCGTGTGTTGTGAATTTGCAGAGGCAGAGAGGGCTTAATCAGTTGTTTTCCTGTCATTCACAGCAAACGTAACTGCACTGTGGTTGGATAATCCCATACGCCTGTGTCTTAGTTTGTTGACCTTTGCTTTGCAACCAATTTGCAAGCAAGTTTTGTAAAGCCCCATTCATCTTGTGAGTCCAGGTTCTGGCACACATCTGTGAGACGTGGTGTCATCCCTGTCGTCACTGTCTGCTGGGCGTGTTGGGCCAGGTGTGTGGAAACCTCATGCCCTGGTGCATTTGCGCATTTATATGCCCACTGCTCTGGTTTCCCTTCTCTCTGACTATCCTCATCTAGACCTTCTTTATAAACTCTTTCTGCATTAGGACCCAGCTCTGGGTTCTCAGGGCTTCTCCTGGTGGCTCAGATGGTTAAGAATCTGCCTGCAATGCAGAGACCTGGGTTCAATCCCTGGGTCAAGAAGATCCCTGAAGAAGGGAATGGCAACCCACTCCAGGATCTTGCCTGGAGAATCCCATGGACAGAGGAGCCTGACGGGCTATAGTCCACAGGGTCACAAAGAATCCAACATGACTGAACAGCTAACACTTTCACTTCATTTTCTGGGTTCTGATTCAGACTCTCATCTCTCCTGGCCAAGCACACCCTCGCTGGGCAAGTTCAGCTGCATCCCTGGTGTTGTCCCCACCCCTGCACTGGCCATATCCATGTCCCAGAGTCCAGCCCAGGCCCATGCAGCTCCCTCCATGCAGAGAACCGCAGCCCTCTCAGACTCGATGAACCCCACTGAATTCTTCCTCACTGTTCCCAGCAGTTCCACACCCCATGCAGCCTGCCCATCTCGGGAATAGCTGCCCCTGCTCAGGCCATGGGGTGACTGTTTTTTCTCCTTTATTACTCCCTCCTGTTAATCACCAAGTCCCCTATCCATCACATCCTTCTCTGCTTCTCATCCTCACCTGCCTCATTCATGGAAGCCGCCTTGCTGTTGTTATTCAGTCACTCAGTCGTATCCAACTCTTTGCAACCCCATGGACTGCAGCATACCAGGCTTCCCTGTCCTCCACTGTCTCCCAGAGTTTGCTCAAACTCATGGCCATTGAGTTGGTGATGCCACTTGTGGCTCCTCAATCCAAATATTTGTATGTTCAAAATTCTCAAAAGCTTCTGTGTGCCTTCATTTATCTTTGAACAGATCCTAGAAGGCATTTAAGGAACACTGTCTAGTCTGGGCACATGAGGAAATGTTTTAATATAAGTTAAATGCAGATTGGAAATGTTACTTCTTATTATAAATAGTACCCCAGTCCCTAGATGGCTAAAGGCTAATAAGATCATTTAAATTACTTCTGTGTGTATTTCCTGAGTGCCTCTTCCTTCTTTTTGGCTTCATTCTTTATATTCCTGAGCTTTAATCAAACTACTGTCACTCAAACAAGTGGACAGAACCTTCCAGAGGCAGAGCCACAGCAGAGCAGTAAAAGGTGCGTGGACGTCAGAATTTTTCTCTCGCCTCAGTTGAACGGTAGGTGCAATGATATAGAATTTGTTTAGGCCACGGAAGGGCATTGTGGAGTGGGCATCCAGTCATTTCTGTGACTGTTTTTCTTAAGCATTTGTGGACGAGGCCTTAAAGCCCTTTACTGAATTCATCCTCCAGTGTTTGTGAGCAGATGAAAGTCCCCAGGTGACTGGCCATCCGTCATGGGATCGTAGATGGTGTTTATTGAACCTCACTGTGTGCTGAGCCTTGCTCTGAGCCCTTCATGTTTGTGAACTAATTTCACCTTCACAGCCCTGAGATAGCTGGGTATATTGCTATTCCATTTATTTATTTATTTAGACTGTGCTGGGTCTTCATTTCTGTGCGGGTTTTTCTCTAGTTGCAGTGAGTAGCGGCTACTCTCTAGGTGTGGAGCTCAGACTTCTCACTGCAGTAGCTTCTCTTGTAGAACACAGGCTATAGGGTGTAGGGGCTTCAGTAGTTGCGGCTTCCAGGCCCTAGAGCACAGGCTCAGTAGTTGTGGCGAAGGGTTTAGTTGCCCCCATGGCATGTGGAATCTTCCTGAATTAGGGATCAAGCCCATGTTTCCTGCATTGGCAGGTGGATTCTTTACCACTGAGCCATCAGGGAAGCCCTGTTATTCCATTTTACAGATGAGGACACTGAGGCACAGTGAAATGAGACAGCTTCCCAAAGTCACGCAGGTCATTACAGTGGATCAGAGATTCTTGGCCAGCTCCCACTACCATCTGCAGTGGACACATAGGCATGCTACCCAGGACCATGGCTTGCCACAGGACAGTGGATGCACACACTCAGAACAAGCTGAAGTCCAGCGAGAAAACAGTTATTAATACCTTCTGAATCACCAAAATTAAACTATGTTCACTCTAATTTATGTTCAGTTCGTTTCAAAAAAAAAATTCTTAGAAAATTGATAAACCAATAATTTGTTGTTTGGTCACTAAGTTGTGTCCAACTCCTTGCAACCCCATGAACTGCAGCAGGCCAGACTTCCTTGTCCTCCCTTATCTCCCTGAGTTTGCTCAAACTCATGCCCACTGAGTCAGTGATGCCATCCAACCATCTCACTCTCTGTCGTCCCCTTCTCCTGCTCCCCTCAATCTTTCCCAGCATAGGGTCTTTTCCAGTGAGTCGGCCCTTCGCATCATGTGGCCAAAGTATTGGAGCTTCGACATCAGTCCTAATGAATGTAATCAATTGTGTGCTGTGTCACCTCAGTCGTGTCTGACTCTTTGTGACCCCATGGACTGTAGCCCACCAAGCTCCTCTATCCACGGGATTTTCCAGGCAAGAATACTGCAGAGGGTTGTGATTTCCTACTCCAGGGGATCTTCCAGACCCAGGGATTGAACCCACGTCTATTAAGTCTCCTGCATTGGCAGGCGAGCTTTTTGTTTTCGTTTTTTTTTAACTAGTAACACCACCTGGAGAAGGAAATGGCAACCCACTCCAGTATCCTTGCCTGGAAAACCCCATGGATAGAGGAGCCTGGCAGCCTACAGTCCATGGGGTCGCAAAGAGTTGGACAGGACTTAGCAACTAAACAACAGCAACAATGGCATGGATGGTTTTGCCATGAACAAGAATAAGGGCTCCTGGTTCCTGTGATCCTCCTTACTCCCCCTCACCCTTCCCATCCCTTTCCTCTACTGGCTCTCCAGTAAAGTCCTGCAGGGATGAACTATTGATGCTTGGAACAACTTGGATGAATCTTGAGCGAATTAGTTCAGTTCAGTCACTCAGTTGTGTCCGACTCTTTGCGACCCCGTGATCCGCAGCACGCCAGGCCTCCCTGTCCATCACCAACTCCCGGAGTCCACCCAAACCCATGTCCATTAAGTCAGTGACGCCATCCAACCATTTCATCCTCTGTCGTCCCTTTCTCCTCCTGCCCTCAATCTTTCCCAGAATCAGGGTCTTTTCAAATGAGTCAGCTCTTCGCATCAGGTGACCAAAGTATTGGAGCTTCAGCTTCAACATCCGTCCTTCCAATGAACACCCAGGACTGATCTCCTTTAGGATGGACTGGTTGGATCTCCTTGCATTCCAAGGGACTCTAAAGAGTCTTCTCCAACACCATAGTTCAAAATCATCAATTCTTCGGCTCTCAGCTTTCTTCATAATCCAACTCTTACATCCATACATGACCACTGGAAAAACCATAGCCTTGACTAGACGGACCTTTGTTGACAAAGTAATGTCTCTGCTTTTTAATATGCTGTCTAGGTTGGTCATAACTTTCCTTCCAAGGAGTAAGCGTCTTTTAATTTCATGGCTGCAGTTACCATCAGCAGTGATTTTGGAGTCCCCCAAAATAAAATCAGCCACTGTTTCCACTGTTTCCCCATCTATTTGCCATGAAGTGATGGGACCGGATGCCATGATCTTCGTTTTCTGAATGTTGAGCTTTAAGCCAACTTTTTCCACTCTCCTTTTTCACTTTCATCAAGAGGCTCTTTAGTTCTTCTTCACTTTCTGCCATAAGGGTGGTGTCATCTGCATATCTGAGGTTATTGATATTTCTCCCAGCAATCTTGATTCCAGCTTGTGCTTCCACCAGCCCAGCGTTTCTCATGATGTACTCTGCATAGAAGTTAAATAAGCAGGGTGACAATATATAGCCTTGACATACTCCTTTTCCTATTTGGAACCAGGCTATAACTACCTAATAATTATCAAAATTGTAAAATACATCATTTAGTATCTAATTTGATCAACCATGTGGGAGAGTACACAAATGTGTCTATAAAAGGCCAGTTTTAATGAAAAAAAAATAAAGCCCCGCAAAACAGTTGGCCACCCTTGTCCTGGACCTCAACCGTGGTGCTGAGGATCCTGCCGTCTGCATTGCCAAGACAGTGCTGACGCCCTCTGCATCTTTTCCCACAGGAACTCCTCTTCAGTGTGTGTGCCCTCAACGTCCTGTCCACCATTGTGTGTGCACTGGCCACAGCCATGTGCTGCATGCAGATGGTCTCCGCTGATGTCCTGCAGATGGTAAGTGGCCCCCTGTCTCTCCCCCTCCCCCCAGCACACTCAAAATGGTGGCCTCTGGCCCCCTTCCCCAATCAGTTTGAGAGCAATGCAGCATGGACACTGCTGGCTTCCCACCAGGACAATGAGCCCTGACAGTGCATGGGGCCTAGAGATCCTTGAAGGTCCCTCCATGCTGCCCTCTGGAAGACAGAAACCCACACATTAGATGCCACTGATGTATTTATTTAGGTGCAGTTGGAGCTCCTTGCTGATGGGGTCCAGCTACTGTTACCTGCCTCTAGGGAGGGAGCCCCAGGTTTGTGCCCCTGAGTAACTATGGTGACTGTCCTGTAGCCCGAGACAGCCTCCCAAGCTACACAACTGTCTCCAGGCTTCAGAATTCATTTTTTTTTAAATTATCTATTTATTTATTTGGCTGTTCCAGATCTTAGTTGCAGCTTGTGGGATCTTTGATCTTCTTTGTGAGATCTTTAGTTGCAGCATGCAAATCTTTAGTTACAACATGTGGGATCTAATTTCCTGACCAGGGGTTGAACCCAGGCCCCTGAATTGGAGGTGCAGAGTCTCAACCACTGGACTGCCAGAGAAGTCCCCCAGAATTCACTTGTAATAAAGCAGGATTGTTAGAATATGAGCTCTTCTCAAATTGAAAAAACTGCTCCACTGTGCCTTGCACACTTGCTCATTAATAACCTCAGCTCATAATCCAGTAGCAGGTCACTGATCGGCTATCATCGGCGCCTCCAGCCAGGGTCTTAAGAGATGAAGAAGTGCTGGTCCCCAGGGGAGGGATGAGGCCAAGAGTGGAGGTCACATGCTGATTAATACACAATCAGTAATAGTGACGGCTCTTCGTTATTTATGTGAATGGAACATGACCCACTGCTCAGTACGTTACCACTAAAGTCAGCAAGTCAAGAGGAGGTAATGAGAAGATGCTGTTCTTCATGCTAAGGGTAGGAACCCTCCCTCCCTGCTCCCCTGGGCCCCTCCAGGCCCCTCCAGGCCTCCTCCCCAATGTTTCAAGCATCTTACGAAACAAAAGGCAAGGTGTTCTTGTAGGAGCCTGCGTGTTTTGTTCTTCCCCACCCAGCCTGTAGCAATTCATCAGTTCATGACGCAGGGGCCAGAGAGCATCATCACCAAGGTGTTAAAAATTCATTGGCTCTAATCACGTGCGGCCTGTTCTTCCCCTTGTACCTCCACACAGCTGTCACAGCCTGCCGACCTTTCCGAGAGGCGGCGGTCTTCCAAAAGACACCTAATTAAGCATCTCTTCAGCAGCGATGAACTCCTGGCCTCACTCGCTGAGCCCTCATGTAGACATTTCTCTCTAGTATGTTGTGTGAAGGAAGGTTAAGTGCCGTGGGGGTCCACTCACCTCAGCAGATTTTCCTGTCAATCTGGAAATATCACTCCAATCAAACTAACGGAACCGCAGGGCTGGAAACACTGAAAGTTTGCATTTCCTAGTTTTCAGAATTAAAATAGAAATTACCAACCAAATAAGAAAGTCTGTCATAGCTGTAACAGCATGCACACTGGATTGTAACATACAGGGTCATTGTCATTCCTCCCTGGGGGACATGAGCCACCCATGTATATTACCCTAAGACTTGATCCTATAACCTGAAACAATTATGGCCATCCAGCTAAGTCAATAGAGAGAGAGGTGTTTGAATATCTGCATTGGTCCCTGAGATGGAAGTCATGTCAGTTATTTGGCCATCTCTCTGAGATGCTACTTGTTCTTTATTTGGGTCCTGTCTCTGCCTTTGCAAACAGTTCTCCCCTTGTACATACAGACGTCCTGGGTCTGAGGTCAGCTGGGTCTCAGTCTGGTCCCCTGGCTTCACCTGCAGACCTCCCTCAACCTCAGTTTCCTCACTCTGGAAAGGGCACTGATTGGATACCTAGAATGTGTCTTGAGTCTTAAATGCATGGAGGGAATGTGTCCCACTTTGCTTCAGGACCTAGCAGCCATGACTGTGAAGGCAGTGGTCCCCGATGTACTTTATCAACCAGAAGTATAGTAGGGTTGCACTTACGGCAGCTGCCACCAGAGCCCCTGTATGTCTCCTGGCCAAGTACTGGGCAGGTAAGTTTGCTTCAAAGTCTTGGCTTGGAAACAGAAATCCTTGACTCTCCTGCTGGTGAGTCCTTCTCCTTCTGTGACCATGGGCAATGGAACAGACCAGGTTCTGCTCTCCTTGGAAGGCCCACTACACTGCTGACCTGCAAAGCCACCAGGGAGCCTATGACCATGGTGCCCATGGGACCAGTGCCTGACCTTGGGCACATCACTGCCTGTTGGGCCCACTTTTCTCTGCTCTAAATAAGACCATTTACATCCTACCATCCTCACAGGGCCACTGAGAAGATAAATCAGATCACATGTGTCAGTGGGCTTTGAAAAAGCTTGGTGGTGACGTTGCTAGTTGGCTGGACCACGTGGGTCGTGGCTCGGCCAGGCTGGTCACACGGGCTGCATCCTCTGAGATGTGGGACAGCCTGAGGGGGTCACAGTTACATCCTAACGGATGGAGGTGAGACTCTGTTATTCTTGAGGATGCCTCAGAAGCTCTTCTCAATTTTTGTAAATGTTTCCTACTGCCCCCCACCACAGGTTTATTGAGGTATAATTGACTGTAATTTTCTTACTTCATTTTGTCAGATCTTTTAGTTAAAGAAGTAACAGGATCATTGAAACAAGGAAAATATAGAGATAGATAAAGAAAAAGCTGACCATTTCCTTAAACCCACTGTATCCTCCTGAGGAAGCTTTGCAGTGAATCTTCCATTTCTTTCTTTACACCTTAGGACTTAAACATATGAGCTTCCCTGGTGGCTCAGCTATAAAGAATCTGCCTGCCAGTGCAGGAGATGCAAGAGATGTGGGTTCAATCCTTGGATAAGGAAGATCCTCTGCAGGAGGAAATGGCAACCCACTCCAGTATTCTTGCCTGGGAAATCCTATAGACAGAGCAACCTGGTAGACTACTGTCCATGGTGTCACAAAGAGTCAGACAGGACTTAGCAACTAAACAACATTAAAAAATACATGAATATTCTCTCTCCCTTCTTTTTTCCTTCCTCCCTCCTCTCTTCCATTTCTCTTTCCTTCCCTTTCTTCCTTCATTTAATCCTTGTATTTTTGCCCGAACTGGCTCACACAATGTATGTTACTCTGTGACTTGATCTTTCAACCTGAAACAATCATGGCCATCCAGCTAAGTCAACAGAGAGAGAGGTATTTGAATATCTGCTTTGGTCCCTGAGATGGAAGTCACATCAGTTATTTGGGCATTTCTCTGAGTTGCTGCTCATTTTTTATTTGGCTTCTGCCACTGCCTCTGCAAATGGTTCTCCTTGTACATACAGTTACAACTCTCTGGACCAACCTGCACTGAACCATCTGGCCAGCCAGCGTGGCTCTCCATCCTGCCTGGAAGATGCGCTGCCCGCTGCCCAGGGTACCTTCTTCTTCCCCACCCACTCCCCTGCAGCCTCTGCAGTTCACCCACTCACCATTTCTGCTCCCAGCAGTTGGGTCCTCTGCTTTCCTAGGGGCGGTTGTTTAGTTCAGTTCAGTTACTCAGTTGTGTCTGACTCTTCGCGACCCCATGAACTGCAGCACGCCAGGCCTCCCTGTCCATCACCAACTCCCGGAGTCCACCCAAACCCATGTCCATTGAGTCGGTGACTCCATCCAACCATCTCATCCTTTGTCATCCCCTTTTCCTCCTGCCCTCAGTCATTCCCAGCATCAGGGTCTTTTTAAATGGGTCAGCTCTTCGCATCAGGTAGCCAAAGTATTGGAGTTTCAGCTTCAACATCAGTCCTTCCAATGAACACCCAGGACTGATCTCCTTTAGGATGGACTGGTTGGATCTCCTTGCATTCCAAGGGACTCTCAAGAGTCTTCTCCAACACCACAATTCAAAATCATCAATTCTTTGGTGCTCAGCTTTCTTTATAGTCCAACTCTCACATCCATACATGACCACTGGAAAAACCATAGCCTTGACTAGATGGACCTTTGTTTACAAAATAATGTCTCTGCTTTTTAATATGCTGTCTAGGTTGGTCATAACTTTCCTTCCAAGGAGTAAGCGTCTTTTAATTTCATGGCTGCAATCACCATCTGCAGTGATTTTGGAGCCCAGAAAAATATAGTCAGCCACAGTTGTATCTATCTATCCCCAAACCAGTTTATACCAGGGGTATGTGAATTGTAAGTGCATATTCTACTACTGTGTGAACCAAAAAAAATATGAGTACAAAAAGAGAATTATTTCTATTACAATAAAATTTAGTTTTCTTGAAAGATTCTCAAAAGATTTTCTAGTAAGCTCTTTTCCTCTGCGCTTACTTTATTGCCAGCCACCCAGCCTCAGGGACATCGTCTGCTATTACACGCATCTCCATTCGGCACCAGCTTGTTAACTTCATCTTTTGGTACTATCATTTATGTAAAAGAGGGTCACTAGATATATTGCCACCAATTTAAATGTAGGTCAGACAACTCTAGGGGGTTGGGATAAAAACTAAAAAAAAAGTCTAGGGGTTGTCTGCACACACACTGCTACCCAAGTACGTTTAAGTTCTGGCGCTGCTGTAAAAACACAGACCTAGAAAGTTAAGGAATGTTTTACAGGTGTATTTTCTGCAGGAAAAGCCATGGGGCACTCCCGTCAACAGACTGTGACTCACAACAAAGGCCTTATCCCACGTGGAAGGAGCCCACAATTTTATTCTTATTTCTGTGGATCAGCATTTTGGAATAATGAATAATTTGGGGAGAATTCATATAATGAAGACATGTCTACATGAGATGCAAATTGTTATGCCTATGGTCAGAATTCATCTAACTTAATTCCTATAATACATTTGAAGATAGTGGACCATTATTTCCAAAAGACCATCTGATGATAAAATTCCATTTAATGATATAGTTTCATGGAGAAAGCATTTACCTCCACAGGCCTATAATTGCATGTTTTTAGTTTTATTTCCTACGTGTAATCTCAGTTTTCCATTTTTTCAGTAAGCTGTTTTCCTCCCCATTATTTTATTGCCTGCCACCCAGCCTTAGTGACATCGTCTGCTATTACAGGCATCTCCCTTCAGCACCAGCTTGTTAGCATCGTCCTTTGTTGCTGTCATTTATGTTCTCCACTTGTCCTGTGCCTTGCTGAAGTGGCGCTGCTTCAGATGCGGCAGGCAGAGTACCATGCCTTCACAAACGTGGTGCAGTGGGCTTGCCCACGGAGCTAGGAAGAGGTGCTGGCTGGATACAGAGGGATAGAGGGCCCCCTAGGAGCTCCCAGATCAGTCAAATTCACCTGCATCTTCTACCCATCCGGCCCTCCCCGGACCCACAGTGACTCTCCTTGAGGTTTGGGTTTATCACAAAGGTCTTCAGGTCCTAGGTGTTACCTAGCTATCAGATGAGGATCGATGGGTGTCTGCTTGACCTAAAAAGCCAGTTACAGCAGACTTACGTAAAAATGGTGCACTTATACCAGGAACATTATATTTTGACTTTAAAAATGCAAATGAGCATTTGTCGCCCTGTCTTGGTATGGTGCCATGCTCTTCATTTTGGCTGTAGGTCTCTTTGGTGTATCAGGTTATTCGTGGAAATCACACCCTCTGTGATTTCCAGATTTAGTTCCTTTCAGCTGGACTCAGCCGTGTGAAGCCATCTGCATGGATGTTTTATGAGCCTGACGACCTCTTGGCCAAGACCCACGTTGGCAGCAGTTTCTGCTTAGCTATGAAGTCTTTTCCAAAGCCTCCAACTCAGTTTTCACAGAACAAGCAAGTTTTCTTGTCTGCATTCATATTTCACGGTAAATTACAGTAGTAACTAAAACTGGTCTGAACCTGTTTGAGGAGGCGTCCCTGCTCACCTGAGGGAGGGGTAGAAGGACCAGAGAGCAGCAGGATGCCTGGGGGACTGTCACTCCTAGGTCCAGAGTGCAGGGAGGGAGAGCTCCAGCTTACTAACAAGAGGTCCATTCAGAAGCCTTTTCCATGGCAATAATCCTGCTCTTTCTACCAAGGTTATGCGTGCATGCTAACTTGCTTCATTTCTGTCCAACTCTATGCGGCCCTATGGACCGCAACCTTCCAGGCTCCTCTGTCCATGGGATTCTCCAGGCAAGAATAGTGGAGTGAGTTGCCATGCCCTCCTCCAGGGGATCTTCCCAACCCAAGGATCAAACCCACATCTCTTCTGTCTCCTGCACTGGGAGGTGGGTTCTTTACCACTAGCGCCACCTGGGAAGCATGTGCCTAACATGGGTCCTTCCCCCAGAGCATACCCATGAGAAGTATGGGTTTCTCTCCAGCAGAGACTAAAATGCAAAATCCTCTTTTGAGGATGATGAGAGCTGGTCAGTGCTGCCCACGCCAGATATGTGAACACCTCAGACAGGTACCAACCTCACACTGCTCACCAGGCACAGGTACCCCTTTGTCATCACACGGACCACCCAAGGCTTGTACAGGTGTCCCAGGGCAAGCAGAACCACATGGGAAAGAAGTGATTCTTCAGGGCCCGTTTCCTCCCCAGCATACCCAGCTGCAGGCTCAGCTCCACACCTGGCCATCACCCTGCAGACTTGGGGCCACAGAAGAAGTGGTGGGCAGCGAGCATTTCTGCACATCCTGAGGATAACTGGGAGGTTGAGGGTGAGAGGAGACAGGATCCAGGGAGAGAGAACAGACCTTGTTTGGTATTTGGGGTTGGTTCAAAGGGCAGATGGAGGATTAGGGGGTACCCATGGGTTAGTGGGTAAGGAGGCTGGAAACCTGTCGGGATTCAGGGAGCAGAAGCGCGTAAAAGAGTTTTAAAGGTGGGTAACCTCATCTCATTGGATTAAACGTAACTTTTTAAAGTAGAACAAGAGGAAGAAAACCAAGGCAGTGAGGTGAGTTAGACACTCTCGAAAGAAGATAACCTGGGGGCTGCCTGGAGGTGGCAGCCATGAGGTATTGTTCACCTGTGAAGTAGATGCTCATAGAACATCTGCTGGGCCTGGGGTACCAGGCGAGGCTCAGAGATAAGACACAAACTGGACCCAGGGCCAGGGAGGGAAAAAGACTTGCCCTTGGGATTTCATCACAGCTCCTACAGGGATCTGGTTACTTCCCAGGGGTGAACAACAGAGGACAGAGGGGAGGAGGAGCAGGAGCAGTCTGAGGAACCCCTATTCCCTGACTGCTTCTTTGTCTGACTCCCTCTCACGCCCCTGTGGGTAGAACCTAACAGGACACCAGCTGCTGGGGAGACCGTGGGGTGCAGCTGTCCACTCGCCTGTCTCAGACCAAAGTCCAGGGCCAGTAACCTCGGGCTCCCAGATAGATGCTGCCTTGGCAGACAGATTTGAGAGGTGTCGGGGAGATGTCGGGGTGACTTATGGGATTCCCACCACGGAGGCCGAGGAGTCGGGTGACTGCTGCTAAGTCTGAGATGCTTCATTGAAGACAGGCCAACACCCCCTGGAAAAGCCATCTGGACTTTAGGGCAGAAATGGAGACCTCTGTTAAACCTTTAAAAAGCCTCCCTCGCATGACCACTTTGACTCCTTTAAACCTGCTAATAGGATCACCTGGCCCTCTTCACCTCTCTCATTCGTGATGGAATTGGACCTTCCACAGGAAAGCACTTTGCCTTTTGCGTTTCATGCTTGAGGGTGTTGTTGATTTCTCTAATTTCTGAGTCTTCACCCCATGAGACCCCCAGGACCCTTGGCCTCATCCTGGCTGCTCAGCCTCGTGCAGTGGCCGTGGGGCAAGTGGCTTTCCAAAGTCAGGGCCGGCAGACACATCCACACTGCCCTTGGCCATGGAAGCACCTCTGTCTCAGATGATTAAACGCACAAGCCTCGGCTCACACTGGCTAAAGGGACATTGACCGGGCTCTGTGTGGAGAAGGCAGGAGCCACATACAGCCCGAGTTAGTGGCAGAGATAGGAGTGATGTCTTCCCAGACTGTGCTTTGCCTCAGAAGACACATGTCTGTGTAACAGCAGGGGAACGGAGCACGATGAGGCTCCAGAGGGAAGGGATCCTCACAAAGCCATTGTTTCACATGTGTGTTTAGCCAGTTACCTTGAGTAAATAATCAGCCTGCAGTGTGGGTTGATCCCTGGGTCAGGAATATTCCCTTGGATAAGGAGATGGCTACACACTCCAGTATTCTTGCCTGGAGAATTCCATGGACAGAGGAGCCTGGCAGGCTACAGTCCGTGGGGTTACAAAGAGTTGAATACAACTGAACAACTAACACTGTTTGACAGGTTGAAGTCCCACAGTTCCAACTGTGTCATTAAAGCTTGGGTGCAATTAGCTTCATGAGACACAAGCCACACCGGCCGACCAATCACTCAGAACCTCTCTGTCTTCCAGTTCCTTCCACAAAGGGCACCTTCTGCCAGCCCGGCCTGCCTGACCCCCCATGGTACCGTGCTCCACCAGACCTTGGATTTCGATGAGTTCGTGCCCCCGCTGCCCCCTCCGCCCTATTACCCTCCAGAGTACACCTGCACACCCACTGCCGAGGCCCACAGGTGGGTGTTTCTGGGGACCCCTCCCTAAGGGATGCTGGGACCCAAAAATGGGAAGCCGTCTGGGAATGGGGGAGGCATGAGATGCTCCTTGTCCATGCAGGTGAGCAGAGGGGAGGCAGATGAAGGCCTGAATGTTGGTCCTGACAGCAGAGCCCTGGGTGGGGTGGTGGTGGAGTGGGATGCTCAGAGACCCGTGTGCTTCCTCTGGCCTCACTGCAGGGTATCCGAGGGGAAACCCAGGCAGGACTAGTCCTATTCAACTCTCAGAAAACACAGTACAGCTCTCAGGTTGGACATGCATGCATGCTCAGTCGTGTCCGACTGTTTGTGACCCCCATGGACTGTAGCCCAACAGGCTCCTCTGTCCATGGGATTCTCCAGGCAAGAATACTGGAGTGGGTTGCCTATTTCCTGTCAGGTTACAGTCACATTTAATTAAAGATGAAATCAGCTGTAATATGGTTTTCATTGTCACGGAAAAGGCCATAAAGTTGGTGAAAGTACCAGTACCCTTTGAGAGCAATAAACAAGAATTAGAACCACCTAGTGAATGAGGCTTTTTTTCACATACCCAAGAATTCTGTGTGGGAATTGTTCCAGTTGCTCTGAGGGCAATGGGAACAGTCGGCTCCCTCCCCAGAGGGTGAACTTCCTCCTTCTGCCACTCAGGGGCCTCCACCTGGACTTTGCTTCCTCCCCATTCGGCACTTTGTACGGCGTCGCCATCAACAGCCCAGGCCTGCTGTACCCCGCTGAGCTCCCGCCACCCTATGAGGCCGTGGTAGGCCCGAGCCCCACCAACCAGGTGAGTCCCTGGCCCTCCAACAGGCCAGTTCCCTGTTCCCAGCCTTTCTGCCTTCTTTGGAATCTCTCCCAGCCATTCAGCAAACCTGTGGGCACTGGTGTCTCAGCTCTGTCTGAGCAGGAGGCAGGGGCAGGGAGCCCTGAGTATGCAGAGGGCTCTGGCCTGTTTCGGCTACAGGCCACTGTCATGGTCAGCCAGACACATGACAGAGCTGGTTTGAACCCCTGCTCCTGCCAGAAGCCTAGTGGCTACAGCCAGAGAGGGGCCTGAGCCCAGAAGGTGCACTCTCAGGACGTGTGGCCTCAGTTTCCTCATCTGTGAAGTGGGATCATAATAGTACCAAGCCCTTCAGGTGGACCAGAACAGTTGTAATGGACAGGGCTGGGCACATGGCAGGGTCTGACTTGGCAAAAGCTACTTGCACTTCTTTGGTATTGTTATCACCATCCTTGTCATCATGCTCTCATTGCTGAATATCGAGGGTCACTGGCCAGGGCAGAGACACGTTGAACACAGGGAAAGGTTGCATTGGCCCAAATACAGAGGTAGTGATGGGGCCACATAGTGGCCCCTTGGGGAAGTGCAGGGATTGGACAGTGTGTGTATGATGCGGGACACAGCCATCCAGGGAGCAGGCTGCAGCCACTTCTGGGCCCCGTACACCAGGCAGAGGAGACACAGATGGGACCGGAAGTTCTAGGGGCACGGCCGTGAGGCTTCAGCAGCCATGGAGCCACCCCCCCATCCCCCCCGAGGTGGTACAGGCCCAACTTCATGCTGTCACCCTGTGAGACGGGTCCCGCGGTGAGCAGGCCAGGCTTCAGGGCCCGTGTGTTCCCACCACCCCCTGAGGAGTGGCCCTGGGGACCCCATGTGCTGGGCTCAGCCTCTAGGGATGTGACTGGACACAGTCCTGTCTTCAGGGGATTAAGTCCTACAGGCTGGTGGCTGTGTGACATGAAGAAAAGGGAAGAGGCTCGGCGCCTGGGGGCCGTCTCCACCACAGGCTCTCCTCAGACTCCTGGGGTGTGAGTGCCACCCACCAAGCTGAGGCAGAGGCTCCTGACACCCCAGGGCCTCTCTCAGGGCCTGCTCCCACCAAGAGGTCCTGAGACTGTCGGCCCAGCAGAAGGACTCGGCTGGGTCTCCTGGCCGTTTTCCTGTCTGGGAGAGGGACAGACCGGGGAACGGCCCCAGAGGGAGGAGGCAGCAGTGTGACGTGGGTGACTGTCTTCTCTAGACTCATTAACGACCAAATTCTCTGGAACTTTTCCCTTTAAAGCAAAGCAGAGCATTCTGCCTTCCTGAAATGATTTATTTTTCTCTTCATGATAAAAACTTATCAGTCAATATTGTCAAGGGAACCCGCTTCCTGTGAGAGTGGTCAGAGCCCTGAGCGGAGCTCCAGGTACTGTGGGGCACTGGGCAGGGATGCTGGTCCCTGGGTGGGTCCAGGGATCCTGGGAGCTGAGGCCTCAGCCATTGGCAGGCCAGCAGGTCAGGGAGGAGGGGTGTGCTCCCAGGGGAGGGGGCAGCTCCTGCAAAGGCTCAGAGGGAGGGGCAAATGTGAGATTGGGGGACAACAATCTACTTGCTGGTCCTTGCTGGGTACCAGGATCATCAGAACATCCCAGGGAATGTCTGTGGCTGATAGGGTCTGGACTTGGGGTAGAGAGGTTGGGGTTCGCTGCAGAGGTGGTCACTGAAGCCCTGGAGCCAGGGGGTGAGAACCGAAGAGACGGCATGGTTGGGGGTTCCAGAAACCAGTTCTCAGCGAGGAAGGCACCAGCCAAGTGTTGCCTGGAGGTTGTTAAAGACTGAGCCCCATCCACTTGGCTCACCATCTAAGGGCTATTGGTGACTTTGGCAGGACCAGCTGCCATGGGGGTGGGGGAGTGGGCAGGACCAGATGGCATTGGGGAGTGGGGGCATGGCACCTGAGGAGGGGGACCAGGAGTGTGGATACTTTTTCTAGGCTCCAGGGGGCCTCCTGACTCTGTGGAATACTTGTCAATCAAATGCAGATGCTTGGCTCACCCCGCCCCGCCACCCCCCCTGCCCCGCACTCTGGGGGTTGCTGAGAATCTGAGGATCAGCCTGGCTCCCAAATCCCCACTGAAGCTGCTACACATTTGGGAACCGGGGTCAATGGCTCTGGCAAGATGCTTCAAGAAGAGGCCGGATAAGAAATAGTTGGGGGTGGGGGTGGGGTGTGGGAACAGGGTGAGGGGGGTTACGAAAGTGTTGTGCCAGGGCCTGGAGCATGGGGCCAGGGGCTCCTCAGGGCCTGGGGAGGGAGGGTCCTGGAAGGCAGGAGGGGCAGACCTGGGATCAGACAGGCAGCTCAGCCTGTAACCAGCAGGGGCACTGGGCAGGGCGGCTGGGGAACTGGACACCCCAGGAAGCGCACAGGGCTGTGTGATTCTCTTCAGCCACCTTGGGGTGGGAGGGACCCCTGCCACCTCCCCCTCCACTTCCCTCTTCGCACCGCAACCCCTCTGCCACACAGAGCTCTGGGCTCCCCGGCCTGCATCTCCTTAGTCCCTCCATGTCCAGAGGAGGGGAGCGGGTAGTGATTCTCAGGTCTGTGTGCACCACCCCGTGGACAGCAGCAGGACAGGAGCCAGCAAGAAGCCCCAGCCATGCTGCTGCCCTGCTGGGCCTGCTCATGGGCTGGGAAGCAGCTTTGGGTTTGAGGGTGACCTTTGAGGCACTCCCACACTTGGACCTAGAAGGATGTTGAGTGTTTATCGCTATTTTACTCTCTTTTTTCCCTGAAGAATAGACTGTATCCGAGAATGATGATGGTAATACCTGTTCTAAGACCCATATGACATCATTTTCCAAAAGTATGAGGAATTCTCTAAGTGGAGATTTCTTTCACAGGATTTTGGGGAGGAAATTTTCAAGGGCAAAGACCCATCTCACATGATCTTGCGTTGACTCAGAGACTGCCAGATTACAAGCGCCTGTACAATTGATTGTTGTCACTGGATGTGGCCCCCCCTTCCCTGGGCCTGGCTGACAGCATCTGTGATGAAAGGGCCACTGCACCCTCCTCCTCCCAATCCAGGGGCCGCCGGCTGATTCTCTCTGACCCTGTGGCCTAGTAGCAATTTCCAGTTCCACAGACGCCCCAGGGGAGCAGGGGGAGTTGCAGGGGGTGGGGGCGGGCAGCTGGGAGTCCAGGAACCCCTCCCATTCATGGGAGGAACACTGCGCCTGCCAGTTGCCCGGTCTCCCGTGCAGCCCTCCCCCTAACTCGACAGTCAGGAGCAACTCCCTTACAGCACGAGCCCTTCTCCCTGGAAGATGAGAAGGTTAATTACACCCTTGTTAGGACAGATGTGTATAAATTGCCTATTTGTGCTCCTTTGGATAAAGAGAGGAAGACAACCGCCCCTGGAAAGACAAGCAGACACCGTGTAGGTCTGAGCAGAGCAGAGGCCGCGCATCTCAATGGATTTTTGACTTGGAAAGAAACGTGCCCCCCTACCTCCAAACTCAGCATGTTTGTTTTGATCGTGTGTTTCGGCCTCATTCAGGTTCCATTTTGACTTGGTCTGCGATGAGCTGTCTTCTCTATGGCCTGAGCTTGGGACAGGACTGGAAGCAGGGGGTTTCTTTCTACAACAGGAAAGTGGGGAAATTTGTCAGGTTGATGTCCTGCGTGTGTTCTGGGGGGTCCATAAGACTGTGCTCTGGTTCACAGGTTCCTAGATCCAGAGGTGAATGGGGTCCCCTTTCTCAGGGTCACAGGACAGGGATGAATGGACTTCTCTGTGGCCTCGGAGGAAGGGCCAGCTGGGCCATCGTGGGTGAATGGGCTTGTGAGCCAGAGCAGCTCCTTGTGGAGGCCTAGGGGGTGGGAAGAGGGTTCATGGGAATGATGTGGATGAAGATCGATGACCCTGGATGCCACACTGTAGAGCTTCCTTTGAGCAGCTAGGCATCTGGGGTGAATGTGACCCAGCAGGGCTTTAGGGATTTTGGTGGCAATACAGTGGGTACGGCCAAAAGTTGTGAGAAAGGCAAGGGACATGACAGAGCTGTGTCCAACCCCAAGGCCTCAAAGTTATTGTTTATATTTTCAGACAAAATGAACTTTACATTTGAAGATCTGTAAGTCAAGTATCTTGAAAGATTGTTTTGGAACATGAGCCCAAAACCTTAGTACCCCTTTTCCTCAATTGCTGATAACTGTCTGCCCTCCCCCCGGCCCCCGCAAGGACAGTGCTCTGTAAACCTAGGATACAGCTGCCTGACCTCAGCCAGGAGTTGGAAACTCGTTACAGACATAGGGTAGAGTTTCCATGCATGTCCTCTTAGCCCCAGTTTTCTACAAGAAAGGGAGATGGGGGAACTTATTTGCCTAAATGTTGATTGACTTTTCAGTTACGATAAGTGGTCAAAACAACACATCTGGGAATAAACAAATGCAGGCGTTGGAGCATCCACATTACGTCATTCATGCAGCCTCTCCTTTCCAAGCCCTTTCACCCTCTGTCCTGTGGGACCTGTTATGAGCCTTTATTGCTAAACTCAGATTTCAGCTCCAGTTCTATGCTGCAAATGTATTTCTTCCACTGCCTCTGTGTTTCACCGACAATGCTGGTTGAAGTGAGCAGCCGTTCCCCCACAGCTGAGCTGTGGCCAGGTGGCCTTGGACGTGGGGTGGTGGGGGCAGGGCACGTCCAAGTTCAACCCTGACACCCTGCTCACCAGGGTGATGGATGCCCTGCTCCCAGGAGCTGTCTCCTCTTGACACCAGGTTTGACTGTGAGCCAGAGGGAAGCCAGTGCCACTTCTGCAAAACATGACATGAATCCAATTTCCTCCTGACCTTGTCTTGCCGGGTATTTTACTTCTCCTGTTTTATTTATATTTCTTTGTTGCCAGAAGCTTTTTATTTTCGGGCCTGAAGTTGCCACCCACTCCTACAAAAAAAGAAAAGGGAGTCAAAAAGGTTAGATACAGGCAAGAGTTAGAAAGGAAACGAACCTCTGGGCACTGTTCCTTTGTTTGTGATTTTGAAGGGGGCTGTTTTGTTGTGTTTTTTTTTTAATATTTATTTATTTGGCTGCGCCCAGTCTTAGTTGCCAAATAAATAAATATTAAAAAAAAAAAACCAGCTTCCTGCAAAAATCACAAAAAAGGTCTTAGTTGCCGGATGTGGGATCTTTGATCTTCTTTGGTGGCATGTGGAATTTTTTGTTGTTGTTTCAGCATGTGGAATCTTTAGTTGTAGCATGAGAACTTTTAGTTGCTGCATGTGGGATCTAATTCCCTGAACAGGGATTGAATCCGGGCCCCACTGCACTGGGAACACAGAGTCTTAGCCATTGGACCACCAGGGATGTCCCTGGCTGGAGATTCATGACACAGATTTCCCACATAGGTTACCTGGTGTGGATGTTGTGAATTTGCCCCAACCAACCCTTCCTGGGTAGAAAGGGAGTGCTGAGTGCTGGATGGTATTACATACACGTGGGATCCCAGCGACCATTGAGGCACCTCCCTGTCCGATCCCTGTGGGTGTGCAGCTCACCCCTCTGGTGGGGTGGAGTGGGGTGGGGGCCAGTAGCCCATCCCCCAGCCTGCTTGACGGAGGAGAGGTGGGCGCCCACTATAAGCTTTCGATTGAGAGGAGGGAGACAGAAATGTAATTACTGAGCTGGAACCAGGCCTGCCACAGAGCCCGCCTGACCTTCTTGGCCTCCACCAGCTCATTACTGGCCAGCAGTCCTGAAATACCACGAGGACCCAGAGATGGTGTTCATGAGAGGCACAGGGTCAGTACACATGGAGTTCACGCCTTCAGGTGCGTGGCTGGGGAGGGGAGAGGCTGCTGTGCCCTGAAGCAGGGATGGCATGGATGCACTGGCCTGGGGCGGATCCCAGCCCAAAGGGGGCTGGCAGGAAGTAGACATGCCCCATCCCTGCCCAGCAGAGGAAGCTGGTCTCTCCCCTCACACTCCCCAGGCCTCTCTGGGCCTAACAGTCATTCACGAAGAAAGCTGCAAAAGTGTGAGGACCGTGCACCCTGATTCGTGTTTCACAGCTACCCTCTCCACTGGGCTTGGGGGCCTGCCTCAATCTGGCACACACTTCGTGTACACCTGGACCCCTGGCCTTAGGAGCAGCCTCCTGACCCCACGTGTGAGCAGAAGGCACAGGAGAGGGCTGGGTGCATGCAACCCTGGGGAGTGCAGAGCATGTTCAGTGCCCACCCGTGTGCAGACTGCCAGCCCAGAGCACTGCGATGCCATGAGAGTTGGTGCCACGGTCCTTCTCTTCCCAGAATGAGGGCAGGGAGAGAGGGGATGGGGGTGAGGGAAGGGCTGTCCTGCCGCCTCTGGTGAGGCAAGGACCGTGTGTGACCTCCGTCAGTCCCAGACAGTGCCTGTAAGTGTAAGGCGAGTGGGCTCAGGGTGGGCTCTCAGGGTGAGCACACTGTTCTGAGTGCAGAAGGTCCAAGGAAGGAGCTTCGGTCTTGGAAATGGCGTCTCCCTCCACCCACCCCACACATTCAGGGGAGAAGACTGGAGCCCTGCTCACATGGGAAGACGAGCTCTGGAGTCAACCTGCCTTTCTAGAGGCGGCTGTGATACACCCTTAAGACAGCAGACCACCCACATCCTGTTTCTCACTGCAGCTCCCGAGCGCGGACCCGCAGGTGACTGAACCCGGCCCCGGGGACCCCGACGTCACTGCGGGCTTCAGCTCACAAGGTAAGTACACCCTCTTCAGTCTGAAACACTTAAGATGGTAGTCTTCCAGGTGTGTCTTCTCTCTTTTTCTTATCTTCTTCTGTTACGTCCTCTGTCTTCTCCTCTTTAAGGGATGGGAACTGCTGGAGCCACTCCTGCTAGGTACAGGGGAGGCTCCACACATCCTCCTCTCTGCCCTGGTGGTCAGACCTGGGAACCTCACACTTTCTCCCGGGGGCTTTGTCCGCCACCCTCACCCCAGCGCCCTTTCCTTCATTTGTGGTTGTTCAGTCTCAGTCATGTCCGACTCTTTGTGACCCCATGGACTGCAGCACACCAAGCTTCCCTGTCCTTCACTATCTCCCAAAGTGTGCCCAAACTCACATTCATTGAGTCAGTGATGCCGTCCAACCATCTCATCCTCTGTTGTCCCCTTCTCCTCCTGCCTTCAATCTTTCCCAGCATCAGGGTCTTTTCCAACAGGCCGGCTCTTCACATCAGGTGGGCAAGGGATTGGAGCTTCAGCTTCAGTATCAGTCCTTCCAGTGAATATTCAGGATTGATATCCTTTAGGATGAACTGATTTGATCTCCTTGAGTCCAAGGAACTCTCAAGAGTCTTCTCCAACACCACAGTTGAAAAGCATCAATCCTTCAGTGCTCAGCCTTCTTTATGGTCCACCTCTCACATCCATACATAACTACTGGAAAAACCATAGCTTTGACTGTACAGACCTTTGTCGGCAAAGTGATGTCTCTGCTTTTGAGTACACTGTCAAGGTTTGTCATAGCTTTTCTTCCAAGGAGCAAGAGTCTTTTCATAGCCAATTTTGAATCAGTTCGCCTGTATCTTTTGGGGATCTTGACTGGAATCACATTAAACCTGTGCAGCTATTTGAACAGAATCACCATCTTTTTTTTTTTTTTTTTTACAATATTGTGTTAATTTTGCTGTACAGCAAAGTGACTCTGTTATACATATACACACGTTGTTTTTTCATATTCTTTCCCATTGTGGTTTATCCAGGCTATTGAATATAGGTCCCTGTGTCATACATTAGAACCTTTACTAGTTTGCATCTGCTAATCCCAAACTCCCAGTCCTTCCCACCTCTGACTCCCTCTTTCCCTTGGCAACCACAAGTCTGATCTCTATATCTGAGTCTGCTCCTGTTGTGTAGAGTAAGTTCATCTTTCTAAAGCTGAGTCTTTCAAGGCACAAACACAGTCTGTCTCTGTGAATTTCAATCTGTGGTTTCACAGTATCATTTTCACCTACAGATCCTGGGCAGGGTTTTGTTGGTGTGCGTGTTACATGTTTCATTTCTCTAGAGCAACTGTCATCGGCACTGGATTTACACCTTTGGTTTCTGCATGTTCATGGTCAGTATGTGTGACTGACTGTGACTCAGGGGATTCACTCATGCATTCACCTCAAATTGGACGACCTTGCTGAATGCACTTACTGCATGCGTGCGTGCTAAGTCACTTCAGGCCTGTCCGACTCTTTGTGACCTATGGACTGTAGCCCACCAGCTCCTGTGTCCATGGAATTCTCCAGACAAGAATACTGGAGTGGGTTGCCATTTCCTTCTCCAGGGGATCTTCCTGACCCAGGGATCAAACCCATTACTCATGCACTGCAGGCAGGTTCTTTACCTTCTGAGCCACCTGGGAAGCCCATAATATAGTCACACGACACAAGCCAAGCAGTGGGAGGCGGTGTGCAGAAATGAGAGTTACCAGCCTTGGACCATGAGTTTTTCCTGCAATGTTGTTGTAATTTTATCAGGTTTCTATTAACGACATATATTCAGAGATAAGTCACATTTGTCTCTCTGTGACTGTATGTCCTTGAGGAATGCAATCACTTGGACTTTCACTGACATTGAGAAACTTGGGATCAATTTTGTGTGCGTATGTCCCATCTCATCAAATTATATACATTAAATAGATACAGGGCTTTTGCATACAAATTACACCCCAATAAAGCGGTAAAAGGGAAAGGGGGAATTGGGATCAAAGAGTCCACAGGAATGAATACTATTCAAAAGACTTAATACACTGCTGGGTAATCTTGAAAAGATTTTGATAGTGTTTATGATGACAATGTCTAGGTCTAAACTTTTCTAATGAAACAGGAAAGTGTTCTTTCTTTCCTAGATTTATACACTCGATTTTGGGCCTTTGCTCAGTTATTTTCTTGGGATAAATCCAACGAGGAAAATTGCCAAGTCCAGGGGAACATGTGTTTTAGACTTGGGGATATTGACCAGGCTGTGTCCTGGAAAGGTTTTATTACAAGTTCATGTTCCCACCAAGGGTGCTTGTGACAAACCCCCCTACCCAGACATTGTCACTCCTGGGGACCTTAACCACCCTTAAAGGGTCTGTTTTGGGGTCCATTTTTTTCTCTAGCAGTTTTTTTTTTAGATTAATAAGAAAAATTGGAGAAGGAATTGGCACCCCACTCCAGTATTCTTTCCCGTGAAATCCCATGGATAGAGGAACCTGGCATGGAGTTTATGTTCAGGTTTTCCAGGTTCCTGTTCATGCAGTCACAGAGTCAGATACAACTTAGCAACTAAACAGCAACAAATAAGAAAAATATTTGCTAAATAGAGAAGTAAGGAAATGTGTAAGAGTGACAGTTTTCCTATTTATAACAGGCTTGCTCCCCCAGTTCAGGTTTTGTTTCTCAAAGCCTGTTAATGAGGCCTCACCATACACAAGTTTGCCATTCCTTTTGTTGTCAAATGTATCCCTTTTGTTGTCAAATTTGGTTCGTTGTCAAATGGTTTCTGTCAATATCATGTTTATAAAATCTTTCTCCATCCCATGGCTGCAGGTTTATTCTCACATATTTTCTTCTTACATTATCTTAAAGAAGGAAAGTATTAATGATCCTGAAGAATTTTTTTTTTTTTTTTTGCATGTGATCTGTGAGGTCTGGCTCATCTTTGTTCTTCCAAATGGACAGATGGGACTGATGGTCTCAAACCACCTCTTGGGCAGCAGCGGTGGACAGTGGGGCATGGGGTGGCTGAGCACAGGTGCTGCTGGACGGGGTCACTTCAGCCAGCTCCCACTTGGCTGCCTGTGACCTCTTTCCCACCCTCTCTCAGCTGTGTGTCCTTGGCCAGGGACTGGGGGTGACTAGGTGGGCCCTGGGCATGGGACATGCATGGATGTGGGGCACTTGGGACTCTGAGAATAGAGAGGCTCCCCCAGCACCCACAGGAAGGAGAGGAAAGAACAGACCCCAAAGCCTCCCCTCACCTCCCTGCAGGAGTTCAGGCTGCTGTGGTTTTTATCATGTGTCCCCCAGGTGGGCTACTCTACTTGAACATCTACTTCAGTCAGGAGGCAGGGCACTGAGGTGGTCCTCAGGCCCTGATGTGCATACAGGTCTGCTGGGGACCTTGTTTAGATGGATCCTGGTCCAGTCCTGCCTCAGGGCCACCTGTGGAAAAGCAAGGGATGGAGCCTGGCCTGAGCAGCAGTTCTCACACCTGGGGTATCAGGGCAGCTTGTTCAATACCTGGTGCCAGGCCACCTCCAGAGTGGTCAGGGCTGGACTGACCCCCTGCCTGACGAGGGGCTGCACTCTGGGCCTGTGTGGGGGCAGATAGGTTCTCGGGCCCACTGGGACCTGGCTGGGGGTGTAAGGGTCCCTCCAAGCCCCCACCTCTCTCTGCACAGGCCCTGCCCATGGAACAAGAGACCCTTCCTGTGCTTCAGACTCCCCGCCCCAGGATGCTCTGGGTGGAAGGTTTTCTGACTTGGAGTCTCTTGAGCCCATGCCCCTCCTGGAGTGATTCTGGTCCCCCTCCTTTCCACACAGAGCACTGTCAGCCTCACACAATGACAAGGTTTTTTCCAGGCTTGGAGTTTGGAGGTTGGACTGTGCCTGCCCCCTGGGAAGACTCTGGGGGACACTGTCCCTCATGGTGGGGGGGCTCGGTGGTCACCAGCACTAACTCAGGTCCCTTTCTTTGCAGCACTGACTGACAGCTCCAGCCTCCTGGTCTCTGAGGGCACCGCTGCTCCTGGCCTGAGCTGCCCGTCCCCCGACAACCCCATGAGCACCCCGCTGCCTACCCCGCATCCCCACCACACGTCCCCTGAGGGCCCCCACAAGGGCACGCGGGTACGGTCAGGTCCCAGGCGCATGGCCCGCTCCATCAGTGACCCCACTTCGTGCACGTCCAGGGCGACAGGTACAGCGGCCCTAGCCCCTGTGTCCCGGGACATGCCCAGCTCTGCCTGGACACCACAGGCCTCATGTCCCCTGGGAATGGAGTCATGTCCCCTGGGCCCTGCCTTGGGCCACGCGGGCAGTGTGAACTTGATGTCTGAAGCCTGGAAGGGGGGTGGCCAGCCTGCAACTCCTGCTGTGCCCCCACTGAGCTTACTGCTCAGTCAGAGAGAGGGGCAGGGGGGCGGAGGTTTGGGGAGATGACAGCCTTCTGGGTAGGTCTGCAGCCTCGGGCCTGGGCAGCCTCAGTGTTAGCCTGCAGGCTTCACACAAATTCTGGGGCCCATGAAGGTCTCAGGTCAGGCAGAGCCCACAGTCTGTATCCATCTGTCAGCCTGGGTGACTCCCCTCCAGGACCAGCCTGGGTTACACACTTGTGGGAAGTGCCTGTGTCTGCTGAGGGGTCTGGTGGGACAAGAGGCCAGATAAGACATGGCTGCATCTCAGTGACAGCCCTGGACGGGGTTGTCCACCAGCTGATGCCACCCCCAGCAGACACATCATGGGCACCCTGGGTTGGGTCAGCATTGTCCACGTGACATTATGCACCCCCAGGATGGGGGACCTGGCCCCAGGGTCCTGCACCTTGCAGCCCAACAGCACTCCCTGGGGGGTCTCATATATCCTAAAGTTGAACGACCCCCACCTCCTCCTGGGTCTGTGCCACTAAAAGTTGGGGAGCCCTTGACCACAAGTGCCATCACTGTGGGGACTTGTCCACACAGTGAAAGAAGTCAGAGGAAGCCAGTGGTGCCTGGACCGGTCAATGGTCTTGTCCAGCTGAACGCCAGGTGGATTAGCTCCCATCCTGCCCCCAGGAGAACTCCATCCCTGCATGGAGCCAGTGTCTACCCAGGCCACTGCCTGAGGTGCCCTGCTGGAAAGTACAGGCTGTGCCTCTGCCGCTCCTGGTGAGCACCCCTCTCCTCCCTCCTACACCACCCCCGCGCCAGCTCACACCCACCGCCACCCCCAGAACCTTCTCCTGAGGATGCACCAACTGCTCACGCGCTCCTGGCTCAGATGTTTCTAAGCTCCTTAGGGCTACCACCACCTGACTGGGGTCCCCGCTCCCCACCCCTCCAGTGAAGCTCGTGCTCTGCAGACCCTGACGTGTGAGGGGTGGATCTGAAGAGCAGCGATGGCTTGCTTACAAGCTGTCACTCCTGTGTTTGCCTGTCCATGCTGTCACCTCTGACAGTTACTGTTTTGTTCAAAAGCACGTGCCTCCCAGGCACCTGGACCCCCAGATGTGGATGGGGATTGGGATGAAGGGCTTTGGGCTTGTCAGTGGTGCCGGCCGGCTGCCCTTTGCTGAGGCTGTGCTGAGGAAGTGACGGGCCCAGGGACCACCTGCCCCGGGTTTATGTTCAGGGGTCTCCACTGCTGGCCTTGCCTCTGATATCTGTCTTAGACACAGGAGGGTCACTACAGTATTATCGGGAATTCCTTTCCCCTGGGCTGTGTGTTAACTGAACTCTCTTTCTGGTTAAGGTGACGCCTCTTCACACACCCCATCCTGCAGCCAGGACCTCGAAGCAGGACTGTCTCGGGCAGCACTGGGGACTGGTGAGACACCCCTTTTCTGAAACCCTTTGATAACTTCTGTGCAGGGGGCGGGAGTACCAGTGGTCCTCAGCTGCCTTGTGTCTAAACCCAACCAGCCCCTCCCAGAGTGGTCCAGGCATGTAGAAGCCCCAGCCCTGTGGATTTGGAAGATGGGCTGCCCTCCACCGTTCCCCGCTCTACCTGATTTATCATTGGTTTTACTGTATTTATGAGTTTCTATTTGGAGGGGAGAGACCCCACCCCCCATGTGTGAGTCTTGTACAGTTTCTCATGCTTCATTACCAGGATTGCTCGCTGACACAGAACACACCCCAGACCACCCAGAATGTGTTCCCTTGTGTGACTTGCAACACAGATGGGGCTGGCCAGGTCTTAGGCTGGTCCTTGGAAACTCATCACAGCTGACCACCTGGAGCTGGGTTTCCTTGACAGGGTTCTTTCTGTGGGTCATCCAGAAAGGCTGCAATCCTGCTGGGAGCTGGTATCATTTCCCAGCCCTTGTCCTGGGGTCCCTGGGCCCTGGGCTGGCTGCCTCGAGAGGAGTGGCTGCTATCTGTCCTTGACATGGGGAGGGACTCTCACTGCCCTCTGCCACCCCCAGCTCTGCTCTCCAGGCAGACATGTCCAGATGCCATCCAGCCCTCAAGGGCAAAGGTCATGGAGCTGGGGAAGGCTGAGAAGGGGCACCACACCCCACCCCCCCAACACACACAATGCTTGCGAATTCCAGCAGAGAACTGAGACCCCTGCCTGGCCCCTATCTCACCAGCCAGCTTTGAATCCCACCCTCCCATCCCCAGCCCTTCAGCTCCAGGAGGCTGCAGCCCCTCTAGGTTAACGCAGGCTGAACTCAGGGGTGTGAGGGGCCAGGGACAGAGGGACATAGGAAGTGAGGGCCAGGCTAGGACACAGGAATCTGGGCAGAGCATTTGTCCAAAGCATCCCTGTGTTTGCTTTTCAAGGAATTCCTGGACGGCTGCCTTCTGTTTTGTGTCTGTTGTTCTCAGATTGTGTCTTTCCCCCAATTTTCAGCGACCCTGTCTCACTCGATCACGGCCGCCTGCGCCTGTCGGCACCAGCTCTCACCCAGGAAATCAGACGCCTGGAAAGTGGACCCGCGGTCAACGCCAGAGGCCTTACAGACAGTTTCCAAAGAGCGGCTGCGCTCCTTAGTGGACAGCAAAGCCTTTGAGGACGCCAGGGTCTTGGTGGCCAAGTTCTTGGAGCACTCGAGCAGCTCCCTGCCCGTGGAGGTGAGGCACGTGGTGGGCTCTGCCCGCTCGGCTGTGCCCCCCGAGGAGTGCCTCATGGAAGAGGCCGTCCTCAGCACCCATGTCTTGGGCCAGCTGTGACAGTGCCTCTGTCTGGGCGTGGACACAGATGCGGATGAACTGTGGTACCTGAGTCCCCACCCGGGCACCGGGCCTGTGGGGAGAGGCTGCGGCCCAGGGTGGCTCAGGCGGGAAACAGCTGCTCTGCCCTGGATGGGAACCCCGTCTGCTATTCTCTGAGGGTGACACTTCCTACTTAGCCCAGTGACATAGCAGACAACTCTCCCGTGTCCCTCGTGAATCCTTGGTACTGTCAGGCAGATGGCGCCTTGAACGAGCCGAGCAACAGGAATCCAGTGACAGGGTCATGCATCTAGCTGAACTGAAGTATCTTCAAGGTTGGGGCTGTGGGGGAGCAGGATCCCCCCCACCCCTGACTTAATTTAGTGTTTAAGCGGGTCAAGCAGGGCATCAGGCAGTGAGTCCATTTTCCCTTATGGTTTGTATCCATGATCTACCCTGTCTCAGATGCTGATTGTTAAGAAAATTAAGTAATTCTAGCCCAGATGGCATCCTGGGCTCAGCCTTCTGCCCACATGGCCACCACATCTGGTGAGCACATACACAGTGAGGGACACCCCAGTGGCCCGGCCACCCTGGGGGACAGATGGCTGTGACTAGGGGCTCTGAGGGACCCCCATCACCTTGTCTCCTTGGCAATCCCTCCTTGCTCCACCAACCACCAACCAGAGCATCTTCCCTGCTTCCTCTCTGGCAGCCTCTTCACTGTCTTTTTAACCTGCTCGGCACAGAGCACTTTGTCCTGGAACAGTAAGCCCCTGTGGATACCCCCAGGGTTTTCCCGCATCCGCCTTGGCCAGACTGGCCTCAAGGGATCTCATGACCCAGAGCAGCCCCTTCCCCAGCTGAGCAGCGTCTGCATCTGCTTTGGAAGATGCTGGCTGTCCATCCCTTTCCATAAACCACCCTGAGTGTGCAAAAGCTTCCTTGGGGACCCTGGATCTTCATGCCACCTCCCTGAACCACTGGCTCTGGTGACCTCAGCAGCAGCTACTTCCCAACCACGGCCCCAGGGTAGCACCATCCTCAACTTTCTGCAGCCACAGGGACACCTGTATCATCCTCGACTGTGGCTGGTGGCCCCTGTGGGACAAGACAGCTGAATCCCACAGTCCTCAACCAGGAGCCCACGGGCCCAACATGGGGAGTGTGGGGGTTGGGCCAGGTAGGCGCCCACCACTGCCAGGGGTCCAGCAGCCTGGAGCCATTGTGTTGGGGTGTGTCAGGGAGTGGGGAGAGGGTGGCTGGGGGAGTGTTTCCAGCCCAGACACCCGGAGGAGCCCCTGGACCCCGAGGTAGGAAGCCCGGGTGATGGTCAGCTGTGAACACTTTGTTTTAGTCACATTATCATTGATCACTGCCTCCCAGAGGTAAGAACTGTACCAATATCTACTCAGGCCTCTGATGACAGCCGGAACTTCTCCACTCGAGACATCCCAGAGATGAATTTATGAGCACTTTATCCAGACTGTAAAATGAAAATCTCTTAATTTTTCTCGGCTGAGGGCTTTTGAAGTCCCCAAAGCCACTGTCTCTGTAGGTAAAGTAAATTGATGGTTTTTCCAGAGGGCCTCCCCTGAGCCTCCAGCCTGCACCTCTTCATCTGGGCCTCTGTGCGGTGGCAGCCAGAGCTTCACAGGCTGCAGGGGGCTCACCTGGGTGGGCAGAAGGGCCCACATCAGGCTTGGGGGCTCACACAGCACGTCCCCAGGCCAAACCTGCAGTCTCAGATGTGGCTGTGGCTCGAGTGAGGCTTGACCTTGTGGGCGTCGGAACTGTCACTGAGCAGCCGGACAGGTGACCCCCCAGGAGGCCTGGCCTGGTGCTCCATGTCCTCTGCGTCCCCCCCCCCCCCACGCATGGGGACACATCTCCTGCCTCTGGACACCTGATGCAGCCTGTGCCTCCACCTGGATGCAGGTGGGCACTCTGGCCCAAAGCCCGTTATCCAGGTGTTCTCAATGCTCAGTCCTCAGGCACGTTCTCACAGTGTTTGTGGATGAGGACTCTGCACTGAGTCCTGCTCCACTGCACTAGCACCTCCTGAGGGCCTGGCGACCACGTGGACTCCCACAGGGCCCGGCTCCCAGCTTCCAGGAAAGGTCCCGGGAAGAGAGCGGTGCCTGGCCGCGGGCTGGGGTCTGACTCCCCAGCCCCAGCACCTCCAACCCCACTCTGATCAGTGACATCTGGGAACCAGGGTCCCTGCATCGAGCACCCTGAGCCCAAGGCCATGTGGGTGCCTGGCCACAGGGAAAGCTGGTTCCCCCGTTACCTGCACCCGCGCCCACTCGGCCCTGTGCTGCCTGCCCTGGTTAACCGCTAACAGGCGGACCACCAGGGGCTATGCTGGAAGCCGAGGCACAGGATGCCCCCTGCATGGGGTCTGGTGCCGCTGCTCCCTCTGACTCCCGTCCTTCCCCGGGGGGCCGGCTTACCTCGGAGCCAGAGCCTGTCAGGACACTGCCATCAGACTCCCCCACCCCCAGGGGCCACAGGGATGCTGAGATGGGGGCATGCTGGACCCCAAATCTTTGTCAAACAGCAGGGAGCTTTTCCTTCCCCAGGGACCACAGGGATGCTGAGATGGGGGCCTGCTGGACCTCAAATCTTTGTCAAACAGCGGGGACCTTTCCTTCCCAAGGACTTATGGGCCCCTTCAGCTGGCAACAGCAATACAAATTAAATTCTTGTAACAAACCATGGAAAAGAAATCTCATTTTAAATGGATGTTTTTCTCCCCTTGGCTGTACCGATCCACAGATGCTGCTATGAAGGCAGAATTTATAGCAAATTGTTTTCAAGCCTGTTTGTACAACTGGCAGGCTGTATTTAATGTACCTCAAGGTGTTTTCATAATGATCCGTGTTTTAATAAAAGCTATTTCTGGCCTCTGTGTCTCTGAGGTCTGACTAGGACAGACAGACCCTGAGAACCATATGTCACTGCTGGTGACCAGATCCCGAACCAGGGTCAGGCTGGACAGCCAACAAGGGAGCGTGACCACCCCTGGCCCCCTGACATGCATTTCCTAACATGCTTCTGGAGACATCAGGGACAAGACAGGTACCTAGACACATGTAAGTCCCACAGATGCTGGCCTCTAGCTGTCCCTCCGTGGGATGCACCCTGGCTTCTGGGAGGGATTGAAGCTGGCTTAAAGCCCTCTTTAATTTTTTTTTTTTATGTGTTACCATTTGATGGGGCACCTGTCCCCATGTCATTTGCTAGCCATGGGTTTCCCCGCTGCAGCCTGTTCACCTACCTCATGCTGGGCACTGCAGGGCCGGCCCCCTGGGCCCTCTGACCTGAGGCCTCTGCCCTCCAGCTCTCACTGCATAGTGTGGTCCAGCCCTGGCTATTAGCTCACAGCATGGAGCCAGGACCCCAGCCAGAGAAGGGGCCCTGCTCATCCAGTGTCCCCAGCTAACATGCTGAACACAGATCAGTGCTTCTGACCAAAGCCCAGGCTCACCCCACCTCCCCATGCCACAGGACACCGGGCCCAGGACAATGACCATGAAGTGCAGTCAGTGATGGTCAGTCCTGTTGTTACGCTAGGTGGGCTGCAGAGCGGCCACAGGCAAGGAGCCAGTGCTGCGAGTGGGCCAGCTTCCTTCTCTATCCACGCACATGCCTCTACAGAGGTGATTCTAATCTAAGCCAGGAGAAGCCCAAGACCCCCCGTCCCTGCTCTCCCTTGACCAATTCATGCCCAAAGCCCTCACACTCAGCGAGAAGACCCCCTCCCAGAGCTGGACAGAGAGGCACAGAGTCAAAGGGAAGCTAGGCGGCTGCGTCCCTGTCAACAAACCAGCCGCAGGACAGCTTTCCATCGTGACCTCAGGTTTATTAGTGGTATTAGCGAGTCTTCCCAAGGTCAGCGGCATGCAACACATAGGTTCACCCTCGTCCAGTGGTCCTAGAGCTTAGTTACCGCATGGTAAGGCTTCTTAAGTCACAGTGTTTTCTTCAAGGCCTGGGCCCAAGAGAGACTTCCAGACAGAACGACATCGGTGATCGCTGAGCTCTGCAGGCGGGGCTAGACTACGCTGCACTTGATCTACACGCAAGGAACGCTGCTGCTAACAGCGAAGAGACCAGGCGTGGAGCCCCAGGGAGCACAGGTGTCCAGGTGTCCGGTGTGGGTCTGGTGTCCGAGGCGAGAGCGCACATGTGGATGCTTGTGTGCAGACGGAGATTGTGACGAGGCAGCTGGCCCACAGTGGTGTGAGGCTGCCCAGGGGCGTCCAGGGACCAGTGGACAGGTGAGCATGGACAGCAGGTGTGGTCACAGATCGTCAGAAAACCCTACTGTCTGAAGAGTGGCTTGTTGTCGGATAAGAGTCAAAACGGTGATATTGTCTATGTGTGGAGTCTTGAGGTTGTGGATATCACCCTTTATGTAACTCGGGGACGTCTCCTTTCTCAGAAACACAATCACCCAGCTTCAGTGACCGGTCACATCCTGAGAGCTGGCCGCCCATGCTCGGCCATTGGGCACCCTCCCCACAGGAGCCTGAGCTCCTGCAGAGGGTGGGGGCACTGCCACTGCCCCCCACCCTGAGGTCGCTGTCCCCCCAGGGCTCCCTGCACGGCCGTGGCCAGAGGTCCCCACGTCCGCCCTGCACACTGGCTCCGCACCACACGGAAGTACAGACAAGCCCTCGCCCATCGCGGTGAGAAAACTCGGGATGCAGCAAAACACTGGACTGTTCTACAGAGACTGCTTCCTGGGACCCTCCTTGAATACAGACATACCCCTTTCAGTCCAAAAAATAAAAGTGGGTGGTGAGGGCATGCCCTTCAGCAGAGCTGGTGTCCTCGGGTGCGCTGTGGGGTCAGGGGTCAGGTCCTGGGTCTGGCTCCCGCTCATCAAGGTAGAGGCAGGCAGCCTAGATGTACAGCGGGGTCTCTTGGCCCGTGAGCAGTCTGAACATGGCGGCAGGCATGGTCTTCATGTGGATCTGCCGATGACAGAGAGAGGTGGGGGGCTGACCCGGCCCTCCCTGCCTCCACCTCTCCCTCCCCTCCATGCACCCCCAAAAGCAAGCACCGCAAAGCCAGTGGTGCCCAAGCACCCTGAGCACATCCTGTGTAAATTGCCAGCAGCCAAGGAAAGGAAGAATGACCTGCCCGAGGTCACCAGCCTGGATGGCGACTCAGAAAGCGTTTACTCCCCCTGCAGACGGAGATCTGGGCCCCCATCCGGGTCTTTAGAGGGTTTTCCATGAGGTCAAGGGCTGGTCTTCCCTTCACCTCAACCTGACACCGGCTGGGTGAAAAGCTGGACTTTGCCCACGGGAAGGGCAGGCCAGGGTGCCCAGACCTTCTTAGATACTGCAAGGGGCGCGTTTTGCCTCAGCAGGAGAACCAGAGGCTCACACACACAAAGCACATGTGCTGGGGGCAGGAACCTGGCCTCAGTCGCTGGCACCAAGGAGACTGGGCCACCCGCAACACAAAGACGGCTGCCCAGGGAGGCCCACCATGCGGGACACACACCCCAACTCCCACCAGGGCCCCGGGCTCTGCTCCTACTTCCTCTGAGCATCCTACCCCCCAAGCCAGCCCGGACCCAGCCGTACTCAGGCCCCTGTGGGTGGCTGTGGCTCTAGGGGCTGGGCTGGCCAACCTCCAGGAGAGAGGCCGGGGGTGCAGTCCACCCCTAGGTTGGGCAAGCAGACCTCAGGACTCGTCCAAGTGACCCTGATGGGCCAACCTGGCTGATAGGTTTTCTGACCACAGACTCCCACCGGCACCCCCAGCACTAGGATCTGTGTGATCCAATTAGCTGTTCTGTACTTTGTCAGACTGTGAGGATTTTTCCCATCAGAAGGTTCATTCTCTGTATTTCCTTAATCAGAAAACCCCCCCCCCCCCTCAAGGCCCAGCAGAACACCAGCTCTAGCTGATCAGCAGCTCAATTCCCAAACATGTTCAGCAATGATGGGAAATGCAGACAGACACTGTCACTCCCAGAGCCAGCCAGTCCAGCAAGAGGTCCACCCAGGCTGAAGGGCTTCCCACCCCAGCCCGCATTCCAGCCTCCCTAATAACCATCACTTTGGGTCTGGAGAGGCGGAAGCATTTCTCCGACTGCCTGCCTGCCCCCAACCCCTACTCCCCAACCTGCTCCCCACCCCCAACTCTCCCACACTACTGATTCCCTGCGAAGCGCAAGGCTGATGACTGCCCCCAAGCATCTACTTAGGAAAATTGGATTCTACTTTCTCTGAAGTCATTTGTAAAAGGTGGCCAGCGATGCCTACCTGGTCCCTCCTTCCTGAGATTCAGCATCTGCCCCTACCTGGGAAGGGTAACTGCCCCCTACTCCAAGCCTTGTGTGCCTAGTCGCTCAATCATGTTCGACTCTTCGCGACCCCATGGATTATAGCCCATCAGGCTCCTCTGTCCATGGGATTCTCCAGGCAAGAATACTGGAGTAGGTTGCCATGCTCTCCTTCAGGGGATCTTCCTGACCCAGAGACTGAACCCACGTCTCCTGCACTGCAGGCTGATTCTTTACTGTCTGAGCCACCAAGGAAGCCTAAAGACGCCTAAAGCCTAAAGAAAGAGTGGGTAGCCTATCCCTTCTCCAGGGGAACTTCCTGACCCAAGAATCAAACCGAGGTCTCCTACATTGCAGGGAAAGACCCTGGTCTGATTGTTTGGATTGTTTACCAGCTGAGCTACCAGGGAAGCCCCCTCCCCCCAGCCCTGGGACTTTCACAAAACCTGGGTAGGTCCCTGTGGCCCCAGGAAATGTGTCCTGACCGATGCAATCTGAAGACCCCCCAGGAGAGAGCACCCCATCCACCCACTTACCCCCAGGCTGTGAAGAGGGAGCCATGCCCCCACACTGCCCCAGAGCCCTCCCTCTGCACATGGCCCCTGGGGTCCCCACCACCCTCAGAACCAAACCCAAACTCCCCGCCCAGCACCTGCCTTCAGACCCATCCCCTGTGCCACCCACCTCTCTGCTCTGTCTGGTCTGCTCCTTCTGTACTGTGATCACCCAGGTTTCTCCTGGGGAGACCCTCACCTGTTCACCCTGACACCCTGCTACACACAGCCCTATACCCCCTCCCATACTGGGGAGGCCTCTGTGCCAACACTGGGCTGGCACTTCCCCAGCACCTACATCTCCCCCGAGGCACCCTGAGCACCCCCTCCCTCCTAAGCTCTCCCTTGAACCCCCCACCCAGTGCCCATCCTCACACCAGCCTCGTGCCTATGCCAGAGAGCAGCAGAAAAAGGCAGGGAGGGCTGAAGCCAGCAGAGTGGGAGGGGGCAGTGCAGCAGGGCCAGCCTTCAAGTCTCCACCCAGTGCCCACCCATCCTGTTGGCCGCACAGGTAACCAGAGCGAGGAGAGGACACTGAACCCTGCCTGCCACGGGCTCCCCTGGGAGATACAGCGCAGCTCAGCTGCACCTACATGCCCTTGGGAATTTGATGTCAGGTCCTAGAGACCTTTGGGTCCCGAGAGCCCAGTTCTGGCTTCAGGCAGTGATCTCTCACCTCTCCCACCGAGTTGGACAGCGCCTGGACGATCTTCTCGTGCGCGGTGGCCACCACGCTCTGCCCATTGATCTCGATGATGCGGTGGCCGACGCGCACACCGCCCCGCTCCGCGATGCCCCCACGCATGAGGCTGCAGATCTAAGTGACATGGGGTTGGATTGGGGTGTCCTGTCAGTTAAGTGTCCCTGCCCTGCCTGCCAGCCTCCTCCTGCCCTCAAAGGTGGGGAGAATTAACCACTGGAAGGATGAAGCCCTCAGGACAGATACTCCTACAAATGCTCTGCTGACTCACAAACGGAGAGGTTAATGATTTAAAATATGCTTGGAAATGGCTGTGAGAGAACCTGCCCCTCCATCCTGGGGCCTCTGCTCCTGGATCACGGTGGTACACAAGTAAAGCCCGTTCTGGAAGATTCTCCAGCAGCCACTCTGCTCTTTCCCGTGAACACAGTCACTGCTACCCTGGCCAACAAATTTACCTCCCCACACTCCTGCACCAGATAGTGATGGGGGAAACTGTCTCCTTGGCAGTCCTGTTTCTGGGCCGCTCTCCTGTTGTGTTCCCAGGGGGAGGGGACATACACATCCCCCTCACCTGACACCATGCATCCTACAACCTCCTCCTGGGCTGGCCTAAGCAACATGGAAATGACCAGCCTCCTCTCTTCTGTCCTCTGTGGCGAAGTCCCAGCCTACTGGGACCTCTGCAGAAGGAACCACCCAGGAAACAGAACTGGTACAGATCAAAGAGAAGGTGGGACTCTGGAGGGAAGAGTCCTGGCTGAGGAACAGGCAGAGTTTCAGCCAGACCAACATTCACTCAACCTAGCGTCTCCTACTCCTGGAGGGTCTCCTGTCCTGCCTCCAGTGCCTGGGGTCACGGCTGGCACAGTGCCGGAAGTGCATGTGAAGCTCTGAATGGGTGAGTGAATGAATGAGTGAATGAATGAACACAGGAATGAGCAGGTGTCTTTTGAACACCTGACTCTGACGCTGCCATTGGCTGTGTGCGGGTCCCAAATGCAGAGGTAAGAGGGCTCTGGCCTCCACTCCAAAGCAGGGGGTCTGCAGAGAACACCACCACCAGGATGGGGTGCCCTGGGGGGCTGGAGGGACCCATTCCACCTGCACACTGGCCCATCCACCTTGCCTGGCCTGGCTGCTGGCCGGGACCTGCTCCATCAGAGCTGTTCTGGGGCAGGGGGTCAGGGGGCACGCAGACAGCTTCCCCCGCCCCCTGCACCAGCCATCCACAGGCACGGCAGAGGCTGCCAAGGGCTGAGCGGACTCACGATGCCATTCTGCACGCTGAAACCCAGCTGATATTTGAGGTCCGGCCGCTTGATGAGGACAGTGGTGACTGGCGGGCAGCTGACGATGTTGAGCTTCACCTGAGTCTGGTTCTTCAGACCCTGTGAGCAGGAACATGAGGGTCTGAGATGCTGCTAGAAAGACAAGCTCTGGGGCCCGGGCTGGGAGTAAGCTGGCTGCAAGGCAGAGCCCTAGGCACAGAGAATCCAAGGCAGGTCCCTCTGGGCACCCAGGTCCCCCTGTGCGTGGATGCAGGCCTCACCCTGACCCATCCCAGGTGGCAGTGTGTGTTGGGGCTCCCTCTGCTCTGGTGTGCCCTTTGACCTGGGCAAGAACAAGCTCCCCGCAGGGACAGAGGCCAGGCTCTGAGCACCCCTGTGCATAGCCAAGAAGCTGGCACCTGGTCACTCTCAGGGGCCCTCACCAGGCTGCATGCAGGGAAGTTCCTGTTTGCAAAGACAAGGAGGGCCCCATCCAGAAAACATCCAGAGAAGGACCCTTGTGCTGGAAGGAAATCTGCCCCCGGGAGACTCATGTCTGCACTGAGACAGGCCAGTTCAATCCAAGGGCCACCTCAGGCCCCAGGGGACAGTGAAAGCTGCGGCCACAGTCCTGGGACTCAGTGGAGGGAAGGGGAGGGCCTGGCCTGAACATGGCTGCAGGGAGCTCCTCCCCCATGTACATGCATGCACACACACATACGCATGCATACACACAAGCCTCCATTACAGCCCAGGTGAGAAACTGGCCCAGGAGCTTCAGCCTGCAGAGGGAGGGTCCTGGCCGGCCCAGCCTCAGCACCTCTGATGGAGGCCTCTTATATGTCTCTCTGCCTATCTAGCTACATGATACCCACTGGGTCCCCAGGTCCAGAAGCCAGCTCACAGAACTTCATCTGTGAGTGACAGTGGGGTGGGGGTCCATCCTCCAGCCCCGAGACCACAGTGTATCATTTGATGAGACACCTGCGGGTCCTCCAGTCAGATGGGGAGAGCAACACCCCAGCTCAGATCCAGGCTGGGGACCCACCTCCTCAGGTGCCCAAGAGGTGTGACTGTCAGTGAAAAGTCCCAGGCAAACCAGGACAACCTGGTCACCTGACAGCTACAGGTCCTCGGGCCTTTCCTGGGATCACTGTGGTTTAGGAGCCAGCTAAGTGAGAGCGGACAGCGCCTCCCTCAAGACCCCCACTGTGGGGGTGGAGGGCAGGTCCCTCTTTGATGTCAGGGATGTGGTGCAGTCTTGGGTTCAAAGTCGCTGGGTGGGTCTCTCTGGGCTCAGCCTCCCTGTGGGTCAGTGAGGATTACAAAACATCGAGGATAAAGTGAGGGGCCCTGTGCCCACCTTGATGATGCCCTGGCAGGTGGCGAGTGGCAGCCCTACCAGGCTGGTGCCGTTGATGGACATGATCTGATCGCCGATGCTCAGCTTCCCCGAGCGGGCGGCCGGGCCTCCATTCATCATGTTGGCCAAGATCACGGTGGGCAGGATGGAGCCCCAGCCCGACTCCACCACCACCACACCCAGGATTTCACCCTTGTGCTTCTCCAGCTGCAGCTGCAAGGGAATCGGCAGAGTAAGAGAGGCCTGCCTGAGACAGCGCTGGGGCAGGCCTTTGCCCAGCACCCACAGAAGGACCAGCCCCACCCAGGCCCTCCAAACCAAGGCCACAAATCCTGGCCCACCCACCATCCCCCTGGCCTCTACCAGCTCCAGCTCCCAAGCCCTCTCAGGGCCCACCCCACCATCCTGTGAACCCAGAGCACAGACCACCCCCTGTCCCAAGCTTGGCTTCAGTGTCCAGGCTCCCCTCACCCTCCCAGACCCACTGAGGCCACAGGCACATTTTCAGAATACAGACACAAACCCTGCCAGGCCTCCAAACTCATCCAGAAAAGTTCTTCATTTTCTCTCCGCCTCTCAGATCACTCTCAGAGAGCTGCCTGTCAAGCACTCCTTCACTCAGCAACAAGCCAGGATTGTTCACCCATGCACAAGCAGGCAGGGTACAGGGCACCCCGGGATTCGCTCCTCTGTCTCAGGAGAACTTTCTAGAGAGCCCTGAGCAAGCCCATGGGAGCCTGCCAAGGCCCTACTACAGGAGGCTTCCTAGCCCACTCCCACACGCCTTCCAGAAACAACACCAGGGGCTGAGCCCTCGGCTAAGAGCAGAAGTAAAGGGCACACGTTCAGGGTCATTAAGACGGACTGTCGGCAGCTCCTCTGCTGTAACAGCACCACACTCTTCACACACAAGTACTCGCTGCGAAGGTGGGAGCCAGAAGGACACTGGCCACACACCAGGAAGGCTCTCCCTGGCCACCCACCCAAGAGCCCCTGCCCGTCCCCGGTCGCCCACCTCCTTGCAGTTCTCCGAGTTGGAGAAGTGGATGAGGTCGTCATTGTACATCTCCTGGGTGTTGATGATGTCACTGTACTCCTTCTGGCTCAGGTCCTCAGGGTTGATGCCGTTGGCCCGCAGGAACTCCTGGTAGGCCACGCTGAAGGCCTGGCCGATGGACTGGGCGATGAGCTGGGCCTGCAGGAGAGGGGAGGGGATGGAAGAGGGTCGGCTATTGGAGACAGGCAGGCCCACAGGCCTGGACAGGGAGGGGGGCCCTGGCTGGGCTCCAAGGAGCTGCAGAGAAATGTGGCCCAGGTCTCTGTAGGGGGAGCCCTTCTGCTGCTGGGCACCCTGCCTGCCCCCACCCGAGCTGCCCTAAACCTCAGACATCCTAAGACAAAGCCTATGTCCAATAAAGTCTGAGGAGATTATGAATTATTTGCTAATGACCATAATTCTGTTGCTTTCCCTGGTGACCATGTTGTATTTTTTTTTCAGTCATCTTATTCCAAATGCAGCCTAGAGGTGCGTCCTGTTGGGGAGCATCACAGAGGCTGTCAGTCATCCACCCAGTATTTACTTCTCACAGCAGCAGGACCCAATCCATTGGGGCAGGAGTGGGGGCAGGATGTGTGCCAGTCACGCTCATGGGGGTGTAGATGTGCCAAAGTGAGGCCAACGAGAAGCCGGGCCCTTGGGGGCAGGGCACAGGGCAAAGCACAGAGGAACTCACTTCTTTCTACTTCTCTTTTTCTAATATATATATATATATATATATATATATATTTTTTTTTTTTTGGTCATGTCACACAGCATGTGGGATCTTAATTCCCTGCTCAGAGATCGAACCCATGCCCCCTGCATGGAAGCAGGGGAGTCTTAACCACTGAACCACCAGGGAAGTCCCCACACTTCTTTCTACATCAACAGGACCATTTCTATGGACTGGGTTGGACCCCTAACCCTGCAGAGGTCTGGACGCTGAGCAGCGCTGCACGGGCTGACATGCCACCTGCTGGTGTGCAGATGAAGGGCCTTGAGAGGCGAGGGTAAAGACCCAAAGAGCTGGGGAGCCAGGGGAGAACAGTGCGATCCTCGGCAAAACCTCAGGTCAACATGACCCAAAACACGTGGAATTGAGGGTCTGGCCCAAGTCCCATTCTTGCTCTACATGCTGCATGATTCTCAGGCTGCAAACAAATAAGCGTTTGTGAAAACCCAGACTGGGTCAGGTAACAGAGCCAGAGCTCGGAGCCCTCTGATGCTAGACCGCACGGCCTTCCCAAATTGGGCCCCGAACAGTCTGCAGAAGAGAAGCCCACGTCCACTCAACAGGACCCAGCCCTGCTTGCCCTTGGAGCTGCGTCCTGGCAGTTTGGCCGCTCTGCTCAGAGGGAGGACTGAGTGTGCTCAGTTGCAGGTGTGGAGCCCTGGGGCCACCAGGTGGCGCCACTGGCCCAGATGCGTGCAGAGCCCAGTGAACAGCGCTTGGCAGAGGCTCAGGCCAAGCAGAGGATCCTGGCCTCCAGGAGGAGGCTGGTCGGTGGGTGGAGGGTGAGAGCGCCCCGGAGGCCCAGACCTGCCCTGACCCGCTGGGGTCTCAGGTTTGCTGGCACCGACCACCCCAAGGCCTCTGACTGGGGTCCAATGACTAGGAAGGGGTTGAACATCACTCGTGCTCCCCTCGCCCACTGCCCTGAGCCTGCCCTTTGAGCTTTACCTGGATGGCCCCCCACAACCTGGGGAGCTTCTGGGGAATGAGGTGGTACATGCCCGAGTTCCATGGGGCTCACTCCGCGAACCTCAGCATCTTCCCACCACCTGCTGGCTGCAGTCTCCCATCCCCCGTCTGCCCTCATCCTGGCAGTCGTCCCCCTGAGTCCCAAGGGCTCTCCCTTGTCCCGTCCCCCAGGTCACAGCCAGGGCCATGAGCCCAGAAGGCAGGCAGGTGTCGTGGGCCTCCCCGGGGGGCAATGGAGGCTGGCACTCAGAGGGGCCTCCTGCAGGTGGGTGAAGGTGGAGGGAGGCTGCCCTGCCCCCAGCACTCTCACCTCTGTGGCTCATCTGTGCTGGTTTCCACTTAACAGAGGGGGAACAGAGACTCTGAGGGGGCTACCAGAGTTCTAGCAGCCATGTTCCATTTCCCCCTTCTGCTTGCACGGGACCCTTGGATACTTCACTCACCCTGGCAGCCCACCTGGTGGGGCCATCATCAGGGCCCAACTCTCCAGAGGGCTGCTCTCCTCTCATGCCCCTCCCAGTCCATCTTTCCCACACACGTTCAAGGGCCACTTGGAGCCCCACACACTCCTGCCCTTGCCCTCCTCTGCCAGTGAGAAACCAAGACCACAGCAGCACCAGGACATGGCAGCAGCTCGGACACTCCTCCTGCTCCCGGCACAGGCAGGCTGTTCACCTGTGTCCTGCCTCACCCCCCATCAACCATGGCCCTTCTCCAGGACCCATCACAAACCCCCATGCCAAGTCTCTGAGATGCGTCAAGCTATGAGCCACACAAACATGTCCATGCAGGAGTCCACAGACATCTGTGTAAGGTGAAAGGAACACAAGTGTGCACTAGTGTGTCTGTATGTAAACTTCCTCTCCTATCAACATCATTGCTTCAAAGCACTCACACTTGACTTCAACTTCTTAGCAGAAACATCACTGCCCCCAGCCACCCTGCTCAAACCTGAAAACACCGGGACCCTACTCCATTGCTCCAGGTCCTAGAAACACCCTCAAGTCCCTTGGTGACTGAGAATGCCCCTTCCAAGTGTCCATGGAGGAGAGAGAATTTATTAAAGTCATACCCTGGCAACAGCCACAAGAACAGCTCAGCACTGCCTCCGGGGTGGTCCTGAGTCAGATCTGCCCAGGGTGTCCCAGAGACCACTCTCACTTCCTGCCCTCCTCCTCCCTTCCCCTGTCCCTTTCTCCCTCTTCCAGGCTCAGAAATATGCTCTCATCCCACCCAACACAGGAGTCAGCAAGATCATGGTCTCTTAGTGAGTCTGTAGTATTTTAAACATCAAAATTAGAGTTGACCTCTGAACAAAACAAAGGTTACAGGCCTCTGTAACAAAGGTTAGTGACCCTCTGAACAGTCTAAAAAAATCCATGTCTAACTTTTCCAGTCAGCTGTCTGTACCCAACCAGTCAATCCTATAGGAAATCAACCCTTAATATTCATTGGACAGACTGAAGCTGAAGCTCCAATACTTAGGCCGCCTGAGGCAAAGAGCCGACTCATTGGGAAAGACCCTGATGCTGGGAAAGATTGAAGGCAGGAGGAGAAGGGGATGACAGAGAATGCAATGGTTGGATGGCATCACTGACTCAGTAAACATGAGTTTGAGCAAACTCCACGAGACAGTGGAGGACAGGGAAGCCTGGGGTGCTGCAATCCATGGGGTCACAAAGAGTCAGACATGACTGAGCAACTGAACAACAATTTATAATCAGCCCTCTATACCCACAATTTCCCTATGTCTGCAATTTGGGATCCGAGGATTCAAGCAAAACGGCTTGTGCAGCGCTGCAGCATCTACAGCTACAAAGGTCCAGGTAAGTGAGCCCATGTTGTGCAAGGGTCCCACTGGATTTTCCAGCTTCTTATGGCCTGAAACAGCCATGAGCAAAAACAGAGATGCCTTCCTGTTACCAACCCTCCCCATACAGGGGTATGATCCTCAACAGAAAAGTGAGTTGGAGCTACTGTATTTGGGAAGAACAAGATTTTGCTAAAGGACCTAGTCAGAAAGCTCCTCAGCCTACTTAACTAGGGTTCTTCTTACAAACTCCTCAAAAACTCATTTCACGAAGTGAAACAGAGCTGTGTCCATGGTCTCTGCAAATTCCAAGAGTGTTACAAAAATCACTGCTTCTGCTGGGAGTGTTGTGATGGTGCACAGGATCCCCACCAGATACAAGGTTTCCTGGGACACTTCGGAGCCTGTGGGGCCCAGGCCGCTGGAAGGGAACATCACGCCTGCATGTTTACTCACGTCCTCGGACTCGAACACGTGGCAGATCATCTTATACTGCTTCTTCCCCTCCTGGGCCCCAGGGGTGGTCTCGATACAGTCCTGGGAGGCAGAGCGTGGCATGCGGCGTCTGGCCATCAGCACCACAATGTTCCCGATGTCTGCGATGTAGGAGATGGTGCGCAGGGCATGGTCCATCATGGTCTCCTGCCGGGAGAAGGGGAGAGGGCTTGAGTTATGGGGAACGAGCCCTAGAAACACCCAAGGTTGGGGGTCCCATCATGGTCTCCTGACAAGAGAAGGAAGGAGGGCCTGGGTTACAGGGATTGAGCCCTAGAAACACCCGAGTTAGGGGTTCTCAGCCTCCACACTCCTGACATTTGGGGCTGGACCATCCTATATTTTGGGGCGTCCTGGGCCTTGTCAGGTGTTCAGTCACACCCCTGCCCACTCCACTAGACACCAGTGGCATCTCTGACCTTTGGGGCTGGACCATCCTGTATTGTGGGGTGTCCTGGGCACTGTAGGACAATCAGAAACATCCCTGCCCCCCCACCACCAGACACCAGTGGCATCTCCTCATCCCAAGCTGTGATGACCACCAAGATCTCCATCTGAAGCCACTGGTCCCTAAGTGAGAGAGTCTCCCTGGTGGAGAACCACTGACCCCATGGACAGAGCACTTTAGGGTGGTGATTCTTCACAGTCAAGGTGATCTGCCTTCACCTTAGCCTCATAGCTTCCAAAATGATGCTCATGCGGGCGAGATGTGGGTGGGAGTCCTATTCAGGGGAAGAGCAGCAGCTGAGGCCTGTCCCCACACAATCAGAGGCTGTCTCTGTCTGTTGAAGGGTCCTCTCCTTGAGAGGCGGGTGCCCAGCCTAGACTTCCTGCTGAGCTGAGGAGGAAGGCTTCAGGGCCAGTGTTGTCCAGGGACAGTCCCTTCCATGGAGCTGAGCAGCCCAGGCCAGGCGGGGACCCCGAGGCAGCCCGCCTGACACTGCTGGACACGCCTCTGCAGCCCTTCAACTCTCCTCAGGGCCCTGAAGGGTCCATTGCTCTTGATGGCCTTTGCCACCTGGCAGGAATCTCCATGTCTCAGCAAGGCTGCACACAGAAGCCCTGAGAATCTAACCACCTGGTCTTTTATGCCTTTGTTCTCTTTCCATAAAAGAAAACAGGGTCCTTCTGTAGCCTCCATGGCCTCTGACTTCCTCATAGAAGGCACTCTACATACCTGCTCCCCGGCGCCACTGTGATTTCTGGTCAAGGCTGTAGGGTGTAGGTTAAAACCATAGGAGCCCCCTTCCAGGAAGGGACGCTGCAAGGGTATAGGTGGGGGTGGTTCTCGGCATATCTTGATTTCTGGCCACTTTCAGAAACATCTGAATCAACCCCCAGGTGTCAGAAATGGGCACCCCCCAACTCTGAGTGCATGTCAGCAGCCACCAGAGGGTCCTGCCCGGTCCCTGGGGCAGGAGTGTGACCACGGGTGTCCCAGTCAGCCCTCTGCAGAGTGTGTGGACAGAGAACAGTGTGAGGTGAACTGGAGGACAGAAGTGACAAAGCCCATGCCCTCCAGACAGAGCCCCTCGCCCATGGGAGGAGAAGATGCCAGGAGGCCCACAGTGGCTGTGATGTGGCCAGAACACTAGAAGAGAACTTAAGGACCGACATGGAGAAAATGGGGCCTCGGGAAGAGCACAATGGGACCAACATCCAGCAAAGACAGACACTCAGAACCACAATATGGGCCTGCCCCTTACCCAGGAGGTGGGCCTGACCAACAGTGGTCTGGGCAGTGGCTGCACAGAGCATGGCCACGATGCTGTGGCCACTGGGATGGGGAGCCCATGTGTATTAAGGCCTGACCTTGAGCGAGAAGGCAAAGGAAATCACGACTTCTGACCAGTCCACTCTCGGGAGCTGACGCCCTGTCCCAGAGCCCCGTTCAGACACCAAAGACCCAGCAGGAGGGAAGACAAGAGGGATGAAAGGGAGTTCTGAGCCTCCCCATCTGTCCTCCATAGGACCCCACACCAAGCTCTCCTCTGAGAGTCAATAGGGCTCCGAGATGCTAGGAAACGTGTCCAACCCTCAAGTTCTCAGGGATAGGCCCCGCTCCCAGTCCCCGGGACTGCAGTCCCCCGCAGCAGCATCAGCGAGAGGAGGTGGTGCAAAGATGGGCTGACGCGGCAGGACTGACACCGTCTGCAGAAAGGCCTGCCCACAGCTGGCCCTTGGCTCATCTGGAAACCTGGACTTCAGGAGGGTACCCCACCCAACGTGGTAAGAGAGGCTCACCACACCTGAGGCATCTGGTCCAGTGAACTCCAGCCTGAACCCCACTGCTGTCTGGAGTCTGAGACTTTGGTGGGTGGCAGGCAGGACAGGTGGCCATGTGACCAGCCCCCATTGAGGACCCTGGGAGCCGATGCTCTCTAGCTTCCTGACAACCCACACTTGACTCCTGCGGTCAGAGCTTGTGGCCAGAAAGTTCGGCTCATCCTGAGTGACCCCACTGAGAAGGACTCAGGGTTTCCCTGGGCTCAGCCCCAGGCATCCTCCTCTTTGCTGGCTCTGCTCTGTGCCCTGGTGCTCAGTGAACCTCAGGCTTGAGTGTAACCATATGCCGGATCCTGGGAGGCCTCTTATCAACTTATGGACCCTGTGGTGGTCTTGAGGGCCCTGACAGGTGGGTGGATGAGGGATGGGGCCAGAAGGAGGAGCTAGCCCAGCCCATTTGCCCACGAAACATCAGGAAACAAAGTCCAAAGCAGTGAAGTGTCCTACACCTGACCCACTCAGGTAGCTCCCTGTTGTTGTTTAGTTGCTAAGTCATGTCTGACTCTTTGCAACCCCATGGACTGCAGCATGCCAGGTTCCTCTGTCCTTCACCATCTCCAGAGTTTGCTCAAACTCATGTCCATTGAGTCATGATGCTATCTAAACATCTCATCCTCTGTTGTCCCCTTCTTCTCCTGCCCTCAATCTTTCCCAGCATCAGGGGCTTTTCCAATGAGTCAGCTCTTCACACCAGGTGGCCAAAGGACTGGAGCTTCAGCTTCGGTTTCAGTCCTTCCAATGAATATTCAGGGTTGATTACCTTAAGTATTGACTGTTTTGATCTCCTTGCAGTCCAACGGACGGACTCTCAAGAGTCTTCTCCAGCACCACAATAAGACACTTGCTCCTTGGAAGGAAAGCTATGACAAATCTAGCTGCTGCTAAGTCTCTTCAGTTGTGTCTGACTCTTTGTGACCCCGTGGACTGTACCTCACCAGGCCCCTCAGTCCATGGGTTTCTCCAGGCAAGAACAACTGGAGTGGGTTACCACGCCCTCCTTCAATAGATCTTTCTGACCCAGAAATCGAACCCGAGTCTCTCATGTCTTCTGCATTGGCAGGCAGGTTCTTTACTACTAGGGCCACCTGAGAAGCCCATGACAAACCTGGACAGTGTATTAAAAAGCAGAGATATCACTTTGCTGACAAAGGTTCATCTAGTCAAAGGTATGATTTTTCCAGTAGTCATGTAAGGATGTGAGAGTTGGACATTAAAGAAGACTGAGCACCAAAGAATTGATGCTTTCTAATTGAGTTCTCGCCAACTCACTCCCTGAGTTCTCACCAGGTGGAAGGCCCCTTGAGGGAACCTGGACTCAAAGATCAGAGGGACAAGGCCCAGGTCTGGCCACCCGGGGACAGACCCATGAGGAGGAAGGGCCTCCACGATCAATCAGCAAGAGCCACATCACGGTGTCACTCCTGCTCCAAGACACACATGCTGCTGCTGTTTCTGTCCCCAGACATCCATCAGGTTGTCCCACCCACTGGGCCTTGAGAAGTTAAACTTAAACCAGCTCATCCGCTGTGTAAGAGCCATCCTACACCCCCCTCAGCTTCCCAGCATGGACATGGTCCACGCTAGGAGAGAACAAGGGAGGCAGCACACTGAGGGTGTCGGGAGCTGTGATCCACACTGTGGACTGAGTTGTGTGCAGAATCGGGAGCCAGTGAGCAGGACCCTATGGAGCTGGTCTCCAATACGAGGCACATGTATAAACTCCTGGCTTTTAAAAAGAGTATTTTCCAGCTCAGTTCATTTCCAGGGCCCAGGATCAATGGCCTCTCAGCATCGACAGGCTCAGCCAGCACCCAGGTCTCATTTCTGTATGTCACTCCCCAGGGACATGAACCAAGGTTCCTTGGAGAGTGGCCGGTTCCAGGCATGAAGTGGGAGCAAAAGGAGGCCTGAGAACATCTCAGTGCCTCAGGAATGCCATCCAAGACCGAGTGCAGGGCTCCAGGATGGCGCAGGCAAGCACCCAAGAGAACAATAATGGTAGGGTTATGTGAGGTGAAAGTGTTAGACACTAAGTTGTGTCCGACACTATGTGAACCCCATGGACTATAGCCCCCAGGCTCCTCTGTCCATGGGATTATCCAGACAAGAATACGGGAGAGAGTTGCCATTTCCTTCTCCATGGGATCTTCCCAACCCAGGGATAGAGGCTGGGTCTCCCACATTGCAGGCAGATTCTTTATCATCAGAGGCACCAGGGAAGCCCATGGGGGAGGGCGGTTATAACACAAGTTTAAGAAAAGCTCAGAAGTCCACAGTGAGAAGGAAGAAAAGAGGGGGAAAAGAAAAAGGAAGCTCTTATACACAGAGCACACTAGATAGCAAAACTCAGAACAGAGTGAGAAAATAACTAGTTTGTGTTTCCGACATTGTAACCGAGTCCAACAAGGTCGTCACTGGATCTGACACCACTGGCCAGAGGGAGCTGGGGAACTGGCTGCCCACACACCTGGTGTCACCACCCGGACCACTTGCCAAGGGCAAGAAGCAGGGGGCTGTCACCCTGGCATCTGGCCGGCCTTTCCCGCTCGTTCCCAGAGTGAGCCGGGCCCTCCACGTCTGTCCACAGCTGCCACTCTCTCTCCCTCCTTCCCTTAGGCTCCGCAAAGCTCATCCACCCATGGCCCAGCTCCCCCAGCTCCTGGCCCCCTCCATCTGGCTTTCCTGTTCCCACAACAGCAGGCTCATGCAAAGACCCAGGCACAGGAAGAGGAGCAGAATTTAGTCAGACACGAGCTGGGCACATGGTTCACAGGCAGGAAATATCAGGACCCTCCTCGCTGGAGCACCGCCACGCTGGGGACCAAGGGTGGCCCGGGTCTCCGCCCTCCAGCTCCATCTCCCAGCCTGGTGCAGAGTCCTCAAGAGGGCCGTTGGGAACCCCGAGGGTGAGCACAGGACTCCTGCTCCCCCACCCCCAGCTCCCCTTCATCATGTCTCTATTTCATGCCCGCTACTGCTACGCCTGATCACCAGCCTCACCCGCCTGCCCGAGGCTGCTGCCCACCCCGCAGAGCTCACTCTATATTCCATGGCAGGGGCTGGGGGACTGTCCCGGGGACGTGGTCTCAGCCCCGCAGAGGGGGTCTGCAGCTCAACCTGGTTCTCCTGGGAGTTCCTGAGCACGATTTTAAAGCCCCCCATCTCCCCAGGCTCACCTGTGTATCTGCATTTAACACCTTGATCCTCTGGGTGGAGATGAAGAGATCCACTTCCGTCAGCGTCTGGGCATCTCCCTCAGAATTCTAAGAAAGGATGGTGGAGACTGTTATAAACCTTAGAAAAAAAACTAACTCAGACAAAGGCCTGACAATCTCATGCAGGACCCCGAGCGCCCCTAGAGGGAGAAGCTCATCGGCAGAAGCAGCCATGGGAGTCTAAACGCGGGCTTCCGAGCCCATCTCCGCTAAGTGAGCTCTTGGGGCGGTTTGCACAGGATGGCGGGGGGACTGCTTCCAGGAGGCTGAACAGGAGGGGGCCGGATGCCGGAGAGCTTGTGTTGCAGCATCCAGAGCACAACCCCCCACTCCAGGAGAAGCGAGCCTGCCTGCCCAACCTCTGGAACACAGCAGAAACACCAAGTCTGGTACCAGGGCTACATTTCTTGGATTCTGGATTACAAGTATCGCCAGGAAAGTGGGGGGGGGGGGGGGGGGGTGGGTGGGTTTTCCACACTGGTGGATCAGCATATCTGCATTTTCTTCTGGTTTAAAGGCACAGTCGTGTCAATGACTGTGTCAACTTCCCCGCCCTTCCCCCGCCATCTTCCAAAAACCGTAAGGGGGCAAGATCTCTACTGGACCGGGCGCTGCCCTCACCGGACACTGGAGAAGCCACCCCACAAATGCCCGTCCTCTCCTGGGTATTCCCATTGTATGGCCGCTAGTGATGTGTAAAGGAATGTTCTGAAAGCTGAGTACATGCTCAGGGGTTGGCCGAACCAAGACAGCTGGTCACTGGGGATTCTTAACTACTCCTGTGCATGGCGATTGCACTGGCAAGCCCCTGGGGTAGGGACTCTCTGCCAGGGACCCTGCTTCCTCACGGGGACCTTCCCATCATTGTTGGCCTGGCCAGCTGCAGGAAGACCAGTGTAGGGGCCCTTGGCAATGACCCTGAGCATCTTCCTGGCTGAGAGAAAGAACAATCCTTCATGGAGGTCATCACTGGCCTTGGCTGACCACTGAGGTCTGCTGTGCCTATGCCCAACCCCTCTGGGTTCTCTGGACCCAAAGAGAAGGCTGGAGTCCACACTGACCATCCTACTCCAGCTGCCCGGGGCCAGGGGTGGGCATCTCCTCTGGGGGAGCACATCCCACTGCAGGTCTTCAAGGCCAGGCCTGCTCTGCTGTGTCCAGGGAGCACCCAGCACAAAGGCAGCTGCAGCAGAGGGGTGTGTGTGAGGTCCTGCCTTTCCTGCAGCTGAAGGAACCCAAGGAGGGGCCACTGGGCAGACAGCAGGCATCATGGGGCAGGAGGGACAATGTCTCACTGCAGTGGGAGGAAGGCCATGGCAGGGTCCTTGGCCATGTCACCAGAATCTGATGTCCAGGCGGGCACAGGGGACTGACTCTCCTGATGCCCAAGCAGAGCCAGTGCCCAGCCAGCCCCTTGGACACCAAGCATGGGACACTTCCTGAAGTGGGAGGATGGTTAAAATACACCCAGCATTTACTAACCAACCAGACTGCTGATCAAAGAACTGAAGGTCGACCCGAGATTTTTAAAAGCCTGCCCACGCTCCAGAAACTTTCTCCATAGAGAAAGGGTCCCCTGGGCAGACAGTGCTTCTCTTCATCCCGATTCAGTAAATTAAACTTAATGAGTCTTTAAATATCAGGGTGATTTAATTAACTCTGTACAGGGGGCCTAGGCACTGAACACATCACACGGTCACATCAGAGCCACACTTTACAATGTCTACACAAACCGGCCACATCACACATGGCAGTGACCATGCTCTAGCTCACGGAGACTCAAAAAAGGAAAATGAAAAAGGGCAACAATTAAACGCTTCTGTGAGTGTGTGGTTTTTCATTCAAATGTCTAGCACTGACCTACCAAGAGAATAGAAAATGGGTTTGCCACATCATTTCTGCTCCTAGGGCCCTCCCCGCCCCCTCCCAGTGCACAGGACAAGCCATAGACACACACGCAAACCCCACATCCTACACACCGCTTTCTTCTTGATTTTGGCAGCCTTTTGCATCCTCTGAGCAGCATGAAAGAGAGAGAAAAACAGGTGGGCGCAAAGTGAAGGGAAGCTGGGTTGCTCTGTCCCCTCCTGACCAGCACAGGGGGCTCACGTCTGGAGCCCCTTTCCCTCGGTTGAAGAGCATGACCAGGATGGGGGGTGAGCTGCAGGGGCACAGACGTCCACAGACCCCCGACTGCCCAGAGGGGCACGTCCTCAGAGCACCCCTCCTCTCTCCTGACCCTGTTATCTTTGTTGACGAGGTCCTGCCCTCCTGCCCCCGAGCCTGGCCACACCCACACTTCAAACCCAGGTGATCCAGTCGACGGCCACCCAGAGCTACAGGTATATCAGAGCTTTTCTTGAGGTCATAAACTTAAATAAAACATACGATTTTGTTTGTTTGTTCCCCTTTCTGCAAGGACTCTGGCACTATAGATACACAGACTCAAAAAGGAACTAGAGGCTCCACACACACGTGACTGGAACACTTCGGAACAATCACATTTTACAAATCGCATGTCCAGGGGGCCCAGTGGCAGGTCCTCATTAAGGAGCCTCTGTGCCCCCAGCCCCCATCTCCCTCAGCCCCGCCAGGCACCTCAGATGCTCCCGCTCTTGCACCCAGGGCTGGCGGGCGGGTCACAGCTGGATAGAGGCCCGTGTCGCCTGCCCCCTCCAATGCTCCCTGCAGGGAAGCCAGCTGTCCCGGGCCTCCCATACCTTGACCCGGCTGACAGCCTCCTGGGCCTGCATCATTCTGATGTTTTTGGATGGGTTCCGCTCCGAAAGCAGCTGCGTGGAGCCCAGGTAGTTGGCTGCAAAGATGATCCCATCGATGAGGTCTTCTGGCTCACAGGGCCCTGGAACTGAGTGGGGACAGCTGTCAACTTCTGAGAGGACGCAGGGGCAAGGTAGCAGGGCCAGGGGCCTTTGGGGGGGCAGGAGTCCTGCCCCCATCACAGGGAACTGAGGGGGGACAGTTGTCAGCTTCTAAGATCACACAGGAGCAAGGCAGCAGGGCCAGGGGCCTCCAGGGGGTGAGAGGGTGGGAGTCCTGCCCCCATCACCCCACAGCGCACAGAGCAAGTAACTACATCACAGCCAGGAAACCCTGTACGCCCCAGGAGGACAACGCCAGGCCAGGCAGCTGTACCTCAGACACTCAGGCCTCCAAGGGGATAGTGGTGTGCTACAAGCCCAGGGCGCCCTTTCCCAAACATCTCCTGATCAGCCCCAGAGCCCTGGGACTCCAGACGGCCCACCAGGTTTCAGTGATGGGAATGCCCACCAGGCTCCAGTTGTGTGCCCTAGGGCTCTCGCAAGCCTGCAGCCCCTCACAAGCCGGTCTGGCTCCTCCTCCTCCACGTGCCCCAGTCCAGGCTGGGTGACATGGTCTCTGTTCCACCGGCTGCCTCAAGACCAGAGCTATCAACAGCAAGATCTGGAATATTCCATCTCTGAGCTGTTTAATGTGGGAACTGGTGGCCTCACCTAGCTTTTGAGAACTTGACCATGTTGGCTAGTGTGACAGAAGAACTGAATTTTAAAATCTATATGCAATCCTAAGTAACTGACATGTCAACAGCCACAGGAAGCTGTGGCTTGCATCCTGGACAGGCCACTCCTAGAGGTGTTCCAGCTTCTGCCAGTGTCTCCACCCCAGATACCCGGGGGCTGTGGATGGAGTGGGGGAGCACTGAGCAGGTTGTCACCCGAGACGAAGGTGCCACTTCACTGACCCGACCTCAGGCCGACACTGGACTCAGGGCACGTCTCCACACTCACTCTCTGCAACGTTTGCTCTCTTTAAACCTCAGGAGAAGGGCCTGCATGCGTGTCTGGAGGAAACCTGTAAGCTTCACTCTCACTCCAACAAACCAGCTCCACGGGCTTGAGATCAAAGCTTCAAAACTGGTCACAGTGAGTGCCCACTGGCCTGAGGACCCATAACTAGGCTCACCCAGCAGACACACACACTGGGAAACCACGGATGAAAAAGGGACGACTGTCTCTTCACACCAGAGCAGCATCTCCTGCAATAAGGCTGATTCTACGATGCACTTCAGAACAAGGTGAGGGTTCTGAAGTCTGAGAGGAACTTAATGTTAATAGGGGGTTTTCTGGGTGGCGCTAGAGGTAAAGAACCTCCCTGCCAATGCAGGAGGTACCAGAGATGTGGGTTCGATCCCTGGTTCAGGAAGATCCCCTAGAGGAGGGCATGGCAACCCATTCCAATATTCTTGCCTGGAGCATCCCATGGACAGAAGAACCTGGTGGGCTACAGTCCATGGGTCGCAAAGAGTTGGACATGACTGAAGCAACTGTATGCAACTGTATGCAACATTAGCATGCATACATGCAATGCTATTAGGTCCTGACTCAGGAATGCCCCAGGTCAGTTTCCGTCCTGATGGCATAGAACTGGGGGCCCCGGCATCATGACACACCAGGGACCCCCTTTCTCCCACTGACCCTGACATCCTCCCCTCAACAGCCCCCAGAAGATGCACCTAGGGGCCCCTGTGGCTTCCTCCAGGAAGTTCTGATTGCCTTTGTGGAAGCCTCAACCAGACCCTCTGAGAGTGGCTCCACAACTGGGGGTCAAATCAGGCTGCTTGTTCCATCTCAGGTGCCTTGGGCTCTGCTCTGAAGTTGAACAACCTTCTCCCAGCTGGGCAGGACTGGGGGGTTCCAGGGGAGGGGTGATGGGAGGGGGAGGGGTGGTGGAAGGGAGTGATGGCAGAGGGATGAGGAGATGGGGGAGGGGTGATGGGAGAGGGAGGGGAAAGCACTGGGAGAGGACCCCTCCTTGTCCATCCATCAGGCACTATGGTCCTTGCTCTGCAGATGAACAACCTTCTCCCAGCTGGGCAGGGCTGGGGGCTCCAGGGGAGGGGTAATGGGAGGGAGGAGGCACAGGGGGGTGGGGAGCACTCTTCCCTGTCCATCCATCAGCCACCTGGTCCATACACAGGCACATCAGGCTTGTCACGACCCAGGCATAGGCAGAAGTCACTTCCAACAGAGGGAACAGGGCATCCAGCTCAGGCATTAATAGTAGCCTCTGCCCGGACCCTCAGTGCTCCTGACTGGGGCACTTCCGTTTTTACCACCTCATGCCTCCTGTGCCCCAGTGAGCATGGTCCCCAGGGTCCATCTTATGAGTGAGTGAAGTGAAAGTCACTCAGTTTTATCCGACTCTTTGTGACCCCATGGACTATACAGTCCATGGAATTCTCTAGGCCAGAATATTGGAGTGGATAGCTGTTCCTTTCTCCAGGGGATCTTCCCAACCCAGGGATCGAACCCAGGTCTCCTGTATTGCAGGCAGATTCTTTACCACCTGAGCCACAAGGGAAGCCCAAGAATACTGGAATAGGTAGCCTATCACTCCTTCTCCAGCGGGTCTTGCTGACACAGGAATCGAACCGGGGTCTCCTGCATTGCAGGTGGATTCTTTACCAACTGAGCTATCAGGGAAGCTGGTGACCCCTCCCAAGTCACTCATACTCCCTGCAGTGACCATTGAAAAGTGAAAGTGAAAGTTGCTCAGTCGTGTCGGACTCTTTGCGACCCCATGGACTATACAATCCATGGAATTCTCCAAGCCAGAATACTGGAGTGTGTAGCCTTTCCCTTCTCTGGGGGGTCTTCCCAACCCAGGGATCGAACCCAGGTCTCCCACATTGCAGGCAGATTCTTTACCAACTGAGCTATCAGGGAAGCCCATACTGACTAGTAGATGGCGTCACTCTGTTCTCAGGGGAAGTCCAGGTGGTCCCAGGAGCCCTGGGGTCATGCTTGCCCAACACCCTCAGAGAGTGCTCAGGGTCTGATCCTCAGTAAGTGTGGGGTGGGTGGGGGGATCACATGATACTCTGTGCCCCACCATCTCTGGGGATGGAGATAGACCTGAAGTCTCTGTCTTTAATGCTCCACTTGCCAGTTCCCCAGGGTGGTCAGCTCCTGGACCTTTTCTGTCTCACCCCACACCCCAGGAGTAGCCTTACTAAAGGCTTGCCCCATCTGGGTGCCCACCAGATCTGGGGCCCATCAGGGGGCACAGACTTCTGATGTGAAGGCACCCCATACCAGGCTGCAGGGTCCACCAGCCACACCCATGGACACCTGCTCCCCGGGAAAAGGCCAGTGAAGGACTAGGGCCTTTGTTACAAGGCCAGCAGACAGTCCCCTTCCATGGGGGGTGGGGGGCGGTCATGTCACTCCTGCCTTGGTCTTTCTTCAAATAGGAAACACTACACACAACAGTGCTTCCCACACCTGCCCGCCATTCAGACACCCACTTAGCCCCACACGCATTAGGAAGCACCAAGGAGTGGCCAGTAGAAGGGGCAGTATTTCAGCTTCACAGACACAGCTCTCAACTCCAATCACCAAACACAGGAGCAAGGATTAACCAGCTTCATTCTAAGGCTGAAGCAGCTGGCCCTGTGTGTTTGAGTATAAACTGTCATTTTGTTCAACTCCTGAACGAACCCACAGCTGAGCCCACTAGAGGGAGACAGAACAACACAGGACCAGACGGAATCTGTGTCCCCAGAGGGAATTTCTCCACTAACTCCCTTTGCATGACGCACACGTACACGTACACGCATGTATCAGAATGCTGCTGCTCAGCCTGGATATGAGAACAGGTGCCCATGTGCTCCCTGCTGGAGGGAGCCTTCGTGTGAAACACCTGCTGGGGACCCCAGTAGCTTCTCTGAACAGGGAAGGGGTGGGAGGTGCCCAGAGCCATGTCTTGGAGCACCCGGCCATGTTACCTTGGAGGGATTATCCTAAAGGGAGGGGGTGGACAAGGCTTCCAGGGGCATGGCCCCAAGTCGTCTCATTCAGCTGTGCCTGCTGCCCCCAGAGGTCGTGGAGGGGGTGGCTGGGGAGGCCAGAGCACAGCCTCAGATGGGAAAGGGGGTGTGAGTACAGAAAGCCGCCAAGTGCAGCCCCCAGCCCAACACACTAGATCGCCTGCCCCATCAAGCCCCCATCAAACCTGTGAAGCGGACTTCAGTGTTCTAGTTTTACAAAGAAGGACAGTCTACGTGGAGTCAAATATTTTGCCCAAGATCACTGTCACTGATGCGGGCACAAAGCATTTCTAAGCCCCTGTCCACAAAGCCCTGTGCTGTGACAGGAGACATGGAGCCGGTTCCACAGGCTGACAGTCACACAGTCACAGGCAGGTGCATCAGGATGGCCCAGAGGGTCTGAGACAGCTGTCCTCTGAGCCGAGTTCTGGAGCGGGGGCAGGAATCAACAAGCCACAGAGGGAGAGGAGAGAGCTCCTCAGGTTGAGGCAGGAGCAGGTGCAAAGGCCCTGAGGTAGCACAGAGATGTGCAAATTGCTGGAGCAGGGGGTGGGCTAATGGTTAGGACAAGCGGAGGTTGTAGAGCAAGTACCACCCAGATGTGAGAACTCTGGGGGCACGCTCAGGACTGTCACTACAGGGTATCATTCAGGAAACCTTTGCAGAGTAACTAAGGCAGCAGATAGGCAAACAGCAGAGGGGAAGGAGGGAGAAGAGCTGGGAGGTTACTGCAGGAGTCCTAGCAAGTAAGTGATGATAATGATGGTGATGATTATAGTGGTGATGGTGGTGCTGGTAGAATGAAGATGATGGTGGTGGTGGGGTGGTGACGATGATGGTGGTGTGGAATAGGACAAATGGACAGCAACAGACTGATTCACCCAGGAGGTTCAATCAGCAAGACCTGGAAGGGGCCTGGAGGAGGAAGGCTGGAAAGCTGGCTATAGACAAGGCTGGATGAATGGAGCTGCTATTAGTCCACTGAGGAGAGAGCCCTGGGAGAGGGCAGCAGGGCTTCTGAGGAAATTTAGTGGCAGGAGTCCAGAGGCCCCCGAAAGAAACTCAGGAGTCCTGGGGAAGTGCATGTAACGTGCTGGGGAAGTGCCAAGTAAAGCTGCAGGCACGCTCTGTCCAGAAGTCCTTCTCTGTCTCAAGTAACACACACTTGATCACCAGGACAAACCCACAAGGCTGCTCATTGCTGTGCCAACCATAAATCCAAAATTGAATAACCATCAATCCATTAATCCAGGGGTCCTGATTAATACCCCATCATACAGCCACATCATTGACCCTGTGTTGCCACCTGAATAAGCAGGTGGAGCTACAATTGCTGTCTCTGCCAAGAAATGAAATCTACAAAGAAGTGAGGGAAGAAGTGCAGATCCAGGTGGCCAGTGCAACATCTAATTTAAGGAAAAGGTCTAAAATCAACTACACTTCAATAAGATATTATTTAAAGTTCTATATATAGACTTACTGGGCATCCCTGGTGATGCTAGTAGTAAAGAACCTGCCTGCTAACGCAGGAGACATAAGAGATGTGGGTTCAATCCCTGGGTCGAGATGATCCTCTGGAGGAGGGCAAGGGAACCCACTCCAGTATTCTTGCCTGGAGAATCCCATGGACAGAAGAGTCTGGCAGGCTATAGTTCATCGGGTCGCAAAGATTCAGACATGTTTCAAGTGACTTAGCACATAGACTTACATACACCCTGAAAATTTCTGGCAAGATTCATAAGAAATTTGACAGTGGCTTCCAGCACAGAGAGGGATTAGGGCTCTGGGCCATACAGATAGAAACGGGGAAGGCACACAAGGATTTCCGGGGTAGAAATAATTTTGCATTCTTATGACACTTGGCATGGTCCAAGCGCTATTCAGAAAAAGCTTGACAAACCTCTACTAGTAAATAAATGCCCCAGTTTTAAAACATGTCCAAGCCCCATTCACACTGACCAAACTGGAGACAAGATCTAACATGGTTTTGTCTGTTTCTAACAAGGACAAGTCTTTTGGGGATGCTCTGATCCCCCCTGACTCCCATCTTTCAGCCAACAGCACCCTGGACCAACGGGGCCCCCGTGTCCACCCAGGCCTGCTCTGGGCTCGGCAGTATTGCCCTGTCAAAGGCTAATGGGGAGGTGAGCGCTGCCTTTGGCTTAGGAGTCTTATCTGGAAAGGTTCACCCCAATTACTTATTTTAAGAGCAAATCAAGGCTCAGATCTGAAGTGCCCACTCTATGAAAACACCCAAATGGCTTCATCACCACCGTGAGGACCCCTCAGGTAAGGAATTTGAGGACTTCAGTTTCCCAGGGTTTTTAGTTCTTTATTTAAAAAGAAAACCAGGATACCAAAGGTTTAAGTTATTTATTTCTGACTATCAATTAACCTTGCTCCCATAAACATTCATAAAAATCAATTACCAGCTTATTGAAAGAATTAATAAAATTGACACCATTGATTGTAACCCTCTAGCAAGAGCAGGAATAGGCCTCCAGGCAAAGAGAAAGATCGTATTTTTAAGAGGTTCTTCATGTGGTTGGTCAGAGGGTATCCTAAAGGTGTTGCCAGGGGTTCCCTGATGCCCTTCAGACAAGAGCCAAGCAGGTATGTTCCCCACATCAAAACTGACACAGAACAGATCAGCTGCGGGTTTTCATTGAATATTAAAATGCGATCGTAACCTCCTCAAAAGAGACAGGAGAGGAGAAGGGAATGAAGAGTCTTTAAAAAAAAAACAGCAGCTTGAATTTGGATGCAATTATATCCACCCTAATCAGAAGTGTTAGATCACAATTAGCTGCTTATAAAGACACATTTCAATCTATTAATTTAAACATCAGTGTCATGTGTGAGGCCATTACTGAAGGTGTAATTAAATGGGATGTTCTATGTGTGTGAGTGCTAAGTTGCTCAGTTGTGTCCAACTCTTTGCAACCCTATGAACCCTAGCCCGCCAGGCTCTTCTGTCCAGGAGGTGTTCTAGGCAAGAACACTGGAGCAGGTTGCCATGCCCTCCGCCAGAGGATCTTCCCAACCCAGGGATCGAATCCATGTTTCTTACATCTGCATTGACAGGTGGGTTCTCTACCACTAGTGCCACCTGGGAAGCCTGAGATGTTCTACTGTTTCCTAATCAGTTGGGCCTCCCACAGATGACATGAGACGTCGCACCTTGCCTTATTACAGAACTGCTCCCCTGGAAGGGGTGCTTTATGCACAATCTTTGTAGGAGAAAACCGGAAGTCAAAGTCCCATTCACATTGACATAAAAATGCAACTGCTCCCTCATAAAGAAAATTCAACCACTTACCAGCCACAAAACTGGGAAATGATGCCACCTTCTTTGTCTGTTAGGAAATATGAAAACACACACACACAACAGTTGTAAGCAGTTGGCCCATAAAATCTAAGCTGACACCATTATGTGACAAGTTTGACCCATGACCAGTGACCAGTCTCCCCAAGAAATCAGCTCCTTACAGCAAAGCAGTGTCTTTCAGGCTCTGCGATGTTTGAGTGGGGTGTATGTTAACAATTCTCAATGGAAAACCTGGGGTACAGAAGGCCATCAGCTGAGACCTAGGGACCCCCAGACTAGCACATCACTGCTGAAAGGAAAACACCTAGTGGTTCTCCAACTGGTGGGCACGAGAATTCCCAGACACGTTTGTTTATCTTTTGGCCATACCACACAGCATGTGGGATCTTAGTTCCCTGATCAGGGCTCAAGCTTGTGCCCTCTGCAGTGGAAGGTCAGAGTCTTTACCACTGAAGGGAAGTCCCCACAGGCACATCTTTAAAAGCAAGATGAAAGAGGGACTTCCCTGGAGATCCAGGTTAGGACTCCCCACTGGCATCAATGACTCAGTGACCAAGAGTTTGAGCAAACTCTGGGATAGTAAAGGACAGGGAAGCCTGGCGTGCTGCAGTCCATAGGGTCGCAAAGAGTCAGACATGACTTAGTGACTGAACAATAACAACTTCCATTGCAGGGGGCACATGTTGATTCTTGGTTGGGGAACTAAGATCCCACATGCCGGGCGGAGAAGCCATAAATAAATACATACATAAAATTTTTTTTTAATAAAAGCAAGATGAAGGAGATCAGACACCACTGCATGAGTGACCACAGTTACTTCATCCAAGTTACAAAACCTCATCCAAACCATGTTTTCCAGATAAGGGAAAGAACTTGCTTGAGGCCTCCCTCATTCTAACAACCTCCCCATCAGGGCAGTGGGAGTTTACATGGGATTGTTTTTAAAATCTACATAGTTGGTTTAAAACAGTGCTTATGGCAATTTCTGCAGACATTTCTGGTTCTCACAACCTGAGGAGGAGGGTTACTACCAGCACCGAGTTTGGAGAGGCCGGGAATGCATCTAAACATCCTGTGGTGCCAGGGATATCCCCCCACAACAAAGAAGGATCTGGCCCCAGATATCCATGGTGCTACTACCCTTGAGTAATCCTGCTTTAGAACATGATGGTCAGTGGGGTGGACTGAGCCTCCATCAAATTGGGGAGCACCAATGAGCCCCGTGCACCAGAAGCAACACAGGAGCGCATGGCGGTGGGGGCCTGAGTCAATAGAAAAGGGACTTCCCTTCCTTCCTCAGGGCCGCCCCCTCCTGCAGGGCCACCTGGCTTTGCTTGTCAGGACCCCCTTCTCCTAGGCACTGGGTGGGACGAGAGCCCTGTCCCACCCACATGGAATGGTAAGCCCTTGGGGACAGAGCAGGCAGCTCCCATGTCAAGGCCCTGGGTCAGAACTCTCACCTCTGGGATGTTGTTATTGTCAACCGGTCCATTGAGATCAGAGCGCTGTTGCTTTCTTGGCTGCTCCAAACCGTTGCAAACCTGGAAAACGGAAAGTTAAAGATACAGATGAGGTCTTCACATGTTAGAAAAAATTTTAAAATGACTTTAAAATTACTTTAAAATAAATAAAATAAAAAATTTTTAAAAGAAATCAAGATACAAAACTGGAGATATGATACAATTTTGTAAAATTTATGTGTACATAGGTATGTGTGGGCGCACACAGATATAATTTAACTTTTCTGTCAGTAACATGTAGACTTTCTTACACCTCAAAAGTTATGTGAATCATAGTTTCTAATTTTATTGTTTATTATTATTTTCAATTGTGGCAAAGCGCATATGACAGAAAATTTGTGACTGTAACCATCTAAGTGTCCCAGTTCAGGGGCAACTAAGTACTTTCACCTAAATGGGCAACATCACCATCCATCTCCAGAACTCTCATCATCTGAAAAAACTGAAACTCTGTCCCCATCAAACACTAACTTCCTATTCCTGCCTCCCCCAGCCCCAGGCACCCACCAGTTATCTCTATGAATGTACTCAAAGGAACTCATATAAGTGGACTCATATAAGATTTGTATTTTTCATGACTGGTTTGCTTCACTGAGCATCATGTCCTCAAGGTTCATTCCTACTGAAGCAGGTGTCAGAATGTCCTTCCTTTTAAAAGCTGAATAATATTCCACCTTTTATAAAGACCACATTTTGTTCATCCATTCATCTCTCCATAGACACCTGAATAGATTCCATCTTTTGATTATTGTGAATAATGCTGCTAAAAACATGGGTGTACAGCTACCTCTTAGCGTTCCTGCCTTCAGTTCTTTATGTGTGTGTATATATATATATATATATACACACACACTCAGAGGGGCTTCCCAGGTGGTGCTAGTGGTAAAGACTCTGCCTGTCAATGCAGGAGATGTAGGAGATGCAGAGACGCAGGTTCAATCCCTGGGTTGGGAAGACCCCCTAGAGAAGGAAGTGGCAACCCCCTCCAGTATTCTTGCCTGGAGAATCCCATGGACAGAGGAGCCTGGCGGGCTACAGTCCATGGGGCTACAAAGAGTCGGACATGACTGAGCCTGAGCATTAAATGTGACAGATTAGGTACCAGCAGTAGGACTACAGAATCATACCGCAATTTTACTTCTAATCTTCGGAGGAACTACCATACTGTTTTCCACAGCAGCTAAACCATTTTATATTCCCAGCAAGTGTCCAAAGGTTAAAATTATGTTTCTAAAAAAACCCTTAATTCTTAGTTCAATGCAAATTCTAAAATCCAAATTATTTAGTTAGAGCAAAATAATCTACTGCAAGAGGGGAAAAAATGCCCCACAGACACATCATAAATCTTCTCTTAAAGAAGACACCCATCCAAAATTCTACTTAGTTCAATAAACAAAATTTAAAGTTGAGTGATATTTTCTCTATTTAACACCCTATGTTTACATATGTGCTAAGTCGCTTCAGTAGTGTCCGACTCTTTGTGACCCCATGGACTGTAGCCCACCAGGCTTCTCTGTTGATGGGATTCTTCAGGCAAGACTATTGGAGTGGGCTGCCATTTCCTCCTCCAGGGGATCTTCCCGACCCAGGGACCAAACCTGCATCTCCTGCATTGGCAGGTGGATTCTTTACCACTAGCACTAACTTTGGAAGCCCTCAGTGCCCCATACCATCCAGAAAATCTCCCCAGATCCAAGAACTGAAACTGCTGTCCAAACCCCAAAGCATGCTCTGGTGAGCCAGCATCACAAGTCAAGTTCCAGAACTTTCTTGAAATAAATTATCAAGCATCACTTCCCTGGTGTCTTGGCAGTAAAGAATCTGCCTACCAATGCAGGGGACACAAGTTCAATTCCTGGTCTGGAAAGATCCCACATGCCATGGAGTAACTAAGGCCCGTGCACCACAACTACTCAGCCTGTGCTCCAGGGCCCGTGCTCCACAACAAGAGAAGTCACTACCATAAGAAGCCCACACACTGCAGTCAGAGAGTAGTCTCTGCTCGCCACAACTAGAGAAAAGCTTGCACGCAGCAACAAAGACCCAGTGCAGCCAAAAATAAATAAAGTATCAACCAGTAGCAATATGATCACAAGGCAGTAATAAGTTTTATTTACAAATAAATTTATACTATGAACATACACATACATTATACTTATATTTATTTATGAATAGCTATCTTTTTTTTTTTTTTTAAGGAAGATGGCTGTTTAGGAAAGTGGGTTCTCACCAGACACCTAGCCTGCCTGCATCTTCATCCTGGACTTATAGCCTCAGCCTCCAGATCTGACAGAAATAAATGCATGTTGTTTCTAAGTCCCCTGGTTTATGATACTCTGATTTAGCAGCCTCAAAGGACTAAAAGGTAACACTCTTTCCACAAATGTTACGGTTTGGTCTAGAACCTAATTTTTCTGGCAGGAAGAGGACCATCATGTGGGGTAATAGACTCTCATCGAGGTGTCAGATATATGGTGGGGAAAGAGTACCTCCAGGACTGCCACCCACCTTGTATCGGGTGCCTCTGAGAAATGAAAGAGGTCTTCATTCTGGGGGATGCAGTTTGGGCTTGGCCAGGGAGCTCAGGCTGGCTGGGCGTCAGTGCCTCACACCATCCCGCCTCCACCCCAACACCTTAGCATAGGGCCGCAGCATGTGGTGACCACAGGCGACACAAGATCTCAGGTCCATGTCTAAGAGCAACTTCTCCCCAAAGCTCCCACAGCCTGTACCCTTCCTTCTGGAGCAACATTTCCTTTAACTCCCTTGGACCTCTCATCACCATGGCAACCACATCTCATGAAAAACAGCCAGAGTTGTTTCCAGAGAGGCAGGGGGTGACTTCTGCTGCTTCTCCTTGGGAAAACCCATCTGGTGCTCCCGTCATCATCTCATGGCAGGGGTGTGGGGCTTGGCAGCAGGTGACACAGCGTCCGAAATGAGCATGGTCGCAGGCCCATGTGGATGTGGGGTCCTGGCATCTTAGAGGAAGATGCTATTCAATTCTTTGTGCCCTCCCCATGCCAGAGCAGCCAAGTGCACCTCAAAATAAAATGCCAGCCAGGGTTATCTCTGACTTTCACAGCCAACATGGACAGCTGGGCCATATCCCTCATTAAGTAACTCCAGCGGACATTCTTGGTGCCACCCACTGGCACCCCTACCAGCCATCGCTGGTGAGGAGGGGCAGATGAACTGAAACATGCTAATGCAGCAGGACCCCCAAACCTGCCCTTCATGGAGCCCTGAGAGCAGAACACTATCTGGTGGCACAGGCTGGGCACAAAAACTCCAGGACCAGGGCCAGCTGTTAGGGGCAGAGACGACTTGCCTATAAGAAGAATGCACTCATTTGAATAAATGAATAAATACACCCAGGCTTCCCGGGTGGCTCAGTGGTAAAGAATCTGCCTGCCAGTGCAGGAGACATAAGAGACGAGAGTTCTATCCCTAGGTGGGGAATATCCCCTGGAGAAGGAAACGGCAACTCAATCCAGTATTCTTGCCTGGACAACCCCGTGGACAGAGGAGCCTGGTGGGCTACAGTCCACGGGGTTGCTAAGAGTCGGACGTGACTGAGCACACATGCATGCAGACAAAAACATCCTGGCTCCAGTTGGTGAAACTAAAGCTAGAGCTTTTTAAGCGTGTCAATTCTGATTGTGCCTGCTGGATTAAACTGAAGATCCGGTGAAATAACCCACGTGGCTTCGGATGGAATAATGGCAAACAAGCATATGCCTACTCATTCTCGAGTCATCCGGAACAAAAGCCAAGTGTTTCCAAACGTGGTCCTGGATGACATGGGGATGAGAGACGTGGAGGGGAGCTCAGACAGGGACAGAGAGCATCGACATAAGGCCAAGGAAGCCACTGCTTCCCACTGGACTGTCCCATTTCCCCCCAGACAGGACTCAGTGTCAGAGAAACCCCAGTGCTGCACTCAGCAAAGGGAGAGCCTTCTCCAGGAATCCTTTCTTGTTTTCAAAGGCATCGGTCAACTGACTCATCAGTCATTCCATCCAAGATGTGCCCTCCTCCGTCCTGCTCAGGGGAGGTGGGGGGGTGTGCAGCTGGGACAGCGACACTGAAGATGCTCCCGTGGGGCCAAGCTGGGGGCATAACCCACAGGGCCGCTGATGGTCTGATCACTGATGGTCTCATCAGTGCCCTCCTCATCTTCTCTCAGAGGCCCTTCAATCCATCCCCTGACAAATGGTGACTCAGAAAAATAATCTGGTTCTGTTCCTCCCATTTCTGTCAGCATTCAGACCACTCCATGATCTTCACCTGGAGGAGGAGAAGCACTGGATAAAGTCTTCACTCTTATCTCACTTATCCCTCCGGGGCCGATCACATCTTCTCAAAGCCACCACGGCTACTGCTTAGTCGCTTCAGTCGTGACCAACTCTGTGCCACCCCAAGGACTGCAGCCTGCCAGGTTCCTCTGTCCATGGGATTCTCCAGGCAAGAATACTGGAGTGGGTTGCTATGCCCTCCTCCAGGGGATCTTCCTGACCCAGGGATCGAACCCAGGTCTCCTGCATTGCAGATGGATTCTTTACCATCTGAGCCACCAAGGAAGCCAAATCTCTGGCTTAAGAGAATCATGATGAGATCCACTGGGGAAGCCACTGGGGGCCTGGCCTTATTCTCTGTGACTTGTCTGATAAAACTTCCTCCACCACCAACACTGGGCCCCTCTGGCACTTCTCCACTCCATCATTCACTCTCCTTTCACAGGGCCCCCCAGGAAGGGGTGGAGGGTACATTGGGGACAAGACTTTCTGAGTAGAACCATGTTTTCCTAAACTGGCCTCTGTGTCTCCATCCTCATTACTGTTTCAAAAATACACTTTGTGAGGCTGCCATAGTGATTCCTCTGATTGATCTGGGCAAAGTAGATTGAAACATTCTGTAAAGGATTCACCATTCTAGACGCCATCAAGAACATTCATGATTCATAGGAAGAGGTCAGAACATCAACAATGACAGGAATTTAGAAGTTGATTCTGACCCTCATGGATGACTTTGAAGGATTCAGACCTGAGTGGAGGAAGTAACTACAGATGTGGTGGCAACAGTAGGAGAACTAGAATTAGAAGTGGAGCCTGAAGATGTTACTGAATTACCGCAATCTCATGATATAATTTAAACACATGAGGAATTTGCTTCTTATGGATGAACAAAGAAAGTGGTTTCTTGGGAAGGAATCTAATCCTGGTGAAGACACTGCGAAGATTGCTGAAATGACAACAAAGGATTTAAAATATTACATAAACTTAGTTGATGAAGCAGTGGCAGAGTTCCAAAGTTGGATTGGATTGACTCCAATTTTGAAAGAAATTCTACTGTGGGTAAAAATGCTCTCAAACTGCATTGCATGATACAGAGAAATTGTTTGTGAAAGGAAGAGTCCATCAATTGAGGTAAATTTCACTGTCATCTTATTTTAAGAAATTGCCATGGCCACCCCAGCCTTCAGCAACCACCAGGCCGACCAGTCACCAGCCATCCACACTGAGGCGAGGCCTTCTGCTTGCAAAAAAATGACAACCCCAGAAGGCTCAGATGACGCTTAGTATTTTTTTAGCAATAAAGTACTCCTTTATAAAATAATTTTTAAATTTTATTTATTTATTAATTTTGGCTATGCTGGGTCTTCGTTGCTATGTGGTTTGTTTCTAGTTGCAGCAAGCAGGGGCTACTCTCTAGCAGAGGTATTCGGGCTTCTCACTGCAGTAGTTTCTCCTGTTTCAGAGCAGAGGCTCTAGAGTGCCATCTCAGTAGTTGTGGCACACAGGTTTAGTTGCCCCGAGACATGTGGGATCTTCCTGGACCAGGGATCAAGCCTGCATTCACATGAGGATTCTTTTTTTTTATTATTCTTTTTTATTAGTTGGAGGCTAATTACTTTACAATATTGTAGTGGTTTTTGCCATACATTGACATGAATCAGCCATGGATTTACATGTGTTCCCCATCCCGATCCCCCCTCCCACCTCCCTCTCCACCCAATTCCTCTGGGTCTTCCCAGTGCACCAGGCCGGAGCACTTGTCTCATGCATCCCACCTGGGCTGGTGATCTGTTTCACCATAGATAATATACATGCTGTTCTTTCAAAACATCCCACCCTCACCTTCTCCCACAGAGTTCAAAAGTCTGTTCTGTACTTCTGTGTCTCTTTTTCTGTTTTGCATATAGGGTTATCGTTACCATCTTTCTAAATTCCATATATATGTGTTAGTATGCTGTAATGTTCTTTATCTTTCTGGCTTACTTCACTCTGTATAATGGGCTCCAGTTTCATCCATCTCATTAGGACTGATTCAAATGAATTCTTTTTAACGGCTGAGTAATATTCCATGGTGTATATGTACCACAGCTTCCTTATCCATTCATCTGCTGATGGGCATCTAGGTTGCTTCCATGTCCTGGCTATTATATCACATGAGGATTCTTATCCACTGGACCACCAGGTAAATCCTAAAGTACTCTTAAATTAAGGTATGCACATTGTTTTTTAAATGCTACTGCACACCTAATAGATGACAGTATAGTGTAAACATAACTTTGGATGCACCGAGACATCAAAAAATGTGTGTGACTCACTTCATTGAGATATTCACTTAACTGCAGTGGTCTGGCATCAAACCACAATATCTCAGGGGTCTGCTAACACAGAAAGAGAGCAGATTTGTCATTACCAGGGGCTACAGGGAGGGGAGATGGGGGACTGACTGCTTGGTCCAGTGGCTAAGACTACTCACTCCCAATGCAGAGGGCCTGGGTTCGATCCCTGGTCAGGGAACTAGATCCCAAATGTCCCAACGAAGACCCAGTACAGTCAATAAATACAAATGAATATTTAAAAAATAATAAGCATGGTCTCCTTTAGGGTTGAGGAAAATATTCTAGAACTGAGTAGTGGTGGTTGTACAACACTGCAGTCGATGTCACTGAATTGTACCCTCTAAAACGGTCAAATCAGTAAATTTCATGTTATGTGTCTATAGCTACACTTTTAAAGTAACAGGGAAAGAAGGAGTAAACAGAGCCCTCAAATGATCAAAAACACTGACTCCGCCTTTGACATCCCTTTCAACTCAGCACTAGATTCCTGCATGGTGGTCACGGCCAGCTGGTATAGGACTAACCCTCACCAGGGACACAAGGGCCAAGGGGAGGATGCAGGCAGCCCAGATACAGTGATAGGACCACAGACACTTCTCCCTCCCAGACACCCGCCCCCAACCCTGGATGTCACAGTTGGATTCAAGATTCCTTCCTGGGGAAGGAGGCGCCCCAACACTCCAGGCAGTTACAGGACCAGGGAGCATCACATGTGATTTAGCTCAATTCTCAAAGGAGAAAAAGCCCCATGACCCCTGGGGGCCAGCAGGCTGCTTCTCCCACAGGTTTCCTAAGTTTGCTACAAACACACGCCTCCCTGCCAGTAACTGTAAGGTAAGGAGCCCTGTGTGAGCAGTTTAAAGACAGCTTAATGACAGTAGTTTAATGACAATTTAATGACCCTCCAGGGTGAAGAGCAATCTTTTAGTATTACAGCAGGTTCAGGCTGGGGGCTCTCGTGAGCCCAGAGGCCCTCCATACTCTCCCAACCACTCCCCTCTCAGCATAGAGCCCCTCACACATTCTGGGAAAGTGAACACGGCATCAGATAAGTGGATGAAACCAAGGCACCCAGGTCAGAAGGAAACCAGGTGAAGAAGCTAAGTCAATGTTCAACTTCCAGCTCCAAGACACTTCCCATATTTAGCTTGTCTGAAGAGACTGCCATTCCCCACCTAGAACTGCCCAAACCAGCTCTCTGTTCTCTGGACACGAGAAGGAATTCTCTGTTCCAATCAATACTTTTAGTCCTGGACTTCCCTGGCGGCCTGTCAGTGTAGGAGATGTGAGTTTGAACCCTGGTCTGGGAAGATCGCACATGCCATGAGCAGGCCATGGAGCAGCTAAGCCCATGCACCCCAACTACTGAGCTTGTGCTCTAGTAGCTGAGTTGAAAGGGATGTCAAAGGCGGAGTCAGTGTTTTTGATCATTTGAGGGCTCTGTTTACTCCTTCTTTCCCTGTTACTTTAAAAGTGTAGCTATAGACACATAACATAACAAGTGAAGTCGCCAGGTGAGAAGCCCATGTACCATAACTAGAGAGCAGCCCCTCACTCACCACAACGACAGAAAAGCCTGAGCAGCAATGAAGACCCAGCACAGCCAAAAATAAACAAATAAGTCCTAAATAATACTATTGGCATGTTTGTGTTCAGTCGTGTCCAACTCTTTGCAACCCCATGGACTGGAGCATGCCAGGCTCCTCTGTCCATGGAATTTTCCAGACAAGAAATACTGGAGTGGGTTGCCATTTCCTTCTCCAAATAATACTACTAGTCCTAAATAATAAACAACTCAATGTAACTGCCTACAGCTACCAATACTAAATCCTATGACTCCTAATTTGAAGAGCAAGTTTAACCAGGAGATCCCAATGATCTAGTAAACTTCTATTAAATCTACTGTTATGAATGTGCTGTACAGAACATCTAGTTTTCTTAAAGTTGAGGATGAGGAGAGAGTGTTTTCATAGTAAATTTGATAACATATTTTTCTTTTAACAATACTAACAAGGTACGACCTCAATCATTTCATGTAACCCAGTGGTCTGCATGATCTATGTGAAAGCCAAGCAGGAATAATAATCTGGGGTTCACCCCTCCTCTGCCCTTCCACCCCTGCCAAGGTGGGATCACATCTGTTAATGGACAAGACCCCAGAAGGAGAGAAGGGAAGGTGCCCCCTTCTCACTCAGGATGTGGTTGTCTACTCATGGCTCATCTTAATCCTGAATATCCTGAAAACTTCCAGAGATGTGCAGATCCACCCAGTGTCCACAGGCCCACATGAGTGTGGTCAGCTATCTCTCCTGTAGCTCCACCGGTCCTTCGGATAGACAAATAATGTTTTGTTTGTATGATATGGGTTATAGGTGCTCAGATAGGCTCAACTTGGTTTCAGATGATTCAAGTTGGCTCAGGCCAGTGAATGGGACAAGAGCCTTTTCTTTTTAGATATACATAAAATAAAATGTATAATTTTAACCAATTTTAGGTGGACAATTAAGTGGCATTAGGTGCATGCACACCAATATACAATCATCACCACCATCCGGCCACAGAACTTTTCATCATCCCCAATGGAAGCTCTGTCTCCATTAAACACTAACCCCATCCCCCCCAAATCCCACCAACCCCCAGTCTGCCTCCATCTCTGTGGGTTTAATTAGTGTAGGTACCTCACTTGCGTGAAATCATACAGGATTTGACTTTTTGTGAGGCTATTTTCACTCAGCACAGTGGCCTCAAGGTTCATCCCTGTTGTAGCATTTCCTTTCTTTTTAGCGCTGATTAATATTCCATTGTATTGTATGTAAAAGTCTTTCTTAGGTAACTGTAACTGTGGCTCAGAAGAGAAATCAATCTTCCCACAAATACTGAAAAGAATGACCAAACTGAGATCTCTGAATTTGTGCCAAGCAGCCCATATTTTAGGTGACTTAGAATCCTTTGGTTTAATTCCCTGTTTCATTTTTCCTGGCATTTAGAAAGGGGGTTGTACATTATATAAGATATCGGACAAGAAAAATCTCGGGCAGCAAGTCCACTTCATGACATCTCCCGTGATTTGCAAATTCAACGTAACAAGAAAAACTCTAACCCACCACCACTCATGTCTGGAGTAGGTTTTGAGGACCAGTGAATGACTACATTACCCCTCATTTCTTGAAATTAACATTCACATTTCTAAAAGTGACAAGCATGCTGTGTTTTATATTCATGGGTCCCCATGAATGAACAAATGAATGAATGAATGCAGAAGGGAATAAACAGATCACAGCAAGGAAGAGCATCTATTCTCAATGGCTTGCCTGGTGGCTCAGATGGTAAAGAATCTGCCTGCAATGCAGGAGATCCAGGTTTGAGAAGATCTGGGTTGGGAAGATGCCCTGGAGGAGGAAATGGCAACCCACTCCAATATTCTTGCCTGGAGAATTCCACAGACAGAAGAGCCTGGGGGCAGGGGTGGTTACAGTCCATGGGGTCACCCAGTTGGACACGACTGAGCTGACACACACAGAGAAGGAAGAAGCAGCCTCAGTGGCCAGAATTCCCCAGAAGCACCCAGAGACCTGGCTCAGGTAGGAGTAGTCTGGGTCTGAGCCCATCTGAGGAAGGCCCTGGGGTGGGTGAGTCTTCAGCAGAGCATAACCATCCACAGTCAGAGATCCAGAGGCTCCAAGAGTCAAGATCAGGGACATGGGTCTCCCAGCCGGCACCCGGGTCTGCTTTGAGGGGAAGCTTGAGACCCAAAGACTAAGAGGGAAGGGTCAGGGGGTGGGGCAGGGCTGCACCAGTGGTCAAAGTGGGCAATGGAGGCAGAATCTGAGGCCATGTGCAAGTGTTCGGGCTGATGAAGAAAAGGATTGACCAAGGAGGGTAAACAGGCAATGCCCCCAACAGCAATGTCCCTCCAAGCTGATGTAGTGTCCCCCCAGCACCGTCCTGAGCCACAGACCCTCATCCAAAGTCTAGCTCAGGCTCTCTGACCTATCCAGCCTGGCTGCACCCAGCACAGAGCAAGTGGCCAGCAGAGGGACAGACCCCACATTTGTGTCAGCACCAAGGACAGTGGATGGCCAGTTCAGTCACCATTCCTGAAGGGGACCATCTGTTTGCTGCTGGAACCAACCAGAGGGACCCGACAAGCCCAGATCCAGGCATCCATTCACTCCAGCAGTCTGGGCCTGAGCTTGGTCTCAGGTGGAGAGACCAGCTTCTCTCCTGTGAAGGCTGATGGTGGTCCTGGCAGGGTCTGGAGTCCACTCTCGGTTCTGGGGCACCCTCCTGTGCAACACCCCTCTCTCAGCCTTTCTGAGCTGTGCTGAGTTCTCCTGAGTTGTCCATGGCATGCACTAATGCAGGACTGGGAACTATTCTTGGTTAGCTTCCTATCACCACAGGGCCGCGTCTTTTTTAGTCACTGATTAGCACTGACCACGATCTGAGTGCTTTGGGGTGCAAACCCCATGGCAAAGCCTCTGCCACACTGTTCCATCTCTGAATCTCATGCTCGGCAATGTGGTCTTTCTCCCTGAACAGAAGCTGTTGCTATATATTCTCCTGTGGAGCCCTGCACTTTCTGGGGAATGTCATGAGATTAATGGATACCCTGGGATGTGTCTCGAGTTCCTGGAACATGTAGGGGATTCTGATAGTGTTCAGGGATGGAAGATGCAAGGGGGCCAGTGCCCTGTGCCAGTCCTCCACCCAGTTCTCTCTTGCTGAAATCTGCCCTGGACACACACTGCTGGCATATCCATGCCATTCAAGTCAAAGCAGTGCAATTCCAGCTCTACACATGGTAGGCGCCCTCTTCCCTGGCACCTGTTCTTATAGATGCTGCCAAACCCATCACCTCTGTCCCTTACACAGGAGCATCTTCCCTGGCCATCCACCTGAGATGCTCAGGGCCTTCCCGACGTCCTGCCCCTTAGCCCCCTCGAGGTTCCCAGCCCCCTGATGGCCCAGCTCTGTCCCTCTCACATCACCATCCTCAAGCCAGGTCCTTCACTTCCACTTGTCCTCCTGGCCTCGTCACAATCCCCGACCCCACGGTATGCTAAGGATACCCATGACCTCCAGGTTCAGCCCTGCCTGGTCAGCTAATTTCCCAAAGCCCCCCTCTAAGTCCCAGGGCCACCCTGCTTATGACCTACAAGGTAACCTGTCCCCAGGAAGCTGCCTGGGACTCGTGGGCTGGGTGGGGCCTCTGCTAGGCTCCCAGTCCCACCCAGATGGACAGGGAGTCTCTCCCTCTAGAATGAGGTTCTCCATGCAAGCTCAAGCCACTTTCATCTCTGCACACCAGGGCCTAGCATGTGGCAAGGGCAATTTTCTTGTGCCACATGGGAGGGTTTGCAGATGCAGCCAGCCCAGGAGATCAGGAGTGGCCTTAGTGGGAGAGTAGGCTCAGAAGGAATGCCAGTTTGGAAACTCCAGAGCTGCCCCCCTCAATGGGGGGGAGCTCCCCCACATCCGCTAATGCAACAACAGTTTATATATACACACTATCTATATATCTACACTATATATACACATATATACACTATCATCTATAAGATGGATAGCTAGTGGGAAGCTGCTGTATAGCACAGGGAGCTCAGCTCAGTGCTCTGTGATGACCTAGAGGGGCGGGATGTGGGGGGTGGCGCTCAAGAGGGAGGGGATACATGTATTTGTATAGCTGATTCACTTTGCTGTACAGCTGAAACTAACACAACAATGTAAAGCAACTATCGGTTCAGTTCAGTTCAGTCACTCAGTTGTGTCCGACTCTTTGCGACCCCATGAACCGCAGCACGCCAGGCCTCCCTGTCCATCACCAACTCCCGGAGTTCACCCAAACCCATGTCCATTGAGTCGGTGATGCCATCCAACCATCTCATCCTCTGTTGTCCCCTTCTCCTCCTGCCTTCAATCCTTCCCAGCATCAGCAAGTACATCCCAATAAAAAATATATGAAAGCAATTCATTTTCATTTGTCCACAGAATTAGCCAAATAGAAGTTCCTTTACATGCATCTAATAATCATATCTTCTTTTTATATACACAAGGTTTTTTTGAAAGGCAGCTTTTCAAAAGTGTTTATTACAATATACACTTTACTTTGCTATAATTAAAAGAAAATATAGTTACACTTAAATCCACTGGCCTTATTAGCATGCATTTCTTCTCCATGTCTCTGTCAAACCTTCAAATAATTACTTGCAAAATGGTTATTTACAGCAAATTTCTGATTACACCAAGGCCCTCAGGCTTTCAGAGAAGTGTCACCAGATTCAACCGCCCCTGTGAAATGCTCTCGGGTTGCTGCCCGTTGCCACTGGGCTGTCCCAATCACTGGCCACAGCCATCTGCACTTGCCGGCAGTACTAGATCCCTGTGACTGACCAAAACCACCCAGGGAGGGGCAACAGTCTCAGTGACCACACCCACACAAGCAGATCCACAGCAAGCAGGGGAAGGAACCAAGCTCTGCTGGGGGCTGGGTGTCTGCTGGGAGCCCTGGCTTCCAATCAGCCTCAACAAGATTTCCTCGGCAATTGCTACAGCATCTGATGGGTGAACAGGAGTGGCTGGGAAGTCCATGCATAACTGAACACGTGGAGAGCTGGCTCGCATTCTGATCTGTGGGCTGCATGGACACCTTTGCTCTCAGCCCCTCCCTCTGCTTCCCCAGGGCTGGTCAGAATCTTACCTCCTCTTGGGGCCACTTGGGCCTCTCCTCCGGGGTCCTGGTCTTGGTCTTGAAGCTCCTCTGAGGGTCGGTGGGGTGCTTGGCCTCGGGAGGGAGGTTCAGCGACTTGGGCCTGCCCTCATGTCTGCTGGGGCCACGGCTAGCCTCGGCCTGCGGGCAGGCCTCGGGGGAGTCCCTGGGCCCCGGCTCAGGCCCCCGCGGCGTGTGCTCGGGGCTGGCCTCGCCACCACTGGTGATGCTGCTCATGCTCAGGCTCATCTTGATCTCGGCCACAATCTGGTCGATGTCCTCCTCCTGGTCCTCTGGGTCCCCATCCCTGCGCCTTGGGCGGTAGGGCGACGTGCTGCCTGCATTCCCATTGGCTTCGGCAGGGTAGTAGTCCTGGTAGGCCTCCTCGCCGGGACAGTAGTGGACGCCCTCTTCCTGGTCCCGGGAGTCCAGGACCGAGGCCTCGTCCTCGGGGACAGAGAGGTGGCTGTCCCGGTAGCCAGGGCTGCCCGGGTCACTGTGGCCATGTGCGTGCGGGCCCGTGGGCTCCGTCCACTCCTCCACCGCCTCCTGGCACTCGTCTGTCTCCAGGTGGCGCGTGTCGTGAGTCAGGTAGCCCTGCCCGTCACAGTCCGTGCCCTGCAGGTAGCTGTCGTCCTCCGGGCAGTAGCGAATGTAGTAGGTGATGCCCTCCTCCTCTTCGGGCAGCCCCTCGTCGTAGTCCTCCTCCTCCGAGGTGTTGTTCACATAGTCGGAGCTGGAGTCCCCATCAGGGCTCTGGTCGGGGCCGCCCTGCTCAGCAGGCACTGGGCTTTCAGGCCGCAGGGCCGCCAGCTCCAGGTCGGTGGGCACGTACTCCTCCAGGGCCAGCTCCGCGTCCTCACTCTCGGGCTCTGGGCCCGGCCTCGCCCTGTGGTCCAGCAGGCTGCTCGCCACGCTCTGACGCTTCCGGTGGGCCATGGTGGGGCTCATACGGCCATCGTCACCAGGAGGCAGCCACTGCAGGGAGGAAGGATGACAGGAGAGTCAGAACCTGGCCCGAGGAGCACGCCCAGGAGATGTAACTTGTGTCCATTCAGATGACAGGACACCCCACCTCAGCTGACTCCGGTGTCAGGATCATTGCAAGCCCTGCCAAAGAGACAGGAGGGCACCAGGGCTGGAGGAGGAAAAGGGGACCCTGGCGACTCCCCAGGACACCTGCTGCTTCCCCACAACTCGCCACTCACTCATGACTTCTCTGTTCTATATAATTGGAGTATAGCTGATTTACAATGTTGTGTTAGTTTCTGGTGTACAGAAAAGTGAATCAGTTATACATGCATAAACATACATTTTTTTCAGATCCTTTTCCATCATAGGTTATCACAAGGTATTGAATATAGTTCCCTGTGCTATACAGTAGGTCTTTGTTGATTATCTAGATTATATATAGTAGTGTGAATGTGTTAATTCCAAACTCCCAATTTATTCCTCTCCCAACCCTTTCCCCTTTGGTAACCATAGTTAATTTTCTATGTCTGTGAGTCTGTTTCTATTTTGTAAATAAATTAATTTACATCATTTTTTGGAGAAGGAAATGGCAACCCACTCTAGTATTCTTGCCTGGAGAATCCCACAGACAGAGGAGCCTGGCAGGTTACAGTCCATGGGGTCGCAAAGAGTCGGACAGGGCTGAGCGACTAAGCACAGCACAGCACATTTGCAAGACAGTTATGCGGCAATTAAAATATTTACAAAGAGTTATTGCATAAAATATGCTGCTGTAATTTATTCACCACCCAACAAACAGAATAAACTGTGAAGAAATGCATTTAAATCCCAGCAGAGGTTTGATTTGAGGGATGAGACAGTGTTATTCACTTCCCTCCTTTATTCAGTTTTGAATACGGTATTTCTGGGGCTTCCCAGGTGGCGCTAGTGGTAAATAACCCACCTGCCAATGCAGGAGACATGGGTTCAATCCCTGAGTCGGGAAGATCCCCTGGAGGAGGGCATGGCAGCCCACTCCAGTATTCTTGCCTAGGAAACCCCAGGGACAGAGAGCCTGGCAGACTATAGTCCACAGGGTCGAAAAGAGTTGGATACGACTGAGCAACTTTCACTTTCACTAAAGTGGCATTTACCTGTGTTGTGGGACACAGGAACACGTAAAGACCTTGCAAGCCCCCACCCCAGAGTCTCAACAAACCCAATGGAGGCACCACCCAGGTGATCATTCACACCATCAATCCTTCATTCGTACCATCCTTCCTGCAATTCTCCCTAGGCTGTCTGCCAGTCCTGCCTCCCACCCAGAACATTCTGTGACTTTCTGCGGGTGGAGGGGCCCACCCTCCAGTGACTCACCCTCCAGTGATGGCAGCTGGAAGGGTGTAAAGGAAACTCCAAAAGCTGAGATGAAACTCCTGAGATAAAGGGCAGGATGCTCCATCACTCTGTCAAATGATTATCTTCTGAATAAAAAATCTCTCTGGGGATTTCTTTGAATAGCCAGCCTCTCCTGGCTTATTCAAAATGATTTAACTCTACTTACATGTAACTTCCTTACAAACGTTTCCTCTGGGAGAAGCAGGAGCTCTGGGGTATTTAGTGGTGTGGTGGGGGTGGAGGAGGGATTACAAAAGAGAAGATGCAGGAGTCACCTGTGGCAGCCCCCCTCTGGAGCACACCTGGGTTTCTGTACCCCTGAATTCCCCACACACAGGCTCCCTCGTCCTTGGCTGGGGAAGGGCTAGCCCCTGCTGACGGGCAGCTCCCCACCACCCCTGGGCTCAGCTGTGTCCTCCCCACTGTTGCTAACAGCGTGCATGACGATTCTCCTGGCAGGAGACCTGGCTGTGTGCACACACGCATTCATACACACACACACACACACACACACACACACTCCCCTTTGCCCCCACCTCCCTGTCTCCTAGAAACCTAGAAACCTCTGACCCTAGAAAAAATCTGAGGAGGGGATACACTGCAGGTACTTAACAAATGAGGGCCCTGCCCTTGACTTCTCAAGACAAAAATTAAAAAGGATGCCCAGGCTGTCAGCTGGCAGTCGCTGATGTGTGGCTGGCAGCTGACGGAGAAGTGGGGGGCAGGGTCCCCCTGTGCAGACTGAGTGAGGGATGAGGGACTGGGCAGCCTCTGGCAAGGATCCCCGGGCACTTCTCTAGCCTCCTGGGTCCTCACCTGCCCCAGAGGGTGTTCAGTTCAGTCGCTCAGTCGTGTGGGGCCGGCACCAATTTGGGGGTGGGTTGGGGGTGCGGTCACCAGCAGTCTCTGGTCTTGGCCTCCAGTTGAGGACAGAGATCCCAGAGCTGTCTTGGGTCCGGGGCAGGGACCCGCTCAGGGCCCGGATGTTCATAGTCAGTCCCAAGGCCCTGGCCCTTTGTCCCCTTGTGGCATCTCTGGCTGGCTTTGCATCGGGCAGGTCCTTCACCAGTCAGTCCCCACACTTCAGAGCCTAGAGCTCAGAACTCCGGGCTCCGCCCTTGGAGCTTCTGATTCAGGACATCTGGGTGGGGCTGAGGTTGTGCTTTGCTTCTCTTTTTTCTGACCAGTTGTTTATTTTTTCTCATTTTTCTGAGCAATTGTCTGATTTTTTTTTTAATTGAGGTATAGCTGCTTTACAATGTTGCATTCATTTCTGTTGTACAATGTGAATCAGCTGTGAAAGTGTTAGTTGCTCAATTGTGTCCAACACCTTGTGACCCCATGGACTGTAGCCACCCAGGCTCCTCTGTCTATGGGGATTTCCCAGGCAAGAATATGGGGTCTTCCCAACCCAGGTCTTCTGCATTGCAGGTGGATTCTTAACTGTCTGAGCCACTGGGAAATCAGCTATATGTATACATATATCTCCTCCCTCTTGGACCTCTCCCCACCCCCTATCCTACCACTCTAGGTCATCACAGAGCACCCAGCTGAGCTCCCTGTGCTATACAATAGCTTCCCACTAGCTATCCATTTTACACATGGTAGTATATATATGTTGATCCCAATCTCTCAATTCATCCCACCCTCCCCTTCCCTCACTGTGTCCACTCATCCATTCTCTACATCTGTGACTCTAACAGGTGTCAGAATTGGGCTGATGCTGCTGGTCTGAGATCAAATGTAGACCACCACATTGGACAGGAAGCCAGCCACTTGCCCACCCTCCAGCCATCGTATCTTTGAAATCAAGAATAAAAGTCCCAGGACTTCTTGGAAAAACAGGTTTGCAGGTTTCAGATCTGAGAGTCTAAACACAATTCATCGTAGCTGCCTTGAGGCCCCCTGATGGCCGCCTCAGCTCAGTCTCCTTCCTGAACAGGGAAGAGAAAAGTGGATTTCAAGGCCAGATCAGAGCAGGACGGCTTGGATAAAGATGGAAAATGCTCCCTCCAGGAACAGGCAGGTCAGACCTCCTCATGGTCCCACCTCGTCACAGCAGCTGCAGAGTGCCCACTGCCTGTGTTATGGTCCGGCATCTCTCTGCGGGTGCTGTCTAACCTCTCTGCAAGGCCCACTGCAAGGTGGAGCGGGCTGCCAACCCAGGGTCCCTGACCTCGGGGCTCCAGATCTGGAGATGGAGCACGGAGAACAGAACAGTATTGTAGGTACTATCAATGGGAAGGCAGATTTTGTCTTGGGTAGCAGAGGGCTCCCTTTGGGATGAAGAGTCTAAAGAGACAGATGGCTGGTCTCTGAAAGTGAAGTTGTCCCAACACAACACTGTAAAGCAACTATACTCCAATAAAAATTTTCTTAACATGGCCATTATGAGCTGACAATGAGTTTGTGAAACTCACCATGTTTCCTCTCTGAGTAGGCATGTACAATGGTGGGCAAGGGAGACCTTAAAGAGATAGAATACACCTGAATTTCAACAAGACACATGACAAGTCTTTCCTAACTTTCCTGCGGCTCAAACTGAAGTATGCTGAGTTGGATACGGCAAAATGAGATGGATTAGTGGCCAACTGAGTGATCAGACTAAGAAGTCATCAATTCGTGGATAAGCATCCATCTGTGGGGGTTTTCCAATGATCTGGTTGTGTTCAACCAGAGATGATGATAACAAAGACTGCAGCTCTTCAGAACTGCAGTTGACAGAAACCTGGAAGACATGAAGTATAGGGGTGGCAGAGACAAGGTTTAGCTATATCACGCATGGAAGATCTTACATATCCTGCTCGATCCAGTTAAAGCTGTGCTTTCACAGCCAGACATGCTCACGTGAATCACAAACCTCAGCCCTGAAGCAGTGCTCTTCTGCAAGCCCACTCTTAAAAAGGCAGAGAGGCTTCATTTCTTCAAGGAAAAACCAAAATCTTGCACCAATAATTGGACTGGCCCTCTATCCCCAAGACTGAAAAGCCCATTTCACACAGTTCTCCCATCTGTTCCTTTCATCACAAGCTTATAATAAAGGCTATTTTCTTCCAAGATCATTATTTTTTCCCTTGCCTTGAAGAGGAGGTGGAAGACAATCCTTTTATAGCCCTTGTGACAAAGGATAAGAACGAAGGAAAAGCAAAGAATGATTTATGACATATAAAATATGCATTACAGGGACTTCCCTGGCAGTCCAGTGGTTAAGAGCTCATCATCCAATGCAGGGGGTACAGGTTCAATCCCTGGTAGGGGAGCTAAGATCCCACATGCCTCATGGCCAAAAAAAAAATAAAAATCCAAAACATAAAAATAGAAGCAATATTATAACAAATTCAATAAAGACTTCAAAAGTGGTCCACATCAAATAAATAAACCTCTTGAACAAATATAAATAGATAAATAAAATGTGATATCTGATGTATGGCTACAAAGCATGTTTCAAGATATCATCACCCATGACACAGTGGGGAGAATAAAAAATGTTGTGCCTGAGAAAGTCTACTTCTGATGATGGTGCACCAGCTTATACCAGTCTAATCCCCACACCAGTAAAAACTAGTAACTTTTAATGGTTTGTTGTTTTTTTTTTTAAGTTTCTGTGGAAGCATCAGAGAACTGCCAAAGCAGCTAGGACTTGAGGGGCTGAGATCCCAACAAGCAAGAAAAAACACTGAAATCATCTCAGCATCCTGTGTGGCTTTTCTCTTCAAGGCAGCTGTGCACCCATAAATGGTTGAAAACTAGCAGAAAATGGTGGTTGCCAGGCAACAAGACCAAGCACAAAAGATTGGGAATACATGTAAATCCATGGCTGATTCATATCAATGTATGACAAAACCCACTGGGAAAAAAAAATAATAATAATAAAAATTAAAAAAGAAAAAAAAAACAAAAAAAAAACAAACAAACAAACAAAAAAAAAAAAATAAAGGGAAAAAAAAAAAAAAAAAAAGAAAGTGAAAGTCGCTCAGTCATGTCCAGCTCTTTTTGAAACCCCATGGGTTGTAGCCTGCCAGGCTCCTCTGTTCATAGGGATTCTCTAGGCAAGAATACTGCAGTGGGTAGCCATTCCCCTCTCCAGGGAATCTTCCCAACTCAGGGATCAAACTTGGGTCTTCACTGCAGGCAAGCTTTTTGCCATCTGAGCCACCACAGAAGTCCTACTCCATGCTCTGTGGTGACCTAAATGGGAAGGAAATCCAAAAAAGAGGGGATATATGTATCTATACAGCTGATTCACTTTGCTGTATAGCAGAAACTAATGCAATGTTATCAAGCAACTATACCCCAATAAAAATTCATTAGGAAAAAAGAACTTGAGGTGCCAAATTCCTGGAGAAAGGAAATAAGACTCTGACATTTTATATTAGACAAGGGTGAAAGTTGAAACAATCTGAACAATAAATAAAATAGTACTGTATAAACCGAAGTATAAAATAAATATCCTTGAGTTCACACAATGTAAACAATAAACAAGAGAAAAGCAGAAAACCCCTGTGCAGAATTCCTCCATATATTTTGTGCAGACACTACCCCCTCCTGGAGACGAGGCAATAACTCCCAGGTGATCAGGTTAATATTAACAGTGGTCAGTTGCACCCTGATCTGATAGGAGAACAGTACTGCTCCCTATGCGGTCTCCTGACCCAAAGCTTATAAGCCCTGACTAACCAGAAGGAGAGTATCAGACAAACCTGAGCAGAAGGATAGTCTAAAATACCTGACGAGTACTTCTCAAAACTGTCAAAGTCATCAAAAACAAGGAAAGCCTAAGAAGCTACCACAATCTAAAAGCACACTATACTTAAAATGGATAACCAACAAGGACCTACTGAAGAGCACAGGGAACTCTGCTCAGTGTTATGTGGCAGCCTGGATGGGGGGGCAGTTTGGGGGAGAGTGGATACATGTATGTGTATGACTGAGTCTCTTCACTGTCTACACAATATTGTTAATTGGCTATACTCCAATACAAAATAAAAAGTTCAAAAAAATAAAATAAAAACTAGATAATAAAAAAAAAAAAAAAACTAGATAATCAACAAGGACATACTGAAGAGCACAGGGAACTCTGCTCGATGTTATGTGGCAGCCTGGATGGGAGGGGAATTTGGGGGAGAATGGATACATGCACATATATAGCTAAGTCTCTTCACTGTCCACCTGAAACCATCACAACATTGTTAATTAGCTATACCCCATTACAAAATAAAAAGTTTTTTTAAAAAGTACCTAAAGAGACATGAAGACTAAAATTCAATTTGGTATCTTAAATAATGGAACAGAAAAAGGACAGTAGGTAAAAATTAAGAAAAACTTAATGAAGTATAAACTGTGGCTAATAATTATGTATTGATACTGTTTCATTACTTGCTACAAATGTACCACGTGAATGTAAGATGTTAACAATAGGGAAAAATCAGAATAGGATATATGGGCACTCTCTCTACTATCTTTTCTACTTCACTGTAAACATAAAACTATTCTAAAGTAAAAAAATTTACCTAAAAAAGAAAACTGGTGTAGTTGCATTAATATTCACAGTAAGAAAAGAAGCATTATTAAAGGAAAAAAATTAAAAAATCTTGATTTAAGGGCAACCTGCTAGGAATAAATTGTAAGTTTAAATTTAAGTGTATGAAAAAAAATTTTAAGTGTATGCATACTAAGCTATATGCTCTCAAACTTTATAAAAGGAGAAAAAAACCAAACTCAAAAAGACAACTCTGAAATCACTATGGGATACTTTTTAATACACTTCTTTCAGTAAATGATTTAAAATAAGCAAACAAAAATCAGAGTAGAATTAGATTTGAACACCACAGTTGCCAAAAATGTCCTCATTAACAGATAAAACTTACTGCAATGAGGAAATACATACAAGTGCACATAGAAAATTGTGTCAAAATTAATCACATGGTAGACAAGACTAAAATGAATCTAAACAAATTTCAAAATGTTGAAATCATAAAGAATATGTTTCTGATTACAGTGTAATTACACCAGAAATAAATAAAAATATAACTAGAAAATATGCAGATATTTGGGGATGAACCACTTCAAAATAACCTATAAACAGAGCAGAACATAATAGATAGAACACAGGGAATGGCTACCCACTCCAGTATTCTTGCCTGAAGAATCCTCTGGACAGAGGAGCCTGGTGGGCTATAGTCCACAGGGCCACAAAGAGTCAGACATGAAAGAGCAACTAACTAAAAAAGAACATAAATACAAAACTTGAAAACATTTTGTACTGGTCAATAATGAAAATACCACACGTTAAAAAATAGTTACACACTCATATTCATAGCTGGACTATTCACAGTATTCAAAAGGTGGAAAGAACACCTGTCCATTGATAGATGAATGGACAAAGAAAATGTGGCATATCCTCACAATGGAATATTATTCAGCCTTTAAAAAGGAAGGAAATTCTGATCCAAGCTACAATATGGATGAATCTTGAGGACATCATGCTAAATGAAATAAGTCAATCACAAAAGGACAAATACTGTATGATTCCACTCATAGGAGGTTTCTAAAGTAGTCAAATTCATAGAAACACAAAGTAGAATGGTGGTTGCCAGTGACTGGGAGTAAGAGGGAAAGGGGGGAGTCATTTTTTAACAGGTACAGTGTTTCAGATCTGCAGGATGAAAAAGTCCTAGAGATAAAGTTTTCTAACAATGTGAATATAGTTTACCCTATTGAACTGTACACTTAAAAATTTTTAAGATGGTAAATATTAATGTTTTGTGTTTTACCACAATTTTTTAAAAAAATAGATTCTGTTAAAGGAGGCTTATAAGGGAATGCATAGCCTTAAATTCATTTATTAGAAAACAAAAAACACTGGAAAAATAAATAATCTAGATATCCATTTACTAGGGCTTCCCAGGTGGTGCAGTGGTAAAGAATCTTCCTGCCAATGAAGGAGATGCAAGAGATATGAGTTCGATCCCTGGGTCAGGAAGATTCCCCTGGAGAAGGAAATGGCAACCCACTTCAATATTCCTGCCTGGAAAATCCCATGGACAGGGGAGCCTGGCGGGCTGTAGTTCATGGGCCACAAAGAGTCAGATGCAACTGAGCAACTGAGCACACAGACACTTTGAAAAGACCAACAAATTAAACCTCAAATAAAGGTAAAGGAAGAAAACGAATGTAGGGCAGGTAAAAAATAAAATAGAAAACAAATGTGCAACAGAGAAAAATCAACCAAGCCCAAATGATGACTTTTGAGTGGGGAGATTAAATATATAAAGCCTTAGCTAGACTGATAAAAGGTGAGAGAGAGGGAAGGCACACAAATTACAGTATCAGGAATGAAAAGGTGGATACCACTTGTAAAATATAATAATGGATATTATGAACAACCCAATAACAATTTATATGAAACGAACAAGTTACTGAAACAGAACTTAGCAAATCTGACACTAGAAGAAACAAAAATCCAAATGGTCCAGTATTTACTAAAGAAATTGAATCTACAATTTAAAATCCTCTTTCCTCTTATCAAATAACTTCAGATCCCAGTGGATTCCCAATTGAATTCTTCCAAACAGTTATGCAAAAACAAAATCAAACAACAACAACAAAACACCAGCACTACCCAAAATCTTTCAGGGAACATAAAAGAAGATACACTTCCCAACTCACTTTAAATGGCCACCATGACCTTGATACCCAAACCTGAACTTGATGTTATATGAATACAAAATATAAGGCAAGTCACTTTGAAACAGTTTACAAAGAAACAATAAAAAAACTGTCAAATCAGTTTATATATAAAAATTATATGTCACAATTCAGTTGCATTTAGTCCAGAATGCAAGGCTGGTTTAATATTCAAAAATCAATCACAGAACTGAACACTGACACCACACACATATCAAGAAGGTGTGAACTCAGAGAACTCAAACAGTGGCTCTGTGTCAACCTAGAGGGGTGGGATGGGGAGGGAGATGGGAGGGAGGTTCAAGAGAGAGGGGACATATGTACACCTATGGCTGATTCATGTTGATATTTGACAGAAAACAACAAAATGCTGTAAAGCAATTATCCTTCAATTAAAAAGTAAATAAATTTTTTTTAAAAGGTGTGAACTAAAAACAGTTGCACACACACCTATACACACATACACACACACACACACACCTCCATCCTGGTAAAACTACCCTAGACAGCAGCTGGACCAGACTGGAAGAAGGACAGAGACAGTGACAATGACATTGGGGGAGATGAGCAAGAGAGGCCGGAAACCAAGTCCCAGAGAGGTGGGGGCGGAAACTCAGAGCATGAATTACAGGGAGAATCTATATGCACCGATGTCTCCATGGCCGGGCCTGTTCAGTGAGTGAGTGTTTACCAGCTACATGCTGTGTCCTTTCTCTCTCTTGTTTTTTAAACTGTGGTTAAATAAACACAACATAAACCTTACCATCCAGACCACTGTCAAGTGCACAGTTCAGTGCCATCAAGTGCATTCACACCACTGTGCTACCACCACCCCATACATCCCCCAAGCTCCCTTCATCTCGTACAAATGAACCCTGTACCCACTAAGCTTCCCCCCTGCCCTGCCCCAAGTCCTTTACAGAATGAGAAAACAAAAATGCTTCAGGGGGCAAAGCAACTTTCCATCAGAGCAGGACTGGGCCCCAGGATCTCTCCGGGCCCCCTCCCTCCTAGGAACAGTAACCGTGACCTTGGGCAACCACAGCTGCAGGTGGTGGGTGCCTCGGAACCCACCTGGGAGGCCTGCTGCAGGCTCCCCTCATGACGCCATGCCCGGGAGAGCCAGCTCAGCCCGAGGGTCTAAGACCTCATGTCCACGAGCCATCTTCCTCTCTGGAAAGCAGGAATCAAGACCTCCACTTACAGAACTGAAGAAGCTCTGATTAAGCCTACTTCTACGTCTGCCTGGCACAGAGCTCTGCCCAGGAGAAGGGTGCACTGGCTACCTCTGGACCAGCTGAGGGGAGGCGGGAGGAAGAAGCAGCAGAAAGAAGGGGAATCACAGGCAAGGGGGCTGCTCCCAGGCTGCTCTGTGCATGCATAGGACCTCACAGAGGAGACCATGGGGGCTTCCAGAGTCCAGCGGAGTCCTTGCAATTAACATGGGCACAGCTGGAATGCTGCAAACTCCAGCCCAATCTACAACCACCCCCCAACCCCCACAGAAGCTTGAGAGAAGGAGAGGAAGTCAGGATTTATCCCAAAGCTAACCAGTCTGCACAGCTGATGGATTTTTCTCAAGTGCAATCTCACAGTCTCCCAGGCGAGAGTTAATTTTCTTTGGCAAGGGACAGGTCTCAGGCTGGCAAGCTTCGCAGAGCTCCCATCACGCGATGCCTCTGCTTGGCTGCAGGACCCGAAGTGGGGCTGGCAAGACTGGGTATCGACAAACAAAAAACAGACACACTTCCCAAAGAGCGTCGCTCTTCCTCAGCCAGGACTTAGGGAGGTCGCACAGATACGCCGGCGTCTTGATGGCTGAAACTAATACTGGTGGTCATCTCTAGGGACGACTCTCACAAGCAACCCAAGGTGAATCACAGCACTGTCCCAAAGTGCCCTGGCCACGCCTGGAGACATTCATTCAAAAGAGGAATGCAGGTGCTGGATGTATTTGCATCTCAGGGATTCCTTTCTGCGGTCTTGGGCTTGGCTCTACTTCCCAGAGAGAGGCGAGATCACAGCTAGAAACCCCTGGATTCTCTCCTCACCAGTCCCCTCTCCCTCCACCCTCCTCGCTGCGTCCTTACACCCACCACTTCATCCCTGGACCACAATGAACATAATCTTCCATCCTCACTGAAGAATATCTTGTTCCCACTGTTCACACTCTCTCCTCTCCCCGGTTTCTTGGGCAGCTTCCATGCAGAAGAAAAAGTCTACATTCACCGTGTCTTTTATAATCCTCCTCGGTCTCCGGGCAGCCACCACCTGGCCACAGCCAGAGAGTCCAGAGGCCCCTCCTTCTTCCTGGTTTCCTTGCACTTTCTGGCTAGTCCCCTCAGGCTCTCACTGAGTCCACCCCCACTCGTGGCCTGACTCTCTGCTTCCACCCACTGTTCAAAAACTCCCCCATCCTTCCTGAAGCTGGAATCCAACAATCCTTTCCCACCTCCAAAGTGACCTGCTTTCCCTCGAGGTCCCATCTCCTACCCTCATTGACTACTCTTTCCCTAGGACCCTCTGCACATTCCTCCCCAAGAAGCTCCCCTCAGGCCCTTCCTCCACCCTACAGCCTTTCTTTCAGCCACATCGTCTCCCCCCGGAGCCACAAGAGGCGTCTCTAGGGCCCAATTCACCCTGGCTCCCATCTTCAACACTCATCCCAAGAGTTGGCCCCTGGTGAAACTCTGCCAGGTTCCATGTCCGTCTAAATAGGGCGGTCTGCCCTGCTATCTCACCTTCCCATTCCTCCGTCCTTGTCAGGCCAGGTGCTGCCCCACCTCCCTCCCTCTCTGTCGCAGGAATGTGCTCTCACCCTTCAAGATGAGCAATCAAGAGGAACTTCCTCCTACACAACCAGCTACACTGACTGGTCACCTCCCCTGGGGTCCCCTCTTCACCTCCCTAACACAAAGATGCGTGGCCACCAGAGCACCAGACACGTCCTAGCTGATCACCAGAGGGCAAGGGCTCCCTTTGCCTCTCCCAGAAGGACCTTCCCAGGAGGACCTCCCCAGGAGCTGAGTCCCAGCTCTGAGCCCCGAGGTCAGGACATGGTCAATGACATGGCCTTCCCTGGAAGTGAGGGTCTCTGCCACAGAGGGGCCCAAGCAGGAGGGAGGAGGCACATCCAAGAACTAATCTTCATCTTGACAGCCCCCCTGAAGGGCTGGCATGCCATCCCCACGTTTCCCTGCACTTGTGTACACGACTGAAGGACAGTACCTGATGGTCTCAGATGAGTCTGTGGCAACCACGACTATATGAAAACACAGCCCTTTGCAGGACAACCTGCCCCATGAGAAGACCCCAGCAGTGTTGCTTGGGGAGACTGAAGGGCTGGCTCCATAAACATACACACCCTGAGGACTTCCCTGGTGGTCTAGTGGTTAAGAGTCCTCCTTCCAGTGCAGGGGACAAGGGTTCGATCCCTGGTCGGGGAACTAAGATCCCACATGCCACGGGGCACCTAAGCCCTCATGACACAGTTAGAGAGCCCGTGTGCTCCAGAGCCTGTACATCACGAAAACAGAAGCCCGCAAATAGAGAAAGTCTGTTTACTGCAATGAAGACCCAACATAAAAAAAATTTTAAATATAAAATAAAAAACTTAAAAGGAAATTAAAACAAAACCCAAACAACATATAAGTTATCAAGCAGTCTGAGCCCAAGCTAGGGTATTAGAATTGTTCTGACTTTAAATAGCATTTTCTGGAGGATCTAGGCGTGCACGTGGTATAAATAAGTTTGGAAAATGATGCGTTATGCAGAATTTAATGAGTTGCTTTCTTGCAAGACTAGTCAAGGCTTTTAATATGGCTCTCTGGGACCCGGGGTGGGGGCAGGGTGGGGGTGGGGTCATGGTACACACAGTGTGTCCCCAGTCAGATCTGAACGTGGGCCACTATTTTAGGGACCATCTCCTGGGACTCCACTGAGCACAGTTAGAGAAGGCCAGTGCAAACACTCATGTAATTAATTAGAAGTGGATATAATTAGCTACATCTGAACATCATTAATAAAAATTACATAGAGAAATGGCTAACTTCCTTTCATTTAATCACATAAATTATGTTGGGCTCTGAGTAGCAGCTCAGAGTGCTATTTTCTTGAAACATTTTTCATCTTTTAAAAAAAGGTGTTGATGAATTTTTTCTCTCCTAACGTGCAACTTAAAAAAAAAGAAAAGTTGGTGTCAGAGCAGGCGTTTCCAAGTGCTTGAGAACACACACACCAAGGCAGGGAAGCAATCGTAGCAGCTGCTCTCTGCCTCCTCTGAGAAGGAAGTGGCGGCAAGGGGAGCTTTCATGGGCTATGCCCTCCCCATCTGTCATGTGGTTCTTTCTCAGGACCATGCCCCCGGGTCATGAGTCCTCACTGAACAGATGAGGACAATGAGATTCTGAAAGTGTCAGAAACATGCAATCACAGACTTCCTGACCATCTATGATCCACGAGAAACTGGGGTAGACATTGCCAAGGATCAGACCAAGGGTTACACTCTGCAGTGAACAAGCCCACAGAGAGACCAGCGGTCAGGCAGTAAAGCACAAGGCAGGCTTCAGTGTGGCTTAGGACTTCCCTGGTGGACCAGTGATTAAGAATTTGCCTGCCAATGCAGGGGACAATGGTTTGATCCCTGCTCTGGGAAGATCCCACATGCCTCAGAGCAGCTAAGCCCATGCACCACTACTATTGAGCCTGTGCTCTAGAGCCTGGGAGCCGCAACTACTGAAGCCCTTAAGTCTAGAGCCTGTGCCCTGCAACGAGAAGCCACCACAAAGAGAAGCCCTCGCACCACAATGGGAAAGTAGCCCCCACTTGCCTCAACTAGAGAAAGCCCTCTCAACAACAAAGACCCAGTGCAGTCAAAAATAAAACAAATAAATAAAGAAAAATTTTAAAAAGCTTCAGTGCCAATTCTCTTAAAGAAGTTGCTAATATTAATGGTCTTTTCTGACGGACCTGTGCACACGTGTGTCTTACCTTTTCCTACCTCAAGGGCCTGTTGTATAAGTATAGGAATAGTGAGGCTCAGAATGTAATTCTCCAGGAGAAAAAAAATAGAACACAGCCCCCAACTTCTATTTGAGTGGAAGAACATTCACAAAGATATCTGTGAAAAGACAACAGGCACGCTCTTGAGAAGTAGTATTCTGAAGTTACAGACAGGATGGTTCCCTTGCAGTAGAAAAGTAAATACATCCAAGTCTCTTCTCTCTGCAGATCTCCTCCGAGGTTCATTCTGGCATAACTATCAGTTAAAAATATCTATCTCGTTGTACTTTTCTCTTGAAGAAGAAATATACTTTTCTGCAAAGAACACTGATCAGTGTATTCACTTAAATGACTGTCCTGAACACTGCAGGTGGCGGAATGCAATCATTAAGGGAGCTCAGCTTCTTGTCAATTGTCAGTATCATTGATACTCTAATGATATTTCAAGATACATAAATATTCCACTAGGTCTTTTATTTTCTTCAGTTTTTCAGCGCTCAGAAGGCTGAGCACCGAAGAATTGATGCTTTCGAATTGTGATGCTGGAGAAGACTCTTGAGAGTCCCTTGGACAGCAAGGAGATCAAACCAGTCAATCCTAAAGGAAATTAGTCCTGACTATTCATTGGAAGGACTGATGCTGAAGCTCCAATACATCGGCCACCTGATTTGAAGAGCCAACTCATTGCAAAAGACCCTGATGCTGGGAAAGATAGAAGGCAGGAGGAGAAGGGGGGTGACAGAGGATGAGATGGTTGGATGGCATCATGGACTCAGTGGACATGAATTTGAGCAAACTCTGGGAGATGGTTGAAGGACAGAGGAGCCTGGTGGACTACAGTCTATGGGATCCCAAAGAGTCAGACCAGCTGAGGGACTAACACTTTCACACTTCACACACAGACCCAACGACCCAGGAAGTGAAGAACCGGAGGGCTGTACAGCCCCACCTGCAGCAACCCTCCAGTAAAATGACTCGGTTTCACACAGGTCAGAAGCCAAACCCCACACACACCATGCAAGGTAACCTCTCAATTCTTACCGAAAACAAGCAGTTTGGTAAGGTCCTGAAAACCCTCCTGGTGATGAAATCTTTCTGGAATAAAACAGAAGAAAAGAGAGGAAATTACTTTGGTTTCAGAAATGACATGGGTGCCCCTACAGAGCGCTCCTTTGGGTGTAGAAATTTAAATGAGTGAGAGGCTTTGAATACCTGGGAAAGTGAACTGATTCTAATTCTAATGAGATGATCAGAAATCACCCTGAAACAAATAATTAAAGTGTTTCTTTGGCCATTCATCACATGATCATTGCCTTAACATCGTGTTGGACAAATAAAGCGATGGCTTATGTATCACTCTGGCTGGAGAGGCTGTCAGCATTTCAATGAAGCTCCTCAAAGCCCTCATGAATATGTATTTTCCCACAACAAAGCTTGACCCCACTAGTTGGCAGAAGCAGTATTCTGGGACACTCTCAGAAGAGGTGGGTGTGCAAGTGGAGGCTGGAGGGGGATGAAAGGAGATTAAAGGAATGAGAGAGAAGGCAGGCCACCTCTCCTCTCCCCTGCCCGGCTTCCCAGCCCACCCTTCCTCCTAGGCAGCACAGTTTCAGGAAGAGAACAGAAAAGAGGACTTCAGGTTTCATGGTCTCCTTGAACAGAGGGTGCTTCGCAAGTGCGAGTTGGAGAAGAAAGCCAAAGAGTCAAAGGCGTCAGGACCACCAGGCCATGGGTTGGAAGGGAGTTCATGTGGGGCAGGAGATGACTCGGGATGGGGAGCCTGCGGTGGGGCAAGAGGATGGGTTTCCCGGTCTGAAATGTCACATCCAAATGCCTTTTCTCCTCATTTGGCTGAAGTCAGAGTAAGTAATAAAGGAATTTCTTTGTTCCTTCCAAAACCATGGCAATGGCGGCTTCCTCCCTGGCACCCCACCTCCTGGTAGCATCTCGTGAACAGTTGCACTGGTCAGGGAGTCTACCTTCGCCCTAGCCTCAGGTCTGCAGTCAGGGGATGGTGTCCTTCTTTGGGGAAAACAGGAGGTATGGCCAATGGCTAACTGGGGATACTGGGGGTCACCCAAAACTGATCCAGTGCAGATGCCTTGATCTAGATGTAAAAGAAAATGATGGGCCAGCCCTGAGAAGGTTGCAGATGCTCCAATTGTGACCAAGATCCACAATGTGACCAAGCCACAGGGTGATCAAGTCACATGACCGTAAGCTGCTACCCTCCACCCTGTGCATGCGTGTATGCTAAATCGCTTCAGTCGTGTCTGACTCTTTGCAATGCACAGTCCCTGGCGGGACTATAGCCCGCCAGGCTCCTCCATCCATGGGACTCTTCAGGCAAGAATACTGGAATGGGTTGCCATGCCTTCCTCCAGGGAATCAACCTGATCCAGGGATCGAACCTGCATCCCTTACATCTTGTGCATTGGCAGGCGCGTTCGTTACCACTAGCACCACCTGGGAAGCAAGGATGTTTGCCTCCCTTATCTGTTTCTTTCCAAGGGCAAGTGCTTCTGCTGCCTCTCAAGTCCCTTCACAGTGTCGGCCTCAGCTCCATCATGTATAAAATGGGGGCAGTGGGAACCACCTTACAGGAGGGATGAAGGTGAAACCCCACAAAACCTGGAGAACACCACCTGGGGCCATGGCAGCCTCAACAGCCTGCCCTTCCTTCTGCCAACCACACTGTCCAACCCCTCCAGGAGGAAGTGACTTGGTGGTTAGTGCTCGTACTAAAGGTCATGTCCAGGGACTTCCCCGGTGGTCCAGCGGTTAAGACTATGAGCTCCCAACACAGGGGCCCTGTGCTCAATCCCAAGCCAGAGAACTAAGATCTCATGTGGTGCATGGTATAGCCAGAAAAAAAAAAGTCACTATATATTATGTCCAGCAGCAAGAACCCTCCCTGGGAGACAGGAGAGGGGCTTCAATTCCTTGGTGTGTTCCAGGTTTGCTCTGTGACCTCAAGCAGGTCACTCAGAAAGGTCAACAGTCCTCCCTGGGCATCCCCACCCCAGCTCTGCCCAGTTGGGACCAAGGAGGGCAGAGAAGGGCCTAGAAGCCTCCATCACAGGCTGGAGTCTCTTGCACCCATCCCTCCCTCCCTTCCCTCCTCCAGCCACCACCACCCCTGACACCACCGTCCGTGGAAGGGCCCCTCACCCAGAAGTCCAGCATCCCCCATCCCTCCAGGCCCAGAAGTACCTGGGGGACTCCAGAGCCCAGCTCTCCCTCCCTTGAACCCCTGCCTCCCACCTGTGAGTCCCCTGAAAGAGCAGTGTCATCTACCTGTAGCCTGAGCACCCCACCTGCTCCCCAAGGTTCCCTACAAAGACACCCAACCGTCAAAGTACTTTGGAAGGACAGCCGGCGGCACTCAGCTCCTTACGTAAGGAAGCAGGCCCACATCTCAGCTCAATTTAGCATCCGGTTTTAAGTGTCTATTTATAGACCTCACGCGAGCACCCCTTGTGGATGGCGGGGTGTCAGGGCTCCGGGCTCCTGGCCACCACTATTCATTAGCATTCCTTTCGTGTTTGTCTTCTCTCATTTTCCCAGCAGCATTGTAACTCAGCAGCAAGGTCACCTACAGCTTGGATCCAGCGCCACTTCTCATCTTCTCTAAAGAAAATATGAATTTTCTTTCCCCTGCGGCAGTGCCCTCTCCCCAACCTCTAGGGGGCCCTGGCTTGCGCCAGCTATAGCAGAGCTGTGTTGTTTTCCTGACCTGCGTCTCCCGACAGATGGCTCATCTCAAAGACAAGTCCAGCAAAGTTGTGGGTGGGGGCATCCAGGAAGGCCTCGGGCATCCACTGTCGCCTCCCTGGTTTGCCCTTAGTCCACCCGTCCCCTGGCCAGGCACAGCGGCCAGAATGAACCCAGAGGTTTGGAACATTCAGGATCTCCTCAGCCATGTATGAGCCGGCCACTCCTCCTTGTACCAAACACATGTCCTTGGTCTCTACCCATCCCGTCGAGATGCAGCCAGCACGAGTCACCTGCTCTGTCCCTTTAGGTCACGCGTGACTGGACAGAAATACCAGAATCTGCTCTTTTGGTAATTCACAGCCATTCCCGGAATAACCCCCTCATCCTCTTATATCATCAACCTCCAGGCTGGGAACTCAGGACACAGTTCTGAGTTCACAGTTCTGGGAACTCCCCACAAGATTAAAACACGCAGCCACTGTCGACATGGTCAGTCCAGGCACAGGCTGGTGGGTGTTTACGTCATCCTGAGGCCAGCTTCCCTGGTGAGACTAGAGACAGGAAGTCCCAGGAGACCAGGAGACTCTGTGGAGCCACTTCCTGTCCACATGCTGATGACCAGATCCTCTGGGGCCCCCTGCCCTCAGAACCAGTGCAAAAGGAAAGGCAGGCCCTCTGCCTGCCAGCTCTAGGCCCACAGCAGAATTCAGGCACAGACAACACTGCCAACCAAAGCCCTTCAGCCTCCTGACTTCAAACACCACGAGATTTGATGCTCCCGTGAATACTGGGGCTACAGCCGTAGGTATCTGGTTTGAGAAATAATTAATTTTCTCACAGATGCCACCTCACTGCCCTGAGAAGGGTCCCCATGATTCCACATGCACACTTCCAGCAATAAATTGGATCTCTGATCAAACAGGGTGTATAAAATGTCACATTTCCAGACGCTTGGGAATAAACAAATTCTAAATATTCCTGAGGCTCGATGGTTCACAGATTTGCTGATAAAGGTGATCAGCTGCTTTTGATAATATGGCAGGGGAATCAGTGGGAGAGTCCAGGTCCAGAAAGATCCTGGAGGCCTGGTGGTGGCCCAGGCGATTGGGGAAGGGGATCTGGAAAATGGCCATGGCCCTAGACAGGCCTGCTCACAGGAGCCTCCCCACCACAGCAGGAGAGGCTGCCCTGGGAGCCCTGGAAAGGGCAGTGCTGGTGGGAGAAGGATCAGAACCAACCTTCATAAGCTTTTTCTCGCAAAGTTAATGCAAATTCCACAGTTTCACGGACTCCCAGACCTGGGAGTTGTCCTGAGGTTCACCTGGGGACAAGGAGCAGGAGACGGAGGTCACCTGTCCACGACAGAAATGGAAAGTTTGCCTGGAAACATCGGCACAGCAGAACCACCAACCCACTGCCCATAATAAAATTTCTTTCTCCAGCTGACCCATGAGCTATGGCTAAAGGAATTTCCTTGACTTAAACTGGCAACATTGGGCTTTGTAAGGGGCTGCAGCCTGGGCACCAAGGTGCAGGGAGACCTGGGACACTATGGGGAAGAACAGGTGGGATGTGATGAGCAGTAATAATCCAGGCTTCAGGAATCACTTGCTGACAAAGGACTCCGGCCACAGTGAGTAGAAGCCCTGGGCGGGGGTTTGGGAGGGGTGTGTGCAGTGCGCCATGGCCAAGGTCAGGTACATCAGAGGCAGACGTCAGCACACCACAGTCAGCTCAGGTGTGACTCCTGCGGTCCCAGCCTGGTGGCTGCTGCTGCTGCTGCTGCTGCTAAGTCGCTTCAGTCGTATCCGACTCTGTACGAACCATAGATGGAAGCCCACCAGGCTCCCCTGTCCCTGGGATTCTCCAGGCAAGAACACTGGAGTGGGTTGCCATTTCCTTCTCCAATGCATGAAAGTGAAAAGTGAAGAGAAGTCGCTCAGTCATGTCCGACTCTTAGCGATCCCATGGACTGCAGCCTACCAGGCTCCTCCGTCCATGGGATTTTCCAGGCAAGAGTACTGGAGTGGGGTGCCATTGCCTTCTCCACTGGTGACTGCAGCAGCCCTTAAACTCAGGTGTTCGTAAGACTAGAAGGACCTTTGCGTGAGGGAAAGCCTGGAATGGAGGTTCACACCTGCACTGCTGTCTCAGGCCAGCACACGTGGACACGGGACTTGGCTGTACTCTGCTTCCTCAAAGAGCAGACAGTCAGCTGGCAAAGGTGAGCATCTGGCAGGTAAGCCATGGCTCAAGGTGGCTTCTGGGACCTGGCTCTGTAGCTCAGCCAAGCTGCCCTGGGGTAAGCAGCGAGATGGCCCGTGTTCCCTTGGGTGTGACTGGAACCACAGGATGGAATTGGGAAGTGGGGCCTGGGTGGGGCCTGGGGGTCTGCTGCTTCCTGGGGGACAGTGTCAGTCAAGCACAGCAGTCTCATATAGGGCAGGGAAAGAACTGGGACCCCAAGAACTGGCCACAGACCAGTGACTGTGGGGAAATAGGGGATGACCTCAGAAAGGGGCTCCAGGTCCTCTGAGCCAGATGGACGCAGGGGACACAGCCCAGGTCATTGCATGAAGAGGACTCAGGGCTGGGAGAGAGCGATGGTAAAGTTGAGATGCTCCATGGATGGGCACCAATGGGATGTTCACAAGTTAAAAATCTTAAATTGTAAATAACAGAGTCCTCTAGCAAGATGCAAGGGAAGGTCTTCAAATGCTAATAATTTATTGATAGAAACACCCACAGGTATTATTTTGCTCCTTCTGGGCAAAAAGTTGTGTCTTTAGAATCAAAGTTCAAACCTTAAGATTCTCATTTGTACAAATGTCTGGGGAAGAGACTGGCTTTGAAATCCATCTTCAATGGTATCCAAGTTTGAAAAGCAATTGTTTTGTTTGAGAAAGTGGCTTCTAAACACCCTCTTAAAATACTGAATTAAGGATAACACACAAATCAATACCATTAAAATAGTCACACCCTCCACTCTTGAAAGTTTAGTTTTCAAAGCCTGAAGGTGGCAGGCATCACGGATGCTAACATTCTGTCCCCAGATTCCTCACTTCCTTCTCCAAATTCCAACACAGAGAATTTCTATGTGATGAGTTTACTGAGAAGGGACTGTTCTCTCAAGAGGGTTTTTTGTTTCCCCTCCTGGGGCCTGAGAGACCACCCTGAAGGCAGAGTCGGCAGCAAAGATGTGTGGTGATTCTATCTGTGTCAAACCCCAGAAATCTGCTACAAACCCAAACTGGCTGTGATGTTCAGTATCTCTTTCTCTATGTTTGCTTTATGTAAAATCCTCCCTCGGGGTTCTACTAAATAAACCTGGGAGCTCCTTATACAGTCTAGAGCTAAGTGATTAACATTGGGGTTGAATTAACATGTCCTGACCCAACAGCACCCTCATCTTCCATAAAGTTGACCTTAAGCAGGAGATGGTGACCCAAGGACTGAAGCACAGCTACCCCTGCTCTTTGTGGTAGGGGTGTTTACAACTCTGTAATCCTGACACATTTCCCTAGTGATGCTTGATATTAAACCAGTCCTGTGTCATGGACTCCTTGCCTGGCTTTGGGGAAGGAAAGGACAATTAGACACCAAGGTATAAAAGACCAGAACTCAGTGCCAAGGCAGAAAGCAGTCCACCAGGTCTGCACAGACTCTGGCTGGCGTAGGGCGGAAGCAGGGGATTGAAACGAGCCCTCCCAGCCTGGGTCAACCTGGCCCTCCTCACTACTATTCCTTCCTAAGCAAAAGAGGCTTCTATTTTTGCTGCAAGGCACTTGATGCCTTCCAATCCCCTGACAGCCGTCCCTGGAGGGATGCTGGGATTTCATTTTCTATTCAGGCAGCTCAAGGATGCTGGGTGGGTGGGGTGGGGGCAGTCATCCAGACGCCAGGAGTCAGAGAGAAGCACTGCCTGCAGTCATATCAGAGGAGGACACGGCGCTCTGGAGGGCTCCAGGCAAGATGCTGGGATCTCCACACGGTCCGTGGGGCCTGGCACAGCGAGGGTTATTCCATCCATCCTGTGCTCACCAGGACAGGCACTCAGGCTTCACAGGGGGGCACCTTTTAATCCTCCCAGCACCACTGCAAGGTAGCGAAGATGATCATCAGCCCCATTTTACAGGTGGGGAAACTGAGGCTCATAAAAATGATTGAGGTCACACAGGAAGTGCTGGGGCTGGGGTTTAACCCCGGCACTTAGCCCCTAAGTCCATGCTCTTAGCTCCCACATTATGTCACCAGGAAGAAAAGGGGAAGATATTTATAATACATAAACCAAAAGAGGGATCACTAAGAAATCAGTAAGAATCAAAAAATGGGGACTTCCTTGGTGGTCCACTGGTTAAGAATCTGCCTTCGAATGCAGCAGACCCAGGTTTGATCCCTGGTCAGGGAACTAAGATCCCACATGCCACAGGACAGCTAAGCCTGAGAGCTGCAACTACTGAGCCCATGTGCCACAACTAGAGAGAGGCCTGAATGCCACAACGAAGAGCACGTGCACTGCAACTAAGACCCAACACAAATAAATATCTTTAAAAGAATTTAGAAAATGAATAAATGACATGAATCAGTAATTCACAGAATAAAAATACATGAAACATATATATATAATTTCATATAAATAAATGAAAAGATGTTCAACCTTACTGGCAGGCAGAGAAATGTAAACTAAGACCCCTTAGAGATACCACTTTCCCCACCAGACTGACAAAAATTAAAAACATCTGACAATAGTAAGTGTTGCCAAGGAATAGGACAAGCGGGACGCGCACACACACACATGCAAAACTGGCAGGACTGCTCAACAGGAGACACTCTTCAGAAAACAAATTTTGCTGCTTTTGCAAAACAGGAAGACTCGTGTACTGTCTCCTGCAACAATTACCAGTCTCGCTAAATATTCTAGGCAAATCTGGCTCTTGTAGAGACACACTGGGTATTCCTAACAGCCTTGTCTGTAACAGTAACAACCTGGGAAGCACCTGAACATCCACCAATGGAGAACAGACAGGTTATATCACATTCCTACAATGAAACCCCACACACCATTGAGAAGGTCCGAAATGACAGCTACATGTTTTCCCAGGGATGAATCTCACACACATAAGATGCAGCAGAAAAGGCAAGCTACAGAAAAAAACACGCACTTTGATATCAGTTACATCATACTTCAAGACAAGAAAACTCACAGGCATGGCTGCGCTGACAAACGCAGTGAGTGTAAACATCTAACTCTCACAGCAGTTACCTCTATGTGGGGACAAGAGGGTGCCAGCAGGGAGGGGATCTAGTTGCACAGCTCATTGTGGTGGATTCAAACATTCCACAAGTTCTTGCACAATCCCCTCAAAAGGGGGATCCCACTTCACCTTCCCTGGGCCGTCTCTAGTGAACAGGTCCTGAAAGGGATGCACTATTCTTACATCATTCACTCAGGGGAAAACTGGCCACTATGCTGTGAGATCACCCACAGAGCACCACAGAGAGGGCCACACAGCAAGGAACTGAGGCTCCTACCAACAGTCACATGAATCCTCCAAGGACTGCAGCCCCAGGCCACATCTTGATCTTGACCCTGAGCCCAGGGAGCTGACCCTGGGGTCTGAACTGCTCCCAGATCCCTGACACACAGACTTTATGTAGAAGATACTAGATTGGGGGGGGGGGGAGGGGGTTGACATAGAAAAGTCACTTCATTGCTGTGCCAGGCAAAAGGGGACACAGCAGGTTCATGCCCTCAAAACTGTGTGTCCCAACCCAGGGAGGATCTGGTCAGGAGTTTTATAGCAATGTTTCAAGGACAAAGTTGCTAATAAGGAACAGGGTGTGTGCAGGACCTGTGTTCCTTCTTTTTTTAAAATTAATTTTTATTGGAGTATAGTTGCTTTACAACGTTGTGTTAGCTTCTACTGTATGGCAAAATGAATCAGCTATGCATATATATATATATGTGTGTGTATATATATATATATATATCCCCTCTTTTTTGCTTATTTTAAATTTATTTTTAATTGGAGGATAATGTCTCTACAATGTTGTGTTGGTTTCTGCCATGCAACAACATGAATCAGCTACATGTATACATATATCCCCTCCGCTAGAGCCTCCCTCCCACTCCCTCTAGGTCGTCCCCTTTTTTTGGATCTCCTTCCCATTTAGGTCACCACAGAGCACTGAGTAGAGTTCCCTGAGCTATACTGTAGGTTCTCATCAGTTATCTATGTTATACATAGTGAAGATAACAAATGTTTATTGTTTTACACCACTACATGTTGGCATGAATGTTAACAGAAATAGATAATCGATACAGTAATACTTTTCATCTTAAGTTAAGTAGGTTGTGGGTACACAGGTGTTCATCACATTATTCTTTTCACCTTTTTGTATGCTGAATGCTTTACAATAAAAATTTAATGCCAGAGACTTGAATTAAGTCAATGTTGGTTAATAATTGCAAATAATGAATCGTAAAAGACAGGAAACCATGACAGGCACACCCTTCTTCCTTTTGGGTGACTAAAGAAAGGGGTCTCTTCTGGGGACATAAGTGTTAGTTGCTCATCTCTGACTCTTTATGATAGCATGGACTGTAGTCCACGAGGCTCTTCTGCCCATGGGATTCCCCAGGCCAGAATACTGGAGTGGGTAGCCTTTCCCTTCTCCAAGGGCTCTTTCCAACCCAGGGATCCACCTGGGTCTCCTACATTGTAGGCAGATTCTTTACCATCTGAGCCACTAGGGAGCCCACTCTGGGGACATAAGGAACTTAAAAAGCCCCCTCGAAGGGGTGGAGAGTCACAGTAAGTCGTGCCTGGGCAGGGGAGGAAGGGGCTAAGGATGTGCTCTAGTAACATATTAAAATAGGGAGATGTTTTTAGCTAAGAGAGTATGAGCCTGAGCCTGAGAGATTACCCCAGTGGGAATGAAGGATCAGGGATGTCAGCAGCACTAGGGGTGGCCCACCCGCTCACCTGTTCTCCCCACACCTTTCGGCCATCAGAGAAGGACAGGGCTGCCAAAAGCCAGGATCTGGTCATCAACACACCTTCTCTCCCCTGTCGGTCCTAGATAGCAGGACACTTTACTTCTTAGACATGGTTGAGCTGGTCAAAATCAACTGGTCCAGTTAAATCAGCCAGACCAGTCATGTCCAGCAGACCCATTCTGTCCCTGAAGGACCACCATAGAACTACTTATTTTATTATAGACCACTTATTTTATTATTTAACTCATTAATTAATTTGGTCGCACCAGGTCTTAGCTGCAGCGTGTGGGATCTAGTTCCCTGATCAGTGATTGAACCTGGGCCCCCCGGATTGGGAACTCGGAGTCTTAACCACTGGACCACCACAGAAGTCCCAACACCATTTATTTTAATCTTAATTTTTAAGGGCTTAAATCCAAAATCTCACACATGTTCTCTTCCTCAATTTGCTCATTCAAAGAAGAACTATGTCCAAATCTATTTAAATTGAAACAACCACTTTTCCTGTCATAAAGTGACAGCGGAAGCAACAATAATGCCTCATATATCCTGAGCCTGCTTTCCTCTTTCGAGAAAACACTCAGTTGAGGTGACAGAGGAGGTTAAGCTATGCTTTTAATGTTCTCCTTTTGACCCTGACGTGTCAGGAAAATGACCCCTGAGAATTTGGATCATTTGTGTTTGCTCTCATCACTCACGCTCTCCGGGTGGCCCCTGAGAAGAGGAGGAAAAGCACAGGGTGAGAAATGCAAATAGTGAAGGGGACCATGTGCAACGTCGGGGCTCTGCGACAGCACCAGAGGTGGTGCAGGTGAGGCAGAAGCCCCGCCCCGGTGAGGCTCTGTCCTCACCTTGCAGGGCGGGGCCCAGACAACCACACTGGACCACTGGGGACCAGGATGCCTGACCTCAACCAGTCACTGTCTCCCAGCCAGTCAGGGCCCCCCTCAGACATGAACTCAAAGGACGTGATGTCCCCAGACTTGCCTGCTGTGGCCACCTCAAGCTCGGCCAAGGTAGGTCCTGGAGAGCCAGGGCAGGAGGCAGCATGAAGTTGGACAGTACCCCCCCACCCCCACCGGCAGTTCATCCAGCCCCAGAGATGGCGTATGCTAACAGAAATGCTGGGCTTCCCAGGTGGCTCAATGGTAAAGAACCCACCTGCCAATGCAGCAGACATGGGTTCGATCCATCAGTTGGGATGATCCCCTGGAGAGGAAACTGGCAACCCGCTGCAGTATTCTTGCCTGGGAAATCCCACAGACAAGGGAGCCTGGTGGGCTACAGTCCATGGGGTTGCAAACAGATAGACACAACTTAGCAACTAAACAACAACTAAAGCCAAAGAATGAGAATGGTAAACAATAGCCAAACTTACTTCTAAACAGATGCAAAACCCTAAATAACACATGAACCAAATGTACCCAGCAGTTTCTAAGCAAACACATCACGATGAAGTATGCGTTTATCCCAGGGATGTCAAGTTGGTGTCATAATAGAATAGCTATTAATGCAATTGTTTGTCAGCACATGAACAGATTATCTCAGTTGATGTGGAAGAATCACTTCATAAAATTCAACAGGACTCATAATTAAAGGGAGGGTGACTTGTGAATGGATCACAAAGGGATGCTTAACAGACAGTGGGCATCTACCAAAAAGCCTGCAGTTAACATCCTACCGTATGGGAGACCACTAGATACCCCACAGGAAGGAACAGACAAGAACTCAAAGCATGGCTGCTTCTGCCTGAAGCTGTCCTGTCACTCCTTGGCAAAGAAATCAGAAAACAAAAAGAAATCAAAGGATGATGATTGGAATCAACAAGGTCCAATGGACATTATTTGCAGGGGACACGCTGTCCACAGAGAAAATCCAAAAGATTCTACAAACAACCCAGCAAGAGATTAAGACACATTTTCAAAGAGACACCCCCTGAATGGTAGCTAAAAATAGACACCAAGAAATCAATCTAGTATAAAAAAAGCAAGACCTTTTCAGAAAAATACTCCATGTGGAAGATGCCATAAAAATCTCAAACATGTGGGGTTCCAAGAGCATCCATGTACCAGGAAGGTGATGTACCATCTCTACAAGAAAGGAAGCTCCTGCCCTCAGGATCCCTCATACCTCACCCTATGCATCCCTTCATCAGGTCATTCATCTGCATCCTACATCATATCCTTTAATACACTGGTAAATGTAAGGAAGTATTCTCCTGAGTTCTATGAGTGGTTCTAGTAAATTAACTAAACTCAAGAAGGGGATCATGAGAACCTCACATAAGAACCATCAGTCAGAAGCACAGGTGACAACCTGGACTTGGAGCTGGTGTCTAAAGTGGAGTAGGAACAGTCTTGTAGGACTGAGCCCTCACCCCATGGGATCTGATGCCCTCTCCAAGTAGATGGTGCCAGGACAGAATTAAATTGTAGGACACCCAGCTGGAGTAACACAGAGTGGTTTGGTGTGGGGACACTGCACACATCTGGTATCAGAAGTACAGTGAATGTGGCAACAGCGTGAAGGTAAAAGAGAAACCAGTTCAGCTATCGGTTGTCCCAAGATGGCTTTTTATTTTGTTTTACTTTTCTGCTGCACTGCACAGTATCTGAAATCTTAGCTCCTCAAGCAGGGATTGAACCTGCAACCCCTGCAATGGAAGCACGGAGTCTCAACCAATGGACCATTTTTTAAAAGGTTCTCCTTACTAACATCTTATTTAGGAATTTTCCATCACTCTTCCTCAGTGAGATTGGTGTGTAGGCTTCTTTTATTGAATAATCTTGATGTTTCCACCTTTTTCTATGCTCCACAGTAATTTAAGTAGCATTGAGAGTATACATTCTTTAAAGATTTGATGGAATTCTCCTGTGAAGCTATAGAGGCTTGGAGATTTTTCTATTTGTTTCCATGGAAATTGGTTTGTTTACACTTTATTTGTCCACTGCGGTCAGTTTGGGTAATAACATTTTCCTAGGAAAGTACCCCTTTTTAAATCCAGGTGCACATTTATTTGCACAGCAATGCAAAAGTGGCTTATAATGATTTTTCCAACAGGCTCTGTTTTGTTGCTTATTTCCCCATTGTCATGTTTTATTTTGTGTCTTTGGATTCTCTCTCTCTCTCTCATAATAAGGTTAGATAGTGGTTTGCCCACCTGATTTTTCTCCTAAGAATCAGGATTCATATGTTTTTTAATAAGTTTTTTAATGTGGACCATTTTTTAAGTCTTTATTGAATTTGTTACAATGTTGCCTTGTTTTATGTTTTGTTTTTTTGGCCCAAAGCATGTAGAATCTTAGCTCCCTGACCAGGAACTGAACTCACATCCTCTGCTTTGGAAGGCAAAATCTTAACCACTGGACTACCAGGGGAGTCTCGGGATTCATATATTTATCAGTTCTGTCACTTTGCTCTGTTCTAATTCATGCATTTCTGCCTCTGACCTCATTTCTTCAGTCTGCTCTCAGCCAGCTTACTGGGTTGTCTCGTCCAACATTTTGAGTTGGATGTTGAATTCATTCATTTATTTTTATTTCAAGGCCATAACCACAGCTGTATCAGCACCCCCTAGATGGATGTATTTATTTTCATTATCATCATATTCTAGAAATTATGCAATTTGCTTTTATGTATTTCCTTTCACCCAGGAACGTATTGAATAGACTTTAATGCTCTAATTTCCCAGGCTGAAGGGGCTTTGTGTTCTTTATCATATGTTAATGAGTTTCACTGCATTGTGGTGACAATATGTTGTTTGTACCATTCCGTGTTATGGAACCTATGGAGGCTCTCTTTGTAGAGGAATGCACGTCAACTTTCATAAACATTTCACATATTCTTGGGAACAAGGGCTTCCCAGGTGGCGCTAGTGGTAAAGAATCTGCCTGCAATGCAGGAGACGAAAGAGATGCATGTTCTATCCCTGGGTTGGGAAGATTCCCTGGAGGACAAAATGGCAACCCACTCCAGTATACTTGCCTGGAGAATCCTGTGGACAGAGGAGCCTGATGGGCCACAATGCTTGGGCCACACAAAGTTACAGAGTCTGATATGCTGAGGGCATATGTCACACATCTCCATGGTGTGTCTGGGGTGGAGAGTGACTGCCTGGCCTCTGGAAACAGTACATTTCTCTCCATGCCTCTTGCCCCATGTGGTCTCTGCTTCATGGACATTCTGTGAAGCCCTGTATCAAGGGCTTCCCTGGTGGTTCAGATGGTAAAGAACCTACCTGCAGTGCAGGAGACTGGGTTCAATCCCTGGGTCAGGAAGATCCCTGTGCCTGGAGAACCCCATGGACTGAGGAGCCTGGCGGGCTACAGTCCATGGGGTTGCAAAGAGTCAGACACGACTGAGTGACTAACACTTCCACTTTCACCAAGATCACAGGACAAAAATCTCTGAAATTGACCAAGCCCCATAGCAACTGTTGCAATGAGCCTCCTAAGCTAAGCTGGCCAGTTCCCTGACACCCTATTAGGTAAAATATCCATGCTAATAGCCACCTTCTAGCAACCTAACCAAAAATCACTAATGTTACCCTTCTGGTAGGAATTTTCCTTATTGTTTATTTCTAAATCTACTATTCATTTATTATAAATCTACTATTCATTTATATATGTGTATATATATATATATATATATATATTTTTTTTTTTTTTTTTTTTGGCCAGGCTGGGTCTTAGTTGTGGCATGTGGGATCTAGTTCCCTGACCAGGGATTGAACCCGGGCCCCCTGCATTGGGAATACGGAGTCTTAGACAGTGGACCAGCAGGGAAGTCTCCAAATCTACCATTTAAATGCAGGAATATGCAGTCCCACAGAAGGAGCCTGTTCATGAGAGCAGCTTGAATTATTTTGAACTTCCCTGAATGGTGGTGAACTTACTCTCCAGATATATGTGTACCTTAGTCTATATATATCGAAGATGACTGTGAAAATGGCAGTTATCCAAGTTCACTGCCCTGTGGGATGCTACGTTTGCTAAAGCATAAGTAAATGCTGGAGGAGGACCCAGAGAAGATGTGGCCACCAAGAGGCCCAAGAACTGACCTGGGGCAACCACCCAGCTCCGTACCCCTCCCCACTGTTTCCACCTGAGAGCTGTTTCAAGGACGCAGCCTTGAGATGGTGGTTTCTGTTGAGACCATCTGGTCCGTACCCTTGACTGAACTCCTCGAGGGCCCCCATACAAACTTGAAGGTTTTGGTGGGCGAGTGTGGAGATCTCCTGATTTTCAGCCACCCAGGACAAGCCTCCTGTGTCAATTCCCTCGTCGTTCGTTAAACCTGCCTCCTGCACACCTGGAGTGTTTGCCTCTTTCTTGGTCTCTCCCTGCACTTCCTGTGTGCGAGGCGAGGCTGCTTTCTCCTTACACCTGGGGAGCTCCCAAGGTTATGAACTAATCATTGTCATGTCAGCCAGGAGATGGAAGAAATGGATCTCAGGAAAGAGGCGTGAGCAGGTGGGAACCCCAAGGTGGGTATGTCCAAAGATCTCGAGGTCCAAGCCGAAGGCACTCCCACTGGCCAAAGGTAGAACCATTTGAATGTCAACGAGGATCATGACTACAATGGTTTGAAATCTATCAAGTTTGTTCAAGCCCCTGAGTTCACAGTGAGGGTTTAAATTTTAAAAATCATACTGGAGAAAAAAAAAAAATCATACTGGAGGATCATGGGAAACACATTCATCTTTGAAATTGATGAAGTAAATGAAGTAAAATAAGGATGTGTTTGCCTGCCTTTTCTCTGTGAAATGTTGCCCTGGGAAACCCTACAGGAGATGCAGAAGACATCCACAGAAGCATTCCAGTTGATAAGTGGAAAAAAGAAATGACAATCAGAATATCATTTCATTTTTTAAAACTTTAAAAAAATTAACATCTCGGGGAAAGAGAGTCACTCAGTCGTGTCTGACTCATTGTGACCCATTGACTATACAGTCCATGGAATTCTCCAGGCCAGAATACTGGAGTGGGTAGCCTTCCCCTTCTCCAAGGGATCTTCCCAACCCAGGGATTGAACCCAGGTCTCCCACACTGCAGGCGGATTCTTTACTATCTGAGCCACCAGGGAAGCCCAAGAATACTAGAGTGGGTAGCTTATTCCCTCTCCAAGGGGTGGAACAGATGGTCTCAACAGAAACCACCATCTCAAGGCTGCGTCCTTGAAACAGCTCTCAGGTGGGAACGGTGGGGAGGGGTATGGAGCTGGGCGATTACCCCAGGTTAGTTCTTGGGTCTCTTGTTGGCCACATCCTCTCAAGTGACCAGTATTTACTTATGCTTTGGTAAATGTCATGTCCCACTGGGCAGTGAACTTGAATAGAAAAGAGTGGGATAAATTGGGAGACTGGGACTGACCTTTATGTAAAATACCCAATGAGAACCTGCCGTATAGCAGAGGGGGACAAAAAATAGAAGGTACCATCTGTTTGCAGGACATACTTTGTTGTTGTTGTTTAGTAGCTCAGTCATGTCTGATTCTTTTGTGACCGCACGGACTGTAGCCCACCAGGCTCCTCTGCCCATGGGATTCTCCAGGCAAGAATACTGGAGTGGGTTGCCATTTCCTTCTCCAGGGGATCTTCCCAACCCAGGGATCAAACCTGCATTACCTGCATCTTATGCCTGGCAGGTGGATTCTTTACCACGGAGCCACCTGGGTAGCCCGGACACATATTAAGTCAACCTTAAAAATACATTCCAATATACAGTAGGTACAGATGAATACTGTTTGATTCCACTTATATGAGATACCTAGAATAGTCAAATTTATAAAGTCAGAAAGTACAGTGATAGATGTCAGGGGCAGAGAGGAGCAGGTGGTGGGGAGGGGGGCAGTTAGTGTTTAATAAGCATAGAGTTTCAGTTCAGGAAGGTGGAAAATTCAGATGGACGATGGTGAGAGTTGCACAGCAACATGAATGTACTTAGTGCCACTGAGCTGTACAGCTAAATATGGTTAAAATAGTATATTTTATATTATGTGACTTTTACCACAATAAAAAAACATTAAAAAATAAAATAAAAACATGTCTGAGATCTCCCCAAGACTAATTCTATTCAAGTCTTCAGGAATGGGTCGCAGGCATCTGTATTTTAGAAATGCTCTCCAAGAGGCAGGAATGTGCAACCAGGGTTGAGAATTAGTGAGTATTCCTTCAGTGTCCTTATGTTCTCACCTGCAACAATCTCCTTCCTTCCATCTCAGCCACCCACCCACCCCTCCCCTAGGACGGGGTTCCTCCAGTTAGAATCCCCTCCAGCTGGAATCCCCTCCAGGGTGGAAGCCCCTCCAGGGTGGTCCCTCCAAGGCGGTCCCTCCTTAACCAAAGGCACTCCATCCTTCACATCCAGCTCAGAGCCTACTTCCTCTGAGAAGACCCCCATGAATTTCCACAGTGCTGAAATGCATGTTTTTCTACAGCTTCGTGGAGGTATAATTTACATACCACACAATTCACCCATTATAAGCGGTGAGGATTTTCAGTGAATGCATTCAGATGCTCAGCCAGTGCCACAATGCAGTCTTAGAACATCTCCATCACCCACAAGCAACACTGCCCTCCCAGCCAATCCCCACTTCCATCCCCAACCCTGGGCGACCACGAATCTGCTCTCTCTCCCTATAATTAGGCCTTTTCTGGAAGAATCATATAAATGGAACTGTACAATATGTGTCCTTTTGTATCTGGCATCTTTCACTCAGCACAGTGTTTCTGAGCCAGCTGGGTATTTTTAAACGTACATGGGGATTTGGCATTTAAAGGAATGCTGGCTGAATCCAGCCATAAGCAAATGAATCACTTCTCAATGTGACTTCTCCTCCCCCTCACATCTTTATCTTATAAGAATGGTGTTTGCATCTTGGTCCTCTCCAGCCAGGCTTGCTTTAGAGGTGGCCTGACTCCCCAACTCCTATCCATGTGACAGGTGTAGCTTGACTCTACCATACTGCATTTTTTTGTATTTTTTTGTAGGTTTTTTTTTCCTATATGTCAGGTGCCATAAACACTCCCACCTTTTTAAAAGTACATTTACAACATCAGAAGAATTCAGATGAAATGTAAACCTTTCTATTTACAATTTTTATACACATAAACCAAATCACAAATACCACAAATAAATGTGGGCTTCCCTGGTGGCTCAGATGGTAAAGAATCTGCATGCAATGCAGGAGACCCGGGTTCAATTTCCTGGGTCAGGAAGATCCCCTGGAGAAGGAAATGGCTACCCACTTCAGTATTCTCACCTAGAGAATTTCATGGACAGAGAAGCCTGGTGGACTACAGTCCATGGAGTTGCAAAGAGTCAGACATGACTGACTGACTAACACTTTCACAAATAAATGTTGTAATAATACATTGAATAGACATTCAAATGCTTAATAAAATTTTACTTTATTGTTTTTAACTTACCATTATACTAAGTAATCTACATAGAGTTTTGGGGTACAATACCTCCATTTTCCTCCATTTACACAGACTATCTCATGCCTAATGCCTTGGACCCAAAACCAGGAACCCAGGGGCACAGAATGATCCAAGGCTCGGAGAAATCACCCACTTGCCCAGCACTGTTGGGAGACTGTGTTATGTTTCCAATAATGATGTGCACAGAAGCCCTGGGTCTTGTCAACACACAAGTCACCAACAGACAGAACCAGCACTCACAAGGTTCCGTCCCAAGAACGCCAAGCAGAACAGGAATGTGACCCATGCCCACCAGGGCCCCACCCTTGGGGCGCCAAGTGGGAGCTGACCCAGAGTCACTCAAGGACAAGCACCCTTCCCCAGGCACCTGGGGGTGCTTTGGTGAACACCTCTTCTAATTCAGATCATTCATAGGCCCCTGAAAATAGAACCAACTTCTTTATTTAACTTCATTGTTATCTACAGTTAAATCAGTGACTGTAAAACTGGCTTCTCAGACCTTCTTAATTACCCAGAAGAAATCCCACAAAAGATGCATTTCCGTGAATAGAGCAGGTGGGCAGCCAGAATAAAATTTCTCTAATAGAGGTGATGTTCCTCCTGGGGTAATTTAAATAAGCCGCAACGGTACAATCATTAAAATTAATTATGAGAGGTTTAAAAAAAGCCACAGGATGGGAATCAGAGGACCGAGTGCTCATCTTGGCCCTTTGGCGAGTTAACTGATGCGACCTTGGCTAGACCTGTAACCATCTACGGCCCAGGCTTCTCACCCGTAAGATGTCATTCATGTTGCAGAGAGCTGTGGCTTACCCACCGCTGGGGACTCACAGGCAGATCCTGATTGGGCAACAACCAGAATTTTAAAAACAAAGTAGAATACTATAAAGAAGGCTGAGTGCCGAAGAATTGATGCTTTCGAATTGCGGTGCTGGAGAAGACTCTTGAGGGTCCCTTGGACTACAAGGAGATCCACCCAGTCAATCCTAAAGAAATCAACCCTGAATATTCACTGGAAGGACTGATGGTGAAGGTGAAGCTCCAATACCCTGGCTACCTGATGTGAAGAGCCAATTCATTGGAAAAGACCCTGATACTTTGAAAGACTGAGGGCAGGAGGAGAAGGGAGCAACAGAGGATGAGATGGTTGGATGGCATCGCTGATTCAATGGACGTGACTTTGAGTAAACTCTGGGAGATAGTGAAGCTGACAGGGAAGCCTGGCATGCTGCAGTACATGGGTTTGCAAAGAGTTGGACATGACTGAGTGACTGAACAACAACAAAAATACTATACAGAATGCACCACCTCAAATGAGGTAAAAATTGTTTCCTGAAACTTCTGTTTGAGATTTATAATACATATGTGTGTGTGTGTGTGTGTGTGTGTGTGTGTGTGTGTGTGTCTTGAATGGTGACGTAAAATGCCTTTTTTACTGTGATTTAAAATCAAACCATCTGGACTTCCCTGGTGGTCCAGGGGTTAAAAATCCACCTGTCAATGCAGGGGACATGGATTTGATTCCTGGTCTGGGAAGATCCCCCATGCTGTGTACCAACTGAGCCTGCGAGTCGCAACTACTGAAGCCTGAGTGCCCTAGAGCTCCTGTTCTGCAACAAGAAAAGTCACCACAATGAGAAGCCCACACACCCCAGCTAGACAGTAGTCCTCACTCACTGCAACTAGAGAAAGCCTGTGTACAGCAACAAAGACCCACAGCAACCAAAAATAAATAAATTTTAAACATTTTTAATATTTTTAAAAAATAATAAAATTAAAAGGTCTGAGAAAGACCTACAAGTCTATGTTCTGGTCAATGCAACAAACATTCACAGAGAAGGACAGCGTGAGGAAGGCCTGGGGACCATGCCAACCGTTGGTGACGGGGTTGGTGGTGGGTGGCCATGCCTATGGCCTATCTGTCTGGAGGAAACCAAGCCCAGTTGCCAGTGTCCCATGCATACTACCCTGAAGCCAGAATGAGACCCTTTCCTGGTACAAACCCAGAGAGGTCAAGCCATCTAGAACTTGGCAAGGTCCTGGGGTCCTGAGGACATGGTGGGCATGTGTGACAGGAAGTTGCCTGATTTTGCTGCTGGTGGGGCCAGGACTTGAATCAGTTCTAAGCCGGCCGTCCACAGCAGTCTTACGGACAGAGGATGTGTGGATCAACCTGTGAAGCAGGTGATGATGTTGACCAGGTATGTTCCAAAGCAAAGAGTTTGAGGAAGTAAAGTCAGGTAAGAAACAGGGGAGGAGGGGCCTCTGACTTTACTCAATAAGATCGAGGCAAGGTGGGCAGGGCACTGGAGGGTTCTAAAATGAAGTCACATGATCTAATTTAAGTTTTAAAGCAGTCATTGTAAATCAACTATAGTCCAGTAAAATTTTTCAAAAAATAAAATAAAAGGATGAAGACAGAGATTATCATACTAAGTGAAGTAAGTCAGAGAAAGACAGATATCATATGGTATCACTCATATGTGGAGACTAATTTTTTTAAAAAAATGATACAAATGAACTTATTTGCAAAACAGAAACAGACTCACAGACACAGAAAACAAACTTATAGTTACCAAAGGGAAAAGGGGGCAGCAAGGGATAAATTAGAAGTTTGGTACTAATATAAACACACTACTATGCATAAAACAGATAACAAACAAGGACCTACTGTATAACACAGGGAACTATACTTGATATTCTGTGATAAATATGGGAAAAGAATCTTTAAAAAGAATGAATACATGTATATGTGTAACTGAATCACTTTGCTGTGCACTTGAAACCAATACAGCATTGTACATCAATTATACTTCAATAATTATTTTTTAAAATAACAGTAACCCAGCTACTATATGAACATAGACCTGGGTGGAAAGGTATGGGTCAAGGTAGAAAGGGGAAGCGTGGAGGTGGGAAACCAATCCAATGAGGAGATAACAGGGCAGTGTGGACGGTGACCAGGGAGGGGATTCTAGAACAGATTAGATGTAGGATTTGAGAGAAAGACAGGAGACAAGGCTGACTCTAAGGTTATGGTCCAGGCACCTGAAGGATGGAGCTGCCATTTACTATGATGAGAGATGGAGGTTGGGTGGGGCAGTGGGGAACAAGTTGGCACCTGTTGTGTGGGGTTCATTGGACCTCACGGGGAGATGACAGACAAGTCAGAAGGAAGATATGAGTTTGGAATTTTTCAGCATATGATGGGTTTAGTACCACAAGACTGGGTGAGGTCAATAGAGTGTGAGTATGGATCAAGCAGAGGAGAGGTCCAAAGGTGGATGTCAGGACCCTCCAGCACTCAGAGGTCAGCAGAGGGACTGAGTCAAGTGGGAGGAAAATCCCGAGCAGATGGCACTCTTGGAGCCAAGGGATGAAGCAGTTCCCAGGGGAGGGAGAGGACGAATGTGCGACAAGTCTAGGGAGAGGAGGACTTGGAGGTCTTTAGTGACTGTGATGGGCAGTTTCATCAGAGTATGTAGAGGCGTCAGCAGAGCTGGGAACGTTGACTGGGGCAGGTTTCAGAGAGAAAGGCAGGGGAGGAACTGGGAAAAGCCAGTGGAGATGACTCCTCCCAGAATTCTCCAGGAAAACAAAGCAGGAAAATAGGACAGAAGCAGGAAGAAGAAGTGGGAGCAGGAGATATGCCTCTTTTCTCAGATGGGTGATAAAAGCAGTGTGCGTGCATGTGCAGAAGAGGATCCAGTGGAGAGCAGGAAGCAGAGCTGGGGGGCAGGGGGAGTTCCAGAGATGGCATCTGGCACTAAAACAGGGAGGGGGTGGCTCAGAGCCGGATACGTTATTTCCAGTCTCAGGAGGAGTGTGAAGGATGCAGGCACAGATGCTGGCAGGGAGTGATGTGATGCTGGCGGGAAGTAATGTGAACTACGTGAGTCCTCCTTTCTTCAGAAATTCTGGAGCCTGCAAAACCTGAATGAGGGCTGGGATTCCAGGCTGATGAAGCGGTCAAGTCATCCAGGCCAAGGGAGGTAAGGGAGTCATGCAGTGACCAAGAAGACTAGTTCATCTCCCCTTTCCCAATGAACCTCAACATCTGCATCAGAAAAAGACCACAAACTTCAGCTCTGACAATAAAAATTGAGTCCTTATTTTTTAAAATTGATTTCCAATGTTGTGTTAATTTCTGCTGCATAGCAAAGTGATTTGGTTATACAGATAGGGCTTCCCTAGTGGCTCAGACAGTAAAGAATATGCCTTCAATTCAGGAGATCTGGGTTCAGTCCCTGGGTTAGGAAGATCCCCTGGAGAAGGAAATGGCAACCCACTCCAGTAAACTTGCTTGGAGAGTTCCATGGACAGAGGAACCTGGCAGGCTACAGTCCACGGGGTCGCAAAGAGTTGGACATGACTAAGTGACTAACACATACATTCTTTTTTAATATACTTTTCCACCAAGGTTTATCATAGGATATTGAATACAATTCTCTGTGCTATACAGTAGGAACTTATTGTTTTATTATCCATTTTAATATCCATTTTATTATCCATTCTCTACTTAAAAGCTTATGTCTGCTAACCCCAAAGACCCAGTCCATCCCATTTTTATTAGCTGCTTAAAGTTGGAAAACAAATCATATCATTGCTGCAAGTCCTCAGTTTCTCTATCTGAACACCACAAGGAGTTACTTTTGCATTTTCTATAATACATACAGAAGTTCTCAGCTAATGAAAATTCAAGTTTCAGGAACACCATAAAATATAATTTTTATAGAGTTAGACACCATGCAAAACAGAGTAAAAATACTAACACATGCCCCCAAATAATAAACAATAAGTTTACTTTGACAGGTTTTACCAGTATTATTGGGAAGCCCATTTATGGCAGGTTGAATCATGTTTTTAGATCTTATTTCTTAAACTGGGTGGTAATTACCCAGATTTTCCTCTTGTTGATGTTCTATGTATTTTCTGTATACCTTGATAATATTCTTTCACCTTTCTAAGTCTTTTGTTGCATCCTGCTCTACACACTCAAGTGTCCAGTTTTTCCTTTCTACCCTGGAACATGTAGGGCTGGCTCTCCTGAGTGATCAGGGGACTGTATCCAGGGCTTGGCTATCAGATGAGGTCACATTCAAAAACCAAGGAGATGGGGATTTCCCTGAGGGTCCAGTGACTAAGACTTTGCCTTCCAGTGCAGGGGCTTGCAGGTTCGATCCCATAAGCCTCCTGCCCCAAAAACCAAAACATAAAACAGAAGCAATATTGTAACAAATTCAATAAAGACTTAAAAAAAGGTCCATATTAAAAAAAAATCTTTTAAAAAATCAAGGGGAAGATACATAGTTGTACATGGTTAATATACACTCTGCTTCTTGAGTCCATCTCCTGAGGGTCTATCTAGAAGCGGTGCCACCTCAATCACAATAAGCACTCTCAGCACACAGACCTTGGTCTCTAAATACCATTCTCTAATAAAAAGAACCAGGGATTCTTGGAGAAACAGTAGATTCCAGGGCTAGGCAGGGAAAATCTAAGTTGAGCCTGGAGCATCTTGTTGTAACAGAAAGTAAGGAAATACTCAAAAGACTAAAGGCTGGGGGCAGGTCAAAGAAACACAGGAGCCAACTGAAAGAGCTTCCAATGATCAAAGCTCAACAATTTAGGCAGCAAAATAAATAATGTAGGACTGCATTATAAACCAAAGTATAAAATAAACATTCACGAGTCCATACTGATACAAATAAAATTTGAATAAATAAATCAGTGAGGGAAAACAGACAGAAAACTTTTCTGATACAGAAAAGTTCTATGTAACTCATGTAGATATTCTCCTGTCAAGGAGGTTGAACACGACTGCCCACTCCTTAATGTGGACTGTTCATCTGACTTCTTTCCAGAGCAGAGTATGGAAAAGGCAACCTTACAGAAGAGAAACCGGGCAAAGACTACTTCAGCCAGTGATCAAGGTCAAGGTCAACAGTGATCCATCATGGTGACAGCTATACCTATGCCATAGGTTGAGAATGGCTCTTAACTTCTGTGGTCTTTCTCCCCAAAACCCCAAATCCAGTCTAACCGTAAGTAAAACATCAGATAAGCTGAAATTGAGGGAAATTCTACAAAATACCAGGCCAGTCCTCCTCAAAACTATCACAGTCACCATAAACAAGGAGAGTCAGAAACTGTCCCAGTCCAGAGGAGATTAAGGAGGCAAGATGACTAAATGCAATGCAGGGACCGGCATGGGATCCTGAGACAGAAAGAGGACATTAGGTAAAAACTAAGGAACTAAGTGGGCTTCCCAAGTGACGCTAGTGATAAAGAGACCACCTGCCAATGCAGGAGATGTAAGAGACGCAGTTCGATCCCTGGGTTCGGGAAGATTCCCTGGAGGAGGGCAAGGCAACCCACTCCAGTGTTCTTGCCTGGAGAATCCCATGGACAGAAGAGCCTGGCGGGCTACAGTCTATAGAGTCGCAAAGAGTCAGACATGAATGAAGTGACTTAGCATGCATGCAAGAAGGACATAAGAGCACATGGGGGTGGCCTGCGTGATGTGTAGGGTCTCCGGGTAAATCTCTGAACCTCTGCAAGCCTCAGGCTCCTGCTGTGTTCAAACCAACCCAGGGCTGTTGTGAATATTAAGTGGATTTAACACTCAAACACCCCCAAACACAGGACAACACTACATATGGAAATCACCACGCTATCACCTCTCCCCAGCATGCAGAAACCCAGATTTCCATGCACCCATCCAGAGAACTGTGCTCCCTGGCACCTCATTTGGCTATGCAACTCATTATACTAATTATTCTTTAAATCTGTGGATGTTCCTTGAAAAGCTGCTTTATTTATAAACAAGTTGCCCAACAGCAAACCTTGGAGCAGAAGTATTAGCTTCAAAAGCCGCCAATTCAAACATCGGCAATTCAGAGGAAAAACCCATAAATGGCCTAGTGCCTAATCCCAGTGCTGAATAATACATCCATCATTAGCTCGCAGCAACATCTATGACCGAGCTTTCTAATCTCTGGAGGTGAGTTTCTAAGGCAAAAACAGCTCGGATTTTAAGCCAAATTTTATGACGCTATGGAGCCAGGAGGTCTGGTCCCAAGGTGGCTGTGAGGCCAAGTCGTTTCATCCTCGATGTTGGGCCAGGCTACCAGACACCTTGCTGCCCGGCCATGGAGGTGGAGCTGGTTGGAAGAGGTAGAGAAGCCTGCAGAGCCCAGGCTCAGGGCAGCTGGCTCCTCTCGAGGCTGGGGGGCAGTTCCAGAGGCCTGGGTCTGGTGCCGAGAGATAGCAGAGGGGGCTCGATGACCACTCCCTGATGCTCTAAGGAGAGAGCACAGCCCCTCAGGAACAGCCCGGTCCTCTCTGCCTCTGCACACACACACCGGGCCATGCCCTTAGGATGGATGGGCAGTCATATCTCCAGCAGGGCGAACACACCCCACACACAAATGGGGTGCCCACTCATCACTCCCTGGGGAGCTGCCGTGCATTTCAGCAGATGTTTCCTGCTAACAGCACCGTGTGGATCATTCCCGAAGAGCAGCAGGCAGAACACTCACCTCCCAAAAGCTGCCAGTGCACTGAGGCAGGGAAGAGAAGGTCTGGTGCCCCAAACAGGCTCCCATTATTCACCATAGCGTGCCCCCCACCAAGTGAGTGAGCGAGGCAGGCAGAGGAGGTCAGTGGATCCATAAAGAGCCCATGGGCTTGCCAAGCAAGACCTTCAGGTTTGGAGTGGGAAGCAAGAGAGATGGGTGGATGGAGTGAGGGGTGCAGTCACACCCAAGGAGGGGGTGACGGAGGTGGGGCAGCAGATGAGATCCTTGGAAAAGCTTCTGACTGGGATGGAGGGGGCTTCACCCTTATGCCCAGCCCACCACCAGATGGATGTTCTCGGGTCAGGATGTGGTGGGCTGTTTGCAGCGCTGGACGCTCACCTCCCAGCTGTGGCCCCCTCTGAACCTGGACTCCTAACCCATCAGACAGGACTGATGGTGCCGCCCCAAAGAGCTCATCTGGGGAATTCACCAGACACATGGTCCCTGTAGGACACTGGGACCAGCCACAAAGGAGGCTGAGGGGCACCTGAGCCAGAATGGAGCCCAGGGCACAAGAGGCGTTCCAGCCGCCGAGCATCCACCTGGCCACACGGGCAGGCCAGTAGTCAGGAGGACTCGACACTCTCGAGGCCCACATCCTTTGGAACTGAAACATCCCAAAACTCGAGAAGAAGTGTGAAGGAGCAGACGATGTATACATTCTTGATTCCATTAGCTCTGCACTGTAATTCTGGATGAGTCACAATATTTACAAATTTGAGAACTGAGAACAGTGCAGACACTCCAGCAGCAGCTCTGTGTGATGGGTCCGAGTGCCCCGTCCCCCTCCCCCACCACCAGCATTCTGGGTGGGTCCTTCAGCATCCCTGTGCTAGGCTGAGCCAATCCAGGCCCACTCAGCCATCCAGGGCCATGCAGCCAGGATCCCAACACAGCCACCTACACCATGACCCGGGGGAGTTCCTGAAAAACCTGACCGTGAGCAAAAGTCTACCGACCCACCCAAACCAGTTTCTCAGGGACTCATGCTCAAGTTGAGAATCCACAGCATGTCCAGGGAGCTGAGAACAGCAGGGACTTTGACACAGACCCCACCCTCCCTGGAAGACACAGGCCCTGCATGGGCAGCTCCAGGCAGCTTGGCCTTCCTTGTTTTGTTATTGTTGTTCAGTCACTCAGTTGGTTTAGACCTTTGCAACCCCATGGACAGCAGCATGCCAGGCTTCCCTGTCCTTCACCATCTCCCAGAATTTGCTCAGACTCACGTCCATTGGGTCGGTGATGCCATCCAACCATCTTGCCCTCTGCCTTCCTCAGGCTGCACCTGACGCGTCCTCCCATCCCCTCCCTCCGGTCTGACACTTTCCCTCCCCAGCTTCCTTGCAGGCTGCTCCCTCAATAAGGTCCACACATATTTAATCCTGCCTTAGGTCTGCTTCTCAGAGGATCTGACCTAACCCAGTTCCTTACAGGAAAGAAAACAGAATAAAACACACACACACACACACACACACACACACACACACACACACACAAACTCCAATACACCCTTTAGAAAGCACAGAGCCAAAGATACAAGTCAATTTATGGATAAATTTACAATAAAAGTTCTAAGAAAATATGAGAGACAGCGACTACTGCCGCAGGAAGGGGAGAAGCTTACACCCCTAGGCCCAGGCTGGTTGCTCACTCTCATGACTTCTACAACTTCTTTTAATTTTTTACTATCAAAATAACCTTCATGCAAAACAACAAAGCATAAGACAAATAATTTAGCCTAATACATGACTATTAAACACCCTGGTAACCCCACCTTGGTAAGAAGACAGACTGTGCCAGCCACCCCAGAGGCCTCCTCGATGCCACTCAGAGACCAAGCACCCACTGTGTGCACCCTGACCACCTCGACTGTGTGGTCATCACTGCCTCACTTCTCCTTAACCATTTTCCACTGAGCACCCAGCCCTCAACATTGAGTACGTCACCTTCAATCCATCGGCCTCTACTGTTCTTTTTGTGTGTGTTAGTCACTCGATCGTGTTCAACTCTTTGTGACCCCATGGACTGTAGCCCACCAGGCTCCTCTGTCCATGGGATTCACCAGGCAAGAACACTGGAGCGGGATGCCATTCTCTTCTCCAGGGGATCTTTCTGAGCCAGGGCTCAAACCCAGGTCTCCAGCACTGCAGGTGAATTCTTAACCGTCTGAGCCACCAAGGAAGCTTCTTTGTACCCTTGTAATTTATTCACTACAGACACTGAATCATTTGTTGGAGAGCATTTCCCCTGACTAAGATTTTGATGACTGTCCCTACAGCTGAGGAGAGCATCACCCTCTGTCCTCTGCACTCCAGCAGATTGGTGGTGGGAAATTGGATTCAGGTTAGAATTTGGAGGCAAAGTACTTCCCTGGCAAAGTGGTGCCCTTCCTCAAGAGGCAGGAGCTCCAGATGCCACTTTCTGCAACATCACCTGGCATCAGCACCCCACCCAGGGTGTCCGTTCATGCAGCCACATGCTGGACCCCTTCTGAACACACACCCCTTCTGAAACCCCCTCACCTGCCACTGGGCTGCCCTGCTGTAGCTCATACAGGGAAGCAAGGTAAACAATTGTCTTTTCTGTTATTTAACAAAGTTCAAAAAAATCATTCTCCAAAGGTGAGCAATTAGGTTGTTTTGTTTTTCTTAGTATCATTCAGAAGTCACAGAAAACTCTAATTAGAAAAGATACATGCACCCCAGTGTTCATTGCAGTGCCAGTTACAAAAACCAGGACATGGAAGCAACCTAAGTGTGCATCAACAGAGGACTGGATAATGAAGGTGTGGTACATACACAATGGAATATTACTTGGCCATAAAAAGAATGAATAAATGAGACTTGGGACAACATGAATGGACCTAGAGATGATCATACTGAGATCAGACAGAGAAAGAAAAACACCATTTGATATCACTTATATGTGAAATCTAACAAATGATTCAAACTTATTTACAAAACAGAAGCAGACTCAAAGACAGAAAACAAGCTTATGGTTACTAAAGGGGAAAGGGAAGAGGGATCAATTAGAAGTTTGGGATTACTATTTAGACACCACTAAATACAAAACGGATAATCAGCAAGGACTTCCTGTACCGCACAGGGAACTCTACTCAATATTCTGTCATAACCTATAATGGAAAAGAGTCTGAAAAAGAATAGACATATGTACATGCAGACCTGAATCACTGTGCTGTACATCTGGAACTAACCAACACTGTAAATCAACTATACTTCAGTTTTTTAAAACAAAGAACTCCAGATTTAAACATCTTAAATGCATTTCAATCTGCTGCAGCCTTTCCTCTTACTGATGTTCAAACTGTCCCATTGTGGTCTCTTCAAATCCCAGGTCCTTTTAATACCATCCCAGTGGGTCTGAAGGTTCCTCTGCTCTGACAAAAATGTTCCAGGTACAACTTGTACAGTTTCTATTCTTGACCAAGAATCTGCCTTTTGTCCAAGGAGTCCTAGTTTCTTTTAGTAGAAAATTGAATTTCAAGACCACCATCAGGGGCCTGGGTATCTTCCTGCTGTTGGTGAGGCCACCATTTCCAAGTCTCTCTGGGCAACACAGCTGGTTAGAGGAGCTAATGTTTAATGGGAAGAGAGTCCGGTTTCACAAGATGAAAAGAGTTCTGAACATGGATGGTTGTGATGGCTGCAAACAACATGAATGTCCTTAATGTCACAGAACTGAACACTTAAAAATGGTGAAAAGGGACAATTTTATGTTGTGTTTATTTTACCATAGTTTTTTAAAAAGCACTGAATATAACTGATTTATACAATTTTCACACAACAGTAGGATACAAATTCTATTCAAGTTCCCACAGGCCATAAACTAGGAGACACTGGAACATATCCAGGGACATAAGACAAAGTGCAAAAAAATTATGCTGAATTGGTTCATAGTGCTTTTCAGGTCTATTTTATCCTTCTACTTCTCTGTATATTCATTCTACTAATTATTGAGAGTTTGATACTGAAACCCCAGCTAAAAAAATCTTAATTTATCTACTTAAAAAATAATTGTATATATAGTAAAAACTATATGTAACTTTGCTCTATATTTTCCAAGTCTCCTGTAAATGTGTTATCATACTTTCATAATTTAAAAATTAAAAAGGAAAGAGAGAAAAATAAATAAAAAGCATTGAATATTTTTTTCAGTAATCAAGTCCCACACAAAAGACAACACTGACCAGGAAATCCGGATGGTACATAAACACTTCTAACAGAACTGCTCACAGTTCACTAGTGAGCAACTGTGGGTGAGGATGAATTAAACTTGTTTCAGTGTTACTTTTCAATCAACTTCAAAGATTTTAGGACATAAATACATCATTCAGCCCTAACTATTTAATATGCAGAGCTAGACACTGTGAAATTAAGGCAATATCAAGGGTGCTATGATCTGAGAAAGTTTTTAAACTTTTAAACTCTAAACTGGTGGATCCTAAGGAAGGTTCTGGTTTCTTCTAATCACAACTAACTCCACGTCTGTATAATCTAGCAATCCCACTCCTGGGCATATATCTGGAGAAAACCATTCTTCAAAAGGATCCATGCACCCCAATGTTCACAGCAGCACTATTCACAACAGCCAGGATATGAAAGCAACCTAGATGTCCACTGAGAGATAAATGGATAAAGACATGGTACATATACACAATGGAATATTAGCCATTAAAAAGAATGAAATAATGCCATTTGTAGCAACACAAGGCACCTAGAGATTATCATGCTAAGTGAAATAAGTTAGAGAAAGACAAATGCCACATTATATCACTTGCATGTGGAATCTAAAATATAACACAAATGAACTTATCTACAAAACAGAAAACAGACTCACAGACCTAGAGAACAAATTTGTGGTTGCCGAGGAGGAGGAGGAGGTAGGGAAGGGATGAAGTGGGAATTTGGGGTTAGCAGATGCACAGTATCATATATAGGATGGATAAACAGTAAGGTCCTACTATACAGCATAGGGAACTACATTCAATATCCTGTGATAAACCATAATGGAAAAGAACATGAAAATAATGTATTTGTATTAACATAACTGAGTCACTTTGCTGTACAGAGAAATTAAGACAACATTGTAAATCAAAAAATACATCAATAAAATTTAAAAATCTTAATAGTAATAACTCCCTATCCTCTGTGGTTTCAGGACCAGTGGCTCAGTTTTACTGAGATTTATGTGCGGGACCCAGGACGGTGTAGCTCCAGGACCTAGTGCAGTGCCCTCTGGGGAGCAGCCCTCCCGGGGCCCCAACACTCCATCCATCTAGCCAGCAGTGGGCAGAGCCAGGCAGCAAACCCACTGTGTGATGTGTGAGTCCAGCCATGGCGGTCACCTGGAGGGGCTGCCGTCCTGCGGAAGCCAGTGCACCTGAGCTTGACCATCTGGACGCAGCCTCAGACCCCAGCCCACGCAGCTGGGGAAGGAGACAGAATGTACCAGACAGACAGATCCCAGCTCAGGTCCCCCGTGTTGACCACACCGCTTCTGACACCCCTGCAGGCAGGACCCAGCTGTCCCCTTGGCCGGGCACACTGGGCACAGGCTCAGACGGCCTCGAGGCCAGCACCTGGCACACGCAGGTGTGACCTGTGCACACCGGAGCTTGCTCTCCTGCAGGCTCATCCAGGAGGAGCTGAATGGCACTTGGCCGTTGATCAACTGCTTCCTCTTTCTGCATAAACATCCTTGTCAGATGCACACTGCCGTCATGCCCATTTCACAGACAGGAAGGAGGGGAGACAGAGGTTCAGAGAGGTGGGGGCTCCCAGGGGTCACCAGAGTCAGCAGCCTGACAAGTCAGGATCTGTCTCCACCTCTGGTCCCCCCATCCTAGCTCTGCCACCAGCTCCCCACTCCCGCTGCTACCTGCCCTGACTCATCATCACCTGATCCCCAACCTGCCCCCATCCAGGTCCCTCTCTGCCTCTCTTTCACTCCCCTCGGATTCCACCCGCCAGCCCAAGGGTTCTGTGAACATTGGCCACTCCTGCCCCCTCTCCGCGCCCTGGCTCTCGTCCCCGGGCGCTGAGCTGTGAAGAGGAACTCAGGAGGCATCTGGTGCCTGGCATGTTCTGAGCCGTGGGTGTGATTACCTTGTGCCGGGAGCTGCCTGGGACCCCAGGGGACAAGGTGGCCTGTGCGCTGAGCCAGTCACCCACCGTGTTCACACAGTCCTGAGATCGGCTGGGGTGCCCTGCTCTGCAAGACTCAGGATCCTTCTCCTGCCAATGGTTTTGTGTCCCGAGGGAGGGGAACCCCAGCCCCCAGCCCCCAGCCCCCAGCACAGAGCCGACGTGGAAGGTAACAGAAGGCCAGCTGCCTGGGGCCCAGAGCCCATGGCTTCTACCTGAAGCATCTTCCTCAAGAAAAAACTGCGCAGGGGGGGTTGGCAGAAAGACAGCCATACGGCAAACCTGGAGGGGCCCGGTCAGGACACTGCATCCCCGTCATACACGGGGAGGCTCCAGCAGACCCATCAGGATGACTGCCAGAGATGCCGGGATCTCTGCAACACCAAGTTCTCTATTTCCAACTAGACTGAAACACCTCCCAGAAGGAAAGCACTTCCCTTCATTTCCCTACAGGCAATCAGATAAACAGACAGCAGGCCAATATCAAGACCTCCAAACTGACCTGAATGCATGCCATGCACAGCAGATCCTGGTCTGGGAACAGAGGCTCCAGCATCACATGGGGTTAACAGAGCCGTGCTCTGTGTGAACTAATGAAGCTTTAAGATTACACAGGCAACTTACTTACAAAACAGAAGCAGACTCAAAGACTTAGAGGATGAATTTATGGTCATCGTGGAGAAGGGTGGGGTGGAGGGATAGATTGAGAGTTTGGGACTGACATGTACACATGGCTTTATTTAAAATGGATAAACAACAGGGCCTATTGTATAACACGGGGAACTCTGCTCAATGTTATGTGGTGGCCTAGATGGGAAAAACATTTAAAAAAGAATAGATACATGTATATATAGAACTGAATCACTGTGCTATACACCTGAAACTAACACAACAGTGTCAATAACTATACTCCAATATTAAATAAATTTTTAAAAAATCCTATGACAAACCATAATGGAAAAGAATGTAATAAAAAAGAATACATATATGTAGAACTGAGTCACTTTGCTGTATGGCAGTAATTAATCCAACATTATGAATCAACTATCCTTCAATTAAAAATTTAAAAGCTATTAACATTTTTTTAAAAGCATATGATCTAACACTGTATCAAACTAAGCTAAACAGAAATTACTCTCTTCTCTTGGATAAGTGGGGAGACCTGAATAAGGAACACCTGGCCAGCTCCCACCATCAGCAAAGACCATCAGGGTCTCCTGTAGGGGCCTGTCCACACGGGAATCTACCTGAGCTGGACAGAGGCTGTGAGGACTGCTGACTCCCCCACATCTCCACCCCAGCTCCGTCTTCAAGACCCTGCACTGCAGCCTTGACCTTCTGCCCCCTCTGGTAATGAACCCCCGGGAAGGCCTCTGCCTGTGCCCAGAAAGGGTCACAGGTGGCCCTAAGCTTTGCTGGCCCTGGAATCCCTCAGGGGTGATTTTAAAGCCACCTGCCTGAACCCCAGGCTGCAGATTCCCAACCTGACTGTGCAAGCGAGATGTTATAGAGCCTACAACCAGCAGGGCTGGGCATCATCCACACCACACCTGCCAGAGTCCACAGATGAAGGAAGGCAGGCTAGGAGGGCAGCAGGACCACAAGGCGAGTCAGATGACAGAGGACCCAGGAGTCTAGGCCACCACACAGAGCTCTGCTTTCCTTAAGGAGACCTTGATGTAGGGAAACATCAACCAACATAAAGGGTTTCCCTGGTGGCTCAGACAGCAAAGAATCTGCCTGCGATGCAGGAGACACGGGTTAGATCTCTGGGTTGGGAAGATCCCCTGGAGAAGAGAATGGCAACCCACTCCAGTATTCTTGCCTGGAGAATTCCATGGACAGAGGAACCTGGTGGGTTACGCTTCATGGAGTCACAGAGTCAGATACAACTGAGTGACTCACACACACACACACACACACACACACACACACACACACACACACACACACACAAAACCAACATAAAAGTTCAAAGCAATACGGAGTTGGAGAACTAAGTCTTCCTCCTTCCAACTCAGCCTGCATGGGGGAATAGAGAAACACTGCTTTCTTCCTTGGTGATGACAGTACTGGGTCTGCGTGGAGCACAGCCCTGGATGACCCACTAGATGCCTGCCGTGCCCTGTTAGGACCTCACTGTGTGAGCAGCTGGTCAGCGCAACAAGGAGGTCACACCGCCGTCTTCAGCCTCCACCCCATTCAGAGGCCTGCCTCCCCGCCACCTGTTCTTCTGCTTGGGACACACCATGGACCAGCCACAGCAGCATCCATGTAGCAAAGCTAGCGTGAGCCAGGCCCGTGGGATCCGTGATTCCTCTTTGTCATATTCATCTGTGACTGCCATACCCAGCACGTGTCTGGGGAAGAGAAGGGGAGGAAGAAAGGCAAGCAAACAGGCAGGCTTGCTCCAGAACCCACAGCGCAGCCAGGCAGTCATTCTTGAAAGGACTATTATGGTGGGGACTGCCTCCCCATGTCCATCTCCATGATCTTCCTTAGAAACGGGACTTGGATTTTAAGGTGAACTACAGCTCCTCCCATTCACCTAACTGGGGCAGTGTAACTAGCTTCTGGCCAAAAAGATACAAACAAGACTCCCTAAAATAAGCCTTTAAGGCAGCTTGCTCAGCTTGGAGACAGACTCCTTTTGCTCACCTTTCCTCCTTCTGCTGCCTGGAACACAAATCTGATGGCTGGAGCTCCAGCAGCCATCTTGGGCCACAAGATACTTTGCAATGAAAGCCATGTCTTAAGACAGTGGAGCAAAAAGATACAAGAGGTCACTATCGATAATAATCTCATGAAGCTGCCCACCTCTGGGATTCTTTTAAGTGAAGCACTAACTTCTTTCTTGTTAAAGATACTGTTACTTTGTAACCAGATTTAATCCTAAGTGATATAACAGAACAAACCTCCTATTTCCCAGAAAAGGTCCTATTTCCCAGAAAAGCAGGTTAGGGCACTCTGCTTGGACATTCTTTTCCCTTTCCTCTGGCCTCACTCTCTGATAGCAACACTGTGACTGGACAGCCCTGGGCAGCTCAGCCACCAGGTGCAACTTGGGGCAGTCCTGCAGGTGTGACCATCTTCTACAGTTCTGGGGGTGCCTCTGAGGACAAAGCCCTGAGGCTGACAGGTGACAGCTCTGAGCCACCATGGGTCCCCACAACAAAAAGACTTCCAGTCAAGGATGAGCCCACACAGGTACCCAAGAGACCATGCCCATCTGCACCCTAGGGACTTCACTGGTCACTGCATGGCCTTTGTTTTGCCTCAGAAAAATTTCCCTCTTCCTTATCTCATCAAGATCAGCATTTCACCCACCAGTCCTCAACAATAGGGTCTACAGAGCAGACAAGGATGGCTGGACTCCAAGTATGTGGGCACCTGCTTTGCACAATTAGAGCCAATCACTAACCCCCGGTCTTCCCCCGTGCAGGGCTGTGCATGGCTTCCGGTACACCTCCTATCCCATGTGTGTTTCCCACACTCAGAATCAAAGGACAACCTTCGAACAGGTTTCCCTTGCCCAAATCCCTGCCAAGGCCCCACTGCCCCAGGACACAGTCCAAGCTCCTTACTTTCATCCCCAAAGCTGTAGAGAGCTGGCCACCTGCCTGTCCCACCCACCTCCACTCCCTCACTTTTCCCCAGCGCTGCCTCTCCCTGAGTTCACGGGCCCTGCCTGGTCCCAGCACACAGGCAGGTCTCTGCCCACACAGAAGCCACTGCGTCCTGCATCCCTCCAGGCTGGTCTCCTCCTGCACATGCCTCCGTGCATAACCAGTTCTTCCAGAAGAAGCTTCTCTAGTACCCTGTGCTGCAGCCCACATAGGACCCCCTCCTTGGGCTCCAGCATCAGATCCCAGGTTTTGGGCTCTCTGGGGGCAGGAAGTGTCTGTCAGTAGTACCTCCTCTGCAGAAGATGGGCTGATACACAGCTGGGAGGGGCAGGTGCGCTGGAGAAAAGGGCCCCACAGGCTGACTGTGTAACCTGTCAGCCCCACCACGGGCCCCAGGCCAGTGAGCTATGGGCTCACAGACTCCACCCAAGGTCAGCAGACATGAGGTCTTCACAGCTGAGGCTATGGGCAGGGCTTGCCTTGCTCCAGACATGGTTTCCCAGCAGACAGGGCCGCCCCAGGCATCCCCTCGCCATTCCCTCTCTTTCTTTGTCTGAAGAGGCTTCAATTTCATTCCTGCTGCAAGCAGGGGGTGCCTGGCCTTACTGTCCAGGACCGAAAGTCACAGCTCTGCCCCTCAAGCATGTCAGTCACTGCTGCTGGGATGTCCACTGCCCTCCAGCTCCAGGGAATTTTGATCCTCCTTCCACAGGCCCCTGCAAGAAGCTGAGACAGGTCTCCCCTGAGGGATAAGAGAGAATGTCACAAAGCCCAGGTGCAGTTCCATGGCCAAAGCGGCAGGTCCCAGACCTTCAAGGTCCCAGACAGGCCCTCTGCCCTCACCGCTGCACGCTGCATGGTCCAGCTGCTGTCACAGCTGCTCACCTGGGGTAGGAGCGCCTACGCTTTGAAACCACCTTCAGTGCGATGGGACTCTCGGCCTGCAGCAGGGAGGCAGGGGCCCCCGCTCCACACTCCATGACTCTCCAGCTCCCGCCTGAGAGCAGAGTCCGCCTGCCAGGCTCACTAGGCTCCAGACATGGGCAGGACCTCTGTGCCTGGCCCAGCTCAACCTAGATGGCCCGTAAGCCGAGGTGCATCCTCAGCGATGCTGCTCATCAGCATATCTGGTAAAACACCTTGTGCCCGGAAGTGCCACAGACAAACATCTACAAGCATCACTGTGAGTCCTGCCTGGGCCACCGCAGCCTCGGGAAGGATCGAGCAGGTCCTGCCTCAGGATCGGGCAGGGGTCTCCCCTCGGATGAGCTGCCCCCGCCCGGCGCTCTGCAGGATGGAAGGAGGAGGGACGAGCAGGGACAGCCCCCCCAGGATGGCCAGCTGGAAGTCAACAGGGACACTGGGGAGAGGCCCGCTAGGAGGCTGCAAAGGCCCTTAGGTCACTCCCCCACCACAGGACAGCAGGCCCGTTGCATGCTGGTCATGGCAGCCACTCTCCCTCATGCCTGCCCACAACTGGCAGGTACCCACATCCAAACCTAGCCCTGGGGGCTCGTTCTTTCTCCACCCAAATGACCCATCAGGGAGGCCCTGAACTTTCCGCTATTCCGAGGCAATAACATGTTCTCGGTGACTTTTAGCACTAGGAGCTGTCTCATTTCAGGAAGAAAAGGGAGTCATCTTGGGCCCTCTGGAGCATCTTCCATCTCTCCGGAGCCTGACCCATCGTGAGAGTGGGCGGTGCAGGGAGGGTTGTGTGTCCCCTTTCCACAGAACTGTTGCAGGAAGGGGACCCCTTCCAGGGCCTGAGAACGGACTCTTGTCCAACACTTGAAAGGCATCATCAGGAGGGTGGATCAGAAGAAGCATGGTACCTCTGCTCAGTGACACAGACCGAAAGGGGTGACCTCGCAGCCTTGTGTGGTCGGGTTCAGGTCATCACCAAACAGCAGCACTGTTGCTTCAGGAGATGACTGGAGAGACACCCTCACTTTGCAAAGTTGGACAATTAAGACAGCTTCTGGAGTTTGCTGAGGGAGCATCATGCATTCCAGGAGCTGTTTCTCCCTGTGAGAGGCCAGAGTGGTCATTTCTGGGGTCTGGTGGTGCCTAAGAGTTAATTGGGATGTTGTTGTCTAGGTTTGGCTTGGAGATGAGAAAGCTTTGTGTTTCTTCAAATTAGCACTAATTTAAAATTACAGTTTTAGTCTTAATTGTATGTATTTGGGGATCCCATTGAAGCCTCTGGAAATAATTGCAGGGTAATATTTTGGGAAGTCATATTAAAATGCACAGATGTTGTCTAGAGACAGGCCTCTGGGGGTGGGCACAGCCCTGGTAGAGAGGAGTCTGGGGCAGCTTTCACGGCTGGTCCACGTCCCCTCCCCCCCTCCCCAGTCTGGCTCTGGGAGGGGCTACAGGTAGAGCCCCTCTTAATGCAGCATGAACTGAATCCATTCCTCCTGACTGAATCTGGCACTGCCAGGACCCAGGAAGTCAAGGCCACAGCCTGAGCTGCTGGCATCAGGGTGGGGGGAAGGGCTGGAGGGATGGGCCGGCAAGGTCCTGGAGCATCCCCTGCCTGCAGGGTGCAGAGGTGGTGCTGGCAGGTGCGGGTGTCATATTTACCAGGAGCCCTTCCAAACCCTGGGGCTCTGGGTGGGCCCCATGTGAGCCTAGGCTCTGTGCCCAGGATCGGGTGCACGGTGAGGGGTCGACCCATCACAGAGGGGTTTATGATCTGAGAGTGGTCCTACCCAACCCCCCCCCACCCCTGGAATGTCTGGAAAGAGCCCAGAGGGCCTCTCCCCACTCTCGCAAAGGATGTGGGCACCTGCGAGCACTGCATTTGTCCTGAAGACATACCCTGAAAGCCCTTTTCCACCTGTGCTGGTGGGGCTGGAGGCTGGGCCCTCAGAGAGGTGGGGGACAGGGTCTTTGGGGCCACTGTAGCACTTCCTCCTCCTCCTAATTCCTTGTTCTACAGAATACAAGTGGGCCAATATTACCCTGTAAGTAAACAACTGAGACAAATGCTTCCATTTGAGCAAAGAAGCGACATCATCTTTAATGAGTGGGCGATGGAGCCAGGCTGCCTTGTACAAGAACTCTGGTCTTTAGGAATACATATTTTTCCCCTTCCCCTGATGCATTTAGGAAAATAATATTTTTTTACACTTGCAATTAAGAGCAGAACAGATGGCAACGGTTTAAAAATCTGTTCATGAGACTTGATACTTGGGCGGGGGGGGTTGTTGACAAGACATGGAGGATGGGGTGACTTTTTCTTGCTGCATGGAAGGCCCACTATTGTGATCCCCAAAACATAGTACTGGGGACTTAAAGAAAGGGGTGAGAAAGAAGGTTCATCCACAGTAAGAGGGCAAAACGGCTGGCGATTTAGAAGTGACAGCAGGAAAGCCCACCTGCTTCTGTGTGGCTGGGCCCGCCCTGCTGCCTGGCAAGGTTGCAACCCCAGGACCCCCACAAGCACCATCATCACCTCATGTTCCTCATGGCAGTGCTGGGCCATTTCCTCCATCCACTGAGGACTTTCAGAGCCTCCCGGACATGGGTTCCCTCGTCTGTGCTTCAAATTCACCAAGACCAAAACACAAGAGAGAAACCCTACAAACCAGCCATCACTGTGGCCAGGTGGCTTGGCCTCTTAATCACCTTTGGTTTATTCATTCAGAACCTGCTGAAACCAAACTGGATCCTGTGGGGCTCCTGGGCATGGAAGCCTTGCTCTGTCCCCCATTTCTTGATTATAGGAAATAAGTTTCATTCAGCCCCCATGACCTTCCCTGGGTTCCAATGGACAGGTTCAAGCAGTTGCTAATTAGGGATGGGAGGGGAACAGGAGACAAGGGAGAAACAGTCAAGAAACAATAGTGCAGGGACTTCTCTGGTGGCCCAGTGGCTAAGACTCTGTGCTCCCAAAGGAGGGGGCCCAGGTTTAATCCCTGGTCAGGGAACTAAGATCCCACAGGCCACAAGTATGAGTTCTCATGCCATGACTAAAAGATCCCGCATGCCACAGCAAAGATTGAAGATCCCCGTGCTGCAACTAAGACCAACGCAGCCAAATAAATATATTTTCTAAAAGAAGAAGAAAGCAGATATTAAAAAAAAAAATAAAAAAGAGCCAGTAGTGCAGCCTTGGGGCAGGGTCCTGGTTCCTCAGGGGATACACATAATATTACACCTTTGAGTTCTGTAAGAATTAAGTCACTCCCACCCAGATGGAGGATGGAATGAGGATATGGACCCTCATGACTTCAGTCAACTAAAGATGGACTCTGTTGATTTTTGACCCAGTTCTATGCTGGATTCTCCTCTGCTCAAGCTCCCTCATGGATATGCATGTACCCTTAGCTTAAAACTTCCCATTTTGCAGAGATGCTGCTTTGGGAAAGATCCCTGGTGTTCTCCTCACTTGCTGCAGGTAATAATAAATCCTTCCTTCTCTCGATCTTTGGCTTGGTTGTGTATATTGGCTCAAACCCACAAAGACGTGAACCTAGTTTTGGGGTGACACACCCCTCCCCCCACCTTCTCACCATACCAACAGGCTCCTGCTGATAACAGTGGGTTCCAGCTGAAAGAACTCCAAGACCAGACTCCCTCTGAGACTCAGGGCTGAGAGAAGTTCAGTGTCCAGAGGGGAGGTGAAACGTAGGCCTCTGTCAACCTACAACTTTAGGAGATATGACACACAGCCCAGCTCCTACTGCATCCTCAGTCACTAAGTCATGTCTGACTCTTTGCAGTCCTTTGGACTGTAGCCCATCAGCCTCCTCTATCCATGGGATTTCCCAACAAGAATATTGGAATGGGTTACCATTTCTGTCTCCAAGGGATCTTCCCGACCCAGGGACTGAACCTCCATCTCTTGCTCTCCTGTACTGCAGGCAGATTCTTTACTCACTGAGCCATCGGGGAAGCCCCACTTCCTAATGAGATTTACACAAACTCATACAAGAAAGTCCTTTTACCTCAGTTCCTATTTTCCATGATAACATATCTGACTTTCAACAACAAATTAGAAAGCATGTCAAAGGCAAAAAAAATAATTTTTAAAAACCCATACGCTAAAGAGATAAAGCAAGCATCCTAACCAGACTCAGATATGACACAGATTTTGGAATGAATAGACTGGAAATTTAAAGTAACTATGATTCATATGTTACAGGCTCTGATGGGAGAAGACAGCATACAAGAACAGATGGGTAATATGAGCGGAGTTATGGAGAGTTTAAGAAAGAATCCAAAGGAGATGCTAGAAATTTTTTGAAAACTGGTAATAGAAAGGAAGAATGTCTTTGATGGGCTCATCAGCAGACTTAATACAGCTGAGGGGAAAATCAGAAAGCTGGAAGACAGGCCAATAGAAACTTCCCAAATTGAAATTTTGCAAAATGAAGGTCAGTCCAGGGGTGAAAGCAGAGACAGAATAGAGCATCCAAGGACCATGGGACAATATTAAAAATATAACATGCATGTAACTGGAAGACCCAAAGGAAATAAATGAGGGAATGAGGAAGAAAACATATTTGAGGTAATAATGGCTAACAATTTTTCTAAAATTAACAACACATACCAAATCACGATCGGGAATCTCAAAGAACACCAAGCAGAATAAATACTTTTAAAAGAAAAACAACATGTGATTAACAGATGCAAACTATTATATATAGGATAGGTAAACAATAAGGTCCTACTGTGTAGCACAGAGATCTATATTCAATAGCCTGTGATAAACCATAATGGAAAAGAATATAAAAAAGAATACACATATAACTGATTTCACTTTGCTGTACAGTAGAAATTAACAAAACATTGTAAATCAACTATACTTCAATAAAATAAGTTTAAAAACAACAACAACAAAAACTACACCTAGGCATATCATACTCAAATTGTAGCAAACCACAGACAAAGAGAAAATCAATATATCAATACCCATTTTAGGAACTTCCCTAGTGGTCCAGTGGTTAAGAATCTGCATGCCAATGCAGGGGACATGGGAACTAAGTTCCTGGTCTGGAAACTAAAATTCCCCATGCCATGGAGCAACTAAGCCCATCCGCCACAGCTACTGAGCTGCATGCTGCAACTACCAAAGCCCAAGCACCCTCTAGCCCATGCTCTGCAACAAGAGAAGCCACTGCAATGAGAAGCCTGTGCACCACAACTAGAGAAAGCTTGAATGCAGCAACAAAGACCCATCGCAGCATAAGTACATAGATAGAATAAATAGAAGACAGAGTTTGTCAGAGTGGATAAAAACACAAGACCCAACTGGATGCTGTCTATAAGAAACCCATGTTAAATATAAAGACTCTGATAGGTTGAAAGTAAAGAGATGCTACATAGAAAACCCTAAAGACTCTACCAGAAAATTACTAGAGCTAATCAATGAATATAGTAAAGTTGCAGGATATAAAATTAACACACAGAAATCCCTTGCATTCCTATATACTAACAATGAAAAAACAGAAAGAGAAATTAAGGAAACAATACCATTCACCACTGCAACAAAAAGAATAAAATACTTAGGAGTATATCTACCTAAAGAAACAAAAGACCTATACATAGAAAACTATAAAACACTGATGAAAGAAATCAAAGAGGACACAAACAGATGGAGAAACATACCGTGTTCATGGATTGGAAGAATCAATATTGTCAAAATGGCTATTCTACCCAAAGCAATCTATAGATTCAATGCAATCCCTATCAAGCTACCAACGGTATTTTTCACAGAACTAGAACAAATAATTTCACAATTTGTATGGAAATACAAAAAACCTCGAATAGCCAAAGTAATCTTGAGAAAGAAGAATGGAACTGGAGGAATCAACCTGCCTGACTTCAGACTCTACTACAAAGCCACAGTCATCAAGACAGTATGGTACTGGCACAAAGACAGAAATATAGATCAATGGAACAGAATAGAAAGCCCAGAGATAAATCCACGAACCTATGGACACCTTATCTTTGACAAAGGAGGCAAGGATATACAATGGAAAAAAGACAACCTCTTTAACAAGTGGTGCTGGGAAAACTGGTCAACCACTTGTAAAAGAATGAAACTAGAACACTTTCTAACACCATACACAAAAATAAACTCAAAATGAATTAAAGATCTAAATGTAAGACCAGAAACTATAAAACTCCTAGAGGAGAACATAGGCAAAACACTCTCCGACATAAATCACAGCAAGATCCTCTATGACCCACCTCCCAGAATATTGGAAATAAAAGCAAAACTAAATAAATGGGACCTAATGAAACTTAAAAGCTTTTGCACTACAAAGGAAACTATAAGTAAGGTGAAAAGACAACCCTCAGATTGGGAGAAAATAACAGCAAATGAAGAAACAGACAAAGGATTAATCTCAAAAATATACAAGCAACTTCTGAAGCTCAAGTCCAGAAAAATAAATGACCCAATCAAAAAATGGGCCAAAGAACTAAACAGACATTTCTCCAAAGAAGACATACAGATGGCTAACAAACACATGAAAACATGCTCAACATCACTCATTATTAGAGAAATGCAAATCAAAACCACAATGAGGTACCATTACACGCCAGTCAGGATGGCTGCTATCCAAAAGTCTACAAGCAATAAATGCTGGAGAGGGTGTGGAGAAAAGGGAACCCTCTTACACTGTTGGTGGGAATGCAAACTAGTACAGCCGCTATGGAAAACAGTGTGGAGATTTCTTAAAAAACTGGAAATAGAACTGCCATATGACCCAGCAATACCACTTCTGGGCATACACACTGAGGAAACCAGATCTGAAAGAGACACGTGCACCCCAGTGTTCATCGCAGCACTGTTTATAATAGCCAGGTCATGGAAGCAACCTAGATGCCCATCAGCAGATGAATGGATAAGGAAGCTGTGGTACATATACACCATGGAATATTACTCAGCCATTAAAAAGAATTCATTTGAACCACTCCTAATGAGATGGATGAAGCTGGAGCCCCTTATACAGAGTGAAGTAAGCCAGAAAGATAAAGAACGTTACAGCATACTAACACATGTATATGGAATTTAGAAAGATGGTAACGATAACCCTATATGCAAAACAGAAAAAGAGACACAGAAATACAGAACAGACTTTTGAACCCTGTGGCAGAAGGTGAGGGTGGGATATTTCAAAAGAACAGCATGTATACTATCTATGGTGAAACAGATCACCAGCCCAGGTGGGATGCATGAGACAAGTGCTCCGGCCTGGTGCACTGGGAAGACCCAGAGGAATCGGGTGGAGAGGGAGGTGGGAGCAGGGATCGGGATGGGGAATACGTGTAAATCCATGGCTGATTCATATCAATGTATGACAAAACCCACTGAAATGTTGTGAAGTAATTAGCCTCCAACTAATAAAAAAAAAAAAATTAAAAAAAATAAAATAAAAAATAAAAAAAATAAATTATCTCCAAAAAAAAAAAAAAGAAAGTAAAGAGATGGAAAAAGATATACCATGCTAATTACAGTTGAAAGAAAACTGGAGTATCAATATTCATTTCAGACAAAGCAGACTTTAGAACAAGGAAAACCATCAGGGATAAAAAGGAGGCATTACAATGAGATGCATAATTCAATTCAGTTCTCCAATAAGAGATCAAAATTGTAAATGGCTATGCACCTAACAGAGCATCAAAATATATGAGGCAAAACTGATAGAACTGGGAATGGAGATGGGCAAATCCATTATTATAATTGGAGACATCCATATCCCTCCTCAGTAACCAAGAGAATAAGTAGGCAGAAAATCAACAAGGATTGTTCCCCTGGACAGCACTGCCCATCAGAATGGAATTAAACTAAAAATCGATAAAGGAAGATGGGTGAAATCCCCAAATATCTGGAAATTAAACAACATCATTCTAAGCAACACATGGGTCAATGAGGAAATACCAGAATAATTTTTTTTAGTTTTTTTAACTAAATGAAAATTAAAATACCACTTGTCAAAATTTCCATAGTGTAACAAAAGCTGTGCTTATCAGAAATATATAGTATTAAATGTACACATTAGAAAAGAAGAAAGTATAAAATCAATAACCCAGGCTTCTACCTCAGGAAACAAAATGAAGGGAAACTGATGCCTAAAATAAGCAGAGGAAATATCATAAAATTTAGAGCATAAATCAATTAAGTTGAAAACAAGGAGAAAAGAAAGAAAATCAATGAACCTGAAATCTATTTTATTGACCAGTTGCTCAGTCGCTCAGTCATGTCTGCTTCTTTGCAGCCCCAAGGACTGTAGTCTGCCAGTCTCCTCTGTCCATGTAATTTTCTAGGCAAGAATACTGGAGTGGGTTGCCATTTCCTACTCCAGGAGATCTCCCCGACCCAGGGATCGAACCCATATCTCTGACATCTCCTGCATTGGCAGGTGGGTTCTTTACCACTGTGCCACGGTATTGACCAGGCCAACTAAGGGATACAAGATACAAACTACCAGTACCAAAAAAGGAAGAGGAGTCATCAACACTGACCTCATAGAAAAGGATAACAATGTAACATTAAAAGGATGATTTGATTACATAAAAGAGTACTACAAAGAACTCTGTGCCCCCAGATTTGATAATCTAGATAAAACAGACTGATCCCTTAAAAGACATGTACTGGCAAAACTCACAAGAAGAGAAACAGACAAACAGAACAGCCATATGCATTTTTTAAATTGAATAAATAATTAATAACCTTCTTAAAAGAAATCGACAGGCCCAGATGGTTTCTCTGCTGAACTGTACCAAACGTTTAAGGAAGGGATGATACGATTCTCTACAATCTATTTCAGAAATCAGAAGAGGGAGAACGTGTCCTAACTCGTTCTCTGAGGCCAGCACTCCCCTAATATCACAACCTGGCCCATCACCACCCTAACAGTAAGGAGGCAACAGTGCCACTCAGACATCCCCACCAGCAGAAGAGGACCCAGTGGGTCTGAGAGGAGAGAGAACAGGTGACAGGACATGCATGTCTGCTCTGTGTGGCTTGTTCTCTGGGAACGCCCAGAACTCGTCTTTCTCATCAGTATGTCAAAACAAAATAGTGAGAAACAAGTGCTAGAAACTGTCCTAGAGCTTTTGCTGGAGAAAGATGGAAGGGAGGAGGCACCTGGGTGTCCCCCCTGCCCTCAACAGGCACATGAGCACAGACACTCAGATGCACTGGCACGTGGGACCTGGCAGGCAGCGTGGTGACCCTACTGGTCCTACTCACCGAGAAGCTACAGGCACCCCTGGACCCTGGGCCATCCGCAGGTCGGTCCTGGTCTCGCCGTGGGCTCCCCCCACAAGATGCAGAGATGATGGATCCTCTGGAGACTGAAATGGAAGAGCACATGGGCATCAAACAGCTGAGCACACACAGAGACTGCTCGGGTATAAACAGAAGGAAGTTCTCCAATGTGGGTGCCGATCATGATCACATACTCAATAAAGGTCCCTATTGTCGTTGTTGTTTAGTTGCTCTGTTGTGTCCAACTCTTTTCAACCCCATGGGCTGTAGCCCGCCGGGCTTCTCTGTCCACGGGATTTCTCAGGAGTGGGTTGCCATTTCCTTCTCCAGGGAATCTTTCCAACCCAAGAATCAAACCCATGTCACCTGCGTTGCGGGTGGATTCTTTACCACTGAGCCACCAGGGAAGTCCTCCAAAGGATTCCTTAAAACAGGAAGAAGCTAACCAGACATGGACACAACCAATGAACCAGTAAAATAAAAGGTTGGTAGTCTGTGTCATTATGCTTTGGTCAAGACCCATAGAATGTAAAATGCAGAAAGTGAACCTAACTCTAATTCAGTTAATAATAATAATAGTGCATCAATATTGGCTCATCAGTGGTAACTAATGCACCATACTAACATTAATATGTTAATAACAGGGGAGATGAGGTGGGTAGGGGTATCAGGCCACCTGGAAACTTTCTGCTCAATTTTTCTGTAAATCTAAAACTGCTGAAATGATTATGTCTCATTTTAAAAGATATGCTGGTTGATATTCAGAAGGCTGAATGGAAAGATGGATATAACTGAGCAGCCGATGGGTAAACTGGAAGATGGAGCTAAGAGATTTTCCCAGAATGCAGTGCAAATAGACCATGGGCAGCAATCCCAGGGCATGTTTCTCCTGACTTTGATGACAGCCACTGGGCTCCGGGAGCATCCTTCCCTACCCCCAAGGGCTCGCTCTCTCTCTCTCTCCCCAAATTGGGGAGCTTTAGCAAATTCTCAGGCTTTTGGTTGTTCATCTCATCTTTCCCCAAGACTGCTTTGGGGAAGGCGGGGGGACAGCACAGGAAACCTTAGAAACCACGTCAACCTTTGCCTGAGTCCTCAGCCTCTGCCAGGCTTCCCTAGTGACTCAGATGGTAAAGAGTATGCCTACAATGAAGGAGACCCGGGTTTGATCCCTTGGTCAAGAAGATCCCCTGGAGAAGAGAATGGCAACCCACTCCAGTATTCTTGCCTGGAGAATCCCAAGGACAGAAGAGTCAGGTGAGTTATAGCTCAGAAGGTTGCAAAGAGTCAGACATGACTGAAGGACCATTTTGACCTCTTCCAGACTGTGGTTTTCCCAGTTCATGGCCTGAGGGAGAACCACTCTCTCTTTATTTAGTTATTGGTGGTGAATTATTTCTTCGCTGGTTTTCACTTTTTTAAAAAAATTATTACTTTAGAAGGAGTCCTAGTAAAGTCTTTCAAAAAAGCAATTCTGCCTTCTCTATCAAAATTTAAATATGCATATCCTTTTACCCAACAATTGCATTTCCAAGAGGACTCACATATATATGAAATATGTGAGTATAGGGATTTTCCCTGCAGCAATCTTTTTAAAAACTGGAAGCAACCTAAGTGCCCATAAATAGGAGAATGGTTAAATAAATTAGAGCAGGGCCCACAAGCTGGAGTACTCAGACTTTTTTTTAAAGAGGTAGCCAACATGCACCTACCCAGAGAAATCTTAAAAGCCTAAAGCTGAGTGAAAATGGCAAGTTAACTAAAAAGTATGTGCTGTGTGTGTGTGTTTCTGTGTGTGTCTGTGTGTGTGGATTCCAGTTACAGATGCAGCAAGCCAGCTAGACAATGTATACACATCTGCAAGTCCAGGTATGGACACAAAGGCAAACAGAACAGCCCAAAAGGGCTTCCACCGATGCTCGCCAGCACTTCCTCCGTGGGCAGTGGCATGGACACAGAAGACAAGGCCACGTGGGCATCGCTTTTACTCTATTATACACATGCTTCCTGGTTGGGTCTTTCACCAAGACGCATTTCTCATCCAGCAGCATTCAGATGAAACCCACAGTCTGTGCACTTGAGAGTTTCATATTCTAGCTGGGAGGTGCTGGCACCAAGAAAACCGACCTTGGGGAAGGGCAGCCAGGAGGGAGGGAAGGAAGCAGGGCTTCCCAGGGGGATGGGGGAGGAGCACACAGACACCCAAGATTCCTCGGGAAGGAAGGTCACCCATGGGCAGCAAGGATGAGAACACACACAGCACAGAGGTGGGAACAGAAACACAGGGCAGGCAGGCAGGGACCAGAGATGGCAGCATCCTCTACCGCTCTAGATCCAAGCACCTGCAGCCCTCACACACCAGGCCCATCACCCTGCTGCCCTGCCCACCCTTCGGTGTTCCCCACAAAGGGCAGGGATGCTGTCCCAGGAGGGACAGCCGGGGTGGACCCATGGGATTTAAGCCTGGCCTCTGAGCAGGTGAGCAGAGCCCACCCCTATGTCTGGAAGGTCCTGCCTTCAGTCCTGGCCCATAACACAGCAAACTGCAGTGTGAAGCATCTAATTTATACGGGACAAAACTCAGCAGTCCTGCCCCCAACGGTGCTGATGTGCTGGGTACCAGAACACTAGCTCCATGGCACATGGCAGGTGGTGGCTCGGTCACTGTGGAGTGTGGCACGTGGTAGGTGTTTCAGAAGCACTTGTTGAATGATGGGTTAATGGATACATGGATGGATGTTACATGTCTTTGAAATCTTACAAAACACCTAACATACATTTTAAAAGTAAATGCACACACAAGATACTCAAGGTACCTGTGAGCAAAAAGCCCAGAAAACAATAGATAAAGATCCAGAGACACTGGACCGAGGGCCCATCCTCTGACATCCCTGCAAACTGGGAGGACTAGCCTGTAACTGTATGACGGTGCTCAGATGAAGTGAAGCCGCCCCCAAGTCCCCAGAAATCAGAAGAGTAAAGAGAAACAGCCTCCAGAGGGTGCCAGACGGGAGTACCCCACCCACCCAGCTACCCAGCCTCCTCACCCACGCCCACCTGGGTCACTAGCCGTCAGCTGGAACTTGGACTTCTTATGCGGCTTCACCTCTGCAATGCTGGGCGGTCTAGTTTTGGACGTGAGTTGTGAATGAAGCCGGGAGCCTGGCCCGCCCCCTCCCAGGTTCCAAATCCTCTTGTCCCTGAGGCCACAGCTTCTCCCTTCAGACTTCAAAGCGCAAAGGACAGATCTGTGCATAACCCATGCTTCCTAATCTGGGGATATTCTCAGAAATAGCAAGCCTCTTCTCTGGCCCTTCCTAAAAATAGCCTGGCTCTTACATGTGACAAAAGGATGCAAAGTGGTGTCTCCGTGAGCTGAATATGAACACTGGAAATACTTCCAGGTCTTCCAAATGGCAATGAAAAATATTTTAAATAATTTAATGTCAAGTCCATTTAACAGAATTCGAGATAGCTCAAGCAAATACACGAGGAGAGGAAAGAGATGAGCAATGAAAAATTCTAATGGATAGAGTGATATAAGTAGGACTGAGGGGAAAATCACTGCACAGAATTCCCAAAGACGACACTCTTGAAATCTCTTTTAAAACAGTATGATCCCAGCATCGCACAACTCCAAAACACTCTAGCAAGGCCTGTCTTCAGCAGCTTGCAGAAAACATGCATGCTCATTATCTTCCTTGGAATGGCAACAACAAGGGAGCTCTGATTCTATCTTTCCAGCACGGGAACTGCCAGGAATCTCCCATGCGCACCGCTGACAGCTCCCTTTTACATGAGAAGCAGTTGTTGTTGTTCAGTCGCTCAGTTGTGTCCGCCTCTTTGTGACCCCACGGATTGCAGCACGCCAGGCTTCCCTGCCCTCCACTATCTCCCAGAATTTACTCAAATTCATGTCCATTGAATTGATGATGCCAGCCAACCATCTCACCCTCTGCCACCCCCTTCTCTTCTTGCCTTCAATCTTCCCAGTATCAGAGTTTTTTCACAATGAGTCAGCTCCAATGGGAAGCAGACTCACATCCAGATGGGCTCAGGGCAGCAAGCAGACTGCCCACCAAGCTGCGACGGTGTGGGGTGGGCAAGGGGACCATCGTGGCAGCCACCTTTTGTTTTTTCAAGTGGGAAACATTTCTGAATGGCTTAAGCAGGATGTATTCTGACATTTAAAGCTCTATTAAATTGAAGAAAGAGAAAGAATCCATACCCGGCTCCATACGGAACCAGGGAATATCACTAGCCCCCAGAATGTCGATGAATTAAACTCCTTCCCTGATCCTGCAGAGCAGCCCTGGGTCTGGGTATCTTATCTCTGTCAAGCAGGCTGATGGGCAAGCCGCTGCCACACAGCCCCACGTGAGCTGCAGATGTCAGCAACGCACTATCTTCTTTGTTCAGGGGACACAAAGCAGTCCAGCACTGATGGCTGTGTTCTTTCTTCCCAACCGGACCTAATTGGCACTGTCCTTCTCTGGTGTCTGGTCTCCCTGGACAGAGCAGGAATGCAGCCAACAGAACCCAAACTACGCAGCTCACAGGCTCCTCCCTGGCTCAGTCAGGCCTCAGTGCACTAAGCTCCCAGCTCAGGATGCAGAACCCGGGCACAGAGGGTCTTCTGCATCTAAAGGTCTTCATATGAAGTCATAATTTTTATTTTTTGGCTGCGCCACATGGCATGTGGGATCTTAGCTCCCCAACCAAGGATCAAACTCACATCCCCTGCATTGGAAGGCAAAGTCTTAACCACTGGACCTCCAGGGAAGTCCCTGAAGTCAAAATTAAAATCACATCTTTTTACAGTCCTATTAAAAATAATCAATGCTTCTCACTGAAAAACCAGAAAATGCAAGTTATTGATTTAATGACTTCCTTTTTAGAAAAGAATCACATATATGAAACTTGAGACAGTCCCTAAAAATCAACATGTATGATCCTTGAAACTCTAAATATCTGAATTTGAAATCATTTCCTATCAAACCCATTCAATAGAATGCAAACTATCTCAAGCATATACACTATTGTTAGTGTATAATAGAAGGAATATAAAACTAAAATTTCAAATACATGCAGCTCTATAAAAATGAAAAGAGAAACATTGTTTCATTGCTATATGCAGAATCTCCAAAGATGATGTTTTGGAAACCAGCCATGGTTTTGACATTTATGTAAACAAATCAGTGACTTCTGTGGTGGTCCAGTGGTTAAGACTTCACACTCACAGTGCAGGGGGCTCAGGTTCGATACCTGGCCAGGGAACTAGATCCCACATACTGCAACTAAGAGTTCACACACTATGCTAAAAAGATCCTGCATGCTGCAGCTAAGACCTGGCACAGCCAAATAAATAAATAATTTTAAAAAAAGAAAACAAATCATTGTGATGTACTGGGACAAGGTCTATGAGAGGATAACGGTGGGGAAACACAAAACAGATAAATAAAGTTGGAAAACTCATGCTGCCTGGTTTCCAGAGTTACTGTGAAGCTACAATAATCAAAACAGTGTGGTGCTGGTGAAAGAATAGACAGATAGATCAATAGACTAGAGCAGGGAGCCCAGAAATTGGCCCACGTAATAATAATCTACTTATCTTTGACATATGAACAAAGGCAATATGATGGAGAAAAGATGTATTTTTTTCAACAGACAGCCACGTGCAAAAAAATGAACCCAGACACAGACTTCAGATCCTTCACAAAAATCAATGGATGCAAGACCTAAAAGTCAAAAACCAAAGCTATAAAAACTCCTGGAAGACAATGCAGCAGAAAAATCTAGATGAACTTGTGTTTAGCAATGACTTTTTTAGATATGACACCAAAGGCATGATCCATGAAAGAAGGAATTAATAAGCTTGACTTCATTAAAAGGTAAGGTTTCTGCTCTAGGAAAGACACTGTTAAGAGAATGAAAAACAAGCCACAGACTGAGAGAAAATATTTGCAAAAGACACATCTGATAAGGGATTTGTCATGCAAAATATACAAAGAACACTTAAAAGTCAACAATAAAAAAATAAACAACTCAATTATAAAATGAATAAAAAATGTGAAGACACCTCACCAAAGAAGGAAACAGCCAATAACCATATGAAAAGACGCTTTTAATTTGGGCAGTGCAAACTAAAACGGCAGTGAGAAGACATAGAGAACAAACTTGTGGGTGCCGGGGTCGGGGGTGGCGGGGGGGGGGGGGGGGCGGGCGGCGGGGATGCACTGAGAGTTTGGGATGAGCAGATGCAAACTTTTATCTATAGGATGGATAAACAAGGTCCTACTGTGTAGCACAGGGAACTGTACTCAGTATCCTGTGATAAATGATAATGGAGGGACTTCCCTGGTGGTGCGGTGGTTAAGAATCCACCTTTCAATGCAGGGGACATGGGTTTAATCCGTGGTCAGAGAACCCACATGCCACAAGGCAACAGCTTGCACGCCCCAACTACAAATCCTGCACACCAGAACTGGAGAGGAGCACGAGCAGCACAACAGAGATCCTGTGTGCCGCAACCAAGACCCGACACAGTCAACTAAAGAAACATTCTTTTAAAAAAAGAATGTGCATAAAAATAAATAAATAAATAAATTTTTAAAAAATAAATAATAAAAAAAAAAAAAAGAATGTGCGTGCCAATGCAGGAGACACGGGTTCGACCCCTTGTCTGGGAAGATCCCACATGTCACAGAGCAACTAAGCCCATGCACCACAACTACTGAGCTCGCACTCTAGAACCAGAGGACCGCAACTATTGAGCCCACATGCCACAACTATTGAACTGCGTGTGCCCTAGAGCCTGAGCTCCACAACAAGAGAAGCCACCACAGAGAGAAGCCCTTGCATCACAGCTAGAGAGGAGGCCCCTCTCGCCACAGCTAGAGAAAGCCCACACAGCAACAGAGACCCAGCACGGCCAAAAATAAATAAATAAATAAAATGATTTTAAAAGGAGACAAAAGCTGTTGTTAAATGAATAAATAACTTTTACCACCGCCATCAACAACAAAAAGCCAACAAAGAGATACTACTACATATCTAACAGAATGGCCAAATCCAGACACTGGCGACACCTCGTGCTGCTGAGCATGCAGAGCGACAGGAACTCTCGTTCCCTGCTGGGGGGGATGCACAGCGGTACAGCCACTGGGGAAGACAATTTGGCAGTTTCTTGAAAAGATAAACTCACTACTCTTACCACAGATCTAGCAATCTCACTCTTTGATATTCTACTTCCCAAAAGCTGAAGATGTGTGTTCACACAGAAACCTGCACGTGGTGGTTTACAGCAGTTTTATTCGTAACTGCCAAAGGTGAACATAAACAAGATACTTCAGTAGGTAAATGGATAAAGAAACTGAGGTCCACCCAAGGCAATGAAATATTATTCAGCACTAAAGAGAAATGAGCCAGCAAGACATCAAGAGCTTCCCTGGTGGTTCAGTGGTAAAGAATTCGCCTGCAATGCAGGAGACCTGGGTTCAATCCCTGGGTTGGGAAGATCTCCTGGAGAAGGGAATGGCAACCCATTCCAGTATTCTTGCCTGGAGAGTTCCATGGACAGAGGAGCCTGGCGGGCTAGAGTCCATGGGGGTCACAGAGAGTCAGACACAACTGAGGTCTGAGCACATAAGCACATAGCTCAATCACTGTACTACCTGAAACGAATACACTGTCAGTCAACTATACTTCAGCTGAAAAAATAAAATGATGTATGTGTTTTTCAAAGCCAGACCTGAAGGGAAAAAAAGACTGGTAACTCTCTTTTCCAACCAATGTGAGCGGTGTGCTGTCGAGGACTGGGGCACAGTCCAGGCGCCCCGGATGGAAAGTTCCTTCACAAGCAGCTCTGTGGACAAGAAACACCCCCCAATCCCCTTCCTTTTGACAGACTCTGACAGCTGCTGTTAAGATGCAAGTCACATAGGCCGAGGCAGCACTTTAATTTACTGCCTACCATTAAGGTTTCAGCAGGAATTACTGTGCCAGATACTGTTAACCCGCCAGTCCCTGAGCTCTTCTCATTTCCTGCCGGGTGTTGTTGGACACCTTCTGCTGCAGCTGCCACCCCGCCCCCTGCTCCCGTGAGGACAGACACCTCGGACCCCACCTATCACAGAACTACACGGATTGGTCAGTCACTGGCTGTTGCCAAGCCCTGAAGAAATGAGACAAGTCTTTCACTCAGACTGAGTAATACACTACTGCAGGGGCTTCAGATGAAAAGCCACATTCCCTGACCCCGACTTCCTCACGCCACTGCCCAATCTTTTCCCTTATTTCTGACTTTAATTCCTTGGGTGAGGACTTACCTGGTGGTCCAGTGGCTAAGAATCCACCTTGCAATGCATGGTATGTGAGTCCAACCCCTGCTCAGGGAACTAAGATCCCATGTGCTGCAGGGCAACTAAGCCCGTGCACCACAACAAGAGAAGCCACCACAATGAGAAGCCCGTGTGCCATAACTACTGAGCCTGCACACCACAGCTAGAGTCTGTGCACTGCAGCAAAAGATCCCACTGGATGAAATGAAGGTCCCCAAGTGCCACAATGACTCAACATTCTGTAATAATATATAAGGAGAAAAATCTGAAAACGATGGATTATATAGTATAACTGAATCACTGTGCTATCCACCTGAAACTAACACAACATTGTAAATCAACTATACTTGAATTAAAAAAAAAAAAAGACAAACCCTGTAGGATTATGCTTATATAAGGTCTCTAGAGTAGTCAAACTCAGAGACAGAATGTAGAACCCTGGATTCCAGGGGCTTGGGGTGGGGGAAATAGGAAGCTGGTGTTTATGGGAACAGGGTTTCAGTTTGGAAAGATGGGAGTAGTTTTGTATGTAGATGGTGGTGATAGCTATACAACAAAGTGAATGTACTTAATGTCACTAAACTGTACACATAAAATGACTGAAGTGGTACATTTATGTTGTGTATATTTTATCACAATATAAAAAACTAGAACAATAGATACCTTTGATGTCAGAAGACAGGAAGAGGCCCATCAGCCATCTCAACAGCTGATTCTCACAGGATGTTTCTTCTGCCCACAGAGAAGCCCCAGGCCTGGGGTAACCCAAAGAGAAGCCTCTGTCTAAACAATAACCTTGGTGGAATTGATATGGAGCAGGGCCCTGTGGGGCCCTTGGGCACAAAGACTTTGTGGCCCCCATTTCCTTGATTATAGGAAACAGCCTTCATTCAACCTCCATGACCTTCCCTGATTTCCAAGGGGCATATTCAAGCAGTTGTTAGTCAGGGAAGGAAGGGGATGCAGGACCAGGAAGAAACAAACAGTCAAGAAATAGTAGTGCAGCCTTGGAGTAAGGTCCTGATTCGCCATCAATGGATACACACAACAATAACTTTGAGCTATTCTGTAGATACTGAAATCCCTCCAGGTGGGAGAAGTTAACAATTAGTGATGGTACACTGCCCACAAAAGCATGTAGACTCCAGAACATTTGGGACCTGAAGGCCGATGATGCTGACTCCTGCTTACCTCACCACCAGCCCATCAGAAGAATGTCCAGGAGCTGATCACACCCTCTTTTACTATAAAACTTCTCACTCTCCTCTCCAAGTTGAGACACACGGTTTTGACAGCATGAGCCTGCACTATCCCCCTTTGCCTGGCAAAGCAATAAAGTTCTCCTTTTCTACTTCACCCAAAATTGTCTCCAAGACTCAATTCAGCACCGGTATTCAGAGAAGCTGAGTCAAGAAGCATCACTGTCAATGAACAAGCAGTCAGAGTCATTCCAGGAGGATGAGGTGGGAAGCAGAGCTCTGAATGGTGAGGAGCCAAATTTCTTGTCAAAATCAGGAAGAACTACAAGAATCTCACCGGAAGCACCATGCAGGGGGTTCTGGAAAATCCAGGAGCTCCAGCCTCATTCAGGAGCACAGTCCTGCACTCACAGGGCACCCGAGAGAGGCCAGAGGTATAATTTATTCATTTTTCATATTTATTTTTATTTACTTATTTATTTGATTGCTTTGGGTCTTAGCTGTGGCACGAAGGATCTTTAGTTGCAGCATGAGTGATCTAGTTCCCTAACCAGGGATCAAACCTGGGCCCTGCGTTGAGAGTGCAGAATCTTAGCCACTGGACCACCAGGGAGGTCCCCAGAGGCATAATTTATGAATGCACAGGAGGATATTTTTACCAGTAGTAAAGTGGATTTTTTAAACAACATTAAGACTTTATAACAGGCTTGGAAATGAAAGGGTTCTTGTCTGTATGGGTCAAGACAAGATTATCTTTCTGACACTTCTGAGGCTCCACCAGGATTGGTTCAAAGAGAAAACCCACTGTCTCCAGCATCTGCTCCTCAGGAAAGGCAGATTTTATGGCTGAAAGGGCCATCAAGCTCTCCTGAGTTGAGATACCACGCAGTTCATATACACTTTAACCCTGGAATATTTCACGAGCCAGCTATGGGGAGAGATGATGACCGTTGACCATGGGATCAACAGTTGACCGTGGGATCCCTATGCTCCAAAGTCAATGAAAGCAGTTTTGTTACAGAGAATGGCCAGGCCCTGCCAGCTTCTCTGGGACCTGTGCCTCTATCCCACCTGCCTCCGCATCCCCACCAGCATCTCTGGCCATCACAGCAGCCCATGAAATACCACTCTGCCTGGCCAAATCAAAACAACTTGGCCCTGCACACAAAATTTTTGTGGACAAAATGCAGCAAAATAGAAGCTGCACAGGTCCCAAGTCCAACCCAGGCCCCTCCTTCACCCTCCTTGCCTGGGCCACAGTAGGCCTTTCCCTTGGAGAACACAGGTGGCTTCAGACCTGAGCCAGGATATACCACGGGGCCAGAACCATGAAGCAGACTTCAGTGACACATCTTCCACTAAGCGAAAGAAAAGTGGGCAATTGTGAGCAGCCATATATGAATGTAGTGAAATGCTGTAACAGTCCAATCACTGGAAACAAAATCCATCCCATTTGGAGCACTGTCATTGCAGCCCATTGTGCTCCAGATAAGGCCGATGGTCAGAAGAAAAGGGCTCAAAATTGAAAATCAAAGAGCTGCTCCTCAATGATTCCCAGGAAACGGGGTGCACACAAGGTTTTACAGCCACCCACACAAAGACCTGTCCCCAACCCACACAGAGAATCCTAAAGTCACCTTAGATTTCAAACTTTCAAGTAACACACAACGATATAAGTAAGTCCTTAACAGTATTGCACTAGTTGAGTTGTTGTTGTTCAGTCGCCCAGTCGTGTCCAACTCTTTGCGACCCCATGGGCTGCAGCACGCCAGGCCTCCCTGTCCCTCACCATCTCCTGGAATTCACCCAAGTTCATGTCCACTGCATCAGTGATGCCATCCAGCCATCTCATCCTCTTACACCCTCCTCTCCTTCTGCCCTCAGTCTTTCCCAGCATCAGGGACTTTTCCAATGAGTCGGCCCTTGGCATCAGGTGACCAAAATACTGGAGCTTCAGCATGAGTCCTTCCAATGAATATTCAGGGTTGATTTCCTTTAAGATTGACTGGTGTGACTGAGTTACCACACTTTAAGGACCCCACCTCTCCAGGTCAGGGGGGGATCTGACAAAGCTAACCCCACCACCATGAAAAGCTGCCTGCCCCTTTCTATCACTCAGAGTACAAGTTCCAGGGACTTCCCTGGTGGTCCAGTGGGTTAGGGCTCTGCACTTTCACTGCAGGGGGCATGGGATAGATCCCTGCTCAGGGAACTAAGATCCTGTAAGCCAAGTGGTGCTGCCAAAAATAATAATAATAACAGCTAGAATACAAATTCCAGAACCCATCCTACATTGGAAGGATCCCAACAAAATAGAACTCCTATCACAATAATCAGGGAAACACACTGTTCTCAAATAACAGAGCCCACCAGCCCCCTGGTGTCACCTCACTCACACTTATCTCCCACCCAAGGCCTTGACTTGTCATCCATTCCCACATTCTAGGGGCCACTTTCTGTCTACAGCAGATGTCCCAGTCCTACCCCTTGCTATCCTTCCAACCAGAGTTGCTGATACCCCAGGGAAAGAGTGGGTCTTCTTGCTAGTTGCTCCCCCATGAAAATATGACATGGCTGGCCTGGTTCTGCCTCCTATGGCTCTGAAGACACCACAGAAAGCCCTGCCGATTCCTCCCACTGGACACCCTCCTGTGAGTGGAGGAAGTGATCCTGAACAAGGCCAGAAACAGGGTGTCAGGGACTATAGTGGGGGGCAGGTTCCTGGAAGATGGGGCAGCAAAACTCCAAACACTCACAGCTCCAGCAGGCTCTAGACATGCAAGATTGTTATTTGAAGGCAATATTTGAAAACCAGAGATGCTGTATCTCTATATTTTAATTATAAAATAATAGAAATAATAATGAAATAATACACAGAAACTGCAACTCAGAAAACAGCATGTAATCAAAGAAGGTTCAAAACCATTCCTGAATGTCAGAATTTTAGCAGTGGGGACTTCTCTGGTGGTCCAGTGGCTAAGCCTCTGAGCTCCCAATGCAGGGGGCCCAAGGTTCAATCGCTAGTCAGGGAGCTAGATCCAACATGCCATAACTAAAGATTCTACACTCCACAACTAAGACCCAGCACAGCCAAATAAATAAAATAAATGAAAACAAATAAATAAATGGAGAAAATAATTATTTTTAAAGAATCTTAGAAGTGACAGAGACATTCACGCTTGTTTACACAAAGTGCCGCAGACCTAGAGGAAGGGAACTGTGGCAGAGAACAGCAGGCTTCTCAGCCTCCCCCATTCGGACTGGACCTCCATCAGGCAACTTTCTTTCCGTCTTTTAAGACTCTCAGGATTTGAGAATGAGGCTGAGTACATGAGCACTTTAAAATTCATTACCAGGAGGTTCCCACAGACTTTGCTTTCATGCACAGGAAACGGTCCATTTTTCCAAGCCCTTGCCTAAAAGTCCAATTTGGGGGAACTGATGTAAATTGTTCCATTTTGGGTTCTTCAACCGGAGGAAATTTTAAAATTCTTCCTTCCAGCTCAACAGAGCGAATCCATGAGTCCGCTGCCTCTGAGAAAGGAGGACAAAGACCCCCATGGGGCCTCAGAATTGGGCAGCAGCTTCTCCCTGGATTCTCAGGGCGGCCAGCAGCATCCACGGGGACAGAACATCAGCCAAGCATCTCGCAGTGGTGACCACCCTGACCCATGCACTGGGGCAGTCCCAGATGGTTCAGGGAGAGGGTAATGCATCAAGCCAATTCTCCAAACCAACAGAAAAATAAGATTTTCTTTTTTAAATTTTTGGCCACATCCTGCAGCATTTGGGAACTTAGTCCCCAGACCATGGATCAAACTCACACTTCCAGCACTGGAAGTGCGGAGTCTTAACCACTGGACCATCAGGGAAGTCCCCAAAATAAGATATTTAAAACATAAATAATGACTGGTGGACACGGAACAACAGGCTAGTTCAAAATTGGGAAAGGAGTACATCAAAGCTGTATATTGTCACTCTGCTTATTTAACTTAATATGCAGAGTATATCATGAGAAATGCCAGGCTGGATGAATCCCAAGCTGGAATCAAAATTGCTGGGAAAAATAACAGCAACCTCAGATATGTAGATGTTACCATTCAAATGGCAGAAAATGAAGAGGAACTAAAGAGCCTCTTGATGAGGGTGAAAGAGGAGAGTGAAAAGCTGGCTTAAAAACTTAACATTTATAAAACTAATCAGAGCATCCATTCCCATCACTTCATGGCAAATAGAAGAGGAAAAAGTGGAAACAGTTATAGATTTTATTTTCTTGGGCTCCAAAATCACAGAGGATGGTGACTGCAAGCCATAAAATTAAAAGATGCTTGCTCCTTGAAAGGAAAGTTGTGACAATTCTAGACAGCGTATTTAAAAAGTGGAGATATCACTTTACCGACAAAGGTCTGTATAGTCAAAGTTATGGTTTTTCCAGCAGTTATGTACGGATGTGAGAGCTGGACCATTAAAGCAGGCTGAACACCAAAAAATCGATGCTTTCGAATCATGGTGTTGGAGAAGACTCTTGAGAGTCCCTTGGAGAACAAGGAGATCCAACCAGTCAATCCTAAAGGAAATCAACCCTGAATATTCATCGGAAGGACTGATGCTTAAGTCGAAGTTTCAATCCTTTGTCCACTTGATGCGAAGAGTTGACTCACTGGAAAAGACCCTGATGCTGAGAAAGATTGAGGGCAGGAGGAAAAGGGGTCCACAGAGGATGAGATGGTTGGATGGCATCATCAGCTCAATGGACATCCATTTGCGCAAACTCTAGGAGATAGAGAGGTCTTCCCTGTAGCTCAAATGGTAAAGAACATGCCTGCAACACAGGAGACCCGGGTTCAATCCCTGGGTTGGGAAGATCTCCTGGAGAAGGGAATGGCAATCCACTCCAGTATTCTTGCCTGAAGAATCCCATGGACAGAGGAGCTGGGTGGGCTACAGTCCATGGGGTGGCAAAGAGTCAGACACGACTGAGCGACTAACACTACTACTAGGAGACAGTGATGGACAGAGAAGCCTGGCGTGCTGCAGTCCATGGGGTCATAAAGAGACAGGACTTAGAGACTGAACAACTACAACAACAAATGGCTTGTAAGCCCAGGGGTTCCAGTCCCTGCCTATGGGGTCAGCATCCCAGCAACCCCTGCCTGGGGTGAGGAGCTCCCAGGGAAGGGATTTCTCTCTGGAAGAACATCATCACACCTCAGTATTGGCCTGTGTGTCCTGGGGAAACCTCTGAGGCTCTCCACAGGCTCCCCCATTGGTTCTTGGTTTCCTCTCAAAACCCACAAGCAAACCCTGGACAAGGGTCCCCAAGGAGCCTGTGAGCTGGGAGGTCCCAGACATGTAGCTGGAATGGTATTTGCTGGACGCTGCTCAATGGTGCAGCATCACAGGAGGGAGTAGGGATGGGGAGGAGCAGTGTGAGGGCAGGGGTGGGGGGAGAGGACAGGAAAGGGGGAGGGAAGGAAAGCAGGCCCCACACGCACACCGTCTGTGGGCATCCGAGCCTTTCTAGAGGTCAGTCTGCAGTCTTCACCTTCAGCCCAGCCATTCTACTTCTGGAAATGTATCATAAAGAAAGAATCAGGGGATCTGACAAAAGAGCAGAGCAGAGCTACAGGGTATTTATCTCAGCATCCTTCAGGGCAGAAAACACTCTAAACAATCCCAGTGTCCAAGTGAGGGGCTGGTCAGTGCCTGATGGACAAACTCCCATCACAGCAGGTGGAAGAACAGCCGAGAGGAGGCATGGGTGAAGAATGCACATGCCAAGCTCATGGAAGAATCCCTCCCTGCTCCCCGCCATTAAAGGCGCTGTCTAGCCCTCAGATTGGGAGAAAATAATAGCAAATGAAGAAACAGACAAAGGATTAATCTCAAAAATATACAAGCAACTCCTGAAGCTCAATTCCAGAAAAATAAATGACCCAATCAAAAAATGGGCCAAAGAACTAAACAGACATTTCTCCAAAGAAGACATACAGATGGCTAACAAACACATGAAAACATGCTCAACATCACTCATTATTAGAGAAATGCAAATCAAAACCACAATGAGGTACCATTACACGCCAGTCAGGATGGCTGCTATCCAAAAGTCTACAAGCAATAAATGCTGGAGAGGGTGTGGAGAAAAGGGAACCCTCTTACACTGTTGGTGGGAATGCAAACTAGTACAGCCACTATGGAAAACAGTGTGGAGCTTTCTTAAAAAACTGGAAATAGAACTGCCATATGACCCAGCAATCCCACTTCTGGGCATACACACTGAGGAAACCAGATCTGAAAGAGACACGTGCACCCCAATGTTCATCGCAGCACTGTTTATAATAGCCAGGTCATGGAAGCAACCTAGATGCCCATCAGCAGATGAATGGATAAGGAAGCTGTGGTACATATACACCATGGAATATTACTCAGCCATTAAAAAGAATTCATTTGAATCAGTCCTAATGAGATGGATGAAACTGGAGCCCATTATACAGAGTGAAGTAAGCCAGAAAGATAAAGAACATTACAGCATACTAACATATATATATGGAATTTAGAAAGATGGTAACGATAACCCTATATGCAAAACAGAAAAAGAGACACAAAAATACAGAACAGACTTTTGAACTCTGTGGGAGAAGGAGAGGGTGGGATGTTTCGAAAGAACAGCATGTATATTATTTATGGTGAAACAGATCACCAGCCCAGGTGGGATGCATGAAACAAGTGCTCCGGCCTGGTGCACTGGGAAGACCCAGAGGAATCGGGTGGAGAGGGAGGTGGGAGGGGGGATCGGGATGGGGAATACGTGTAAATCTATGGCTGATTCATATCAATGTATGACAAAACCCATTGAAATGTTGTGAAGTAATTAGCCTCCAACTAATAAAAATAAAATAAAATAATGAAAAAAATAAATAAATAAAGGTGCTGTCTATATCACAAACATCTGCCATGAGACCAGCGAGAGGCTGACTACAGCTGCAGAGCCTGCTGTGCCAGGCCAGCTCCCAATGGGCCCAGAGGGTGAGGGAAGCACCGATGCACCCATGCCCGGACCCCAGCCTCTGCCTGGACAAACACACCCCTCAGACCCCAGCCCTGATCCTCGTACCACACAGGAGAAGCCAGCATGCTATCCCAGCAGCAGGTCAGGGATGAGAGTCCATCCATGAGAGCCAGGAGCACGCCCAGAACCACTGAGGCCACACGGTGCTACCCCACCCATTTCGCATCTCCATGGACCACCTCGGAAGAGACCACTGTGCTGTGGATCTCGTCTATTTCAGATGGAGCAAGAGCAGAGACCACATGGGCCCAGTGCAGATGTGATGACCACACGCAGGATACAGCCCATGAAGCCAAGTGGTCACTGCATGGGCAGCTGATGGACAGTCTCCCAGCATAGCTGGAGGGGTATGAGGGGCCAGGGAAAGTTGTGGGCACAGACAGCAAGACCTCTAGGAACTTGGGCAGGGTGGCCTGGAAAGTGCCAGGCAGGGGGCCCACAGAACACCCAACTAAAATTTCTAGGCTGACCCAAAGAAGTTGTACACATACACACACACACCCCGCTGACCCAAAGGAGTTGTATACACACACACACACACACACACACACACACACACCTGGTCTCTCTCTGGTTTTCCACTCACCGCAGAGCACGTGATCCTCAAATGTTCAGGCTGTTTGTGTCTGGTTTTCCTTAAGGGCTCAGCTTCTTTGTGCATAAGGAAAACTTTCATGGAGAGAACGAATCTGTATCAATTACTTGAGCAGAGATCTCAGCATCCTACTTGGGTTTATGGACTCTGATTTCATTTTGAAAACACAGTGTGTATCTGCATATTAATAAGCACTTGTTGGAATGGCCTCATTTAATCATTTCACATTAAATTAAATATAATCTTGATTTTGATATTATTGTTCCAGCAGGAAAAGAAGCCATGAGTCAGTCAATTGGAAGTTCTCCTTGAAGATTCCAAGATGCTATACTGTTCTTTTTTTCCCCACTTTTCATTGAAGTTTAATATAGGTACTGAAAAGGTCCTTATCATAAATTTGAACCCACTCAGGCAAACCACATGCAGAACAAGAAATGAGACACTGTTTTTGCAGCAATACAGATGATCATACTAAGTGAAGTCAGAAAGAGGAAGACAAATACCATAAAATATCATACCACAAATACCATAAAATGGAATGTAAAATATGGCACACGTGAACCTACCTACAAAACAGAAACAGACTCACAGACATGGAGAACACACTTGTGGTTGCCAAGAGGGAGGGGTGATGGAGGGAAGGATTGGGAGATTAGAATTTGCAGATGCAAACTAGTATACAGAGGATGGATAAACAAGGCCCAACTGTATAGCACATGGAAATATATTTGATATCCTGTGATAACTGCTATATTTAAACTGGATAACCAACAAGGACCTACTGTACAGCACAGGGAACTCTGCTCAATGTTATGTGGCAGCCTGGGTGGGAGGGGAGTTATGGGGAGAATGGGTACATGTATATGTATGGCTGACTCCCTTTACTGTCCACCTGAAACTATCACAACATTGTCAACTGGCTATATCCCAATACAAAATAAAAAGTTTTAAAAAGATTTATATGTTCTCTTCATATGACCATAACTAAAAAAAAAAAAATCCTGCAATAAACCATAATGGAAAAAGAATATGAAAAAGAAATATATAATTGAATCACTCTGTTGTACAGAAGAAATTAACACATTTTCAATCAACTCTACTTCAATAAAATTTTCAAAAAAAAAACAAAGAAAAAAAGAAATGGGACGTTGTCAGCATCCCCTAGAAGCCCTCTGCCCTCCTGGTGCCCCTCTAATCACCATCTCCCAAAGGGCACCCCGACTTCCCACCCCACATGGATAAGAAGCCCGTTGTCCTTCCCATCAGTGGAGCCGTGCGGGAGGAACTAACGACTCTAATGTCTGGGGTTTTGGCTCAGCGTTATGTGACAGGACTCCTCCGGGCCACTGCACACGTGCAGGTCTTCAGGATGGCTTCGTGTGTGCAAGCCTCGGCACAAGGGAAGCAGCTGCTGGGGGACCTCAGACTGTCTGCAGCTTGGGGTGACAACTACCTGCCTTGGACGCCCTGGTGCGCACGTCCTGATGGCTCTGTTAGCCCCTGTGGCCCCTGGAACAAATAGGTCCCAGATACATGGCTTTAAACGACTCAAGTTCAGGGAACTGGGAGTCTGGAAGCAGGTTCAGTAGCTGAGGTCAAGGCATCAGCAGGGCTGCTCACCTCCTGGAGACTCCAGGGGTGATCACCTCTGCTGACAACCCTTGACATGTGGTCACAATCCTTGACAGTCTCTGCCTTCATCATCCTTGCCTTCTCCTCTGCTTTCACTCTCCTCTGCCTCTCTAAGGACCCTTGTGGGGAATTCCCTGGCAGTCTAGTGGTTAGGACTTGGTGCTCTCACTGACAGGACCCTGGGTTCTATCCCAGGTCAAGGAGCTAAGATCCCACAAGCAGAGTGTGGCACAGGCAAAAAAAAAAAAAAAAAAAAAAAAAAAATATATATATATATATATATAAAATACACACTATGTGTACTGGCAGTTTGGAAGTGAAGTGAAAGTTTAGTCAATTAGTCATATCCGACTCTTTATGACCCCGTGGATTGTAAACCGCCAGGATCCGCTGTCCACAGAAATCTCCCAGGCAAGAATACTGGAGTGGGTTGCCATTCCCTTCTCCAGGGGATCTTCCCAACTCAGGGATCGAACCTGGGTCCTCTACATTACAGGCAGATTCTTTACTGCCTGAGCCACAAGGGAAGCCCCAAGGTTCATACAGTCAAAGCTATGGTTTTTGCAGTAGTCATGCACAGATGTGAGAGTTGGATCATAAAGAAGGCTGAGCACCGAAGAATTGATGCTTTCAAACTCTAGTGCTGGAGAAGACTCTTGAGAGTCCCTTGGACAGCAAGAAGATCAAACCAGTCAATCCTAAAGGAAATCAACCCTGAACATTCATTGGAAGGACTGAAGCTGAAGCTCCAATCTTTTGGCCACCTGATGCGACGAGTTGACTCCGGAGACCTCATGACTGATACTGGGAAAGACTGAGGGCAGGAGGAGAAGGGGACAACAGAGGATGATATGGTTGGACGGCATTACCAACTCAATGGACATAAGTCTGAGCAAAGTCCGGGAGAAAGTAAAGGACAGGGAAGCCTGGCATGCTGCAATCCATGGGGTCACAGAGAGTAAGATACAACTCAGTGACTGAACAACAACAGACTATACACACACACTATTGGTTCTGGTTCTATGGAGAATCCTAACACAGTTACAGTTCATATACATTTCCCTCCTTGATGACTAATGGAGTTGAGGACCTTCTCATATGGTTATTGGGCCTTTTTAAAGGGTGAAATGTCTTTGGGACCTTTTTCTGTTTCTTTGTTTCATTTTTTCTGGACAGTGCATTCTTTTAAAATGAGTAATCTGTTAGAACATTTTCCACTAAACACGTCTATGGAGAGGAAATGTGTTTTTGGTGTCAGGCCATGAGACATGAGGTCCAGGTGGGTGCAAACAAGGAGCAGCCATGAATTCTGGACAGTGAACACCAACCACAGCCTCAAGGCCCATATCAGCCTGGACAGTTTCCAGAAAGAAAACACACGAGAGCCTGAAGACCACTGTCGGTAACCGGGATGAGCGAGACAAAATTCAGTCCCAAATTAATGTGCTATGCCTCCACTCACTCCCTTGAAACAAGAGCTAATGTCATTTCAAGGAAGTGCTCATTACTTGGGACATTCTATTTGTATTTATACAAATGCATGTGTTTATGGACTCTTCTGCATCAGTCAGCAGCAGCTGCTGACCAGGTCTGCACAGTGATGGCCCATCAATGGCTATGGGTATCCATGTGGGTACCATGGAGAGGCAGCCATGCTGCCAGCATCACCTCTGGCTTTCTGCCATGAAATACTGGATGTTAAATACGCCAGGGACTTCCCAGGGGGCTCAGTGGTAAAGAATCCACCCGCCAATACAGGAGACACAGGAGACGTGGGTTCGATCCTTGGATTGGGAAGATCCCTGGAGGAGGAAATGGCAACCCACTCCAGTATTACTGCCTGGGAAATCCCATGGACAGAGGAGCCTGGCGGGCTATGGTCCATGGGGGTCACGGAGTCAGACACAACTGAGTGATTGAGCACACACACACACAAATACACCTAAGTCTGACTTCTCTTTATCACTGTAAAGGAAGAAAGCTGGTTTGAGACATCAGTCAACACAAACTGCAGCATACTCTTTGTATTTGATGAAAACCACCAGGAGAGCTAGCCTGAGACCTGCTCCTCCTGCAGCAGCAGCCCCCACCTATAGCAGCCACATGCGCCTTGAAGGCAGAAAAGTCAGCGCACAGACAGCACCCCTCCCCAACAAATGTATCTTTCTCCCAACAAATCTTGACTCCTACAATAACTGCCCCGCAACTATCAGGCAGCTTCCACCGCTGGCGCAGGGCAGTAAGCCATGCAAGAGGCATTCACCAGCATCTCAGCCAGGTTCTCGGGAATGATACCTACCCCCACCTGTGCCAGAGCAAACAGCAGGCTGACTAGAAAGGGGAGCAGCTTTAAGACAAGTTTTCTTTCTTTCTTTATTTTTGGCTACACTGGGTCTTCGTTGCTGTGCGGCTTTTCTCTAGTTATGGTGAGCGGGGCCACTCTCCAGCTGTGGTGCACGGGCTTCTCACTGTGGTGGCTTCTCTTGTTGTGGAGCACAGGCTCAGGAGTTGTGGCACATGTGCTTAGTTGCTCCGCAGTATGTGGGATCTTCCCCGACCAGGGATCAAACCCGTGTCTCCTGCATTGGCAGGCATATTCTTTACCACTGAGCCACCAGGGAAGCGCTGAGACTTGTCTTCTGACCCTTGTCTTCTGACCCTTCATTACCCAGAGGATGAACAGCACATCAGAGCCCAAAAGAGGAAGAGAAGACAGGAGTTGTGAATGCCCAGGGTTTCAGGACCCCAGAGAGAAGCCCTTCAGGGCACCCTTCCAAAAGCTCACCAGCCTGCAGAGGCCCCTGGAGCTCAGCTTCCTGACCTGCAGCCTGGATCCCCTCTCCTTTCCCCATCCTAGCCCTCTGCACAGCTGGTGCAGGACTCGGTCCCCTCCCTACAGATGCCAGAAAGTCCCCAGGAGCCTTGGCAACGGGACGAGGACAGCCGCCTGCTGGGCAGGACAGCCCCGTTACCTCGACCTGGGTCCCTCTAGACTTTCACGCTTGCCAACAACTGGACAGAGGCCTCCCCGCCATCCATCCGTTGTCCTTCCAAATAAGTCAGCAGGGCCATGGAGTTTAACTCCATGTGAGCAAATTAATAACATGACTTATGGTTTGCCAGGGATTTTGTCGTTCTTATAGAGGAACAGTGGCAATTTAATCTAGAAAGTCTATAAATCTCTAAAGGGTAAAATTAAACATCCGAGATAGCAAGGCCAGGATGTGGACACGGCAGCCTCTGCCCACGTCAAGCAGGGAGCTCCATCCTTTCCCACTCCCCAAGCCTCCCCCACCTGCCCCAGCTCTCAGCACACCCCACTCCTCATCCTTAAGATCCCTCCCACGGTCCCCTGGGTCCCGAAGCTGAGTGATGGAAACACCTCCTAGATACATCACGGGCAGAGTACGTGTTACCCCCCTGTTCTGCCCCCAACCACAGTGAGATGCCCCCACATGTCCAAGGCTGCTCAAGACCCAGACAGCCAAGACCCACCATCTCCTGCTCTGACCTGCCCAAACCACATTATCCCACCACCAAACACTCAGCCCCCACCCCCATATTGGGTACCCTCTCCAGACTGGCCCCTCTGGCCTGAGCTCTAGATAGGCAAATCCACCCACTCTTTCAGGATGGGGTACCTAACCCAAGTCCCCCCCACCCCATGCTGGGTGCTCACACCTTCCAGCCTGGGCTACTCTGGGGGCACTCTGAGGCCAGAGTCACACTCGGCATCTGATCCCCCCACACCCTCCAGTAGTTCCCCTTCACTCCTCTCCTGACTATACCCAGCTCTAGACAGGGATCAGAACAGTGGAACAAAGCCAGCACTCAGGAAACACCTGTTGAATGGATGGATGGGTGGATGGGTAGGTGGATGGGTGGATGGATGGGTGGATGGGTGGGTGGATGGATGGATGGGTGGATGGATGGGTGGATGGATGGGTGGATGGGTGGATGGGTGGATGGATGGATGGGTGGATGGATGGATGGATGGGTGGATGGATGGGTGGATGGAGCCCCTGTCAAAGGGGCTCCGGGGCAACTAAAGAGAAGAGCACCTGCCCCTGGACTAACACTGCAGAGACCTCACAAATGAGAGGACTGGGAGGGAAATGCTAGGGGCTGCCATTTAAGTGCCTGGCACCCACTGTTTCCATTATCAGACAAGTCATCTCATAATGGATGAAAGGAGCAACACATGCAGAGTTAAGGAAGGGTTCCCAAAGCTAGGAGTGGAGAGAATGCTGCCATATCCAGGGACCCCCAGGGCAGCTCCCTCATGAAGTGGACGCAGCAAGAGATGTCTCTGCCTCGGGTGGGGGTGGGGGGTCACAGCCACTAAGGCAGCACTGTTCTCACTGCTGATTAAGCACAGACCAGCCTGTGATCAAGAAGAAAACCATTCCTTGAGGAAATGCAATTAATTGAAAAGCCGAAACCTGAGAAAGCCCAAAGGAGATACACAATCAAGAGTTCTCGGTCTGGAGGGGCTCCTGCTCTGAAGAGTTTCAGTTCAGGGACGTCCCCCCAAGAGCAGAGAGCTGACGGCATGTCCACCCTGCCACACGCCAGCTCCCTCCTGTTCGCCCCTCAAAGGGCAAGGAAAGGTCATGGGCAGAATCTTTGCTGCACACGGACATGGAGAAAGGCACGTCCAGGCAGGGCTGAGGTCAGACCTGCCGCAGGGACTCACACTCAAACGGTCAGGCCAGGCGGGCAGCACCAGGACCCACTCTCCAGTGGTCAGCCCCCAGGGCTCACTGCCACCAGAGGGGTCCAGCTAGAGACCCAAGGTAGCGCCTGGTGTCTAAGCCTGGCAGGCGAGCTGGGACACACACACACACACAGAGCACGCCCAGCGACTGGCACCAAGCGGGTGCTCTACTGGAACAGACGCTCACACACACACACACACACACACACACATCTGGTCTCGCTCCATCCTTGCTGCAGTGGCTGGCTGACAAGGAGGAAAGAGCAGACCTTGATGTGCCCCTCTCAGGAGGAGGCCCTCGCTGGCCAGCGGCTGCTGGAGGCTTCCTGGACCTCTCGACTCCCCAACCCTGACAGCTGTCAGAGGCTCTGGGTGACACGCACAGATGTCAGAGCACACAGCCCATCATCACACCAGAAGACCCAGGACCACAAACCGAGTTTCACTGAAGCAACTTACACACCTGCTGCCTGGTTGGGGAGGTGGGGTAAGAAATCCATCATCAATAAACACAGGCACCCACTCAGCAAACAGGTCTCCTAGTTTCCAAACAACGGATTTTTCCACGGATTTCTCCAAGACTCTGACAGACCAACAGGGGAAAACTAAACAACATTTCTTTTTCAAACTTTAAACTTCTTATTTTATATTGGGGTTAACAATGTTGTGATAGTTTCACGTGGACAGCAAAGGGACTCAGCCATACATATACATGTATCCACTCTCCCCCAAACTCCCTTCCCATCCAGGCTGCCACATAACATTGAGCAGAGTTCCTTGTGCTATATGGGAGGTCCTTGTTGGTTATTCATTTTAAACTACATTTTTTAAATGAAAATTAGCAATGCACATGACAGCTCAGAGAAATTCATGTTTAGAGCTGCCTTGCTGGAGAATGAATTCCACGAATGTAAAACCAAATCATGGAGAAATAAATAAACACATATTTTTAAAAAATACTATCATATATAGGGTTATGAACAAACTCAGACACAAGTGAGCAACTGGACAACAACAAATCACACACAGATACATATCTATCTCCCAAGTGAAAATTCTAAATGCCACTAGTGGTCTCCTACTCCCTGACTGTTGACTAACTAGAATTGTTGAGAACAAGTGCCTAAGTATTTCACAGCTGAGTATCTTTTAGCTGAGTTGAGTCCAGAGGCAGGAAGTGCAAAGAACCCATGGTACCTCTGAGTGCAAAGAGAAAAACACCTTACAAATCCAGCAACGACAGTTGCGCTGAGCGGCAAGCTCCCAGGCCCTCTTGCTGTCCCCATGAAGGCCCCTGGGTTACCCATGATGTGTCCATAACTCTCCAACCACCAGCCAGAGCTCAAGGTCCACAGTTCACCACCACCAGATTATCTAAGCACAGGCTGAAAATGAGCTCCTGAACTGTATCTATCACATAGGTTTCCCTGGTGGCTCAGCAGTAAATGCACCTGTCAGTGCAGGAGACACAAGTTCGATCCCTGGTTCGGGAAGATCCCCTGGAGAAGGGATGGCAACCTACTCCAGTATTCTTGCCTGGAGAATCCTATGGACAGATAAGCCTGGCAGGTTACAGTTCATGATGTTGCAAAGAGTGAGACACAACTGAGCGACTGAGCACACGTACACACCTATCACATAAGTGGTCCAAGTCCTAGTCATGCCCACCCAGTTTAAAAACAAATCTGATGCAAACTGGGCCCCAGTGAGATGTTGAGGGGGGGAGGTAGGAAGGATGCAGGTGATACAGGATTGTGGGGGAGGGGCATCATGGGCTCTGAAGGCTCACCAACCAATCTCAGCAATGCCTGAAACAGTAGCAGCCTCAAGCAAGTCTCCACTGCCTGGTCCTAGGTCACCTCGCTGCCAAGTGAAGATGTGCCTCTCATGCTTGGCGAGGAACTATTTAAACAGCACATACTAAGGAAGAGAAGGCAACACACAGAAGTGCCCAATGAGGGACTTTCCTGGAGGTCCCTTGATTAAGACTTCACCTTCCAATGCAGGGGGTGCAGGTTCAATTTCTGGTCAGAGAACTAGGATCCCACATGCTTTGCAGGCAAAAAACCAGAGCATAAACAACAGAAGCAATATTGTAACAAATTCAATAAAGACTTAAAAAAATATCTCCACAACAAAAGAATCTTTAAGAAAAATAAAAAGTGCCCAGTGATGTGTATTTCATCCCAGTTTCTCCATCCAAAACTACCTTCAAATGCCAGAGCACTTCCGTTTTCAGAAAACCCACAAGATGCAAATATCTGTGCGGTCAGGAGATGCCGGCATCTCAAGCTTGTATTTTTTCTCTTTAATTTTGATCCTTCATGCACAAAACCACAGATGAAACCCCTTATATCAGAACAGCACCTGAGAGTGTAGGAAGCATGACAGTCTCCCACTAGGCTGCATGTAAAGCCAGCAAAGCTGACCCTTCAAACTCCCAGTAAAACAGAAGAAGCCACAGCCAGCCTGTGGCCACCGGCATCCATGAAGCTCTGGCCGAGCACCAACCTCTCAACTCAGTTCAGTGCTGGACCTCTTCTGGGATCAAAACCAGCCTGGCAAGAGCTATCAGGCACCTGCGACGGAGGCTGAGAAAGGTGCCCAGGGCTGGTGGCTCACCCAAGGCCCCAGAGATCAGTGACAGAGTTTTCCTCCTTATAAAACCAGTGGCCCCCTCCGGTGGGGCCAGAACACAGGTAGGGAGAATCAGGCGGGGTGGGGAGGCTTCAGGAGGGGCAGGCTGGCACCCAAGGACAGGCGGAGTGGCCGGGAGCCTGGAGACACGAGGTCCGACGTAAGGGGAAAGACCAGTATAGAAACATCCAGGTGAAGAAGGTAGGGAACCTGAGCCAGAGGGGGTCTTGTTCCCAGCACATCCATGACCGACCGAAGTGAGCGCACGCACAGCCTGAGAGCCAACCATCCAAACAACCGAGAATCCCAAAGGAATTTCTGTGGAGGATCAGAATGCCCACTCCCGGGGCTGGATGGCCTTCCGGCCATGTGACATCTGGCTGCCCTGCCCACCCACCCCCCCTCCCACCTCTCCATCACTCTCTCCTGCCGCTCCAGTGCAGGCAAGTTTCTGCTGGAGGTCTGGGAGGGACCCAGCTGTGAATGCAGCTGTTTTTAGGTGTGGGGTCTGGGGAAGGGAGCAGCAGGGCACCAGGCTTGTACTGGAAGGAAGCACGATGCTCCTGGGATTTCATTCATTCATTCATCCATTTAACAAGTTGGGCTGAGGATCAACCAGGTGCCAAGCACTATTCTTGTTCCAGGGACACAGAAGTCAACACAGTCTCTATGCTGGAGTGGTAAGAGACAGAATAAACAAAGTATATAAATCATAAATTGTGTTAGGTCCTAAGAAGAAACACAAAGCAGGGTTAACATGAAAGGCAGAAATGATGTTAATTTATGTAGGGAGCTGAAATACAGACAGAGCAGTGAGTGAGAGAGCAAGCCAGGTGGACATCTGGAGGAGGCACATGCCAGGGAGATGGAAAGCAAGTGCAAAGGCCCTGAGGCAGGCAGGCGCTCAGCAAACTTGGCAACTGACAGAGAAGAAGGGAAAAGTCCATATTCATCTGGGATGATCAAGGATGGACGCGGGCCAAGGTGGCAGGTGGGGATGGGTTGGGGATGACACAAAGTAAGCCTGGGCAATGAGCCTGCCTGACGGCATGGCTGGGAGCGAGGAAAGGAACATGCAGAAATAAAAATCAGGCTGAGGGTGTGGAGAAGGCTCTGGGGAGCCACTGCAGGCTTGAGTGAGGGACACCAGCCCAGCCCAGCCCAGGACACCCTGCAGCTAGCACAGAAATCACAAGTCAGGCAGCAACAGCACCCGCCGAAATGGGGCCGGGGGGTTCCCAAGAAGACTCGTGAATCTCAGCCCCACCGAGATAGCCTGGCTGCATGACAACGAGGTCGCTGTCCCTGGCTCCCTTGTGCATCCAAGAGGACTGGGAGAGTGGAGGACTGCCCACAGGAAAGGCAGGGAAGAGGCGCCCACGACGGCTGAGTCAGCCTGTGCCTGCAGGCTGCTCTGAGGCATCAGCTGGAGCCAACCCAGGTGGTGGGGGGGCCTTGAAAGGGGCCAGAGAATCCCCCTGTGGGCACACAGCCAACTACCAACCACCAACTGGGCACCTGGGCCCCACTTGGTGAACAATCATCTCAGACATGACCAACGGGATGGAGCCACATAACCATCAGTGTCCACGTCACTCCTCATCCCAGCCAGGTCAGGGCTCAGGGACCCCAGCTCTCTGTAACTCTCTCAAGGCAGAACGCTGCTTTCTGCCACTTGTTCTGGAAGGAAGCCCTCCGTGCCAGCTCAGGGCCTCCCTCTGTGGCCACCTGCTCCCAGTCCTCCAAATTTCCCTGACACAAACGTCTCTCCAAGACTCCAGACCCCAGTGTAACCAGAGGCCCTGACCTGCTGAGTCCCTGATCAGGTGCTCAGGGCTTAGGATGGGGAGGAGTGCCCAGGCAGAGCTGAGGCCCTGGGCGGCTATGCTTGTGCCCTGGGCTCCTGTCCCTCCACAGGCCTCAGGGCAGCCCAAGTCAAACAAAGCCCAGCCCAAGGCAAACCTCCCATCACATGAGCTTTTCCTAGTTCCTCAGTTGTGTCTAGGAAACATTAAGGTGTTTTGGCACTCCCTCTCAGCTCCAGGGGTGCGACTGGTGTCTTTTACAATTATCTTTTATTTTTATCCCACATTTCTTAGCTCAGTTGGCAAATTGGATTATTTATGCGCCTCCATTTCACAATCCATCCCCACCAATTATCCCTGTGAAACTAATTTTTTTTTTTTAAGGGTTAGAAGTACCAAGGAAGAGCCAAGTTAGCAAACCACAAGTCCAGCCCGGAGAACACAAGCAAGAAGCCAAAGATTAAGAAACTGACCACACAGGCTTCGCCCACCTGCTAGCGCCCACCCCACCTCTCATGCTCACACACGCAGGCGTGCGCGCACACGCGCACACACACACACACACACACACACACACACACACACACCCCATCTGGTTCAGCCCACACTTCTCCCAGGCGGAGAAGCCCAGTACCCTGGAGATGGGAAGGCAGGCAATGGGGGAGGGGCCCGACCATGCTCCCCAACCAATGAGCAGAGGTCTGGAGAGCCAGGCCCCACAGCAGACTCTCAGGGCGCCTGTCACTAGGGCCACCACCCAGACCTAGTGCAGCTCTGGAGACCCATCCAAGGGTCTCTCTGCCAGGGCCATGGGGCCCACCCAGGAGGCGGCCCACTCAGCAAGCTGACTCCTCAGCAAGCTCCAACTCGCTCACTAACACCCTGGACACCATCCTGAGTGCCAGCAGGCTCCATGCCAGGGTCATTTGCTGCTCAGGAGCCACCAACCCCCTTTCCTGAGTGCAGATGGAGGAAGGACGGACAGCCCCCCAGCAGTGAGGGCACAGGTCAAGGCATCCCGGCTGGAGGACCCTCAGTGTCCCCTGAAGAATGGAAGCCCCCCAAGAGAAGGCAAGACCCTCCCCCTCACCTCACCTCACCAGAAGGCCCACTAAATCAGAGGCTTGAGAAAGGAGCCACCCACCAGGCTGTGGGTACCTATAGAGCAAACTAAACGTGCACCCCAGGAAAAGCTGTGTAGTTCCCATCCTGAAAGACTTCAGGTCATTATTCCCAAAACCACTGTTTTTCTCAGAGAGAAAGAAGGAGGGCAGGTGTGGGGGTGGGGGGGGCGGTATTCTCAGAAAGGGGACAGAGGCTGAAGAGGTCAGGGACAGCTCAGCCCACGGGATGAAGGGCACAAAGGAGATTTCCCACTATGGGGTTGACCGTCCCCACGGCCATTTATGAGTTGGCTTAACCACCAGATTTGAGGTTGGCCCCTATCAGGCCGGATCCAAACATATGTGAAAAAATTAAGTCTTCCTTCTGCAAGTAAATACTAAGTTGAGACAAGCAGGTACAATCTCAGTCTCCATGCTCAGCGAGGCTCGGGCAGGGTGGGCCCCTCGCGACCCTCCCTCAGCACCGGGTCCAGGGCAATTTCGACCCTCAAGCCCCCAGCCCCGCGGCCTTGGCACACCGAAGCCCGCTGCCCGGCTCGGGGGTGGGGGCCTCGCCCTTCGCATGGACCATCAATAGCAGCCAAGCCGAGGGGAAAGGGGCTGGGACGACGGGGCAGGTTCGCGCCGCGCCCCCAGCCCAGCGCCGGCCGCCCAGGGGAACCCGACTGTGTAATTTTTAACTGAGGAGTTTCTCCCTCTGGGCCTCGTTATAAAGGAAAAGGGGGGAGGGCTAGAAAACCGGGGCTCGGCTTCCCGGGTGACAGGGAACCCAGAAAAGACCCCAAACTCGGGAGTTGCCGCCCCTCACGGGGACTCAGTACCAGTGCCGAGAGGGGCCGCGGAACACTCCAGCGGCCGGAGCCAGCCCGGCGGGACCCGAGCGGGCAGCCGCCGTGGGTCTGCGTCCCTGGTCTGCGCCTTGTCGCCCCTCGCCGCCGCGCCCCCGCTTGGGATGCGCGAGCCACCAGCTCGGCCCCGCCGCGCCCGCCCGGTTCGTACCCCTGATCCCCGCGGCGCCCCCCGCCCGCAGCGCCGCCCGATCGCGCCCCCCGCGCCCTCCCCGGCGCCCCCAGGCTGATGCCGCTCTGGGGAAGGGTCGGGCGGCCGGGACCCCCGCTTACCTGGCCCGAGCTCCGGGCAGTGCGGGTGCACGGCCGCCGCCGCTGTGTCCCCGAGGCCGAGCGCCGGGCCGCCGCCGCAGCTCTTTGTGAGCCGCGCACCGAGATGCTGCCGAGCCCGGGAAGCTGGATAGCGGCGGGCGCGCCCCGGACGCGGCGTACGGCACGCAGGGCCGCCCCTGCCCGGCCCACGCCGCGGGGCCCGCGGGCTCACCCCGCACCGGCCTGCGGCTGGACGCCCGCGCCCCGCCCAGCCCTGGCCTCGCCAGCGCCCCTCGCCGGGCGAGAGCGCGCGGCGGGAAGATCGGAAGGAGGACAAAGATGCGTGCGCGCCCAGCCCCCTCCCCGAGCCCTCGCCCCGACTCTCGGCGGACTTGCACGGGGCGCACCTGGGGTCCGGGTCCTGCGGGGCCGGCCTTGGGGCCCTGGGAAGCACAGATTCCCCGGCGCCCCCCGGCACCTGAAGGATGAGGAGACGCGGGGGTCTAGTCCTCCGGCGGGTGGAACAGGTGACAGCGAGGTGCCCCTGCGCCCGCACCTGCCCCGGGCGCCACGCTGCCCCCTGGCGGGCTCCCGAGCGCCTGCGACGGAAGGTCCTGCTCACCGCGCCCTGTTCGGCCCTGCGCAGAAGTCGCAGGGAGATCGCGGCCTCTGAGAGACCCCTCTGGAGGGCAGGCCCCCAGCGTCTCCCCACCACAGATTACTGGCTGCGTGCCAGGCCCCTGGGAACCATCCCATCACCCCGTTCCCAATATCCTGTGCTGCCCTGGCCTGACCACTGACCTCCCCTCCCCCAGGGCCTCGCTCCAGCCCTTTCCCTCCTTGTCGTCCTAAACGGAGAAGGACCCAAATCTATAACACACTAAAAAAAAGAAAGAAAGAAAGAAAGAAAGAAAACTATAACACACTATACTCCAATAAAATTACAAAGAACTCAAGTGACTCGATTCTGCCCACCCATAGAATCTAGGAAAATCTGCCCAACTGCAGGCCCTTCCCCACATTTACGAAGACTCTTTTTCCTGTAAGGTGGATATTCAGTGTCCAGAGGTTAGGATGTGGGCATCTCGGGGGTCATTGTTCTGTCTAACAGACATCTAGAAACGTCTGTTCTGAGAAGCAGTGTGCATCGTGGCTGAGGATCCCAGCCAGGCCAGCACTCACCCGGGGCCTCTGACCTGAGCTGGTGTCTCTGCTCTGCACACTCAGTTTCCTCCACTGTTAAATGGAGAAATACCATGACTTGCCTTCAGGGATAGGCACAAGACTTGGTGGCACATGCACACCTCTGAACCCATGGTGTAAAATGCGCCAAATCATGCTGGTCACCGTTTCGATCGCAGGTGCTGTAAGATGTTGACGTTCTCCAGTGATGGCTTTTGTCTGCTTGGCATTCTCTGGAAATCTCCCACCTAACCCCAGCTCCATCCATATGGTTCAGGTGAGGCTGAGATGTCTCAACTGACAAACTGGATCCTTGCTTCTTCAGAAAGTGGTTGTGAGAACTGATTTCATCATTAATCATTTATCTTTAAAAAAAAAAAAATTCCTGTGCCAGACACTGAGAAAACTGTAATTCAATGCACCACAATGTTCATTGCAGCACTATTTGCAGTAGCCAGGAAAGGAAGACAACCTAAATGTCCAACAACAGAGGAATGGATAAAGAAGATGTAGTACACACACACAATGGAATATTACTCAACCATAAAAAAGGAACAAAATAGGGTCATTTGTAGAGATGTGATGGACCTAAAGTCTCTCATACAGAGTGCAGTAAGTCAAAAAGAGGAAAACAAACATCCTATATTAATACATATATGTGGAATCTAGGAAAATGGTACTGAAGGACCTATCTGCAGGACAGCAATAGAGACACAGACACAGAGACTGGACCTGTGGACACAGCAGGGGAAGGAGAGAGTGGGACAAAATGAGGGAATAGCTCTGACATAAATACATTACCATGTGTAAATTAGATAGCTAATGGGAAGCTGCTGCATAGCACAGGGAGCTCAGCTGGTTGCTTTGTGCTGACCTAGAGGGGTGGGATGGGAGGACTAGGGGGAAGGGAGGGAGGTCCAAGAGAGAGGGGATATATGTATACATATGGCTGATTCACTTTGCTGTACAACAGAAAATAACGCAACATTGTAAAGCAACTATATTCCAATTTTTTTTAAGTAAAAAGAAAACATTCCAGTGGCAGACGCTGACCTAGGCCCTGGGCTACAGTAATGGCAGACTGGCTGGATCCCCGCTCCTGGTTCGTAGGCAATAAAGGCTCTTGTGGGGCAGACAGAGGGGCAGCCTGCACTGTCAGGATCACTGGGGGAGCAGCCTGGGAGGGTGGGATGAGACTGGACTGAATGGGTGAGACATGCTAACACCAGTGCCCTCACCCAGGGCTTGGCCACAGCCACAGATATGATTTAACTGTCAGCTAGTTTGGCTCATTGAGTCCTCCGATCCTGCTGAAACAATTCTGTGTTTAAATCTCTCTGTTTGAAAACAGCCAGTGTGGATTGTTTCCCCACCTGGACCCTGATTCACACAGCAAAGGTACCAATCATGGTCCCTGGAAACAGACCCTCTTAGATAGATTCTGGGGTAAGTGCAATCATGTCCTGGGCCCTGGACACAGTGCTGAGCTCTTTTTATCTTTTTTCCCCCCCTTTTAAAGATTTTTCTGTTGTGGACATTTTAAAGTCTTTATTGAATTCATTACAATAATGTTTGTTTTATGTTTTGGTTTTTTGGCCACAAGCATGTGGGATTTTAGCTCCCTGACCAGGGATCAAACCCGCATCCCCTGCTCTGGAAGGCAAAGTTCTAACCACTGGACCACCAGGGAAGTCCCATGCTGAATTCTTGATGATGGGAAACAAGCTGCCAGTAATCCAGGCCACAGGGCTTCCCCAGTGGCTCAGCAAGGGAAGAATTCGCCTGCCAATGCAGGAGACGTGGGTTCAATCCCTGGGTCAGGATGATCCCCTGGAGGTGAGCATGGCAACCTACAGCAGTATTCTTGCCTTGGAAATCCCATGGACAGAGAAGCCTGGCGGACTACAGTCCTTGGGGTCGAAAAGTGTCGGACATGACTTAATGACTGAACAACGACAACAATCCAGGCCACGTTGGGCATTACAGCTGGTCAAACTGCCACCTGCAATTGCTTTGGACAACGTCCTTACTAAAGCCAGAACTCGGGGCAGGGCAGGGGATAAGGTGGGGAGGGAGGGGCAGGTGATGTCAGCCCTTAAGGTCAGTAAGGGTGACGTCAAGGACTGTGGGGTGGGTGGCCAGTTCTTACTACACCAGAGACCTGGCAGACAGAAAAATTTACATACTCCAGGTTAAAGCTTGGGGCTTACAGAAAACCAGAGAATTTTTATCACACCCCCTCAGACAATCTTTTATTTGCTGTAGCCATAGAGATAACCTTGCCAAAAGTCAAACACGGGCTTTGTGAATATGGCAGAATTACAATGTCATTTGAATTCAAAGGCTTTACAAGTGTCTTATGTGGACATGCTTTGGAAAGGAGCAGGACCCTGAGGTATGGGATTCACCATCTGAGTAGAGGCCAGTGGCATTAACCCTTGAGTCTGTCTGGAATGGGTTCTGTTTCTGGCTGATGGGAATGGCCAGCCGATCTGGGTCTCAGAAGACCAACAGCCTCTCTTGCTTAAAGATCCTGTGCACATTCTCCTCTGTGGACTGGGTCTGCCACTGGGAGAGGTCACTGTTGAGATGCCCCTGGTGTCCTTGGTGGTGGTGGGATTCCACAGTGGCAAAAACCAAGTGGCGTGTTTCACTGCCAAAGACAAGGGGGTGCCTGTGTTGTGATGAGCATGAAGACGGGTATAGCCAGAATGCTTTGATACACGTGACCTCTGGTGGTGGCTAATGGACCCCAAAGAATGAAATGAGCAGCAGTCACATTTCCAGACTGAAGTCAGTTTCCAGACCCAGAGGCCCTTGATGAAAAGGGAGGCGAGGTATCCTGAAGATGGGTCCTGCAGCATTGCTGCAAATACATGCTGTAAATCTTCCTTTGACTCCTCCCCAGAGGGGCCCTGGAAGGTCACATATGCTTTGGAAAAAAGGAAATGCCAAGACCTTTGAAGATGGCTGGACATTGTTTCTGAAGTGACATTCTTTCCTAGGAAATTTTTAGAAAACTCTTAAGAAGCAAAATATACCTGGGCTCTAGAATTAAAGTGGGGGCTCGTGGTCATCAGGAGAGGGAAGTCTGTGCCTGAATCTGACTGAGGTGGGTCTAACAGGCCTGCAGACCCACCCTGTGGCTCCTCCCAGTGGCACGGACACCCAGGGCCCCTCGCAGAGTCCCCAGATGGGCTCCCCTGACATGAGGGACGAGAACTGTCATCAGAGGAAAAGCTAAGGAACTGACCCTCCCTCCCAGGATGGTAATCGAGAACGGATGGTAATCGAGAACGGATGCTCCGTCCAGGGGGAGCTGTAGAGCCCGTGGCCCCCATCACAGCCTGGAGGAAGGTTGGGGGCACAGATGTGCCAGCCCCTTTTGACTTGCCTCTTGGGCCTGTGCAGGTGGCGTTTGAATCTTGGGAAGTGACAGCGGATTGTCATAAACTTAATCTGGTGGCAACTCCAATTGCAGCTGCTCCCCCAGATGTGGCTGAGAAATACTGCAGATGTGCATCCACACGGAGGCAAACAACACCCTGCTGGCATCTGGTGTGCTTCTCATTCACACACTCTCTCTCCCCAGTTTTCCCCAATTCTCACAGGAGCAAAGCCGGTTAACGTTTTCATTTCCAAGTGAGACTATGACTGAGTTGACATGATCCTGCACTACGCTGGCGGCCAACAAAGAACAGGAGGAGGAGACTGTGGGCAGTGTGGGATGAGCCCCATGTCCCCGTTCGCACCTCAACCCACTCTCCAGCCTCTCCCACTGGGCTCTGGGCCCAGGAGGCTGGTGTGTGTGGACCATGTCTGTGGGCTCCCTGGCTCCCGGTTCATTTGCCCAATGGGAGGTACTGGAAGGAGCCTGGAGGGATGAGGAGGGCAGTGCTGGTGGATCTTTCTGGGTCCCTTCCCCACACGATGCTAGGAATGGCCATGTCCTTCCAATGAAGCCCACAGCCTCTGCCTCCCAGCTCCCTCCCCCTGAGAGCTGCAGGTCTCACTGGATTCCAGCAGTCGTCCCTTGACTGGCCTGGAGGTGCTAACAGTCCTCCTACCCATGCTAGGCTGTCGATTTCCCCTCACTCTGCCCTACCTCTGTGAAGAGTCCTTTTCCCTGAACTCTCCTCCTTTACCTCTTTGGAAAATACCCTCTGGGTATTATATGCTGGGACCCTGACTAATTCGAGGAAAAGGATGACTTTATCCACCTACTCTGTATTGAGCAGTTACCATGTAATCAGTGTCTGGTGTTATGGAGAAACCAGGGAAGCAAAACCAGACATGCTCAGGTAGAAGCTGTCAGAGCTTCTGGGAGATGCAGGCATTTGACTATCAATCACACAAAGAGACTGGACAAAGGCTGCAAAAACTGCTAGTCGGGGAGGGAGCTGGGCTTCCCTTACATTCCAGCCAATGTTTCAGGTGGTGGGAACAGCATGTGTGGAGGCTTCAGAACTGGCTGGAGCCCTGTGTCTTTGGGGAACTTAAGAAAGGCTTGTGCAGAGCCTTTATCATAAATAGACATTGGATTTTGTCAAAAGCTTTACCTGCATTTATTGAGGTGATCATATAGTTTTTAATCTTCCATTTGCTGATGTGATCTATCACACTGATTGATTTGTGGATACTGAAAAATCCTTGCATTCCTGGGATAAAGCCCACTTCATCATGGTGTGTGATCCTTTCCATGTATTGTTCCAGCCAGTTTACTAGTACTTTGTTGAGGATTTTTACATCTGTGTTCATCAGTGATGTTGGCCTGGAATTTCCTTTTTTTGTGGTGTCTTTGTCTGGTTTATGTATCAGGGTGATGGTGACCTTATAGAATGAGTTTAGAAGTGTTCATTCCTCTGCATTTTTGGGGAATAGTTTCAGAAGGATAGGTGTTATCTCTTCTCTAAATGTTTGATAGAATTCTCCTGTGAAGCCAGCTCGTCCTGGACTTTTCTTTGTTGGGAGTTTTTTCATCACAGTGTCAGAAGATGTGGTACATATATACAGTGGAATTAATACCATTTGCAGCAACATGGATGGACCTGGAGATTGTCTCACTAAATGAAGTAAATCAGAAAGAGAAAGACAAATATCATATGATAGCACTTATATATGAAATCTAAAATATGACAGAAATGAACTTACAAAATCAAAACAGACTCATAGAAAACAAACTTATGGTTACCAAAGGGAAAAGGTGAGGGGGAGAAATAGATCGGGAGTTGGGGATTGACATATGTACTACTATATTTAAAATAGATAATCAGGGACTTACCTGGTGTTCCAGTGTTTAAGACTCCATGGTTCCAATGTAGGAAGTGTGAGTCCCCTAACTGGGGACCAAAGATCCCCCCTAAAATAGAAAATAAATAAAAATTTTAAATAAAGTAAAAAAATAAAATTTTCATTCAGCCAATAAATAGAGGAATTAAAATAATACAGAAATAAATAAAATTATTCCAAAATGAAATGTTTAAAAATAAAATAGATGATCAACAAGGACCTACAGTATAACACAGGGAACTCTGCTCAATATTCTGTAATAACCTAAATGGGAAAAGAATATGAAAAAGAATAGACACATGTATAACTAAATCACTTTGCTGTACCCTTGAAGCTAATACAACATTGTAAATCAACTATACGTGAACATAAAAAGAAAAAGTTATTTTAAAAAGAAAGGCCTGTGCAGAGGAGATTGGGGTAGTGTCCAGGAGGGGGTGATCAGGCTTCAGGCCAGCCCTATGGGGCCTTATCGGAAACTCTATTTAGGATGAAGAAAGGTGAAGCCGTTGGAGCGCATGCAGGTGGCCTCTCAGCCTAGGAGACACACACCTCCTAAGACTCACACCCACTGTGGTCGTGTCCCTTTGAGCGTGGACTGGATTGGCTGACTTGCTTCTGATGAATGGAACTCAGCAGCCATGATGAATCTCAGCTCCAAGACTGGAGCACAAAGACCGCGGCTTCCACCCCAGATGTCCTCTCTTGTTCTCTCTCTCACCTCGACAGCTGCCTGTGAAGTGGCCTGAGCGGTGAGGAACCAAGTCCACATTCAGGAGACCGCAGCAGGGGCCCCAGCCCCAGCCCAGCCTCTGGGGAACTGCAACCCCAAGAGTTCAGTGACAACCTCCAAAGAGGCCACAACGGGGGCCCACAGCTAAGCCATCTGCAGACTTCTGATCCATAGAAAGTCGAGGGAGGGGATAAATGTTTGTTATCTGAAGTCACCAAATTTTGGGGTAACTTGATCAAGCAACAGGTAACTAATTCAGAGTGTACATTTTAGGGGGCTGGCATATTTAATTTACTCAATAAAGAATAAGGAGGTACTATACGCCAGGTGTGTTGCAGGTGCTGACATAATGTACTTTATAAAGTTTTATGTAGTTATTTTTTGGGTGAGTAACACTGTAACATGATTTGAAACTATAGTTTCAAAATAGAGGATAGAGGGGAGAGCCCCTCCTCACAGACACCCAGTCCCTCACCAAGGGCTCAGAGTTCAGTTTGGGGGAGTGGTACAATTCCAGAGAGACCGTGAGGCTCATACAAACAATTGCACACAGATCCACAATACTGTTCTGCAACTGGTTTTTGTCACGTAATCATTTTCCTTAAAAAAAAAATCCGTGTCTGTACAGAGAATTTCCTGTTTTTCACAGTTATATACAATGTCATGATATGAATATACCCTTATCCATCTTAACCTGTCCCCTATTGAGAATCCTTTAAGTTATTTCCAATCCTTTGCTCTTGCTGACAATGGTGCAACAAACAATTATCATCTAACACTTGGCCCTCTAGGGTACATCTCTAAAAATTGGTCCCAAAGTATGCAAATGTACAACTTTGATAAACATTGTCAAACCACCATGACAAAGGTTACACAGACACTTCCTAATGTCGGCCATCAGTAACAGAGGAGAGCGCCTGCTTCCCCCGGAGCTGTCACCAAGTGGTATCAAATGTGTTTGTCTTCCAGGACAATCTGAGGCCTGGAGTTACCCTTCCCGTTTGATGCGTGTGCTTGTTAACATTTTTGACATGTTCAATGGCTGTTGACACAATTACAGGTGTGGTTGTAAAAGAAATAATAAAAATAAAAGTAAATGAACAAACACACCCTCTGGCTGCCAAGTGTTGAACGGACTGTGGAGATCAGAGACCAGAGCCCGGGCGAGAAGCACAGACGAAGGGGATGGAGCATTGCAGATGGTCCAGGGCTGTTTAAAAGACTCAATAAAAGGGCCTTTGTAAGGGCTGGAGCGCGCGCACGCGCACTGGGGAGCCCGCTAGGAGAGGGGGTGGGGTAGGAGGAGGTGTCAGGATTTGTCTTCAGGTTCCGGCTCCCGGCTCCGGCCCGGCTCAGGCAATTTGAGGAAGATGCTGCCCTTGGCCAGGACAGCGATGCTGAAGGAGGACCAGGTTAGTGCGAAAAGCACAAACGTGATTTTCACAGTTGCTAGCAGACCATTAACTTCTTGCGCTTACTCTACGCTGTGCCTTCCTCCCACACCTTACTGGAGTTTTACATTGTAACATGTATCTTGGATTTCACATATTTAAAATACCACGGTAGTAAATCGCACATGCAGAGAGCTCTGTCAGCCCATCTATGAAATGTTACTTCTTTCTCTGCGCGTCTGCAGCGTGTTGAGGGATCACGTGGGCCAGCAGGCAGCTGGGGTCCCGTGTTCAGGCTTGAACACGTGTTCCCTGAACGCGGCTGCAGGGAATGAGGGTGGACAGGGCTCCCGGAGACTGGCTTCCTTCCGTCTGTCAAGCCAGTGGAGGGGGGCCATCGGAAGTATTTCAACTTTCTGCTTCTGGGGGGGCCCTCTGATCCAGAGTGTGTCGTTTAAATGTTCTCCAGGTGGCTGTGGTCCCAATCGGTTCTCAGAGCCTCGCATAGAGAGGAAAGAACAACTATGATTCTTTACCACTAGCACCACCTGGGAAGCCCTAAGAAAGAGAAAAACGAGTGACTTTTGAAGTTATCTATGTGCATAGCTTCTTGGAGAGAAAAAGACTAGCACTTTAAGATACCAACGAAATAGACAATTTGCCTTCACCCGGTGACCCCGCCCTTCTCCCAGGCTACCGCGGTGACTCCTAGCTGAATTGTTCCCAAGCCAGCAAAGTCAGAGGAGAAGTCAGCCGAATTCCTGGCTTTGATACTTCAAAAGCAAGGTCTGGGGCAGGAGAGAAAGGGGAGCACAGCCCCTGCTCTCTGTCTGGGGCCATGACTCTCAAATTGTGGTCTCCCACCAGCCTGACCTGGTTAGAAGTGGAAACTCTCTGGGCCTCACCCAGACCTGCAGAATTGGGGTTTCTAGAGACAGAGCCAAGAAACCTATATTTTAATATTCTACAGGTGATCCCTTTTTAAAAAACTTTTAATTTTATATTGTAATGTAGCCAATTAACAATGTTGTGCACAGCAAAGGGATTCAGCCATACATAAACACATATCCATTGTCCCTCCCCCAAACTCCCCTACCATCCAGGCTGCAACATAACATTGGGCAGAGTTCCCCGTGCTATACAGTAGGTCCTTGTTGGTTATCCATTTTTAAACATAGTAGTATGTACATGTCCATCCCAAACTCCCTCTGTTTCTTCCTTGCTTTCCCCTTGGTAACCACAGTTCCTTTTCTAAGTCTGTGAGTCACTTTCTGTTTTGTAAATAACTAATTTGTATCTTTTCTGTGTATAAGGCTGTCATAGGATATTTCCCCTCTATTTTCCCTTCTCTGTCTGACTTACCTCACTCAATATGATGATCTCAATCTCCATCCAGGTCACCATCAGGTGATTCTGATGCACACAGAAGCTTGAGATCTGCCGGCTGAGGGGGTCCCCAGGCCTCGATGTGCAGCAGTGAAAGAAGGACAGGTGAGGGGCTTCCTAGGCTGAAGGGCTTCACAAAGCTCCCTGGGGGAGCAGGTCTAGGGGAGGCAGACAGTGCACCCAGCTAGGAGACCTGGGCCTAGGACAAACTGAGCTGAGGCCTGGAGGTTACCCAGCGATCCAGGAATCACAGGCCCCTCAGCAGACACCAGCTATGGGGAGTGGAGGGCTGAGCAAGTAGGTATGTACGAGAGGAGACCCTCAAGGTGCTTCCATCCTGAGACAGAGCTCCCCTGCCCCCATGAGGCCTGGCAGGCTCCAACACTGCCATCCCCACTGCTGTCTGCAGCCAGGTTTGACTCCTGGCCTCTGAAGTCTTACTACTTAGTGGGTTCAACAGACAAAAAAAAGTCTATTGTCAAGACAGCAGCTTGACCACATGCTGGAATCTCAGCTCTACCAGTTACAGGCCCACCAGCTGGATGTCTACCAGTACTGCGGCTGTAAAGGGTTCCCTGACACTTACTTTTCCAGCTCTCTCCCTTGAATAAAATCTTATGGAGTCTGACTGATCACATGCATGTGCCCTGGATGCAAAGGAGGCTGAAAATGTCTTTCTGATTTCTCCTTCGGGGAGACATGAGCTCAAAAGAGGAGAAGTTCCTCCAAACTTAAGAACTTAGGAAAGGTGTTAAGAAGATGCTGAATAGCACCCCCAAAGCATGAAAATGTTCTGCTATGGGCAGGAAAAGAAAATTTAAAAAGAAAAAGACAAAGTGGAATAGAAAACACAAAATAAGATATCAGAAGAAAGTTCAAACATAACTGTAATCACGGTAAATATGAATTTGTTAATCCACCTATTACTACATATCACAAAAAAGACATGCAAATATTAAAAAATATGAAAATATATTTCCAATTATATTAAAAATAAACAAGATATACACTAGGACTACAATAACATATTTATTCTTGAATAGCTACAATGTAAAAGATGTTTGCCAGGATGTGAATCCAAAGGAGCTCTCATACACTGTTGGTAGGAGTATAAACTTGTGCAGCAATTTTTGGAAACCTTTTGTCAATACCCACTAAAGCTGAAGATTCACCATGTAACTCAAAACCAAAAACCTGTGTAAGGATGTTCATGGTAGTACTATTTATAATAGATATTATCTGACAGAAACCTAAATGTCCGTCAGAAGTAGCACAGATAAATAAATTTTAACATATTTATACAATAAAATATAATAAAGAAATAAAACTAAACAAGTTATAGCTTAACCTGATAACATCCACAATTTATGGGAGATGAGCCCCACAGACATATTTATTACCAAATGAAGCCAGATCCAAAATGGTACATCCTGTATAATTTCATTCACATAAAGTTCAAATTTATGGAAATCTAACTATAAAGAAAGCTGAGCACCAAAGAATTGATGCTTTTGAACTGTGGTGTTGGAGAAGTCTCTTGAAAGTCTCTTGGATTACAAAGAGATCCAACCAGTCCATCCTAAAGGAAATCAGTCCTGAATATTCTTTAGAAGGACTGATGCTGAAACTGAAGCTCCAAAACTTCGGCCACCTGATGCGAAGAACTGACTGATTGGGAAAGACCCTGATGCTGGGAAAGATTGAAGGTGGAAGGAGAAGAGGATGACAGAGGATGAGATGGTTGGATGGCATCAACGACTTGATAGCCATGAATTTGCGCAAGCTCCAGGAGTTGGTGATGGACAGGGAAGCTTGGCATGCTGCAGTCCATGGGGGTCACAAAGAGTTGGACACAAATGAGCGACTGAACTGAACTGAGTGTTTTAAAACTGTAAGACAAAAAGCTGTCATTCATAGCCTGAGACTAAGTTTGGATCAGGACTGGGTTTTGTGGTCTCACTTTCGACCCACTTTAACCATACCTTCTGCTACAAAATCTTAGACAAATTCAGTTACTGGCCAGACTCAATCACTGGGTCACTGATGCCAGTCTCTGATGGTCTTTGAAACAATGCAAGAGGAAGAAATCAAGATCCTATCACCTTTGTTCCTCATCATGGACTCCTGACTGCGACCTCTTGCCTTATATAAACCCCTAGACTCCTCATGGAGGGTGGGCACAGTTCTTGAGGCATGAGCCTTCTGTGTTCCCCTCTGCTGACTGAGAATAAAAGCCACCTTTTATTTCCTCCTATTTTTTATTTGGCTTTGGTGGGCAAAGGGCAAGATTTTGACCAGTAGCAATTTGGGGGTCTCATCCGGGATCTGATCATGGGCAGGTGGCCGGCCCTGCAGGGACCCTTGGCTTGATGGAAAGTTCAGAGTCTCTCCCCATGCCAGCCTCCTTTGGGAGAGCAGAAGGTTGAGGGATTTCTCTAAGGCTGTGCCGCATCAGACCTGACCGCTGACTCAACTTTGGAACTCTGGGCTGTGACAGAGAATGGGAGAGAGGTTACTCTTTGCAGCTGCCAAAAATCTCTTTCACCTGGAGGACACCTTTTTCTTCTCTTGTCCTCACCAGCCTGAACTTCCACTCTGCTGCTGCTGCTGCTGCTACTGCTGCTAAGTCGCTTCAGTCGTATCCGACTCTGTGCGACCCCATAGATGGCAGCCCACCGGGCTCCCTCGTCCCTGGGATTCTCCAGGCAAGAACACTGGAGTGGGTTGCCATTTCCTTCTCCAGTGCATGAAAGTGAAAAGTGAAAGTGACGTTGCTCAGTCATGTCCCACTCTTTTCGACCCCATGGACTGCAGCCTACCAGGCTCCTCCATCCATGGGATTTTCCAGGCAAGAGTACTGGAGTGGGTTGCCATTGCCTTCTCTGCTTCCACTCTGAGAAACACTAAATACTGAAGGATCAGGAAGACGGCGGGCGTCTGGTATATCGTCTTGACACCTGTTACCATTTTGGTAAGTCCCCCGAGATGTACCTCGAGGTCTCGAGTTTTCCGTTTGGGGAACTGATGCAATTCCAGTTTGGGGGTTTCTCCCCTATGGAAGGGGTGGGCCAAGTTTGTAAGGTGCCGCTTTGGAGAAGTGTGCCAGGCTTGATAGTACTTGGAAGTCACTTCTGAGGCGGTCTTGCCCTTTGGTTTTTGGATTTCTGTGCATCTCTTTGCCATTTGCTTTGTTTTTGATGACTTCCCCCTAGCATGGTTTGATTTGGTTTGTTTACTTTGGTTTGTGCACACAGACTTCTGACCTAAGTGCTCAAGCTAGATGGAAAGTACTTCCTCTAAAGTTACATCTCAGAGTCCCCTAGGGAAAATCCTAGGTGACTGGTCAACCTATAATTATGACAAGTATCTCCTTAATTGGACGTTAAAGATGATCATATGTAAAATATATATATATATATGTATATGTATTTTTTCTTTCCAGAGAGCTCTATTTTGTTGCCTATGTAATTAATTACTGATGTGATGGACATGAGTTTGAGTAGGCTCTGGGAGTTGGTGATGGACAGGGAAGCCTGGCGTCCTGCAGTCCATAGGGTCGCAGAGTCAGACACGACTGAGCAACTGAACTGAACTGATGTAATTGATTATGGTGATGAGAAAAAACAAAAAAAAGCTGGCTTGGTAACTTTAAACAAAGACCTCCAAGGGGGAAATTTACATTTCTGTGTTTTTGAGATGTAAATGTTCTATCTGATCAACCTAAATTGTTCTATTGTGTGCTTGTTCGAGCTAGGCCTACAAGAGGTACTTTTGTAATTTATTAGTGGCCAAGTGATGGATCCTTCTAAAATTAGAGAAACTAAAAATTATTAAATCTAGAGCCTTCTCCCTGTAAACAACTGTTTTTTTCCCGTACCTATCAAACCAAAGTTAACCTGAGAACAAGAAAAACTGGTGTGGGAAGCCTCGCTGTGATCTTCCCCTCATGTCTCTTACAGATGCTAATAACAATTAACAATATCAGCAGAAAAAAATCTGGAAGGAAAATCTAGCTATTATTTTCATGAGGTAAGTTTTCTTAAAAAAAAGTAAAAGAATATATTTGCCTCAAATGTATAAATTTTTAAAAATCTTTGGATGGTTATTTGAAATGGGATAAATAGAAAGGACATTTATGTGATTAAAGTAAGATTTGACATTACTACACTACTTAAACTTAATGAGCCAAGAGGGACTCCCTTGGTCGTTCAGTCCCTCAGTCACCTCCCACTCTTTGTGACTGCATGAACTACAGCAAGCCAGGTTTAACTCTTACATCCGTATAGGACTACTGGAAAAACCATAGCTTTAACTATTTGGACCTTTGTTGGCCAAGTAACGTCTCTACTTTTTAATATGCTGTCTAGGTTTGCCATAGCTTTTCTTCCAAGCAGCAGACGTCTTTTAATTTCATGGCTATAGCCACCATCTGTGGTGATTTTGGAGCCTCCCCCCCAAAATAAAATCTGTCACTGTTTCCATTTTCCCCCCTCTATTTGCCATTAAATGATGGTGTTGCAGGAGGGGGGACCCCTTCCAGGGCCCGAAACTGGGCTCTTGTCTAACACTCGGAAATGAATTGTCCGAGGAGACACATGCTGACAAAGCAAGAGATTTTATTGGGAAAGGGCACCCGGGTGGAGAGCAGTAGGTAAGGGAACCCAGGAGAACTGCTCTGCCGCGTGGCTCGCAGTCTTGGGTTTTATGGTGATGGGATTCGTTTCCGGGTAGTCTTTGGCCAATCATTCTAATTCAGAGTCTTTCCTGGTGGTGCACGCATAGCTCAGCCAAGATGGATGTTAGCAAGAGGGATTCTGGGAAGTGGACAGACACGCGGTGTTTCCTTTTGACCTTTCCCGAACTCTTCCGGTTGGTGGTGTCTTATTAGTTCCGTATTCCTTATCAGGATCTCCTGTCATAGAACAACTCGTGCAAGTAGTTACTATGGTGCCTGGCCAGGGTGGGCGGTTTCAATCAGTGTGCGTCCCCTAACAACATCGTGTGACTTTTCTTAAAAGATGTGAGTTAAAGTTACCTGCTGAAATCGGCTCCCTGAACATCGCCCGGTTTTTAATCCTTTTTTGGTGACCACCCTTGGGGGACGTCTGGAGGGCAGTTGTTTGCTTCCAGCCCCAGGTCCTTGGAAATATAAAGTGCCAATCAATGCAGCTTTTATAGTTGCTGTAACAAAAAACAGCACAAGGAGGCAGCATTTCTTCATGTTCCACTTTCATTTTTCCTTTTTCTGGACATTTATTGTTATTTTACTCTGGAGTAGAATTGATTTCTGATATTGTGTTTGTTTCAGGTGTATGGGTGCTTGATTCACTTAGATGCAGATTTTTACTAGTTCTTTTTAGGGTTCTCTTTCTCATATAAATGATTAAAATGTGTTCCATAGACTGCCCTGTACTATTTAATGGATTTGTTGATTATATCAAACAACTGTATTAATGATATATATATTGTTTGATATATATTAATGAGCATATGTTATTAGCAAAATCTTAATATATCCCTCAATTCTAAGATTTTTTTTCATAATCATAAATTAGTTTCCTAAGTTTGGAAGTGTTTCTATCACGTAATATCCGACATTTGCATTCATTTCAAGAGTACAACTGTCAGTGATACCCTGTGATATTTGTCTTTCTCTCTCTGACTTCCTTTACATAGGAAGGTAATCACTCTGTCCATCCACACTGCTGTCAATGGCATTAGTCTGTTCTGATTCATGGCTGAGTAGTATCCCAGTGTAGAGGTATACCACTTGGTCCTCATTTTCCTGTCAATGGATATCTTGGTTGAATTTGTTGCAGTAAAAAAGAAAAAAGGAGGAATGAGGTTTTTTTTCTCTCTTTCTTAAGAACAAAGAAGATGAAGAAACAGTGAGCAGGCCTGAAAGTTCCTAGTTTTTTTACTTTAACTGTTCCTAACTCTGCATGTCTGTAACTAAGTTTGCTTTTCTGCCCCCTAACTCTGCAGGAGCTACACTTTGCACCTATTTTCCTTTGACTCCATGCTAAATACATCCCCTCTCTGGTGTTTACCCTTACAACACCCTTCCCCTTTTGGTTAGTTGCACATCAGAAAGAAGGCCACCAAACTGCCAGACTAAATTACTAGGTTATTGATGCCAATTTATGACTGTCTTTGAAACAATGCAAGAGGAAGAAATCAAGATCCTATCACCTTTGTTCCTCATCACTGACTGCCGAGCCCTCATCTTATATAAGCCCCTAAACTCCTCATGGGGGGCACAGTTCTTGAGGCACAAACCTACTGTGTTCCCCGCTTCACCAGCTGAGAATTAAAGCCACTTTCTATTTCCTCCAAACTCTGTTTCCATATTTTTTATTTGGCTTCACCTGGCAGAGAAAGCCAAGATTTTGGCCAGCAACAATTCTAGCTTTTGGCCATTGTCAACCATGCTGCCCTGAAAACAAGGGTGCGCCAGGGTGCACCGGTCATTGTGAATTCTGATCTTCTCTGGGTCTAAGCCCAGACGTGGGATTGTCAGACCTTACGGTTTCTGGATGTTTAGTTTATAAGGAAGCTCCTTGCTGGTTTTTATAGTTTCTATACCACTTTACATCCACACCAAGAGTGTAGGAGTGTTCCCTTTGGCCTCCATGCTCTGCCAGTCGGATTCTCTGTAGATGTTTTAGATGGTGGCCTTTCTGACCTGTGTGAGGGGATTTCTCATGGTAGTTTTGATTTGCCAGGGCTCAGTAGTTAGTGATGCTTTCTAAGGCCCACCTGACTTCACATTCCAGGATGTCTGGCTCTAGGTGAGTGATGACACCATCGTGATTATCTGGGTTGTGAAGATCTTTTTTGTACAGTTCTTCTGTGGATTCTTGCCACCTCTTCTTAATATCTCAGATATGCTGATGACACCATCCTTATGGCAGAAAGTGAAGAGGAACTAAAAAGCCTCTTGATGAAAGTGAAAGAGGAGAGTGAAAAAGTTGGCTTAAAGCTCAACATTCGGAAAACTAAGATCATGGCATCTGGTCCTATCACTTCACGGGAAATAGATCGGGAAACAGTGGAAGCAGTGTCAGACTTCATTTTTTGGGTTCCAAAATCACTGCAGATGGTGATTGCAGCCATGAAATTAAAAGACGCTTACTCCTTGGAAGGAAAGTTATGAGCAACCTGGATAGCATATTAAAAAGCAGAGACATTACTTTGCCAACAAAGGTCTGTCTAGTTAAGGCTATGGTTTTTCCAGTGGTCATGTATGGATGTGAGAGTTGGACTGTGAAGAAAGCTGAGCGCCAAAAAATTGATGCTTTTGAACTGTGGTGTTGGAGAAGACTCTTGCAAGTCTCTTGGACTGCAGGGAGATCCAACCAGTCCATCCTGAAGGAGGTAAGTCCTGGGTGTTCATTGGAAGGACTGATGCTGAAGCTAAAACTCCAATACTTTGGCCACCTGATGCAAAGAGTTGACTCATTGGAAAAGACCCTGATGCTGGGAGGAATTGGGGGCAGGAGGAGAAGGGGACAACCGAGGATCAGATGGCTGGATGGCATCACCGACTCAATGGACATGAGTTTGAGTAAACTCCGGGGGTTGGTGATGGACAGGGAGGCCTGGCGTGCTGCGATTCGTGGGGTTGCAAAGAGTCGGACACGACTGAGCGACTGAACTGAACTGAGTAGTTAGTGAGCAGAGACCCTTTCCCAGAGCTTTTTAATCTTGTGCAGTGTGAGTAGTTTGCCTCTTGAAATTGTCTTCTTGAAAGATGGTCCTGTTTGACTTCCTTACCCATGTCTTCCGATATAGGGCAGGTGACTAAAGGGCAGGTGTCATTTACAGACCTCCAAGCCTTTTGAATATTCAGAACCCAATAGCCCCTGTTTTTTGTTTTTTTTGTTTTTTCATTTATTTTTATTAGTTGGAGGCTAATTACTTTACAATATTGTAGTGGTTTTTGCCATACATTGACATGAATCAGCCATGGGTTTACACGTGTTCCCCATCCCAATCCCCCCTCCTGCCTCCCTCCCCATCCAATCCCTCTGGGTCTTCCCAGTGCACCAGCCCTGAGCACTTGTCTCATGCATCCAACCTGGGCTGGTGATCTGTTTCACCCTTGATTGTATACTTGTTTCAATGCTATTCTCTCAGAACATCCCACCCTCGCCTTCTCCCACAGAGTCCCAAAGTCTGTTCTATACATCTGTGTCTCTTTTTCTGTTTTGTATATAAGGTTATTGTTACCATCTTTTTAAATTCCATATATATGCATTAGTATACTGTATTGGTGTTTATCTTTCTGGCTTACTTCACTCTATAATAGGCTCCAGTTTCATCCATCTCATTAGAACTGATTCAAATGAATTCTTTTTAATGGCTGAGTAATATTCCATTGTGTATATGTACCATAGCTTCCTTATCCATTCATCTGCTGATGGGCCTCTAGGTTGCTTCCATGTCCTGGCAATTATAAACAGCAACAGCACCTGTTTTAAAGTTGTTCTGGAAAGCAGTCCTGAGGAAACAGTGTTACTTCCTGTACAACTCTGGTCCTCAGCCAATGAGTCTTATGGAAAACTCTGCTCCTGGATCGTCAACTAACGAGAATGTGCCTGAAGAAACACCCAAGGCTTACGTCTCCTTTTTCCTCCCCCTTACCCTTTATCTCCAGGATACATTCCAATTTTTGGAACACCAGTCTTCAGAGGATGCTATCATCTGTCAGTGGGGCAACCTTAAGGACAGAGACTGGGAAATCTGTCCAATCTGGAGTTGGGAAATCCAGCCTACGGGACATATGGTGCCCAGGGGACCGTGCAAAGCTTTTCCAGCCCAGAGGCTCCACCATTTTGGGGGTGAAGTAGGTGTGGTTTCTCTGCAAGTGGGCCCACCTGGATCTGGAGATTGGGTGCTCATGCAAATAGCTAGAGGTCCTCCAGGTCCATCGTAGGAAGCATATTTCCTGCCACATGCTCCCACCTCTGTCTGCCCGGAGACCCTCCAGTCTTGAGACCGAAGCCTGCTCAGTCTCCAGGGATGTGACTCCGTGCCAGGTTACTATAGCCTGAGGGCAAGAGTCACCATTCTTTATTTCTTTTCTTCTTTGTGTTTTTATTCCATAATTTGAATTGGAGTATATAGTGGAATGACAAGGTTGTGGGGTTGGGGTTGGTTTTTTTTTTTTTTTTCTTCCATTTTGGATCTACAGCAACTAGATTCATTGAGACATAGATGTACATATGTTCTTTTCCTTGTTCTTCTCCAGTGCAGGATATTACAGAGTGTTGAATAGGATTCCTGTGTTCACAGTGGTTTCCTGGTGGCTTCTTTTTATAATATAAGCCTCCCTATGTTAGACTGAAACAGCTCTCTTCTCCCTGACCCACACCTTTCTTTTCTGGGGACCATAGTTTGTGAGACTGATTCTCTTTGGTAAAGAAGTTCATTTATATCCATTTTTAGATTTCAACTAGAAGTAATATCATATACTAATATCTCTCCCTGTGTCCCTCACTTCACTTGATATGCTCATCTCTACTTTCTTCTCTAAGGCTGGACATAGCATTATGCTCTGCTTCTTTACGGCTGAGTGATGTTGCTTTGTGTCTGTGTACCCCCTCTTCCTTGTCCGTTCATCCGTACTTCTACACCTAGGTTGCTGTGTCTTTGCTATGGTACCTAGTGCTGCCATGATCACAGGGGAACCACTGTCTTTCAAAATTTTGACTTTCTCTGGATTGATGCCCAGGCGTAGGATTGCTATGTCCTCAGGTAATTTTATGTTTATATTTATTAAGAACCTCCATAGTGTTTTCCCTATTGCATGTAACATTTCACATTCCCAACAACAGTGTAGAAAGGGTCCCTTCTCTTCACACCGTCTCCAAACTTATTTTTGGAGATGTTTAGAGATGGCAAATCTCACCAGTGTAAGGTGATACTCGGACTTCTGATAGGCCTATCTGTAATAATTTGTGATGCTGAGCATCTTTTTATATGCCTAATAGCAATCTGTATGCCTTCCTGTAAGAAATAACCATTTTGATCTTTGGCCCATTGATTTGTTGGATTGTTTGTCTTTTTCATATTAAGCTACAAGGCTGTTTCTATGTTTTGGACACTAATTCCTTGTGGATATCTTCAATTACAAATATATTTTCCTATTCTGAGGGTTATCTTTCTCTTTTGTTTAGAGTTTCCTTTGCTGTGCAGATGTTTTTAAGATTAACTTGGCCTCATTTTCTTACTTTTTGGTTTATTTTTCATTATTCTGAGAGGTGGATCCTAAAAACACTTGGTGGAATTGATGTCACATCATGCCCTGCCTATAATTTCCTCAAGAATTTCATAATATCCATCCTTACACTTAGATATTTATCTTATTTGAAGTTTATTTCTGTTTATAGCTTGAGGAATGTTCTAATTTCATTCTCATTTTCATTGTTCAAGGAACCAGCAGGCTATCCTCCATATTGGCACGCACCTATTTTCATTTTTAGCATCAGAGGAGGAGGGTTCCCTTTTCTCCACAGCATTTAGTGGATTTAACCTTTGTAGAGTGCTTGATAATGTCCATTCTGACCGATTTGGGGTGATACCTCGTTGCAGGATTGAATACACTTCCCTAATACTTAGTGATGGTAAGTATCTTACCATCTTTTCACATGATTTTTTTTTTAAGATGTGAGTTAAGCATACCTGTTAAAATCGGCTTCTTGAAGGTCTACCCAGTTATGAATTCTTTTCAGTGACCAACCCTAGGAGACTCCTGGAAGGCAGTTGTTGTTTACTTACACCCTCCTCCCGCTCCCGGATGTTGTGACTATTAAGTACCAGTCGACACAACTTTTATAGTTGTAGTTGCCAATATGGCCACAAGGCGGCAGTATTTCTTCTTGCCCCACTTTGTCTTTTTTCTTCTTTTTTTTTTTAACCTTTTCCTGTACTTTCATTGTTACTTTATATTGGAATAGGGCTTCGCAGGTGGTGCTACTGGTAAGACCCTGCCTGCCAATGCACCTACATATATTTTTGTAGGTGTTTTGAGATGGCCATCCTGACCTGTGTGAGGTGATACCTTGTTGGATTTGCTTTGTATTTGTGTAAAAATGAGTGATGCTGAGCATGTTTTCATGTGCCTAATCACAATCTGTATGTCTTCCTCCAAGAAACACCCATTTCTGTGTTTGGCCCATTTGTGTCTTCGGTTGTTATGTTTTTGATATTGAGCTGTATGGGGCTCTTTGTATGTTTTGGAGATGAATTTCTTGTGGGTATCTTCATTTGCAAATATTTCTTCCCATTCCAGGTTGCGATTGTCTTTCATTTTGGGTTTCCTTTGTTGTGCAAATGCTTTTAGTGTTAATTAGGTACTGTTTTCTTTATTTTTTGTTTATTTTTCATTCATCTAAGTGAAAGTTAAAGTCTCTCAGTCGTGTCTGACACTTTGCGACCCCATGGACTATACAGTCTATGGAATTCTCCAGGCCAGAATACTGGAGTGGGTAGCCATTCGCTTCTTGAGGGGATCTTCCCAACCCAGGAATCAAACCCAGGTCTCCCACATTGCAGGCGGATTCTTTCCCAGCTGAGTCGCAAGGGAAGCCCAAGAATACTGGAGTGGGTAGCCTATCGCCTTCTCCAGTGGATCTTCCTGACCCAGGAATCCAACGGGGGTCTGCGGCATTGCAGGTGGATTCTTTACCAATTGAGCTATCAGAGGTATACCCAAAAAGACCTTCGTGCAATTTATGTTATCGGGTGTCCTCACTGTGTTTCCTCAAGACTGTCAAAGAATCCATCCTGACATTTAGATCTTTTGTTTGTAGTTTATTTTGTATATAATGTTAGGAAGTATTCTAACTTCATTCTCATTTTCTTTGTATCAGTATCCATCACACTATCCTTCACAGTGTCTGTTCCCAGTTTATATTCCCAGCATCAGTGGAGGAATGCTCCCTTTTCTTCACCAGTTGTTACAGTTGGTTAAGTTTCTAGAAATGGCCATTCTGACTGCTGTGAGGTGATACCTGGCTGTGGTTTTGATTTGCATTTCTCTGATATTTAGCCATGTTGATATTTTTTTGGTGAGATTTATTTTAAAGGGTGTGAGTTAAACTTACCTGTTGTGATGGGCTTCTTGTATGCCTGCCCTGTTTTGAATTATTTTTTGATGACCATCACGAGGACATTTCTTGAAGTTAGCTGGTTTTTACTTACGACAAAGGTCCAAGTAGTCAAATCTATGGTTTTTTCAGTTGTTATGTATGGATGTGAGAGTTGGATCATAAAGCATGCTGAGCGCTGAAGAACTGATGCTTTCCAATTGTAGTGCTGGAGAAGACTCTTGAGAATCCTTTCGACAGCAAGGAGATAAAACCAGTCGGTCCTTAAGGAAATCAAGCCTGAATATTCATTGGAAGGACTGAGCTGAAGCTGAAGCTCCAGTACTTTGTCCACCTGATGCAAGGAGCTTATCATTGGAAAAGACCCTGATGTTGAGAAAGATTAAGGGCAGGATGAGAAGGGGGTGATAGAGGATGAGATGGTTGGATGGCATCACTTACTCAATGAAAATGAGTTTTGGCAAATTCTCGGAGATAGTGAAAGACAGGGAAGCCTGACATGCTGCAGTCCATGGGGTTGCAGAGTGGGACACCACTGAGCGACTGAAAAACAATAAGGACCCGGTTGGTGAATATTAATTAACCATCAGCCCAGTTTTTCAAGTTGTTGTTACTGACAATGGTCACAAGGTAGCAGTATCGTTTCATGTCCAACTTTTTTTTTTTTTTTCTGTCCTGTAATTTTCTTATTTAGTATTGCAACAGAGGTGATTTCCGATGTGGTGTTTGTTTCAGGAGTAAAGGAACTTAATCCAGTTATATATATATATTTATCTATTCTCTTTCTGGTTCTTTTCCACATCTAGTTTATAACAGTCTGTTCAGTTAACTTCCTTGTGGTATTCAATAGGTACTTTTTGATAATCTATTGGATACGTATCAATGTGTATATCTTAATTCAAAACTCTTAATTTTCCCACCTTTATCTGGAGATTAGGGGCTCATGCAGAGGGCAAGAGGCACTCCAGGAACATCATGGGGCACCCTGCCTGCCATGTCCTCTCAGGACCCTGAGCCCCAACACAGTCCACCCTTGGGAGCCACGCCTGTCCAGTCTCGAGATGTGAAACCAGCCAAGGTAACCATGGGATGAGGGGAACAGAGCCAATTTTTGTTTTCTCTTTTCTTTTTTTGTTTTCATCCTCTGATTTGCACTGTAGTGTATAGCGGAACTGGGGCTTCCCTGGTGGCTCAGACAGTAAAAATCTACCTGCAGTGCAGGAGGCCTGGGGTGGAAAGATCCCCTGGAGGAGGGCATGGCAAGCCACTCCAGTATTCTTGCCAGGGACAGAGGAGTCTAGTGGGCTAGAGATGGCAGGTGTACCCGTGTCTTTTAAAATGTTGGTTTTCTCTGGATGTATATCCAGGCGTAGGATTGCTGGGTCTGAAGGTACTTCTCTATTTTGTTAAGAACCTCCATACTGTTCTCCCTAGTGGATCTCCATTGTACATTTCCAACCACAGTGCAGGATAATTCTCTTCTCTCCACACCATCTCTAGCATTTATTTTTGGACATATTTTGAGATGGCCGTTCTGACCTGTGTGAGGTAATACCTTGTTGGATTTCCTCTGTGTTTGTGTGAGAATTAGTGATGCTGAGAATGTCCTCAGGTGCTAATCACAGTGTGTATGTCTTCCTCCAAGAAACACCTGTTTCTGTGTTTGGCCCGTTTGTGTCTTGGGTTGTTTGTGTCTTTGATACTGAGCTGTATGAGCTGTCTGTATGTTTCAGACATGAATTCATTATGGGTATCTTCATTTGCAAACATTTTTTCCCATGCTGGGTTGCATTTATCTTCCATTTAGGGTTTCCTTTGCTATACAAATGTTTTATGGTTAATTAGATCCCTTTTTCGTACTTTTGATTTATTTTTCATTCATCTAAGAGGTGTATCCATAAAAACCTTGCTGTGATATATGTCTATGTGTGTCCTGCCTATGTTTTCCTTAAGCTTTCATAGTATCCATTTAGATCTTTATTTTCTTTGGAGTTTATTTTGTGTATGGTGTTAGGGAGTATTCTAACCTCATTTTCTTTGCCTCAGTAACCACCACACCATCCTCCACACATCCTCTATTACCAGTTTATATTCCCAACATCAGGGGAGGAACATTCCCTTTTCTCCACACCTTCACTGGCGGTTCGGAGAAGGCAATGGCATCCCACTCCAGTCCTCTTGCCTGGAAAATCCCATGGACGGAGGAGCCTGGTAGGCTGCAGTCCATGGGGTCGTGAAGAGTCGGACATGCCTGAAGCGATTTAGCAGCAGCAGCAGCAGCAGCAGCACTGGCGGTTATTGTTTGTAGAGTTTCTGAGAATGGCCACTCTGACTGGTGTGAGGGCATTACTTGCTGTGGTTTCATTTTGCATTTCTAATATTTAACAATGTTGACATCTTTTCATGTGATTCTTTTTAAAGGGTCAAAAATTACATTTGACATTCTGTGAAAAATGACAGAATGATTTCACTTCATTTTCAAGGCAAACCATTCAACATCACAGAAATCCAAATCTATGCCCCAACCACTGATGCCAAAGAAGCTGAACTTGGATGGTTCTGTGAAGACCTACAGGACTTTCTAGAACTAACACCAGAGAAAAGATGTCCTTTTCATCATAGGGGATTGTAATTAAAAAGTCAGAAGTCAAGAAATGCCTGGAGTAACAGGCAAGTTTAGCCTTGGAGTACAAAATGAAGCAGGGCAAAGGCTAACAGAGTTTTGTTAAGAAAACACACTGTCATAGCAAACATCCTCTTCCAACAACACAAGAGACAGCTCTACACATGGACATCATCAGATGGTCAATACCAAAATCAGATTGATTATATTCTTTGCAGACAAAGATGGAGAAGCTCTATACAGTCAGCAAAAACAAGACCATGAGCACCTTATTGCCAAATTCAGACTTAAATTGAAGAAAGTAGGGAAAACCACTAGGGCATTCAAGTAAGACCTAAATCAAAGCCCTTATGATTATACAGTGGAAATGACAAATAGATGCAAGGGATTAGAGCTGATAGGCAGAGTGCCTGAAGATCTATGCATGGAGGTTCGTAACACTGTACAAGAGGCAGTGATCAAAACCATCCCCAAGGAAAAAGAAATGCAACAAATCAACATGGTTGTCTGAGGAGGCCTTATGAATAGCTAAGAAACGAAGAGAAGTGAAAAGCAAAGGAGGAAGTGTAAGATACACTTAACTGAATGCAGAGTTCCAGAGAATAGCAAGGAAAGATAAGAAAGCCTTCATTAGTGAACAATGCAAAGAAATAGAGGAAAACAATAGAATGGGAAAGACTAGAGCTCTCTTTAAGAAAATTGGAGATGCCAAGGGAACATTTTATGCAAAGATGGGCACAATAAAGGAAAGAAATGTCAAGGACCTAACAGAAGCAAAAGATATTAAGAAGAGGTGGCAAGGATACACAAAAGAACTATAATACAAAAAAAATCTTAACGACTTGGATAACCATGATGGTCTTGTCACTCACCTAGAGCCAGACATCCTGGGATGTGAAGTCAAGGGGGTCTTAGGAAGGATTACTATGAACAAAGCTAGTGGAGTTGATGGAATTCCAGCTGAGCTACTTCAGATCCTAAAAGATGATGCTGTTAAAGTGTTGCACTCAACATACCATCGAATTTGGAAAACTCAGCAGTGGCCACAGGAGTGGAAAGGGTCAGTTTTCATTCTAATCCCAAAGAAAGGCAATGCTAAAGAAAGTTCAGACTACCACACAATTGCACTCATCCCCCACGCTAGGAAAGTAATGCTCAAAATCCATCAAGCTAGTCTTCAACAGTACATGAACCAAGAACTTCCAGATGTATATGCTGGGTTTAGAGAAGGCAGAGGAACTGGAGATTGCCAACATTCGTTGGACCATAAAGAAAACAAGGGAATTCCAGAAGAAAATCTACTTCTGCTTCACTGATAGCACTAAAGCTTTTGACTGTGTGGATCAAAATTGTGAAAAATTCTTAAAATAGTTGAGAATACCAGACTACCTTACCTGCCTCCTGAGAAACCTGTATACAGGTCAAAAGCAACAGTTAGAACTGGACATGGAGCAATGGACTGGTTCCAGATTGGGAAGGGAGTACTACGTCAAGGCTATATATTGTCACCCTGCTTATTTAACTTATATGCAGAGTACATTATGCAAAATGCTGGGCTGGATGACTCACAAGCTGGAATCAAGATTGTCAGAAGAAATATCAACAACCTCAGATATGCAGTCTCTAATGGCAGAAAGTGAAGAAGAACTAAAGAGCTTCCTGATGAGGGTAAAAAAGGAGAGTGAAAAGCTGGCTTAAACTCAACATTCGAAAAACTAAAATCATGGCATCTGGTTCCATAACTTCATGGCAAATAGATGGGGAAAAAGTGGAAACAGTGACAGACTTTATATTCTTGGGCTCCATAATTACTGCACATGATGACTGCAGCCATAAAATTAAAAGACACTTGCTCCTTGAAAGGCAAACTATGACAAATGTTTCTTCAGTTCAGTCATGTATGACTCTTTGCGAGCTCATGGACTGCGCATGCCAGGCTTCCCTTTCCTTCACCATCTCCCAGAGTTTGCTCAAACTCATGTCCTTTGAGTTGGTGATGTCATCTAACCATCTAATCCTCTGTCGTCCCCTTCTCCTCTCGTCCTCAGTCTTTCCTAGCATCACAGTCTTTTCCATTGAGTTGACTCTTTGCATCAGGTGGTCAAAATATTGGAGCTTATTTTCAGCATCAGCTCTTCCAATGAATATACAGGGTTGATTTCCTTTAATATTGACTGGTTCGATCTCCTTGCAGTCCAAAGGACTCTCAAGAGTCTTCTCTAGCACCACATTTCAAAAGCATCAATTCTTCACTGCTCAACCTTCTTTTTGGTCCAACTGTCACATCCATATATGACTGCTGGAAAAACAAGTAGCTTTTACTCTCACATATGGGATATCATATTTGTCTTCACACATTGTTTGCTATATTTAGACTCTTGGTTCATACTCCATGTAACCATATGCTGTGGTAATTAAATACAATTAGAAACAAAGCTTTATTTTAAGGATATGGTTTGCCTACCAGCAGCATAGGAATGTTCCATTTTCTCCAGCCCCTGTTACCCTAGTGTGACATCTCAAAACTCAGAAACTTACTTGTTGATATGATTATCAATTTCGCTTTAGCTCAGTTTGAACAGAAGAGCAAAAAAATGAGGGGGCCAGTTTTTTCAGGTTTCTTTAGGGAGAGAAAGGAATCTGTTAGAAGACAAAGTACATGCAGCCTGTGGGCTCTTTGAGTCACTCATTTTTTGCAGGAATTTTCTTGTATTTGTTTTCAAGTGTGATCTTTCATTCATATAATAACCAATAACAGAAGAAACTAATTTGAACCGATGGCTTGCTTCCACTCAGAAAATCTGAACACAAAGGAACCAATGTGAACTGCAAAGATCAGGGTGCCAGACTTTTAAGAGTATTTTAGGTTTGAAAATAATAACTAGTATGCTTGTTTTTTCAAGAGTATATTTTTACTTTAATAAATAATCTTTTCCAGAAAGCTTCTAGTGTCGCCACCTCCAGCTGGAGGCCTGGGATGCTGGAATCAGGCAACTTTCTGTATGTCTTTATAGGAAACTGGGCTGTACTCTAAGAATGTCTGGGCTCTCCCCAGGATCTGGACCATCACAGGGCCACAGAAATTGGTAACAGTTTTGTTTTGCCTGTTGAAACATTTAATGACAAAAGTTCTTTCAATTCCTGATGTGGCTGAAGTGTGGAGTCCAGTGATGATTTCTTTAAGAGATGTACATCCTAATTCCCACACGAGGGTGAGCCCTCAGTCCAATGATGAGAGACCCTGCATGTGCGTGGCCTGTGCCTCCTAGGAGAGCAGCTTTAAGCTAGTTTAAACCTGGCCAAGTTCTGTCTACATGGTAGATTGAGACCTCTCCAATTCCTATCTAGGGGTTCCCTTGTAGCTCAGATGGAAAAGAATCTGCCTGCAATGCAGGAGACCCAGGTTTGATCCCTGAGTTGGGAGGATCACCTGGAGAAGTGAATGGTTACCAACTACCAATGGACAGAAGAGGCTGGCAGGCTACAGTCCATGGGGTCACATGGACAGACATGATAACATTTTCATTTCACTTTCCAAGTCCTGTCTACACTGATTATGCTTAGACAAGACCATGTGGTTTCTGCAATGAGAACATTTAGACCTGACCCTGTTCTGTGTGCACTAGGACAAGGAGACCTGGGTACAGAGCTGGCCTGGCCTCTGTCCTGGAAAATTCTGTGCCTGTGTCTGAATGTCAGTGCTCAGGGGTCTGTGTTCCGGAGCTGAGGTGGGCTTCTCTGGGTAACTGTGCTCTTCTCTGAGTGGGGTTCCATGGCCCTCCCAGGGGTCAGTGCTGTGGTAGGGCTCCTAGTCTTTTCCTCTGCCAGGTTCACCTTCCCTGGGGCTCCTGGAGACTTCTCAGGTGGTATAACTAGTAATTATTCCAATATTCCAGCACATTCAGTCTGAGTAGGGAGGCAGGTTCACCTGGTGAATTGGTTCCAGGGCACAGGGATTGACAGGCAAAAAGTCAATGGGCAGCAGGTGAGGTGATCTGCTGTGATTCCCTTCCAGTTGACTCTCTCCTTGGAAGAGAACAGAGCTGCCCCTCGTCTTTCAGCCCACCTCTCCTGTTTTCTCAACACCTCAGAGGGACAAGAAAGGCAGAGCCTGCCAAAACCAAGGTAGTGTGTTCAACTCTAGCATGAGCTTTTAAACCAGCAAAAAAAATCACACAGAATAAAAGTGAAAACAGGAGAACCTAACTTCTCAGGGACACTTATGGGGAGAGGAGACAGTCACTACACTTCTTTCTAGGATTCCAGGGGGTCCCAGAGACCTGGCTTGTTTACCATTGGGGGCCCTCTGACCACAGCTATGGCTTCCTTGTCCTGACTGAGGGGACATGTGACCCCAGGAGGGGGGTCTGGGGACCGTGTGAGTCTCACCCCATCTGCATGGGTCAAGATCGCCTGTATGGGGAGACCACCCACACACAAAGCTAATAAAAAGGGAAGAATACATGACAGCTTCACTTGTGTGCAGGGAATATTACTTTATGGTATTCACTTTATACAGGCCTGTGCCTGTTTGCCTCTTTACCCCTGCGAAGTTCACCCTCCGTGGGGCTCCTGGGGCTCCCTCAGGTGGCCACCTGGTAATTATTCCAATTTTTCAGCACATTCAGATTTAGTAGGGAGGCAGTTTCACCTGGTGAATTGATTGTAGGGCACATGGATCAGGCAAAAAGCAACAGGTGAGGTTGCTGCTGTGATTTCCTTCTAGTCGACCGTCCATCCTGAGCAGAGAGCAGACCTGCCCCTCATCTCCCAGCCCTGTGTCTGGAGTGTTTTCTTAACGTCTCAGTGGAACAAGAAAGGACTGAGCCTGCCAGAACCAAGGTAGCGTGTTCAATATTATCATGACAGCTGTAAAAACAGTTAATATCACAGAGAACCAAAGGGAAGAGAGGAGGACTTCTCTGGGAAAAGCGTCGGGAGAGGAGACCAACCCCACACTTCTTTCTACCATCCTAAGAGATTAGAGGAACCCACTCGTTTCCACCTAAGGGGCCCAGCAGAGACATGGTGTCCTAACCAAGGGTCGTGGGACCCCAGGTTCAGGGTCTGGGGGGGTGGTGTCACCTTGGAGAGTGTGGAAGGGTGTCCCCAGGTGCAGGGTCTGGGGATTGTGTGGGTCTCACCCCATCCACGTGGGTCAGGATCCTGTGTACACAGAGACCACATATCTTCTCTTTACCTGCAGTATGTCCTGTCCCCTCGGAGATTCCCAGCATCTGAATTGAGGGTGTTGCCCTGATTAACCTGTGGTCCTTTTCCTTCTCTTCATCTTGTTGCCTTCACGTGAGGTCAGGTGGGTTGCTGCTCTGTGTTCTGCCGAGTGAAAACCTTTGGTGGTGTCATATTAATATCAGCATATCCCGTATCTAATCACAGGGGTCACCACTGTCTGGCATCCCCTAGACTGAGCTCAGGTAATTTAATTTGTAATTTAATTATTATTTTATATTGGAGCCTAGTTGATTTCTGGTGTTTGTTTTAGGTATATATGAACTTCATTCAGTTATACATAGACATATATCTATCGTTTTACTGTTTTTTCCCTCATATAGGATATTACCATCTTTTTCAGTAGAGTTGCCTGTTCTATTCCATAGGTTCTTTTTCATTATCAACTTGATATATATCAGTGTGTATATTTTCATTCCAAACTCTTAATTTATCCCTCCCTTCTAACTTTGTTTTGATAATCTTAATTTGGTTTTCTCAGTCTATGAGTCTGTTTCTGTTTTGTACACTAGTTTATTGGTATTAATTTATAGATCCCAGCTGTCTGTGAGATCTTAGGATATTTGTCTTTCTGCCTGACTTACCTTAGTTAGTATGATAATTTCTTGGTACATCTATCCTGTTGACAATATCATTATTTTTTCTGTTTTATGACTGAGTAGTATTCTAGTTTATAGATGTACTACATAGTCTTCATTTTTCTGTCACTGGACATTTTGGTTGGTTCCATATCTTGGCTATTGTAAATAGTGCTACCTTGAAAACTGGGGTTCACGTGTCATTTCTAATGATGAATATCTCCAGATCTAAGCCTGGGAAGGGATTGCAAGATCATATGATACATCTATGTTTAGTTTTTCAGAGAACCTCCATGCTGTTCTCCAAAGTGGCTTCACCATTTACATTGCTACTGAGACCGTAGGAGAATTCCCTTTTCTGTACATCCTCTGCAGTGTTTATTCTTTGTAGATCCTTTCGATGACGGCCATTGTGACCAGTGTGAGGTGATACCTCACTGTAGTTTGATTGACATTGATTTAATAATTACTGATGTGGAGTATCTTTCCTTGTGCTTTTATTATTTTATGCCTTATGAGTACAATTTACCTCTTGAAACTGACTTCTTGAAATTTGGCCCTGTTTGGAATTCTTTTCTCCTAACTTACCCCAGGACATTTCTTAAGGTCAGGTTTCATTTACAGCCCTGTCAGACTTGTGACTATTAAGAGCCCTTCAGCACCTGTTTTGTGGCTTCCCAGGTGGCTCAGTGGTAAAATATGCGCCTGCAATGCAGGAGACTTGCAGGAGACAAGGGTTCAACCCCTGGGTCAGGAAGATCCCCTGGAGCAGGAAATGGCAACCCACTCCAGTATTCTTGCCTGGGAAATCCCGTGGACAGAGTGGCCTGATGGGCTGCAGACCATGGGGTCACAAAGAGTTGGACACAACTGAGTGACTAAACAACCACAGCGCCTGTTTTAAGGTATATATACTGATCTGAACCAGCTAATTACTCTCTGCAACTCCCCCCTTTCCATTTTGGCAACCGTAACTTTCTTTCCTGAGTCTGTGAATCTGTTTCTCTTTTGTAATGAAGTTTATTTGTATCCATTTTTAGATTCCACCAGAAGGGATATTCTATGATATCTGTCTTTCCCTGTCTCATTCACTTCACTTAGTATGATCACCTCTGGTTTCTTCCCTGTAACTGGAAACAGCATTGTTTCATCCTTATATATGTCTGAGTAATACTGCACTGGGTATATGTACCCCATTTCCTGTATCCTCTCATCTGTCCTTGAGTTGCTTCCTTGTCGTGACTATTGTACCTAGTGCTGCCATGATCTTTGCAGTGCAGGTGTGTTTTTAAATTTTGGTTTTCTCTGTATCTAAGCCTAGGTATGAAATTGTTGCATCACTTGGTACTTCTATATTTAGTTTTCTAAGACCCTCCATAATGTATTCCCTAGTGGGTGTACCATTTTATATTCCTACCAACAGGGTAGGAGGGTTTCCTTCTCTTCATACCCTCTGCAGAATTTATTGCTGTAGGTTTTTTGATATGGCCATTCTGGTCAGTGTGAGGTGACACCTCGTTGTACATTTGTTTATCTCTAAGAACTCGTGATGGTGAGCATCTTTTGATGTGCTTTATGGCCATCTCTATGACCTCTCTGGAGAAATGTGCATTTAGATCTTTGGGCGATTTTTATTGAGTTTTGTTGTTGTTGTCTATGCTGGGCGGTACTAGTGATTTGTATGTGTTTGTTTCAGGTGTACAGGAACTTGGTTGAGTTATATTAATACATAATATATATCTATTCTCGTTTGGGATCTTTTTTCATACAGGTAATTAGAGTGTGTTCATTTAACTTCCCTATGCTATTCCATAGGTGCTTGATGAGCGTCTATTTGATGTGTGTTAATGTGTATAATTCCAATCCCTTAAATTATCCCGCCTGCATCTGGAGGACAACAGGCACTCCAGATCCACTGTGGAGGCACACGGCCTGCTACATGCTCCCAGCTCGCTCAGCACCAGGACACTCCAGTCTTGGGACCAAGCCAATGAGGCTCCAGGGATGTGACACTAGCCTTCTTAAAAAATTTTTTTTTACCCTTTCTTACTTAAAGTCTTTTTTTCCTTTTAAAAAATTTTTGTTATTTTAATTAATTAATTTCAGTTGGAGAATAAGTACTTCACAATATTGTGATGGCTTTTGCCATACAACAACATGAGTCTGAGTTCTCCCAGAGTACCAGCTTTGGGTGCCCTGCTTCATGCATCGAGCTTGTGCTCGTTTTCTGTTTTACTTGTGCTAATGTACATGTTTCAATGCTATTCTGTCTCTCAAATCATCCTACACTTGCCTTCTCCCTCTAAGTCCAAGTGTATTCTTTACATCGGTGTCTCTGATTAGAGTCAGCATTTCTTTTTTGTTTTTTCCATCATTTGAACTGGAGTATGTAGGTGAGTGACTATCTTGTGGGTGTTTTTTTTCCTTCTACCACAACTTGTTTCACTTCTATTAGTACATAAATGTGTATATATTTTGGGGGTTTTTCCCATATAGGTTATTGCAGAGTGTAGAGTAAGTTTCCTTGTATTATACAGTGGGTCCTGGTCATTTATTTTATAAACAGTATTGGGTATATATTAGTCTGAAGTTACTCATTTCTCCATGCCCCACATCTTTATATCTTTGTGACTGGGAATTTCTAAGTCTATGACGCAGTGTCTCCAGGCAAGAAATTCATTTTTATGCATTTTTAGCACCTAGGAGCAATATCATAGGATACTTGTCTCTCCCTGTCTGCCTTAATTCACTTGGAATGATCATCTCTACTTTCTCTCCTATGGCTGAATGTGGCATTATTTTCTACTTCTTTATTATTGAGAAATATTGTATTATGTATATGTACCCCATTGTCTTGGGTGGCCCCACACAGCATGGCTTAGTTTCACTGAGTTAGACACGACTGTGGTCCTGTGATCTGATTGGCTAGTTTTCTGTGATTATGGTTTCAGTGTGTCTGCCCTCTGATGCCCTCTCACAACACCTACCATCTTACTTAGGTTTCTCTTACCTTGGACGTGGGGTATCTCTTCACGGCTGCTCCAGCAAAGTGCTGCCGCTGCTCCTTACCTTGGACAAGCGGTCTCTCCTCACGGCTGCCCCTCCTGACCTTGAACCTGGAGTAGCTCCTCTCAGCCCTCCTGCGCCCCGCAGCAGCCGCTCCTTGGACGTGGTGTTGCTTCTCTTGGCCACCGCCCCTGACCTCGGGTGGGGCCAGGACGGACGGGTCATGGTGGAGAGGTCTGACAGAATGTGGTCCACTGGAGAAAGGAATGGCAAACCACTTCAGTATTCTTGCCTTGGGAACCCCATGAACAGTAGAAAAAGGCAAAATGATAGGATACTGAAAGAGGAACTCCCCAGGTCGGTAGGTGCCCAATATGCTACTGGAGATCAGTGGAGAAATAACTCCAGAAAGAATAAAGGGATGGAGCCAAAGCGAAAACAATACCCAGTTGTGGATGTGACTGGTGATAGAAGCAAGGTCCGATGCTGTAGAGAGCAATATTGCATAGGAACCTGGAATGTTAGGTCCATGAATCAAGGCAAATTGGAAGTGGTCAAACAGGAGATGTCAAGAGTGAACGTCGACATTCTAGAAATCAGCGAACTAAAATGGACTGGAATGGGTGAATTTAACTCAGATGACCATTATTTCTACTACTGTGGGCAGGAATCCCTTAGAAGAAATGGAGTAGCCATCATGGTCAACAAGAGTCCGAAATACAGTACTTGGATGCAATCTCAAAAACGACAGAATGATGATCTCTGTTCGTTTCCAAGGCAAACCATTCAATATAACGGTAATCCAAGCCTATGCCCCAACCAGTAACGCTGAGAAAGCTGAAGTTGAATGGTTCTATGAAGACCTACAAGACCTTTTAGAACTAACAGCCAAAAAAGATGTCCTTTTCATTATAGGGGACTGGAATGCAAAAGTAGGAAGTCAAGAAACACCTGGAATAACAGGCAAATTTGGCCTTGGAGCATGGAATGAAGCAGGGCAAAGGCTAAAAGAGTTTTGCCAAGAGAACGCACTGGTCATAGCAAACACCCTCTTCCAACAACACAAGAGAAGACTCTACACATGGACATCACTAGATGGTCAACACCAAAATCAGATTGATTACATTCTTTGCAGCCAAAGATGGAGAAGCTCTATACAGTCAGCAAAAACAAGACCGGGACCTGACTGTGGCTCAGATCATGAACTCCTTATTGCCAAATTCAGACTTAAATTGAAGAAAGTAAGGAAAACCACTAGACCGTTCAGGTATGACCTAAATCAAATCCCTTATGACTATACAGTGGAAGTGAGAAGTAGATTTAAGGGACTAGATCTGATAGAGTGCCTGATGAACTATGGATGGAGGTTCGTGACATTGTACAGGAGACAGGGATCAAGACCATCCCCATGGAAGAGAAATGCAAAAAGGCAAAATGGTTGTCTGAGGAGGCCTTACAAATAGCTGTGAAAAGAAGAGACGTGAAAAGCAAAGGAGAAAAGGAAAGATATTCCCATTTGAATGCAGAGTTCCAAAGAATAGCCAGGAGAGATAAGAAAGCCTTCCTCAGTGATCAAAGCAAAGAACTAGAGGAAAAAAACAGAATGGGAAAGACTAGACATCTCTTCAAGAAAATTAGAGATACCAAGGGAACATTTCATGCAAAGATCGGTTTGATAAAGGACAGAAATGGTATGGACCTAAGAGAAGCAGAAGCTATTAAGAAGAGGTGGCAAGAATACACAGAGGAACTGTGCAAAAAAGATCTCCACGACCCAGATAACCATGATGATGTGATCACTCACCTAGAGCCAGACATCCTGGAATGTGAAGTCAAGTGGGCCTTAGAAAGCATCACTACGAATAAAGCTAGTGGAGATGATGGAATTCTGGTTGAGCTATTTCAAATCCTGAAAGATGATGCTGTGAAAGTGCTGCACTCAATATGCCAGCAAATTTGGAAAACTCAGCAGTGGCCACAGGACTGGAAAAGGTCAGTTTTCATTACAATCCCTAAGAAAGGCAATCCCAAAGAATGCTCAAACTACTGCACAATTGCACTCATCTCACACGCTAGTAAAGTAATGCTCAAAATTCTCCAAGCCAGGCTTCAGCAATACGTTAACTGTGAACTTCCAGATGTTCAAGCTGGTTTTAGAAAAGGCAGAGGAACCAGAGATCAAATTGCCAACATCTGCTGGATCATCGAAAATGCAAGAGAGTTCCAGAAAAACATCTATTTCTGCTTTATTGACTATGCCAAAGCCTTCAACTGTGGATCACAATAAACTGTGGAAAATTCTGAAAGAGAATGGGAATACCAGACCACTGACCTGCCTCTTGAGAAACCTGAATGCAGGTCAGGAAGCAACGGTTAGAACTGGACATGGAACAACAGACTGGTTCCAAATAGGAAAAGGAGTATGTCAAGGCTGTATATTGTCACCCTGCTTATTTAACTTATATGCAGAGTACATCATGAGAAACCCTGGGCTGGTGGAAGCCCAAGCTGGAATCAAGATTGCCGGGAGAAATATCAATAACCTCAGATATGCACCCTTATGGCAGAAAGTGAAGAGGAACTAAAAAGCCTTTTGATGAAAGTGAAAGAGGAGAGTGAAAAAGTTGGCTTAAAGCTCAACATTCAGAAAACTAATATCATGGTATCTGGTCCCATCACTTCATGGCAAATAGATGGGGAAACAGTGGAAAGAGTGTCAGACTTTATTTTTGGGGGCTCCCAAATCACTGCAGATGGTGATTGCAGCCATGAAATTAAAAGACACTCCTTGGAAGGAAAGTTATGACCAACCTAGATAGCATATTAAAAAGCAGAGACATTACTTTGCTAACAAAGGTCCGTCTAGTCAAGGCTATGGTTTTTCCAGTGGTCATGTATGGATGTGAGAGTTGTACTGTGAAGAAAGCTGGTCGCCGAAAAATTGATGCTTTTGAACTGTGGTGTTGGAGAAGACTCTTGAGAGTCCCTTGGACTGCAAGGAGATCCAACCAGTCCATCCTAAAGGAGATCAGTCCTGGTTGTTCATTGGAAGGACTGATGCTGAAGCTGAAACTCCAATATTTTGGCCACCTGATGCGAAGAGCTGACTCATTGGAAAAGACCCCGATGCTGGGAGGAATTGGGGGCAGGAGGAGCAGGGGACGATTGAGGATCAGATGGCTGGATGGCATCACCGACTCAATGGACATGAGTTTGAGTGAACTCCGGGAGTTGGTGATAGACAGGGAGGCCTGGTGTGCTGCGATTCGTGGGGTTGCAAAGAGTCGGACACGACTGAGCGACTGAACTGAACTGAACCCCATTTTCTCTATCCATTTGTCTGTTCTTCTACAATTAACTTGATTCCCTGTCTCTTAGCTATTGTACATAGTGGGGCCAAAATCTCAGGGTTACCCATCTCTTTTAAAATTTTGATTGTTTCCACCTGGCTTTCTCGATGCCATCCCAGTCCAGACATGAGACACAGCCTGCTCAGGCTCCAGGGATGAGATAGCAGCCCAAGAGAGGGAGGTTGCAGGGAATAAAGTAGGCATTGCTTTTTTTCTTTTTCTTTTCCTCATGCTGATCCTATGTTGGAATATAGTCAGTTTGTAGTTTTGTGCTTACTGTCAGTGTAAAACACTTGATTCAGTATTGACATATACATAGAGGATGTCTATTCTTCTTTGGATTCTTTTTCCATAGAATTTACTGCAGAAGGTCGAATGAAGTTCTATGTGCTTACATGTACAACATCTTCTTTAAGCTTTAATCTGTCAGTGGACATTTTGATGGTTGTGTATCTTGGCTATTTTAAGTAGTGCTGCAGTGAACATTGGGGTGTGTGTGTCATTTTGTATGATGGTTTTATCAGGATACCAGGCCCAGGTGTGGGAATGTCAGATCCTAGGCGTAGTTCTCTTGAAAGTGTTCTTTTTTTTGGCATGTGACAACTGTCCCTTTCTAGTGACTATTGCCAATGTCCCTTCCCACCAATGGTGTAGGGAGGTTCCCTCTCCTCCTGGCCCTCTCCCCCATTTATTGTTTGTGGACTTTTGAGGGTGGTCATTCTGACTGATGGGATTTGATTTCTTGTTGTTGTTTTGATTGGCATTCCTCCTGTATTAATTCGGGATGCTGAGCATCTTGTCCTGTGAATGTATGGTTTTTTACTTTTCTTTTTTTTCTCCCTCATGGTTGTGCGGAAAATATACCTGTTGCAGTTAATGGTTTGATAGTGGGTTGTGTTTGTAATTTATTTCTGGAGCATTCTCCCTAGGACCTTTCCTGAGGGCAACTGTCATTAACAGCCCCTGAGGTCTTGTGAATTGGAGGTAAGCACAGGTCAGGCTTCCCTGGTGGCTCAGATGGTAAAGAATCTGCCTGCAATGCAGGAGACCCAGGTTCAGTCCCTGGGTCGGGAAGGTCCTCTGGTGAAGGGAATGGCAACCTTCTCCACTATTCTTGCCTAGAGAATCCCGTGGACAGAGGAGCCTGGCAGGTAAGCACAGGTGGTCAGGTTGTAGTTACAGAAAGTGTCCACACGGTGGCAGAAGTTTTCATTCCCAACACTGGTTCTTGGGGCAACCAGAACCTAAGGAGTTGGCTTCCTAGGCTGTAAACCAGAGCGCGATGTGCCTGAGCAAACACCCAAGGGCTTGTGTCTCGCTACTTATTCCCCCTAAAGCTTCACCCCTTTCCTCCAGACTCATCCCATCCGGGGCCACAGCACCCTGCTGAGGTGCTAGGAGGCTGCACTCTCAAGAAGGAGGTTTAAGCTGTGAATCCCAGCACCACGAGAACTGAAAGCTAGGTGGCATTTCCAAGGTCCCTGAGGCCAGACGGTCGTCACATCATTTGGGTGCTCTAGGGACTATGGTCCCTGTCAGAGCAAACCAGAAGTTACAAGTTTAAGAGGGGGCTCAATTAAAGGCACCCAGTCTGGCGGTTTCAATCCCACCACAATCCAGCCTTTGGACTGAAGCCTGCTCAGGCTGCAGCAATGGGATAGCAGCCAGGATCAGAAAAGTTGACAGGAATAAACTAGGCAAAGTTTTTCTTTTTTCTTTAATTTCATGCCTTTGGCATGCTAGAGTATAGTTGGTGTGCAATGTTGTGCCTGTTGTCAGTATCCAGCTACCTGATTGAGTTATGATATGTATGTAAAGCATATGTATTCTTTTTCATATTCATCTGCTGTAAAAGTTATTGCAGAAGGTGGAGTAAGTTCTTTGTGCTGAATATCATGTCCTTGTGGAGTATCTATTACATATACAGATTTCTGTGGATATGGTAGAGATATGGATTTCTGTCGAAGGAACAAAGGGGAAGGCGATAATCCTTGTGGATTATCTATTACATATATACATTTCTGTGTATATGTTAGTCCTGACTTCCTAATTCATCTTTGGCCCTTTGGGTTTTTTAAGTTGTAATTGAATTCCTTAGTATCTCTTTTTTTCTTTTGCCTAGAAGGGATATCACTTGCTATAGTCTTCCTCTGTCTGTCTGACTTCACTTAGTGTTTGATCCTCCAAGATATATCCCGGTAGCTACCAGTGGCATAATTTCCTGATTTCAGTAGTAGTTTTTCGTGGTTGAGTAATAGTTCATTTTCATCATTCTTTTTAAGCTTTAATCTGAAGGTGAACATTTTGCTGGTTCTGTGTTTAGGATATTTTAACTAGTGCTGAAGTTAACTTTGGGGTGCATATGACTTCTTGAAAGATGGTTTTCTTGGGATGTAGGTCAATGTATGGGAATGTCAGATGGTAGGCTTAGCTTGCATTTATTGTTTGTAGACTTTTGAGGATGGCCAATCTGGTGAGATTTGGTTTCTTGTTGGTGGGCAGTCCTCCTGTTATAATTAGGGATGCTCAGCATCCTCTCCTGTGGCAATAAGTTTTTTCTTTCTTTTTTTTTTTTTCTCCTTCATGGTTGTGAAGAAAATTTACCTCTTGTAGTTGATTTTTTGAAAGTTAGTTGGGTTTGTAATTTTTTCTGCAATACTCACCCCAGGACCTTTCATGAAGGCATGTGGTATGGAAGTCGCTCAGCTGTGTCTGATGCTTTGTGACCCCATGGACTGTAGCCTGCCAGGCTCCTCTGTCCCTAGAATTCCCCAGGCAAGAATACTGGGGTGGGTTGCCGTTCCCTTCTCCAGGGTGTCTTCCCTACCCAGGGATTGAACCCAGGTCTCCTGCATTGCAGGCGGATTCTTAACCATCTGAGCCACCAGGGAAGCCTTCCTGAAGGCAGCTGTCTTTAACAACCCCCGAGGTCTGTTGAATTGGAGGGAACAGTAAGCACGGGTGGCCAAGTTGCAGTTACAGAAAATGTCCACAAGGCGGCAGCACTTTTCCACACTCAACTCAGGCAACCAGCGCCTAAGTTTGGGCTTCCTAGGCTGTGAATTAGAGTGGAATGTGCCTGATCATGGAACAACAGACTGGTTCCAAATAGGAAAAGGAGTACGTCAAGGCTGTATATTGTCACCCTGCTTATTTAACTTATATGCAGACTACATCATGAGAAACACTGGGCTGGAAGAAGGACAAGCTGGAATCAAGATTGCCGGGAGAAATATCAATAACCTCAGATATGCAGATGCCACCACCCTTATGGCAGAAAGTGAAGAGGAACTAAAAAGCCTTTTGATGAAAGTGAAAGAGGAGAGTGAAAAAGTTGGCTTAAAGCTCAACACTCAGAAAACTAAGATCATGGTATCTGGTCCCATCACTTCATGGCAAATAGATGGGGAAACAGTGGAAAGAGTGTCAGACTTTATTTTTTGGGGCTCCCAAATCACTGCAGATGGTGATTGCAGCCATGAAATTAAAAGACGCTTACTCCTTGGAAGGAAAGTTATGGCCAACCTAGATAGCATATTGAAAAGCAGAGACATTACTTTGTCAATAAAGGTCCATCTAGTCAAGGCTGTGGTTTTTCCAGTAGTCATGTATGGGTGTGAGAGTTGGACTATAAAGAAAGCTGAGTGAAGGAGAATTGATGCTTTTGAACTGTGGTGTTGGAGAAGACTCTTGAGAGTCCCTTGGACTGCAAGGAGATCCAACCAGTCCATCCTAAAGGAGATCAGTCCTGGTTGTTCATTGGAAGGACTGATGCTGAAGCTGAAACTCCAATATTTTGGCCACCTGATGCGAAGAGCTGACTCATTGGAAAAGACCCTGATGCTGGGAAAGATTGAGGGCAGGAGGAGAAGGGAACGACAGAGGATGAGATGGTTGGAGAGCATCAGCGACTCAATGGACATGGGTTTGGGTGGACTCGAGGAGTTGGTGATGGACAGGGAGGCCTGGTGTGCTGCAGTTCATGGGGTCGCAAAGAGTTGGACATGACTGAGCAACTGAACTGAACAGAGAAGCAAAATATCAGGGGGCCTATGTTTTCTGTTTTCTTCATGGAGAAAAATGACACTGTTAGAAGAAAAAGTACCTGCAACTCATGTACTCTTTGAGTCACTAATTTTCTGAAGGAATTTTCTTTTATATATATATATATATATATATATATGTATATATATATATATATATTTTTTTTTTTTTTTTTAAGTGTGACCCTTGTAGCTCAGTTGGTAAAGAATCTGTCTGCAATGCTGGAGACCCAGGCTTGATTCCTGAGTTGGGAAGAAGGAAATGGCAACCCACTCCAGTATTCTTGCCTGGAAAATCCCACAGACAGAGGAGCTTGTCTGACTACAGTCCATGGGGTCACAAGAGTCAGACGGGACTTAGTGACTAAACCACCACTAAACCACTGTCATGTAGCTAATTACAATTTTGTGGGTGGTTGTTTTTTTCCTTTTCCTTCTATCACAACTTGTTTCACTTTTACATAGATGTATAAATGATTTGTTGAGGTTTTTTCTTTATAGGTTATTATAGAGTATGCAGGAAGTTTCCTTGTGTTACACAGTGGGTCCCGGTCACTTCCTTTATCAATAGTAGTGTGTATATATTAGTCTGAAGCAGCTCATTTCTCCATGCCGCACATCTTTATATCTTGGTGACCAGAAGCTTCCTTTCTCAGTCTGTGAGGCTGTGTCTCAGGCAGTAAGCTCATTTGTATCCATATTCAGTTTATACCTAGAAGTGATACCATAGGATACTTGTCTGCCCTTGTCTCCCTTACTTCACTTGGGATAATTCTCTCTACTTTCTTTCCTGAAGCTGTACTTGGCATTATTCATAAATAAGCTGTATTTATTCATGGTTGGAAATATTGCATTCTGTACATGTGCCCCATCCTTTGTTTCCATTCATGTGCTTCTGTAATTAGCTTGCTTCCCTGTCTTGGTTGTTGTACCTAGTGGGGTGAAAATCATAGGGTCACCCATCTCTGTTAAAATTTCCTTTGTCATAACCCAGCTGCCTGGACCCCAACCTAGTACAGATATGAGACCCAAGCCTGCTCAGGCTCCTGGAATGGGAGAGCAGCCCAAGTCAGGGAGGTCAGAGGAGATCAAACCAGTCAGTCCTAAAGGAAATCAATCTTGAATATTGATTGATCAGAAGGGCTGAAGGTGAAGCTCCAATACTTTGACCACCTGATGCGAAGAACTGACTCATTGGAAAAGACCCTGATGGTGGGAAAGATTGAAGGTGGGAGGAGAAGGGGATGACAGAGGATGAGATGGTTGGATGGCATCACCAACTCAATGGACATGAGTTTAAGCAAGCTCCAGGAGTTGGTGATGGACAGGAAGGCCTGGCGTGCTGCAGTCCATGGAGTCGCAAAGAGTCAGATATGACTGAGCGACTGAACTGAACTGATGTGGAAGGGAAGAAGGAAGGAGATAATCTTTCCAGATTATCTATTACAACTACATATTTCTGTGTATACATTAGTACTGACCTCTTAATTCATCCCTGGACCTTTCATTTTGGGGTGTTTTTTTTTTTTTTTTTTAATTCTTTGTGTTTGAATCTCAGAGTCTCTTTTTATGTTGTAAATTACTTCCTGTGTATCTCTTTTTTTTAAAAAATTTTTCCTAGAAGGGACATCATCTGCTATTTTCTTCCTCTGTTGCTGACTTAGCTTAATTTATGATCCTCCAAGTTCCTCCTTGTGGGAACCATTGGCATATTTTCTTGGCAGTTTTTCAAGTCGGACTAATAGTCCCCTGTATATATGTACCATATTTCTTTAAGATTTAGTCTTTCAATGGAATGTTTCTTTGGTCTGTGACTTGCCTATTGGAAGTAGCACTGAAGTGAACATTGGGGTGCATGTGTCATTTGAATGATGATTTTTCATAACACAGGCCCAGGTGTGGGTATTAAAATCCTAGGCTTAGTTCTCTTGAAATTTTTCACTGTTGCCTGTGGAGGCTGTCCTTTCTAGAGGCTGTTGCCAATGTCCATTCCCACAGAGCATGTAGGGGGATTCCATCATCTCCCAGCTCTTTCCCTCATTTACTGTTTGCATACAGTCAGGATAACCATTTTCTCAGATGGAATTTGATTTCTTGTTGTTGTTTTGATTGGTATTCCTCTTGTAATAAATAGGGATGCTGAGCATCTTGTCCCATGACGGGTTCAGTAGTTTTTCTTCCTTTTTTCCTTAAAGGGTGTGAGGAAAATTGACCTTTGAAATTGGCTTCTTGAAAGTCGGTTGTGTTTGGAATTTATGTCTGCAATACCTACCGTAGGACGTTTTCTGATGGCAGCTATCATTAACAGCGCCTTGCGCCTTGTGAATTGGAAATGCCAGTAAGCACCTGGGGTCAAGTTGTAGTTATAGAAAATGTCCACAAGGCGGCAGTACTTCTTCATGCCCAACTCTGGTTCCATCTGCAACCAGAGCGTTAGGGAAAGTAGGTTTCCCATTGGGTGAATTAGTGGAATGTGCCTGAGCAAACACTCAAGGGCCTGTATCTCACTCCTTCTTCCTCCTAAAGCTTCACCCCTCATCTCCAGACTCATCAGTACCTGGGGAACGGCTCCCTGGTGGCTGCCCTCTCAGGAAAGAGGCTTCAGCTGGGGACCCCAGCACCAGGGCCCTGGATACTTGGTGACTTTACCCTAGTCCTCAAGGCCAGAGGGTTAGGCCACCATCGTTGGGGTGCACTAGGGATTCTGGTCCCTGTCGGATCAAACCAGACAGTACAGGTTCAAGAGGAGTCTCTATGAAGGGCACTCTGCCAGGCTGTCTTGACCCCACCCCAGTCCAGCCCTGGGACTCAAGTCTACTCAAGAGTCCAGTGATGGGATAGCAGTCCAAGTCACGGTGGTCAAAGCAAATAAACCAGGCATTACTTTTCTTTCCTTTAATCTCATGCTGATGCTATGCTGAAGTACACTCGATTTGCAGTTTTGTGCTTGTCCTAAGTGTACAATGGACTGATTCAGTTATGACATATATATACAGCATATTTGTATTTTTAAAAAATCCTTTCACCATAGAGGTTATTGAACAAGGTCAATTGAGGTTCTCTGCTGAACATCAGGTGCTTGTGGAATATTAAAGCTTTTTTTGTTCATGTGCAAGGAATGAAGGAGATAATCCTTGTGGATTATCTATTACAGCAACAGATTTTTATGTATATGTTAGAGATAAGTATTTTTGTGTACATGTGCATGGAAGGAAGGATGGAAGGAAGGCAGGAGATAATTCTTGTGGATTACCTAATACAGATATTGACTTCTCTGGATATGTTAGAGACAAAGATTACTGTGCATATGTGGAAGGAAGGAGGTAATTATTTTGAATTATCTATTACAGATAGAGATTTCTCTGTATATGTTAGAGATACAAATTTCTGTGTATATTTGGAAGGAAGGAAAGAGATAATCCTTCTGGATTATCTATTACAAATACAGATTTCTGTGTATATGTTAGCATTGACCTCCTAATTCTTTTACTGTCACTTTTTCTTGGAGCCTTCTGATTGTGTTTGAATTGAGTCACTTAATGTGTTGTACTATGTTCATTTGTATCTTTTTTTAAATTTTTCTTAAAAGTGGCATTATATGGTATTTTTTTTCTCTGTCTGGCTGACTTCACTTAGTCTATAGTCATCCAAATTATGATAGTTGCATAATTTAATAATTTCAGCAGCCATTTTTCATGGCTGAATAAGAGTCCATTGTATATATGTACCACATCTTCTCTAACCTTTAATCTTTCAAAAGACATCTTGCTGGTTCTCTGTATCTGGACTATTGTAAGTAGTGCTGCAGTGAGCACTGGGGTACTTGTGAATTTTTGAATGATGGTTTTCTCAGGATATAGGCCTAGGTATGGGTATGTCATGGCTGAACTCTCATGGGCTAAACTCTCTTGAAATTTTATTTTCTGGCCTATGGAGGCTGTCCTTTCTATGGCTGTTGTCAATGTTCAATCCTACCGACCATTTAAGGGAGTTCCCTCTTCTCCCATCTCTCTCCCACATTTAATATTTTCAGACTTGTGAGGATGGGCATTCTGACAGGTAGGATGTGATTTCTTGTTGTCATTTTGATTGGCATTCCTCCTGTAATATTTAGGGATGTAAAGCATCTTGTCCTATGGCCATTTTTTTTTTTTTTCTTTTCATTAAAGGGTGTGAGGAAAATTTACCTGTTACAGTTGGCTTCTTGAAAGTCAGTTGTGTTTGAAATTTATTTCTGCAATACCCGCCCCAGGACCTTTGTAGTGGGCAGCTGTCATTAATAGCCCCACAGGCCTTATAAATTGGAGGTGTTAGTAAGCACCAGGGCTCAATTTGTAGTAATAGGGAATGTCCACAAGGTGGCAGCACTTTTTCATGCCCCATTCTGGTTCCTTGGGCGGTCTGATCCTTAAGGAAAGTCAGCTTCCTGTGCTGTGAATTAGAGTGGAATATGCCTGAGCAAACCCCCAAGGGTTTGTGTCTCACTATTTCTTCCCCCTAAAGCACCACACCTCCCTTCCAGACCCATCTATACCTGGGCCAGAGTACCTGGCAGAGGTGCCTAGGAGGCTGCACTCTCAGGAAGGACGCTTGAATTGAGATCCCCAGCACCAATAGACTTGGAGTTACTTTTCCAGGGTTCGAGGCCAGACGGTCAGGTGACCATCCTTCGGTTGAAATAGGGACTCTGGTCCCAGCCAGAGCAAACCAGACAGTACTCAATTAAGGACACCCTGCCCAGCTGTTTGACCCACTACAGGACAGTCATGGGTTTGAAGGCTGCTCAGACTCCAGGGATGGGATAGCAGTCCAAGTCAGGGAGGTGGGAGGAAATTAACTAGGCTTTGACTTTCTTTCCTTTTCTTTAATCTAATGCCAATGCTATATGGGAATATAGTTGATTTGTCATTTTTTGCTTGTCATCAGTATACAACCACCTGATTCTGTTATGACGTATGATTATATAAAGCACATCTGTTCTTTTTTTGGATTGTTTTGCCCTAAATGTTATTGCAGATTTTCAAGCAAAATTCCCTGTGCTGAACATCAGGTATTTGTGGTGTATCTGTTAGATATACAGATTTCTGTGTAAATGTGGATGGAATGAAGGAAGGAGATAATCTTTGCAAATTGTCTATTACAGATATAGATTTCTGTGTATGTGTTAGAGATGCAGATTTTGTGTTTATGTGGGAGGGACAAACAAGGAAGGAGATAGTCCTTGTGGATTATCTATCGAAGATACTGACTTACGTGTATATGAGGAAGGAAGGAAGGCAGAAAAGAAGAGATAATCCTTGTGGATTTTCTATTAAAGATACAGATTTCTGTGTATATGTTACAGATACAGATTTCTTTGTATGTATGGAAGAAAGGAATGAAGGTAGGAGATACTCCCTGTGGGTTATCTATTACAGATACATATAGCTGTGTATATGTTAGTCACAAATTTCTAATTCATCCCTGGCCCTTCACTTTTTTGTGGAGGGGCGGGGAACACTTTGTGTTTGAATTCTCAGAGTCTCCTTTTGTGTTGTAAATGAGTTCATTTGCATCTCTTTTATCATCTTGCATAGAAGAGAGAGTGTACTATTGTCTTCCCTTGACTGACTGATTTGGTTAGTGTAAGTCAGACCTTCTTCATCATCCATCCCTATGGCAACCAGGGGCATAGTTTCATAATTTCAGTGGCAGTTTTTCATGGCTGAGTAATAGTCCATTGTACGCATGTGCTGCATCTTCTTTAAGCTTTAATCTCTCAGTGGACATTTTCCTGGGTCTGTGTTTTGTTATTGTAAGTAGTGCTGCAGTGAATATTGCGGTGCATGAGTCTTTCTGAATGATGGTTTTTCAGAAATAAGCCCAGGTGTGGGTATGTCAGAATCTAGGCTTAGTTTTTTTTTTTTTTTTTTAAGATCTTTTTCTAGCATGTGGACTCTATACCTCTAGGGCTGTTGGTAATTTCCATTCCCACTGGCTGTGTTGGGTAGATTCCCTCACTACCTGATTCTCTCCCGCATGTATTGTTGCAGGCTTGTGAGGATGCCATTCTGATAGGTTGGATTTGATTTCTTGTTGTCATTTTGATTGGCATTTCTCCTGTAACAATTTGGGATGATGAGCATATTGTCCTGTGGCAGTTTGGGTGTTTTTTGTTTTTTGTTTTCTTAAAGGATGTGAGGAAAATTTACCTTTTCCAATTGTCTTGACAGTCGATTGTGTTTGAAATTTATTTCTGCAATTTCCGCTGCAGGACCATTTCTGAGGGTATGCATGAGTGCATGCTAAGTCACTTGCGTTGTGTCAGACTCTTTGCGACCCTATGGACCATAGCCCACCAGTCTCCTCTATCCATGGGATTCTCCAAGAAAGAATACTGGAGTGGGTTATCATGCCCTCCTCCAGGGGATCTTCCTGACCCAGGGATTGAACAAGCACCTTTATGTCTCCTGCACTGGCAGGCAGTTCTTTACCACTTTTGCCACCTAGGAAGCCCCAGTAGAATTGTAAAAAGTCATTAACAATTCACCTAGTCCTACAGAAAGAGGTCAAGCTGTATCCCCAGGGTAAACTGTTAAACTTCAAATGGAATGGTCAGACTGAAGCCTGAGATGTGGGAAGTATCCATTGACATGGTGGTCTCACCATGTGCCCCCTTGGCGATGACTGTATTGGCTCAAGGAACAACTTTTATTGGGTAGTGGACCTTGGTCCCACCACAAGCCTTCCCTTTGAAGGGAGCAGTGCATATCTTTAAAATGGCTCAAAGATGCAAAACTGAGTCCATCGCCTTGAGTAACATGATAGTGCATGTCCCTATAGTTAGACAAGAAGAAAGGGAATAACTAAATACTTAATAAATCCTTATCTGTGAAAAAATTGTGAAGTTGAGATGTTAAACCTAATTTACTTTACACATCTGAAAATTAAAGAATCATCCTATAATGCTCCTCATTGTTAATTGTTAGAGAAATGCATATCAAAACTTCAATGAGGTACTACCTCAAACTGGTCAGAAAGGCCATCATTTAAAAATCTCCAAATAACAAGTGTTGCAGAGGGTGTGGAGCAAAGGGAACCCTCCTACTCTGTTGGTGGGAATGTAAATTGGTGTAGTCACTGTAGAGAACAGTATGGCGGTTCCTCAAAAAACTAAAAAGAGAGTTAGCATATGATCCAGCAATCCCACTTCTAGCCATACATCCAGACAAAGCAATAATTTGAAAAGACAGAAGCAGTATTCTAAAAGAATTTGTGCATACCAGCTGCAGATCTGACAAGAAACCTTACTCTCACTTCTGAGATATGAAATTTGTGTTCATATATTGTCTACTATTTTTAGACTCTTGGTTTATACTCCATATAACTACATACTGTCATAATTAAATCCAATTTGAATTTTAGTTTTACTTTTCAGATGTGGTTTCCCTCCAGCAGCATAGGAGCACTCCCTTTTCTCCAGGTCCTGTTTCCCTGGTATGACATTTCAGACCTCAAAAACTGTTACTTGTTGAGAAGAATATTAATTTCATTGTAGTTCAATTTGAACAGAGAAGCAAAAAATCACGGGGCCTATTTTTTCTGTTTTCTTCTTGATCACAGGGCCTAATTTTTTCTGTTTTCTTCATCGAGAAAAATGAAACTGTTAGAAGAAAAAGTCCCAGTAGCTGATGTGCTTTTTGAGTCACTAATTGCTTGTAGGAATTTTATATTTTTTTTTCAAGTGTGACCTTTCATTCATCTAGCAACAAATAACAGAATTAGAAGAAAGTAGTTTGAAATGATGGCTTGCTCCTACCTAGAAATTCTGAACCAAAGAAACAAACAGAAATTACAAAATCAGGGTGCCAAACTTTTAAGAATATTTTAGGTTTTCAAATAACTAGTATGCTTGCAATTACAACAATATATTTTAATTCTGATAAAGAATAAACCTTTCCAGAACATTTCCAGTTTGATTACCTCCTGCTGGAAACCTGGGATGCAGGAACCAGGCCGATTCCCGTCTATCTTTACAGGACACTGGGCTGCACTCATCTCTCCTGGATCCTGACCATCATGTGGCCATAGAAATTTTTAACATTGTTGTTTTACCTGTTGAAATGTTTAAAGACACAGATTCTTTCAGTTTCCTGATGTGGGTGAAGTGTGGAGGCCAGTGATGATTTCTTCTTCAAGAAATGTAGATCCTAGTTCCCACACAAGGGTGAGCCCCCTGTCCAACAATGAGAGACCCTGGATGTGTGTGACCTGTGCCTCCTGGGAGACCAGCCTTAGACTAGTCTTAACCTGACTAAGTTCTGTCTCCATAGTAGATTTAGACCTCTCTAAGTCCCGTCTACACTGATGATGTTAAGACGAGATGTTTAAACGTGTGCTTTCTGCAATGAGAACATTTAGACCTTACCTTGTACTCTGTGCACTAGGACATGGAGACCTGGGTAGAGACCTGGCCTGGCCTCTGTCCTGGAAAACTCCATGCCTGCGTCTGAATGCGGGTGCTCAGATGTCTGGGGTCTGGGGCTGAGGTGGGCTTCTCTGGGTAACCGAGCTCTTCTCTGAGTGGGGTTCCATGGCCCTCCCGGGGTCAGTGCTGCGGTAGGGCTCCTAGTCTGTCCCCTGCCGGGTTCACCTTCCTGGGGCTCCTGGAGACCCCTCAGGTGGGCTACCTGGCAATCATTCCAATTTTCCAGCACATTCAGGTTGAGTAGGGAGGCAGGTTCACCTGGTGACTTGATTGCGGATTATAGGGATCGGGCGAAAAGTCAATGGGCAGCAGGTGAGGTTGCTGCCGTGCTCTCCTTCCCGTCGACTCTCTCCTCAGCAGACAGCAGAGCCGCGCCTCGTCTCCCAGCCCTGCGCTGGTGTATTTTCTCTATGCCTCAGTGGAACAAGAAAGGACCGAGCCTGCCAGACCCAAGGTAGTGTGGTCAACATTAGCATGACAGCTATAAAAACAGTTAATATCACAGCAGAACCAAGGGTTAAAAAAAAAAAAAGGAGGACTTCTCTGGGGCAAGTGTGGGGAGAGGAGACCAACCCTACACTTATTTCTCCCATCCAAGCAGTTACAGGAACCCATTTGTTTCCACCTCTGGGACCAACCAGCAGAGACACGGTGTCCTAACCAAGGGTTGTGGGCCCAGGTGGAGAGCCTGGGGATTGTGCGGGTCTCACCCCTTCCACGTGGGTCGGGATCCTGTGTACACAGAGACCACGTATCTGCTCTTTACCTGCAGCGTGTCTTGTCTCCTCTGAGATTCTCAGTGTCTGAGCTGAGGGTGTTGCCCTGATTAATCTGTGGTCGTTTTTCTGCTCTTTAACTTTGGCATTCACAGGAGGTCAGGCATCTTTGGGTGGGTTGCTACTCTGTGTTCTGCTGAGTGAAAACCTTTGGTGGTGTCATATTAATATCAGCATATCACATAGCTTATCACAGGTGTCACCGCTGTCTGCTGTCCCCTAGATGGAGCTCAAGTAATTCAATTTGCTATTCTATATTGGAAAAGAGTTGATTTCCGATGTTTTGTTTGTCTTAGGTGTATATGTTATACATAGACATATATCTATCCTTTTATCAATTTTGCCTCATAGGATATTACCATTTTTTTCAGTAGAGTTCCCTGTTCTATCCTATAGGTCCTTTTTCATTATCAACTTGATATATATTAGTGTGTATATTTTCACACCAAACTCATAATTTATCCCTCCCTTCTAACTTTGTTTTGATAATCTTAATTTGGTTTTCTCAGTCTATGAGTCTGTTTCTGTTTTGTTCATTAGTTCATTGGTATGAATTTATAGATCCCACCTGTCCGTGATGTCTTAGGATATTTGTCTTTCTGCCTGACTTACCTTACTTAGTGTGATAATGTCTTGGCACATCTGTGCTGCTGCCAATATCATTACTTTTTCTGCTTTATGACTGAGTAGTATTCCAGTTTATAGATGTATCACAAAGTCTTCATTTTTCTGTCACTGGACATTTTGTGGAGTCTATGTCTTGGCTGTTGTAAATGGTGCTATCTTGAAAACTGGGGTTCACGTGTCATTTCAAATGATTAATTTCTCCAGATTTAAGCCTGGGAAGGGATTGCAAGATCATGTGATACTTCTATGTTTAGTTTTTCAGAGAACCTCCATGCTGTTTTCCATAGTGGCTTCACCATTTACATTCCTACCGAGACTGTAGGAGGATTCCCTTTTCTGTACATCCTCTGCAGTGTTTATTCTTTGTAGATCTTTTCAATGAAGGACATTGTGACCAGTGTGAGGTGATACCTTATTGTAGCTTGATTAGCATTGATTTAATAATTACTGATGTGGAGGATCCTTCCATGTGCTTTTACTATTTTATGCCTTATGAGTACAATTTACCTCTTGAAACTGACTTCTTGAAATTTGGCCCTGTTTGGAATTCTTTTCTCCTAACTTACCCCAGGACATTTCTTAAGGTCAGGTTTCATTTACAGCCCTGTCAGACTTGTGACTATTAAGAACCCTTCAGCACCTGTTTTATGGCTTCCCTGCTGGTTCAATGGTAAAGAATGAGCCTGCAAAGCAGGAGACTTGCAAGAGACGTTGGTTCAATCCCTAGGTCAGGAAGACCCTCTGGGGAAGGAAATGGCAACCCACTCCAGTATTCTTGCCTGGGAAATCCCGTGGACAGAGTGGCCTGATGGGCTGCAGACCATGGGGTCACAAAGAGTTGGACACAACTGAGTGACTAAACAACCACAGCGCCTGTTTTAAGGTTTATATACTGATCTGAACCAGCTATTTGCTCCCTGCAACCCCTTTCCCTTTTGGCAACCATAACTTTCTTTCCTGAGTCTGTGAATCTGTTTCTCTTTTGTAATGAAGTTTATTTGTATCCATTTTTAGATTCCACCAGAAGGGATATTCTATGATATCTGTCTTTCCCTGTCTCACTTACTTCGCTTAGTATGATCATCTCTGGTTTCTTCCCCGTAAGTGCAAACGGCATTGTTTCATCCTTATATATGTCTGAGTAATACTGCACTGGGTATATGTGCCCCATTTCCTGTATCCTTTCATCTGTCCTATTATACTTAAGTAGCTTCTTTGTCTTGGCTATTGTACCTAGTGCTGCCATGATCTTTGGGGTGCAAGTGTTTTTTTTAAATTTTGGTTTTCTCTGCATCTAATCCTAGATATGAAATTGCTGCATTGCTTGGTACCTCTATGTTTAATTTTTTAAGACCCTCCATAATGTATCCCCTAGTGGGTGTACCATATTATATTCCTACCAACAGTGTAGGAGAGTTTCCTTCTCTTCACATCCTTTGCAGAATTTATTGCTGTAGGTCTTTTGATATGGCCATTCTGATCAGTGTTGGGTGACACCTTGTTGAACATTTGATTTGTCTTCTCTAAGAACTAGTGATACTGAGCATCTTTTGATGTGCTTCATGGCCATTTCTATGACCTCTCTGGAGAAATGTGCGTTTAGATCTTTGGACATTTTTTGTTGAGATTTTTATTGTGTATATTGGGCTGCACTAGTGATTTGTGTGTGTGTGTTTCAGGTGTGCAGGAACTCAGCTCAGTTATATTAATACATGATATTCATCTTTTGTTAGGGTGATCATTCTGATGATGGGATTTGATTTCTCATTGTCATTTTGATTGGCATTCCTCCTGTAATAATTAGGGATGCTGAGCATCTTGTCCTGTGAAGTTATTTTTTTTAATTGTTTTTCCTCTTTATTGTTGTGAGGAAACTATACCTATTGGACTTAACTTTTTGATAATGGGTTGTGCTTCCAATTTATTTCTGGAATATTCTCCCTAGGACCTTTCCTGAGGGCAACTGTCACTGATAGCCCCCAAGGTCTTGTGAATTGGAGGTATCAGTAAGCACAGGTTGGGCTTCCCTGGTGACTCAGATGGTAAAGAATCTGCCTGCAATGCAGGAGACCCGGGTTCAGTCCCTGGGTCGGGAAGATTCCCTGGAGAAAGGAATGGCAACCCACTCCAGTATTCTTGCCTGGAGAAGCCCATGTTCAGAGCAGCCTGGTGAGTAAGCACAGGTGGTCAAGTTGTAGTTACAGAAAATGTCCACACGGTGGCAGCAGTTTTCATTCACAACTCTGGTTCTTGGAGCAACCAGAACCTAAGGAAGACTTGGCTTCCTAGGCTGTGAACTGGAGTGGAATGTTCCTGAGCAAACTCCCAAGGGCTTGTGTCTCACTAGTTGTTCCCTCTACAGCTTTACCCCTTTCCTCCAGACTCACCCCAGCCGGGGACATCCCTGCTAAGGTGCTAGGGGGCTGAACTCTCAAGAAGGAGGCTTAAGCTCTGGACCCCAGCACCAGGAGAACTGAAAGCTAGGTGGCATTTCCAAGTTCTTGAAGCCCTATGATTGTCACATCCTTGGGTGCACTAGGGACTATGATCCATGTCAGAGCAAGCCAGAATATACAAGTTTAAGAGGGGCTCAATTAAGGGCACCCTGTCTGGTGGTTTCAACCCCACCCCGGTGCAGCCTTTGGACCAGAGCCTGCTCAGGCTGCAGCAGTGGGATAGCAGCTGGGGTCAGGAAGTCAGCAGGAATAAACTAAACAAGGCTTTTTTTATTCTTTTTTTTAATTTCATGCCTATGGTATGCTGTAGAATAGTTGTTATGTGCAGTGCTGTGCCTGTTGGCGGTATCCAGCCACCTGATTGAGTTATGACAAGTACATAAAGCTTATGCATTCTTTTTGGATTCATCTGCTGTAGAAGTTATTGCAGAAGGTGGAGCAAAGTTCCCTATGCTGAATACCATGTCCTTGTGGAGTATCTGTTACATATACAGAGTTCTGTGAATATGGTAGAGATGCAGATTTCTGTGGAAGGAAGATACAGATTTCTGTGGAAGGAGATAATCCTTGTGGGTTATCTACCACAGATACACATTTCTGTGTTTATGTTAATCCTGACTTCCTAATTCATCCCTGGCCCTTTGGTTTTATTTATTTACTTATTTATTTATTGGAATTCTTTGTTTGTATTGAATTCTCAGAGTCTCTTTTTATGTTGTAATTGAATTCCTTTGTATCTCTTTTTTATTTTGCCTAGAAGGGACATCATAGTCTTCTTCTGTCTGGCTCACTTGACTTAGTGTATGATCTTCCAAGATCTATCCCTGTGGCTACCAGTGGCATAATTTAATGATTTCAGTAGTAGTTCTTCATGGCTCAGTAATAGTTCATTTTCTGTATGTACCACACCATTCTTTTTGAACTTTAATCTGAAGGTGGACATTTCCCTGGGTCTGTGTTCAGGCTATTTTAGCTAGTGCTGAAGTGAACATTGGGGTGCACGTGGCTTCTTGAAAGATGGTTTTCTTGGGATATAGGCCAATGTGTGAGAATGTCAGATGGTAGGCTTAACTCACGTTTATTGTTTGTAGACTTGTGAGGGTGGCCAATCTGGTGAGATTTGGTTTCTCACTGTCATTTTGGTTGTCATTTTTCCTGTAATAATTAGGGATGCTCAGCATCTTGTCCTGTGGCAGTAAGTTTTTTTCTTTTTTTTTTTCTCCTTCATCGTTGTGAGGAAAATTTACCAGTTGTAGTTGACTTTTTTGAAAGTCAATCGGGTTTGTAATTTTTCTGCAATACTCACCCCAGGACTTTTCCTGAAGGCAGCTGTCAGTTAACAACAGCCCCGGAGGTCTGGTGAATCCGAGGTAATGGTAAGGGCAGGTGGACAAGTTGTAGTTACAGAAAATGTCCACAAGGCGGCAGCACTTTTCCACACCCAAATGATTCCTCAGGCAACCAGAGCCGAAGGAAGTGTTGGCTTCCTAGGCTGTGAATTAGAGTGGAATGTGCCTGAACAAATACCCAAGGGCTTAGTCTCAATACTCCTTCCCCCTAAAGCTTCACCCCTTTCCTGCAGACTAATCCCAACCTGACCACATCACCCTGATGAGATGCCTAGGAGGCTGCACTCTCAGGAAGAAGGCTTGACCTGGGGACCCCAGCACCAGAAGATGTGGAAACTAGGTGACTTCTCCAAGGTCATTGAGGCCAAAGTGTCAGGACACCATCGATTGTATGCCCTGGGGACTGTGGTCCCTGCCACATCAAACCAGAAAGTACAGATTTAAGAGGGGCCTTAGTGAAGTCTTACCAGCCTGGTCGATTCAACCCCACCACAGTCCAGCCATGAAAACAGCCTGCTGAGGCTCCAAGAATGGGATGGAAGCCCACATCAGGTGAATGTTTCATATCTGAGGACGAGATTGTCGGATGCAGCTAATATTCATAGAGAGAATGAGATGGTCGGATGGCAGCTAATATTCATAGAGAGAATGAGAGGATCGGATGGCAGCTGATATTCATAGAGAGAATGAGAGGGTCAGATGGCAGCTAATATTCATATAGAGAATGAGAGGGTCAGATGGCAGCTAATATTCATATAGAGGATGAGATGGTTGGATGGCATCACCGACTCAATGGACACGAGTTTGAGCAAGCTCCAGGAGAAGGTGAAGTACAGGGAAATCTAGTGTGCTGCAGTCCATAGGGTCACAAAGGGTCAGACATGACTGGGCAACTAAACAACAATATATCCTATATGAACACATAGGTGAAAATTTAATGAATGAAAATTCAATTTTCTCTATTTCATATATGAAAAATGTGTGCATATTTCATGTATGAAAATAGAATTTTCTGTATTTCTTATACCAAAGTATGCATGACTTTTCATGTATAAAAAGATGGGTGCATATTTCATGGATGAAAATGGAATTTTCAAAATTTTATGTATGAAAACATGAGTGTATATTTATGAAAATAGAATTTTCCATATTTCATATGTGAAAACATGGGTGCATATTTCACATTTGAAAATAGATTTTTTGTATTTCATGTATAAATTATCAGTGCATATTTTAAGGATGAAAATAGAACTTTATGTCATGTATGAAAACATGGGTACATATTTCATATATGAAAACATAATTTTTGATGTTTCATATATGAAGCTTTGGGTGTATATTTCATAGAAAAATAAGATTTTTTATACTTCATATATGACACTATGGGTGCATGTTTCATATATGAACATAGAAATTTTCCATATTTCTCACATGAAAATACAGGTGTATGTTATACATAGAAATAGAATTTTTTGTATTTCATAGATGAAAATATAGATGCATTTTTCATATATGAAAGCATTTTTCACATTTCACACAGCAAAATATATGTGTATATTTAATGTGTGAAAAGAGAATTTTCTATATTTCACAGATATACATATAGGTGCATATTTCATATATGAATAGAGAATTTCCTATATCATAGGTTAAAATATAGGTTCATATTTCATATGCAAAACAATTTTATATTTCATAAATGAAAAGATAGGTACAAATTTCATATGTGAAAATAGAATTTTCTATATATCATAGCTGAAAATAAAGTTATATATTTCATATAGGAAAGTAGAATTTTCTATGTTTCTGTAAGCCCAGCTCTGATAATGTCAGATCCTAGGATCAAGCTAGTGTCAAGCTAGTGTCTTGATGGCTTTTATTCAGGCATACCAACATTGTCCTTTATTGTGTTTGTTGCCAATGTACGTTCCCACTGACAGTGTAGGAGTTTGCCCCTTACTCCAAACTCACTCTTGCATTTATTGTTTGTAGACGTGAGTATGGCAATTCTGACTGGTGGGATTTGATTTTTCTTTGTCATTTTGATTGACATTCCTCCTGTAATAATTAGGGATGCTGAGCATCCTGTCCTAGGTAGAAGTATGGATTTGTTGGGTTTTTTACCCTTTGAGGGTATGAGGAAAATAGACCTGTGGCAGCTGGCTTCCTGAAAGTCGTTTGTGTTTGGAATTTATCTTGCAGTGCCCAACACAGGACATTTCCTTAGGGCAGCCATCAAGAACAGTCCCCCAGCCCTTGTGAATTAGAAGAGCGGGTAAGCACTGGTGGTCAGTTGTAGTTACAGGAAATGTCCACCAGGCGGCAGCACTTTTTGATGCCCACCTCTGGTTCCTGGGGCAAGCAGAGGCTTTGGGAAAGTAGGCTTCTCAGGCTGTGAAACAGAGTGGAATGTGCCTGAGCAACCACTGAAGGGCTTGTGTCTCACTGCTTTTTCCTCTTAAAGAGTCACACACACCTTTCATGATAGCATCACTTTTTCCACCTTAGCCCTCTTGATAGTTTTTTGTGAACATTCAGAGACGGTCCACATACTGGTTGTAGTCAGCTTATATTTCCACCTACAGCTTAGGGGATTCTTTTCCTTCCATGCTGTCTCCCGTATTTATAGTTTGTCAAATTTTGACAGTGGCCTTTGTGAGTGGTGGGATCTGATTTCCCATTGTCGTTTTGATTGGCATTCCTGCAGCCATTAGGGATTCTAAGCATCTTGTCTTGCAGTGAAGGTTTGATTTTGTTTCGTCTTTTGTTGTTTTTTCTTTAAAGGGTGTGAGGACAATTTACCTTTGGCAGTTGGCTTCCTGACAGTTAGCTGGTTTGGGACAGCCAATGCCTGCCCCATGGCATTTCCTGAGGGCAGCTATCATTAACAGAACCACAACCCTTGTGAATTGAGGTGCCTGTGTGTGCCCATGATCAAGTTGTAGTTACAGAAAATGTCCACAAGGCGGCAGCACTTTTGCCTGCCCAACATCGGTACCTGGGGCAACCAGATCCTTAGGGTCAGTTGGCTTCCTGGGCTGTGAAATAGAGGGGAATGTGCCTGAGCAAGCAGAAAAGGGCTTGAGACTCACTACTTTCCCCCTAAAGCCTCACACAGGCATCTTGTCCAGACTAATGCCTTCCAGGTCCAGAGCACACTGCTGAGGGTGCTTAGGTGCCTAGGAGGCTGCCCTCTCAGGAAGGAGGCTTGAGCTGGGAACCCCAATGCCAGGAAAGGTCAAGGTTAGCTGAATCTTGCCTTCAAATTCCTGGAGGCCTTCATGCCATATGGGACCCAGCCAGAACGTAGCAGACAGTGGGCCTTTAAAAATGGTTCAACAAAGGGCACCATGCCAGGCTGTGTCAACCCCACCCCAGTCTGGGAGTGGGACCCCAGCCTGCTCAGCCTCCAGGGGTGGGATTGCATCTCAAGTCAGGGAGGTAGATAAGAGAGCAAGCACTCCTTTTCTTTCCTTTGCTTTAACCTTTTGCCAGTGCTACTTTGCAGAATACTTGGATTTGCAGTGTTGTGACTGTTGTCAGTGTACAGCTGCCTGATTCAGTCTTATGAATCTGTGGAGTATCTCTATTTTTTTTTTTAACCTTTGCCATAGAAGTTCAAGCAAAGTGCTGAGTGTCAGGTCCTTATGGAATATCTATCTCAGATACACTTCTGTGATACAAAGAAGGAAGGCAGTAGATCATTTTTGTGAATTCTCTGTTAGAGATAACAATTTCTTTGTATAGGTTAGGGACACAGATCTGTGAATATGTGGAAGGAAGGAAAGTAGGAATAAAGAGGATAATCCTTGTGGGTTATCTGTTACAGATACAGATTTCTTGTCTATGTAGGTACCTACCTCCTAATTCATTCCTGACCCTTCAATTCTTTTTGTTTCTGGAAAGCTTTGTTTGACTTTGAATTCTCAGAGTCCCTCTTTGGGTTGTAAATTTGTTGCCTTCTATGTCTATTTTTATTTTTCCTGGATGGTATCTCATATTCCATCATCTTCCTTTGCCTGACTGACTTCCCTTGGTGCATGATCCATCCCTGTGGCTACCAGTGTCATAATTCCCTAATTTCAGTGGCGGTTTTTTAGGAGTGAGAAATAGTCTACCGTATATATGTATGACATCTTGCTCAAGCTTTAATCTCAGTGGAGATTTTGCTGGTTTTATGTCTTGGCTATTGGAAGTAGTCCTGCAGTGTTCGATGGGGTTCATGTGCCTTTTGACTGATGGTTTGCTCAGCATATAGGCCCAAGTGTGAGAACGTGAGATCCTAGGTTTAGCCTAGGTGATTACATTGTTCAGTAAACTTCATCTGCTATTCAGTAGGTCGTTTTCCCAGTCATCTGTTTGATACATATAAGTGTGTCTATGTTAATTCAAATCTCTTAATTTACTTCACCTGTATCTAGAGACTGAGAACTCCTGCAGAGGGCAAGAGGCACTCCAGGAACATTGTGGGGTCACCCTGCTGCCACATCCTCTCAGGACCCTGAGCCTCACAGCAATCCAGCCATGAGCCCCCAAGCCTGCCCAATCTCCAGAGATGTGATAATCACGGGATGATAGGAACAGTGTCTTCATGTTTCTATATGTATTCTGTTTATCCAGTTATTTGAACTTGAGCATATAGGTGAATTACAATTCAGTGGGCGTTTTTTTTAATTCATAACAACTTGATTTATTCATACATAGATGTGTACATGTTGCATTTTGGATTCTATTCCTGTATATGTTATCACAGAGAGTGAAGTATCATTCCTTTTGTTACCCAGTGGGTCCTTGTGATTTATTTTCTAAATAGTAGTATGCGTGTGTTAGTTCAAATAGCTCTTTTCTATGGGCCCAATACGTTTCTTCTCTGCTAACAATAAGTTCTTTTCTCTAAGTCTATTAACTGTGTATTTTTGCTCAAGCAGCTCAAACGTATCCATTGTTAGATTCCACCTAGAAGTGATATCATATTACATTTGTAATGTAATACACTGTCTCTCTTCAGCTGCTATGATCATCTCTACCTTCTTCCCTGTGCCTGAAGATGCCATTGCTTTTTATGGTGGAGTAATATAGCATTGTATGTTTATCCCATTTTCTTTATTCATTTCTGTGTCCTTACACACTTAGGTTGCAGCAGTGTCTTTGCTATGGAAACCAGTCCAGCAGGGATGGCATGGATACCCTTGTCTTTGAAAAGGTCGCTTTTCCCTGACTGTATGTCCAGGCACATGACTGCTGTTTCCAAGCACACTTCTATTTTTAGTTTTAAGAAACCTCCATGTTGTTTTTTTCTAGTGGATGAACCATGGACATTTTTAATAATCTCCAGATTAATTTCTAGATGGGATCTTTATTTTTAAAACTTTCCCATTTGAATTTTGCTAATGTTTCTTCTTGAATATGTTTTGTGTTTGAAGCTATCCATCCATTATTTCTTTTCAAATTGAACTACAGTTGATTGATACTACTATATTTGCTTTGGGTTACAACATAGTGATTCAGTATTTTAATGGAATATACTCCATTTAAATATATTGCAAAGTCATAGCTATATTTTCCTCTGCTGCATACTATATGCTATTAGTTTACTTACATTATCTATAGTGTTTTTCTCTCTTAACCTCTATCCCAGTCTGGCAACTCCCATAGACAAATCCCCACAGGCGTCAATTAGTTTCTATATTTGTGAGTCTCTTTCTGTTTCATAGGTAAGTTCATCTGTGTCATAATTTAGATCCAACATAAATATTATTTCATATGGTAGTTGCCTGTGTCTTTCTGAGAAATTTGGCTTAGTATGAGAATATGTAGTTTCATTTTCCTCAAAATAGCATTATTTCGATTAGAATTTTTCCATATTTCATACAGGAAATATGGTTGCAGATTTTCCTACAGGAAATATTAAAATTGCCATGTTTCATACAGAAAAACATGGATGGAGCTATTCCTGCATGGAATTTGGAGTTTTCCATATTTCCTACAAGAAAATCTGAGCACACATTTTCCTGCTTGGAATTTGGAGTTTTTCATATTTCATACAGGAAAATCTGGGCACATATAAAAATATGAGAGATACACTTTTCGAATGCACTCCTTTTGAATCATTCTCTAAAGAAAATAGTCCAAAAAAATTTATATCTTATAATGGTGCTAATTATCACAACATGGGCTTGGTAAAAGTGTGTTTATCCTGGCCTTCTGGCCATATTTGTTTTGTTGGTAAATTAATTGGATTGCTTTGAATAATTAGTTCTTTCTGAAGCAACAGTTAAAAGGGTCAATCTAGCTTCTGTCATTTTTAGTAATCTTATTCAAATTAATTTCTTGATTGGATCTTCTATTGTTAAGAATGTCCCACTTTCATTTTGCTACTTTTTTCTTCTTGATTTTCTTTTGTGTTTGTAGCTATCCATCAAGTATTTTTTTAATTGAAATCAGTTGATTAACATAACTCTATTTGTTTGCAGTTACAACATAATGATTCAATATTTTTATGGAATAAACTCCATTTGTGCGTGCGTGTGTGCCTGGAAACATGTGTATAAATATGCTATTGTTTAGTCGTTCAGTCCTGTCTGTCTCTTTGTGACGCTATGGTCTGTAGCCCACCAGGCTCCTCTGTCCATGGGATTCTGCAGGCAGAAATACTGAAGTGGATTGCAGTGCCCTCCTCCATGGGATTGTCCTGACCCAGGGATCGAACCCACTTCTCTTACATCTCCTGCATTGGCAGGTGGGTTCTTTACCACTAACACTACCTGGGAAGCCCTAAACTCTATTTAAATATTACAAAATTATGAGCTGTTTATTGGTTTTGGAGATGAATTCCTTGTGGGTATCTTGGTTTGCACATATTTCTTTCCATTCTGGATTGCTTTTGCTGGGCACCAGCTTTTAAATTGAAGTAGGTCACGTTTTCCTATTTTTGGTTTCTTTTTCATTGCTCTGTGAGATGGATTAAAAAAGACGTTGCAATTTTTATCATCACGTGTCCTGCCTCTGTTTTCCTTAAGACTCTCAGAATCTTTCCTGAACTTTAGATCTCTATTATTTGAAATTAATTTCATGTGTAGTGTAAGAAAAGTATTCTAACCTCATTCTCATTTTTTTATTTTAATAACCCTCACTCTACCCTTCACACTGTCTGTTACCAGTTTATATTTCTGGCATCAGGGGAGGAATATTCCCTTTTCTCCACACCTTCATCAGCAGTTATTGTTTGCTGAGTTTCTGACAATGCCATTCTGCCTTCTGTGAGGTGATACCTTCCTGGGGTTTCAATTTGCATTTTTAATATTTAGTGATATTGACCTCTTTTCAGGTGATTTGTTTTCAAGGGTGAATTCAACTTAACTCTCAAGATTGGCTTCTTATAACTCGGCCCTGTTTTGAATTCTTTTCCGAGGACCACCACTAGGATGTTTGTTGAGATCATCTGTTTTATATTTGTCACTCCCTGTCTCTCTTACTTCGCTTGCTATGATCATCTCTACTTTCTTCCCTGTGCCTGAACATGGTATTGTTTCATTCTTCCTTCTGGCTGATTAATATACCATTGTGTGTATATATCCCATTTTCTTTATTCATTTCTGTGTCCTTGAACATTTAGGTTGCAGCAGTGTCCTTGCTATGGGAACCGGTCTGGCAGGGATGGCATGGGTACCCTTGTCTTTGAAAATGTTGCTTCTCCCTGACTCTATGCCCAGGCATGTGACTGCTGTTTCCTAAGGCACTTCTGCGTTTCATTTCTTCAAGATCCTCCATGTTGTTCATTCTAGTGGATGAACCAATGGACATTTTTAATAATCTCATCCAAATTAATTTCTTGATGGGAATTTCTATTCATAAAATTTTCCCATTTTTATTTTGCTAACCTTCATTCTTAATTATTTTTTGTGTTTGTAGTGTTTCAATCCACTATTTTTCAATCCACTATGTTTCAATAGTGTTTCAATCCACTATTTCTTTTTCCACTGAAGTATGAGATACAACATAGTGATTCAGTATTTTAATGGAATATTCTCCACTTAAAGATATTATAAAATCATGGCTATATTTCTCTCTGCTGCATGCTATATCCTATTATTTTTCTTACATTTCAGATAGTGTTTTTGTCTCTTAACCTCTACCCCAGTCTGGGAACACCTACAACCAAATCCCCATGGCAACCACTAGCTCCTGGATTTGTCTGTTTCATGATGTGTGTGTGTGTTAGTTGCTCAGTCGTGTCCAACTCTTTGCGACCCATGGACTGTAGCCCACCAGCCTCCTCCATCCATGGAATTTTCCAGGCAAGAGTACTGGAGTAGGTTGCCATTTCCTTCTCCATCTCTGTTTCATAGGTAGGTTCATTTGTCTCGTATTTTAGATTCTACACAAATGTGATTTCTTATGGCCGTTTTCTGTGTGTTTCTGGCAACCTTGCCTTAGAATGTGTAGATTCATTTTCTTGAAAATAGTATAATTTCAATCAGAATTTTCCATATTTCATACAGGAAATTATGGGCAGAGATTTTCCTGCATGGAATATGAAATTTGCCATATTTCACAGAGGAAATTATGGGCATAGATTTTCCTGTATGAAGTATGAAATTTTCCTGCATGAAATATGAAATTTTCCATATTTCATGCAGGGAAATATTGGCACATATAAAATATGGAAATTACATCTTCAGAGTAAACTCCTTTTGATTCATTCTTTAAAGAAAATCATCAAAATTTTTCGGTATTTTTTAGTGGTTTTAATTATCACAATGTCATAAAATGTGTCTGGTAAAATGTCTTCACCTGCTTTCTTGTCCATATTTATCTTGTTGTTATCCTGTTGGTAGATTAATTGGCCTCATTTGACTAATTAGTTCTTTTTGAAATATAGATTAAAGCAGTAAATCTAGTTTCTGTTTTTTTAAATAATCTCATGCAAGGAACCTTCTCAATCAGATCTTCTATTGTAAGAAATAGCCCATTTTCATTTTGCTAGTTTTTTCTTCTTGATTTTCTATTGTGTTTGTAGCTATACATCAAGTATATGTTTTCAAATTGAAGTGCAGTGTTTAACATAACCACATGGTTTTTTCAGGATATAGGCTTTTCTCAAATCCTAGGCTTAGTTCCCTTGATAGTTTTTTTTCAGTCATTCAAAGACTGTGCATTATACTGGCTGATGCCATTATATCTTCCCACCAACAGCTTATGATGATTCTTTTTCCTCCAGGCTCTCTCCCGAATTTATTTTTTGTAGACTTGTGATGATGGCCATTGTGAATGGTGAAATTTGATTTTCCATTGTCATTTTGATTGACCTTCCTCCAGCATTTAGGGAATATTAGCATCATGTCCTGTGGTGGAGATTTGCATTTGTTTTGTTTGTGTTTTTTTTGCCTTAAAGGGTCTGATCACAATTTACCTTTGGCATTTGGTTTCCTGAAAGTCAGCTGTGTTTCAAATTTTTCTCCAGTTATCTGTCCCTGGACATTTCTTCAGGGCAGTTGTCATTCCACATTCCAGGCTCTGCCACACACCAGTCCAGGAGTCAGACAGAAGCCTGCTCAGCCTCCAGGGATGGGATACCATCCCAAGTCAGGGAGGTTGGGGATTATAGAGTAGAAACTGCAGTTCTTTCCTTTTCTTTAACATTTTCCAGACACTACCTTGCAGTATAGTCAATTTGAAGTGTTGCGTTTTTTGTCAGTATACAGCTCACTGGTCAGATATTTAATTATCATGCGGTATCTCTATTCTTTTTTTATTTTTGCCACAGAATGTCAAGCAAAATGCTGAGCATCAGGTCCTTGTGGATTATGTATTCCAGATACACTTTTTTTGTGTATACAAAGGAGGAAGACACTTAATTTTTGAGGTATGTCTCTTAGAGATTTCTGTGTATAGGTTGGAGATACAGATTCCTGTGTACATGAAGAATGGAGGAAGGATGAGGATAATCCTCATGCATTACCTATTACAGACAACATCTCTTGTCTGTGTAGGTACAGAACTCCTAATTCATTCAAGGCCCTTTACTTACTGTTTTTTTCTTAAACACTTTGACTTTGGATTCTCAGAGTCTCTTTTTGGATTGTAAATATGTTGCTTCGTATGTTTGTATTTGTTTTGCCTGGAATGTACCTCATATACCACGGTCTTCCTCTGCCTGACTGACTCCCCTTAGTGTATGATCCTTCAAGGTCCATCCATGTGGCTCCCAGTGTCCCAATTCCCTAATTTCTGTGGTGATTTTTAATGAGTGAGAAATAGTCTGCTGTATATATGTACACTTCTTGTTTAAGCTTTAACTTCTGGTTAGAGATTTTGTGGTTGTTTGTCTCGACTACTGGAAGTCATGCTGGAGGTTTGTTGGGGTGCTTGTGCCTTTTTTTTTTTTTTTGCTTGTGCCTTTTGATCAATGGTTTTCTCAGGATATAGGCCAAAGTGAGGGAATGTCAGATCCTCAGCTTTGTAGGACTTGATTGTTTTTTTTTTTTTTCAGGCATTCAGAGACTGGCTATGATACTGGCTGCTGCTGATGTATATTCCCACCGAGAGCTTAGGGCAATTCTTTGTCCCCCAGACTTCATCCCATATTAACTGTTGGCCATTGGGAGTGGTAGGATTTAATTTCCCATCGCCTTTTCAATTGGCATTTCTGCAGCAATTAGGAATGCTGAGCATCTTGTATGGTGGGGGAGGTTTGAGTTTATATGGTCTTTTTCATTTTTTTTTTCCCCTTAAAGGGTGTGAGGACAATTTAGCTTTGGTTCAGCTTCCTGAAAGTCGGCTGTGTTTGGAATTTATTTCTCTGGTGCCGCTGCAGGACATTTCCTGAGGGTGGCTGTCATTCACAGAACCCCAGGCCTTGGGAATTGAGGTGCCTGTGAGCAAGGGTGATCAAGTTGTAGTTCCAGAAAATGTCCACAAGGGGGCAGCACTTTTCAGACCCACCTTGGTTCCTGGGGGCAACCAGAGCCTTTGGGCAAGTTTGCTTCCTGGGCTGTGAGATGGAGTGGAATGTGCCTAAGCAAACAGGAAAGGGCTTGAGTCTTACTACTTTCCCCGCTAAAGCATCACACAAACACTGTGTCCAGACTAATCCCTGCAGGCTCCACAGTACACTGCTGAGGGTGCTTGGGTGCTAGGAGGCTGCACTCAGGAAGGAAGCTTGGGCTGGGATCCCAGCACCAGGGGAGGTTAAGGCTAGCTGAATTTTGCCTTGAAATTCCTCAGGGCTTAGATGCCACGTGGACTCTTGTCCTAGCCAGACAGAGCACACAGTAGACCTTTCAAAAGGGTTCAGTGAAGGGTTCCCTGCCAGGCTGTATCGACCCCACCGTGATTCAGCAGTGGGACTCAAGCCTGCTCAGCCTCCAGGGATGGGATACCATCCCAAGTCAGGGAGGCCGGGGAGTCATAGAGTAGGAACTGCTATTCTTTCTCTTTCTTTAACATTTTCAGATGCTACCTTGCAGTATAGTCAATTTGAAGTGTTGTGATTTTTGTCAGAATACAGCTCCTGATTAGGTATTTAATCATCATGTGGAATCTCTATTCTTTTTTGATTTTTGCTGTAGAATGTCAAGCAGAGTGCTGAGCATCAGGTCCTCGTGGATTATGTATCCCAGATACACTTTTTTGTGTATACAAAGAAGGAAGATAGTTAATTTTTGAGGTATATCTCTTAGAGAAAGATTTCTGTGTATATGTAGAATGAAGGAAGGACGAGGCTAATCCTCATGGATTATCTGTTACAGACACACATTTCTTTTCTGTGTAGACGGAACTTCTAATTCATTCAAGGCCCTTCACTTGTTTTTTTCTTGAACACTGTGCTTGACTTTGGATTCTGAGTCTCTTTTTGAATTGTAAGTATGTTGCCTCGTATGTTTATATTTGTTTTTCTTGGCACATACCTCATATACCATAGTTTTCTTCTGCCTGACTGACTTCCCTTTGTGTATGGTCCTTCCAGATCCATCCTTGTGGCTCTCAGTGTCCTAATTCCCTAATTTCAGTGTCTGTTTTTGATAAATGAGAAATAGTCTACCAGATATACATACCACATCATGTTTAAGCTTTAACCTCTGGTTGGAGATTTTGATGGTTGTGTGTCTTGGTTACTGGAAGTAGTACTGCAGTGTTCCTTAGGTTGCATGTGCCTTTTGATCAGTGGTTCTCTCAGGATCTAGGCCCAGGTATGGGAATGTCAGATCCTATACTTAACCTCTTTGGAGAGTTCTTTCCAGGCGTTCGAGACTGTCTATTTTCCAGACTGTTGCCATCTTACTTATCCACAGACACCTTAGGGGCATTCCTTTTCCTCCAGGCTCTCTCCCGAATTTATTGCTTGTAGATTTGTGGTGATCGTGATTGTGACATTTGATTTACCATTGTCGTTTTGACTGACATTCCTTCAGCCATTAGGGATCCTTAGCACCTTGTCCTGCTGTGGAGGTTTGTTTTTTTTTTTTTTTCTTAACAGGTGTCAGGACAATTTGCCTCTGACAATTGGGTTCCTGAAAGTTGGGTGTGTTTAGAAATGATTTTTCCAGTACTGCCCCAGGACATTTTCTCAGAGCATCTGTCATTAACATAACCCCAGTCCCTGTGATGGATAAGGCAATGGCACCCCACTCCAGTACTCTTGCCTGGAAAATCCCATGGACGGAGGAGCCTGGTAGGCTGCAGTCCATGGGGTTGCTAAGAGTCGGACACGACTGAGCGACTTCCCTTTCACTTTTCACTTTCATGCATTGGAGAAGGAAAGGGCAACCCACTCCAGTGTTCCTGCCTGGAGAATCCCAGGGACGGGCGAGCCTGGTGGGCTGCCGTCTATGGGGTCGCATAGAGTTGGACATGAATGAAGCGACTTAGCAGCAGCAGCAGCATCCTTGTGAACTGAGGTGCCAGTGAACTCTGGAGATAAAATAGTAGTTACTGAAATCATCTACAAGAAGATAGCACTATTCAGGCCTCCATTTGGTTCCTGAGTAACCAGAGCCTTAGGGAAAGTTGGTTTCCTGGGCAGTGAAATAAAGTGGAATGTGCCTGAGCAAACAGGAAAGGGCTTGAGTCTCAGGACTTTTCCCCTCTAAAGCATCACACAGACACCCGGTCCAGGCTCATCCCTTCAGGGTCCACAGCACACTGCTGAGGGTGTTTGGCTGCTAGGAGGCTGCACTGTCAGGAACGAGCCTTGAGCTGGAACCCCAGCATCATGCAAGGACTAAGCTTGCTGAGGCTTGCCTGCAATTGCTTGAGGCCTTGATGCCACACACAACCCTGACCCCAGCCAGAGTGTAGGAGACAGTAGACATTTCAATAGGGTTCAACACAGGGCACTGTGCCAGGCTGTGTCAACCACCCTCAGAGCCGAAGTGGGACCCAAGCCTCCTCAGCCTCCAGGGATGGGATAGCATCCCATGTCAGGGAGGTTGGAGATCATAGAAAAGGCACTGATTTACTTACCTTTCTTTAACATCTTGTCGATGCTACAGCACAGCATTGTCGATTTGCAATGTTGTGACCGTTGTCAGTATACATCATGGGATTCAGGTATCACATTTCTATGGGGTATGTCTATGGTTGTTTGGGTTTTTGCCATAGAATAATGAGCAGAGTGCTGAGCATAGGGGCCTTTGAAATTATCTATCTCAGATATACTTTTCTGTGGATACAAAGAAGGAAGATAGTTAATTTTTGTGTTATATCTCTTCAAGAAAGAGATTTCTGTATAAAGGTTCAAAATACATATTTCTGTGTATAGGTGGAAGGAAGAAGGAAGGAAGAGGATCATCCCTGTGGATTACCTACTGCAGATATACCTTTGCTGTCTGTGTAGGTACAGACCTCCGATTTCATTCACAACCCTTCAGTTATTTATTTATTTTTTTTTCTGGAACCCCATGTTTGATTTTGAATCCTCAGAGTCTCTTTTTGGGTTGTAAATTTGTTGACTTGCATGTCTATTTTTATTTTGCCTGGAATGTACCTCTGCCTGATCCCCGTTAGTGTATGATCCTTCAAGGTCTATGCCTGTGGCTCCCAGTGTCCTAATTCCCTAATTTCAGTGGTGATTTTTAATAAGTGAGAAATAGTCTGCTGTATATATGTACACTTCTTGTTTAAGCTTTAACTTCTTGTTGGAGATTTTGGTGGTTGTGTGTCTCGGCTTCTGGAAGTCATGCTGTTACAGCCACACATTCTGGGAAACAAACTCATTCAGAAGGACAATGAAGATTGTGGAGTGCAGTTTTTTACACCTGCGGGCCCAAGGCAGTCTCCTCTTAGCCAAGGACCCCGACCAGCATTTGTGAAAATCTTTTATACCCCTTATGTACATGTCCGAACTCACCACCCCAAATTCCTTGAGACTTACATAAACAAAGGAAGGGTAAATACAACCACAATAACCCCATCATTCATGTGTTATGTGTTCAAACAGTTAATAATCAATAAGCCTGTGGTTACATTCCAAACAGTTAATAATCAATAAGCCTGTGGTTACATTCCAAACAGTTAATAATCAATAAGCCTGCAGTTACATTCCAACCCACTAATAATCAATAAGCCTGTGGTTACATTCTTATAGATATGGAAAAAATTTATGACCTGTCCGGAGGCAGGGGTGATTAGGGTATGTTTCCTCTTAGGCGATGAGTAACCTAGATAGATCTTCAAGGTTCCCCTGTCCGGAGGGGGGATTCTTATCCTTCTGTTATAGTGTCCATGGGCACTAAGCGCAGAGTTCAGAGTCCATTGGAGAGGTGGCCGAGCATGATCAGCATGAACAGGCCTCAGATGGAGTCCAGGCCCTATGAATTCCTTCTTCATTCCCCGCTCTTGATGCTCTTAGTTTCTGTAACAAGCATCATTCGTTGAGATATATTGTACCTTAGTCCTCCAGCCACCCACATGAGAGAACGGTATCAGCCTCTGGGTTACAAAATTCACAAGGCATTCTAAGAAGCAGGGCCCACAAAGCAGTATGATTAAGATTACTATAACAACAGTTACAATAGTTTCCCACCAGTCTCCCTTTACCCAGGACAGGACCGAAGTCCAAAAGGGAATATTTTCGTTAGACATGGCTTCCACTTGATTTTGCATATCCTCCAAGGCAGTAGATGCATTTCCAGACAGGTCAGGGATGTATACACAACATTTGACTTTAATTACAGTGCAAGTCCCCCCTTGGGCTGCTGTGAGTATGTCTAATGCCATCTTATTTTGAATTATTGCCTTCCTCATCTGAATTTATTCTTTGTTCAAGGCTTGAATGGCTTTTGTACTGTCTAAGAGGGCTTGTTTAGTGAAATTAATTAAGGCCTCTACCTTAACCATGATATCTGTTGTCCCTATAGAGGGTACAAACAAGGCAGCAAGATAGTCATATTGGAACATGGATCATGTCCATCTTGCATGCAGATAGGGCAGGTTTACTGGAGGCTGGTGTAGGCTAGGCTTAACAAAAGCAAATCCTAGTGTGCAACTCCCTACCCAGCCAACTAGTAACCATGGCCATAAGTTAAGCCCACAGAGCCACTGGGTCCCGTTGGGGGCTACCCAACAGATTCGGGATTATGTTTCCAGTCGGAACCAGGCCACTGAACAGACCGATTGGGGCGATAGGTAACTTCCAAGATTTGTTTACGTTGTTCAGGGGACAAATAACCCATATATTTTAATTCTTTTGGGTCTAGGGGGCGGCCTCCAAATCCAACTTTGTCTTCTTTTTGTTCCCAGCAAATAGTAGCGGGTGCAATCAACTGTCCTTTCTCAGGAGTCATCCAGAAATATTCATCCCAGACTGGTAGTATTGCTCAAGGTACCAGGAGGCCTGTCCCCCTTTTGTAAGAGAGCCCTTCTCCATTTTATTTTTCATATATGAGGTATAAGCTCTTGTTACCTCTGTAAGACTAGTGTTCATGTTAAATGTAACCCTATGTCCCCAGCCCATTGATGGCTTTTTCTTATACCAGGAGAGCAAAGAAAGGTTATGATTGGTGAGAGAAAGGAAAGTTCCTTTCTGTTGTTCCAAGAAGGAGCTCAGTGGTATAAAGTCTCCATAACAAAGTGGCGATACCCACCAGGGGAGTCCATCCATTACTGACAGGGGCATAGCCCCACATACGCAACAACTGGAGAAGTTGTGGAAGTTCATGTAAGAATGTGTCCACGAGATGAAGACGTTGTCCTGTGCAGGAACAGTGGTCAGGTTCAGAATTGTGTTGGTGAGGCCAAGTAGCAGGAGTTGTTTACCCAGCTCCATCCTATGGAGGGCTTGTCTGGGACCTCGTTTTCTTCTTCCTCTTCAGAATGATCTTGGTTTCCCGTGGGCCAGTGGGGTCCTTCTGGATGGTCCAGTCAGCATCTTCTGGGTCAGCGTGGTATGCCTTCTTTGCTCTGGTGTGATGGATCCAAGGGGCAATGTCTGCAACTTTAACTGCAGTAGGGGTGGTTAAAACACAGTATAAGGACCTTTCCATCGGGGGGCTAGTGAGTCACGTTTCCAGTCTTTCACCCATACCTGGTCCCCTGGTATAAACTCATGCATTTGCTCCCCCAAGGGGAACGGTATTCTTTCTTGCACAAACTTAGTTACTTGGTTAATTACCTTACCTAGTTGTTCCATCTGCTGTGATATCCTGTCTCCTCTTACCTGAAGTACATCAGTTGTTACCTGTCTTATTATAGGAGGAGGCCTCCCATATACAATTTTGTAGGGAGAGTAGCCATGGGACCGTGGGGTCATCCTGAGTTTGAGCAAGGCCATGGGAAGTAAATCCACCCAGAAACAGTGAGTCTCTATAATCCATTTAGAAAGTGTCCCCTTTAGTGTCTGGTTAGTTCGTTCTACCATTCCGGAGCTCTGAGGCCAGTAGGCAGTGTGTAACTTCCATTTTATATTCAAGTAAGGCTTTACTTACTTGTTGTATCAGATCTGATATGAAGACTGGGCCGTTATCTGATCCTATGCTGGTGGGGAATCCAAATCGAGGAACTATCTCCCTAAGCAGGCTCCAAGCCACTTCTGATGCTCTTTCAGTTCGGGTGGGGAAGTCCTCCACTCATCCCGAGAATGTACATACCAAGACCAACAGGTAAGGAAAATGGCGATATGGTTTCATCTCAGCGAAGGCCACTTCCAGATGTTCAAAAGGAAGGGTACCTTTTAACTGGATGCCTGGGGGGTTTGGTCTGCACCCTGGAGCGGCATTAATCTGAGAGCAGGCGTTACAATTTTGGGATTCCGTTCTACATAGAGAGGAGAGGCGAGGAACCAGAAAATACCTTCGGATCAATTCCTCCCATTTGTCATGTCCTAGATGAGTCATATGATGAGCTTGGCTCACCAGATGGGGGCCATCTTTTCAGGCACTAGTAGCTTACCACCTGGCAGTTCCCACCATCCCTTCTCTGTTTTGGTGGCTCCCTCCGCTTCAGTTAGTTGGTTTTTTGTTTTTTTTTTTTTCCCAATGAGTTTAAACGTGTTTTATTTTTAGACAACCAACATGACACATTTTCTCAAAAACAATGCCTCCACTCCAAATAAATCAACGTTCAAAACAAATGAAGAGCTCGAGATGATGTCAGTCCCATCTGTCTAAGTCCTGGTGTTGTGTGGATGAAAAGCAGTGGCCAGCCAGTTATGACGACAGGTGATTGATCCAAAGTAACTGCCAACTTTGTTAACATTTTTCCATCTCTAAACCATCCTTAAAGAAAATCATATATGGGGTTACACCATCCTCACGGTAGTCCAGCAGAGCAACCATGCCATCCGGATTCATGTTTTCACCAATAAAGAACTGATAGTTTTTGAAATTAGCAAGGATGTGCTTGATTTGTTCTGCAGCCCCTGTCATAAAAGGTTTTACTCTTCTGGTCTCTGTTCTTCAAGTTTCCCTTTGATTGACTTCATGTAATCTTTGATGTCTTTCTTGTAGGCGTCTTTTGTGAAGCTGGTTTCCTGCAAGTGATGGTTCATGATGACATCGACACTAGTGATTATGTGCTTTCGGTACCTTCGCCCTCGGGGCCTTCAGCTGAGGCGTTTCCACCAGTGAGCGAGTCATCGATGTTACCCTCTGTCCTACTGACCATCTTCCCCTCCACCTCCAAACACAGCCCGTCCGCGACCTCCCGGATCTTAATAGATGTTGGGGAACATCTCGTCATGGCTAATGAGGTCCCGGTAGACGATCATGATGGCGGCTGGAGGGAGGCGACAGCGGCGCTGGCTTAGCAGGAGTCCGGAGCTAGGACAAATGTTCCCATGGGGATTCCCCCGGATTCCTTTCTGTCCTTGGCTGCTCGTCTGGTGGTCTCATCAGCCAGCCTATTTCCTTGAGTCTGTGGGGTGTCTTCCTTCTGGTGCCCATGGCAGTGCATGACTGCTACCTCCGTGGGGCTCCAGACAGTGTCTAGCAGGGTCAGGATCTCCTCCTTATTCTTATTGTCCTTTCCATTGGCTGTTAGAAGGCCTCTCTCCCGGTATAGCGCCCCATGTACATGGAGTGTAGCGAAAGCATATGGGGAGTCGGTGTAGACATTCACTCTCTTACCGTTTGACAACTGCAGTGCCTGGACTAAGGCCCATAACTCTGCTTCTTGGGCTGCCCAGTGCTGTGGTAAGGAGCCGGCCTCGATAACAGTCCTCTGTAACTACAGCATAGCTTGACAGTTGCTGTCCTAGCTTCATCATACTGGTGCCATCAGTATACAGAGTCCAGTCAGGATTTGAAATTGGCCTGTCTCGAAGGTTTGGACAGCTAGCATAGACCTCCTCTAAGACTTCCTTGCAATCGTGGGTAGGCCCACCTTCTCCCTTTGGGAGAAGCGTTGCTAGGTTTAAACCCTGGCAAAGCTCGATACGGAGGTTGGGGTTTTCACATAGCAGTCCCTGGTATTGAATAATCCGGGAACTTGACAGCCATTTGTGGGGGTCTCCTAGAAGGAGGGTGTTGACTTCATGTGGGGATTTTACGATCAGGTCCTGGCCAAAAGTCAGCTTTGTGGCTTCACGTACCAGTAGGGCGGCCACGGCCACCGCCTGCAGAGAGCCAGGCCAACCGGTGGCAAAGTTATCAAGTCGCTTTGAAAGGTAAGCTACTGGCCTGTCCCACGTTCCCAAAGTCTGAGTCAAAACCCCCATGGCTGTTTTATCTTTCTCGGCCACATATAAGGTGAATGGTTTGGTGAGGTCTGGCAATCCCAAGGCAGGGGCGGAGGTGATTGCTAGTCTTAGCTCCTCAAAGGCTTCCTGCTGTTTCTCAGACCAACTTACTGAATTTTCTTCAGGTCCTGTCAGGAGCTCAAATAGGGGCTGGGCTATTTGAGAATACCTTGGAATCCAAATCCTGCAGAATCCAGTGGCCCCTAGGAACTCCCTGACTTGCCGCCAAGTCTTAGGCTTGAGGATTCTCAGAATTACTTCCTTTCTAGATTGGTCTAGTAACCTTGTGCCTTCCTTTAAGACAAACCCCAAATACCTTACCTCCTCCTTGCAGATTTGTGCCTTTTTCCTCGACACTCGGTATCCTGCCTCTGCCAGCAATTGGAGGAGCGCTTGGGTCCCTTCCCAGCATTCCTCCCAGGTCTCAGCGGCAAGCAACAGGTCGTCCACATATTGCAGGAGCCAACATCCTTACCTTTCAGGCTGGAAAGGTTCCAGGTCCGAGGCTAAGGCTTCTCCAAAGATGGTTGGTGCGCTTTTGAATCCTTGCGGGAGGCGAGTCCAAGTGAAATGCTGCTTATTGCCTCTGATGGGGTCCTCCCATTCAAAGGCAAAGATGGGTTGTGATGCAGGTGCTAGGCATATACAGAAAAAGGCATCTTTGAGGTCCTAGCAAGTTTAGATCCTTGTCTTAGGTGGGAGGAGGCTAAGCAAGGTATAGGGGTTTGGGACAGTCGAGTGCAGAGTTACAGTGGCCTGACTGACCAAGCTGAGATCCTGTACAGGCCTATAGACTTATCCTCCTTCCTTCTTTACCGGCAAGATTGGTGTGTTCCAGGCTGATTGACATTCCACCAGGATGCCTGCCTGTTTTAGCCTGCTGATGTGAGGCAGAATCCTGATTCAGGCTTCTGTGGGTATTGCATATTGACGCTTTCTCACTGGGGTGGCGCCAGGTTTGAATTCTATTATCACAGGGGCTTGGTGTCTAGCTAGCCCAGGGGGTTGTCTTCGGCCCAGACCTCAGGGAACAGCTGAGTCAGCCTTCTCTCCAACTCTGTTGCCTGGTCTTGTTTGTCTCCAGGAGGCTTATGTAGCCTCCATTCATCTTGAGGGGGCACAGAGAGGGAGAGTAAGTCGGTAGTTGTGCCCACCCGAAAAGTGAGCCTTTCTTCAGGAGAGAAAGTCACTTGTGCTCCCAGTTTGGAGAGTAAGTCTCTCCCCAGCAGGGGTGCTGGGCACTCGGGGATATAGAGGAACTCATGAGTCACTTGGTGACACCCCCATCTGACATTTCCTGGGCTGGCAAAACGGCTTAACCATTTCTTCTCCCAAAACCCCAGTTACGGCAGTGGCCCTTTTAGACAGTGGCGCCACGGGTTTAATTACCACGGACCATTCTTCCCCAGTGTCCACCATAATGTCAATGTCTTGGTCCCCAATTTTTAAAGTTACCATGGGTGCTCGGGGACCTGATGTTTTTGAGCCCTAGCATCCCTATTCAGTCTCTATGTTAGTGAGTTCTGCAACCAGGAGGGGTTTATCCTCCCTTCTTCCTTCTGGGCACTCATTCTTCCAATGACCGAACCCATGGCATTGGGCGCATTGATTTGGCTGTAATGGAGCCGTGGCCTCCGTTGGGACCAGTTGGAGGGCTGTCCTGACCTCGAAGCTAGGGGGGTTTCTTTCCTTTGGCAGTGGAAAAGTCTTTGGAAGAATTTCCAAGCGCAGCAGCCAACATTGCAAACCTCTCATCTGTTCTCCTCTGCTCGTCTTTATACCTTTTCTCCTATTTCTTTTCTATTTCTGTGTCCCTATTCTGGAACACCTTATCTGCTATTTCAATCAGGTGAGAACTAGTCATGGATAGAACTCCCTCGGTCTTTTGAAGCTTTCTTTTTTTTGTCAGGAAATGCTTGCAAGATAAATGCCCAATTGATAACAATCTGGGAGCCCGTAGCTTCTGGATCTATGGGTGTATAGAGTCTGTAGGCCTCACAAAGTCTCTCATAAAATTCGAAAGGTGACTCGTTTCCCTTCTGAACCATTCCGGCCAGTTTAGACATGTCCATCGGCCTCCGGGCTCCCCTTTTAAGTCCTTGTATAATCTCTGTCCAGTATCTATCTAATTGGATTTTTCCTTCCTCTGTATTGTAGTCCCAGTTAGGTCTGTCAGCGGGGAAGGCTTACTCTATCCACCTCTCTGGGTTAGCAGTACCCTCAGGAACCATCTCCTGTAACTATTTCCTTACCTCAGTGTTCATCCTATATCTCTCTTCTGAAGAGAGATGCTAGTAATTGCATTATATCATCCCAGGTTGGTCAATGAGTGTGAAAAATAGTCTCCATTAATCTAGTCATGCCCTGGGGTTCCACCGAGTAAGATGGGGTGTGTTTTTGCCAGTTCAGTAATATCAGTTGATGAAAAGGGCTGATGGTAATAGGTTACAGGAGCTTGGTGATGATTACCATCCTCCCCTATCATTGGGGGTTGCTGAACTTCTCTGAGAGGCATCTGCAAGGGTATTCTTTCCTCTGGCTCTTTGGCAGAGCAGAGCCTTTGTTTAATTCCATTGGTTCCTCCCCCTTGTCCGGAAGTACCTATCGGGAGTGGAGGGTAGAGTTTAGGGAACATAGTGGCAGCATCTGGGGTGGTAGAGTCCGGTGGGCTCATGGTCCCTCCAGTTGAGGCTGGAGCCTGCCGGGGGAGGGGGGGGGGGGGGAGCAGCTCTACAACCTGTGGAGCTCTCAGGACCGCTGAGGAGTCCGGGAGGCTTACCTGTCTCGGGATGGTTCCTCCGGTTGGGCCTCCGGTGGCCGCGGCGTTACTAGCTGGCGGAACCATCATCCAATATGGCAGTGGGGGAAGCTCATCTCCTTCAGGGTCCTGTAAAATTTCCTCCTCATCCTTGGTTACCTTTTGGGCCATCAAGATTTTTCCTTCCCCGCCATGAGCGTAAAAACGGACCCATTTGGGGGGGAGGTCTTGGGCTATTCCCAGCCAAGAGTCTATGTACGGGAACTGGTCGGGGTGTCTGGGCTTTCCTGTAACTATAGCATAGACTGCCTTTATGAGATTTAAGTCCATAGTTCCCTCTGGTGGCCGGTCAGCTCCCATCGAAGGCCATTCGACTTCACAAAGGGTACGGAGCCAGCTGGGCGTCATTTTCCTCCCATAGTCTCCATCGAATCCTTTCTTAAAATTCTTTATCATATTCTCCAATACAGTGGCCTTAGATCCACTTCCTCCCATTTTCTTACCTCTGGATTCCCACGTCCCAGGGCCTTCCCGAGAAGCCAATCTACCTGCCTCCACTGGCAGGGGAGATGATGGGTCACACAGCAGATGGGTACCTCCTGGGGGAGGGCAGAATACAAGCGCGCAGAAATCGATATCCTCTTTCTAAAACCCTGTGGCGACAGCTCGGCACGTCCCCTAAGACGGCGTGGACACACCTCCTAACTGGATTTCTTAAACCCTAAGTTCCCTTTCTTTATCCCTGGCACGGCCGTCGACTTGAGTGCCGAGCAGCTATTGTCGCCAACCTAAACCAGTTTCCTATGCATCTCCCTTGTGGTCCCTCCCGGGAGGTGATCAGGCCCCCTCTTCCACCCTGCCGAGTGGGCTCCTCCCCACCTGAGCGCTCGTTCCCCTGCTGCTGTCCACTACCTGCCAAAGCGAAGAAACCGGGCGTTGAAAGGCCGAATTCTTCCAGAGTGGCAAGGCGCCTGCCCCCCTCTAGGAGATTCAAGCTACAAAGCCTCGGGGTGGCCTCAAATGAGACCTGTCTTCTCAAAGTGAGGAGTTTCCCGGCCCATGCACCAAATGTTATAGCTTCGCGTTCCGGGAAACAAACTCACTCAGAAGGACAATGCAGATAGTGGAGTGCAGTTTATTATACCAGTGGGCCTAAGGCAGAGTCTTCTCTTAGCCAAGGACTCCGACCAGCATTTGTGAAAATCTTTTATAACCCATGTGTACGTGTCCGAACCCACCACCCCAAATTCCTTGAGACTTACATAAACAAAGGAAGGGTAAATACAACCACAGTAACCCCATCATTCATGTGTTGTGTGTTCAAACAGTTAATAATCAATAAGCCCACGGTTACATTCCAACCAGTTAATAACTGATAAGCCTGTGGTTACATTCCGATAGATACTGTGGAGGCAGGGGTGATTCGAGTATGTTTCCTCTTAGGCGAGGAGTAACCTGGATATGATCTTCAGGAGTCCCCTGTCCGGAGAGGGTCTCATCCTTCTGTTGTTCCCACAGGCACTAAGCAGAGCTCAGAGTCCACTGGAGAGGTGGCCGGGCATGATCAGCATGAACAGGCCTGAGGTGGAGTCCAGGCCCTATGAATTCCTGTTTCAGTTCTGGAGGTTTGTTGCGGTGCTTGTGCCTTTTGATTGCTGGCTTTCTCAGGATACAGGTGAAAGTGGGGCGATGTCGGATCCTCAGCTTAGAAGGACTTGATCGTTTTGTTTCAGGCATTCAGAGACTGGCATGATACTGGCTGCTGCCGATGTATATTCCCACTGAGAGTTTAGGGCGATTTTTTTCTCCCCCAGACTCCATCCCATATTTATTTTTGCAGATTTGTGACGTTGGCCATTGTGAGTGGTGGGATTTGATTTCCCATGGTCTTTTTGATTGGCATTTCTGCAGCAATTAGGAATGCTGAGCATCTTGTTTGGTGGGGGAGGTTTGAGTTTGTGTTTTCTTTTTTTTTTTTTTTCCTTAAAGGGTGTGAGGACAATTTAGCTTCAGGCATTGGCTTCCCTGAAAGTTGGCTGTGTTTGGAATTTATTTCTCTAGTGCTAGCCGTAGGACATTTCCTGAGGGCAGCTGTTATTGTCCTTTGTGGGTATCTTTCTTTGCAAATATTTCTTCCTAGTTTGAGGGTTGTCCTCCTTCATTTAGGGTTTCCTTTGGTACACAGATGTTTTATGGTTACTTTGGTCCCATTTTCTGCTTTGTGGTTTATTTTCCATTATTTTAAGAGGTGGATCCACAAAGAATTTGCTGCCTGTATGTTAAATCATGTCCTGTTTATATTTTTTCTCAATAATTTCATATTTGCATTTAGGTACTTATACTATTTGGGGTTTATTTTGTGTATAGTGTTAAGAAGGAGTTTTCTAATTTCATTCTCCTCATGGTTGAAGGAACCCTCACAGAGTCCTTCATAAAGACTGTTACCAATTTCCATCCCAAGCATGGGTGGAGGAGTGTTCCTTTTATCTCCGCACCCTCTCCAGCACTTATTGTTTGTACAGATTTTGACAGTGGTCATTCTGACTGGTGTGATGTGATACCTTGGCATAGTTTAGATTTGCTTTTATCTAATGTTTAGCAATGTTGACATCATTTCATTAAGATTTTCTTTTAAAGGGTGTGAGTTAAATTTACGTCTTAAAATTGACTTCTTTAATGCCTGCCTTGTTTTGATTTCTTTTTCGATGATAACCCCTAGGACCTTTCCTTAGGGCAGCTGTTTTTTATTACCCTCCTGGATCCTTGTGAATACTGAACGCCCAGCAGCACAACTCTTCATAGTGTTCCTACAGAAATGGCCCCACGGAGGCAGCACTACATCATGCCACCCGGCCCCCCCCCCCCCCACCCCCGGCCCGTAATTTCCTTGTTATTTCCTATTGGAATAGAGTGGATTTCAGATATTGTGTATGTTTCAGGTGTAGAAGAACTCTATTTAAAGTTATACATAGACATTTATCTATTCAGTCTAGCATTCTGTTCCACATATGGGTGATTACAGTGTGTTCAATAAACTTCTCTATGCTATTCAGTAGGTACTTTTTATCAACTACTTGATGTATATTAATGTGTATATGTTAATTCCAGTCTCTTAATTTATCCCGAATGTATCTGGAGGTTGCGGGCTCTCCAGATGGTCCCCAGCCAGGTCCTTTTAGGAGACACACTGCCAGCTACGTGCTCCCAGCATCCTCGCCCCAGGACACTCCAGCCTTGGGAACCAGACCAGTCCAGCTCCAGGGATGTGACACCCCCCAGCTCAGTATGTCGCGAGAAGAACAGAGTCAGAATGTCTTTTTTTTGTTCTGTTTTCATCCCATCATTTGAACTGGAGTATGCAGTGAATTACAATCTTCTGGGTGTTTTGTTTTTTCCTTTTCCTTCTACTACAACTTGTTTCATTTCTACATAGATGTATATGTATTGTTGGGGCTTTTTTCTTTATAGGTTATTACAGAGCATGCAGGAAGTTTCCTTGTGTTACACAGTGGGTCCTGGTCACTTATTTTATCAACAGTAGTGTTGCAGGAAGGGGGACCCCTTCCAGGGCCCGAAACTGGGCTCTTGTCTAACACTCGGAAATGAATTGTCCGAGGAGACACATGCTGACAAAGCAAGAGATTTTATTGGGAAAGGGCACCCGGGTGGAGAGAGGAGGGTAAGGGAACCCAGGAGAACTGCTCTGCCGCGTGGCTCGCAGTCTTGGGTTTTATGGTGATGGGATTCGTTTCCGGGTAGTCTTTGGCCAATCATTCTAATTCAGAGTCTTTCCTGGTGGTGCACGCATAGCTCAGCCAAGACGGATGCTAGCAAGAGGGATTCTGGGAAGTGGACGGACACGCGGTGTTTCCTTTTGACCTTTCCCGAACTCTTCCGGTTGGTGGTGGCTTATTAGTTCCGTATTCCTTATCAGGATCTCCTGTCATAAAACAACTCATGCAAATGGTTACTATGGTGCCTGGCCAGGGTGGGCGGTTTCAATCAGTGTGTGTCCCCTAACAGTAGTGTGGTACTGCATGCCCCACATCTTTGTATCTTGGTGACCGGAAGTTTCCTTTCTAAGTCTGTAAGGCTGTGTCTCGGGCAATGGGCTCATTTGCATCCAACTTTAATTTATACCTAGAAGTGATATCATAGTGTCAGGGGAGTGTAATCTCCTCAGTTCTGTCTTGTCTCAACAAAAACTTGAAGCGATGGAAGTTAAAGCCCTTGACAGGTCACAGCACTCAGACAGACCGTGTTTCAGCTCTTGGACAGATCAGTGTTACAGCTCTGTGTTACAGCTCACTTTTATTTATAAAATAACAGGAAAATACATCCTTGAGGCGTGAGGGCATGCTGACCCAAAGATGCAAAAACAAGAGAGACCTGGCCCTTTGGCTCCTCTTTTTATGTTTTTTCCTCCCCCTGGGCCTGCCCTATGTAAATTGGACTAGCCAGGAGTGCTGTTTGTCCCACCTGAGGTCCTCACTCCGGTCCTCGGACCTTCCTTTGTTCTATTTTCATGGGCTTTTCCGTTCCTTGTCTTTTAGCCACAACCATTCTGGACTCCTGTTTCCTATTCTACCTACCTAACAATAGGATACTTGTCTGTCCTTGTCTCCCTTACGTCACTTGGGATGATTCTCTCTACTTTCATTCCTGAAGCTGTACTTGGCATTATTTCTTACTTATCATGGTTGGAAATATTGCATTGTGTACATGTGCCCCATCCTCTGTTTCCGTTCAGGTGTTTCCATAATTAGCTTGCTTCCCTATCTTTGTCGTTGTACCTCATGAGGTGAAAATCATAGGGTTACCAATCTCTATAAAAATTTTGGTTGTCATGACCCGGCTGCCTGGACCCCAGCCCAGTCCAGACATGAGACCCAAGCCTGCTCAGGCTCCAGGAATGGGAGAGCAGCCCAAGTCAGGGAGGCTGGAGGGAATAACATAGCCATTACTTTTCTTTCCCTTTCTTTTCTTTAATCTCATGCCCATGCTCTTTTGAAGTATAGCCGACTTGCAGTTCTGTGCTTCTCAGTGTACAGCCAACTGATTAAGTTATGAAATATACATACAGCATATTTGTACTCTTTTTTATTGTTTTGACATATACTATTGAACAAGGTTGAGTAAAATTCTCTGTGCTGAACTTGTAGAATATCTATTACAGCTACAGATTTCTTTGTATATTGGAGAAAAATATTTCTGTGAATATGTGCATGAAAGGAAGGCTGAGGAAAGAAGGAAGGAGTTAATCCTTGTGGGTTATCTAAATCAGACGTACATGTGTGTTTGAATCTCAGAGTCTCTCTTCGTGCTGTAATTTGGTTCCCCTGTGTCTCTCTTTTTCCTCGAAAGGACATCATCTGCTATTTTTTCACTGTTGCTGACTTCAGTTAGTGTATGATCCTTGAAGGTCCATCCTTGTGGAAAAAATTGGCATAATTTTATAATTTCAGGGGTGGTTTTTTGTGTCTGAGTAATAGCCCATTTTACATATGTACCACATTTCTTGAAGATTTAACCTGTCAATGGACTTCTTGGATCTGTGTCTTGAGTATTGGAAGTAGCACTGCAGTGAAGGTTGAGGTACATATGTGTGTCATTTTGAATGATGTTTTTTCATAATATAGACCAGGTGTGGGTATTAAAATCTTAGGTTTAGCTCTCTTGAAGTTTTTTGTTCTGGCCTGTGGAGCCTGTCCCTTCAAGGGGCTTTTTCTAATGTCTGAATACTCCCATAGAGCCTGTAGGGGTATTCCATCATCTCCCTGCTTTCTCCCCCCATTAACTGTCTGCAGACAGGATAGCCATTCTGTCAGATGGAATATGATTTCTTGTTATCATTTTGATTGGCATTCCTCCTGTAATAATTAGGGATGCTGAGCATCTTGTCCTGTGGCCTTTTGAGTTTGAAAGTTGGCTGTTTCTGGAATTTATATCTGCCAAATTCACTGCAGGACCTTTCCTGAGGGCAGTTGTCATTAACAGCCCCACAGGCCTTGTAAATTGGAGTGGAGATTCCAGTAAGCACCGGTGGTCAAGTTGCAGTTATAGGAAATGACCACAACTCTGGTTGAAGTAGCCACAGCCTTAGGAATAGTTGGCTTCCTGGGCTGTGAATTAGAGTGGAATGTGCCTGGGCAAACACCTGAGGGCTTAAATATCACTACTTCTTCCCCCCAAAGCTTTACCCCTCCCCTCCAGACTCATTCTTACCTGGGGCACCGCTCCCTGCTGAGGTGCCTAGGAGGCTGCACTCTCAGTAAGGAGCCCTCAGCTGGGGTCCCAGCGCCAGGGCCCTGGATACCTGGTGACTTTAGCCTGGTCCTCGAGGTCAGAGGGTCAGGCCACCATCGTTGAGGCACACTAGGGATTCTGGTCCCAGCCAGAGAAAACTCAACAGTACAGGTTTAAGAGAGGTCTCAGTGAAGGGCCCCCTGCCTGGTTGTGTCAGCCCCACCCTAGTCCAGCCCTGGGACTCAAGCCTACTCAGGTTCCACAGATCAGAGAGCATCCCAAGTCAGGGAGGTTGGAGGGAATAAACTAGGTATTATTTTTCTTTCCTTTAATCTCAAGCTGATTGTATACTGAAGTATAGTTGATTTGCAGTTTTGTGCTTGTCCTCAGTGTACAATGGACTGATTCAGTTATGACATATACATGTAGCATCTTTGTACTTAAAATTTTTTTGCCATAGAGGTTATTGAACAAGGTGGACTAAGTTTCTCAGTGCTGAAAATCAAATCCTTGTGGAGTATCTATTAGAGATACAGACATTTTGTACATGTGCAAGAAATGAAGGAAAGAGAGATAGTCCTTTTGGATTATCTGTTACTGCTACAGATTTCTATGTGTATGTTAGAGATAAAGATTTCTTTGTATATGTGCATGGAAGGAAAGAAGAAAGAAAAGAAGGAAGGAGGAAGACAGGAGATAATCCTTGTGAATTACCTAGTAAAGATTTCTGAAGGTAGGTTAGAGATACAGATTTCAGTGCATATGTGGAAGGAAGGAAGGAAAGAGAGAACTCTTGTGGATTATGTATTACAGATACTGATTTCTGTCTATACATTAATACCGACCTCCTAATTCATATCTGACTCATTCCTTTCCTTTTTTTTCAAAAGCTTTTGTGTTTGAAAGTTAGGGTCTCCTGTGTAGTAAATTACTTCCCCTGTATGTCTTCTTTTTGTGGAGAAGGGCATCATCTGTTATGTTTTTTCTATATTGCTGACTACACTACATATATGATCCTCTAACATCCATCCTTGTTTGGACCAGTGGCATAATTTCATGGCAGTTTTTCATGTCTGAGTAAAAGCCTAAGGTATGTATGAACCACATTTCTTTAAGATTTAATTTTTCAATGGAACGTTTCTTTGGTCTGTGTCTTGGCTGTTGGAAGTAGCACTGCAGTGAACGTTGGGGTGCATGTGTCATTTGAATGGTGGTTTTTCTTGTAATATAGGCTCAAGTGTGGGTATTAAAATCCTAGACTTAGCTCTATTGAAATTTTTTTTGTCGGCTGTGGAGGCTGACCTTTCTAGGGGCTGTTGCCAATATCCATTCCCATGGAGCATGTAGGAGGTTCCATTATTTCCAGCTTTCTCCCCCATTTATTGTTTGCATATAGTCAGGGTGGCTATTCTGTCAGAGGGTATTTGATTACTTGTCGTTTTGATTAGGATTCCTATGGTAATCATAGAATGATTGTCTTGTCCTGGGCCATTTGGGGTCTTTTATTTTACATTTTTTTTTTTTTTGAAGGGTGTGAGAAAAATTTTATCTGTTCCAATTGGCTTCTTTCCAGTCGGTTGTGTTTGGAATTTATTTCTACAATACTGGCCGCAGGACTTTTCCTGAGGCCCCGCAAGTCTTGTGAGTTGGAGGTGCTAGGAGGCAATCATGGTCAACATGTAGTTACAGGAGCTGTCCACAAGGAGGCAGCACTTATTCATGCTCAACTGTGATACGACACGCAACCAGAGCCTTGGGGAAAGTTGGCTTCCTGGGCTCTGAATTAGAGTGGACTGTGCCTGAGCAAATACCCAAGGGTTTAAGTCTCACTATTTCTTCCCCAAAGCTCCAACCCCCTCCAGACTCATGCCAACCTGGGGCACCGCTCCCTGCGGAGGGGCCTAGGAGGCTGCACACTCAGGAAGGAGGTCAGCTGGGGACGCCAGCACCAGAGGACCTGAATACTTGGTGACTTCACCTTGGTCCCCAGGCCTGATTGTCGAGCCACCATCTTTTGGGTGCACTCTGAATTCTGGTCACAGCCAAGGAAAACCAGGCAAAACAGGTTTAAGAGGTGTCTCATGAAGGGCACTCTGCTGTCCCCAGTCCAGCCATGGGACTCAACACTACCCACGTTCCAGGGATCGGATACTGTCCCAAATTATGAAGGTCAGTGGGCATAAACTAGGCTTTACTTATCATTCTTGTTCTTTTCTTTACTCTCATGCTGATGCTATTTTGAAGTATAGCTGATTTGCCTTTTTGTGCTTGTCCCCAGTGTCCAATGGACTGATTCAGTTATGACATATACATAGAGCATAATTGTACTTTTTTGGATTCTTTTGCTGTATAGGTTATTGAACAAGGTTGAGTAAAGTTCTCTGTGCTGAACATCAGTTCCCTGTGAAATATCTATTAGAGATACAGATTGTTTTACACATGTGTAAGGAACCAAGGAAGGAAAGTCCTTGTGGATTATCCATTGCAGTTACAGATTTCTGTAACTGTATATGTTATATATATATATATATATATACTGTATATACATATATAACTGTATATGTATATGTTAGAGATAAATGTTCCTGCATATATGTGTATGGTAGGAAGGAAAGAGGCTGGACAAACCTTGTAGATTACCTAATACAGATACATATTTCTGTGGGTATGTTAGAGATACAGTGTTTAGTGCTTATGTAGAAGGAAAGAAGGAGATAATTTTTCCAAATTATCTATTACAACTACAGATTTCTGTCTATATGTTAGTACTGACCTCCTGATTCATCCCTGGCTCTTTCCTTTTTTTTTTTTTTTTAATGCTTTGTTTGAATCTCAGAGTCTCTTTTTATATTGTAAAATACTACCTGTGGATCTCTCTAAAATTTTACCTAGAAGGGACATCATCTGCTATTTTCTTCCTCTGTTGCTGATTCTGCTTAGTTTATGATTCTCCAAGGTTCTTCCTCACGGGAACCATTGGGATAATTTCATGGGGTTTTTTGAGTCTGAGTAATAGCCCATTGTATATATGTACAATATTTCTTCAAGATTTAATCTGTCAATGGAGTGTTTCTTTGGGCTGTGTCTTGGCTATTGGAAGTAGCACTGCAGTGAACGTTGGGGTGCATGTGTCATTTGAATGATGGATTTTCATAATATAGGCCCAGGTGTGGGTATTAAAATCCTAGGCTTAGCTCTCTTGAAATGTTTCATTGCCTATGGAGGCTGTCCTTTCTAGAGCCTGTTGCCAATATCCATTCATTCCCATGGAGTGTGAAGTGGGATTCCATCATCTCTCAGCTCTCTCCCCCATTTACCATTTGCATACAGTTAGGATACTATTCTCTCAGATGGAATTTGATTGCTTGTTGTCATTTTGATTGGTACTCCTCCTGTAATAAATAGGGATGTTGAATATCTTGTCCCATGACCATTTGGTGTTTTTTCCTTTTTTTTTTTCCTTAAAGGGTATGAGGAAAATTTACCTGTCACAATTGGATTTTTGAAAGTCAGTTGTGTTTGGAATTTATGTCTGCAATATCTACAGGCCCTACAGGTAGGGCCTTTTCTGGCGGCAGCTATCATTAACAGCCCCTTGCGCCTTGAGAATTGGAGATGCCAGTAAGCACCTGTGGTCAAGTTGTAGTTATAAAAAATGTCCACAAGGCGGCAGTACTTCTTCATGTCCAATTCTGGTTCCGCGTGCAACCAGAGTCTTAGGGAAAGACGGCTTCCTGGACAGTGAATTAAGAGTGGAATGTGCCTGAGCAAACACCCAAGGGCCTGTGTCTTACTACTTCTTCCCCCTGAAGCTTCACCCCTCCCCTCCAGACTCATGCTTACCTGGGGCATCGCTCCCTGCTGAGGTAGGTGCCTAGGAGACTGAACTCTCAGGAAGGAGGCTTGGTTTGGGGAACCCAGCACCAATAGACCTGAAATCTAGATTACTTTTCCAGGGTTTGAGGCCAGATGGTCAACCATCCTTTTGTTGTACTAGGGACTCTGGTCCCAGTCAGAGCAAACCAGAGAGTACTCAGTTAAGGACACCCTGCCCAGCTGTTTGACACTTCAGGGCAGTCGTGGGTTCCAAGGCTGCTCAGACTCCAGGGATGGGATAGCAGCCTGTCAGGGAGGTGGAAGGAAATTAACTAGGGTTTGACTTCCTTTCCTTTAATCTAATGCCAATGCTATATGGGAATATAGTTGATTTGTCATTTTTTGCTTGTCATCAGTATACAACCACCTGATTCTGTTATGACATATGATTATATACAGTATATCTGTTCTTTTTTGGATTGTTTTGCCCTAGACATTATTACAGAATTTCGAGCAAAGTTCCTTGTGCTGAACATCAGGTGTTTGTGGAGTATCTGATAGATATACAAATTTCTGTGTAAATGTGGAAAGAATGAAGGAAGGAGATAATCCTTGCAAACTGTCTATTAATAGATATAGATTTCTCTATATATGTTAGAGATGCAGATTTTGTGTTTATGTGGGAGGGAGGAGCAAGGAAGGAGATAGTCCTTGTGGATTATCTATTGAAGATACTGGTTTATGTGCATATGAGGAAGGAAGGAAATAATCCTTGTGGATTTTCTATTACAGATTTCTGTATATGTTAGATCTTTGTATATGTGGAAGGAACAGAGGAGGGAAGGTAGGAGATACTTCTTGTGGATTATCTATTAAAGATACATATTCCTGTGTATATGTTTGTCCCGAGTTTCTAATTCATCCCTGGCCCTTCACTTTTCTTTTAGGGGGGGACGCACTTTCTGTTTGAGTTCTCAGAGTCTCTTTTTGTGTTGTAAATTAGTTCCTTTGCATCTCTCTTTTCATCTTGCATAGAAGGGAGACAGGATACTATTGTCTTCCTTGACTGGCTGACTTGGTTGGTGTAAGATTCTTCAGGGTCCAGCCCTGTGGCACCCGGGGGCGCAGTTCCATGATTTCAGCGGCGGTGTCTCGTGGTCCATGTGTGCTGCGTCTTCTTTAGCTTCAGTCTGTCAGTGCACATTTTCCTGGGTCTGTGTTCTGCTGTTGTAAGTAGGGCTGCAGCGAATGTTGGGGTGCACGTGTGTTTTTGAATGGTGATTTTTCAGATATAAGCCCATGTGGAGGTATGTCGGATTCTAGGCTTAGTTTTTCTGAAGATCTTTTTCTAGCATGTGGAGGCTGTACTTTCCAGGGCTGTTGGCAGTCTCCATTCCCACTGACTGTGTCAAGTAGGTTCCGTCACTACCCAGCTCTCTCCTGCATGTATTGTTGCAGACTTGTGAGGATGGCCATTCTGATAGGTTGGATTTGATTTCTTATTGTCATTTTGATTGGCATTTCTCCTGTAATATTAGGAATACAGAGCATATTATTCTGTGGCAGTTTGGGGTTTTTTTATTCTTAAGGGAATGAGGAAAATTTACCTTTTGCCATTGGCTTCTTGAAAGTTGGTTGTGTTTGCAATTTATTTCTCCAGTATCTGCTGCAGGACCTTTCCTGAGGGTGTGCATGTCTGTGTGCTAAGTCACTTCAATCATGTCCAACTCTTTGTGACTCTATGAACCATAGACCACCAGTCTCTTCTGTCCATGGAATTCTCCAGGCAAGAATACTAGAGTGGGTTGCCATGCCCTCCTCCAAGGGATCTTCCTGACCCAGGGACTGAACCAGCATCTTTATGTCTCCTGCATTGGCAGGCAGTTCTTTACCACTAGTGCCACCTGTGAAGCCCCAGTAGAATCATAAAAAGTCATTAACAACTCAGCTAGTCATACAGAAAGAGGTCAAGCTGTATCACCAGGGTAAACTGTTAAACCTCAAATGGAATGGTCACACTGAGGCCTGAGATGTGGGAAGGGTCAGTAGACATGGTGGTCTCACCATGTGCCCCCTTGGTAGTAACTGTATTTGCTCAAGGAACAGCTTTTATTGGATGATGGAACTTGGTCCCACCAAAACTAAACCTTCCCTTTGAAGGGAGCAGTGTACATCTTTAAAACAGCTAAAAGATGCAAAATTGAGCACAACACCGTGAGTAACATGATGTTGCGTGTCCCTATCATTAGACTAGAAAGGAAATAATTAAATATTTAATAAATTCTTATCTGTAAGAAAACTGTCAAGTTGAGATGTCAAACCTAATTTATTTTACATCTGAAAATTAAAGAATCATCCTATAATGCTCCTCATTGTTAATTATTTGAGAAATTCAAATCAAAACTTCAGTGAGGTACCACCTCAAAATGGTCAGAAAGGCCATCATTTAAAAATCTCCAAATAACAAGTGTTGCAGAGGGTGTGGAGAAAAGGGAACCCTCCTACTCTGTTAGTGGGAATGTAAATTGGTGTAGTCACTGTAGAAAACAGTATGGTGGTTCCTCAAAAAAACTAAAAACAGAGTTACAATATGATCCAGCAATCCCACTTCTAGCCATACATCCAGACAAAGCTATAATTTGAAAAGATACATGAAGTATGTGCATATGAGCTGCAGATCTGACAAGAAACCTTACTCTCACATCCCAGATATCAAATTTGTTCTCACATATTGTCTGCCATTTTTAGTCTCTTGGTTCATACTCCATGTAACCACATACTGTCATAATTAAATCCAATTTGAATTTTACCTTATTTTTAGGATGTGGTTTCTCTCCAGCAGTGTAGGAAGATTCCATTTTCCCCAGGGCAGCACTTCTTCATGCCCAACTCTGGTTCCACCTGCAACCAGAACCTTAGGGGAGTCAGCTTCCTGGGTTCTACATACGTGCATGATGGAGAGGAGGCAGGTAGGCAGACAGAGGAGAATCCTTGTGGGTTAGCTAATAGAGATACATATTTCTGTGGGTGTTAGAGATATACTGGAGAAGGAAATGGCAACCCACTCCAATAGTCTTTCCTGGGAAATCCCATGGTCAGAGGAGCCTGGTGGGCTACAGTCCATGGGATCACAAAGTGTCAGACATGACTAGCGACCAAACAACAACAAGCATGTTAGAGATTTTAGTGCATACATGAAGGAAGGAAGGAAGGAGATAATCTTTGTGGTTTATCTATTGCAAGTACAGATTTCTGTGTATGGTTAGTAGCAACTTCTTAATTCATCCCTGGTAGTTTCCTGTTATTTATTTATTTTTGGCAGGGAGGAATCCTTTGTGTTATAATGTCAGACTCTTTTTGTGTTGTACATTACTTCCCCTGTACCTCTTCATTATTTTGCCTTGGAGGGACATCATCTGCCATTTTCTTCGTCCATTGCTGGCTTCGCTTAGTGTATGATGCTCCAAAGAGCATCCTGTGGGGATCATTGGCCTGATTTCATACTTTCAGTGGTGGTTTTTCAAGTCTGAGTAATAGCCCATTAATATACCACATTTCTTTAAGATTTCATCTGGGGATGAACCTATTCTCATGTCTGTCTCTTGGCATTTGGAGGTCCCACTGCAGTGAACGTTGGGGTGCACGAATCATTCTCAGTGGTGGTTTTTCGTAACAAAGGCCCAAATGTGGATTTTAAATTCCTAGGCTTAGTTCTCTTGAAATTTTTAGTTCTGGCCTGGAGAGGCTGTCTTTTCTCGGGGCTGCTGCCAATGTCCATTCCCATGGCACTTGTCGGGGGTTTCCATCGTCTCCCTGCTCTCTCCACTATTTACTGTTTGCAGACAGTCAGGATGGTCGTTCTGTCAGATGGGATTTGATTTCTTGTTGTCAATTTGATTGCCATTCTTCCTGTCATAATTAGGGTTGCTGAGCATCTTGTCTTCTGGCTGATTGGATTTTTTTTTTTCCCCCTTAAAGGGTATGAGGAGAATTTACCTGTTGCTATTGGCTTGTTGAAAGCTGGCTGGCTTTGGAATTTATTTCTGCAAAACCTGCTGAAAGACCTTTCTTGAGGGCAGCCGTTGCTAAGGGCACCAGAGACCTTGTGAACTCAAAGTGCAGATAGAACCAGGGTCACGTTGTGGTTACAGGAATGTCCACAAGGCGGCAGCACTTCTTCACGCCCATGTTTGGTTCCTCCTGCAACCAGAACCTTAGGGGAGTAGGCTTCCTGGGCGGTGAATTAGAGCGGAATGTGACTGAGCAAACACCCAAGGGTTTGCGTCTCACTACTTCTTCCCCCTAAAGCTTTACCCCTCCCCTCCAGACTCATGCCTACCTGGGGCACTGCTCCCTGCTGAGGTGCCTAGGAGGCTGCACTCTCAGGGAGGAGGCTTCAGCAGGCGTCCCCAGTGCCCAGACCCTGGACACTTGGTGACTTTAGTCTGTATCCTCGAGGCCAGAGGGTCAGGCCACCATCGTTGGGGTGCACTAGGGATTCTGGTCTCAGTCAGAATAAAAACAGTACAGGTTTAAGAGGCGTCTCTATGAAGGGCACCCTGCCGGGCCATCTTGACCCCACCATAGGCCAGCCCTTGGACTCAAGTTTCCTAAGGTTCAGGGATGGGATAAGAGCCCAAGTCTCGGAGGTCATAGGGAATAGTGTAGGCATTACTCTTTTTTTCTTTCCTTTTCCTTAGTCTCATGCCGATGCTCTGTTGAAGTCTAGCCGATTTGCAGTTTTGTGCTTGTCCTCAGTGTACAATGAACTGATTCAGTTATGACAGATACATTCTGCATATGTGTAGTTGTTTTTGTTTTGATTTTTCCCATGGAGTTTATTGAACAAGGTCCGGTAAAGTTCTCTATTCTGATCATCAGGTCCCTGTGGACTATTAGAGATACAGATTGTTTGTACATGTGCAAGGAACCAAGGAAGGAAATAGTCCTTGTACATTATATATTCCAGCGACAGATTTCTATGTCTATGTTAGAGATAAATACTTCTGTGTATATGTGCAAGGAAGGAAGAAATCAAGGAAAGGAGGCCAGAGATAAGCCTTGTGGATTAGCTCATACAGTAGCAGATTTCTGGATATATGTTGGATATACAGATTTCAGTGCCTGTGTGAAAGGAAGAATGGAGGGAAGGATGGGAGGAGGAGATAATCCTTGTGGATTATCTATTACAGACACAGATTTCCATGTATACCTTAGTACTGACCTCCTAATCCACCCCTGGCTCTTTCCCCTTTTATTCCCCCCTCTTTGGAATTCTGGGTTTGTGTTTGCATCTCAGAGTGTCTATGTTGTAAACGCTTCCTCTGTCTTTTTTTCAATTTCTCCTTCCACGACATCTGCTATTTTCTTCCCTTGTTGCTGATTTCTCTTAGAATACTTTCCACCAAGGTCCATCCCTGTGGGGACCATTGGCCTAATTTCATAATTTCAGTGTTGGTTTTTCAAGTCCATTTTAATAATATATATTATTATAATAATATAAAAATAGCCCATTTTATATATGTACCACATTTAAGATTTTATCTGTCATTGGCTCTTATCTTGGTTCTGTGTCTTGGCAATTGGAGGTACCACTGCAGTGAACGCTGGGGTGCATTTTTCATTTTGAATGACCATTTTCGTAATATAGGCCCAGGTGTGGGTATTAGAATCCTAGGTTTAGCTATCTTCAAATTTTTTCTTCTTGCCTGTGGAGGCTATCCCTTCAAGGGGTTGTTGCCCATGTCTGTTCCCAGGGAACATGAAAATGGGTTCCTTTATTTTGTTGCAGGGAGAAAGTCAATTCTGACTCCATATTGAAAACTGTTTTTTTGACTTGCTTTTCATTCTTTAATTATTATAATCATACTCAATGGCTTGCCTAGAGGTCCCTACCCCCCTGCTTGACTATAAACTAAATTGTCTTTGTTCAGCTCAGGGAGAGATACTTTGTCCTTGCCCACCTGGAAATAGAAGAGATTAGCACACCCCTTCTGAAGGCTTTTCATTCCCTTTTGCAAGACTGAAGACCTTCTCACTTTACTTCCCCACTGCATCTCCCTCTCCTTCTGCCTTTTGACTTTAGTTACTCATTGCTTCTTTCTCTCTGATCTATAAAACAACCTGGCATCCAGACCCCAGAAGATGGTTAATTTGAGGCACTAGCCTGCCATCCTTTCCATCTGCTGGCTCCCCAATTAAAGTCCCTTCCTTGCCTCAACACCTCATCTCTTGGATTCATTGGCCTATCATGCGGTGAGCAGAACGAGCTTGGACTCAGGAACAATTTGGCTTAGCCAGCCAGGAGCCTTGGTGCTTGTGGCTAGCCAGCCCTGATCAGGGAATATTGGGGCAAGAGCCTAGCAGTGGCTGGGACCATTTGTTGTCCTGAAGTTCTTTCCTTTAAGATTCCCTGAAGTGGCACCAGCTACCCCCAGCACTTGGCAGTTGAGACAAGGAACTGAAAAACTTCTAGAGTCCAGGGACTCAATTTGATTTGTAGGGTAAGTAGATGCAATTCGATAGCTGGTTCAGCCAGTATGATGTTTTGTGTGTCCTTTTGTGTTAAAAGCCAACAGGCTCGATTTTGGGAGGGTAAGTCACTCTGGTGAGCACATGGGAACATATTTTTCCCTCAATCTGGGCTTTTCCTTTACGGGATAAGCAAATTTTGTTGGGTACCCATTTGCAGAGAGGAGGTGTTGTTGGACTCTATCCTGAACCAGTTCATTGAGAACTAGTCCTCGTGGGGCATGCCCACTCTACTTGCAATTAGCTCAATTGTAGGGTAAATTGTAGAGTAAATGGGCTTCCCTTGTGGCTCAGCTGGTAAAGACTCCTCCTGCAATGTTGGAGACCTGGGTTTGATCCCTAGGCTAGAAAGATCCCCTGGAGAAGGGAAAGGCTACCCACTCCAATATTGGACTGTATAGTCCATGGGGTTGCAAAGAGTCGGACACAACTGAGCGACTTTGACTCCACTTCACAGGGTAAATTTATTTACCTGATTTGGGAAGTGGTCTAGTTGGAATGGGTTCATTTGGGAAGTAACTCTTGTGGGGGTGAGTAGCCTAGTTAGAATTCATTCATTTGCTTTATAGGGTAAATTGATTTACCCAATCTGGGAATCAGTTCATCTGGATGCATCAATGCTGAAATCTGTTTGTGCCGCTTTTGTTGAAATCTGTTTGGGTCTTCTGTGTTTGGCATTATACAGCTGATAACAGTGGGAAAATAGATATGTTAAGATCAGAAGAACAAAGTCCTTGAAAGGCTCAGAATTAAACAATCTGGCTTCATAGTCACCCACGAGCTGAGCATCTGCCTAGAGGCCTCATCTCCACACAAGCCGAGCATCTCTCCAGAGGCCCAATATACACACATGAGCTGAGCGTCTGCCTAGAGGTGTTTAGACATACACAAGCTTAGCATCTATATAGTCAGCAAAAACAAGACCAGGAGCTGACTGTGGCTCAGATCATGAACTCCTTATTGCCAAATTCAGACTTAAACTGAAGAAAGTAAGGAAAACCACTAGACCATTGAGGTATGACCTAAATCAAATCCCTATGACTATACAGTGGAAGTGAGAAATAGATTTAAGGGACTAGATCTGATAGAGTGCCTGATGAACTATGGATGGAGGTTCATGACATTGTACAGAAGACAGGGATTAAGACCATCCCCACGGAAAAGAAATGCAAAAAGGCAAAATGGTTGTCTGAGGAGGCCTTACAAATAGCTGTGAAAAGAAAAGAAGCGAAAAGCAAAGGAGAAAAGGAAAGATTCCTATTTGAATGCAGAGTTCCAAAGAATAGCCAGGAGAGATAAGAAAGCCTTCCTCAGCAATCAGTGAAAAGAAATAGAGGAAAACAACAGAATGGGAAAGACTAGAGATCTCTCCAAGAAAATTAGAGATACCAAGGGAACATTTCATGCAAAGATGGGCACAATAAAGGACAGAAATGGCATGGACCTAACAGAAGCAGAAGCTATTAAGAAGAGGTGGCAAGAATACACAGAAGAACTGTACAAAAAAAGATCTTCACGACCCAGATAATCACGATGGTGTGATCACTCACCTAGAGCCAGACATCCTGGAATGTGAAGTCAAGTGAGCCTTAGAAAGCATCACATGAACAAAGCTAGTGGAGGTGATGGAATTCCAGTTGAGCTATTTCAAATCCTGAAAGATGATGCTGTGAAAGTGCTGCACTCAATATGCCAGCAAATTTGGAAAACTCAGCAGTGGTCATAGGGCTGGAAAAGGTCAGTTTTCATTCTAGTCCCTAAGAAAGGCAGTCCCAAAGAATGCTCAAACTACTGTACAATTGCACTCATCTCACACGCTAGTAAAGTAATGCTCAAAATTCTCCAAGCCAGGCTTCAGCAATACGTGAACCATGAACTTCCAGATGTTCAAGCTGGTTTGAGAAAAGGCAGAGGAACAAGAGATCAAATTGCCAATATCCGCTGGATCATCGAAAAAGCAAGAGAGTTCCAGAAAAACATCTGTTTTATTGACTATGCCAAAATCTTTGACTGTGTGGATCACAATAAACTGTGGAAAATTCTGAAAGAGATAGGAATACCAGACCACCTGATCTGCCTCTTGAGAAACCTGTATGCAGGTCAGGAAGCAACAGTTAGAACTGGACGTGGAACAACAGACTGGTTCCAAATAGGAAAAGGAGTATGTCAAGGCTGTATATTGTCACCCTGCTTATTTAACTTATATGCAGACTACATCATGAGAAACGCTGGGCTGGAAGAAGCACAAGGTGGAATCAAGATTGCCGGGAGAAATATCAATAACCTCAGATATGCAGATGACACCACCCTTATGGCAGAAAGTGAAGAGGAACTAAAAAGCCTCTTGATGAAAGTGAAAGAGGAGAGTGAAAATGTTGGCTTAAAGCTCAACATTCAGAAAACTAAGATCATGGCATCTGGTCCCATCACCTCATGGGAAATAGATGGGGAGACAGTGGAAACAGTGTCAGACTTTATTTTTGGGGGCTCCAAAATCACTGCAGATGGTGATTGCAGCCATGAAATTAAAAGACGCTTACTCCTTGGAAGGAAAGTTATGACCAACTTAGATAGCATATTTAAAAGCAGAGACATTACTTTGCCAACAAAGGTCTGCCTGGTGAAGGCTATGGTTTTTCCAGTGGTCATGTATGGATATGAGAGTTGGACTGTGAAGAAAGCTGAGTGCCGAAGAATTGATGCTTTTGAACTGTGGTGTTGGAGAAGACTCTTGAGAGTCCCTTGAACTGCAAGGAGATCCAACCAGTCCATCCTAAAGGAGATCAGTCCTGGGTGTTCATTGGAAGGACTGATGCTGAAGCTAAAACTCCAGTACTTTGGCCACCTGATGCAAAGAGCTGACTCACTGGAAAAGCCCCTGATGCTGGGAGGGATTGGGGGCAGGAGGAGAAGGGGACGACAGAGGATGAGATGGCTGGATGGCATCACTGACTCGATGGGCATGAGTTTGAGTAAAGTCCAGGAGTTGGTGATGGACAGGGAGGCCTGGCATGCTGCGATTCATGGGGTCGCAAAGAGCCGGACACGACTGAGCGACTGAACTGATCATCTGTTAGAGGCCTCAAAGACACATGGGAGCTGAGTCTCTGCCTAGAGTCCTCTTAGATACACAGGAGCTGAGCATCTGCCTGAAAGTGTAAAGTGAAAGTGAAATTCGCTCAGTCGTGTCCAACTCTTTCCGACCCCATGGACTATACAGTCCATGGAATTCTCTAGGCCAGAATACTGGAGTGGGTAGCCTTTCCTTTCTCCAAGGGATCTTCCCAACCCAGGGATTGAGCCCAGGTCTCCCACATTGCAGGTGGATTCTTTGCCAACTGAGCTATCAGGGAGCGTCTGCCTAGCAGCCCGACACACAGGAGATGAGTGTCTGACTAGAGACCTCATAAACATGTGAGCTGAGCGACTGCCTAGCAGCCCCAGAGAGGCTGAGCATCTGCTTGGAGGCCTCATAGACATACACACGCTGAGTGCATAGCCAGAGGCCTCATAGACACAAACGAGCTGAGCATCTGTCTAGAGACCTTCTAGTCACACAGGACCTAAGCATCAGCCCAGAGGTGTTTAGATATACACAAGCTCAGCATCTGTTTGCGGCCTCAAAGACACACAGGAGCTGAGCATCTGCCTAGAGGCCTCCTAGACCCATAAAAGATGAAGCACTGCCCCTAGAGGTCATATCCTGTCACAGCAGCCCTCAGGAAAGGTTCTGCCACACATACTACAGAAATGAATTCCAAACACAACCAACTTTCAAGAAGCCAATTGCAAAGGTCAATTTTCCTCATACCCTTTAAGGGAAAAAAAAAAAAAGAAAATAGAAAAAGAGAACCCAAATGGCCAAGGACAAGATGCTAGTGTCCCAAATTATTACAGGACAGATGCTGATCAAAATGACAATAAGAAATCAAATCCCGTCTAACCAAACAGCCATCATAACTGTCTGCCAACAGTACATGGAGGAGAGCCAGGAGATGACGGAATTCTCCTTTATGTTCCCAGCAAACAGACATTGGCAACAGTTGCTTGAAGGAACAGCCTGCACAGGTCATAACAAAAAAACATCAAGAGCGCTAGGACTCTGATACCCACACCTGGACCTATATTATGTAAAACCATCATCCAAAATGACAATATGTACCCCAACCTTCACTGCAGTGGTACCTCCAACTGCCAAGACACAGAACAAAGAAAAGGTCAACTGACAGATTAAATCTAAAAGAAATATGGTACATATATTCAAGGTGCTATTACTCAGACTTCAAATATCGCCATGGAAATAATGAAATTATGCCAATGGTCTGAACAAAGATGGACCTTGGAGGAAAATACACTAAGTGAAGTAAGCAACAGAGGAAGAAAATAGTAGGTGATGCCGCTTGAGGGTGAAATTAAAAGAAAGAAGTAATTTACAATAGAAAAAGTGACTCTGAGATACAAAGAATTTAAAAAAAAAAAGTGCCAGGGATGAATTAGGAGGTTGTTACTAACCTATAACAGAAATCTGTAATAGATAATCCACAAGGATTATCTCCTTCCTTCCTTCCCCATATGCACTGAAATGTATATCTCTAACATTATTGTTTGGTTGCTAAGTTGTGTACAACACTGTGAACCCCATGGACTATAGCCTGGCAGGCTCTTCCGCCCATTGCATTTCCCAGGAAAGTGTACTGGACTGAGCTGCCATTTCCTTCTCCAGGATCTGAACATACACACTGAAATATGTATCAGTATTAGCTAGTACACAAGGAGTATCTTCTACCTTCCTTCCATCTTTCCTCCCTTCCATGCACATATACAGAAAAATATTTGTCTTGAACATATACAATGAAATCTGTAGCTGTAATAGATAATCCACAAGGATTATCTCCTTCCCTCGTTCCTTGCACATGTACAAAGAAATTGTATCTCTAATAAATATCCCATAGGAATCTGAGGTTCAGCAGAGAACTTTACTTGACCTTGTTCAATAACCTCAATGGCAAAAGAATCAATAAAGAGTATTAAAGCCTGTATGCGTATGTCACAGCTGAATCAGCCAATTGTACTCTGTGGACAAGGACAGAACTGCAGATTGACTAGATTTCAACATAGAATTGCCATGAAATTAAAGGAAAGAATAGTAATCCCTAGTGTATTCCCTTCAACTGCTTGACTTGGGATCCTATCCATATCCTGGAACCTGATAGGCTTGAGTTTCAGGGCTGGATTGGGGTGGGGTCGAGACAGCCAAGCAGGGTGTCCTTCATAGGAGCCCTCTTAAACCTATAGTCTGGTTTGCCCTGGCTGGGGCCAGAATCCCTAGTGAACCCCAATCTTAATGGCCTGACCCTCTGACTTGGAGGAACATGGAAAATCACCCAGACCCCAGGTCTCCTGGTGCTGGGGACCCCAGCTGAAGCCTCCTTCCTGAGAGTGCAGCCTCCTAGGCACCTCATCAGGGAGCGGTGCCCCAGGCAGGCATGAGGCTAGAGGGGAGGGAGGGGTGAAGCTTCAGGGGAGCAGTAGTGAGAAACAGCCCTTGGGTGTTTCCTCATTCACATTCCACTCAACAGTTCACAGCCCAGGCTCTGGTTGCAGGTAGAACCAGAGCTGGGTATGAGGAGGTGCTGCCACCTTGTGGAAAATTTCTGTAACAACAACTGACTGGCACCTCCAATTCAAAAAAGCCTGCGGGGCAGTTAATGACAGATACCCTCAGAAAGGACCTGCAGCAGGTACTGCAGAAATGAATTCCAAACACCACTGAGTTTCAAGAAGCCAATTTCAAAGGTCAATTTTCTCACACCCTTTAAGAAAAGAAAAAAGAACCCAGACCACCACAGGACAAGATGCTCAGCATCCTGAATTATTACAGGAGTGATGCTGATTGAAAAGACAAGAAATGAAATCCTGCCAGAATGGCCATCTTAACTGTCTACAAACAGTACACGAAGGAGAGTCCTGGGAGATGATGGACCTCACCCCCATCATGTTCCCTGGGAACAGACATTGGCAACAACCCCTTGAAGGGACAGCCTGCACAGGCCAGAACCAAAAGAGTCAAGAGAGCTAAACCTAGGATTCTAATACCCACACCTGGGCCTACATTACAAAAAGCCATCATTGAAAATGACACATGAGCCCCAACCTTCACTGCAGTAGTACTGCCAAGACACAGCCCTAAGAAAAGGCCCACTGACAGATTAAATGTGGTGCATATATAGAAGGGGCTGTTACTCAGACTTGAAATATTGCCACTGAAATAATGAAATTATGCCAATGGTCCCCACAAGGATGGCCCTTGGAGGAAAGTATAGTTAAGTGAAGTCAGCAACAGAAGAAAACAGCAGATGATGTTCCATTGAGAAAGTCAATTCCCAGGCAGGTTGATAAGAAGTCCAGGGTCCCCGAGGAGGAGAAAGCATCTGGGGTTCTCAAGGAGAAAGAAAGGACAAACTTTTTTCCTACATTCCTTAGTAAGGATTATATAACAATAATGTATCCTGCTTGAGGATATATTTCTCCTTCCTGAAAACCTTCTGACTAATCCTGTTATCTTGAAGAAGGTGAAAGTTGCTCAGTCGTGTCCAACTCTTTGCAACCCCAAAGTGAAAGTTGCTCAGTCATGTCTGACTCTTTGCAACCCCATGGACTATACAAGTCCATGGAATTCTTCAGGCCAGAATACTGGAGTGGGTAGCCTTTCCCTTCTCCAGGGGATCTTCCCAACCCAGGGATCAAGCGTAGGTCTCCCTCATTGCAGGCGGTTTCTTTACCAGCTGAGCCACAAGCGAAGCCAAATGTATATTATGGGAGTGAGTCTAGTTAGATCTTTACAACCTTGAGACATTCTTTTGATTTATTGTAATGACTAATTAAAAAGTATATAATTCCTTTGCTAAGACTAGGGATTGGGGCACTCTCCATCCCCCTTCTGATGTCTATGTGAGAAGCTTTCTCTGTCCCTTTTCATACTTCAATAAAACTCTGCTACACAAAAGCTCTGAGTGATCAAGCCTCATCACTGGCCCCAGATTGAATTACTCTCCTCCAGAGGCCAAGAATCCTGGTGTCTTTCATGGCTTAGCAACAACCTATCACCTTGAGGGCAAAACTGAAAAAAGAAAAGAGCGAGATACAGAGGAAGTAATTTACAACATAAAAAGAAACTCTGAGATCCAAACACAACGAATTCCAAAAAGAAAGCAAAGTGCCAGGGATGAATTAGGAGGTTGTTACTACCCTATACACAGAAATCTGTATCTGTAATAGAAATCCACAAGGATTTTCTCCTTTCTTCTACATATGTACTGAAATGTCTATCTCTGTCATTGTTTTTTGGCCTCTAAGTCATGTACAACACTTTGCAAACCCCATGGACTATAGCCCGCCAGGCTCCTCTGCCCATGACATTTCCCAGGCAAGAATACTGGAGTGGGTTGCCTTTTCCTTCTCTGATGTCTCTAACATACCCACAGACATATGTATCCCTATTAACTAATCCATAAGGATTATCTTTTGCCTTCCATACTTCCTTCCTTTGTTCCAGACACATCTACGGAGAAATATTTCTAACATACACAATGAAATCTGTAGCTGTAACAGATAATCCACAAGGATTATCGCCTTTGCTTCTTGCTTATGTACAAGAAAACTATACCTCTAATAAATGTCCCATAGGGATCTGATATTCAGCACAGTGAACTTTCCTCGACCTTGTTCAGTAATCTCGATGGCAAAAGAATCAACAAAAATACTAAAGCCTATTTGTATATGTCATAGCTGAATCAGTCCATTGTACCCTGTGGACAAGGACAAAGGCGCAAATCAACTAGATATCAACATAGCATTGGCATGAAATTAAAGGAAAGAAAAGTAATGCCTTGCTTGTTCCCTGCGACTGGCTTGACTTAGGATGCTATCCAAATCCTGGAACCTGAGTAGGCTTGAGTTCCAGGGCTGGATTGGGGTGGGTCAAGACTGCTGAGCAGGGTGCCCATCGTGATAGCCCTCTTAAACCTGTACTGTCTGGTTTGCCCTGGCTGGGGCCAGAATCCCTAGTGAACACAAATCCTAATAGCAGGACCCACTGACTTGGAGGAATATGGAAAATCACCCAGACCCCAGGTCTCCTGGTGCTGGGATCCCCAGCTGAAGCCTCCTTCCTGAGAGTGCAGCCTCCTAGGCACCTCATCAGAGAGCAGTGCCCCAGGCAGGCATGAGGCTGGAGGGGAGAGAGAGGTGAAGCTTCATGGGGGAAGGAGTCCTCAGATACAAGCCTTTGGGTGTATCCATTCCACCCTAATTCACAGCCCAGGAAGCTGACTTTCCCTAAGGCGCTGGTTGCAGGTGGAATCAGAGTTGGGCATGAAGAGATGCTGCTGCCTTGTGGAAATTTCCTGTAACTACAACTTGCCCACCAGGGCTGCCTGGCACCTCCAATTCAGACGAGATTGGGCGCGTTCAGGGTGGTATGGCTGTAGACTGCACCTCCAATTCAAAAGGCCTGTGGGGCAGTGAATGGCAGCTGCCCTCAGGAAAGGTGCTGCCACAGGTATTGCAGAAATGAATTCCAAACACAACTGACTTTCAAGAAGCCAGTTTCAGAGGTCAATTTTCCTCATACCCTTTAAGGAAAGAAAAAAAGAAAAGAGAGAAAAAGAACCCAAACGGCCACAGGACAAGATGTAGACAAGAGCTGAGAGTCTTTCTAGACGTCCACAGTCTCACACAAATTGAGCAAGAGCCTTGAAGCCTCTAGACAGACAGGAGCTGAGCGTCCACCTAGAGGCCTCACAGACACACACAAAAGGAGCATCCGTCTGGAGCCCTCAAGATAGACACGAACTGAGTGTCTTCATACAAGCCTTATAGTCAAACACAAGGTGAGGATCTGCTTAGAGGCCTCATACACACAAATGATCTGAGCAAGAGGCTTGAGGCCTCTACATGAATACGAGCTGAGTGTCTGCCTAGAGGTCTCATAGACACAGTGAGCTGAGCTTCTGACTAGATGCCTCGTAGACACACACAAGCTGAGCGAGAGCCTTGAGGCCATAGACATGAGCTGAGCATCTGCTTAGAAGCCTGATAGTCAAACACTAGGTAAGTATTTGCTCTGAGGCCACTTAGTCACACATGAGCTGAGCATCAGCCTTAAGGCCTCTAGAGAGACCCAGCTGAGCATCTGCCTGGAGGTGTCATAGACACAAGGAGCTGAAAGTCTGCCTTGAGGCCTCAAGGTCACACACGAGCTGAGCCTCTGCTTAGAGGCCTCATAGACGCAACGAGCCGAGTGTCTACCTAGAGGCCTGTTCTTGCCTGGAGAATTCATGGAAAGAGGATCCCAGTGGGCTTCAGTCCTTGGGGTCCCATAGAGTCAGAACAGATTCTTCAGAAGGACATAATGTTCAGCACAGGGAGTTTACTGGACCTTGTTGAATAACCTCTCTGGCAAATAATTGAAAAAAGAACAGATATGCTGCATGTATATGGCATAACAGAATAAGGAGCCTGTATACTGACAATCAGAGCAAAACTGCAAATCAAATATAGGGCTACATTGTATCAGCATGAGATTAAAGAACAGAAAAGAGTGATGCCTATTTTATTCCCTCTGATTTCCCAGACATGTGCTGTTTGCCATACCTGGAACCTGAGCAGACTTGGGGACCATGACTGGACTAGAGAGGATTTGAGACAGTAGGGCCAGGTATCCTTAATTTTGAGCCCTCTATTAAACCTGTACTATCTGGTTTTCCCTAGCTTGGACAATGGACCCTAGTGCATCGAAAGAATGGTAGCCTGAGCCTCTGACCACAAGAACTTTTGAAAAGTCACCTGGCCTCCAGGTCCTCTGGTGCTGGGGTCTCTAGCTGAAGCCTCTTTTCTGAGAGTGCAGCCTCATAGGCATTTCAGCAGGCAGCAGTGCCCCAGGTTGGGATGAGTCTGAAAGGGAGGGGTGAAGCCTTACGGGGAAGAAGTAGTGAGACACAAGGCACTGAGTGTTTGCTCAGGCGAGTTCCAGTCTAATTCTCAGCCCAGGAAGCCAGCTTTCCAAAAGGCTCAGTTTGCCTGAAGAACCAGTTGGACATGAAACAGTGCTGCTGCCTTGTGGCCATTTTCTGTAATAACACCATGAAGAGCTGTGCTACTGGACATTTAATATTCACAAGGATCTAAGTAAGGGCTGTAAAAAAATAAAGAAAACACATGCTCTCAAGAAGTGTCCTAGGGGTAGTCATGAACAAAGAACTCAAAACAAGGCAGGCATTAAAGAAGCCAATTTCAAGATGTACGCTTAACTTACACCCTTAAAAAAAAAAACACCACATGAAATGATGTCAACATCACTAAACATTAGAGAAATGCAAATCTAAACTACAGCAAGGCATCACATCACACTGGTCAGAATGGCCATTACCAAGCATTCTACAAACAATAAGTGCTGGAGAGGATGTGCAGACAAGGGAACCCTTCTCCACTGATGCTTGGGGTGGAAACTGGTAACAGCCACTATGGAGGACACAGTGAGGGTTCCTTCAGACATAACAATGAGAATGGAATTAGAAAACTTCCTAAGACCAAACACAAAATAAACTCCAAATAGTATAAATGTCTAAAGGTAATGATGGATACTATGAAATTCTTGAGAAAAATATAAACAGGACATGATTTGACATAAAATACAGCCAAGTTTGCTGTGGATCTATCTCTCAGAATAATGAAATATAAACCCTCATTAACCTTAAAACCATTTGTCTACCAAAGGAAACCCTAACCATGAGACAAGCACAACCCTCAGAACAGGAAGAAAGATTTGCAATGAAGATACCCACAGGGAATTCATCTCCAAAATATACAAGCAGCTCATGCAACTCAATATCAAAAATAAATACAACCCAAGAACAAAGTGAGCCAAGACTGAAATTGGTATTTCTCCAAGGAAGGCCTACAGATTGCAGTTAAGCACATGAAAAGATGCTCAGCATCACTAATTATCAGAAAGACACAAATTAAAAGTCCAATGAGCTAAGCACTCACATTGGTCAGAATGGCCATTTCAAAACATCTTAAAGAATAAATGCTAGGATTTCCCTGGTGGTATAGTGGAATCAGCCTGCAAGTGCAGGAGACGCGGGTTTGATCCCTGGTCTGGGATGATTCCACACACGTGAAACAACGAAGCCAATGGGCCAAAACTGTTGAGCCTGTGCTCTAGAAGCCGTTGAACTATAACTGTTGAGCCCTTGTGATGCAACTATTGAAGCCTGACACTCTAAAGCCCACATTCTGCAACCAGAAGCCACCACAGGAGAAGTTGCACCATGAAACTAGAGAGTAGCCCCCGCTTGCTGCAGATAGAGAAAACCTATGCTCAGCAACCAAGACTCAGTGCAACCAAAGATAAATGAATAAATAAAATTATTTTAAAAAGAATAAATGCTAGATGGGGTTGGAGACAAGGGAACCCTCCTGCACCGTTGACTGCAATGTACATAGGTTCATCCAGTAGGGAGAACACATGGAGGTTCATTTAAAAAATATCACAGAAGTACTTCAGGATCCAGCAATCCCACATCTAGGCATAAATCTGGAGAAAAAAAAATTTTTTAAAGATATGGGAACCCCAGGAATCTCAGCTCCACAAGGTACAATAGCCACATCTGGGTAGCAAGCTAACTGATGAAATTACAGATAAATGTATACACGATAGGGTATATATACACAATGCAATATTTCTCAACCATAAAGAAATAGGAAATAATTCCAAGTCCAGCCACAGAAAACAAAGTCAAGGTGATCATTCCAAGTGAAGGAACAGAGACAGGTACAGACAAGTATCATATGATATCACTCCTAGGTGTAATTTTAAAATGGATGCAGGAGAAGGAAATGGCAACCCACTCCAGTATTCTTGCCTGAAAAATCCCATGGACAGAGGAGTCTGTGGGTTATAGTCCATGGGGTCGCAAAGAATTGGACACAGCCGAGTAGCTGAGCATGTTAGATGAGGACCCCTAAACTTCCCTCTCCCATTACTGGGTGGGAGTTCACCTGTTTCTGCACCTTCCAGCATGGACCTGGCACAAGAGAGAATGCTTCAGACCCAGAGTGCCCATCTGCTTCCCTGCAGATGTGTGGAAGCCTGGGGCTTCTTGGGGAGGAAGTGATGCTCTTGGTTATGGAGTTGGTGCTGCCTTAAGTCAAGGATGGTTAGGGAGGGGAAGTGTAGCATCAAATTAAGGGTGCAATGGCTGGCTAATAGCTTTATTATAGATCAGTAATCAACAATTACAATTAAAAACCTAGAAACAAAAAGAAGGAAACAAATAACATTAAAAACCCAATACCATTTACATTAGCACCAAGAAAGAAGAAAGGAAACAAATATTTAGGTATAAATCTAACAAAATATGTACAAGATATCTGTGAGGGAAAACTACAAAGCTCTAGATCTATATGTACAATGGAACATTATTCAGCCTTTAAAAAAAATTCTGAAACATGCTACAACATAAGTGAATCTTGAAGACACTAAGCTATATGAAATAATCCTGGGGCAAAGGACAAATGCTGTAGGATTCCATGTATATGAGATACCAAGAGTAGTCAGATTCAGAGAGACAGAAAGTAGAATGGTTATTGCCAAGGATGAGGAAGGAGGGAATGGGAAGTTATTGTCTAATAGGTTGAGAGTTTCAGTTTGAGAAGGCGAAGTTCTGGACGTGAACGGTGGTGATGGTGGTACAATAAGGTGAATGTCTGTAATACTACTGAACTGTATATTTTAAAACACTAAATTTCATCTTCTGTATATTTTCACACGATAAAAAAAGGACCAAAAAAAGGATGCAAATGAACTTCTTTACAAAAGAGAAACAGATTCAGACTTAGAAAAGAAACTTATGGTTACCAAAAAAGAAATGTGGAGGGGCAGGGAGTAATTAGCTGGTTCAGATCAATATATACACATTAAAACAGGTGCTATTGTTGTTTAGTCACTCAATCATGTCTGACTCTGTGTGACCCCATGGAGGCCTGCCAGGCTCCTCTGTCCATGGGATTTCCCAGGCAAGAATATTGGAGTGGGTTGCCATTTCCTGTACCAGGGGCTCTTCCTGACCCAGGGATGAAACCCGTGTCTCCTGCAAGTCTCCTGCATTGCAGGTGGACTGAGCTAGCAGGGAAGTCATAAAACAGGTGCTGAAGGGCTCCTAATAGTCACAAGTCCAACAGAGCTTTAATATGACACCTGCTGTCAAGAAATGTCCTGGGGAAAATCATTGCAAAAGAATTCCAAACAGGGCCAAGTTTCAAGAAGCCAGTTTCAAGAGGTAAATTGTATTCACAAAGTGTAAAATAATAAAAGCACATGGGAAGATACTCCACATCAATAATTATTAAATCAATGTCAATCAAAACTTCAATAAGCTATCACCTTACACTAGTCACAGTGGCCATCATCGAAAATATCTGCAAAGAATAAATACTGTATAGAACGTACAGAAAATGGAATCTTCCTATAGTCTTGGTGGGACTGTAACTGGTGAAGCCATGATAGAAAACAGCATGGAGGTTCCTTGAAACATTAAACATAGAGGTATCATATGATCCTGCAATCCCATTCCTGGGCTTCGATCCAAAGAAAATCATCATTCAAAATGACAGGTTCACCTCGATTTTCAGGGCAGCACTATTTACAATAGCCAAGACATAAAACCCACCAAAATGTCCACTGACACAAATATGAAGACTGCATCATACATTTGTACACTAAAATACTACTCAGCCACAAAACAGAATGAAATAATCATATTGGCAGCAGCATGGATGAACCAAGAAATTATAATTCTATGTGAGGTAAGTCAGAGACAAAAAGACAAATATCTTAAGATATCACATACAGGTGAGATCTACAAATTCATACCAATGAACTAATGCACAAAACAGAGACAGCCTGAGAAAACCAAATTCTGATTATCAAAAGAAAGTTAGAAAGGAAGGGTAAATTAAGAATTTAGGATGAAAACATACACATGAAATATATATCAAGTTGATAGTGAAAAAGGAAACTACTGACTAGAACAGGGAACTCTCTTGAACAAATGTAATAGACTATATCAGAAAAAAACAGAAAAAGAATATATGTACATCCATGTATAACTGAATCAAGTTCATGTACACGTAAAAATAAACATTGGAAATCAACTCTACTCCAATATAAAATAATAATTCAATAACAAACTAAATTACCTGAGCTTGGTCTAGGAGAAACCAGACAGCCGTGACCCTATGAATTATATATGTGATATGCTATGATATTAATATGACACCTTCAAAGGTTTTCACTCAGCAGAACACAGAGCAGCAACCCACTCAAAGGTGCCTGACTTCATGTGAAGGTGACAGGTGAAGAGAAGATAAAGGACCACAGGTTAATCAGGGCAACACCCTCAATTCAGATGCTGGGAATCTCCGAGGGGACAGGACACACTGCAGGTAAAGAGCAGACATGTGGTCTCTGTGTACACAGGATCCTGACCCACGTGGATGGGGTGAGACCCACACAATCCCCAGACCCTGCACCTGGGGACACGCTTCCACACTCTTCAAATTGACACCACCTCCCTAGAATCTGCACCTGGGGTAGCAGGACCCTTGGTGTGGACACCAGGTCTCTGCTGGTTGGGGCCCTAAGGTGGAAACGAGTGGGTTCCTGTAATCTCCCAGGATGGTAGAAAGAAGTGGAGGGTCTGTCTCCTCTCCCCAGACTTGTCTTAGAGAAGTCCTCCTCTTTTCCCTTTGGTTCTGTGTGACTGTTTTGCTGGTTTGAAAGTTCATGCCAGAGGTGAACACACTACCTTGGTTCTGGCAGGCTCTGTCCCGCTGAGGTGCTGAGAAACAATGGAGAGCCAGGCTGAAAGACGCGGGGCAGGTCTGTTCTCTCCAGAGGAGAGAGTCGACGGGAAGGAGACCACAGCAGCAAACTCACCTGCTGCCCATTGACTTTTTGCAGGATCCCTGTGCCCTGGAATCAATTTACCAGGTGAACCTGCCTCCCTACTCAACCTGAATATGCTGGAAAATTGGAATGATTACCAGGTAGCCCACCTGAGGGGTCTCTCCAGGAGCCCCAGGGAGGTGAACCTGGCAGGGGACAGACTAGGAGCCCTACCGCAGCACTGACCCCGGGAGGGCCATGGAACCCCACTCAGAGGAGAGCACGGTTACCCAGAGAAGCCCACCTCAGCCCCAGACCCCAGACATCTGAGCACTGACGTTCAGATGCAGACATGGAGTTTTCCAGGACAGAGGCCAGGCCAGGTCTCTACCCAGGTCTCCATGTCCTAGTGCGCAGAGTACAAGGTCAGGTCTAAGTGTTCTCACTGAAGAAAGCACACGGTTTCATCTAAACATAATCAGTATAGGCAGGACTTTGTTCAGTCGCTCTATTTTCATATATGAAGTAAGGAAATTCTACCACTTTCATAGATGAAATATGCAGCTCTTCTTTCATATATAAAATACAGAAAATTTTACCACTTTTCAATATGTGCATCTACTGTCATATATGAAATACAGAAAATTCTACCATTTTCATATATATGGTCCTCTATTTTCATATATGAAATATAGAAAACTCCCTTTTCAGAGGTGAAATGTGCACATATAATTTCACATATGAAATATAGAAAATATTAATATAATTCCATTTTCAGCAACATAAACCTAGAGATTATTCTACCAAGTGAAGTAGGCCAGAAAGACAATGACAAATATCATATGATTTCACATATATGTGGAATCTAATATATGATGCAAATGAATTTATCTATGAAACAGAAACCAACTCACTGATATAGAGACCTAATGGTTACTAGTGTAGAGACAGGAGTGGGAGGGACAAGACAGGGATAGGGGAATAAGTGATACACACTACTATCTGTAAAATATATAAGCTACTAAAACATAGTTTACAGCACAGTGTAATAAAGCCATTATTTTCTGATACCTTTAAATAGAGTACATTCCATAAAAATAATGAATCACTATGTTGTACACCCAAAACAGATATAGGAATAAAAATCAATTGTACTTCAGTTTAAAAATACAGTTGGTGGTCAGCTACAAACACACAAAATAATAAAAAAAAAAGTTAGGAAAATAAAACTGGGGTATTTTTAAAAATAGAAGATTCCATCCATCAAGAAGTTATTTTAATGATATTTTAAATAATTATATAAAGTCCTTTTAGTCTTTTAAAATTTGCTTCACAGTTCAGTTCAGTCGCTCAGTCGTGTCTGACTCTTTGCGACCCCATGAATCGCAGCATGCCAGGCCTCCCTGTCCATCACCAACTCCCAGAGTCCACCCAAACCCATGTCCATCCAATCGGTGATGCCATCCAACAATCTCATCTTCTGTTGTCCCCTTCTCCTGCCCCCAATCCCTCCCAGCATCAGGGTTTTTTCCAATAAGTCAACTCTTTGCATGAAGTGGCCAAAGTATTGGAGTTTTAGCTTCAGCATCCGTCCTTCCAATGAACACCCACGCCTGATCTCCTTCAGGATGGACTGGTTGGATCTCCTTGCAGTCCAAGGGACTCTCAAGAGTCTTCTCCAACACCACAGTTAAAAAGCATCGATTCTTTAGCGCTCAGCTTTCTTCACAGTCCAACTCTCACATCCATACATGACTACTGGAAAAACCATAGCCTTGACTAGACGGACCTTTGTTTGCAAAGTAATGTCTCTGCTTTTTAATATGCTATCTAGGTTGGTCATAACTTTCCTTCCAAGGAGTAAGTGTCTTTTAATTTCATGGCTGCAATCACCATCTGCAGTGATTTTGGAGCCCAAAAAAATAAAGTCTGACACTGTTTCCCCATCTATTTGCCATGAAGTGATGGGACCAGATGCCATGATCTTAGTTTTCTGAGTGTTGAGCTTTAAGCCAACTTTTTCACTCTCCTCTTTCACTTTCATCAAGAGGCTTTTTAGTTCCTCTTCACTTTCTGCCATAAGGCTGGTGTCATTTCTCCCGGCAATCTTGATTCCACCTTGTGCTTCCTCCAACCCAGCGTTTCTCATGATGTACTCTGCATATAAGTTAAATAAGCAGGGTGACAATATACAGCCTTGACATACTCCTTTTCCTATTTGGAACCAGTCTGTTGTTCTATGTACAGTTCTAACTGTTGCTTCCTGACCTGCATACAGGTTTCTCAAGAGGCAGGTCAGGTGGTCTGGTATTCCCATCTCTTCCAGAATTTTCCACAGTTTATTGTGATCCACACAGTCGAAGGCTTTGGCATAGTCAATAAAGCAAAATAGATGTTTTTCTGGAACTCTCTTGCTTTTTCGATGATCCAGCGGATATTGGCAATTTTTGATCTCTGGTTCCTTTGCCTTTCCTAAAACCAGCGTGAACATCTGGAAGTTCACGGTTCATGTATTGCTGCAGCCTGGCTTGGAGAATTTTGAGCATTACTTTACTAGCGTGTGAGATGAGTGCAATTGTGCGGTAGTTTGAGCATTCTTTGGCATTGCCTTTCTTAGGAATTGGAATGAAAACTGACCTTTTCCAGTCCTGTGGCCACTGCTGAGTTTTCCAAATTTGCTGGCATATTGAGTGCAGCACTTTCACAGCATCATCTTTCAGGATTTGAAATAGCTCAACTGGAATTCCATCACCTCCACTAGCTTTGTTCGTAGTGATGCTTTCTAAGGTTCACTTGACTTCACATTCCAGGATGTCTGGCTCTAGGTGAGTGATCACACCATCATGATTATCTGGGTCGTGAAGATCTTTTTTTGTACAGTTCTTCTGTGTATTCTTGCCACCTCTTCTTAATAGCTTCTGTTTCTGTTAGGTCCATACCATTTCTGTCCTTTATCGAACCCATCTTTGCATGAAATGTTCCCTTCATATCTCTAATTTTCTTGAAGAGATCTCGTCTTTCCCATTCTGTTGTTTTTCTCTATTTCTTTGCACTGATTACTTAGAAAGGCTTTCTTATCTCTCCTGGCTATTCTTTGGAACTCTGCATTCAAATGGGAATATCTTTCCTTTTCTCCTTTGCTTTTTGCTTCTCTTCCTTTCACAGTTATTTGTAAGGCCTCCTCAGACAACCATTTTGCTTTTTTGCCTTTCTTTTCCATGGGGATGGTCTTAATCCCTGTCTCCTGTACAATGTCACAAAGCTCCATCCACAGTACATCAGGCTCTCTGTTTTTCAGATCTAGTCCCTTAAATCTATTTCTCACTTCCACTGTATAGTCATAGGGATTTGATTTAGGTCATACCTGAATGGTCTAGTGGTTTTTCCTACTTTCTTCAACTTAAGTCTGAATTTGGCAATAAGGAGTTCATGATCTGAGCTGCAGTCAGCTTCCGGTCTTGTTTTTGCTGACTGTATAAGAGCTTTTCCATTTTTGGCTGCAAAGAATATAATCAATCGGATTTCGGTGTTGAGAGGATAGGGGCAGCGGCCGAGAGGAGCAACCCCACCTCCAAGGAGCAGCGGCTGCGCAGGTGCAGGAGGGCCGAGAAGAGCTACTCCACGTTCAAGGTCAGGTCGGGCGGCCGTGAGGAAATACTCCTCATCCAAGGTAAGGAGCAGCAGCTGCGCTTTGCTGGAGTAGCTGTGAAGAGATACCCCACAGTCAAGGTAAGAGAAACCCAAGTAAAATGGTAGGTGTTGCAAGAGGGCATCAGAGGGCAGACACACTAAAACCATAATCACAGAAAACTAGCCAATCTGATCACAGGACCACAGCCTCGTCTAACTCAATGAAACTAAGCCATGCCGTGTGGGGCCACCCAAGATGGTTGGGTCATGGTGGAGAGGTCTGACAGAATGTGGTCCACTGGAGAAAGGAATGGCAAACCACTTCAGTATTCTTGCCTTGAGAACCCCATGAACAGTATGAAAAGGCAAAATATGATAGGACACTGAAAGAGGAACTCCCCAGGTCGTTAGGTGCCCAATATACTACTGGAGATCAGTGGAGAAATAACTCCAGAAAGAATGAAGAGATGGAGCCAAAGCAAAATCAACACCCAGTTGTGGATGGGACTGGTGATAGAAGCAAGGTCTGATGCTGTAAAAAGCAATATTGCATAGGAACCTGGAATGTTAGGTCCATGAATCAAGGCAAATTGGAAGTGGTCAAACAGGAGATGGCAAGAGTGAATATCGACATTCTAGGAATCAGTGAACTAAAATGGACTGGAATGGGTGAATTTAACTCAGATGACCATTATATCTACTACTGTGGGCAGGAATCCCTTAGAAGAAGTGGAGTAGCCATCATGGTCAACAAAAGAGTCTAAAATGCAGTACTTGGATGCAATCTCAAAAATGACAGAATGATCTCTGTTTATTTCTAAAGCAAACCAATTAATATCACGGTAATCCAAGCCTATGCTCCAACCAGTAACGCTGAAGAAGCTGAAGTTGAACGGTTCTATGAAGACCTACAAGACCTTTTAGAACTAATACCCAAAAAAAGATGTCCTTTTCATTATAAGGGACTGGAATGCAAAAGTAGGAAATCAGGAAACACCTGGAGTAACAGGCAAATTTGGCCATGGAGTACGGAATGAAGCAGGGCAAAGGCTAATAGAGTTTTGCCAAGAGAATGCACTGGTCATAACAAATACCCTCTTCCAACAACACAAGAGAAGACTTTACACATGGACATCACCAGATGGTCAACACCGAAATCAGATTGCTTCACAAGGAACTAATTAAAGTCAAGCCAATTAATCTAACTACAGAATAAAAATGGTTTTTTCAAAGTTGCTTTTTTCAGTGTTCTCTGACAAAACACTTTATTTAATGTTATTTTTGATGCCTACATATTGATTTCAGTTCACAATGCCATATAAATAGAAGTCATTTAGCAATCCTCTAGTTTCAAATTAAGACTTTCGTATGTATTAAGATGTAAGGCAGTATAATTGATTTAGAAGACTCATTTTAAGTCTTTAAAAGAATTACGCAAAAGGCACAATGATTTTCATTCTGGTCCCGGGACTGGTATTTGCAAATCTACTAAAACAGAAGCTCTGGAATTGCCTGCCATCTGACAGTTTGAGTTCATAAGCCCGCCAGGTGATTCTGAAGCACTGAAGCAAACTGAAGTTTGAGAACTGTTGCACTAGAAATCCAGGCAAAACTCACAATTTACCAAGCCCAAGTTGTAAGACTTAGTATAATTATAAATTATAGTAAACTTATTATTCTTTTGCTTAAAGAATAGCAAATGAGTTAACGCTACAAATGTAAATACCTATATTTTCATACATAAAATATAGAAAATCCCATTTTCATATGTGACATATGCACCTATATTTCCTAAATGAAATATAGAAAATTCAGTTTTCATACTGAAATACACACCTATGTTTTCATATGTGAGATATATAAAATCTATTTCATACATGAATTATGCACCTATATATGTTCATATATGAAATACAGAAAATTCTACTTTCATATATGAAATATGCACCTATATGTTCATACAGAAATACAGAAATATAGACCCGGATTTGACCTCTGGGTTGGGAAGATCTCCTGGAGAAGGGAATGGCTACCCACTCTAGTATTCTTACCTGGAGAATTCCATGGACAGAGGAGCCTGGTGGACTACACTTGCTCCTTGTGAGGAAAGGTATGACCAACCTAGACAGTGTTTTAAAAAGCAGAGACATCACTTTGCCAACAAAGGTCTTTGTAGTCAAAGATAACAGCCAAGACAAGGAAGCAAGCTAATTATAGAAGCACACATAAATGGATACAGAAGGTGGGGTACATAGACACAATGCAACATACCTCAACCATACAAAGTAGGATATAATGCAAAGTCCAGCCACAGAAAAGAAAGTAGACATGGTCATTCCAAGTGAAGGAAGGGAGACAGTGAGATACAAGTATCACATGATATCACTTCTAGGTATAATCTGAAAATGGATACAAATGAACGTCTTTCAAAAAGAGACACAGCCTCAAAGACTTAGAAGGGAAACTTCCAGTCACCAAGAAAGTAAGATGTGGAGCAGGGAGAAATGAGCTGCTTCAAACTAACATATGCACATAACTATTTCTAAAGTAAGACACCAGGACCCACTGTGTAACACAAGGAATCTTATACAACACTATGTAATCACCTATATAGAAAAGAACCCCCCTGAAAATATGTTTACATCTATGTGGAAATGAACCAGTTGCAGCACATTGAAAAGAAAAAGAAAACAAGATTTTAATTCACCTTTATACTCTAGTTCAAATTATAGATTAAAAACAGAAAAAAAAAAATGGGGAAAAAAGTGCTAACTGTATTCCCTCCAGGCAATAGTGACCTGGGCTGGTGTCACATCCATGGAGCCAGATTGGCTTGTGTCCCAAGGATAGAGTGTGCTGGGGCTGAGAGAGCTGGTAGCTTGTGGCAGGCAGTGTACCTCCAAAATGGACCTGGAGTATCTCTTCCCTTCTGGAGAGCCCCCAACCTCCAGATACAGGCAGGAGAAATCAAGAGTTTGGAGTTAACATATATGCATTAATACATATCAAGCAGGTGATCCAGAAGTAACTACTGAGAAGCAGAAGGAAGGTTACTGAACATACTGTAATCACCTATGTGCAGAAAAAGACCCGAAAGAGAACAGATGAACATCGATGTATGACTGAATCAAGTTCCTGAAAAAGACCTGAAAGCGAACAGAGAAACATCTATGTATGACTGAATCAAGTTCCAGTACACCTGAAACAAAGACATCAGAAATCAACGATGTTCTGGTATAAAGTTACAAGGAAACTCAGTTCAGCTCAGCCGTGTCCGACTCTTTGCGACCCCGTGGACCGCAGCGCGCCAGGCCTCCCCGTCCATCACCAGCTCCCGGAGTTTACTCACTCATGTCCATTGGGTCGGTGATGCCATCCAACCATCTCATCTTCTGTCGTCCCCTTCTCCTCCCGCCTTCAATCTTTCCCAGCATTACGGTCTTTTCAAATAAGTCAGTTCTTCGCATCAGGTGGCCAAAGTATTGGAGTTTAGCTTCAACATCAGTCCTTCCAATGAACACTCAGGACTGATTTCCTTGAGGATTGACTCGCTGGATTTCCTTGTAGTCCAAAGGACTCTCAAGAATCTTCTCCAGCACCACAGTTCAAAAGCATCAATTCTTTGGTGCTCAGCTTTCTTTATAGTCCAACTCTCACATCCATACATGACTACTGGATAAATGATAGCCTTGACTAGATGGACCTTTGTTGACAAAGTACTGTCTCTGCTTTTTAAAATGCTGTCTAGGTTGGTCGTATCTTTTCTTCCAAGAAGTAAGTGTCTTTTAGTTTCATGGCTGCAGTCACCATCTGCAGTGATTTTGGAGCCCAAGAAAATAAAGTCTGACACTGTTTCCACTGTTTCCCCATCTATTTGCCATGAAGTGAAGGGACCAGATGCCATGATCTTAGTTTTCTGAATGTTAAGCTTTAAGCCAACTTTTTCACTCTCCTCTTTCACTTTCATCAAGAGGCTCTTTAGTTCTTCTTCACTTTCTGCTGTAAGGGTTTTGTCACCTGCATATCTGAGGTTATTGATATTTCTCTCAATAATCTTGATTCCAGCTTGTGCTTCATCCAGCCCAGCGTTTTTCAAAATGTATTCTGCACATAAGTTAAATAAGCAGGGTGACAGTATACAGCCTTGATGTACACCTTTTCCTATTTGGAACCAGTCTGTTGTTCCATGTCCAGTTCTAACTGTTGCTTCCTGACCTACATACATATTTCTCAGGAGGAATTACAAATTAAAAAAGGGGGGGGGGGGGGCGGGCAATTATAGCATGGAGAAGTGCTGCTGCCTTGTGGCCATTTTCTGTAACACCACCATGAAGAGCTGTGCTGCTGGGTATTTAATATTCACAACGATTCAGGGGCTGTAAGTAAAAAACACCTGGCCTCCAGCAACGTCCTAAGAGTGGCCATTGAAAAAGAATTCAAAATTAGGAAGACTTTCAAGAACCCAGCTTCAAGAGGTAAATTTAATTCACACCCTTAAAAAAAAAATCACATGAGAAGATATCAACATCACTAGACATTAGGGAAATGCAATTCTAAACTACAATGAGGTATTACACCACACTGGGAAGAATGGCCATTGCCCAACACACTACAAACAATAAATGCTGGAGAGGGTGTGCAGACAACGGAACCCGCTTCCACGGATGCTTGGGATGTAAATTGGAAATAACCACTATGAAGGACACTGTGGAGGTTCCTTCAGCCATGGAGAAAAGAATGAGGTTAGAATACTCCCTATCACTGTACACAAAAATAGACTCCAAATAGTATAAATATCTAAATATAAGGGTGGATACTATGAAATCCTTGAGATAAGTATAAACAGGACATAATTTGACATAAAATGCAGCAAGTTCTTTGTGGACCCACATTTTTAGAATAAAGAAAAATAAACTACAAATCAGAAACCAGGCTAAGCTAACCTTAAAAGGATTTGCATAGCAAGGAAAGCCCTAAACAAAAGACAAGGATAACACTCAGAATAGAAAAAAAAACATTTACAATGAGATGCCTACAAGGAATTCATCTCCAAACCATGCAAGAAGCTTGTGCAATTCACTGTTAAACATACACCTCCCCCACAAAAAAAAGGGGGCCAAATATAAAAATGGATATTTCTCTGAGGAATGCCAACAGACTGCAATTTGGCACATGAAAAGATGCTCAGCATCACTAATACTAGAGAAACGGAAATCAAAACTCTAATGAGGATTGTGTTCACATTTGTCAGAAAAGCCATCTTAAAAAATAAATGCTTGAGAGGTTATGGAGAGAAGGGAACCCTCCTGCACTGTTGATTGCAATGTACATAGATACATCTGGTAGGGAGAAGACTATAAAGGTTCATTTTAAAAATAACATAGAAACACTTTTAGATCCAGAAATCCCATGATAGGGCATAAATCTGGAGAAAAAAAAATTTAAAAGATGTCGGTCCCCCTTCCCTCTTGGCCTCACTAGGTACAATAACCAAGTCAGGGAAGCAAGTTAACTGTAGAAATTACAGATGAATGGATACAGACTATCAAGTACGTATACACAATGCAATATTACTCAAACATAAGAAAGTAGGAAATATGCCAAGTCTAACCACAGGAAAGAATGTAGAGATGATCATTCCAAGTAAGGCAGACAGGGACAGACAAGTATATGATGTCACTTCAAGGTGTAATTAAAAATGCATAAAAATAAATGTCTTTCCCAAAGAGACATAGCCTCACAGACTTAGAAAATAAACTTTCAGTCACCAAGAAAGTAAGATGTGGGGCAGGGAGAAATGAGCTGCTTCAGACTAACAAATGTACACTACTATTTATAAAATAACTCACTAGGACCCACTGTGTAACACAAGAAAACTTACAAATACTCTGTAATGACCTATATAGAAAACAATCCCCCCAAAAATACATGTATACAACCATGTAGAAGTGAATCAAGTTGCAGTAGACTGCAAAAAAAAAAACAACTCACAAAGTTGTAATTCAAATTATAGGAAAATTACAGGATAAAAGCAGTTCAGATTATAGAATAAAAGCAGGGGGAAAACATGCTGACTATTCCCCTCAGGCCACAGTGACCTGGGTTGGCGCCACACCCCTGGAGCCCGACTGGCTTTGGTCCCATGTCTGGAGTGTAGTGAGTCTCAGGGAGCTGGGAAAATGCGCTGGCAGTGTGCTACCACCATGGACAAGAAGTCTCTTTTGACCTCTGCATGAGCGACAGCCTCCAGATACAGGCGGGAGAAATTAAGAGTCTTGATTTACCATATACTGTTAATATATATCAAGTAGATGATCAAAGAGTAACTACTGAATAGCATAGGGAAGTTTATGTACACACTGTAGTCACCTATATACAAAAAAGAACCCGAAAGAGAATAAATGAACATCTACATATAACTGAATCACATTCCTCTACATCTGAAACAAACACTACAATACAAATCAACTTTATTCCAACATAAAATAACAAGGAAATAAGAGGGGGAAAAGAAAAGTGAGGCATGAAGTCATGCTCTTTCCCTGTGACCTTTATCCGTACAAAGCCACGAAAAGCAGAGCTGCTGGGCATTTAATATTCACAAGGATGGGGGGGGATGTAAGTAAAAACACCTGCTCTGGAGAAATGTCCTAGGGGTTGTCATCAAAAAGAACTCAAAACAAAGCAGGCATTTAAGTGGACAATTTCAAGAGGTATGTTTAATTCACACCCTTTAAAAAAAATCACGTGAAGCCAAAGCAATCTTGAGAAAGAAGAATGGAACTGGAGGAATCAACCAGCCTGACTTCAGGCTCTACTACAAAGCCACAGTCATCAAGACAGTATGGTACTGGCACAAAGACAGAAATATAGATCAATGGAACAGAGTAGAAAGCCCAGAGATAAATCTACGTACCTACGGACACCTTATCTTCGACAAAGGAGGCAAGGATATACAATGAAAAATAGACAACCTCTTTAACAAGTGGTGCTGGGAAAACTGGTCAACCACTTGTAAAAGAATGAAACTAGAACACTTTCTAACACCATACACAAAAATAAACTCAAAATGGATTAAAGATCTAAATGTAAGACCAGAAACTATAAAACTCCTAGAGGAAAACATTGGCAAAACACTCTCCGACATAAACCACAGCAGGATCCTCTATGACCCACCTCCCAGAATATTGGAAATAAAAGCAAAAATAAACAAATGGGACCTAATTAAACTTAAAAGCTTTTGCACAACAAAGGAAACTATAAGCAAGGTGAAAAGACAGCTCTCAGAATGGGAGAAAATAATAGCAAACAAAGCAACAGACAAAGGATTAATCTCAAAAATATACAAGCAACTCCTGCAGCTCAATTCCAGAAAAATAAATGACCCAATCAAAAAATGAGCCAAAGATCTAAACAGACATTTCTCCAAAGAAGACATACAGATGGCTAACAAACACATGAAAAGATGCTCAATATCACTCATTATCAGAGAAATGCAAATCAAAACCACAATGAGGTACCATTACATGCCAGTCAGGATGGCTGCTATCCAAAAGTCTACAAGCAATAAATGCTGGAGAGGGTGTGGAGAAGAGGGAACCCTCTTACACTGTTGGTGGGAATGCAAACTAGTACAGCCGCTATGGAGAACAGTGTGGAGATTCCTTAAAAAACTGGAAATAGAACTGCCACATGACCCAGCAATCCCACTCCTGGGCATACACACCGAGGAAACTAGATCTGAAAGAGACACGTGCACCCCAATGTTCATCGCAGCACTGTTTATAATAGCCAGGACATGGAAGCAACCTAGATGTCCATCAGCAGACGAATGGATAAGAAAGCTGTGGTACATATACACCATGGAATATTACTCAGCCGTTAAAAAGAATTCATTTGAATCAGTTCTAATGAGATGGATGAAACTGGAGCCCATTATACAGAGTGAAGTAAGCCAGAAAGATAAACACCAATACAGTATACTAACGCATATATATGGAACTTAAAAAGATGGTAACAATAACCCTATATGCAAAACAGAAAAAGAGACACAGATGTACGGAACAGACTTTTGGACTCTGTGGCAGAAGGCGAGGGTGGGATGTTCTGAGAGAATAGTATTGAAACAAGCATACAATCAAGGGTGAAACAGATCACCAGCCCAGGTTGGATGCATGAGACAAGTGCTCAGGGCTGGTGCACTGGGAAGACCCAGAGGGATCGGATGGGGAGGGAGGTGGGAGGGGGGATCGGGATGGGGAACACATATAAATCCATGGCTGATTCATGTCAATGTATGGCAAAAATCACTACAATATTGTAAAGTAATTAGCCTCCAACTAATAAAAATAAATGAAAAAAATTAAAAAAAAAAACACGTGAAAAGATGGAAACATCATTAAATAATAGAGAAATGCAAACTGTGGTGAGGTATCACATCACACCAGGAGGAATGGCCCTTGTCTAACACTCTCCAATCAACAAGTGCTGAAGGGGGTGTAGAGACAAAGGGAATCCTTCTCCACTGATGCTTGGGATGTAATTTGGTAATAGCCACTGTGAAGGACACTCTGAAGGTTTCTTCAGCCATGAAAATGAGAATGAAATTAGAATACTCCCTGACACTATACTCAAAAATAAATGCCAAATAGTATATCTAAAAGTAAGGACTGCTGCTGCTGCTAAGTTGCTTCAGTCGTGTCCAACTCTGTGCAACCCCATAGACGGCAGCCCACCAGGCTCCTCCGTCCCTGGGATTCTCCAGGCAAGAACACTGGAGTGGGTTGCCCTTTCCTTCTCCAATGCATGAAAGTGAAAAGTGAAAGGGAAGTCGCTCAGTTGTGTCCGACTCTTAGCGACCCCATGGACTGCAGCCTACCAGGCTCCTCCATCCATGGGATTTTCCAGGCAAGAGGACTGGAGTGGGGTGCCACTGCCTTCTCCGAAAAGTAAGGACAGACACTATAAAATTCTTGAGGAAAATATAAACAGGATATGATTTGACATATATTACAACAAACTCCTTGTGCATCCATATCTTAGAATAATGAAAAATAAACTATACAAACCAGAAAAAGGGATTAAATTTAAAAGCATTTGAATATCAAAGGAAATAAAAAATGAAACACTCAGCATAGGAAAAAATATTTGCAAATGGATATACCCACAAGGAATTCATCTCCAAAATATACACACAGCCCCTGCCACTCAATATCAAAAATACATACACCATGAGAAAAAATGAGACGAACTTTGAATGAAAACAGAGAGTTCAAATGACAGGATGAAAACAGAATAAACAACAAAAGCTGCTGACTCGATTCCATTAAGGCCATAGTGACCCGGGCTGCAGTCACGTCCCTGGAGCCTGGGCAGGCTTGTTTCCCAAGGATGGGCTGTCACGGGGCTGACGGAGCTGGGGAGGGTGTGCCAGCCAGTGAGCCCTGCCCCGTGGACCTGTGAGCCTGCCCCCCTCTGCCCGCGCCCACAACCTCCAGATCCAGACAAGTCCTCCTGCAGTGAAACCACGGCTACTGCACCCAGAGGATGTGGAGCCTCTGGGCTGGAAGAGCTTTGATAGCCCCGTGGGCGCCATGTCTCCTGGTGGTGGGGTTCCTACCTCCAGCATCCTTCCTTAGGGTCCTCCCATCTACGGATGAAAGCACTCTCCCCAGAATGGTGTTGCAGGAAAGGGGGTGTATCCAGGGGACAGGGGTAAGGAAGGAAGGAAGGAATGGAACACAAGCTTTAAGTGCTTCTTCTGGCGCGTTCCACTCTTGACAATCCAGGAACAGGCCTTTCCCCAAGGCTCTGGTCCCCCAGTAACCAGAGTTGGGCATAAAGACATGCTGCCACCTTGTGGCCATTTCCCGTAACAACAACTTTGAAACCATTGCTCGTGGGCACTTAATATTCCCAAGGCCGGCAGGGCTGTAAGTAAAGAACACCTGCCCTCAAGAAATGTCCTAAGGGAGATCATCGGAAAAATATTCAAAACAGGGAAAAAATTTTGAATATTCATTCAAGAAGCTAACTTGAATAAGTAAGATTAACTCACACTGTTTAAAAAAACACATGAAAATATGTCAACATCATTAAATATGAGAGAAATGCAAATCAAAACTTCAATAAGGTATCACCTCACACTGATGATAACGGCCACAGGCAGAAATTCTACAAACAATAAATGCTGGAGCGAGTATAGAGCACAGGGAACCCTCCCCCACTGATGCTGGGAATGGAAATTGGGAGCAGCCACTGTGCAGGACACAGGGCAGGTTCCTTACCATGAAAATGAGAATGAAATTAGACTGCTCCCTGACACCAAACACAAAAATAACTGCAAATAGATTAAAGGTCTAAATAAAAGGACAGATTTTATGAAACTACTGAAGAAAACAGAACACACTTTGACATAAAATGCAGCACTTGTGATCCACCTCTTAGAATCATGAAAAATAAAACAAACAAATGGTACCTAATAAACATTAAAAGCAATTGCACAGAAAAGGAAATCACAAGTGAAAAAAAAAAGACAACCCTCAGAATGGAAAAAATTCTTGCAAATGAAGATACTCACAGGGAATTTATCTTCAACACATACAAACAACTTGTACAGCACAATATCAGAAAACAAACAATCCAATAAAAAAAATCAGACAAAGATCTACATGCACATTTCTCCAAAGAAGGCATAGATATGGCTATAAAGCACATAAAAAATGTGCTCAATCTCATGAGTTCTTCAGTTCAGTCACTCAGTCATGTCTGACTCTTTGCAACCCCATGGACTGCAGCATGCCAGCTTCCCTGTCCATCACCAACTCCCAGAGTCTACTCAAACTCATCTCCATTGAGTCGGTGATGCCATCCAACCATCTCATCATCTGTCATCCCCTTCTCCTCCTGCCCTCAATCTTTCCCAGCATCAGGGTCTTTTCCAAGGAGTCAGCTCTTTGCAGCAGGTGGCCAAAATATAGGAGTTTCAGCTTCAACATCAGTCCTTCCAATGAATATTCAGGACTGATTTCCTTTAGGATTGACTGGTTGGATCTCCTTGCAGTCCAAGGGACTCTCAAGAGTCTTCTCCAACACCACAGTTAAAAAGCATCAATTCTCCTGCACTCCCCTTTCTTTATAGTCCAACTCTCATATCCATGCATGACTACTGGAAAAAACATAGCTTTGACTAGACAAACCTTTGTTGGCAAAGTAATGTCTCTGCTTTATAACATGCTGTCTAGGTTGGTCATAACTTTCCTTCCAAGGAGGAAGCATCTTTTAATTCCACGGCTGCAGTCACCATCTGCAGTGATTTGGGGGCCCAAAAAAATAGAGTCTGACACTGTTTCCCCATCTATTTGCCATGAAGTGATGGGACTGGATGACATGATCTTAGTTTTCTGAATGTTGAGCTTTAAGCCAACTTTTTCACTCTCCTTTTTCACCTTCATCAAGAGGCTCTTTAGTTCTTCTTCACTTTCTGCTGTAAGGGTTGTGTCACCTGCATATCTGAGGTTATTGATATTTCTCCCAATAATCTTGATTCCAGCTTGTGCTTCTTCCAGCCCAGCGTTTCTCATGATGTACTCTGCATATAAGTTAAATAAGCAGGGTGACAATATACAGCCTTGACATACTCCTTTTCCTATTTGGAATCAGTCTGTTGTTCCATGTCCAGTTCTAACTGTTGCTTCCTGACCTGCATGCAGATTTCTCAAGAGGCAGGTCAGGTGGTCTGGTATTCCCATCTCTTTCAGAATTTTCCACAGTTTATTGTGATCCACAGAGTCAAAGGTTTTGGCATAGTCAAAAAAACAGAAATAGATGTTTTTTTGGAACTCTCTTGCTTTTTCGATGATCCAGCGGATATTGGCAATTCGATCTCTGGTTCCTCTGCCTTTTCTAAAACCAGCTTGAACATCTGAAGTTTACAGTTCACATATTGCTGAAGCCTGGCTTGCAGAATTTTGGGTATTACTTTACTAGTGTGTGAGATGAGTGCAATTGTGTAGTAGTTTGAGCATTCTTTGGCATTACCTTTCACCCACTAGGGAGAACATTATGGAGGTCCTTAGAAAACTAAAAATAGAAGTACCAAGTGATCCAGCAATACCATACCTAGGTGTGTATCCAGAGAAAACCAAAATATAAAAAGACACCTACACCCCAAAGGTCATGGCAGCCCTAGGTCCAATAGCAAAGACACAGAAGCAACTTAAGTGTACAAAGACAGATGAATGGATACAGAAGATGGAGTACATATACACAATGCAGTATCACTCAGAAATAAAAAAGGGTGAAACAATGACATTTCCACTTACAGGGAAGAAAGCAGAGGTGATTACACTAAGTGAAGAAAGTGAGACAGGGAGACAAGCATCACTTCTGGTGAAATCTAAAATGGACACAAATGAACTTCATTTCAAAGGAGAAACAGGTTCACAGACTTAGAAAAGAAACTTGATGTTTACCAAAAAGAAATGTCAGGGGGCAGGGAGTAATTAGGGGGTTCAGATGAATATATACACATTAAAACAGCTGCTGTTTTGTTTAGTCACTCAATTGTGTCCAACTCTTTGCAACCCCATGGACTGTAGCCTGCCAGGCTCCTCTGTCCATGGTATTTCCCAGGCAAGAAGACTGGAGTGGGTTGCCATTTCCTTCTCCAGGGGATCTTCCCAACCCAGGGATCGAAACTGTGTCTCCTCAAGTTTCTTGCATTGCAGGTGGATTCCTTACCACTGATCCAACAGGGAAGCCATAAAACACGCGCCTAAGAGCTCCTAATAGTCAAAAGTCCAACAGGACTTTAAATGACACCTGTATTCAAGAAATGTCCTGAGGTAAATCATCGCAAAAGAATTCCAAACAGAGTCAAGTTTCTAGAAGCCAGTTTCAAGAGGTAAACTGTACTCACAAGGTGTAAAATATAAAAGCACATGGAAAGATACTCCACATCAATAATTATTAAATCAATGCCAATCAAAACTTCAATAAGGTATCGCCTTACATTAGTCACAATGGCCATCATTGAAAAGATCTAAAAAGAATAAATACTGTAGAGAATGTACAGAAAAAGGAATCCTACAATCTTGGTAGGAATGTAAATTAAATGGTGAAGCCACTATGGAAAACAGCATGGAAGCTCCTTGAAACACCAAACAGAGGTATCATATGATCCTGAAATCCGATTCCTGGACTCAGGTCCAGAAAAAAATCATCATTCAAAATGACACATGCACCTCAATTTTCAGGGCAACACTCTTTACAATAGCCAAGATATAGAGTCCACCAAAATGTCCAGTGACAGAAATGTGACGGCTACGAGGTACATCTATACACCGGCATACTACTCAGTCATAAAACAAAATGAAATAATGACATTGGCAGCAGCATGGATGAACCAAGAAATTATAATTCTATGTGAGGTAAGTCAGAGAGACAAATATGTGAATGTACAGGTGGAATCTATAAATTTATACTAGTGAACTAATGTACCAAACAGACTCACAGCCTGAGAAAACCGAATCCAATTATCAAAAGAAGAGAGGGATAAATTAATACTTTGGGATGAAAATATATGCACTAATATATATCAAGTTGATAATATATCAAGTTATCTGAAGAGAACAGGAAACTCACTGGAAAAATTGTAATAACCTATATGAGGAAAAAAGCAGAAAAAGAATAGATACACATCTAGGTATAACTGAGTCAAGTTCATATACACCTAAACAAACAAAACAACAGAAATCAACTGTGCTCCAATAAAAAATAACAGTTAAATTACAAATTAAACTATCTGAGCTCAGTGTAGGGGTCGCCAGGCAGTGGTGACCCCTACGATTAGACAAGAGATCTGCTATGATATTAATATGACACCACCAAAGTTTTGTAGTCAGCAAAACACAGAGCAGCAACCCACCCAAAGGTGCCTGACCTCATGCGAATGTGACAAGGTGAAGAGAAGAAAAAGGACCACAGGTTAATCAGGGCAACACCCTCAATTCAGACGTTGGGAATCTCCGAGGGGACAAGACATGCTGCAGGTAAAGAGCAGACATGGGGTTTCCAGGTACAGGATCCTGACCCATGTGGATGGGGTGAGACCCACACAGTCCCCAGACCCTGTGCCTGGGGTCACACGACCCTTGGTTAGGACACCACGTCTCTGCTGGTTGGGCCCTTAAAGTGAAACGAGTGAGTTTCTGTAAACTTCTGTGATGGTAGAAAGAAGTGTAGGGTCAGTCTTCTCTCCCCACAATTTTCCCAGAGAAGTCCTCCTCTTCTCCCTTTGGTTCTATGTGATTGTAACTGTTTTTAGAGCTGTCATGATAATGTTGAACACACTACCTTGGTTCTTGCAGGCTCGGTCCTTTCTTGTTCCACTGAGGTGTTGACAAGACACACGCCAGGCGCAGGCCTGGGGGACGAGGCACAGGTCTGGTCTCTGCTGAGGAGGGGCGGTCGACTGGAAGGAGATCACAGTAGCAACTTCACTTGTTGCCCACTGGCTTTTCACCTGATCCGTGTGCCCTGCAATCAATTCACCAGGTGAACCTGCCTTCCTTCCCACCATGCTCGTGCTGGTGAATTGGAGTAATTACCAGATAGACACCTGAGGAACCTCCAGGAGCCCCAGGGAGGGTGAACCTCGCGGGGGTAAAGAAGAAAACAGGCAACATGCCTGTATAAAGTGAATACCATAAAGCATTAATTCCCAAACACAAGTGAAGCTCTCATGTATTCTTCCCTTTTTCTTAGCTTTGTACATATGGTCTCCCCACACATGTGATCCTGACCCATGGAGATGGGGTGAGACTCACGCAGTCCCCAGACTACCCATCTGGGGTCACGTCCCCGCAGTCAGGACACCATGGCTGTGGTCAGTGGGCCCCCTATGTGTAAACAAGCCTTGTCCCTGGGGCCTCCGAGACCCTAGAAAGAAGTGTAGTGACCTTCTCCTCTCCCCACAATTGTCCCTGAGAAGTCAGGCCCTTCCTGTTTTCACTTTGGTTCTGTGTAATTTTTGCTGGTTTGAAAGGTCGTGCTAGAGTTGAACACACTACCTTGGTTCTGGCAGGCTCTGTCTTTCTTGCCCCGCCGAGGTGTTGAGAAAATAGTAGAGCTGGGCTGAAAGACGCGGGGCAGCTCTGTCTCTTTGGAGGAGAGAGTCGACTGGAAGGAGACCACAGCAGCAACTTCACCTGCTGCCCATTGACTTTTTGCCCGATCCCTGTGCCCTGGAATCAATTCACCAGGTGAAGCTGCCTCCCTATTAAACCAAAATGTGCTAGAACATTGGAATAATTACTAGTTAGCCCACATGAGGAGTCTCAAGGAGCCCCAGGGAAGGTGAACCTGGCAGGGAGAAAGACTACGAACCCTATCACAACACTGACCCCTGGGAGGAATATGAAACCCCACTCAGAGAAGAGCATGATTACCCAGAGAAGCCCACCTCAGCTCCAGACTCCTGAGCCCTGACATTCAGATGCAGGCATGGAGTTTTCCAGGACAGAGGCCATGCCGGGTCTCTACCCAGGTCTCCATGTCCTAGTGCACAGAGTACAAGATCAGTTTAAATGTTCTCATTGCAGAAAGCACACGGTCTTGTCTAAACATCAGTGTGGACAAGACTTGGAGAGGTCTAAATCTACCATGTAGGCAGAACTTGGGCAGGTTCAAACTTAGGGCTGGCCTCCCAGGAGGCTCAGGTCACACACATGCTGAGTCTCTTATCGTTGGATGGGGGCTCACCTTCCTATGGTAGCAAAAATGTAGATTTCTTGAAAAACAAATCATCACTGGGCTCCACACTTCACACACATCAGGAAACTGAAAGAATCTGTGTCCTTAAACATTTCAACAGGCAAAACAACGTTACCAATTTCTGTGGCCACATGATGGTCAGGTCCAGGGGAGATCCAGAACTTCTCAGAGTGCAGCCCAGTGTCCTGTGAATACAGACAGGAAGTGGCCTGAATCCAGCACCCCAGGCTTTCAGCAGGAGGTGCTGCTGCTGCTAAGTCGCTTCAGTCGTGTCCGACTCTGTGTGACCCCACAGACGGCAGCCCACCAGGCTCCTCCGTCCCTGGGATTCTCCAGGCAACAATACTGGAGTGGGTTGCCATTTCCTTCTCCAATGCATGCACGCATGCTAAGTCGCTTCAGTCGTGTCCGACTCTGTACAACCCCATGGACAGCAACCCATCAGGTTCCTCCATCCACGGGATTCTCTAGGCAAGAATATTGGAGTGGGTTGCCATTTCCCTTTTTGAGCAGGAGGTGATCACACTGGAAATATCTTGGAAAAATACATTCTTTATCAGTATAAAAACATATTGTTGAAATTGCAAGCATATTAACTATTATTTGCAAACCTAAAATATTCTTAAAATCTTGATCTTTGTGCACCCTGATCTTTGAGGTTTCTATTGTTTCTTTTGGTTCAGATTTTCTAGGTAAAAGCAATCCATTATTTCAAACTATTCTTGCTTACAAGTTTGGGTAGATACTTTTACTGGATGGATTGAGGCTTTCCCCTGTCGTAGTGAATAAAGATTTTAATATCCCCAGGTTTGGGCTGCCACGGAGCCTTCAGAGTGACAATGGCTCCGCCTTTAAAGCTGCTGTAACTCGGGGGGTGTCTAAAGCTCTAGGAATAGTGTATCACTTACACTGTTCCTGGAGACCCCAATCCTCAGGAAAGGTTGAAAAAGCTAATGACATTATCAAAAGACATCTGTGCAAGTTAACTCCAGAGATGCAGGACAATTGGATTAAAGTCCTACCCATAGCTTTAATGAGGGCTTGAACTGCCCCAAAAAAGGAGGGACTGTCCCCCTTTGAATGTATTTATGGAAGGCCTTTCTCACACATCAACATTGTTATAGACCCTGAAGCCTTGGAATTCACTAATTATGTAACTCAGCTCTCAGATTTTCAACAGGCATTAACAGAACTCTGGGAGATGACTCCTGACCCAGCCTCTGAGTCAAGCAAGCCTCTATTTGAGCCAGGAACCGAGGTCCTCATAAAAAACATTGGGGTCTGGGGGCCCATCCCTCGAGCCCCTCTGGGAAGGCTCTTACCAGGTCATTCTTTCTTCTCCCACAGCTGTCAAAGTGCCAGGAATTGATTCGTGGGTGCATCACACTCGAGTTAAGAGGTGGCACCCTGACCAGAACTAAGTGGTGTCATTTTATGTCTTTACTTTCTATGCTCTGACTTTGTACGTTTCAGATGGGCCTGATAATCTATGTGAGTCTACTTCTGCTGACTCCAAAGATCCTGAGTCTGCTGTTTGATCCTCAAGACAATGCCTTCCTGTCTTGGGCTCACTCCTATGCTGCATTCCACAATCTGCCTAACTGCTGGGTCTGTGGAGCACTCCCTTCTTCATCAGTGGAAGGCTTCCCATGGTAGACATCTCCACTTCAAGGAAAGGACTTTCTCCAAGTCTGCAAATGCCTTCAACAATCGCATGTGATGCCTCTTCTTAAACTGATGACATCTAACAACCCTAAAATGGACTGGTGCAACACTTTGTACTTTAACTATGGACATAACGTGACTTTTAATTTTGATTATACATTGTCTTGGTTTAATGACTATTTTGCTACACATAAGACAAATAGGTCTAGATCTGATAGTTTTTTATCTGATGCTTATCAAATATGAGATGAGGTTATATGGCTAACTCCTGAAAAAGGACGTCTAATATCTACTGCCCCTATATGCTGGGAAGAAACTGAGCCATCCCCAAAAGTTAACCAACAACTTAATTATAGTGATTGGAAACACTTGGGATTTTTGCCTCAGGAAATATGCAATGTAATCATTCCCGTGTTTTCCAACCTCAATTCAGGTCCTCCCTTTGTCTGGCCAGGCACTGATTGGGACTGGATATCTCAGTCACGCTGGCTTGCTCCAAACGGGACTTACTGGGTATGTGGCTCTTACCTATGGGCTTGGCTTCCCCCTGGTTGGATAGGGAGATGCACCCTAGGTCTAGCCTTTACTCACGGCTTTATATTTTCAGAGCTTCCAGAGAAGCCTGCTAATTTACCTCACCTTAAAATTTGGTGGGCAAGGTCTGTATTTCACTGGTATGATTATTTGGCTGCAGTGTTTCTTCCCTCTTTGGGAACTACAGATGTTATGCTACGAGTGGATGCTTTGACTAATTTTACTCAACAGGCATTACAAGAGTCTCAAAAAGCTATTTCAGCTCTTAATGATGAACAAGCACAAATTAGAAAGGTGGTTTTACAAAATAGATTAGCTTTAGATATTCTGACAGCCGCGCAAGGAGGAACTTGTACTATTATTCATGCCCAATGCTGTACTTATATACCTGATATGAGCACTAAAGTTACTCATTTTACTAAACACATGACCAAGATGATTGGGGCCATGGATACTCCTGAAGCCTCAGTTGCCTCACTCTGGGAGACGTTAACTAGTTCCCCATGGTGGAAGACTATCGTAATTACAATAATCCTGATTGTTATATTTTTGCTGTTTGCTCCCTGCATCTGTAACTGTGTAATTGGATTTGTTTCTAGTCGCATGAAGTCTTTTAAGTTACAAATGGTTGTCCAAGCTCCTATGAGTGCCACAGCCTCCTCCAACTATTATTACATGGGGCCCCTGGATCAGAGACCTCAATATGAGGGTTAGGAGAATATGTTGCCATAACAATTTAGGGACCATGCCCCTAAACAGCAGGAAGTAGTTATGGAACAAAAACGACGCCCCTTTCCCTTGGCAACAAAATTCTCCTAAAAGAAAAGGGGGGAATGAGAGAGTCAGTTCCTAGGCAGGTTGATAAGAAGTCTAGAGGTCCCCATGGAGAGAGGGATTTGGAATTCTCAAGGAGGAAGAAAGGACAAACTTTTTTCCCCCCTCTACATTCCTTAGGATTATATAACAACACTGTATCCTGCTTGAGGACAGTCTCTGAAAAAACCTTCTGGCTAATTCTGTTATCTCAAAATATAAATCATGGGAGTAGGTCTGGTGAGGTCTTTACAACCTCTAGACATTCTTTTGATTCACTGTAATAACTAATTTGAGAGTATATAATTCCAGTGCTAAGACTAGCAAGGGGGTACTCTTTCTACCCTCTTCTGATGTCTATTTCAGAAGCTTTCTCTATCTCCTTTATACTTTAATAAAACTTTGTTACACAAAAGCTCTGAGCGATCCAGCCTTGTCTCTGGCCCTGGATTGAATTCTTCTCTGGAGGCCGAGAATGCCGGCGTCTTTGTGTGATTCAGCAACAACCTTTCACTTATGGCAGACAGTGAAGAAGAACTAAACAGCCTCTTGATGAAAGTGAAAGAGGAGAGTGAAAATGTTGGCTTAAAGCTCAACATTCAGAAAACTAAGATCATGGCATCCGGTCCCATCACTTCATGGCAAATAGATGGGGAAACAGTGGGGAGAGTGTCAGACTTTATTTTTCTGGGCTCCAAAATCACTGCAGATGGTGATTGCAGCCATGAAATTAAAAGACGCTTACTCCTTGGAAGGAAAGTTATAACCAACCTAGACAGCATATTATAAAGCAGAGACATTACTTTGCCAACAAAGGTCCGTCTAGTCAAGGCTATGGTTTTTCCAGTGGTCATGTATGGATGTGACAGTTGGACTATAAAGAAAGCTGAGCACAGAATTGATGCTTTTGAACTGTGATGTTGGAGAAGACTCTTAAAAGGAGATCCAACCAGTCCATCCAAAAGGAGATCAGTCCTGGGGGTTCATTGGAAGGACTGATGTTGAAGCCAAAACTCCAATACTTTGGCCACCTGATGCGAAGAGCTGACTCATTGGAAAAGATCCTGATGCTGGGAAAGATTGAGGGCAGGAGGAGAAGGGGATGACAGAGGATGAGATGGTTGGATGGCATCACCGATCAACATGGGTTTGGGTGGACTCCAGGAGTTGGTGATGGACAGGGAGGCCTGGCATGCTGCAGTTCATGGGGTCGCAAAGAGTCAGACACGACTGAGCGACTGAACTGAACTAATGTAAACCCAGAAATCTGTATCTGTAATAGATAATCCGCTAGGATTATCTCCTTCCTTCTTTCCACCTATGCACTGAAATCCATATCTCTTACATACCCGCAGAAATCTGTATCTGTATTAGCTAATCCATGAGGATTATCTCTTGCCTTCCTTCCATTTACATATACACAGAAATACTTATATCTAACATATAAATAAATACCTGTCACTATAATAGATAATCCACAAGGAATATCTCCTTCCTTCATTCCTTGCACATATAAAAACATTTGTATCTCTAATAGTTCCTCCACAGGGACCTGATGTTCACCACAAAGAATTTTACCTTGTTCAATAATCTCTATGGCAAAAGAATAAATAAAAAGTACAAATATGCTGTATGATTAAGTCATAACTGAATCAGTCTGTTGTATACTTGTTGCAGTGAAAGGAGGAATGAGTTTTTCCCTTTCCCTTTCCTAAGAACAAAGAAGATAAAGATAACAGTGAGCAGGCCTGAACATTCCTACTTTTTTTACTTTTAACTGCTCCTAACTCTGCATCTAAGTTGCTAAGTTTGCTTTTCTGCAGCCTAACTCTGCAGGAGCTACAATTCACATTTTTCTTTAGACTTTATGCTAAATACACCCCCTATCTGTTTACAACACCCTTGCCCTTTTGTTACACATCAGAAAGAAGGCCACAGAGCCACTGAACGGCCAGACTCAATGACTGAGTTATTGACTCCAGCCTGTGACTGTCTTCAAAATTGTTAAATGAAAATATCTCCTGCCATATTAATGAACAAGAAATGTCACCACCATCAGTGATTTCTGGCCTCCAAATGTGAATGAGGGCTCCCCAAATTGTGATCCAGGGGATGCTGCCACCTCCCCATGGTGATTACTGAAGAGCTGGGGGAATCCAAGAAGCAAAGTGAACAAGGAAATAGGGCTGGCCACAGATAGCTGAGGTGCATATGAAACAAATGAATTCAGTGAGCCCAGAGGCTTGCCTCTTCCCATACATAGAATGTTAAGTTCCTTAACTTGATACCTGATCTTTGACGTTCAGACTGCCTGCTCCCTGTGTTGCAAACTTTGTACATAGCCTGACTTACCCTCTGCCTCCTTGGAGCAGTTTTCGCAGAGCTACTGAGATGCTCTCCCCCAGGTATGAAGTCCTAAACATTCCCACCAAATAAAATAACTCTCTATTTTCAGGTTGTGACTATATTTCATAGTTGACAAAACAATGCACAAGGAAGAAATCAAGATCCTGCCACCTTTGTTCCTCATCTTATATAAGCCCCTAGACTCCTCATGGAGCAGGGGCACAGTTCTTGAGGCTTAAGACTACTGTGTTCCGCTCTTTGCCAGATGAGAATTAAAGCCACCTTTCTATTTCCTGCAAACTCCGTATTTTTCATTCGGCTTCAGTGGGCAGAGAGGCCAAAGCTTTTGGCCAGCAACACACTGAGGACAAGCACAAAACTGCAGATGGACTAGACTTCAGCGCAGCGTCGGCATGAGATTAAAGAAAAGAAACTAATGTCTAGTGTATTCCCTCTGACCTGCTGGACTTGGGATGCTATTTGATCCCGGGAACGTGATTAGGCTTGAATCCCAGGGCTGGACTGGGGTGGGGTCAAGACAGCCAGGCAGGGTCCCCTTCATTGAGATCTGTCTCAATCCTGTACTCTCTGTTTTTTTCTGGCTGGGACCAGAATCCCTAGTGCACCCAAACGATGGTGGCCTGACTGTGGGCTCGAGGGCAAGGGTAAAGTCACTGAGAATCCAGGGCCTTGGCGCTGGAGTCCCCAGCTAAAGCCTTCTTCCTGAGAGTGCAGCCCCCTAGGCACCTCAGCAGGGAGCGGTGCCCCAGGTCGGCATGAAGGTAGAGGGGAGGAGAAGCTTCAGCGGGAAAGAAGTGGTGAGATACAAGCCTTTGGGTGTTTGCTCAGGCACATTCCACTCTAATTCAGAGCCCAGGAAGCCGACTTTGCTTAAGGCTCTAGTTACAGGTGGAACCAGTTGGTGAAGAAGTGCCGCCACCTTGTGGACATTTCCTGTAAGAACAACTTGCCCACCAGTGCTGACTGGCACCTTCAATTCAAAAGGCCTGTGGGGCAGTTAATGGCAGCTGCCCTCGGGAAAGTCCTGTGGCAGGTATTAGAGATAAATTCCAAACACAGCCGACTTTCATGAAACCAATTTCAAAGGTCAATTTTCCTCATACCCTTTAAGGAAATAAAAAAAGAGAGAGAAAAATAACCCAAATAAGCAAAGGACAAGATGCTCAGCATCCTGAATTATCACAGGAACGATGCCAATCAAAATGATAACAAGAAATCAAATCCCATTTGACAGAATGGCCATCCTAACAATCTGCAAACATTACATGGAGGAGAGAGCCAGGAGATAGTGGAGTCCCCCTTTAAGTTCCCTGTGAACAGACATTGGCAACAGCCCCTTGAAGGGACAGCCGGCACATGGCAGAACAAAACAGTCAAGAGAGGTAAAGCTAGGATTCTAATACCCACACCTGGGCCTACATTACAAAACACCATCATTCAAAATGACACAACCACCCCAAACTTCGCTGGAGTTGTACTTCCAATTGCCAAGACAAACCCAAGAAAAGGTCTACTTGGCAGATAAAATCTTAAAGAAATGTGGTACCTATATACAAGGAGCTATTACTCAGATTTCAAATATCGCCACTGAAATTATGAAATGATGGCAATGGTTCCCACAAGGATGGACCTTGGAGGAAAATACACTAAGTGAAGTCAGCAACAGAGGAAGAAAATAGCAGATGATGTCCTTTGAGGGCAAAATTGAAAAAAAAGATACAGAGGAAGTAATTTACAACATAAAAAGAGACTCTAAGATCAAACACAAACAATTTTAAAGGAAACTGCCAGGTACATATTAGGAGGTTGCTACTACCTTATACACAGAAATCTGTATCTGTAATATGTAATCCAGAAGGATTATATTCTTCCACATATACAAAAAATCTGTATCTCTAATAGATATTCCACAAGGACCTGGTTTTCAGCACAGAGAATTCTACTCAACCTTGTTCAATAGCTTCTATGGCAAAAGAATTGATCAAAAGAACAGATATGCTGTGTGTGTGTGTATATATATATATATGTCATAACTGAATCAGCTGACTGTATACTGAGAATCACAAAACTGCAAATTGACTACAATATAGCATTGGTGTGAGATTAAAGAAAATAAAAAGAAAGAAAAGTAATGCCTATTATATCCCCTCTGACCTTGCTGATTTGCACTGCCATCCCATCCCTGGACTCTGAGTAGACTAGAGTTCCAGGACTGCACTGGGGTGGGGTCAAGACAGCCCAGCAGGGTGCCCTTCATAGAGACTTCTCGTAAACCTGTACTGTCTGGTTTTCCCTGGCACCCCAACGATGGTGGCTTGACCCTCTGGGCTCGAGGGCCAGGGTAAAGTCACCAAGTATTCAGGGCCCTGGCACTGGGTCCCCAACTGAAGCCTCCTTCTGAGGGTGCAGCCTCCTAGGCACCTCAGCAGGGAGCAGTGCCCCAGGTAGGCATGAGTCTGGAGGGGAGGGGCAAAGCTTCAGGGGGAAGAAGTAGTGAGACTCAAGCATTTGGGTGTTTTCTCAGGCACCTTCCACTCTAATTCACAGCCAGGAAGTCGACTTTCCCTAAGACTCTGGGTGTAGGCGGAACCAGAGTTGGGCATGAAGAAGTGCTGCCCCCTTGTGGACATTTCTTGGAACTATACTTGCCCACCAGTGCTTGCTGGTGACAGCTGCCCTCAGGAAAGGTCATGCAGTGGGTATTGCAGAAATCAATTCCTAACACAAGTGACTTCAAGAAGCCAATTGTAACAGGTAAATTTTCCTCAGAAAAAAACACCCAGTCAGCCCAAGGACATGATACTCTGCATCCCTACTTATTACAGGAAGAATGCCAATCAAAACAAGAAGTCAATTCCCATCAGATAGAATGGCCATCCTATCAGCAAACAATAAATATGAGACAGACCCTGGAGATGATCGAACCCTCCTTCATATTCCATGGGAATGGACATTGACAACAGCCCCTAGAAATGACAGCCTCCACAGGCCAGAAAGAAAATTTCAATAGAGCTAAGCCTAAAATTTCAATACCCACGCCTGGGCCTGTATTATGAAAAACCATCATTCAAAATGACCCATGCGCCCCAATGTTCACTGCAGTGCTATTTACAATAACCAAGACACAGATCCAAGAAAATGTCCCTCAACAGATTAAATCTTAAAGGAATGTGGTACATATATACACACATATATACACATATACAATGGGCTTTACTCTGACATGAAAAACCACCACTTAAATTATGAAATTCTGCCAATAGTCTCCACAAGGATGGACTTTGGAGGATCATACACTAAGTGAAGTCAGCAACAGAGGAAGAAACTAGCAGATGTCCCTTTAGGTAAAATTTAAAAAAGAAATAAAGGGAAGTAATTTACAACACAAAAAGAGAGTCTGAGAATTGAAACACAGAGAATTCCAAAAGGGAAAAAGAAAAAAAGAAAACCCAGGGATGAATTAGGAGCTCAAGAAGATAATGGCAACTTACTCCAGTAGTCCTGTTAGGAGAATTCCATGGGCAGAAAAGCCTGGTGGGCTACAGTCCACGGGTTCACAAAGAATCAGACACAACTGAGCGACTAACACTTAACACTAACATATACCCAAAAAGCTGTATCTGTAATATATAGTCCACAAGGATTATCTCCTTTCTTCATTCTTCCACATTTACACAGAAATCTGTATATCTAAGAGATACTGCACAGACACCCAACGTTCAGCACAGGGAATTCAATTCAGTCACTCAGTCATGTCTGACTCTGTGACCCCGTGGACTACAGCACCCCAGACCTCCCTGTCCATCACTAACTCCCGGAGCTTGTTCAAAGTCATGTCCACTGAGTCAGTGATGCCATCCAACCATCTTGTTCTCTGTTGTTCCCTTCTCCTCCTGCCTTCAATCTCTCCCAGCATCAGGGTCTTTTCAAATGAGTCAGTTCTTCGCATCAGGTGGCCAATGTATTGGAGTTTCAGTTTCAGCATCAGTCCTTCCAATGAATATTCAGGACTGATCTCCATTAGGATTCATTGACTAGTTTGATCTCCCTGCAGCCCAAGGGACACTCAAGAGTCTTCTCCAGCACCACAGTTCAAAAGCATCAACTCTTCGGCATTCAGCCTTTTTTATGGCATTCTTTATGGTTCAGCAAAGGGAACTTTATTTGAAAGTCTGCAATAACCTCTAGGGCAAAACAACCCAAAAAAGAACAGTATGTTTATACGTGCTAGGTTGCTTGAGTCATGTTTGACTCTTTGCACCCCCATGGACTGTAGCCCACCAGGCTCCTCTGTCCATGGGATTTTCCAAGCAAGAATACTGGAGTGGATTGCCAACCTTCTCCAGCGGATCTTCCTGGAGGATGTTAATATATGTCATTTTGAATCAGGCGGCTGTATACTGTAATACTGATGACAAGCACCAAATGGCAGACCAACCACATTCCCGTATAGCATTGCTGTTAGATTAAAGAAAATCAAAGCCTAATTAATCTCCTCCCACCTCCCTGACTTGGGCTGTTATCCCATCCCTGGAGTCTGAGCAGCCTTGGATCCTATGACTGGCCTGGAGTGGGACTGAACAGCTGGGCAGGTGTCCTTAATTGAGCTCCCTCTTTAACCCATACTGTCTGGTTTGCTCTGGCTGCGACCAGACATCCTAGCTCAACCAAAGGATGGTTGCCCGACCCTCTGGCCTTGAGCTTGAAAAGTAACCTAGTCCCCAAATCAATCCTCTTTCCGATGAGTGCCGCCTCCTAGGCACCTCAGCAGGGTTCTGTGGGCAAGGCAGGGATGAGTCGAGAGGTGAAGAGTGGAGCTTTTGGGGAAGAAGTAGTGGCACACAAGCCCTTGGGTGTTTACTCAGGCACATTCCACTCCAATTCATAGCCCAGGAAGCAGGCATTCACTAAGGCTCTGGTTTCTCAAGAAACCAGAGTTGAGCATGAAGCTACAAGTTAACCAGCAGTGCTTACTCATACCTCCAATTCACAAGGTCTGTGGGGCTGTTAATGAAAGCTGCCCTCAGGAAAGGATCTGGGGCTGGTGCTGCAGAAGTAAATTCCAAACACAGTTTTCAAGAAGCCAATTGCAAAAGGTAAATTTTCCTGACATCTTTAAAGAAAAGAAGAAAGGGAAACAAACAAGCAAAAAACTCCCACCCTCCAACAGGATAAGATGCTCAAGACTCCTAATCATTACAGGAGGATGCAGATCAAAATGACAATGACAAAATCAAATCCCACCACTCAGAATGGCCATTCTCATGTCACAAAAAATAATGCTGGATCAGGAGGAGAGAGAACCCCCCTACACAGTAAAAGGGAATGGACATCGGCAACAGCCACTAGAAAGGACAGCCTCCCCAAGACAGGAAAAAAAAACCTTTATAGACAGCTAAGCCTCGGATCTGACATTCCCACATGTGGGCCTGTATCCTGAGAAAAACCATCATTCCAAAACACACATATACCCCAATGTTCACTGTAGCACTACTTACAGTAGTCAAAACACAGATCCAGGAAAATGTCTACTGACACATTAAAGCTTAAAGAAGAGGTGGTACACACAGACAATGGACCATGACTCAGCCTTGAAAAACTGCCACTGAAATTTTGAAATTATTCCATTGGTCACCACAAGGATGGACCTTGGAGGATCATAACTAAATACAGTCAGGCAAACAGAGTAAGAAAATAGCATATGCTGTGAATTCCAGGCAAAATTAAAAGGAGAAATAGAGGAACATAAAAAGAGACTCTGAGAATTCAAACACTGAGGGTTCCAAAAAAGTTGAAAGAGCAAGGATGAATTAGGAGGACGGAACTAACATATACACAGCAATCAGCATCTAAAGTAGATAATCCAAAAGGATTCCCTCCTTTTTTCTTTCTTTGCCCCTTCCTCCCACAAATGGGTTTCCCTGGTGGCTCAAACAGTGAAAAATCTGCCTGCAATGCAGGGGACCTGGGTTCAATCCCTGGGTCAGGAAATGTCTACATACTCCAGTATTCTTGCCTAGAGAATTCCATGAACAGAGGAGCCTTGGTGAGCTACAGTCCATGGAGTGGCAGAGAGTCAGACATGACTGAGTGACTAATACTTTCACCTTTTTTTAACTTTCCTCCCACAAATACAGAAATCTCGGAATCTCTGAAAAATACACAGAAAAATATATCACTAACATGTACACAGAAATCTACTTCTGTAATAGATAATCTGCAAGGATTATCTTCTTCCTTGCTTCCTTCCTACACATGTAAACAAAAATCTGTATGTCTAACATATATACCAAAATCTGTATCTTTAACATATACACAGAAATCTGTATCTCTAATAGATACTTCACAAAGCCCTGATGTTCAGCACAGCAAACTCTACTAGACCTTCTGCAATTACTGTGGTAATTCTTGTGGTAAAAGAATCCAAAAAACAGAGATGTGCTGTATGTATATGTCATACTAAATTAGGAAGCAATATACTGAGACAAGCAAAAAACTATAAATCAACTATACTCCAACATAACACTGGCATGAGATTAAAGAAAAGAAAAGGAAAAAAAATTCAATGACTGGTTTATTCCCCCTGACGTCCGTGACTTAGGCCGCTCTCCCATTCCTGGTGCCTCAGTGACTGACCTGGAGCAGGGTTGAGAGAGCTGGGCAGGGTGTCTTTCGTTGAGCCCCCTCTTAAACCTGTACTGTCTACTTTGCTCTGGCTGGGACCAGAGTCCCAAATGCACCCAAAGGATGGTGGGTAGACCCTCTAGCCTCGAACCTTGGAAAAGTAACCCGGCCGTCAGGTATTGTGGTACTGGTATCACAGTTCAAGCCTCCTTCTTGAGAGTGCAGCCTCTTAGACAGCTCAACAGGAAGCAGGGCCCCAGGGTAGGAGTCTGGAGGGCAGGGGTGGAGTTTTAGGGGTAATAAGTAGTGAGACACAAGTCCTTGGGTGTTTGCTCACATTTCACTCTAATTCACAGCCCAGGAAGCCACCTTTCCCTAAGGCTCTGGTTGCAGGTGGAACCAGAGTTGGGCATGAAGAAGTGCTGCCACCTTGTGGACATTTCCTGGAACTACAACTTGCCCACGAGTGCTTACTGGCACTTCCAGTTCAAAAGGCCTGTGGGGCTGTAAATGACAGCTGCCCTCAGGAAAGGTCCTGCAGCAGGTATTGCAGAAATAAATTCCAAGCACAATCAACTTTCAAGAAGCCAATTTCAAAGGTCAATTTGCCTCACACCCTCTTAGGAAAGAAAAAAACAACCCAAAAGACCACAGGACAAGATACTCAGCATCCCTAATTATTACAGGAGAAATGTCAATCAAAATGACAACAAGAAATCAAATCCAACCTATCAAAATGGCCGTCGTCACAAGTCTGCAAACAATAAATGTGGGAGAGAGCCAGATAGTGATGGAACTTACTGATATAGTCAGTGGGAATGGAGATTGCCAAAGCCCTAGAAAGTACAGCCTCCACATGACAGAAAAAAATCTTCAAAAAAACTAAGCCTAGAATATGACATACCCACATCTGGGCCTACATCCAAGAAAACCATGATTCAAAAAGACACGTGCACCCCAGTGTTCACTGCAGCACTAGTTACAAGAGCTAAGACACAGAACCAGCAAGATGTCTTTTGTCACACTAAAGGTTAAAGAAGATGTGGTACATATGTACAATGGACTCTCATTCAGCCATGAAAAAAGGCTACTGAAATTATGAATTATGCCACTAAAAGTCACAAGGATGGACCTTGGAGTATTACAGACTAAGTGAAGTCATCCAGGCAGAGAAAGAAAATAGCACATGATGTCCCTTGTAGACAAAATTTTTTTAAAAAGGTACAAAGGAATAAATTTACAACACAAAAAGTGACTCTGAGAATTCAAACACAAACAGAAGTTTCCAAGAAAAAGTGAAAGAACAAGGATGAATTATGATATCAGAGCTAACATAGACACAGAAATCTGGATCTGTAATAGATAATTCAGAAGGATTATCTTTCTTTCCTTCCTTCCTTCAAATATACACAGAAATTTGTATCTCTAACATGTACAGAGAAATCTCTCTCTGCAATAGATAATCCAAGGTCATTATCTCCTTCCTCCCTTCCAGATATGCTCTGAAATCTGTACTTCTAACATACTCACAGAAATCTGTATCTATATTAGGTAATCCACAAGGCTTATCTCTTGCCTCCCTTCCTTTCTTTCAGCACAAGTACACAGGAATACTTATCTCTAACATATACATAGAAATCTGTCACCGTAATACATAACCCTCAAGGACTAAGCCTTCTTAAGTAAACAATGTTTAAGAAATAGAGGAAAACAATAGGAAAGACGAGATCTCTGCAAGAAAATCAGAGATACCAAGGGAATATTTCATGCAAAGATGGACACAATAAAGGACAGAAATGGTATGGACCTAATAGAGGCAGACAATATTAAGGAGAAGTGGCAAGAATACACAGAAGAACTATACAAAGATGGTCTCAATGACCCAGATAACCATGATGGTGTGATCACTCACCTAGAGCCAGATATTGTGGAGTGCAAAGTCAAGTGGCACCTTAGGAAGCATCAATACGAACAAAGCTAGTGGAGGTGACAGAATTCCAGATAAGCTATTTCAAATCCTGAAAAAATAATGTTGTGAAAGTTCTTCACTCAATATGCCAGCAAATTTGGAAAACTCAGCAGTGGCCACAGGACTGGAAAAGGTCAGTTTTCATCCCAGTCCCAAAGAATGGCAATGCCAAAGAATATTCAAACTACCACACAATTGCACTCACTTCACATGCTAGCAAGGTAATGCTCAAAATCCTTCAAGCTAGGCTTTAATGATACCTGAACCAAGAACTTCCCGATGTACACGCTGGATTTAGAAAAGGCAGAGGAACCACAGATCAAATTGACAACATCCAATGGATCACAGGATAGGCAAGAGAATCCCAGAAAACCATCTACTTCTGCTTTATTGATTATGGTAAAGCTTTTGACTGTGTAGATCACAACAAACTGTGGAAAATTCTTAAAGTGATGGGAATACCAGACCACCTTACCTGCCTCCAACAGTTAGAACTGGACATGAAACAACAGACTGGTTCCAAATTGGGAAAGGATTATGTCAGCTGTATATTGTCACCCTGCTTATTTAACTTATATGCAGAGTACATCATGTGAAACACCAGACTGGATAAAGCACAAGATGAAATCAAGATTGCTGGGACAAAAACAGAAATATAGACCAATGGAACAAGATAGAGAATCCACAGATAAACCCACTCACTTATGAGTACCTTATTTTTGTCATAGGAGGCAAGAATACACAATGGGGCAAAGACAGCCTCTTCAATAGTGGGGCTGGGAAAACCAGACAGCTACGTGCAAAAGAGTGAAATTAGAACACTTCTTAATGCCATACACAAAGATAAACTCAAAATGGATTAAAGACCTAAATGTAAGACCAGAAACTATAAAACTCTTAGAGGAAAACATAGGCAGAACACTCAATGACATAAATCAAAGCAAGATCTTCTATGACGCACCTCCTAGAGTAATGGAAATAAAAACAAGAATAAACAAGTGGGACCTAATTAAACTTAAAAGCTTTTGCACAGCAAAGGAAACTACAAACAAAGGAAAAGACAACTCTCAGAATGGGAGAAAATAATAGCAAATGAAACAACTGTCAAAGAATTAAATTCTAAAATATACAAGCAGCTCATACAATTCAATACCAGAAAAACAAATAACCCAATCAAAAAGTGGAGAAAAGACCTAAAGAGACATTTCTCCGAAGAAGACATACTGATGGCTAACAAACACATGAAACGATGCTCAACATCACTCATTATTTGAGAAATGCAAATCAAAACTTCAATGAGATATCACCTCATACCAGTCAGAAAGACCATCATCAAAAAGTCTACAAACAATAAATGCTGGAGAGGGTGTGGAGGAAAGGGAACACTCTTGCACTACTGGTGGGAATGTAAATTGATATAGCCACTATGGAAGACAGTATGGCAATTCCTTAAAAAGCTAGGAATATAAGCACCATATGACTCAGCAATTCCACTCCTAGGCATATACCCTGAGGAAACCAAAATTGAAAAAGACACATGTACCCTAGTGTTCACTGCAGCACTATTTACAATAGTTAGAACATGGAAACAACCTACATGTCCATTGACAAATGAATGGATAAAGAAGCTGTGATATATATGTATGGACTACTACTCAGCCATAAAAAGGAACGAATTTGAGTCAATTCTAATGAAGTGGATGAATGTATAGTGAAGTAAGTCAGAAAGAGAAATATAAATATCATATACTGATGCATATATATGGAATCTAGAAAGATGGTACTGATGAATTTATTTTCAGGGAAGCAATGGAGAAACAGACATAGAGAACAGATCTATGGACATGGGGTAGGGGAGGAGGAAGAGGGTGAGACATATGGAGAGAGAAACATGGAAACTTACAATACCATATGTAAAATAGATAGCCAATGGGAATTGCTGTATTCCCACTGACTCAGGGAACTCAAACAGGGGCTCTGTGACAATCTAGAGGGGTGGGATGGAGAGGGAGATTGAAGGGAGGTTGAGGAGGGAGGGAACATGGGTGTACCTATGGCTGATTCTTGTTGATGTTTGACAGAAAACCACAAAATTCTGTAAAGCAATTATCCTTCAGTTAAAAAAAAAAGACTGCCAGGAGAAAATCAACAACAGATATGCCGATGACACCACCCTTATGGCAGAAAGTGAAGAGGAACTAAAGAGCCTCTTGATGAAGGGGAAAGAGGAGAACGCAAAAGCTGGCTTAAAACTCAGCACTGAAAAAACTAAGATCATGGCATCCGGTCCCATCACTTCATGGCAAATATATGGGGAAACAATGGAAACAGTGACAGACTTTATTTTCTTGGGCTCCAAAATCACTGCGGACAGTGACTGCAGCCATAAAATTTCTTGCTCCTTGGAAGAAAATCAGTGACGAACCTACATAGCGTATTAAAAAGCAGAGACATTACTTTGTCAACAAAAGTCCATATAGTCAAAGCTATTGTTTTCCTAGTAGAGAGGTATGGATGTGAGAGTTGGACCATGAAGAAGGCTGAGTGCCAAAGAATTGAGGCCTTCAAACTGTGGTGCTGGAAAAAGACTCTTGAAAGTCCCCAGACAGCAAGGAGATCAAACCACTCAATCCTAAAGGAAATCAATCCTGAAATTTCATTGGAAGGACTGATATTGAAGCTGAAGTTCCAATACTTTTGTTAGGGGAAGCACACTGACTGAAACCACCCACCCTGGCCAGGCACCATAGTAACTATTTGCATGAGTTGTTTTATGACAGGAGGTCCTGGTAAAAAACATGGAACTAATAAGCTACCACCAACAGGGAAAGCTCAGAAAAGATCAATAACAAAGAAACAACCCAATCAAATAGGGGCACAAGATTTAAATGGACATTTCTCCAAAGAAGACATAGAGGTGGCCATGAAGGACATGAAAAGATGCTCAGCATCTGTAAGTATTAGATACCACATTGTATAATGTGGTATCGCCTCACACAGGTCAGAATCGTCAGCATCAAAAAATCTACAATAAATGCTGGAGAGGGTATGGAGAAAAAAATAACCATCCTCCCTGTTGGTGGGAATGAAAGTCAGTAAATCACAAAGGAGAACAGGACAAAGGTTCATTAAAAAGTAAACAGAGAAGCACCATAGGACCAGCAATCCCATTACTGGGCATAGATGCAAAGAAAACCATAATTTTAAAGACAGGTGCTCCCCAACGTTCATGGCAGCACTATGTACAATATCCAAGACATGGAAGCAACTGAAGTGGATAAGGACAGATGAATGGGTAAACAAGATGGGGTACATGCACACAGTGCATTATTACTCAGTCATAAAAGGATGACATCATACCACATCCAGCAATAAGGAAGTGGAGACAATCACAGTAAGTGGAGTGAGACAAAGAAAGACAAGTATCATATGATATCACTTAGTGGTGAAGTCTAACAAGGGATACAAATGAACTTCTTTGCCAAACAGAAATAGCCCCACGCATAGCAAAGCACCATATGGTTACCAAAAGGGAAAGGTGGTGGGCAATGAGAAATGAGCAGGTGGAGATGAACATATACACACTACTCTTTATAAATAAACAACGAGGACCCCTAATCAACACTGCATAATAAACTAAATGGGAAAAGAAACCAAAAAAGCACATGTACATGTCTATGTATAAGTGAATCATGTTGCTGTCCACCTAAAACAAAAACAAACACACCCTACAACACTGTAAGTCACCTATATACCAATACAAAATACAAATTACAAAGAGTGAATGTCAACTGTATTCCCCTCAGGCCTTGGTCACCTGGGCTGCTGTCACGTCCCTGAAGCCTGGGCAGGCTTGTTTCCCAAGGATGGGCTGTCATGGGGCTGACGGAGCTGGGGAGGGTGTGCCAACCAATGAGCCCTGCCCCATGGCCCTGGTGAGCCTGTTCCCCTCTGCTGCAACCCACAACCTCCAGATCCAGGTGGATCTTCCTGCAGTGAACCTACGCCTGCTGCACCCAGAGGATGTGCAGCCTCTGGGCTGGAAGAGCTTTGAAAAGCCCCATGAGCTCCATGTCTCCTGGTGTTGGGGTTCCCACCTTCAGCCTCCTTCCTTAGGGTTGCCCCACCTATGGCTGAAAGCACCCTTCCTAGAGTGGTGTTGCAGGAATTGGGATTTGTCCAGGGGACAGGGGTGAAGAAGGAATGGGACACAAGCCTTAAGTGCTTCTTCTGGCACTTTCCACTCTGACAATCCAGGAACAGGACTTTACCCAAGGCTCTGGTTCCTTCGGGAGAAGGCGATGGCAACCCACTCCAGTCCTCTTGCCTGGAAAATCCCATGGATGGAGAAGCCTGGTGGGCTGCAGTCCATGAGGTCGCTAAGAGTCGGACAAGACTGAGCGACTTCACTTTCACTTTTCACTTTCATACATTGGAGAAGGAAGTGGCAACCCACTCCAGTGTTCTTGCCTGGAGAATCCCAGGGGCGGGGGAGCCTGGTGGGCTGCGGTCTATAGGGTCGCAGAGTTGGACACGACTGAAAGAACTTAGCAGCAGCAGCAGCAGCTGGTTCCCTCAGTAACCAGAGTTGGGCATAAAGACATGCTGCCACCTTGTGGCCATTTCCCATAACAACAACTTTGAAATCAATGCTCCTGGGCACTTAACATTCACAAGCCCTGAGGGGCTTAAGGGAAAAAACACCTGCCCTTAAGAGATCTCCTAGGGGAGGTCATCGGAAAAATATTGAAACAGGGAAGTCATTCAAAAAGCCAATAAGTAAGTTTAACTCACACTGTTTTTTAAAAAAATTCATATGTAAAGATGTCAACATCACAAAATATGAGAGAAATGCAAATCAAAACTTCAACAAGGTATCCCCTTACACCAGTCACAATGGCCATAGGCAGAAACTCTACAAACAATAAATACTGGAGAGGGTATAGAGCAAAGGGAACCCTCCTACAATGATGTTGGGGATGGAAACTGGGAGCAGCCACTGTGGAGGACACAGACAGATTCCTTAGCAATGAATATGAGAATGAAATTAGACTACTCAGTAACACCATACACAAAAATAAACTGCAAATAGATTAGATGTCTAAATAAAAAGAACAGATACAATGGAACTCTTGAGGAAAAAAAGCAGAACACACTTTGACATAAAATGCAGTGAGATCTTTTTTGATCCACCTCTAAGAATCAGGACATAGAAAACAAAAATAAACAAATGGGACCTAACAGACAATAAAAGACCACCAAGAATGGAAAAAATTCATGCAAACAAAGATAGCCACAGGGAATTTATCTCCACACATACAAACAACTTGTAAAACTCAGTATCAAAAAGCAATCCAATAAAAAAATTGGCCAAAGATCTAAATACACTTTACTTCACAGAAGGCACAGAGATGGCCATAAAGTAGAGGAAAAGATTCTAAAATCACTCGTTCTTAGAGAAAGGGAAGTCAATTGTCCAATGAGATATCACATCAATCAGAATGAGCATCTCAAAAAATCTATAAGAATAAATTCTGCAGAAAGTGTGGAGAGAAGAAAACCCTCCCACCATGAGTGGGAATGTAAATGGGTACATCCACTAGGGAGAACATTGTGGAGGTTCTTTAAAAAACTAAACACAGAAGTACCAAGTGACCCAGCAATTCCATACCTAGGCACAGATCCAGAGAAAACCAAAACTGCAAAAGAAACCTGCATCCCAACAATCACAGCAGCACTAGGTACAATACAATAGCAAAGACAGGGAAGCAACTTAAGTGTACAAGAACAGATGAATGGATACAGAAGATGTGATATATATATATATACACAATGCAATATTACTCAGAAATAAATAGGGATGAGATAATGCCATTTCCAGTTACAGGGAAGAAACTAGAGATGATCATACTAAGTGAAGTGAGACAGGGAAAGACAGGTATCACAGGATATCATTTCTGGTGGAATCTAAAAATGGATACAAATGAACTTTTTACAAGAGAATCAGCCTCAGAGACTTAAAAAAGAAACTTATGGTTACCAAAAAAGAAAGTTGAAGGGGGCAGAGAGCAATTAGCTGGTTCAGATTAAAATAACATCATAAAAAATGTGCTAAACAACCCAAAGTCTGACAGGGCTGTAAATGACATCTGCCCTCAAGAAATGTCACAGGGTAAATCATCGGAAAAGAATTCTTAACTGGGCCAACTTTCAAGAAAGCAGATTCAAGTGATAAATTGTACTCACAAGGTGTAAAATAACAAAAGCATATGGGAAGATACTCCACATCAGTAATTATTAAATCAATGTGAATCAAAACTACACCTCACACTGGTCACAATGGCCATCATTGAAAAGCTCTACAAATAAATACTGCAGAGAATGTACAGAAAAGGGAATCTTCCCACAATCTTGGTGGGAAGGTAACTGGTGAAGCCATTATTGAAAACAGCATGGAGTTTCTTTGAATACTAAACATACAGGTGTCATATGATCCTGCAATCCCACTCCCAGGTTTAGATTTGGAGAAACTGATCATTTGAAATGACATGTGCACCCCAATTTTCAGGCTAGCACTATTTACAACAGCCAAGACATAGAATCCACCAAAATGTCCACTGACAGAAAAATGAAGACTATGTGGTATATCTCCAAGAAGGCAATGGCAACCCACTCCAGTACTCTTGCCTGGAAAATCCCATGGATGGAGGAGCCTGGTAGGCTGCAGTCCATGGGGTCGCTAAGAGTCGGACATGACTGAGAGACTTCACTTTCACTTTTCACTTTCATGCATTGGAGAAGGAAATGGCAACCCACTCCAGTGCTCTTGCCTGGAGAATCCCAGGGACAGGGGAGCCTGTTGGGCTGCCGTCTATGGGGTCGCACAGAGTCAGACACGACTGAAGCGACTTAGCAGCAGCAGCAGCATGTGGCATATCTATACACTGGAATACTACTCAGTCATTAAAGAGAATGAAATAATGATATTGGCAGCCCGTGGATGGACTGAGAAATTTTCATACCAAGTGAGGTAAGTCAGAGAGAAAAAGACAAATATCCTAAGGTACCACGTACAGGTGGAATCTATAAATTCATACCACTGAACTAATATACAAAACAGAAACAGCCTGAGAAAACCAAATTCTGATTATTGTAAGAAAGTTATAAGGGAGGGATAAATTAAGAGTTTGGGATGAAAATATACACACTAATATATATCAAGTTGATAATGAAAAAGAACCTACTGATTGGACAGGGAACTCTCCTGAACAAACTGTAATAACCTGTATGAGAAAAAAAAATAAACAGAAAAAGAATAGATGTCTATGTATAACTGAATCAAGTTCAGGTACACCTAAAACAAAACATCGGAAATCAACTCTACTCCAATATAAAATAACAACTCAATTACAAATTAAGTTACCTAAGCTCGGTCTAAGGGAAACCAGACAGCCGTGACCCTATGAATTAGCATGTGATAGGCTATGATATTAATGAGACACCACCAAAGGTTTTCACTCAGCAGAACACAGAGCAGCAACCCACACAAAGGTGCCTGACCTCATGTGAACACGACAAGGTGAAGAGAACAAAAAGGACCACAGTTTAAATAGGGCAACACCCTCGGTTCAGATGTTGGGAATCTCTGAGGGGACAGGACACACGGCAGGCAAAGAATAGATACATTGTCTCTGTGTACACAGGATCCTGACTTAGGCAGATGGGGTGAGACCCACACAATCCCCAGACTCTGCACCTGGGGTCCCATGACGCTTGATTAGGACACCAGGTCTCTGCTGGTTGGGCCCCTAAGGTGGAAACGGGTGCTTTCCTGTAACCCCCTGGGATTATAGAAAGAACTGTAGGGTCAGTCTCCTCCCCCCATACTGTCCCATAGAAGTCCTCTTCTCCCTTTGGTTCTGTGTGATATTAACTGTTTTTACGGCTGTCATGATAATGTTGAACACACTAGCTTAGTTCTGGCAGGCTTGGTCCTTTCTTGTTCCACTGAGGTGTTGAGAAAACACGCCAGAGGGCTGGGAGATGAGGGCAGGTCTGGTCTCTGCTGAGGAGGGACGGTCGACTGGAAGGAGATCACAGCAGCAACCTCACCTGCTGCCCATTGGCTATTTGTCTGATCCATGTGCCCTGCAATCAATTCACCAGGTGAACCTGCCTCCCTTCCCACAATGCTTGTCCTGGAAAATTGGAATAATTACCAGGTAGCCACCTGAGGAGTCTCCAGGAGCCCCAGGGAAGGTGAACCTCGCAGGGATAAAGAGGCAAGCAGGCACAGGCCTACAGAAAATGAATACAGTAAAGCACTAATTACTAAACACAAGTGAAGTTCTCATGTATTCATCCCTTTTTCTTAGTTGTGTGTGTGTGTGTGGTCTCCCATGATCCTGGCCCATGAAAATGGAGTGAGCCTCACACAGTCCCCAGACCACCCACCTGGGGTCACACGTCCCCTTGGTCAGGACACCATGGCTGTGGTCAGCAGGCCCCAGTGTGTAAACAAGCCAGGTCCCTGGGACCTGCTGGGATCCTAGAAAGGAGTGTAGGGTCCATCTCTTCTCCCAGTTGTCCCTGAGAATTCAGGCCCCCTCCTGTTTTCACTCTGGTTCTGTGTGATTTTTTGCTGGTTCGGAAGTTCATGCTAGAGGTGAACACACTACCTTGGTTCTGGTAGACTCTGTCTTTCTTGTCCCGCTGAGGTGCTGAGAAAACAGGAGAGCTGGGCTGAAAGATGAGGGGCAGCTCTGTTCTCTTTGGAGGAGAGAGTTGACTGGAAGGAGATCACAGCAGCAACCTCAGTTGCTATCTGATCTAATCCCTTGAATCTATTTGTCACTTCCATTGTATAATCATAGGGGATTTGATTTTGGTCGTACCTGAATGGCCCAGTGGTTTTCCCTACATTCTTCAATTTAAGCCTGAATTTTGCAATAAGAAGTTCATGATCTGAGCCACAGTCAGCTCCCAGTCTTATTTTTGCTGTCTGTTTCGAGCTTCTCCATCTTTGGCTACAAAGAATATAATCAATCTGATTTTGGGTTGACCATCTAGTGATGTCTATGTGTAGAGTCATCTCTTGTGTTGTTGAAAGAGGGTGTTTGTTACATACATATACATTATACTTACACTTACTTATAAATAAATAACATTATTTTTAAGATATTATTTTTTTAAAAGGAAGATGGCTGTTAAGGAAAGTGGTTCTCACCAGACACCTAATCTGCTTGCACCTTGACCTTGGACTTAACAGCTTCCATACCTGAGAGAAATAAATGCATGCTGTTTTAACTCCCTTGGTTTATGATACTCAGGTTTAGCAGCCTGAAAGAACTAAGAACTAAGAACTCCTTCCACGAATGTTACCGCTTGGGCTAGAACCTAATTTTTCTGGCAGGAAGAGGACCATCACGTGGGGTAACAGACTGTCATCAATGTGCCAGATACACAGTGGAGAAACAGTACCTCCAGGACTGCCACCTGCCTTGTGTTGGGTGCCTCTGAGAAATGGAAGAGATCCCCTTTCTGGGGGACACAGTTTGGGCTTGATCAGGGGAACCAAGATTGGCTGGACGTCAGTGCCTCATACCATCCTACCCCCACCCCAACACCTAAGCATGGGGCCACAGCACACAGTGACCATGGGCAACACAAGGTCTCAGGTCCACGTCGAAGGGCAGCTTCTCCCAAAGCTTCCACAGCCTGGACCCTTCCCTCTGGAGCAACATTTCCTCTAATCCCTTGGACCTCTCATCACCATGCAACCTCATCTCATGATAAACAGCCAGGGTTGTTTCCAGAGAGGCAGGGTGAGGCTTCTGCTGATTCTCCTTGGGAGAACCCATCTGGTGCTTGCGTCTTCATCTCACTGCCAGGGTGGGGTCTTAACAGCAGGCGACACAGTGTCCAAAATGAGCATGGTCGGAGGCCCACGTGGATGTGGGGTCCTGGCATCTTAGAGGAAGATGCTATTCAACCCTTTGTGCCCTCCCCACAGCACAGCAGCCAGGCACACCTCAAAATAAAAGGCCGGCCAGGGTTACCTTTGACTTTCACAGCCAACACAGATAGCCGGGACACACCTCTCATTAAGTAACTCCAGTGGGCGTTTTCAGCACCACCCACTGGAACTCCTACCAGCCATCACTGGGTGGGGAGAGGCAAGTGAAATGTGTGAACTGAAACATGCTAACGCAGCAGGGACCCCCCAAACCTGTCCTTCATGGAGCCCTGAGAGTAGAACACTATCTGGTAGCACAGGCTGGACAAAAAACACCAGGAGCAGGGACCACTGTTGAGGGCAAAGACAACTTACCTGTGAGAAAAATACACTCATTTGAACAAATTTGTTCAAATAAGTGGCCTTCCCAGATGGTGCTAAAGGTAAAGAATCCACCTGCCAAAGCAAGAGACATAAGAGACGAGCGTTCAATCCTTAGGTGGGGAAGATCCCCTGGAGGAGGGCATGGCAACCCACTCCAGTATTCTTGCTTAGAGAATCCCATGGACAAAGGAGCCTGGGCTACAGTCCATGGGGCCCATGGTGTCTTAAAGTTGGACACAACTGAGCTGACAGACACACACAGGAGGAAGAAGCAGCTGAAGTGGCCAGAGAACCCCAGAAGCACCAGAGACCTGGCTCTGGTGGGGGTGGTCTGGGTCTGAGCCCTTCTGAGGAAGACACTGGGGTGGGTGAGTCTTCAAGAGAGCATAACCATTCACAGTCAGAGACCCAGAGGCTCTGGGAGTCAAGGTTGGGGACACGGGCCTCCCAGCTAGCACCAAGGGCTGCTTTGAAGGGAAGCATGAGACCCAAAGTCTAAGTGGGAGGGGTCAGAGGAAGGGCAGGGCTGCACCAGAGGTCAAAATGGGCAATGGAGGCAGAGTCTGAGGCCGTCTGCAAGTGGCTGATGGAGAGGAGGGTAAATAGGCAATGCCCCCAACAGCAACATCCCCCCAAGCTGACCTGGTGCCCCAGCACTGTCCTGAGCCATAGCCCCTCATCCAAAGTCTAGCTCAGGCTCTCTGATCAATCCAGCCCGGCTGCACCCAGCACAGAGCAAGTGGCCAGCAGAGGGGTAGACTCTGTGGTGCATCAGCACCAAGGACAGCGCATGGCCAGCTCGGTCATCATTCCCGAAGAGGACCATCTGTTTGCTGCTGGAACCAACCAGAGGAACCTGGCAAGCCCAAATCCAAGCATCTGTTCACTCCAGCAGTCTGGGCCTGGGCTTGGTCTTCAGTGGAGAGACCAGCTTTTCTCCTGTGAAGGCTGACAGTGGTCCTGGCAGGGTCTGGAGTCCACCCTCATCTCCTGGGGCGCCCTCCCGCGCCATATCCCCCTTCTCAGCCTTTCTAAACTGTCCGTGGAATGCTCTAATGCAGGGCTGGAAGCTATTCTTGGTTAGCTTCCTATCACCACATGCCCATGTGTTTCTTGGTAACCGATTAGCACTGACCGTGATCTGAGTGCTTTGGGGTGCAAACCCCATGACTGCCTCCGCCATGCTGTTCCATCTCTGAATCTCATGCTCAGCAATGTGGTCTCCCTCCCTGAACAGAAGCTGTTGCTATATATTCTCCTATGGAGCCCTGCACCTCCTGGGGAATGTCATGTGAATAACCGATCCCCTGGGATGTGTCTCAAGTTCCTGGAACATGCAGGGGATGCTGACAGTGTTCAGGGATGGAAGATGCAGGAGGGCCGGCACCCTGCCCCAACCTCCCACCCACCTCTCTGTTCCCTGAAATCTGCCCTGGACACACACTGTTGACACATCCGTGCTGTCCAAGTCAAAGCAGTGCAATTCCAGCTCCACACCCGGCAGGCGCCCTCTTCCCTGGCACCTGTTCTTATAGACGCTGCCCACTCACCCCCTGGTGCTCCCATTCAGGAACCTCTGCCCTGACCATCCACCTGAGATGCTCAGGGCCTTCCTGATGTCCTGCCCCTCAGCCCCCTCGAGGCTCCCAGCCCCCTGATGGCCCAGCTCTGTCCCTCTCTCATCACTATCTTCAAGCCAGGTCCTTCACGTCCACCTGTTCTCTTGGCCCCATCACAACCCTAGACCCTGCTGCACACTGAGGACACCCACGACCTCTGTGTTCAGCCCACCTGATTGGTGGATTCCCCAAAGCCCCCCTCAAAGTCCCCTGCCTCCCCGCTTATCACCCACAAGGTAACCTGTCCCCAGGAAGCCTGCCTGGAACTTGTGGGCTGGGTGGGGCCTCCACTAAGCGCTCAGCCCCACCCAGATGGACAGGGAGTCTCTCCCTCTAGAACAAGGTTCTCCATGTAAGCTCAAGTCGCTTTCATTTCTGCACCCCAGGGCCTAGCATGTGACAAGAGCAACCTTTTTGGGCCACATGGAGGGCTTGCAGATGCAGCCAGGCCAGGAGATCGGGAGTGGTGTTGGTGGGAGAGTGAGCTCTGAAGGAATGCAAGTTACGTTCAGAAACTCCAGAGCCACCACCCTCATGGCGGGGGGGGCGGGGGGGGGGTGGTCCCACACCTGCTAATACAACAGCAGTTTCTTTACAGCCCAAAGCCCCCAGTGCACACAGAACTACCTTGAATCACAGGAACACCCCAAAAATGAAGTCAACTTATGCTTAACAAACTTTAAAAAAACCAAAAGGCATCAAAGGGAACTTCCAGAAATCTAACAGTAAGTCAATAGGACTTGCTGCCCAAACACAAGCTTTCACGATCTAAACTGCTCAAATTTATGAACTCTTCTGGGGAAAAAATAATATTCATGAAGGCTTTAAAAAACATGAAAGCACATAAATGAAATGGAATATTACTCAGCCATAAAAAGTGATGAAATTGTGTCATTTATAGAGATGTGGATGGACTTACAGTCTGTCATACAGAGTGAAGTCAGAAAGAGAAAAATAAATATTGTGTATTAACGCATATGTATGGAACCTAGAAAAATGGTAGAGATGAACCTATTTGCAGGGCAGGAATAGAGACACAGACGTAGAGAACAGCCATGTGGACACAGTGGGAAGGGGAAGGTGGGACAAATTGAGAGAGTAGCATTGAGGTACATATGATACCCTAGAGAGTAGCATTGAGGTACATATGCTGCCCTGTGTAAAACAGATAGCTAGTGGGAAGGCGCTGTATTATAGCACAGGGAGCTCAGCTCCGTGCTCTGTGATGACCTACAGGGGTGGGATGGCAGGATGGGAGGTTGAAGATTGAGGGGGATATATGTATACATACAGCAGATTCACTTTGTTGTTCAGCAGAGACAACATTGTAAAGCAACTATACCCCAGTAAAAAAAAAATATATGAAAGCAGTTCAGTCTCATTTGTCCATAGAATTAGTCAAATAGAAGTTCCTTCACATGCATATAATAATCATATCTTCTTTTTATACACAAGTAAGTTTTTTTTTTGAAAAGCAGCTTTTCAAAAGTGTTTTATTACAATACACACTTTGCTATAATTAAGAGAAAGTACACTTACGTTTAAATCTACTGGCCTCATTAGCATGCATTTCTTCTCCAAGACTGTCAAATTTCCAAATAATTATTTGCAAAATGGCTATTTACAGCGAACTGCCAATCACACCAAGGCCCTCAAGCTTTCAGAGGTGTCATCAGATTCAACCGCCCCTGTGAAATGCACTCAGTCACCGCCCCTTGCTGCTGGGCGGCCCCAGCCACTGGCTGCAGCCGTCTGCACGTGCCAGCAGTACCGATCCCTGTGACTGACTGAGACCACCTGGGGAGGGACAAGTCTCAGGAACCACCCCTACCCGAGCAGATCCACAGCAAGCAGGGGAAGGAACCAAGCTCTGCTGGGGGCTGGGTGTCTGCCAGGAGCCCTGGCTGCCAATCAGCCTCAACAAGATTGCCTCAGCATTTACTACAAGCATCCAATGGGTGAACAGGAGTGGCCAGGAAGTCCATGCATAACTGAATACGTGGAGAGCTGGCTCGAGTTCTGACCTGCAGGCTACACAGATACCTTTGCTCTCAGCCCCTCCCTCCGCTTCCCCAGGGTCAGTCAGAATCTTACCTCCTCTTGGGCCACATGGGCCTCTCCTCCGGGGTCCTGGTCTTGGTCTTGAAGCTCCTCTGGGCATTGGCGAAGTGCTTGGCCTCAGGAGGAAGGTTCAGCAATTTGGGCCTGCCCTCGTGTCTGCTGGGGCCGCAGATCAGCCTTGACAAGCAGGCAGACCTCCAGGGAGTTGCCGGGCCCTGGCTCCGTCCACTCCTCCACCGCCTCCTGGCACTCATCCATCTCCAGGTGGCATCTCCAGGTGGGCCAGGTAGCCCTGCCCGCTGCAGTCCATGCCCTGCAGGTAGCTGTCGTCCTTGGGGCAGTAGCAGATGTAATAGGTGATGCCCTCCTCCTCTTTGGGCAGGCCCTCGTCATATTCCTCCTTCTCCGAGGTGTTGTTTACTCTAGTTTGAGCCCCATCGGGGCTGCCCTTCTGGGCAGACAACGGGCTCTTGGGCCACAGGGCCGCCAGCTCCAGTCCAGTGGGTACATACTCCTCCAGGGCCAGTTGCTCTCGGGCTCCAGGCCTGGCCTCACCCTGTGGTCCAGCAGGCTGCTCTTTGCACTCTGATGCTTCCAGTGGGCCATGGTGAGACTCATACGGCCATCGTCACCAGGAGGCAGCCATTGCAGGGAGGAAGGATGACAGGAGAGTCAGAACCTGGCCGGAGGAGGACGCCCAGGAGATGTAACTCGTGTCTGTTCAGATGACAGGACACCCCACCTCAGCTGACTCCGGTGTCAGGATCATTGCAAGCCATGCCAAAGAGACAGGAGGGCACCGGGGCTGGAGGAGGAAAAGCGGACCCTGGCGACTCCCCAGGACACCTGCTGCTTCCCCCCAACTCCCTGCTCATTCATGACTTCTCTTTTATTTATTTGACGTACAGTTAACTAACCATGCTGTGTTAGTTTCTGGTATACAGCAGAGTAATTCAGTTATATACATCCATGTGTGTGTATGTATATATATCTATATTCTTTTTCAGGCCCTTTTCCATCTTATATTATTACAAGGTATTGAATATATTTCCCCATCCTGTACCATAGGTCTTCGTTGATTGTCTAGTTTACATAAAGTAGTGTGTATCTGTTAATTCCAAACTCCCTATTTATTCCTCTCCCCATACTTTCCCCTTTGGTAACCATAGTTTATTTTCTATGTCTGTGAACCTGTTTCTGTTTTGTAAATAACAAATTTATGTCATTTATGTCATTTTTAGATATGATGATATTATATGACATTTGTCTTTATTTACTTCACTTAATATGATCATCTCTAGGTCCATCCATATTGGTGCAAATGGCATTCTTTCATTTTTTATGGCTGAGTAATATTCCATGTGTACCACATCATCTTTATTTATTCATCTGTGGAGAGACACTTAGTTTGCTTCTACATTTTGGCTACTGTAAATAGTGCTGTACTGAACAATAGAGTGCGTGTGTCTTTTTTGAATATAAGCCCAGGAGTGGGGCTGCTGGATCATATAATAGCTCTATTTTTACTTTTATTTTTTATTTTTTGGAAATTTTTCTTTCAAATATTTAATACTTGGAGATAATAGCTCTATTTTTAGTATTTTAAGGAATCTCCATACTGTTCTCCATAGTGGTGGCACCAACTGACATTCGCAGCACCAGGGTAGGAGGGTTCCCTTTTCACCACACTCTCTCCAGCATTTATTATTTGTAGACCGTCTAACAATGGGCTCTCTGGCCCATTGTGAGATGGTGAGATGGTACCCTACTGTAGTTATGATTTTCATTTCCCTCATGATCAGTGATGCTGAGCATCTTTTCATGTGCTTGCTGGCCATCTCACTAATGACTTCATGAAGATGGTTCCTAGGTGGAGGAGCCCAGGTGACCGAGGCAACGGTCATAAGATCAGGTTATTTGCTCTCAAAAAGAAAGAGAAGGCTTCATTCCAAAAACATGATGAAGCCAGGGAGGAGGTGTCCTGCCCTTCCAAGTCTAATCTGCTGCCCCTGAAGCCCATCTCCAGTCTCCCTACCGCTCCCCTCAGACTCCCAGCACACACAAACCTCTGCTTCCTCTTCACTCCAAACAACATCACTGATGGGATTTGCCAGGAACCGTCCAGGCTGAGTGCCACACAGACACTGGATGTGAGCCCCAGCCTCACAGGCTCCATGTGGCGAGGGCCCAGGATCGGGGGGCACCAGAGGGAGGATAGCACTGTGGGCCACCAGAACAGGGGACCCAGGAGGGTGCAAAGGATGTGGCTGCCACTTCAGGGGTCATGGTACTGCAGGGCACTGCAAAGATCCCATGGGCCCAACCAGGGAGGTCCTGAACCCCACCATCCAGAACCCTACATTTCATCCCACAAACCATAGAGTCCTGGGACAATTCTGAGCAGACATGAGACTCACAGGATTTCTCTTTCAGCCCCTTGGGGAGACAGTGGGGGATGGGGGGCTGGGGGAAGGGAGGTCAGTGAAAACCCCCTTCCTGTCCTCTAGGGAATGTGAGCAGCTCAGGTGTGGTCTTGTCTCTACAGCATCGCTAGAAGCTGGCAGATCCACAGTGCTTCTCCAGAGCAGCTCACACACCAGACATGGTCCCACAGTAGGAAAACTGTCACTGAGATGGACCGTGCAGGGTCTGGGCATCCTCCTCAGTCACCCCATCCCCAAACCTGAAACTGATGGGAATATTTCAGAGACCTGCTCCCAGGGAGAGGCAAGGTGTCCAGTGTTTCCTAGAACACAGGTGACCACGAGGATGCGCCAAGAGTACGGAGCATCACTTTACAGCAGACTTCCCATGTTCACTTTGCCGCACAGCAGAAACTAACACACCATAAAGCAATTACAGTTCAATAAAGAGATGACAGAGGACAAAAATGAAAACGGCCATAATTTTTAAAAAGCATAACCTTTCTGGAAAGTAATTTGCAAATGGGGATTAAAAACCTTTCAAAAGATGTATGCCCTCTGGTCTGGCAATTCCAAATCTAGGAATGTACACTAGATAAACAATCATGTATATGCACAAAGATGTAGCCTAAAAAGGATGTCCATCTCACCATTACATTGTTTAAAATAAGGAGAAGCAAAATTATTTAATGTCCAATAACAGGCAACTTGTACATTACAATAAAATAGCTTGATGAATATTACAGTCATTAAAAATATTACAACCATTTCATGAAAAATACAATAAGTAAAATACACAGATTATAAAATACTATACTCATTTATGAAAATACATATCTATATTAAACAAATGTATTTGTGTAATATACAAAACGAATCAAAGTTACAGATGGTGGCCAGACCTGCCCACTCCCAGGGGACATGTCCACTCCCTCTCGTGGGGAGTTTGCATTCCTGGCAACTGGGGCGGTGGCACAGCTCACAGGCCAGGGAACTTCCGAGTGAATACTTCCTGCCCACCCACCCCCCCGGTGGCGTGCACGTTGTCCCCTGAAACAAAGAGATCTGGCTGAGAACAGCCCACCTCTGTCCACATTTAAAAAACAGAGGCTCCTTCCTTCTCCTGTCTCAACTAAGAAATCCAAGTGGCCAAGTCACTACAGCCAGTCTGCTGAAAAATCATCTCACGCCCTACTTCATACTGCCCAACAGTGATGGCATTTTATACACACGACATCAGGTCTTTTCACTCAAGATAAGTCTCCCTGTTTATTCAAGCCTTAAATGTCAACCTCACTGTGGGTTTCTACATAGCTGTAGACACAGGAAGCTTATTCTAAGACATATGTTTTTGTAGCTATGGGGAAAAGATTTTCCTCTTATATACCTCTTGCTGGTACATTAAAAAAAAAAAACCAAAAAACTCTGATCTTGTATCAGTCATTTTATTTATTTATTTTTGACTGTGCTGCATCTTACTGCAAGTTAAGACGCGTAGGGGCTATTCTCTAGTTGTAGTGCATGGGCTTCTCACTGCACTGCAGTGGCTTTGCTTGTTGGGGAGCACGGACTCTAGGGTGCATGGGCTTCACTAGTTGAGGCATGTGGGCTCATTAGTTTTGACTTTCAGGCTCTAGAGCACAGGCTCAATAATTGAAGAACATGGGCTTAGTTGCTCTACAGCATGTGGGATATTCCTGGGTCAGGGAACAAACCCCTATCTCCTGCAATAGCAGGCAGATTCTTTACCACTGGATCACCAGGGAAGCCCTAAAAGCCCGTTTTGAAATTCTAATACTTATAGCTGACCATTTCTCTTTTCCAGCATTCCATGTGGCTGCCCTGACCTTTCAGTTACATGATGGAGTTACTGGGGCATCCCTGACTTTTTCCCAGTTGTAATGAAAATACCTTTACTTTAAAAAATTTTTCTTTGTAGTTGCTTCCCATTGTTGTTAGTATCTGCTGCACAGCAAAGTGAATCAGCTACACGTATACATATACCCCCCTTTTTTTTATTTCCTTTCCATTTAGGTCACCACAGAGCATGGGACTGTCATACAGGCTTCCCAGGTGGTGCTAGTGGTAAAGAACTCACCTCCCAATGCAGGAGACATACAGATGGGTGTTCGATTCCTGGGTCAGGAAGATCCCTGGAGGAAGGCATAGTAACCCACTCCAGTATTCTTGCCTGGATAATCCCATGGACAGAAGAGCCTGGCTGGCTGCAGTCTACAGAGACACAGAGTCAGACATTACTGAAACGACTGAGCACCCCACATAGAGTGAAGTGAGTCAGAAAGAAAAAAACAAGTATCTATTAAGGAAAATGCCTTTATTTTTTAACCAGGGCTGGTCCATGGTAAGGTAGGCATGACCCTCACCTCAGGCACAAGATTTAAGAGGGTGTCAAAAAACTCAGGAATCAAAACAGATACAATTTTAACACAAGACTTTACAAAAAAAACTAAAAATTAATGCAAAAACATCCATGGTGAACAAGATATTAAAATGTTAAAGACAAGCTTGATTATTACTGATTTGTTTCTTTGGGCCTCAGGATCCAATAGGGCTTGGCTGGCCTCTGTGAATGAACCTATTTTTTTTTTTTTTAAAGTTTTCCCCATTACAGACTTCCCTGGTGGTTCAGTGGTAAAGAATCCAACTGCACAATGCAGGAGACATAGGTTTGACTACTGATCTGGGAAGATCCCACCTGCTTCGGAACAACGAAGTCCAGGAACTGCAACTACTGAAGCTTGCATGTCTTTTTTTTTCTTTCCCCCAGTTTCATTCACTTTATTATTCTCTTTATAAAATTACGTGGTGGCTACATGTGGGGCCTGCGTCCTCTTCACAGGGACTCTGGTGTGGGTCTTCACAAGATGGTCAGTGAATTCCTGACATGGAGACTTGGTGAACACCGTCTCTTTCCAGAGGTCAGAGATGAGATAACTGTAGGTCTTGGAAATGGCATCAAAAGTGGCCTTGGCGAAGTTGCCCAGGGTGGCGGTGCAGCCCCTAGCAGAAGTGTAGCAGTTGTCGATGCCGGCCATCAGCAGCAGCTTCTTGGGCCCAGGGGCGGAGACGATGCCAGTGCCACTGGGGGCAGGGATGAGGCGCCCCAGCACGAAGCCGCAGCAGCCAGTCACCTTGCAAGGAATCGTGTGGGGCTTGCCGATCTTGTTCCCCCAGTAGCCTCTTCACATGGGGACGATGGACAGCTTGGCCAGGATGATGGCCCCACGGATGGCATTGGCTACTTCCTTGGAGCACCTGACACCCAGACCGACATGTCCATTGTAATCCCCGATGGCAACAAATGCCTGGTCCGCTGGCCAGCACGGATCTGCTTTTGCACGGGCATAACCTCATCCTTGAGGGATGCTCCCAGGAAAAAGTCAATAATCTCAGACTCCTTGATGGGCAGAGAGAAAAGGTAGATCTCCTCCAGGGACTTGATCTTTATGTCCTTGACCAGGCGGCCCAGCTTGGCAACCGGGAGCCACTCCTTGTCCTCGGCCTTGCCTCCAGGAGCTCCGCGGCCTCTGCCCCAGCCCCGACCCCTGCGGCGGACGCCACTGCCAAAGCCTACGCGGAAGCCTCCGCGGCTTCCTATTCCGGGGACCCTGGGGCCTCCGGGGCTTCCGGGCCCTCTCGCAGCACCAGCGTCATCCGCCATTTGCTGTTTTCACGAAGAAGAAGCTGAAGCTTGCATGTCTTAGAGCCAGTGCTCCGCAACAAGAGAAGCACTTGCAATAAGAAGCCCTCACACTATACCGGAGAGGAGCTCCTGCTCACTACAACTAGAGAAAAGTCCGTGCAGCAATGAAGACGCAATGCAACCATAAATAAATAAATAACTAAATAAAATTACATACAAAAAAGAACCCACTTTCTAATGCAGGGGACTAGGGTTCAATTCCTGGATGGGGAACTATTAATAAGATCCCATATGCCAAGGAGCAACTAAGACCGTGCCCCACAACTAGAGAAAGCCCACAAGCTGCAACAAAGACCTGTCACAGCCAAAATTAAAAGGAAAGTTTTCCCCCATTAAATACAGTGCTGTTGTCGGCTTTTCCAGTGCTTGATGTTGCATTCTCTCCTCGGTGGATACAAATGGAAGGACCCAGGCTGGCTGCCCGGGGCGGAGGTCCCGTTGTCGAAGGTCTGCAGAATTAACCTATGGCACACTTGTGGTCTAAGAGAAAGTCTCCTATTAAAGATGAAGACAGGAGGTCCTTGTTTCAATTCAGACTTCCATTTACTGTCAGGCCCTGAGCATTATAATTAATGAACAGATGGATGGCCTTTCCGTCCTGGGAAACTGGAAATGATGGTCCTGACTGCTGGGCTTGAACAGGAGTGAACAGGAGAGCAACCCACACCGGCTTAAATCCCATGAACGCTTTTTTTCCCTACTATATACAAGGAGTGGAGAAACATTTTTTTTTTTTTTTTAAGCTTTTGTCACTTTATTGTTAATCAATGAATGTTATCCAAAATTATAGATGTAATGTAAATTGTACAACACAAAATTATGCTCATGGGAAAAGCCTGTTGGAATTTACCAAATACTCATTAATATATTTTTACATTGCTATATGAACATGTGCTTCTCAACTGCTAATAATAAAAGTTATAATTGGTTTAATGAAAACCCATATTGCAAATAGTTGTTCCTGTTTAAAAAATTCACACAGCTTTAAAAATGGATTAAATCCACTTTAATCCTAATCTACAAATAGATTATAAACAGCAAATATAACTGGTAATTTTTTTTTTTAATCTTTCAGCCACACCACGATGGGATCTTAGTTCCTTGACCAAGGATTGAACTCAGGCCCCTTGCATTGGCAGCACTGTCTTAACCACTGGACTGCCAGGGATGTCCTGAGAAACATTTAAAGTGAAACATGAAGAAAGAGAATGCAGTAGAAACCCTCTATTAAGTATTATTTAATGGCTATATAATGTTTCCTGTCTGAATAAACATCATCTGACTCTTCCCCTATTAAATATACGAACTGTGTCTTATTTTTGTGTAATAAATAGTGTCTTGGTGTTAATGTAAGGATATGCTCCACACCTTTCACTGCCCTCCAGGACTTTAACCAGGACCCTTATAAAACTTCTTTTTTTTTTTCAATGTGAGGTCCAGTCCTCAGAAAAGGCCCAGGAGGTATGGGGCCAGGAGAGTGTTCACCATCTCTGTGGTGGGGGCTGTAGGCAAACATGTTGAGGGTCTCTGCTTATATATATAATTGAAATATACTTGATTTACAGTGTTGTATTAGTTTCTGCTGCACAGTAAAGTGATTTAAGGTCTCTATATATTTTTCCATATTCTTTTCCATCATAGTTTATCACAGGATATTGAATAGAGTTCCCTGGGCTATACTGTAGGACCTTGTTGTTTATCCACCCTAGATATTATAGTTTACATCTGCTAACCCCAGACTCCCAACCCTTCTCCCTCCACCTTCTTTGGCCACCACAACTCAGTTCTCTGGATCTGTAAGTCCACTTCTATATTATAGGTAAGTTCATTTGTATCACATTTAAGATTTCACATATAAGTGATATCATATGGTATATGTCTTTCTGTCTGACTTACTTAGTATGATAATCTCTAGGTCCATCCATATTGCTGTATGCCCGTGGGCCCTGCGTGGGCACATTCAGGCAGCTCTGCCTTCCTTATTGTTATTGTTCAGTCGCTCAGCCGTGTCCAACTCTTTGCAACTCCATGGACTGCAGCATGCCAGACTTCCCTATCCTTCACTATCTCCCAGAGTTTGCTCAGACTCGTGTCCATTGAGTTGGTGATGCCATCTAACCATCTCAGCCTCTGCCTTCCTTGGGCTGCAACTGACACCTCCATGCCGGGGTCCTTGCCCCAGCAGGATCCAGGGGGTACCCTCAGGATGAACGGCATCGGCAAGTGAGAGACAGAGAGAGAGAGAAAGAAAGAAAGAGACCAGACCGGGATGTGCAGCAGAGTCTGGCAGCGTTTTATTTTTCACCATCACCTTTATACCCTAAGTTGGTACATTTCTAAGGGGGAGATGAGCACACAGACTTAGTTTAGCATTACATCAGCTTGTCTTTCATGAAACCAGGTGTTTTCTGTATATTTTTTTGTTTATGAGAGTCTTTTTCCATAGATTTTTTTGTACATTATCCTTTGGCCTTGAGCTTAGCAGAAAACAGAAAAGTGGCAACCTCATGATACAGCAGGTTGCAACATAATAGAAATACAATCCTGTTAACACAAAAGTCAGTCTTTTTGCAGAAGTTCTCAGCTAAATTTATCTAAAAAGTTTAGCACACAAAGACTCTGCGGCTCTGGTGAGGCAGCCCCTGTTTAGCACTCCTGGTTAAAATTAACAATTATCTTATTGTTTTTACTCTAGGGCTAAACTCTTATTTTTCTAGATCTTTAACTATATAAACAATAGTTTCCACTGCATAACCTCAGCACATTAACAGCAACCAAACGTTGATCCAATAACCACTTTCAAAATAATATTTTTTGTGTTTTCTAACAGGGCTTCCTCACCCCCCAAAGGGCTCTGTGCCTATTAGGGCCTTTTTTATGGTTAATCTGTATGTATAATATCTTTTGGCCTTCAGGCCTGTTGACAATTTATGGCTTGCACCTGGTATAACTTTAAGCAACTTCAGTAGCCAACCCTGTCTTTTTTGTCATTAATCTATTTTCTTTCTATTAGGCGTCATCTCTATGGGAACTAGATAAGATTACATTATTACGGAACAGAAATGCAAAGGATTGCAAAAACAGCAGATATAGCACAAAACAGGCTCTTAGTCTAAAAGTTAACTACCTGTAAGAAGTCACCAGCTAATTTCTTGCAATGGGAGCACACATTTATCAAACAAGCCAGAATGCCAGCAAAAGGGTTTGAATTGAAGCATTTCTTTCATCCCTGGCCCCTTCATAGGGTACCAGCGTCTAGGAGATTTATTAATTAGGGTTTTAAGTTGGTCTTTATTCAATGAAAGAGGAGCAGGAGAGCTCTCAGCAGGCAACACAAGAATCTGCAGCAGGGCAAATAAGAACAACAGCAGAAAAGGTGGGAGGATACAGGGTGGGGTAGAGGCCGAGGCCAACCTGGAGGGTCCCTTGTATCCTGAACGGCCGTGCATGTCAGGTTTTTTCTTCATGACCTCGTCATGGATGGGATCCTGAACGGCCTTGGGTGTCAGGTATTTTCTTCATGACCTCGTCATGGGTGGGATCTCCCATAATGGCTCCCGGCACCTCCTCCCATCCAGTCCCTCCCTTCTGACACTCCCCCTCCCCAGTTTCCTTGCAGGTTGCTCCCTCAAAAACATCCACACATATTTAATCCTGCCTTGGGTATGCTTCTCAGAGGACCTGACCTAACACAGTTCCTTACAGGAAAGAAAACAGAATAAAAGTCACATACACAAAAAAACAAACTCCAATACCCTTTAGAAAGCACAAAACCAAAGACACAAGTATATTTATGGGTAAATTTACAATAAAAGTTCTGAGAAAATAAGAGAGGCAGCGACTACTGTCACAGGAAGGGAAGAAGCTTACACCCCTAGGATCAGCTGACTGCTCACCCTCAAGACTTTCTGAACCTTTTTTTTTTTTTTTTGTCAAAATAACCCTCAAGCAAAAAAAAAAAAAAAACAGCATAAGGCAAATAGTTTAGCCTACTATGCTACGCCACTTCAGTTGTGTCCGACTCCTTTGCGACCCCATAGAACATAGCCCACCAGGCTCCTCTATCCAGGGGATAGAGTGGGTTGCCATGCCCTTCTCTAAAGTATCTTCCCAACCCAAGGACTGAACTCAAGTCTCATTATGTCTCCTGCCCTGGCAGACAGGTTCACCTAGGAGTCCTGATACATGACTATTAAACACCCTGGCAACCCCAGCCAGGTAAAGAGATAGACCTTGCCAGCCATCTGAGGCCTCCCCAGTGCTGCTCAGATACCAAGACCCCACTGTGTGCGCCCTGACCACCTTGACTGTGCGGTCATCACCACCTCACCTCTCCTTAACCATTTCCCACTGATCATCCAGCCCTCAACACTGATCACATCAATTTCAATCCATCGGCTTCTACTTCTCTATTTACCCTTGCAATTAATTCACTGCAGACACCGAATCATTTGTTGGGAGGGCATTTCCCTTGATTGAGACTTTGATGACTGTCCCTACAGCTGGGAACACCATCCCCTGACCTCTGCACTCCAACAGACTGGTGGTGGGAAATGGAGGCTGAGTCGGATTCAGATTAGAATCTGGAGGCAAACGACTTTCCTGGCAACGTGGTGCTCTTCCTCCCTCAAGAAGCAGGAGCTCCAGACACCACTCTCTGCTACATCCCCTGGCATCAGCACTGCCACCCAGGGTGTCCATTCATGCATCCACATGCTGGACCCCTTCTGAACACAGAAACCCCTTCACCTGCCACCAGGCTGCCCAGTGCTGCAGCTCGTACAGGGAAGCAAGACAAACAATTCAGTCTTTTTTGTTATTTACCAAAGTTCAAAAAAATCATTCTCCAAAGGTGACCAATTAGGTTGTTTTTTTTCCTCAGTATCATTCAGAAGTTACAGAAAACTCTAATTCGAAAAGATACATACACCCCAGTGTTCACTGTAGCACTAGTTACAAAAGCCAGAACAAAGAAGCAACGTAAATGTCCATCAACAGAGAAATAGGTGAAAAAGGTGTGGTACATATACACAATGGAGTATTACTCAGCCATAAAAAGAATGAACTAATGCCACTTGCAGCCACATGGATGGACCTAGAGATGATCGTACTAAGTGAAGTTAAGTCAGACAGACAGTCAGAGAAAGACAAATACCATATGATATCACTTATACACGACTTCCCAGGTAGCGCTAGTGGTAAATAACCTGCCTACCAATGTAGGAGACATAAGAGACAAGGGTTTGATCCCTGAGTCAGGAAGATTCTCTGGACAAGGAAATAGCAGCCCACTCCAATCCACCTGCAACGCATGAAACCTGGGTTCAATCCCTGGGTTGAGAAGATCCCCTGGAGAAGGGAATGGCAACCCACTCCAGTATTCTGGCCTGGAAAATACCATGGACAGAGGAGCTTGGCAGGCTACAGTCCATGGGGTTGCAAAGAGTGGAACACAACTGAGCGACTTTCACTTTTCACATTTTTCTAATATTCTTGCCTGGAGAATCCCATGAACACAGGAGCCTGGCGGGCCATTGTCCGTAGGGTTACAGAGAGTGAGACAGAAGTGAAGCAACATGGCATGCACGAACACATGACTTATATGTGGAATCTAAAAAAGGTTACAAATTTATCTACAAAACAGAAATAGACTCACATACATAGAAAACTAGAAAACAAGCTTATGCTTACTAAAGGGGAAAGGGAAGAGGGATAAATTAGGAGTCTGGAATTACCATATACACACTACTATATACAAAATGGATAATCAGCAAGGCCCTCCTGTATAGCACAGGGAACTCTACTCAATATTCTGTTAACCTATAATGGAAAAGAATCTGAAACAAAATAGATACATGTATTACTGAATCACAATGCTATACACCTGAAACTAACACAACATTGTAAATGATCTATACTTCAATTTTTTTAAAAAATGAACTCCAGATTTAAACTTCTTAGATGCGTTTCAGTCTGCTGCAGTTTTTCCTCTTGTTGATGTTCAAAGTGTCCCATCTTTGGTCTCTTCAAGTCCCAGGTCCTTTTAATACCATTCCAGTGGGTCTGAAGGTTCCTCTGCTCTGACAAAATGTTCCAGGTACAGCTTGTACAGTTCCTATTCTTGACCCAGAATCTACCATTTGTCTGAGGAGTCCTAGTTTCCTTTAGCAGAAAACTGAACTTCAAACCCACTGTCAGGAGCCTGGGTATCTTTCTGGCGATGGCGAGGCCAAGGCCACCATTTCCAGGCCTATCTGGGCAACAGAGCTGATTAGGGGAGTTAATATTTAATGGGGAGAAAGTCTCAGTTTCACAAGATTAAAGAATTCTGAACATGGATGGTGGTGATGGCTGCAAACAACATGAATGTACTTAATGCCACAGAACTGAACACTTAAAAACGGTTAAAAGTCAATTTCATGTTGTATTTTACCACAGTTTCTTAAAAAAAGCACTAAATAGACCTGATTTATACAATTTTCACACAACAGTAGGATACAAATTTTATTCCAGTTCCCACGGGCTATAAACTAGGAACACTGGAACATATCCAGGGACATAAAACAAAGTGCAAAAAAAAATTATGTTGACTTGGTTCATAGTGCTTTTCAGGTCTATTATATCCTTCTGCTCTGTATGTTTACTCTATTAATTATTGAGAGTTTTATATTGAAACTCCAGCTAAAAATCTTAATTTAGCTACTTAAAAATTGTAATATACAGTGGAACTATATATAACTTTGTTCTGTATTTTCCAAGTCTTCTGTAAATGTGTTATCATACTTTCAAAATTTTAAAAATAAAAGAGAAATAAATAAATACAAAGCACTGAAAATTTTTTCCAATAAGTGAGTCCCACACAAAAGTCAACACTGACCAGGAAATGAGGGTGGTACCCAAACACTTCTAACAAGACTCTCCTTCACTAGTGAGCAACTGTGAGTGAGGATGAACTAAAATTTGTTTCAATGTTACTTTGCAATCAGCTTCAAAGTTTTTAGGACAAATACTAAATCACTCAGCCTATCTATTTAATAAGCAGAGCTGTTAGGTATTTCTTTTGTCCTGGAGACTATGTGAAATTAAGGCAACATGAAGGGTGCTGTGATCTGAGAAAGTTTAGGATCCTAAGGAAGGTTCTGGTTTCATCTTAACTAACTCCATTGCCGTACGATCCAGCAGCCCCACTCCTGGACATATACCTGGTCATAACAGCACTATTCTCAATAACCAAGACCTGCATAGCACAGGGAACTACATTCAACATCCTGTGATAAACCATAATGGAAAAAGCATGAAGAGAATGTATACATGTGTATAACTGAGGTATTCTGCTATACAGCAGAAATTAACACGGCATTTAAGTCAACTGCACATCAATAAAATGGAAAAAAGAAAAAAACACAACTCCACATCCTATGTGGCTTCAGAAGAGCAGCTAAGTTTTACTGAGATTTATGTGTGGGATCCAGGACGGTGTAGCTCCAGGAGATAGCGCAGTGCCCTCTGGGGAGCAGCCCTCCCGGGGCCCCAACACTCCATCCATCTAGCCAGCAGTGGGCAGAGCCAGGCAACAAAGCCACTGTGTGACATGTGAGTCCAGCCATGGCAGAGTTGCCCGGAGGGGCTGCCATCCTGCGGAAGCCAGTGCACCTGAGCTTGACCATCTGGACAGAGCCTCAGACCCCAGCCCATGCAGCTGGGGAAGGAGACAGAATGTACCAGACAGACAGATCCCAGCCCAGGTCCCCCGTGTTGACCACACCACTCCTGACACCCCTGCAGGCAGGACCCAGCTGTCCCCTTGGCCGGGCACACAGGGCACAGGCTCAGACGGCTTCGAGGCCAGCACCTGGCACACACAGGTGTGACCTGTGCGCACCGGAGCTTGCTCTCCTGCAGGCTCAGCCAGGAGGAGCTGAATGGCACTTGGCCGTTGATCAACTGCTTCCTCCTTCTGCATAAACATCCCTGTCAGATGCACACTGCCGTCATGCCCATTTCACAGACAGGAAGGAGGGGAGACTGAGGTTCAGAGAGGTGGGGGCTCCCAGGGGGCGCCAGAGTGAGTGGGAAGACAAGTCAGGATCTGTCTCTGCCTTGGACCCCCTTGTCCCCGCTCTGTCACCAGCCCTCGACCCCTGCTGCTACCTGCCCTTGCTCATCATCACCAGATCCCCAACCTGCCCCTTCCTAGGTCCCTCTCTGCTTCCCTTTCACTCCCCTCGGCGTCCACCAGGCCACCTGCCCAAGGGCTCTGTGAACACTGGCCACTCCTGCCCTCTCATTGCGTCCTAACTCTAATCCCTGGGGGCTGAGCCTTGGAGAGGAACTCACGGGCACCTGGTGTGCTGGGTCATGGGCATGATTACCTTGTGCCAGGAGCTGCCTGGGACACCAAGGGATGAGGTGTCCTGTGGTGCTGACCTGGCCATCCACTGCGTCCACACAGTCCCAGGACCGGCTGGGGTGCTCTGCTCCTATGCATGTATGCATGCTAAGACACTTCAATCATATACAACTCTTTGTGACCCCATGGACTGTAGCCTACCAGGTCCATCTGTCTGCAGGTTTCTTCAGGCAAGAATACTGAAGTGGGTTGCCATTCCCTCCTCCAGGGGATCTTCCTGACCCAAGATCAAGCCTGAGTCTCCTGCATCTGCTGCATTGGCAGGCGATTCTTTACCTAACTAGTCATCTAGAAAGCGTTTACTTAAATATGAACGTTTAGGTGGTCTTTTCAGGTTCTTTTCCCATTTAGTTTATTACAGAGGGCTGCACAGGATGCCCTGTGCTATACAGTGGGTCCTTTTCATTTTTATAAATGGTAGTGTATGTTAATCAGAACCAGCTAATTTCTCCCTGCTCCCCCATCATTTTTCCTAAGTCTGTGAGCCTGTTTCTGTTTAGTAAAGTTCATTTATATCTATTTTTAGATTCCATCTAGCGGTGACATCATGATACTTGCCTCTCCCTCTCTTACTTCACTTAGTATCATCTCTTTAATACTTTTCTGTGGCTGGAAACGGCATACTTTCATTTTATTCATGGCTGAGTAATACTATATTGTGTATATGTACCCCGTTTTCTTTATCCACTCATCAGTCCTTCTACTGTTAGGTTGCTTTCGTGTCTTAGCTAGTGTACATGGTGCTGCCATGATTGTTGGGGTGCAGGTGTCTTAAAATTTTGGTTTTCTCTGAATCTATGCCCAGGTGTGACATTGCTGGGTCACATGGTACTTCGTGTTTAGTTTTTCAAAAAACCTTGGTATTGTTCTCCCTAGTGGATGTAAACTTCCACCAATAGTGTAGGATCCATTTCTCTTCACACCATTTCCAGCATTTATTGTTGTAGGTTTTTTGAGATGGCCATTCTGACTGGTGTGAGATGACACTTCATTGTACTTTTGACTTACCTTCCTCTAAGAATTAGTGTTGCAGGGTATCTTTTCATGTTTTATGGCCTCTTATGCCTTCTTCAGAAAAATTTTAAATTGGGTTAAAGAAAAAAAATATCAACCTGCACTAGCTGTTCGTGTGTTTTGGAGATGAATTCCCTGTGGGTATCTTTGTTTGCAAGTGTTTTTTTCCCATTAGGGTTGTCTTTGTCTTTCATTTATGATCTTTCTGTGCAAACGGTTTTAAGGGTAATTGGGTCCCAAGTTTATTGCATTCAGAATTTGCTATTTTTGTCAAAGCATGTTCTGCTTGTTTTCAAGCTTCATGGTATCCATTTTTCCATTTAGATCTTTAATCTATTTGGAGTATATTTTTGTGTTATGGTGTTATGAAGTATTCTAATTTCATTCTCGTTTTCCTCCTAGAAAGAACCTGCACACTATCCTCCACAGTGAGTTGAAAGTCACTCAATCGTGTCCAACTCTTTGCGACCCTATGGACTAAACAGTCCATGGAATTCTCCAGGCAGAATACTAGACTGGGTTAGCCTTTCCCTTCTCCAGGGAATCGTCCCAAACCAGGGATTGAACCCAGGTCTCTCACATTGCAGGTAGATTCTTTACCAACTGAGTTATCAGGGAAGTCCTCCACAGTAGCTGTTCCCAATTTCCATTTCCAGCATCAGTGTAGGAGGGTTCCCTTTTCTTCTTCCCCTCTCCAACATTTATTGTTTGCAGTTTTCCAGTGGCCATTCTGACCCATGTGAAGTGATACCTTGTTGCAATCGTGAGTTGCATTTCTCTAATATTTAACAACGTTGACATCTTTTCATGTGATGTTTTTAAAATGGTGTGAGCTAAATCTACCTCTTGACATTGACTCCTTGACCATCTGCCTTCGAATTCTTTTCCGCTGACCCTGCCTAGGATATTTCCGGCACAGGTGTTTTTTTACCACAGCCCGGAAGGCCCTGTATTAAATGGGCCATCAGCACAGGCTTAAGTTGTTTTGGAAAGTGCCCACAAGGTGGCAGCATTTCTTCATGCCCCTTTTTTCTTCTTGTAATTTGTTCTTTTATATTGGAGTAGAGTTGATTTCTGATGTCGTGTCAGTTTTAGGTGTACAGAAACTTGATTCAGTAATCTATAAACATCTATTCTTGTTCGGGTTTTTTTTCCCCATATAGGTGATTACAGTGTGTTCAGTAGAGTTCCCAGGGCTGTTCTTTAGGCTGTTTTTGATCATCTATTTGATATGAATTGTTGTGTATGTATGTCAATTTCAAACTCTAAATTGATGCCTCCCCACTAACATTTTCTTATAATCATAAACTGGTTTCCTACATTTGAGCCTGTTTTGTAAGTTAGTTCATCTGTATGAATATACAGCTTCCACCTGTAAGTAATACAGTATTTGTCTTTCTCTTGACTGACTTCTTTCTGTTGCTGGCCAACACTTTGGCCTTCTCTGCCCACCGAAGCCAAATGAAAACTAGAAAGGCAGAATTTGAAAGAAATAGAACAGTGGCTTTTATTCTCAGGTAGTGGAGAGGGGAACACAGTATGCTCCTGGCTCATGAACTGTGTCCCTAAAGTAGGTGCTCACAGTCAGAAGCAGTCAGGAGTCGGTGATAAGGAAACAAAGGTGATAGGATTTTGATTTCTTCCTCTTGCATCAATCATTTCAAAGACAGTCATAAACTGACATCAGTAACCCAGTAACTGCATCTGGCAGTTTGGTGGCTCTGAGGCCTTCTTTCTGACATGTAACTACAAGGGGAAGGCTGTTGTAAAGGTAAACATCAGATACAGACAGAGGATGTATTTAGCATGGAGTCAAGTGAAGTGTAGCTCCTGCAGAGCTTGGGGGCAGAAAAGCAAACTTAGTTACAGACATTCGGAATCAGGAGCAGTTAAAGTAAAACAAACTAGGAATGTTCAGGCCTGCTCACTGTTCTTCTTTATCTTCTTTGCTCTCAGAGAAGTGAAAAAGAAAAACCCATTCCTCTTTTTTCCTTTTCACTGCAACAATTCCCCCATCAGTTTATTCCCTCCTAACAATGGAGGAAGGGAAATACGTCATTTTTGTCTGGCTGAGGACAAACTTCAGTTTTGCTCCATTTGAAAATCACCAGCTATTCAGCCCAGGGACCATCTATCTCCTACTTCAAATTTTCCTTGAGATGTGAACCCCAAGAAATCTTTATTGGGGTGATGAGGGACAGATGGTCAGTCTTCTGTAACTTCTTTAATGCTGACATGGGACTCATAGACCCTACCTAGTTGGAGTCATGGAGCTATCATCCTGTTCTATTAAGGGGTCCCAGGTGACCCCTTAATGTGGTTTTAGTGACTTTTGTGGTTATTCCCGCTGGATCTGTTTGGAGAAGTGACTGTAATCTCTTTGGGGGCATGGGTTTTCTTTGCATGCACATCATCTGTATCTTGATGTGAATCTGTGTCATCTGGAGAGACAAAACAAAACAGGTATTTAGAAAAGGAAAAGAAAACAAACAAAAAAAAAACCCAGGGGAAGTGTTACTGCAGCTAGGGATTAAAGCAGGAGTAAGAACCAAGTCTTGTTTGATGACAATTTTGATTGTGGTCCAGGCACAGTCAGTGCTTGGGTCATCACGTCCAAAGGAATGGAGCCATTTGGACTCAGAAGTAGTTGGAGGAATGACAACCTCAAGTTAACAGACAAAATAGAAAAAATTAAGCCTGAATCCTAATTTAGATTTAACACTTCAAGGAGACTTGTAGCCAGGTAGCCGGTTGTCTAGGTTTATTTAAGTAGGTCTTAACCTTTAAAGTGGCTATTGATCATTACACATGCATTTTTTTTTCTGTGCAACATACGGTCCAGAGCAATTTCTTGGTCTAAACATGTAAGAGTTAAGAGACCTTTAAAAAGTAAGGCTGTAGTTATCTGCTGCTTTTATTTTTCGAATAGCTGACAGTATCCTAAGTCTAACACAGCTCAGAAAATTCGAGTTGTTAACAATACAAGGACTCATCTGAAATTACACCATAGTGTCACCTAGTCAGTTTCATAGCTACTCTATGTTGACTTTACCTATAATTTTTCCTTAAATAGCCAAAGCTACTGTCACTGCCAATGATGTTAATGTTTCTCTAGGTACAAGAAGATGCAAAACTCAGGGCTTACAAAAATCTCCTCCTGAAAGTGTTTAACTATCTGAAGGCCTCTTCTGCCAATTTTTCCAGAGTACAGAGTGCCTCATTTCTAATTTCCATCCTGAATTCCTTTCAGGGGGTGTTGAAGGTCAGCAGCTTCAGTGGCCATGATTTAATTTCTGTAGAGATAAATGGCAAGTGCCAACTGGCTGAACCCCTTCAGGGTCATGAAGCTGACCATGGTTTGAGGGCATTACATGACCATTTTGTCCCATGGTGATAGGAATACTCATTCCCAAGTCTTATGAAGATTTTGTTGATAGGCCACTAAATGTGCTGTCACTGGACTAGGCCATAAAACAGTATTCAAAATTTTCTGGACTACCTGTGCCTCTGAATCTCTTATGGTCCAGGAAAACCTTCCCTTTTGTTCTTTTTTCCCATATCTAGAGTTACACTGTTGCAATTACTGACCTTATATGGGGCTGTATACTATCATTTTATCAGTGACTCAGTCACATACTTGGTAATGTAAGGGACAACACGTTATGAAACAGGCAATATACAAAACAATGTTAAACAAAATAGCTAGCAGTTAATAGTAAGGCCATAAATAAGAACTTAAGAACTTCCATTAGGTGTAGCCCAGTATATATCAAAGTCATCTGACTTAATTTGTTCTGTACCAATCCTTATTTCTTAGGGAAATTATATATATTGGCATTGTCCATAAGGCACCTAGCCTGTTTTCTAGTATTACCAGACTGATTATCCTTAGTATGATTTAATTGTTCCCAGTATAGAGGAGGCTTTAAAATGTAAATTACCATAGCCTGATGTTAACTATATAAATCCTTCCCATAACCGTGGGAGGTTTTATTCCTTGGTTGAAATTTTGTTTGTTGCTCTAACTGAACTTGAGTAATAGAGGAGATCTTATATTTATGGTCAAGTTCAGAGCAGGCATTATTCATTTATAAGGCGAGAGGATCTCATCTCATGATATCAACAGTGGCCAGAAAATGACTACAATTTTTCTCTTTTAAGATGGGAATACCAGACCACCTGACCTGCCTCTTGAGAAACCTGAAGCAACAGTTAGAAGTGGACATGGAACAACAGACTGGTTCCAAATAGGAAAAGGAGTACATCAAGGCTGTATATCATCACCCTGCTTATTTAACTTATATGCAGAATACATCATGAGAAACGCTGGACTGAAGGAAGCACAAGCTGGAATCAAGATTGCCTGGAGAAATATCAATAACCTCAGATATGCAGGTGACACCACCCTTATGGCAGAAAGTGAAGAACTAAAGAGCCTCTTGATGAAAGTGAAAGAGGAGAGTGAAAAAGTTGGCCTAAAGCTCAACATTCAGAAAACTAAGATAATGGCATCTGGTCCCATCACCTCATGGGAAATAGAAGGGGAAACAGTGGAAACAATGGCTGACTTTATTTTTCTGGGCTCCAAAATCACTGCAGATGGTGACTGCAGCCATGAAATTAAAAGACGCTTACTCCTTGGAAGGAAAGTTATGACCAACCTAGACAGCATAATAAAAAGCAGAGACATTACTTTGTCAACAAAGGTCCGTCTAGCTAAGGCTATGGTTTTTTCAGTGGTCATGTATGGGTATGAGAATTGGACTATAAAGAAAGCTGAGTGCCGAAGAATTGATGCTTTTGAACTGTGGTGTTGGAGAAGACTCTTAAGAGTCCCTTGGACTGCAAGGAGATGCAACCAGTCCATCCTACCTAAAGGAGATCAGTCCTGGGTGTTCATTGGAAGGACTGATGCTGAAGCTGAAACTCCTATACCTTGGCCACCTGATGCGAAGAGCTGATTCATTGGAAAAGACCCTGATGCTGGGAAAGAGTGAGGGCAGGAAGAGAAGGGGACGACAGAGGATGAGATGGTTAGATGGCATCACCAACTCAATGGACATGGGTTTGGGTAGACTCCGGGAGTTTGTGATGGACAGGGAGGCCTGGAGTGCTGCGGTTCATGGGGTCGCAAAGAGTCGGACTCAACTGAGCGACTGAACTGACTGACTGAATCTTCAACAAAGGAGGCAAGAATACATATGAGGAAAAGACAAGTCTCCTTTAGGAAGTGGTGTTGAGAAACACTTCCTAGATGTCACTGGGCAGTGTGTCACCCCACCTGTTCTACCCCAAACACACCAAGACGCCCCCACATCTCCAAGGCTGCTCAAGCCTCTGACAGTCAGGACCCACCATCTCTGGCTCTGACCTGCCCAAACCACATTATCCCACTGCCACACATTTGGCCCCCACCCCCATACCAGGTACCCCCACTTCAGACTGGCCCCTCTGCCTGGAGGTTCTTCTGGTCTGAGCTCTAGATGGGCAAATCCACCTGCTCTTCCAAGAGGGTACCAAGTCCCCCCCACCCCGCCCCATGCTAGGTGCTCACACCTTCCAGCCTGGGCTCCTCAGGAGCCAGAGTCACACTCAAGGTCTGATTCCCCCACACACACACCCCCATCAGCCCCCCTCCACTCCTCTCCTGACTCCACCCAGCTCTAGACAGGTATCAGAATGGTGGAACAGAGCAGGCACTTGGGAAATACCTGTTGGATGGACTGCTGGATAGATGTATGGTTGGGTGGATGGACAGGTGCTGGACTGATGGATGGATGGATGGAAGGGTGGATAGATGGTTGAATGGATGTATGGATGGTTGGATGGATGAGTGGATGGCTGGATGGATAAATGATTGGATGAGTAGATGGGTGGATTGATGGATGGAGATGGATGGATGGTTGGATGGACAGACAGCTGGATGGATGGGTGAGTGGATGGATAGATGAATAGATGGATGGTTGAATGGAGCCCCTGGCAAAGGGGCTCAGTAGTAATTAAAGAGAAGGCACCCACCCCAGCACGAGCACTGCAGAGACCTCACAGATGAGAGGGCTGGGAGGGAATGCTAGGGGCTGCCATTAAGTGTCTAGTACCCCTTTTTCCATTATCAGACAAGTCATCTCCTAATGGATGAAAGGAGCAACACATGCAGAGTTAAGGCAGGGTTCCCAAAGCTGGGAGTGGGGAGAACATTGCCATATCCAGGAGCCCCCAGGGCAGCTCCCTCATTAAGTTGATGCAAGCGAGAGATGTCTCTGCCTCTGGAAGTGGGGGGAGGGGAGGGACATATCACAGCTGTTGAAGCACCTTTCTTAAGCACTGACCAGCTTGTGATCAAGAAGAAAACCACTCCTTGAGGAAACGTAATTAACTGAAAAGCCAAAACCTGTGAAAGCCCAAAGGCAACACACAATCAAGAGCTCTCAGTCTAGAGAGGTTCCTGTTCTGAAGAGCTGCGGCACAGGGACGTTCCCCCAAGAGCAGACGGCACCATCCACCCTGCCACACACCAGCTCCCTCCTGTCCGCCTCCGGAAGAGCAGGAAAAGGTCACGGGTAGAATCTCTGCTGCACACGGACACAGAAAAGGCACGTCCAGGTGGGGCTGAGGTCACGCCTGCCTCAGGGACTCACGATAGAGCAGTGAGGCCAGGTGGGCAGCACCAGGACTCGCTCTCTAGCTAGAGATCCAAGGTAGCTCCTGGAGTGTAGGCCTGGCAGGCAAGCTGGGATACACACACATAACACACGGCTGACACTTAGCAGGCACTCTACTGTGATAGATGTTCACGCACGTATTGCTGGTCTTGCTCCATCCTCGCCATAGTGCTGCTGGCAAGGAGGAAAGAGCAGGCCTCAATGTGCCCCTCTCAGGAGGAGGCCCTTGCTGGCCGGCGGCTGCTGGAGGCTTCCTGGACTCCTAATTCCCACCCCAGAGCTGTCACCGGCTCTGGGTGACACGCACAGATATCAGAACACATGGCCCAGCATCACAATGAAAGACCCAAGAACACAAACTGCATTTCATTGGAGCAACGTGCACCCTTGCTGCCCAGTGGGGGTGGGGTGGGGTGGGTTGAGAAATCCATCACTGCTAAACACAGGCATTGGCTCAGCGAACAGGTCTCCTAGTTTCGAAATAATGGATCTTTCCAAGACTTTGACAGACCAACCTGGGAAAACCACATAACATTTCTTTTTCCAACTTTAAACTTTTCTTTTGTATCAGGGTATAGCCAATTAACAACGCTGTGATAGTTTCAGGTGAACAGCAGAGGACTCAGTCATACATATACATAAAAGTCTCTCACAGTAAATATTACAGGCCACTCAATTACAAACACCAAAAATGAGTAAATTATCAAATGTGGTATTTGTGGGTCGCAAGAAGAAAGGCCAATCACGGACAAAGAGCTCCACAAGCTGAATATTCTAGAATATGTTCAGTCTACAACCACTGTCCATGCCCAGCAACATGGATACACCACTGCTTTATTTAAAAAAAAAAAAAAAATAGCTCTCTGGAGTGGAAAATTAGGTCTGGAATTAGATTTCTGTACCTGTGTTAAACCATATGCTAAGAGTGAACCATGTAAATTCACTTTGTTAGTATTTAATTATGCTTCCATAGTTCAAAACCTGGGTTGATCAATACATCTGCCAACCAAATCAGGCAATTTTTAAATCTTTCCCCCTTTTCTTGGTAAAAAAAAACCCACTGAAGTTTGAGTATAAACTGCTTGAAATACCATTTTTAGTCACTAAGTTTGTGTTAAGGCAAAAAACTCAAGCTGTCATAAAATGTACCAAAACCAGAAAATAGCTGGGCTAATGGCTTATTAGTCATGAGTCTGAGCAAGCTCCGGGAGCTGGTGATGGACAGGGAAGCCTGGCATGCTGCAGTCCATGGGGTCACAAAGAGTCAGACACGACTGAGCAACTGAACTGAATAATTATACCAGAACAGAAGAAATATGCCAAAGAATGTAAAACAAAACAGCAGTATACCCTAGTTTCTATAATATTTTCATACTACAAAAGGTTCAGCTTTGCTCCAATTTGTATTTACATTACAACCGTGCAAGAACTAAGAAACATATGCTTCTATCATTTTATGACACAAAACCACCTTGTAAATTATAAATAAAAATTGCTTTTAAAAATCTAGTACTTTTTATTCCAACCACTGAAATTTAAAAGAGTATTTCACTTGTTTATCCTTTACAGCAACCTTTACAAACTGAAATAAAAAAGAAAAAATTAACTTAGAAATACTGAAGGAAAAAAAAAAAAAAGATTACCTGAGTACAGTTATCTTTCAAAGACAACCTCTACACAGAAACTCTTTTGTGGCCAAAATGAACCTAATGAGCCTCTTGAAAAGAACATCATTTAAGCCTTTAGACCACTTAAGTATTCAAAGTTATACTGCCGAACAGTCATAATGTCACCTGTTGGGAATTAGTCCAACAAATTTGAAGAACCATAAGTATAGAAGCTCACCCTAAACCTTAAATCAATGGGCTAGATAAGCTATCCAAGAATAGCTAGCAAAAGTTGTAGTTGTGCTGTCTCAAAGTCCAACTAGTCAAAAGCTACATTGCAAAAACAAATTCAGTTAAAGAAAAATACTTATACCACATTATTTTTAAAGTTTATTAGTTTACACAAGGCAATAAGCTATTCTGCTGCAGATTATCAGCAACTAGCAAAGTGACAGATGAAAAACATCTTATGTTCTTCTTGTGGGCTAAGTCATTTCAGCTGTGTCCGACTCTTTGTGACCCTATGGATCATAGCCTGCCAGGCTCCTCTGTCCATGGAATTCTCCAGATAAGAATACTGGAGTGGGTTGTCATGCAGTTCTCCAGGGGGCCTTCCCAACCCAGGGATCGAACTACGTCTCTTATATCTCCTGCACTGGCAGGCAGGCTCTTTACCACTAGCACCACCTGGGAAGCTCCATGTTCTTAAAAGCAGCCAAACAAATTAAACTAAATTAACAGAGGAAGTCATTAACCACGAAAAAGTGATGACCATCTGGTTTTGGATTTTAAAAGTTTTTATCAGAGGCAAACCAAGAGAACCACAATAGTTTAAGTTATTCCAATTGCCATTTAAAATTGTTCCCCAGTGTGTTTCTGCTGCCAGAGCAGAAATGGCTACCAGTTTAGTAGAGCCTGCCAGGAGCTGGCAACAACAGAAACAACTTTTAACGACATAAATGATCAATAGGACTTAAAATGTATTTATAAACTGTATTGATATTATACCATAAGATATATGTACACACACATAAAGTTCTTGACCATCTCCATGAATCCAATTTCAGCCATTTTAGAACTTTAAAAACATACATCTATTATGTATTCTAAATAAGTAAAATGGTTAGCAACATTGACACTTTACAATTAAGACTATTTTTCACAGACAAAAACTATTCACCAAGAACACACATAGAAATAGTCTTTAACTAAATATTACACCATTTATTATACCGCTTATTTTTTTAAAAACTACAACTGTCAAATATAGTTGACACGTCTCAAATATCTGTGCTAAAAGTTAACAGAAACAAAATACTAAGAATATTAAAGCATCATCCCATTTATCTCTGGCTAAATGTAAAATCAGGTTTTATTACGTGAACATAACATCAATACACAGAAAAGGAACCCCCCAGGATTCAAACTTTGCCAGACAATCCAACAAATAAAGTTAAATGTACTAATTTTAAATGTTAGCTTTATCTTTAACATAATTACTCAGTGCTTACTCAGCAAATTATCAGTCAAGTCAGTTCAGTCACTCAGTCGTGTCCAACTCTTTGTGACCCCATGGACTACAGCACACCAGGCTTTCCAGTCCATCACCAACTCCCAGAGCTTGCTCAAACTCATGTCCTTCGAGTCAGTGATGCCATCCAACCATCTCATCCTCTGTCGTCCCCTTCTCCTGCCTTCAATCTTTCCCAGCATCAGGGTCTTTTTCAATGAGTCAGTTCTTTGCATCAGGTGACAAAAGTATTGGAGCTTCAGTATCAGTCCTTCCAATGAATAAATGAATATTCAGGACTGATTTCCTTTAGGACTGACTGGTTTGATCTCCTTGCAGTTCAAGGGAGTCTTCTGCAACACCACAGTTTGAAAGCATCAATTATTCAGCGCTCAGTTTTCTTTATAGTCCAACCCTTACATCCATACATGACTACTAGAAAAAACCATAGCTTTGACTAGGCGGACCTTTGTTGACAAAGTAATGTCTCTGCTTTTGAATGTGTTGTCCAGATTGGTCATAGCTTTTCTTCCAATGAGCAAGGGTCTTTTAATTTCATGGCTTCAGTCACTATCTGCAGTGATTTTTCAGCCCCCCAAAATAAAAGTCTGTCACTGTTTCCATTGTTTCCCCATCTATTTGCCATGAAGTGATGGGACTGGATGCCATGATCCTAGTTTTTTGAATGCTGAGTTTTAAGCCAACTTTTTCACTCCTCTTTCACTTTCATCAAGAGGCTCTTTAGTTCTTCGCTTTCTGCCATAATGCTGGTGTCATCTGCGTATCTGAAGTTATTGATATTTCTCCCAGCAATCTTGATTCCATGCTTATATATGTTGTATCATTGTTTAACAAGAGAAACTTTCAAGTTTAAAAAAGAATCATGAAAAAAGCTTTCCCATCATTCATATCTTCACGATTACAGAAGCTCAATTCTTCTTCAGTGTTTTAATAAAATTGTTAGTTCCAAAAGAATATTCCTTTTTCCTTATGAGAAAGGAACTAACTTTGCGACCCCATGGATTGCAGCATGGCCAAGCTTCCCTGTTCTTCACTATCTCCTAGAGTTTGCTCAAATTCATGTTCACTGAAGTCTGTGATGCTATCTAACATCTCATCCTCGGTGGCCCTCTTCTCTGATTCACTGCTGCAGCAGCACGTGGATACACCTTTACTCTATCTCCCCTCCCACTATCTTTCCGCCAGTTTAGAAGTGAAGCACTTCCTCCAGAAAGCCATCCGTAACTATCCCAAATCTGTGTCATTTTCCTTTGATGTCCTACAGTGAGGATTAATTTTTTGTGCCATGGATCCTTCACAGTCCAGTTGTCTTTCGGCATTTACCCAGAATTTTTCTACAAACATGTAAAACAGTACTACAAAAGAAACCAGCTGTATTGAAAGAGTCATAAAAACATTTAGAATAGCATGTGCTGTGGTATTCTATGAGCTCCTTAATTGCTACAACAAACATTTAGCTGCTGATCCACGAACTACCACAGTTCTGAAATGAGGAACACCATACATTACATCTGAATGTATCTCCCACAACTTTATGCTGGGATGTGAAAACAGACAGCTAATACTACTGTGGGAGAGTTGTTTTGCTTTTTTGTGGGGGAGAAAAGCTAGTCATAACTGAACTACAAATTTTAGTTAGAAAATAGGAAAAAAAAAAAAATTTTCTCCCGTCCAAGTTCAAGAGGTGTTGTGAATTATAAACACCCTACATCAAGAATCCTTGCTCTAAAACATCTGGTTTAAAAAAAGCAATCCACAGAAGTAGTCACATAGCTTCTCTGAGTAGGAGAAAGCAGGTATTAAGAGTCAGTTACGGAGAATACACCCTCGGCAACCTCTTAAATATTCCATAGTTAACAATACGCTTGGATTTGGTGTATATGATTAAAAGTAATTCTAACGCACATCAAAGTTTGAAAATCCCTACAATTTTTGAAGACATCTCGACATCCGTGGTAACTAACACGTACAGCCGTAATAATGAAGGGGAATTTTAGTTGCTCGCCTTACAAAACTTTACTTTCACTTTAGTTTACTGTAAAGTCTCCACTTCAACGTAAATTAATAGATGCAGTAATTGTGAAAATTACAGAGCTGTCTTCCTCTGGAAATCAAGCTCTCTACAGTCAATCTCCACGCTGATCGGAGACAGTAAAAACTCAAATTTCAAATCACTGTTAATCAAATATTACCGCAATTAGCCAAACCACTGCCGTCCTTAAAAGGCTGACATCAAGGCGAGGGGACTTCTAAATGAAAATACATTAAGGCAGTTTTCAGTTACTGTTTTACAAGCCACCGCGCGCCCACAGCGCGCTCACGTTCCCATAGGACCTTGGCACTCGGCTTTTCGGACGGCAAAAGAATACCTTCGGGCGTCAGAAAGCCGACTCGGATGCTCGCGCTTTTTTCTCCTGTCCCCACCCACGTCCCCCTTCCCGGCCACTGCGGAAGAACCGGTTCCCGCTCCGAGGCAGGGGAAGAAGGAGGCGCTCCTCTGCCCTAAAGCCGCGTGTGCGGCCGCGAGCCGGGAACCAGACGTCGGCGCCTGTGATGGGGCGGCCATCTTAAAACGCAGTTCTCCCACCCGGAGGCGCAAAGCTCATGCTCTCCGCGAGGTACCCCACCTCCCGGCTCCCGTCGCCCCGGAGCGCCAACCCTCGGACGCCCACGCGGACGGGGGAGCCCCGCACGGCGCCCGAAACAGCGCCGCCACCTCCTCTCCCGCACGCCACATCACTTCCCTTAACGGCCGCCAAGGCGCGCCCGCCGCCTCCCTACAATAGGGTACCTTCTCCGCGCCCGCTTCCTCTCAACGACAATCACGGTACCAAGGCTGTGCCACGTGGCAAGGGCTCCCTCTCCCACCCTAACGCCTGCCTAACGCTTCCGCCTCCCAAAATATTTTTATCCTCACGACGCACAAAAATACCCCGCCGCGATGCGCTTCCCCCGCACCAAGCCCTGCCCACCAGGTCCCCAGGTCGCGACCCCCGCCATCCCCGGCCCTGTCTCTCTCCCCGGCGCCGCCGTTAGATGCCTTTCCCCAGGGGTTCAGACTCACCCTCCTGGAATTTAGTCTCCAAGTCCTGCTTCGGAGTCATTTATAAGTGATTCACCGCCGCCTCTTCCTTATCCCACCTGCCGCAACTACCGCCCTCTACTCTTTACCCTACCCAGCTTCGTGTCAGAGGCGCCATCAGGCAACGCCGGATTTGCCACCGCCCGCAGAGCCCATCCCCGCAACCCAGGCAACAAACCGGTCTAGCCAACAGCTGCCCACCGCGCTCCCGCGCCGACCCGGAGCACGCCGGGATTGGTAGTTCCCACGCCCTCAAGGCGCCCCGGGGGTCGCGGGCGGGTCGGAGGCCTTCCCCCCTCCTCCACCCTTCATGCCCAACCCCCACCCCCGCAGCCGAGGCGCCGGCGTTTTTCAGTTCAGTTCCTTCAGTCGCTCAATCCTGTCCAACTCTTTGTGACCCCCGTGGACTGCAGCACACCAGGCTTCCCAGTCCATCCCCAACTCCCAGACCTTGCTCAGACCGTGGAGTCAGTGATGCCATCCAACCATCTCATCCTCTGTAGTCCCCTTCTCCTCCTGCCTTCAGTTTTTCCCAGCATCGGGGTCTTTTCCAGTGAGTCAGTTATTTGCATCAGGTGGCCAAAGTATTGGAGCTTCAGCTTCAACATCAGTCCTTCCATTGAATATTCAGGACTGATTTCCTTTAGGATTGACTGCCCAGGGGACTCTCAAGAGTCTTCCCCAACGCCACTTCAAAAGCATCAGTTCTTCGTTGCTCAGCTTTATAGTCCAACTCTCACATCCATACATGACTACTGGACAAACCATAGCTTTGACCAGAAGGACCATTGTTGACAAAATAACGTCTCTGCTTTTTAATATGCTGTCTAGGTTGGTCATAACTTTTCTTCCAAGGAGCAAGCGTCTTTTAATTTCATCTGCAGTGATTTTGGAACCCAAGAAAAGAAAGTCTGTCACTGTTTCCATTGTTTCCCCATCTATTTGCCATGAAGTGATGGGACTGGATGCCATGATCTTCCTTTTTTGAATGTTGAGCTTTAAGCCAGCTTTTCCACTCTCCTCTTTCACTTTCATTAGAGGCTTATTAGTTCCTCTTCACTTTCTGCCAAAAGGGTGGTATCAGCTGCATATCTGAGGTTATTGATATTTCTCCCAGCAATCTTGATTCCAGCTTGTGCTTCATCCAGCCTGGCATTTAGCATGATGTACTCGGCATATAAACCAAATAACCAGGGTGACAATATACAGCCTTGACATACTCCTTTCCCAATTTGGAACCAGTCCATTTTTCCATTTCCGGTTCTAACTGTTGCTTCTTGACCTGCATACTGATCTGAGGAGGCAGGTAAGGTGGTCTGGTATTCCCATCTCTTGAAGAATTTTCCAGAGTATGTTGTGATGTACACACTCAAGGGCTTTGGTGTAATCAGTAAAGCAGAAGTAGATGTTTTTCTGGAATTATTTTGCTTTTTTCAGTGATCCAAAGGATGTTGGCAATTTGTTCTCTGGTTCCTCTGCCTTTCCTAAATCCAGCTTGAACATCTGCAAATTCATGGTTCATGTACTGTTGAAGCCTAGCTTAGAGAATTTTGAGCATTACTTTGCTAGCTGTGAGATGAGTGTAATTGTGTGGTAGTTTGAACATTCTTTGGTGTTGCCCTTCTTTGGGATTGGAATGAAAACTGAGCTTTTCCAGTCCTGTGGCCACTGCTGAGTTTTCCAAATTTGCTGGCATATTGAGTGCAGCACTTTCACAGCATCATCTTTTAGGCTTTGAAATAGCTCAACTGGAATTCCATCACCTCCACTAACTTTGTTCATAATGATGCTTCCTAAGGCCCACTTGACTTCGCATTCCTGGATGTCTGGCTCTAGGTGAGTGATCACACCATTGTGGTTATCTGTGTCATAAAGATCTTTTTTTATGTAGTTCTTCCGTGTATTCTTGCCACCTTTTCTTAATATCTTTTGCTTCTGTTAGGTGCATACCATTTCTGTCCTTTATTGTGCCCATCTCTGCATGAAACTTTCCCTTGGTATCTCTAATTACTGCCTAGACTTGATTTTACATTATTGTCAGGGCAAGGGAAAGCGAGGCTTTGCCTAACCCACACAAAAGTAGGGGAAAGACCCAGTTGCAGAGGTCTATATGCAATATAGGACTACAACATTGTAGGCTTGGGAATGGCCAGAGAGAAATAGCAGCTTCTGAAGCCCCTTGTCAATAGCATTTTGAGCAGCTTCTGCACAGGGAAGCTTCAGGGTCAGCAATCTGGCGAGAAAGGGGGTAGATTATGGAGTCTGCCTCTGGATGTTTCATCATTCAGCAAGCTCACTGCCAGTTTATTTGATGGGACTGACGGCCATCTGTGGGGTCCTGTGCCTCCCCTTCTCCACCAGGGTCCTGCGGAAATGGGACGAAGCGGGCGACACTGGGCAGGCTGAGGGGTCAGCCTTTGGCTTTTTGAGATGATGGAGCTCTGCCCACCGCCAGAAGAGGCAACTGTGAATAACACTACATGATACCGACATCGGGGTTCTGTACCTGTCTTTCTTGTGCAATTTTTTGTCACTTAATTGTTATTAGGGGACAGTTAGGTGTAGTTATTGAAGATACATAAGTCCACCTGCAATGCAGGACAAGCGCGACCCACAGGTTCATTCCTTGGGTGGGGAATATCCCCTGGAGAAGGAAATGGCAGCCCACTGCATTATTCTTGCCTGGAGAAGTCCATGAATGGAGGAGCCTGATGGGCTGCAGACCATGGGGTCACAAAGAGTTGCACACGACTGAGACTGAGCACTGTTGAATATACACAGAATTTAAAGGAATTTTCTCCTGTCGTTCACCTGTTCACAAAGTCCTTAGTTTGCTCAGCTGCAAAATGGGGAGAATAAGACTACTTTCCCATCGGTTTCCTGTGAGAATTGCACAGACAGGCTGAATGATGAACTGGTGCTCAGCAAATGGTTAAGGAGGACACATCCCAAAGTTCTTACCTTGGCGTTTGAAGTCCAAACAGCCCCCAACTGTCCCTCCAGGCTTTATTCTTGTCCTCACAGCTTTCTAAACCCTCCTGTGAACAGGCTGTGCACCCCATGAATTCCAGACCCCTCTTCATTTATCTGACTCTAGTTTCTCCTTCAACTTTCCCTTAATACAACCCCTTCTCTGACCACAGAACCCCACAAAGGACCCTCACTCCCTTTTTCTGTACAGCATCTGCTCTGCACTGCTCCTGAGAATATCAAAGAAAGAGGCAGGGGCCTCCTTGCGACCCCACCACCATACCAAAACTCTGAGGTACATGTCTTGTTTTAACATTTTGAATACAAAATATTTTAAAGTCATTGAAAAAGTGAAAGTTGCTCAGTCATGTCTGGCTCTTTGCGAACCCATGGACAATACATTCCATGGACTTCTCCAGGCCAGAATACTGGAGTGGGTAGCTGTTCCCTTCTCCAGGGCATCTTCCCAACCCAGGGATTGAGCCCAGTTCTCCTGCATTTCAGGTGGATTCCTAAACATTAAACACCTCCCTATTCCCCCTCTGCGCCTAGTAACCACCATTCTGCTTTTTAAATATTTATTTAATATTTATTTATTTGGCTGCACCCAGGGCTTTCCTGGTGGTTCAGCAGTAAAGAACCCGCCTGCAATGCAGGAGACCTGGATTCAATCCCTGAGTTGGGAAGAGCCCCTGGAGAAGTAAATGGCAATGCACTCCAGGATTTTTGCCTGGAGAATTCCATGGATAGAGGAGTCTGGCAGGCTACAGTCCATAGGGTCACAAAGAGTCGGACATGACCGAACAACTAAAACCATCACCGCCTATCTGGCTGTGCCAGGTCTTAGTCAAGGAACACAAGATCTTCCATCTTTGTTTCGGCATGTCAGATGTAGTTCCCTGACCAGGAGTTGAACCCAGGTCCCCTGCATTGTCAGCATGTAGTCTTAGCCACTGGACCACCAGAGAAGTCCCCATGCTTCCATCTTTTGACTCCGGTGAATCATGCTGCTCTGAATGTGGCGTACAGATATCCAGTCGATTCCCTGCTTTAAGTTCCTTTGGGTGTCTATGCAGAAACGGAATTGCTGGATCACGTAGCAATTCTTTGTGTAATCTTTGGAGGAAGTTCCTTTGGATCTTTCCCCTCTATTGTAAGTCACCTCCTGCTGGGCTCTGTCTCTTCTTCTACAAAATATGAGATGGAGGGGAAAGATGAAATTAGAGGGAAGACTGAGATAAGGCAGGGCTTAAGGAGGTCCAAGAAGCTCAGGAATTCATGAACACCTGGGAAAGTGAAGTGAAAGTGCTAGTCGTTCCTTCATATCTGACTCTTTGTGACTCCATGGATTGTAGCCCACCAGGCTCCTCTGTGCATGGAATTTCCCAGACAAGAATAATGGAGTGGGTTGCCATTTCCTCCTCCAATGGATCTTACCAATCCAGAGATTGAATCCAGGTTTCCTGTATGACAGGCAGTTTCTTTACCGTCTGAGCCACCACACACGTGCTGGTCACCCTTCCTTGAGTCTCACTGAGTGTAAGGAGGAAAGCGTTCCTTATTACAAAAAGGCACAACTTGATTTCCACTGGATATTGGGCCTGGGGACCCCTAGAGTTAGAGGGTGGAGGATGGGTGGCCAAGGTTGCACCAGTTGGCCTGGCGGCATGGCTGGGACCTCTCTACTTCACTGCGTCCTGGTCCAGCATTTCCTCCTCTCCTCCCTCCAATTCTCAGTTTGCCTGTCTGTATTCAGAAGAAGAGGGTGAAGCCAGGGTTGAGGCGTGTCTGCAATCCAAACACTCTTGAAATTGTAATAAGGAATTTGCCTTGAGAGGAACTGTAGCGTCTTCCAGTGTCACCATGGAGATGGCTGAGATGAGCACTCTGAAGACCCTGGTACTCCCGTCTTCTTTTCTCCTCCCTATGGGTGTACTAGTCGAAGCTAAACCCCACTCCTTAGTGGTCTGGGGAGATCTTTGTAGCTGGCACCATCTTTCTGCTATTTCCCTTAAAACTCTCCAAGGTTGTCCACTGCCTCAGGATCAAGCCCCAGGTGCAAACAGCTTAACAAGGACCTGTCTGGTCCTGGCCTGATCTTGCTTCAGTCTACCTCTCTGGTCTTGATTACCCATCCCCTCCTGCACTAGATGCTCCAGCCACATTGGGCTAGAAAGAGCAAAGCCCAGTGGACTTTCAAGCTTCCAGGATGCCACGTGCACTTTTTGTTTTTCTTCTTTTTTTCTTGGTCATGCTGCTCAGCATGCAGGATCTTAGTTCCCCAACCAGGGATCAAACCCACAGCCCCTGAAGTGGGAGTGCAGAGTCTTAACCACTGGACTGCCAGGGAAGTCCCTCACAGTTAATGTTTAAAGACACTGTGAGAGATGGGAGGTCCAGAGATGATGGCCCAGCATTGTCCTCAGTCTTGGTTGGCTGAAAAGGAATTAAGTATCATTGGAAGGGCTTGGTGCTCCAGGGCCAGGCAGACATGTGAAGGGACCAGGGCTGCCTGAGAGGCTAGAGGTCTGACCTCAGGGGAGCCGCTGCCGGGCAGGCAGGCCCAGCACCACCAGCTCTTCCGGCTTTATGTAAAAAGGAACCAGAAATCTGGATTTTAAGCTGAAAGGCCTGATTTACCAATGTTAACAACTCTTAAAGTGCCAAGATGTGTCGGCCGAAAAAAACCCACCTGAGGGTCACTTGTAACCTGCAGACTGCCAGTCTTCACCTCTGGAGTGGACTGAGTCAGTCCCTGAACTTTGCAGGATGGGATCAGTGGGTGGGGACAGGCCTCCATGCCCTCCTGCTGTCTCAGATCTGGTGGGAAGAGTCCTGCCACCAAGGGTGAGACCAGGTGCCCCATGCCTGTCACCAAAGACACCGCTCCCTGGCAGCCAGCACTTCCCACCCTGAGTCCCCCAGTTGTCAAGGAATTAGCACCTGATCTGGTGGGTCAGACCAGGATGCCAGGCTAGGACATAATGGGAGTGGTGGCTCAGGCAGTGATGGGATGGGAGCAGGTGGCAATAGTGAGTGCAGAGTCAAGTTTAGAGTCCAGCCTCATGTGCCCGTGTCCCTGGGGGTTATTCTGAACCCCTCACCCTTTGTCTCTGTGGCCAATGTTTCTCATAATAGTGTCAATTTGATCTCTTGTGTGAGATACACTACATACATAGTGTATGTAGACACTTTTATCTTTTTGTTTTCTTTTTTACAGTATGAAAGTGAAAGTGTTAGTCAGTTGTGTCTGACTCTTTGAGACCCCATGGACTCACCAGGCTCCTCTGTCCATGGAATTCTCCAGGCAAGAACACTGAAGTGAATAGCCATTCCCTTTAGGGGATCTTCCTGACCCAGGAATCGAACCTGGGTCTTCTCATTGTAGGCAGATTCTTTACCATCTGAGCCACTAGGGAAGCATCTTTTACCATATAGAGCTTCTCATTTAGTTTTCCAAGTGAACATTAAAGTCAGCTTGTCTGACTGCAAGAAGAAAAAAAAGTGCTTCTGTTTCTTATGGGATCTTGTTAAATCTACAAATGAACTTAGGAAGAAACAATGAGTACAAAGTCTTCCACATTTAGGACATAGGGTGTGAGGTTCTACTTGTGTGCCTTTTGGCAATAGTATCATTTCCCCATATATGTGTTTCACACATCTCAAGTTCACTTCTCAATACTTTTACTTTAATTAACATTATAAATGAAATATGCTCTTTCATTATGTCTTCTAACTTCCTTTTGTTTCTTGTCATTGTTCAGTCATGAAGTCGTATCCTACTCTTTGTGACCCCATGGACTGCAGCATGCCCATATCCTTCATGTCTTCACCATCTCCTAGAGTTTGCAAACTATGTCCGTTGAGTTGGTGATGCCATCCAACCATCTCATCCTCTGTCATCCCCTTCTCCTCCTTCCCTCAATCTTTCCCAGCATCAGGGTCTTTTCCAATGACTCTGCTCTTTGCATCAGGTGGCCAAAGTATTGGCCAATGAATCCTTTAGCATCAGTCCTTCCAAAGAATATTCAGGGTTGATTTCCTTTAGGATTAACTGGTTTGATCTCCTTGCTAGTTCAAGGGACTCTGAAGAGGCTTCTCTAGCACCACAATTCAAAAGCATCTGGCTTTCGTTTCTGTATGAAGGCTATTTTTCATGTATGTCAATTTTACATCCTTTTTGTTCATACTGTTCACAGACTGTGCCTGGCCATCTGCCTCCCTCTTGTGGGGACATGGGTGCATTGCCCATTCTGGCCCCTGTGATTGGATGCACCCTTTGCCTCAACTGCCTTTTACCAAAACTCCATTTGTTCTTGACCCACTGGAACTCATTTTCTAGTCATCTTCTCATGAAAGATCCATCCATTTGACTAGTATTTCCAGAACTCATACATGTTTTTAAATGATGTGTCCGTAGCCTTTATCCATGAAGAAATAGCCTAGATGGGTATAAACATTTCTCAGCTCACACCTCTTTATTTCTTTCAGTATCTTGTAAAGGTGGCCCCCTGTGTCTTCAGGCATTGAATTTGGTTGCCAAGAAGTATGTTACCAGCCTGACTTTCTTTGTAGCTAACATTCAAATAATTCTCTTTATCTTTAAAACTTAATAATGTTATGAGGCTATATCGTGGTGTCGATTATGTTAGGACAGTTTCCTTATGTACAGTGTGCCCTTTCAGTGTGTAGATCGAGTGTTTACATCAGAAATTCTCTCTTTGGAAAGGCTACATCTGTGAGTGCCGGTCTTAGATTTCTCTTTTAAACTGCCATCTCCTCTGCTCTTGATTCTCCTCCATTCTTCTCTGATTGAATACCCAAGATCACTCTATGATGGCTAACCGTTATTGTCTCTTCGTTTCCAACACAGACATCATATATTTTTATGTTATTCTTTTAATTATTTTAAAAAATTTTACTGTTGGAGTATACTTGCTTCATAATATTGTGTTAGCTTCTGCTGTACAACAACGCATATCAGCTATCTTTATACATATATCCCTCATTTTGTTTCTTCTTAATTAATGAAAGGTTATTAAGGGGATTGTACATTTTTAATTCTTTTAGTATTTACATTTGTGTGCAAGCAGTTTTTTCTGAAATGATGAGATAAAGCCGAATGTATGTGCATGGTGATTGTTGCTGTTGTTTAGTTGTTAAGTCGTGTCGGACTCTTTGTGACCCCATGGACTGTAGCCCACCAGGCTTCTGTGTCCATGGAATTTCTCAGGCAAGAATACTGGAGTGGGTTACCATGTCCTCCTCCAGGGGAGCTTCCTGACCCAGGGATTGAACCCCTATCTCTGTGTCTCTTGCCTCTCCTGCCCTCATAGGCAGACACCTAGGAAGCCCTTCTTTACCACTAGTCTCGTCTGTGCCATTTGATTGTAGTCTTCAGTTTATTACTCTTTTATTTTGTTCACTTTACTAATTTTCATTTTTTACTGTCCTTACTATACTGGCTGTCCCAGTTCTCTCTCTGCTCCCTTATAACTGAATTTCATCTCTGAAATTATTTTAACCTTTTTTTCTTGTTTGCTTTTCCCCTGAGTTTAGTCAACTCTTATTTCACATCTCCCTGTGGGCTCATATGTCTCTGCTTCAAGGTTTTCCTTCACGGATGGGATGCTTTAGTGCTAAATTAAAGCATGATATACCCCTTTGAGAGACAAAGCAAAATATACTGTTTAACTTGGGGTCGAATCCCACTTGATGTTCGTTTAAAGACAACACAAAATAAAATAAAATGAATTAGAAGTTTAAAACACGTCACTAGCAAACTGTGCCAGAGGGGTAAAACCTGTACCTGCTGCCCCTGGATCACCTGCCATGCATGACAGTCACAAACCCATGTGGAACCCACAGAAACTGCTACTAACAGATGACTATTCTAGAACAATGTTTCCCAGATTGGCTTGATTTGAAGATCCATGGAGGATGCTTATTTAGAGTACTTGGCATGGAACTCTGCTCAATGTTATGTGGCAGCCTGGATGGGAGGGGAGTTTGGAGGAGAATGGATACATGTATATGTAAGGCTGAGTCCCTTCGCTGTTCACCTGAAACTGTCACAACACTGTTAATCGGCTAGACCCCAATACATAATAAAAAGTTCAAAAGAAAAAAATAGTCCTTGGGTCCGTTTCCTAGACACTCTGGTTGGGTTGCCTGCTGCGTGGGGGCCTGCAGTGGGCGCCTTTACCAAGCGCTCCAGGGAGCCATGCGCCCCATCTACAGAGCGGGCCTCTACCCCCTGCCCCCACCCATGGGTGGGATGCTGGGCCAACCCTCTCTGTTGTCGTGGTGACTCTTGGAACTTTGGGAGTAGCTCCTGGGTGTGGTCCAAGGGCGGCTGTTTGGGAGCCAGCCCGCCGTCTCTCTGGGCGTTGACTCGCCGCAGCTCAGCCCTGGGAGGGGCGGCCTTTGTGTCACGCCACACCAAGGCAGGACCTAGCCAGTCTGCGGCCGGCCGAGGCAGGGCAAACCGCCCTTATCTCCCAAACCTGAGCACAGTGCCGCCCAGCTCCATCCACCTGAAAAGGAAAATCCGGGGGCAAACCAGTTTTTCCCTTATGGGGGGAGGGGTGTGGGGGTGGGGATGAGTTGGACGGAGTTGAAGAGGATTGTCTGTGTAACTTTGTCAACACTAGAGGGCAGCATTGAGCCAGTGTTTCCGATTTACAAGAAAATCCACTATTCATGGTATTCGATCTTGGATTTTTATGTATTTATTATTTATTGATTTGCCTTTCTTTTTATGCTATGACACCCTTGCCGTGAATCTTGGGGAAATGACACCAGACTCAAGGCCAACACCTGGGGGTGGGGAAGGGGAGGAGGAGTAAGGAAGAGGACGTCAGGTAAACCTCGGCAGGAGCCCTGTCCCCCGCTTCCTAGAGTGGTGCCCGGGGGCTCAGTGTCAGAGATGAGGTTCTTGGTGCCAAAGGAAGCAGCATGCAGGAAATCCCAGGTGCTCAGTCAGGATGGGAGAGAGGTGCTCCTGGGCAAGAACAGGTGAGGGTGAGCCCGAAACAGGGAGGCCCCCTCCCCTCACCAGCTGTCAGCTCCTCATCCACTTCCCCAATGATGAAGGGACCCAGCCACACCTGCCGCCTGAGCCAGTGGGACAGCAGAGGTGAGACCTCTTGGTGGAGGTCCTGGCAGGGTCTGTGTGAGGCTGCAACAAGACCCTGCACCCACATGTACCATCCCCAGCAGAACTTCACACCCAGTTCTCCACCAGTGGCTGGCACAGAGCCGGGAAGCCCGCCTCCAGCAAACCAAGCAGTGGCCTGGCCAGGCCCCAGGCTGTGCTGCTCTGCTGGGCCTGCCATGCAGGAGGTCTGCAGGGCATCTTAGTGCAGCCTCCCTCCCACCCCCCAGTGAGGCTGCCGCTCTGTTCGAGGGCAGAAATGGGGTGACTCCCACTCTCTCTCCCCATTCTCTCTGCCCCTGACAACAGGGATCAGCACATCACTAGGGTGCTGATCTCACCAGGCCCAGAAGCACCCCGCAGATCCCAGACAAACCTGCAAACACAGGCCTCCGCCCCAGCCTTTCTGATGTGGGCCCAGGTTCCTCCCCCCAACCTAAATCAATCCATTGGGGCAGAGAGGGGCCCATCTCTCGTCGTCACAGCCTTGTCCACCTACACATTCTCTCATGGGAAGGCTTGCTGGCCGCCTGCTCTAGAAAGGCTTGCCAAAACTCCCTAGGTCTGCAGTTCACCACCTGACAGCTGAGCAGTTGTCACCTGTCTATCCTGTCCTGGGTACAGAATGTGAGCTCCTCTGGCCAGGGTCCCCGGATCCCTGGGTCCCTCACCGACACACATTTGCTGAATGAATGAATGTAGTAGCAGGTGGGCCGCCAGCCCTCTCTCCCCTTCTCTGGGAGGAGATGGGCAGGCTTGGCCCCAAGACCCCTCCTGGGTGACCATGTGTGGTGCCCCATCTGACCCAGGTCCTTCCTCAGAAACTGCAGCAGCAGTAACAGCTTTTTTGGTCTGCTGCCCAAGGAGGGCACCTGCTTTTCAGCCCACGTCTCAGCCAGGTGATGTCTCCAACTGTTGTTTAGCGTCCACAGTAGAGAGGAAATACTTAAAGCGGTTAGTGGTGGTTTTGAAAGCTCCAGCCATAATGCCCCTACAGGTGCAGAGGTTCTGTGTACACCTCAATCTGGTTTCCTTCTTATTCTTTTTATTGGCTGTGCTGGGTCTTCCTTGTTGCACAGGTTTTTTCTCTAGTGGCGAGCAGGGGCTACTCTCTACTTGTGGTGGAAGGGCCTGTCATTGTGGTGGCTTCTCTTGTTGCAGAATACTGGTTCTAGAGCACACACTCAAAAGCTGCGGTTTTGGGCTTAGTTGCTCTACTGCATGTGGGATTTTCCCAGATCAGGAATCGAACCTGTGTTTCCTGCATTGGCAGACAGATTCTTTACCACTGAGCCAACACAGAGGCCCTTTCTGGGTATTCTTATCTTCTGAGATTAAGCAATCATTCAATTGGAAACCTAGCATCACTTAATGAAATTTCCCTTTAAATTAGTGTGTGTGTGTGTGTGTGTGTGTGTGTGTGTGTGTGTGTGTGTGCGCGCGCGCATGCATGCTCAGTCATCTCTGACTCTAGGAATCCCTGGACTGTGGCACACCAGACTCCTCTGTCCATGGGATTTCCCAGGCAAGAATACTGGAGTGGGTTGCCATTTCCTCCTCCAGGGGATCTTCCCCACCCAGGGATTGAACCTGTGACTCCTGCCTTGGAGCTTCCTCGGGAAGCCCTCCATACAGTTTCTTTAATCACGGAGATATCTGGTCTCTGTGGCCCTTTCCTGTTCTCAGTGAGGGTTGCAGGGGCTCTGAGCCTCCGTCTCCTCCTGGGCCACCTGGCACAGGTCTCTCTCTTTTGCGTTCCAGCCAGGATTCCTCTGAGGGACTCTGCACTTTGCAGTGGACCCTGGGAAGGACTGGGGGTGGGATAACGCCCGCCAGGCGGGCCTAGTAAGATCCTACCCTATGTCGCCTCCCCGAGCGCCATACAGGGCGGCAGACTGTCACCCGTTTCCGGGGAGAGGCTGGGGGCGGTGCCTGGGGCTGGCCCGCCTGCGGGCGGGCGGGGTACACGCGGGAGAGCTGGGCTCCATCTCATTCGGTGTGCCTCTCTACAAACACCAATCCTGATCCTGTCGCTAGAAGCTAAGCTGGACCTTCTTCGCAGCTGCATGAATGTGACGCGGTTATGGATCCCTTCCGAGACCGGGGAAAGCCTGGCGCGCGCAGGGACGGACCGGCGGGGGCGGGAGGGGAGGGGGGGAGCGAATCCTCCTCCGCGCCGGGCCTCCCAGGCCTGCCCTCGGCCGCGGCCGCCCGGGCTCTGTCTGAAACTCGTGCCTGTGCGCGTGTGTGCCGGCGGGTCTGGACGTAGGCCCGTGCTCCGGCTAGGGGAGTTTTTGTCCCTTTAGTTTCTCCAGAAGGAGAGGCATAAACATGCCTACGCAGAAAACAAACCGTAGGCAAGTCATAACACAAAACTCTCTCTGCCGAGATCGGAACACGATATGCTGCCACGAAGAGGAATTAATTATAACACTGTGTGGGTCCTTGGAAAAAGCTGGGAACCGAGGGAGTAATTCTTGGGCACACCTCCTTCTCTTCTCCTCCTCCCGGGAGAGGAGGGCAGTGAGAAAGGTGCCTCCCACCCCCCTGCACCTCCACCCCCGTTTCCTCAGCGAGAACCCATGTTCGATCTGCCTTCGGATGCTCTAAGTATCTGACTGGTTCTGTGTGTGTGTGTGTGTGTGTGCGCGCGCGATCTCAATCCCATGAAAAGGGATTTGCTTTTAAAAAAAAAAAAAAGAAGAAGAAGAAGAAGCAGCAGCAGCTTACAAATAATTGGTCTCCTACCCAATGTTTTTAAAAAATATTTATTTGTATTTGGCTGCACCGTGTCAAATATAAATGAGATGATGAGATGGTTGGATGGCATCACCGACTCTATGGACATGAGTGTGAGCAAGCTCCGGGAGTCTGTGATGGACAGGGAAGCCTGGCGGTGCTGCAGTCCCCGGGGTCGCAAAGAGTCGGACACGACTGAGCGACTGCACTAACTGCACCGAATCTTAGTTGCAGCAGGCGAGATCTAGTTCCCTGTCCAGGGATCCAACCTGGGACCCCTGCACTGGGAGCTCGAAGTTTTAGCCACTGGACCACCAGGGAAGTCCCGTAACCAGTACTTTTTAAGTTTCAAGAGGAAAGCAAGTGAGGGGCACAGCTGGCACACAGCCAGTACCCAGGACAGGTTGGTACTTCCCCGGGGCGCTTTCCTCCTTCAGCATTTTCGTGTATCTCGTCTTCACAGGCTCCCAAGGCAGGTCCCCGTGTTACTAATGGCACAAGTGTCAGTCGGTGGCAGTATGGCTCCAGAGTCCAGATCCTGGGCTATATCGTGACGTGGTCGTGGGTGTCCTTAGAGAAGACCGCGCCGTCGCCCACGTACAAGGCGGCAGGCTCCGCGGCGACAGCTGGAAGTACAGCATGGACGTGAAGCTGAGCTCAACATCCTGCACGCCGCCGTGCAGGGCGAGCAAAGTTTCATCTTCGCGGGCCTGCTGCTCACCAGCCACCGGCACCAATTCCACGAGGAGGTGATCGGCTACTACCTGATCCGCGAGCAGGAGCGCTTCAGGAGCAGCGGCGCCGCGAAGCCTACCCCGCTTGCCTCCAAGATCAAGCGGCCGCCGGGTAAGCCAGAGGCCGAGGGCTCGCGAGGCCCGCGGGGCCGGCTGTCCACCGAGCCCGTGCTCAGGCTCAAGGAGCGCGCGAGACTCGGACCGGCGGCGGGCGTTTGCGCGGCGACGGCCAGGCTCCCATCGCAGCCTCCGGGCGCCGGGGAGCCAGAGCGTCCCTTAGGTGCAGGCGGTGGGCGCGCTGCGGCCGTGCGCCACGTACCGGCAGCAGAACCGCTTGCCGCCAGGCACCCGGGCTGGGGCTGCGGGGGCGGAAGAACCCAAGTCACAGAGCTACACCGCCGCCTTTGGCCGGGCGCTGGCCGGCCTGGAGTTCGCCGATGCCAACGCGCGGGCCGCGCACTTGAACGGTGAGGGTGGCGGGGATGCGAGGCCGGCTCAGCGGCGCTGCCAGGGCGAGAATTGCTCATTCTGCTGGCGCCCGAGATCCAGCGCTGCTCCTCGCACTGGTATCGCGGGGAGCGGCGGCGGCGGCACGAGGAGCCTGCGGCCTGGATGCTGGACACGCGCCGCGGCCCCGCCTGCCCGGCTGTTCTCTCCACACGGTCAGTGTCTCCTTTGCGGTCTGGTCCACCCGGAGGCCAGCGATCCTCCATCCGTGCTGTGTATGCGTTTGGTCACAGGTTCCTAGTGGTGCCGGAACCAGCACTGATGCCAGCCACCCAGGTAGTAAGTACACAGATAGGACGCAAGTCATGCTGCGGAAAGTGGTATGCTAGCTGGCGTCTGCCTCGTGCCTGTGGGAACTCAACAGCCATTGAATGGGTAGAGAAATAAAGACATTTACAGCCCTTTGCTTTTTGATGGGTATGTTTTTTATGCTTTTGGGGAGGGGCTTTTCCCCCCTATCCTTGGCAACTGACCTCTTCCATGGAGCGGTCACCTGCGTGCCATCGGGCCCACTCAGGGTTTTGAAGCGAACTTGCCTCCCTGGGATGCTGGTGGCAGCTCTGCCCTGGCCTCCCACCTGTGCCCCCATTCCTCTCCCCCAGCCCCTTGAGGAGAGGGTGCTTGGATGCCCACTAGTGCCCTGGTGGTCCCGCTGGCCCCTTTAGGAGCACTGGGTTCCATCTCATAAGTAAAACCTCTTCCCACACTCTCAACTCAACAGCGACATTCAGACACCATCAGAACTGCCAATGACTGCAGAATGGGCACCTCCGGACAGCCTACTCTCAAGTTGAAGGCCTCTCAAACTGTAAGATACACATAAGTCCCCTGGAATCTTTAAAGCAGATTCTGACTTAGGTGTGGGGCAGCCTGAGATCTCTGCATTTCTTTCTTTAAAAAAAGAAAAGCAGTTGGCCACCTGGGCTTGTGGAATCTTAGTTTCCTGACCAGGGATGGAGCCTGAGCCGCCTGCACTGGAAGTCTGGAGTCTTAACCACTGGACCACCAGGGAAGTCCCTGAATGAGATATTTCTAATGAGGTATTTCTAATGTCCCATGTTCTAATAAACATGGGACATGATATCTCCATAGGTTAAGACAGCTGTCTACAGACATCTTCCTTTGTCACCACATCTCCTGGTCACAGATCTTTGAATCCTGTTCTTTTCAAGTTCCTGACCATCCAATAAACTGTTTGCCCCTGCCCATAATTTGGTGTTGATTGGGATTTCTTTTTTCTCTCTCTCTCTTTTTTTTTAATCTTATTTTTTTTTAAACACCAAAAACATTTTGTATTGGGGTATAGCCAATTAACAATGTTGAGTTAGTTTTAGGTGAACAGTGAAGGGACTCAACCATACATATATATGTTGGATTAGGATTTCTCTACAGTGGCGCTAATCACATTTGGGGTTAGACCATCCTTTTTTTTAAGGGGAAAGTCCTGTGTGCATTATAAGAAGTACAGTGACGTCCCTCGCTGACCTCTACCCCATAGAGGCCAGTAGCTCCCTCCACCTAAATATGACCAACAAATGTGTTGCCAGACATTGCCAAAGGTCCCCAAAGTGGTAGGGAAAGGGGAAGAATCACTCGTGTAGGTGATTTCTTCTGGCCGTTTTTCAATCCAGAAAAGCAATAATCAGTCATTCTGCTCAAGTGCCATTCATGGGGATGGTTTCCCTTCCCTGCTGTCTTCCAGAGACACTTGACATTGGAGCTGTCATGCCCTCATAACCTGCTCTCAGCAGAGCCAGTGCATCACGGAGAACAATCTGAAGTCAGGCTGCCTTGACCATCTGGTCCCTGGGAACGTCCCAAGAGGTGTCAATGGAGGGAAAGGAGTTCACAAGCAAGAGGACATGTTGCAGGGTCTGAGCCACCTGTTCACTCAACTGACATGCGCCTTCTGGGCTTTCTCAGGCTCCCACGCATCACCTCCGTGAGATGACAGAATGCAGCCATGTAGACCCGACTTCGTGGAATGGTAGGCCAGCTCACACTCAGTCCATCATGCACTGATCTCAGGACTGCATTTTGCTGACATCCCAGCCAGGTGTATAGTCCCCACCAAGACCCAGTAGTAGTCAGGAACTGTTTCTTGGAAAGAGAAATTGTCATGTGCAGAGAGGAGGGCTTGGCTTTGTCCAGAACCCTGGCTCTCTGCTTTGTGGTCTGCCCCCTGGGCTCTCTGTAGCTTTGCTATTGGCCTCAAACACTGAGTGCCATTGGGTCTGTTAGGAGGTGAGGTCAGGGGCCCCCACCCATACCTGGTGACCTTACAGGTTCCTTGGTAAAGGCTTTGGGAGGGCACAGCCAAATGGCCCACATGCATGTGTATGTGCTAAATTGCTTCAGTTGTGTCTGATTCTTTGCAACCCCAAGGACTGTAGCTTGCCAAGCTCCTCTGTCCATGGGATTCTCCAAGCAAGAATACTGGAGTGGGTTGCCTTGCCCTCCTTCAGGGGAACTTCCCGACCCAAGGATCGAACCTGCTGCATTGGCAGGCAGATTCTTTACCACTAGCACCAACTGGGGAGTCCAAATGGCTCACAGGTTGCCTTCAAAATCCAAAAAATGGGGACTTCCCTGGTGGTCCAGTGGTTGAGACTTCACCTTCCAATACAGGAGGTGCAGGTTAGATCCCTGGTCAGGGAGTTAAGATCCCACATGCCTCGGGGCCAGAAAAACCAAAACAAAAAACAGAAGCAATATTGAAACAAATTCAACTTCAGTTGGGCACATTTTGACAAATGTCTACTCCCTGGACACTACCCGGATAAGCTCTTATCCAGGCCTTTCTAGATTTGCTCTGTCCTTCAGTTCAGTTCAGTTCAGTTCAGTCACTCAGTCGTGTCCAACTATTTGCGACCCCATGAATTGCAGCACACCAGGCCTCCCTGTCCATCACAAACTCCCAGAGTTTACTCAAACTCATGCCCATCATGTTGGTGAAGCCATCCAGCCATCTCATCCTCTGTCGTCCCCTTCTCCTCCTGCCCCCAACCCCTCCCCGCATCAGGGTCTTTTCCAACGAGTCAACTCTTCACATCAGGTGGCCAAAGTATTGGAGTTTCAGCTTCAGCATCAGTCCTTCCAATGAACACCCAGGACTGATCTCCGTCAGGATGGACTGGTTGGATCTCCTTGCAGTCCAAGGGACTCTTAAGAGTCTTCTCCAACACCATAGTTCAAAAGCATCAATTTTTCGGCACTCAGCTTTCTTCACAGTCCAACTCTCACATCCATACATGACCACTGGAAAAACCATAGCCTTGACTAGATGGACCTTTATTGGCAAAGTAATGTCTCTGCTTTTTAATATGCTATCTAGGTTGCTCATAACCTTCCTTCCAAGGAGTAAGTGTCTTTTAATTTCATGGCTGCAGTCACCATCTGCAGTGATTTTGGAGCCCCCAAAAATAAAGTCTGACACTGTTTCCACTGTCTCCCCATCTATTTCCCATGAGGTGATGGGACCAGATGCTATGATCTTAGTTTTCTGAATGTTAAGCTTTAAGCCAACTTTTTCACTCTCCTCTTTCACTTTCATCAGGAGGCTTTTTAGTTCCTCTTCACTCTCTGCCATAAGGGTGGTGTCATCTGCCTATCTGAGGTTATTGATATTTCTCCCGGAAATCTTGATTCCAGCTTGTGCTTCTTCCAGCCCAGCATTTCTCATGATGTACTCTGCATCTAAGTTAAATAAGCAGGGTGACAATATATAGCCTTGACGTACTCCTTTTCCTATTTAGAACCAATCTGTTGTTCCATGTCTGGTTCTAACTGTTGCTTCCTGACCTGCATACAGGTTTCTCAAGAGGCAGATCAAGTGGTCTGGTATTCCCATCTCCTTCAGAATTTTCCACAGTCTATTGTGATCTACACAGTCGAAGGCTTTGGTGTAGTCAATAAAGAAGAAATAGATGTTTTTCTGGAACTCTCTTGCTTTGTCGATGATCCAGCGAATATTGGCAATTTGATCTCTTGTTCCTCTGCCTTTTCTAAAACCAGCTTGAGCATCTGGAAGTTCACGGTTCACGTATTGCTGAAGCCTGGCTTGGAGAATTTTGAGCATTACTCTACTAGTGTGTGAGATGAGTGCAATTGTGCGGTAGTTTGAGCATTCTTTGGCATTGCCTTTCTTTGGGATTGGAATGAAAACGGATCTTTTCCAGTCCTGTGGCCACTGCTGAGTTTTCCAAATTTGCTGGCATATTGAGTGGAGCACTTTCACATCATCTTTCAGGATTTGAAATAGCTCAACTGGAATTCCATCACCTCCACTGGCTTTGTTCGTGGTGATGCTTTCACTTGACTTCACATTCCAGGATGTCTGGCTCTAGGTGAGGGATCACACCGTTGTGATTATCTGGGTCATGAAGATCTTTTTTGTACAGTTCTGTGTATTCTTGCCACCTCTTCTTAATATCTTCTGCTTCTGTTAGGTCCATACCATTTCTGTCCTTTATTGAGCTCATTTTTGCATGAAATGTTCCCTTGGTATCTCTAATTTTCTTGAAGAGATCTCTAGTCTTTCCCATTCTATTGTTTTCCTCTATTTCTTTGCATTGATTGCTGCGGAAGGCTTCTTATCTCTCCTGGCTATTCTTTGGAACTCTGCATTCAAATGGGAATATCTTTCCTTTTTTCTTTTGCTTTTCGTTTCTCTTCATTTCACAGCTATTTGTAAGGCCTCCTCAGACAACCATTTTGCCTTTTAGCATTTCTTTTCCATAGGGATGGTCTTGATCCCTGTCTCCTATACAATGCCACGAACCTCTGTCCATAGTTCATCAGGCTCTCTGTCTATCAGATCTAGTCCTTTAAATCTATTTCTCACTTCTACTGTATAATCATAAGGGATTTGATTTAGGTCATACCTGAATGGTCTAGTGGTTTTCCCTACTTTCTTCAACTTAAGTCTGAATTTGGCAATAAGGAGTTCATGATCTGAGCCACAGTCAGCTCCCGGTCTTGTTTTTGCTGACTGTATAGAGCTTCTCCATCTTTGGCTGCAAAGAATATAACCAATCTGATTTCGGTGTTGACCATCTGGTGATGTCCATGTGTAGAGTCTTCTCTTGTGTTGTTGGAAGACGGTATTTCCTATGACCAGTGTGTTCTCTTGGCAAAACTTTATTAGCCTTTGCCCTGCTTCATTCCGTACTCCAAGGCCAAATTTGCCTGTTACTCCAGGTGTTTCTTGACTTCCTACTTTTTCATTCCAGTCCCCTATAATGAAAAGGACATCTTTTTTGGGTGTTAGTTCTAAAAGGTCTTGTAGGTCTTCATAGAACCATTCAACTTCAGCTTCTTCAGCATTACTGGTTGGGGCATAGGCTTGGATTACCGTGATATTGAATGGTTTGCCTTGGTAACGAACAGAGATCATTCTGTCGTTTTTGAGATTGCATCCAAGTACTGTATTTCAGATTCTTTTGTTGACTATGATGGCTACTCCATTTCTTCTAAGGGATTCCTGCCCACAGTAGTAGATATAATGGTCATCTGAGTTAAATTCACCCATTCCAGTCCATTTTAGTTTGCTGATTCCTAGAATGTCGACGTTCACTCTTGCCATCTCCTGTTTGACCACTTCCAATTTGCCTTGATTCATGGACCTAACATTCCAGGTTCCTATGCAATATTGCTCTTTACAGCATCGGACCTTGCTTCTATCACCAGTCCCATCCACAACTGGGTATTGTTTTTGCTTTGGCTCCATCTCTTCATTCTTTCTGGAGTTATTTCTCCACTGATCTCCAGTAGTATATTGGGCACCTACCAACCTGGGGAGTTCCTCTTTCAGTATCCTATCATTTTGCCTTTTTATACTGTTCATGGGGTTCTCAAGGCAAGAATACTGAAGTGGTTTGCCATTCCCTTCTCCAGTGGACCACATTCTGTCAGACCTCTCCACCATGACCCAACCGTCTTGGGTGGCCCCACACGGCATGGCTTAGTTTCATTGAGTTAGACAAGACTGTGGTCCTGTGGTCAGATTGGCTAGTTTTCTGTGATTATGGTTTTATTGTGTCTGCCCTCTGATGCCCTCTCGCAACACCTACCGTCTTACTTGGGTTTCTCTTACCTTGGACGTGGGGTATCTCTTCACAGCTGCTCCAGCAAAGCGCAGCCGCTGCTCCTTACCTTGGACAAGGGGAATCTTCTCACGGCCGCCCCTCCTGACCTTGAACGTGGAGTAGCTCCTCTCGGCACTCCTAGGCGCGCAACAGCCGCTCCTTGGCGGTGGGGTAGCTCCTCTTAGAAGGGGCCCCTGACCTCCGGGATGGGGTAGTTTCTCTCGGCCACCGCCCCTGACCTCGGGCGTGTAGTAGCTCTTCTCGGCCGCCGCCCCTGACCTCAGGCATGGGGAAGCTCCTCTTGGCTGCCGCTCCTGCACTGTCGCAGCCTGGTGCTCTCAGTCACTACCCCTGACCTTGGGCGAGGGGTAGCTCCTCACGGCCACGCTTCTGCGCGGTCCATCGCAGCTGGCACGCTTCTGCTTAAGGGAATCCAAATATGTCCTGTTTGGGGCCAGTTCTCATTTGTTGCACAGGTTTTGGGGATTCACCCAGATTGGTGTGGGCCTTGGTCATTTGTAGCTGTTTTATTGCTGGACAATGTGACTGTACCACAATTTGTATATCCAGATTTCTGTTAGTGAACAGGTTGCTCCCAGTTTGGGATATTATTAATAAAGCCACCATGAGCCTTTGTGAATGTTTTGTGGACACTAGGTTTCATTTCTTCTGGATGAATACAAAAGAAGCAAAATTCCTGGCCCACAGAATAAGTATATTTTTCGCTTTATTAGAAATTTCCAGGGACTTACCTGGTAATCCAGTGATTAAGACTCCATGCCTCCAACACAGGGAGTGTGGGTTCAATCCCTGGTTGGAAAACTAAGATTCCACATGTTGCAAGGCCAAAAAAACAAAAAATTCCAAACCGTGTTTCTAAATGCGTTTATTGGATTTCCAGTCCCACCAGCAATGGTTTTGGTTACTTGAGACATGAGCATACCCTGTCCATCTTTACTGGCTCCCTGTGCAATAGCCCCCTCGACCTTCCAACCACCCCCAGTCCCTGGAGCAGCCCGGGTGGACGTGAATTCCTGGTATATACAGACTTTTACACACCTGAGTGGGCATGTGTGTAGAAGCACAGGGTTGGACAGGCCCCGTGGTGTGTTTGCACAGAGCTGTGCCATCTGTTTTTCCTGCCTCTGCCCTCTCCTCATGGCTCCCTTTCCCCTGGAAGCTGAGCTCCGTCTGTTCTCTGCCCTGGCCACACTCACACAAGTGCATCTCCTTGCTTGCATGTTTGGCTCTGGGACATCGGGACTTCTATCTGATTTCGCCTGATGCCCAGGGGGCACAACCCATGGGTGTGATGGCACCTTTCCCCTCCATGTGGAAGAGGAGCTCTCCCCTGTGTGCCAGGTGAGCCCAGCAGGCAGCTGCCAAGGGAATGGGGCTAAGGACCCGCTCTGCATTTTCCAGTACTGGGTTGGGCTCCAAGCAGGAATCTCTGGATAAGGAGTGGAGAGTTGCATCAAATGGAGAAGGGGTTAAGGTTGTTCCGGCAGGTGGAGTGAGCATTCCTTACAGAAACACTGACCTGACCTGACCAGGAGACTGCTCTGTGCTGGGCATGCCCATGCTGGGGACCTGCCTGGGAAGAAGACAGACCAGTTTTCTGCCCCTGCGGTTAGGAAAGGGGCACTGACCGATTACTGTAGAAGCTCCTGGCAAGAGGATGGACAATGACAATTGCCTCATGGCAGTGGCCACTTCCACCCTGGGTCCCAGGACCAGGGGAGGCTTCAGGAACCCCCTGCAGGAGGCTTAGGGATGTCCTGGCATGGCCTGGACACTCTTACACCACCACAGAGGATCATCATGGCAGTTTGTGGACCAAGAAACCATGGCCCAGTGAGAGTAACAACATCCACCTTGGGCTCTACACAGCACCATCCGCTGGCCCTGAGTTCCACATTTGTCCCAGACGTGCCCGCAGGGAGAGGGGAAGCTGGGGGTCTCAGGAAGGCCATGTGTCCAGCAGCTGGTGGTGCTGGCCTGCACTGGAGGTGGGGGGCCAAGAGGAGCATCCTCTCTGGGCTGATGGATCTCCACCTGTCGATGACACACCTGCTTGGGGGCCCCAAAGGCAAGTCCTCGCCCCAGCCCAGGCTGCCCCCAGGAAGACAGCATGGCCCACCCTGTGCTGCACTCGGCTGTCTCTGCCCCCTGCCTGTCCGAGCGGAACACACATGACAATGCATAGCGCTGTCTGCACTACCTACCAAGGGCTGGCACATGGTCCCATTCTGGCAGGAGAGGTGCCTTAGAACAAGCCCCAGGGAAGTGGTTAAGGCACCCTGGCAAAGTGATGGGGATTGTCCTGCCTTCCTAGGTCCCCCTCCACCCTGGCAGAGCCCTGATATCCAGTAGGTCCAAATGTGTGGTCTGAACACTTGGACTTGCAGATCTCACTAAAAGTAGCACAGCTGGTGGAATGACCGCTCAATGTGGAAACAGGGTCAGGAGTGTGTGGGACTCAGGAATGTATGGGATTTGTGTGTGTCCTTTGCCTCTAGAAGCCTGGCCACCTGAGGAGGGGGGTTGGGAGGAGAGGACGGAGAGCCCAAAGGACAAGCAAGTGACTCAGAGAAGGTGATGGGTCCTATGTGTGCTGTGCTAAATTGCTTCAGTTGTGTCAGACTCTTCACGACCCCATGGACTGTAGCCCACGAGGCTCCTCTGTCCATGGGATTCTCCAGGCAAGAATACTGGAGTGGGTTGCCATTTCCTCTCCTCCAGGGGATCCTTCCAACCCAGGGATTGAACCCTTATCCCTCACATCTCCTGAATTGGCAGGCAGATTCTTTATCACCAGTGCCACCTGGAAAGAGTCCTGGGAAGTGTAAATGACACTGTCCCAACTGGGGCCTAAGGTGTCCTTTGGATTGGTGACTAATTCTAAATCTGTTGATTAATCATTTTAAACATCTACAGTAATAAACGTATTCATTCTGCCCTTCACAGGTGACCCAGCTGGAGATTACATGTGAGTTTTGTATTTGCTTCTAGGAAAGAGGGAAGGCAAGCTGCCAGCCTCCTTGGGGACAGACTAGGTGGCCACTCAGGCACCACAGCATGCCCAGCTCTGCCCCCTCGTGGTCAGGACCTGAGGCTCCCGGGAGGCTGTGAAGGAGGGTCCCTCAGGCAAAGTCCCCTTTCCTGAGACATCAGGCCGGCCAGAAGATCCACAGAAGGGTTTTCATCCTTTTGTTTTGTTTCCTATACACAGAGGGGGACAAAAACCTCTGCAAGTTGACTTTAGGAAACCAACCATGCACTTCTTTCAAATCTTTTGGCTGGTTAATTCTGTAGGTCTAAATTTTGCTGCTGTTTGTGCTCTGTGATCTGAAATGTGTAACGGATTGTGGTGCACCCAACAGTAATTAAATCAGAAGTTTGGACTCAACACACAAATTTTTTGAAGATTTTTTTTTTGATGTGGATTGTTTTTAAAGTCTTTATCAAATTTGTTACAATTGTTGTTCAATCTGTAAGTCATGCCCGACTCTGCGACCCCAGGGACTGTAGCATGCCAGGGTTCCCTGTCCTCCACTATCTCCTGGAGTTTGTTCAAATTCAGGTCCATTGAATCAGTGATGCTATCTAGCTATCTCATCCTCTGCCATCCCCTTCTCCTCCTGCCTTCAAGTCTTTCCCAGCATCAGGGTCTTTTCCAATGAGTTGTCTCTTTTTGCTTCTGTTTTATGTTTTGGTTTTTTAGTTGCAAAACATATGAGATCTTAGCTCCCTGACCAGGGATCAAACCCCTACTCTCTGCAATAGAAGGTGTAGTCTTAACCACTGGACCACCAGGGTTTTTATGACAAAACAAGACCAATCTCTTTGCCACCAACAAGAGGTTTGGGGATATGCCCGATTCATTCATTTCCCTGCCGAGAAACAAAATGATTAATGACACTAAGCAATCCACTTCAAAAACAACTTTTTATTTAAAAATGATCAACACCATCAGTTAGATTTTTTGATACCATGTGTTAAAAAGTTCTTCTCTGGGTGCCTGAAAAAGAGATGCAATAGATATAATCACAAATCACTGCCTCTAAAGGAAAAATATTTTAAAAGTAGATTTAACCTTTGAATATTTTTTGAAGGCTCCTCTCCACCACTTCCACCCTCCAAAAAAACCTCTAGGGCCCCTTCCCACTTGGTCAATGCTTGTGCTTATTTCCTGCTGCAGGTATTGTGATTCTGGCAGCTATATGGCAGGTGCTTTGTGACCATGGATGAAACCCATTGGGTTTCATCTCCTGTGGATGCCCTGGGCTCCCAGATGCCCAAGGGTGGATGGTGAAAATCATGCCTCAGGAGAGGGCAGCGGGTCCCTGGGCAGAAACTGGCTGTGAAGAACGCTTGCTGGGTATCCCTGTCCCCTGAAAGTGGTTGGGTAATAGTTGCGATGCTCCTTTGTCTTTGCTTTCTGTTACAGATGGTGATGAACAGAATATTTGGGTCCCCATCAAAATTCATATGTGGAAATTCTATGCCCCAATATGGTGGCATTTGGAGGTGGGACCTCTGGGGTGATTAGGTCATGGGGGTGGGGAGCTTGTGGTGGGATTAATGTCCTTATAAGAGGCCAGAGCTGCTTCTCTCTCTCTCTCCTTCCACCTCCCTCCACCTTCCCCCTCCCCCATGTGAGAACACAGCAAAGAGAAGGCCCTCTGCAAACCCTGTAGATGGCCTGGGCCCTCGAGTCCTGCTTCCCCGTACTGTTCCCGGCTCCACCTGGCCTGGAGGTGAGAAAGTGCTTGGTGAACCTCTGCTGGAGGAGAGGTCCAGAGAGGGTGGAGGAGCTGGAGGCAAGGCCAGGGGACAGCGGGGACAGAGGGATGGCTAGGGTGCACACCTTTCAGGAGCACTGGAGGCCAGTCCCCGGAGGCTCAGGGTGGGAGGGGATGGGGAGGGCCAGCTGGGCAGAATGAAGAACAGCAGGGCTGGGAGGACTGACGAAGTGGGAGGGCCCACCAGGAGTGGCCCCTGGCAGGGTAGAGGGCCTGCGGGAAGAGACCTGCATGCATCCCCCAGTCAGCTGCTTCTTGGAGGAGAAATGAGCCGCAAACAGAAGGTCTGGGTAGGGTGGCCAGATTAGAAAGAAAAAATTAAATGTAGGATACCCAGTTGAATCTGAATTTCTGATCAATGATGAAGAAAATATTTAGAACATACTTATACTAACAACAACTTTCCGTTGACTTTCCACTCAAATTTAGCTGGTGTAGGAGTCTGTTGGGGCTGCTAGAACAGAATTTGAGAGCCTGAGCAGCTTATAAACAGCAGAGATTTGTTTCTCATTGTTTTGGAGACTGGGAAGTCCCACGATCAACATGCTAGCAGGTTCATGTGTGGTGAGAGCCCACTTCCTAGTATTTTATTTATTTATTTATTCTTGGCCATGCCACTTGACACGTGTCATGTTGGATCAAACCCACAGTCTCTGCACTGGGAGCCAGACTCTTAGCCACTGGACCACCAAGGAAGTTCCTCTGGGCTGTCCTTAAAAGACACCAATCCCATTCATGAAGACCCCACCCTCATGACCTCCCAAAGGCCCCCTCTTCATCCCATAACCTAGGAGATTAGGGCTTAAGATAGGAATTGTGGGTGCAGAGTTGTCACATAGAAACTGAGTCCAGAGCATGCGGGCATCAGGATTCTCTTTGGCAAGCACAGCTTAGTGACCTGAGGGACACGTGTCCCTTCAACTACCCAGGCACAGAGGTGGGAGAAGGACCATTTCCACTTATGTTGACATTAAACCATCATGAAAACTCCATTCCTAGAATTCATCTCTCTTCCTGTCTGAATCCTCTGAATCTTGGGACTTCTCTTGAGATGGAAATCAACCTGGTAGAAAGGAAAGAATTGAAGAGAACCTGCCACTGCTGACCACCTGTCACTGGACTGCTCGGCCGGCCACAGGCCTGTGGGAGGGGTGAGTTTGGTGGGGCTGGGGGCATGGGGGACCCAGGACATGCTGGCTGAGGGCCCTGTGGCTCCCTGCTCCGAGGGACCATCTACCTCCTGGCCTCTGCAGCCCTGGACCATGGAGGCTGCTCCCTCCTGACTGTGGAATTACCTGCTGAAGTGTGAGAAATAGCAGAGCAGAGCAGCCGGGGCTCAAAATGGGCTCAGAGGCCACAGGCAAGGGGAGGGGCAGCAGCAGAGAAGGGACCAACCCTCCCTGCAACCCTCTCCCTGCCCCCAGGGTGGATGTAGGGGTGAGGCTGGCATGTCTGATGGTCTTGCCTGCAAGCCTCCGAGAGACAAGACTCCCAGTGTCAGGCCTGGCAGGGCAGCCACAAGCCTGGCTGTGATGTGGCCTTCACGGAAGGAAGAGGAAGTGAGTGTACAGGAGGCCTTGGCTGAGGGGAATGAGTGCTTCTGTGTGTGTGTGCATGAGTGCGCATGTGTGTGTGCGTGCATGTGTGTGTGCATGTGCATATGCATGTCCATGCCTGGTAGCATGTCTGCCCAGGGAGGTGTCTCTGGTTTCTCTGGGGATCTCCTGTGTACACATTATGCCCATCTCAGGGGCACATTTCTCTTTTTTTTCTTTTTTAATTTATGAAAGTATGATAACATTTACAGGAAACTTGGAGAATACAGAACAAAGTCACATATAGTTCATTACATATTACAATTATTTTTTTAGTAAATAAATTAAGATTTTTAACTGGAGTTTCAATATCAGAGTCACAAAAAATTAATAGAAAGAATAGACAGAGAAGTAGAAGTATATAGTTAAATCTGAAAAGCACCATGAACCAAGTCAATATAATAAAGATCTATACAATTTTCACACAACAGCAGGATACAAATTCTATTCAAGTTCCCATAGACTATAAATCAGGAGACACTGGAACATATCCAGGGGTAAAACAAGGTGCAAAAATTTCCTGGTCTAAAGGTGATGAAATCATACAGTCTGTTCTCTTATCACAGTGGAATTATATTAGAAATTAATACCAAAAGATATTTGAAAATAACCCACGTATTTTCAAGTGCAATGTGACTGTTACCAAGAGAGACCTCCGACTTAGCTATTGAAAGGAGGGCACAGTCCTTCCTCCACAGCTACTCCCCAATTCTGCTGGAGGGAGGATAGACGGGCGACAAGCCTGCTCCGTTCCAGGCTGAGATCTGGTTGTCTCCTCTCTCTTGCTGGAAGGTGTCCTGCGGGGGTTTCTCTCTGGTCCCAGGTGCTCGGAGCCTCCATCTGCTGCAATCCATGGTGGGCAGGGGCCGCTGGGTGGGAAGGTTTGAGGTGAGTCACTCTTAGCTCCCCGGCCCAGACGTCTCCTTGCGCCAAGTTGACTGCCGTGGGGGGAGGCGGGTCCGGAGTCCCGGTTTGTCTGGAAGCCCCGGTAAATAAACAGGAAATTCCCAAGCAGCTCATGAAAATGACTCTGCGTCCAGTGGGGGTGCAGATGGAGAGTCTCTTGGAAAAACAGGACTCAACGTTCACACTTTCTTCCCCAGCTCATTTTTTCCCAAAGAGATGTTTTGATAAAGTTGTGAATAGATTTTACACATGCATAATAGAAGGACCTGGAAAGCAATCTGAAAAGGGGTGGAAACCAGATTTAGATAAAGGGAACAGTGAGGCAGGGAATTGGGGTCTGGTCACCCACACTCCAAGGCAGCATCCTCCTGCCTGCGGAGTGTGTGTGTTGTTTGGGTGTCCTGGCTAGTGTGAGTCTGGATGAAGATGCCGGATGAGAACTTCTGCGCCCATGCGAGTTGACTGTGTGCATATCAAATACAACATCAAAAGCAGAATTCTGGGAACTCCCTGGGGGTTCATTGGTTAAGACTGCCTTCTGGGTGTCCCTGGTGGCTCAGTAGTAAAGAATTCGCCTGCCATTCAGGGAATATGGGTTTAATCCCTGGTACAGGAAGATCCCATACGCAGCAGAGCAACTAGACCTGTGTGCCACAACTAAGCCTGTGCTCCAGAGCCTGAGCTCTGCAACAAGAGAAGCCCATGCACCACAACTAGAGAGTAGCCCCTCCTTTCTGCAACTAGAGAAAAGCCTGAATAGCAATGAAGACCGAGCGCAGCCAAAAATAAAAAATAAGTAAGATTTAAAAAGACTTCACCTTTCAATGCATGGATGGGGTGCAGATTTGATCCATGGTCAGGGAACTAAAGTCCCACATGCAGAAAATATTGCAACAAGTTCAAGAAAAACTTCTAAAATGGTCTACATTAAAAAAAAAAAAAATCATTAAGAAAATGAAGCAGAATCCTGCTTTCTGGCAGCAGACATAGCCCACTGTGTGAGTGGACAGCCCTAGCCTGAAATTGTGCTTCTTGATGAGCAGTAGGTGTTTCTTTGGTCACAAGCCCTCCTTCGTCACTTGCCTTCACTGTTTTGAGTCCCTTTGCAGGATCACATCCTCAGGAAAGAAGCACTGCATCAGGTGTGCACAAACAGCTGTTGAGTGGTGCTGCTGGTGCCACAGGACGTGGAGGTGGTCAGAGCCAAGAGTGGCTGGACACCAGCCACACAGCCGCTGACCTCAGCCACATGCTCCAGCGGGGACAAGAGGAGAAGGGCCAGTGTGCCCTGAGAAGTGACAAGTGTCCCCATACCTCTGGAGGCTGAGGGGTGGGGGCTAGAGAGGCACTCGGCATCTGGATGAGGTCATGTTGGTGCCCACTGGGCTCTGCTCAGCTGGGACTAGGCTGAAAGGACTGGAAAGGAACTGGGTCTCATCTCCATGCTGACCCACCGGCCCCAGAAGGATGCAGCTGCTTAGGGTGGGAAAAGCAGCGTTTCCCTGCACTTAGAAGCCAATCAGAGTCAATGTGGGGCCTGGTTCAAGTGTGATTCTTCAGCCTCTGTCTTTTTTCCCCTTGAGCTCTGCTTCATCCCTCCCAAAGTGAGCCCAAAACCAACCCTGTCTCATGTTCCATACCTATGCCTGGGCCAAGACACCCAGGACAGGGGTGGCCATGAGTGGGGGTCCTAGGCCATCAGGGTATGGGACCCACCTGCAGACCTAGAAGGTTGCGGAGGCCTCCAGCCAGGACCAGAGTGCCTTCTGCTGCCTCGGGGCCTATGGGTGGACTCTTCCCAACTACCGACCAGGGATCTTGGCCTCCTTAATCAATAGAAATTGATTAGAGGCCAGACAAGAAATTTAGGTAAGGCTTTACTGGGGTCTCTGCTACAGCGGCGGGGGGGTGGGGGGGCAGTGAGAATAGACAACAGGTTCCCTTACTTGCTCCCTGAGGTGTGGATGGTGGTGAACTGGTTTCTTATATGGGGTGAAGGTCAGGGTGGGTCCAGGGGTGGGGCTGGAGTGGTGCTGTGTGTGCAGGGGGCGTGTGCAGTACCCTGCTTTGCTCCAGGCTCTTCAGAAGTGGCAGTTGGGCTTTTTTGTTTTTTCTATCTTATCTGTTGTCCATAATTTGCCCCAACTGCTCAGGCACACAGTATATGTGTATGTATGCATATGTCTTCACGACCCAGATAATCACAATGGTGTGATCACTCACCTAGAGCCAGACATCCTGGAATGTGAAGTCAAGTGGGCCTTAGAAAGTATCACTATGAACAAAGCTAGTGGAGGTGATGGAATTCCAGTTGAGCTATTTCAAATCCTGAAAGATGATGCTGTGAAAGTGCTGCACTCAATATGCCAGCAAATTTGGAAAACTCAGCAGTGGCCACAGGACTGGAAAAGATCTGTTTTCATTCCAATCCCAAAGAAAGGCGATCCCAAAGAATGCTCAAACTATCGCACAATTGCACTCATCTCACACGCTAGTAAAGTAATGCTCAAAATTCTCCAAGCCAGGCTTCAGCAATATGTGAACCATGAACTTCCAGATGTTCAAGCTGGTTTTAGAAAAGGCAGAGGAACAAGAGATCAAATTTCCAATATCTGCTGGATCATCAAAAAAGCAAAAGAATTCCAGAAAAATATCTATTTTTGCTTTATTGACTACACCAAAGCCTTCAACTGTGTGGATCACAATAAACTGTGGAAAATTCTGAAGGAAATGGGAATACCAGACCACTTGACCTGCCTCTTGGGAAACCTGTATGCAGGTCAGGAAGCAACAGTTAGAACTGGACATGGAACAACAGACTGGTTCTAAATAGGAAAAGGAGTACATCAAGGCTGTATATTGTCACCCTGCTTATTTAAACATATGCAGAGTACATCATGAGAAACGCTGGGCTGGAAGAAGCACAAGCTGGAATCAAGATTGCCGGGAGAAATATCAATAACCTCAGACAGGCAGATGATACCACCCTTATGGCAGAGAGTGAAGAGGAACTAAAAAGCCTCTTGATGAAAGTGAAAGAAAACTAAGAAAACTAAGATCATTCAGAAAACTAAGATCATGGCATCTGGTCCCATCACCTCATAGATGGGAAATAGATGGGGAGACAGTGGAAACAGTGTCAGACTTTATTTTTGGGGGCTCCAAAATCACTGCAGATGGTGACTGCAGCCATGAAATTAAAAGACACTTATTCCTTGGAAGGAAAGTTATGAGCAACCTAGATAGCATATTAAAAAGCAGAGACATTACTTTGCCAACAAAGGTCTGTCTGGTCAAGGCTATGGTTTTTCCAGTGGTCATGTATGGATGTGAGAGTTGGACTGTGAAGAAAGCTGAGTGCCGAAAAATTGACGCTTTTGAACTATGGTGTTGGAGAAGACTTTGAGAGTCCCTTGGACTGCAAGGAGATCCAACCAGTCCATCCTGACGGAGATCAGTCCTGGGTGTTCATTGGAAGGACTGATGCTGAAGCTGAAACTCCAGTACTTTGGCCACCTCATGCGAAGAGTTGACTTATTGGAAAAGACCCTGATGCTGGGAGGGATTGGGGGCAGGAGGAGAAGGGGAGGACAGAGGATGAGGTGGCTGGATGGCATCGCCGACTCTATGGGCATGAGTTTGAATAAACTCCAGGAGCTGGTGATGGGACAGGGAGGCCTGGCGTGCTGCGATTCATGGGGTCGCAAAGAGTCAGACACGACTGAGCGACTGAACTGAACTGATGCATATGTGTGTGTGTATATATATATATATATATATATATGTATGGGGGCTTGATATATATATATATATATATATATATATATATATATATATAGGCTTCCCTGATGGCTCAATGGGTAAAAAATCCACCTGCAAGGCAACAGACACAGCAGACATGGTTTGATCCCTGGGTTGTGAAGATCCCCTGGAGGAAGGACATGGCAACTGATTCCATTATTCTTGCCTGGAGAGTCCCATGGATAGAGGAGCCCGGCAGGCTACAGTCCAAAGGGTTGCAAAGAGCTGGACACTACTGAGCGACTAAGCACACACACATGTATATATGGATATATATGTGAATATATTGTTTAGATGTGATTAACATTTGAATCAGGACACTTTGAGTAAAGCAGATTATCCTCTGGAAAACAGGTGGGGCTCACCCAATCAGTTGAAGGCCCTTTGGTTGTTGAAGTGTCACAGGGTATACAAAAATTAACTCCAAATGAAACATAAATCCAAATGAAATACCTAAGACTATAAAACTCTTAGAAGGAAACAGAAATAAATCTTCATTACCTTGGGTTAGACTAGATACAGCACTAAAAGCAAAGGCCACAAGAGTAAGAAGACAACCCACAGAATGGGAGGGAAAAAACTGCAAATCGTGTGTCTGATAAAGAATTTGCATTCAGAATGTACAAAGAACCATGACATCTCAACAACAAAAACTCAAATAACCCAATTTAAAATGGGCAAAGGATCTGAATAGATATTTCAACAAAGAAGTCATAAGATGTTCAACATCATTAACTGACAGGGAAGTACAAATCAAATCCACAATTGGATATTAGTTCACACTCACTAAACTAGAGCCAACTAGAATAAAAATCAAATTACACAAGTGTTGGCAAGGAGGTATGCCTGACTGCATGGAGTGCAGGTGCCAGGGGATCGGGTGCGGGACTCTGAGGCCCCCCAACACTACCCCTTCCCTTTCAATGCTTGCCAATCATCGACACATCAATTGTGATCACTGATGCATGGACACAGTTCAGTGGGAGACAGCTGGCAGAAAATGGGGTGGATCGCACATCAAGTGGTTCACACACAGGGCGAGTTGATGTTGCCTAAATTTTGCATCAGTTACAGATTCACATTTATGTTTGTGTGTGTGCAACTATATAGAAAATGTGCATGTATCACAGACAGGGTGAGTGCGGGGCACATACAGCCAGTGTTTCTTGTGAAAATTGTCTCTGTTATAGATAAACATTTGTCTACACATGTACACACATTTATACACACATGCATATGTACATGTGTACAATCGTGTGTGTGTGTATGTGCGTGTATGGAGTTGCCACGTGAATTGGGTCATCTCCTGTGAGTCACAGCCAAGGATATTGGAGAAACTCCTTTGTATTCTGTTTATCTAAAGAGAAAGGAACACTAGCAAGCCAAAGTTCCCTTGATCTCAGGAAACCATTAGCAGACACATTTAGCGGAGCGGGGCCAAGGGGTGGGAGAAGACTGGGTGCCCGGCAGCCCAGACACTGGAGGGAATGTTGACATGGCCCATGGATGTCCAGGAACAGCTTGGACTTAAGATGCAGGAAACAGTGGCTCCAAGATGCGGCCACAGCTTCCCTGGTTCTCACATTCTTTACCTGTCTTACCTGCATCTTGAAGCCGATTTGAGACTAAGCATGATGTCACCTGTGAAGGTCCTTACCTGTGGCCCTGAGGAGACCCTCTTTCCTTTTCATTCTCACAAGCAGAGGTTTTTCACTTGCAGAGAAAACCCAAGTCATCTCCGACATCCGCTTCAGTGACAAAGGCCTCTTAGGCCAACCCCACCCCTCTCGCGTGCAACTCGAAAAGGAACAAGACGGTAGACATAAACTTAAAAACAAGCAACAACAACACACCCTGAACCCGCCTGGTCCCCCAGCCAGTATGCGTAAGACACACACAGGAAGGAAGTGGCCGAGTGATTCAAAGTGGCTGAGCTTCGATGTCTCAGGAAAGGAATATTTTCCGACCAACCCGCCCCGTCTGTGGTTGGGAACAAGGTCTCAGATGTAGCCTTGGCCAGCGTTCCTTCCCCCACCCCCTCCAGCACTGTAGACAAAACAGTGAGGCCAGGTCCTGCAGGAAGGCACCCTGCAGCCCAGCAAACCTGTTCCTGCTGGTCCTTGGGTCACTGTGGTCCTGGCCATCCAGCAAGCAGGCGTGGGCAGCCACCCGGTCTGCAGAGGCTGAGGGAAGACCTCCAAGAGGCTTGTTTCTCTGTGTGCTCCCAGCTACTGACTCACCCACAAACCTGTTTTTGATTTCTCTTCATATCCAGCTTCAGGCCCCGGCAGGTCTAGCACTATGGAGGGAGTCACTACCTAGCAGAATACCTTCCACAGCCCTGTGACCTGGGGTGGGGGGGATACCCAGATCTGAGCCTGTCCTACTGCTGCCACACACCCCAGGGCCAGGCTCAGTGGATGGCCAGCACCCTAATTTGTCTATGCCCTTTGTTCTCTGCCCTTCCTCTCTATTCTCTGTCCGCAAGCCCATCCCCGGAGCCTAGGTCAAGGCCACCTCCTCTGTGTACTCTGCCTGTCTCTTGCTGGGACTGATCTGGCATTTTACCGTGTCGGCCAGCACCTGTCTGGCTGTGTGAGTCTGAGCAAGCAGACAAACCCTCTGAGCCTCCTTCCCCATCTGCAGAACGGGGATGATCAAAATGCCAGCTGGGACAAGATCATGGCTGCAAGGCACTGAGCCGATGCATGGTACATGCTCCAGTACCAGCCATCAGGAGGATGCTGGCCTTCCATCTTCTGACAGGCATAATCTCCTGCAGTAGGACTCATTGATCCTCATTCCATCTTCCCTTAGTGCCTATAGCATCTTCCTTGCATGCAGCAGCCACTCAAAAGAGAAAGGAGAGGAGCTGTGTCTCCCAGCTGTCTGGGGCCTGGGGACCTTGCAGGGTGGAGGGCAGCTGAGAGACAGATCATGGTGAACAGCAGCCCCCTACAGAATGGGCAGGAGCAGCTGGGGTGGCTGTGTCCTTGAGAGACTGGCTCAGGGCCAAAGATGGCAATCAGTGTCGGCCCTCCTCCAGCCAGGCCAGCCTGCGTCCAGACTGAGGGCTTGGGAAGACCTCGAAGGCTGAGCGTCCAGTGTGGGTGTGTCTTAGTTGATGATCCCTGGGGCCCTCAAGGACTCTGGAATCCAAGCATCCCCACCAGCAGGGAGAAACCGAGCACATTCACCTGCAGAGGCCAGTGCTAAACGGGGCACGGGGCTGTCACAGTCCAATGAACACGGGGTGGCCACCATTGGCAGAGGAGCCTGGATGCTTGTCTTCATCCTCTGGAGGCCAGCAAAGGAAGGAGGATGGAAGGCCGGCATTCCTGGGCCCTGCAGTATGCTCAAGCCGAGGGAGACCCCAAGAGGGAGGCAGTCTCGGCCTGGCGTGGGGTGACTGGGCCTGCCATGTGGTCTAAGGAGACCAACAGCCAGACACACCCATCCAGGGAGAATAGGGGCTGGGCCCTGTCCCATGTTGTGGAAGCACTAGGACAAGAAGCCAGGCCACCACCAGCAGAGGCTGGACTTCCCTGTGGACCAGTCTTCTGCCTCAGCACAGACAGCCCTGCATGTCCTGATGAAGTTCAGAGAAACATGAGGGCCAGTAGTCTGTGTGGTTCATTTGAATATCCTAGTGGTGCTGGGGGGCTTCCCTAGTGGTAAAGAACCTACCTGCAATGCAGGAGACGTAAGAGACCCGAGTTTGATCCCTGGGTAGGAAAGATTCCTCCAGAGAAGGGAACGGTTGCCCACTCCAGTATCCTTGCCTGGAGAATCCCAGGGACAGAAGAGCCTGGCAGGCTACAGTCCATGGGATCACAAAGAGTTGGACACAACTGAAGTGACTTAGCATGCATACACGCACTGGTGTCGAGGGTTTCATTGCTGAAGTCACTCAGATTTTCCAGGCAGAGGCTCAAGTTAAAAACAAACAAGTTGTTCTTGAGAATTTCAGGACAGAGAATTGTTGAGGGTTCCTGGCTTTACCCAAACAAACGGACTGTTCTCAGGCTTGTGAACTAGAGAGGCCGGCAGGACCAAGGCTGAGAGGTTGGCCTTGGATGGATTGACCCAGCACTGGGGCCTGAGAAGAGGGGTGCCTTTGAAAGAAGGGTTATGGAGGGAAATCTCAGTGGGGTGGACCGAGGGAATCATGTTTCCCTGGCCATCTAAAGCGAGGACCTGGTCACCCCACCTAGGCATGAACCACAGCCTGAATGCGAGAGCTGTGCTGGGGCTCACCTGGCCCTCTGGTCAAGGGGCTTCTGGGCCTCTGTGCTGCTGACATCACGTAGGGTCCCCTGGTCCTCTGGCTCTCCTCTCTCCCCTGCACTCTCTTCTCTCCTCAGGCCTTCTCCCTCCCCAGCTCCTGCCTGTGAAAAAAGGCAGCAGAGAGAAACTCTGAGACCCCTGCCTGCCCTGTGCTCAGAACCTTCTCTCCTGTCCCACTGGTGGTACAGCCCACCCCCCACAGATGCACCTAGGATGGAGTTGCAGGGGCCAGATTTACCCTCCCTCCCAAAACTACCAACACAACTAGACAAGCTCATGAACAACAGGACATTGGTCAAGGAAGGACGGTGGTCCCTGGGAGATGGGAAATGAATGGGTGAGCCCCGTGGTGGCCCCACTCACTGCCTGAGAGGTTTATGGGCTGCGGAGCACACAAGGGGCCTCCTGGATGAATAGAGAGGGCTCCCCAAATTCAGAAGATGGAGCTGGACGTCCAAGGAGATAAAGGCAGCTAGAGTTTTTAGGACAGAGGACCCCAAGGGGACTGCTGCTGAGACAGAGTTGTGGGGGTGTGCAGAGGGCTCCCTGAGGGCACTCTCACATGCCTGTGAAGAGCACTGTAGGGAGAAGAGACCAGTGCCGGGTGTTCACATGGGGCTCCACCTCCACCAGCCAGACTGGAACCTCACATTCACTGAGTAACGGATTCACTGAGTAGCGGGCGTGGGGGGTACTCAGGGTTAAACCAGACTCTCCGGTCTAGACTGAGCTCAGGTCCAAACTCACCTGACAAATCACAAAAGCAAGACCACAAAAGATCAAAAAGTTTCTGAGTAACTTAATTGCATCTTAGAATAAAAACCTCAAGAATATTTCCCAAAATACAAAAATATCAAGCCTCCAATCTGGTAAAATCCACACTACCTAACATCCAATTAAGATGAACTTGCAGAAAATTTTTTTTCAATTTTAAAAACCAAGGGAAAAAAGTTAAAAACAAACAAACAAACAAAAAATAGGATGACTTTGCCTGAGAAGAGGCAGGAAGACATATGTCTAAGGAGGACAGCTGGGCGTGGTTGGCTGGCCAGCACAGAACGTCATGTTTGGGTCAGGGGCTGTGTCTGCCTGGGTAGCAGCGATGTAGGAGCAATGCTCAAGAGGGTCCCCTCTCCTGGGGGATGATGAAGGGGGCAGGGTGGGGAAGAGGTCTTCAAATATGACGATGAACCAGGGAAAAAAGTCTCAACTCCACATCTGCCTCCAATAGCATGGCAAGGAAGGGTTTCACACTTGCTCTCATCTCTCTCCTCCTATTTTCCCTCTTTATTGTGAATATAATATAACATCCAGAAAAACGCTTAAAACTTAAGTGCTCAAGGACTTCCCTGGTGATCCAGTGATTAAGACTAAAGGCTTCCACTGCAGGGGGCACATATTCAATCTCTGGTTGGCTAACTAAGATCCCACATGCCACATGGCCAAAAAATAACCCCATAACAAAACAAACAAAAAACAATTAGCTTTCAACACCAGTCAGATGCATCCCAGCAGTCCCTCCTCCCTCCCTGGATTTCTGCCCCTGGCATTCCCAGGAAGCACTTCCTGAAGTGGTTTTATGGTTGACCAGGCATTCTCACATCCAGTGATGACAGCTTAGTCTCCAGCACACTTTGAATAAACATGGCAAAAGCAGTCTTGGTCCTGATCTGAGGAGGAAGGGTCCAGTCTTTCACCAAGTACAATGCTACCTGTGGGTGATTCACAGATGCCTTAATTGGGTGGAGGATGTTTCCTTCTGTTTCTTAGCTTTTTGAGTAATTTTTATCATGAAGGGGTGTTGGATTTTGGCAAATGATTTTTTAATAATTTTATTTGTTTATTTTTTGGCTGTGCTAGGTTTTCGTTGCTGTGAGGGCTTTTCTCTAGTTGTGGCGAGCCAGGACTACTCTTTGTTGCTGTGCTGGGGCTGCTCATTATGGTGGCTTCTCTTGTTTCAGAGCACAGGATCAGTAGTTGTGGGCACCTTACTTGCCCTGAGGCATATGGGATCTTCCCAGACCAGTGATCGGACCTGTGTACCCTGCATTGACAGGCAGATTCTTAACCGCTGAGCCCTCAGGGAAGCCCCATCTATTTCTTTTTAAGTCAGTTTTGGTAATTGGTATCTTTCTAGGAGTTGGCTGATTTCATCTACGTTTTCTAACTTGCTGACATAGTGCTGTTCATAGTATTCCTTTATGATCCTTTTTATTTCCATAAAGTTGGTAGTAATGTCCTCTCTTTCCTTTCTGATTCTAGTAATTTGAATCTTCTCTTCTTCTTTTAGTCAATCTAGTTAAAGTTTTATCATTTTGTTGAACTTTTCAAAGAACCAGCTTTTGGTTTCACTGAATTTTCTATTGTTTTTAGATTCTCTGTTTCACTAATTTCTGTTGTAATTTTTATTTTTTTTTTCCTCCTTGTTAAGATTTATTTTGCTCCTTTCTTCCCCCAGTGTTTTTAGCTGGAAGATTAGATGTTAGATTGTTGATTTGGAGGGTTTTCCTCTTTCTTTCTTTCTTTTTTTTTTTTTTTTGGCCTCATGGCATGTGGGATCTAATTCTCCAACCAGGGACAGAACCTGTGCCTCCTGCATTGGAAGCACAAAATCTTAACCACTGTACCACCAGGGAAATCCCTCTCTTTCTTAATGTAGGCATTTAAAGCTATAAATTTCTCCCTAAGCACTGCTTAAGCTGAATCTTATTAGTTTCTGAATGTCTATTAGATATATTTTGGACATCCTGGACTGACACCACACAACTCTTAACTGTCTCTCATATTTTTCATCTTTTTGCCCTGGGAAGTTTCCTTGACTCTGTTTTCCAGTCCTTTTCCTGATTTTTTTGTATGACAAACACATTTTTAATCTCTCTGAACTTTTTCTTGTTCCCTGACTTTTCCTTTTTCTGGCTACCTGTTCTTGTTTTGTGAATGCAGTACCTCCTCAAACACCTCTGAGATGTTAACTATGATTTCTAAGTTCTGCTCATCACCTTTATTATCTGTCTTCCTGGGATGGCTCTTACTTGGTTAATCCGGGTCCTTCTCTCTTGTGGTGACTATTTCTCTCAGTTGCCAGTTTGCACATCTGAAACTGAGGCATTGGACAACCAGCAAGGCTCCCTCTGTGGTCTGGGGCTGTTTCCTCAGCAGGCCTCGCACCTTCCCAAGAAGGCTGACTCCAGCTCCGTCCAAAGAGTGACTCATTGGTAATACGTTATCCATAGCCTTCAGTGGAAGGGGCGGGGCCTCTTCACCCCAGAGACCTGGCCAGTGATACTCCCAGGGTCACTTCCAAGCCCAAACCGGACAATGCCAGCCTTCTGGTGGAGCTTCTAAGCAAGCAGAGTGCTCACCCCAAGGCTCTGCAGACAGTCCCTCCACCATCACTCCCCTTCCCTGCAGGAAAGCTCCCAGACGGTCCTGTTCGTCAACTGCAGACTCTGAGCTTGCAGCCTCCCCGGGTGCTGGGGAGCCTAGCACCTCTACCCAGGCTGTCTCCTGCACACAGGCTGAGCTGCAGCCTCCTCTACCTTGGCTTACAAATCTATACAGTCATGCCTGTTTTTATTTTCTGGAAGTATGTCAGGCAGGAGCCCACTGTTACTCACCTGTGCCCCTCGTCCATCCCTCAGGTCTGCTTGGGATGGTGCTCAGTTGCCATTTCCAGGGGGGTTAGATCAGGGAAGAGAGTAAAAGGATGTTCCATCTGCCCCTGGACACCTGAGCTGGTTTCCTTCTCTTGCACGCCTGTAAGTCCCAGAGTTGGACCGTAAAGAAGGCTGGGTGCCAAAGAATCGATGCTTTTGAACTGTGGTGCTGGAGAATACTCTTGAGAGTCCCTTGGACTGCAAGGAGATCAAACCAGTCAATCCTAAAAGAAATCAGTCTTGAATATTCATTGGAAAGACTGATGCTGAAGCTGAAGCTCCAATACTTTGGCCACCTGATGCGAAGAGCCAACTCATTGGAAAAGACCCTGATGCTGACAAAGATTGAGGGCAGGAGGAGAAGCAGGTGACAGAGGACAAGAGGGTTGGATGGCATCATCAATTCCATGGACAAGAGTTTGAACAAACTCTGGGAGATAGTGAAGGACAGGGAAGCCTGGGGGTGCTGCAGTCCACGGGGTCACAAAGAGTCAGATACGACTGAGTGACTGAACAAGTCACAGACACACACCATTGTCACCACAGTCATGGTAACATGGCCACATGTAGGAGGCCTCGTCCCTGACAAGACCAGGGTCATCCCTAAGTAAATTGCCTGAGCTTAGCTATGGTGCTCCTGTGCAGTGAGACCACTTGTAATCACTGGCTGACTTTTTTCACGAGAAATGTAATTCACTCTAAAACCTCTGAGAGTGGTATAGCAGCTAGGACTGTCTTCAGCTGTGAGTGAAAGATATCCTAAAACAACAGTGACTTAAACAAGACACCAGTTTCTCCATGTGTGAGGAGGAAGGTCTGTTAAGGAGGCTGCAGCATATTGAGGCTCTGGCTCCACACCTCCCATGCTCACCTATGTGCAGGTTCCATTCCTAGGATTACCTCATGGCCCAAGGTGACTGCTTCAGCTCCAGCCATCATGTTGACATGCTAGCAGCAGAAGGATAAAAAGGGAGGAAGGACTTGCCCTATCCTTTTAAAACTATTTCCTGGAAAATAAAATTGAATTAAATTTAAAAGAAAAAACACCTAATTCCTGGAATGGAAGTTATTCTTGGTGATGCCACTCATACCCCATTGGTCAGAATTGGTTCAGATAGCCATGTGCCACTATCAAAATCAAGGGTTCCATTATTAAGGAAAGAGTAGATATAGTGGGGCCCACTGAGGGAACCCAGGCGGGCAACACATCACCACCCTGAGTTTACTCTCCCAGTGGCCTGCATGCCCCAGGCACTTGGGAAGACAGCCAGTTCACTGTCCGTAGCTCAGGTGGCCCAGTCACTCCCCACCTCCTTTGCTATGGTCTGAGCATCGTGTCCCCCCCTCAAATTCACATGTTGGAATCTATACACTCAGTGTGATGGTTTATTGGTGGGTCGTGAAGACCTTATCAATGGGTTTAGAGATTATTCATTAGAGATTATAAGAGATGTGGAGCTCCTTAGACTGTCCCTTCTTCCTTTGTGAGGACACATGAGAAGTCTGCCACCCAGAAGAGGGCCCTCACCCAACTCTATAGGCATCTCAATCTCAGACTTCCAGCCTCCAGACAGTGAGAAGTATATTTCTATTGTTCATAAACCATCCCGTCTGTGCTGCTTTGTTATAGCAGTTGGAAAGCATGATGACACCCTTTCTGGGCCTGTCATTCTCTGTCTGGAGACAAGAATTCTGGGGCCAGGGTCTTCCCTGGTGGCTCAGTGGTAAAGAATCCACCTGCCAGTTCAGGAGACATGGGTGTGTTCAATCCTGGATCCAGGAAGATCACACACGATGAAGAGCAAGTAAGCCCGGGTGCCATAGCTGCTGAGCCTGTGCTCTAGAGCCCAGGAACCACAACTACTGAGGCCGGTGTGACCTAGAACCCATGCTCTGCAACAAGAGAAGCCACCACAATGAGAAGCCCACGCACCACAACCAAAGAGTAGCCCTAGATCTCAGCAATTAGAAAAAAGCCTGCACAGCAATGAAGACCCAGTCCAACCAAAATAAATAGGTTAATTAAAAAATAATAATTATTATGGGGCCAGAGTTAATGAGCCATCACTTGCCAGGCACCAGGTTTCATAGCAGCCTTTGAAGCTTTGAAGACATTACCAAGCCTGGAGTGGAGGCTCTCCAGGGTGTTTCCCAGCAGAAGAAGCCCTAAGAGAATCAGGGACTTCTGTGTCCCCAGACATCACGGTGGCTGGGGGAGGCTGTCCCCTGGAGCTGACGACAGTGCTATGCAGAGAAAGTAAACAGAAAACCACACACAGCCACCCTTCCTCCCGTCCTTGGGTCCTGGGCCCTGTGCATTGGTTCTGGTGGAAGGAGCTGGGCTTGCAAGGGCCCCCAAGAAAGGAGGGATGGGTCACGGGGACACTGGCCTGACCCCCTAGTCCAGGCTTTTTCCACAGCAACTTCCCCACACTTCCCGTCCCCTGTTTGGATGAGGCCCTGTCAGTGCTGTGGGCTGGGCCAGAGCATTTCTTCCTTCCCTGGGAGGCCTGCCCTGCAGAGAATTCCAGATAACAAGCTGTCTGGTATCTGCTTCCCCAGCTCCACCCTGGGCTTCCTGCCGTGGGGGGTACAGCTCCCATCCCAGGCTGGTTTTCTGGAACAAGTGTTTGCTGGCTGGGGGAGGGAAGCACTGGGTCCTGCTGGCTTTGTGCTCAGCCCTCTCCATCCCGCACTACCCCTCACCCCCCATTGAGCCTTTCCGCCTCCCCTGACTGAAGCTGCCTTTCCAGGGCCTTTGTTATCTGTGGCTACCTGGGGAACCTGGGCCCACATTGTCTGCCCAGCATCTCTGTCTGTTCCACTTCCCTGGTGGCTCAGACAGTAAAGAATCTACCTGCAATGCAGGAGACCCAGTCTTGATCCCTGGGTTGGGAAGATCCCCTGGGGAAGGAAATGGCAGCCCACTCCAGTATTCTCGCCTGGAGAATCCCATAGACAGGGGAGCCTGACGGGCTACAGTTCACGGGGTCACAAACAGTTGGACACGACTGAAACGACTTAGCATGCATGCACAGGACTGTCCCAGAGGCATGTGAGGCAGTCAACTCTTCAGAAGACTCAGTCCCAAGCCCAAGGTCCCCTCCCATGTGCCAGGTAAGATGATTAGCCAGAGACAACCCAGACCCTAATCCCATCACCATAAAACTTAAGACTGGGAGCCATATGGCAGAGCAGTCCTCCTGGGTTCTCTTAACCTCCTTCTTTCTGCCCAGGAACCTCTTCCCAATAAAGTCTCTTGCGTTGTCAGCATGTGTATCTCCTCAGACAATTCATTTCCGAGTGTTAGACAACAGCCTACTCTTGGACCCTGGAAGGGGTCCCCCTTCTCACAACAAATTTAATTCCCTCCTGACATCATCTACCAGGAGAGAGCACCAGATGCCACAGGTTAGGGGTTCAGTCCTGCAAGACAGCCCCTACTTCAGACAGTCCCAAGCCCAGGTTGTCACCTGTGCTTCTGACCAACTAGCTATAAATTGAAGGGTCTCGAAACCTGTTCTTCAGGTTCAATTAATTTGCTACAGCTGCTCACAGAATTCAGAGGAACACTGACTTACAAGCACCAGTTTAATGTAAATGGTGTTTAAAGGACACAGGTGAGGAGGTACATTGGGAGAGGTCTGGAGGGGTCCAAGAGCCAGTGTTTCTGTCCCTGTGGAGCTGAGCTGTGTCACACCCCGACAGGTGGACATGCTTACTCACCCTGAAGCTCATCCCATCTCCTCATTAAAGAGTTTTTATAGAGCTTAATCTGTAGCCCAAACCCCCTTCCCAGGCTTTCCTGATAGCTCAGTTGGTAAAGAATCCACCTGCAATGCAGGAGACCTTGATTCGATTCCTGGGTTGGGAAGAGCCTGTGGAGAAGGAACAGGCTACCCACTCCAGTATCCTTGGGCTTTCCTTGTGGCTCAGCGCATAAAGAATCTGCATGCAATAAGGGAGACCTGGGTTTGATCCCTGGTGGGAAGATCCCCTGGAGAAGGGAACGGCTACCCACCCCAGTATTCTGGCCTGGACAATTACATGGACTGTATGTATAGTCTATGGGGTCGCAAAGAGTCAGACACTACTGAGTGACTTTCACTAAACCCCTTCCCAGGGGTCAGCGGGTGGGGCTGCAAGTTCCAAGTAACCAAGAGGTTATTTTTGGTTTTGATGCTGACCCCATCTTCAGTCACCCCATTAGCATAAATTCAGCTGGACTCCAAGGGCTTATGATGAAGAATGGAAGATACTCACCACTCAGGACTTTCCAGAGGTTTAGGAGCTCTGCCGGGCCCTGGGCGAGATTACATACATGTCTTCTCCTTTTTTCATTATTCTTATGATTACTATCATTGGAGTAAAATTGCTTTACCATGTGGTGTTAGTTTCTGTACAACATGAGTCAGCTATATGTATACATACATGCCCTCCCTCCTGAGCCTCCCTCCCACTCCCCTGGTGGCCCAGTGGTAAAGAAACCACCTGCCAATGCAGGAGACGTGGGTTCTATATCTGAGTCAGGAAGATCCCCTGGAGAAGGAAATGGCAACCCACTCCAGTATTCTTACCTGGGAAATCCCATGGACAGAGGAGCCTGGCATGCCTTTGTCCACAGGGTCACAAAAGAGTTGGATACGACTTAGTAACTAAATAACAACAACACATATAGATGATAATGTTGTTTCCAACCTTCTTCCTACTCCCCACCCCCCATCATCCCATCCCTCTAGGTCATTGGAGAGCACTGAGCTGAGCTCTCTGTGTTATATAGCAGCTTCCCACTACTAATTTTACACATGGTGATGTATATATGTCAATGCTATTCTCCCAGTTTATCCGACAGTCACCTCTCTGCCAATGTTCACATGTCTATTTTCTATGTCTGCATCTCTATTTCTGTTTTACAAATAGGTTCATCAGTACCATTTTTCCAGATTCCACATATATGGGTTAAATATACATTATTTGTTTTTCTCTTTCTGACTAAACTTCACTCCGTATGATAGTCTCTAGGTCCATCCACAGAGACTAAGTCACAAGTATCTACAAATGACCCAGTTTTGATCCTTTTTTATGGTTAAGTAACAGTCCATTGTATGTATGCACCACATCTTCTTTATCCATTCCCTAACCCTAAGACCAGATACATTTCTTCTTAGCCCATGGGCCTTGTCACCCTCTGCCCTCCTCTTACCAGCCTCATCAACCTCTGCAGCTTGCCTTTGCCCTTCTCTATTTGGAAACTCTGCCCAGGTATCTGCTAGGCTCCTTAGCTCACCTGGTCCAGGTCCTTATTTAAACATCACCTGTTGATGGAGGCCTTCCTGATCAACCCCTTTATGGCTGCTGAGCCCCCTCCACTCAGGTCCCCTTCTCTTCATTATTGTTTTCTTTTCATCCTAATCACCACCTGACATGCGGGCTTAGAGGCTTACTGCCCCTTCCCCAATTAAAATACAAGCATGAAAGTGGAGGTGGGGGACTTTCCCAGTGGTCTAGTGGTTAAAAACTTTTTACCTTCCAAGGCAGGGGGTGGGGTTTCAATCCCTGGTGGGAGCAAAGATCCTACATGCCTTGTGACCAAAAACAAAACAAACAAAAACCATAAAACAGAAGCAATACTGTAATGAATTCAATAAAACCTTTAAAAAGTTTCATATTTTTTTTAAAAATCTTAAGAAAAAAAGTAATGGGAACAATTTTTAAAAAAGTGAAGGTGGCCCTCACTCCAGCGATGCTGGAAGAGAATGACTGTGAAGACATCCCTTTCCCAGTGAGAAACCGCAGGCAGAGGGAGGGGAGGGTGGCCTGGGAGTAGGACCACCCCTGGTAGGTACTGAGAACCACTTGAGTGGCCTGTGGGTCCAGGCCACACTGATGGATGCTCGGTAGCACAGTAGAACAAAGGGATCATGAAAGCTGTGAAGGTCTTCCAGGAAAAGTCCCCTTGAGAGGACCAGGCAGGGAGGTACGGGGCTCAGAGCCAGGCTCTCAGCTCCTCCCTGCCTGGTGTGCTGGGACAGGCCAGGCCTGAGGCCCGACGATTGCCTCGGCCACAGAACCCTCCCCTTCCAGTGGCCGGTGCCCCTGGGCCATGCAGCAGGCACACCCCGCACATACACACAGGCGAGCCACTCTGACTCAGAGCTCACCCCTGTCTGGCACCCAGCCCGTGGACGGCAGTTAGTCTTCAGCACCTTGGGCCAGGTCTGGGTATAAAGGCAGCAGGTCTGGGCCTGGACCTGGAGCAGCAGGCGTCCAGGACCTCCTGGGGCCAGCCCGGCACCTGCGTGGGCCCGCTTCTCTGAAGGTTTGGCACATGGACTCCAGAAAATGCAGAGAACAGATACCCAGCCTGGTGTGCTTTCCTTCGCTGGAGGGGCTGGGCTGAGGGACCCCTTCCATTTCCAAAGGGAGCCCTGCCCCGTTGGAGGGGGATTGGGTAAGCCAGGCCGGGGTGAGGGAGGTGGGGGTGTGCTGCCACCTCCTCCAGGAAGGCTGCGCAGGGGAGGGAGCAGGGCTCTGCCCGGGACAGATAGGATGCTCTGGGTAGGGCTAGGGGTGAGAGTGGGGCTGTCTCCCTCAGCACCGTCTCCATGGAAACCTCTCTGCTGATGCAGGCCCGCCCAGTGGGGCGGATCAGAGAGCCCAGAGAGGGAGCATTTTGTAGGCGTCTGGGCTCGCCCTGTGCTTCCCAGGCTTGGCTACAGGGTCCTTCTGCCCACGGGGGCATGTGTGGCTGCCCTGGGCAGGTGGGGAGATGGGTGCCATGTGAGTTCTCTACCTCCTGACTCGTGGCTTCTAAAACTTGGGCTTTCTGCTTGGTCTCTCCAGTGTCTGGAGACTGCGGGCAACGTACCTGACACTGTGACCCCAGGGCAAAGGTGACTCAGAGGGTCCTGGGTGGGCCGTGGGGATGTGAGCAGCCCCCAGAGGCACTGGCCACTTCCTCCAAGGCCATTCCTGCACCATTGTGGGAAGAGGGGAAGCCACCCTGAGCACGTGCCCAGAACAAGCACTGGATGGGAGTCCGGGTGCTGGCTGAAGGGCTGGCCCCCACACCGGGCGCCTCCCCACTATCCATCCCACCTCCCTACCTAAGCAGACCAAAGCCAGCAGCTGGCTCTGCGTTAGGGGGGCGGTTTCTCCCCTCAGCTTGTCATAGGTCCTTGCAGCCGCGTGCCCTGAAGCTTATGCCCTGGCGGAAACGGCCCTGCACCTGGGGCTGGGCTCTCACACGGGTGAGGGCGGGAAGCCTGGAAAATAACATCATTACCGCCCCGCCCGAACCTGGCCTGGTTAGTGGCGGGACCTGTCCAGGCAAAGGCCTTGGTCGAGCGGTCTGGCAAATTACCGGGTAGCTGTCGGAGCGGAGCCCAAGCGCAGACGTGCGTGCAGCAGGCTCCTTATTAGGCTAATTACGGCTATGCGGCCCCCTACGGCACGAAACGAAGACAATCTCGGTGCTAGCCAGGATGGCAGATCTAAGGTGGTGTTTGCCTTGGGAGGAGTCTTGCCAAAGGCAGGAGGGAGACAGACGGAAGAGGGGGTGGGGACCCCAGGAAGAGTCGAGGAGTCTGCAGACCCCACACTGATCCCCAAATTCTGCCCCCCCTTCCTCATCTATCAAGTTCATCCCTCTGCGTGTATGAGGTGCCAAAAGAACCGAGTTTGGTCCCTAATAATGTTACTAAGAAAACTGGCTTCCAGCTGCACACAGATCAGTTCATTTAAACCTGGCAACGAACCCATAAAGATGAGGAGTCCGAGCCCTGGGGAGGTCGAGTGACTGCCTAGTTAGCTGTCAGAGCCGGGAACCCAGAAGCAGCGCCTGCCGGGAAGGGGAGCCAGGCCCAAGAACCTGCCAGAACCAGAACAGACAAGCGAGTGGGATGTGGGATGTGGCCTTGGGGCCGCCCCAGTGCCCCTCCCTGGAGGGCCGGGCTGCCAGGCTTCCGGCCTGCTGGACTTCTCAGCCCCGAAGCCAACGCGGCGTCCCGGGGGGGAGCGGAGGCGCCGCGCCCCAGGCCTTTCTCATCGAGTCCCCGTGGGCGTGGTCCAGCAGCTCGCTTGGCTCCTGTCTGGTAATTACGGTAATTACGTAATTACGCCGGGCGTGGCCTGGGCCCAGCGCCAGGTGACCTACCTGTCCGCCAAGCACACCACTGCCCTAACCTGACCTCCAGGCCCTGGCCTCCCTCAACACCTTCCCCCACCCCAGGCAACTTCTCAATTTCGACTCCGTGGGAAATGACCCCGGGCTGTCTGGGCGGCAGGGTCAAAGGCAAGACATGGACTGGAGGAAGGAGGAGGCGCAGTGGGTTCACAAGGTAGGGGTGGGGGGTGGGGGGAGGGTGACACTGGCCAAGTGAGCTCAGGAGCCTGTTTTCTCACGTGTCAAACGATGCTTCCAACACTGTCCTTAATTCATACGTGCAGTCGGTGAACTTGGGTGAATTTGTATTAGGCACTTACTCCCACAGTTTCAGCAAACTCTGGGAGATAGTGGAGGACAGGGAAGCCTGGCGTTCTGCAATCCATGGGGTTGCAAAGAGTCGAACTCGACTTAGCGACTGAGCAACAATAACAACTTACTCCTGTATCAGACGCTGCCCCAGACACCCAGAAGCCATCTGCATACACTCGGCAGGAGGCTGGGCTGCGCTTAGTCACTCCTTTGTGTCTGTGCTACAGACCCCATGGACTGTAGCACACCAAGCTCCTCTGTCCATGGGGTTTTTAAGTCAAGAATACTGGAGTGGGTTGCCATGCCCTCCTCCAGGGGATCTTCCCAACCCAGAGATCAAACCCAGGTCTCCTGGATTGTGGGAGGATTCTTTACTGTCTGAGCCAGAGGGAAGCCCAGGAATACTGGAGTGGGTATCCTATCCCTTCCTGAATCTTCCCGACCCAGGAATTGAACCAGGGTCTCCTGCATTGCAGGCAGATTCTTTACCAGCTGAGCTACCAGGGAAGCCCAATGGTGGAGGCAGGGAACATTAAAGAGAGAAAAGAGAAGGGCAATGGCAGTGAGGAGAGAAGGAAAAGTAGATTCAGGGGGCACCTTCTGACTGAATGAAAATGATCTAACCTTGTAGTGATGGTTGCATGTGTCTGGGAATATACTAAAATCCAGTGAATTGTGTATATCAAATAGGTGAATTGTATGATATATAGATTATATTTCAATAAAGTTGTTATAGGAAAAAAAGTACACCTAGAGAAATCTTGCTACCACTCGAATCTCCTCTGCCCACAGCCACATGACTTCTTTTTGCAAAAACTGATATACAAAACAATTTTTAATATCCCCTACTTTCTTACACAAGTGGTAGTATCTTATAGGTACTATTTGACATTTTACCTTTAAAAAAAAAAAAAAACAAAACTTAGGACCCTCTAATGCTGGCTGTTCCCATCTGTGCCCTGCTTTTTTTTTTTTTTTTTTTAATTGTTTATTTTTTTGGCTGCATCGCAAGGCATATGGGATCTTAGTTCCCTGACCAGGGATTGAACCTTCGCCCCCCTGCATTGGAAGGCAGCATCTTAACCACTGGACCACTGGGGAAGTCCCTGTGCCCTGCTTTTTGATGGGTGTACAGTACTCCCTGGTGGGGGTGAACACCCAGGCCTGCCTGTAACTTGATTCCCCAGGGAAGGTGCCCTGATCTGAGTGTGCTCTCTCCACTGTGGCCACGGAACAGGCTTGCTCTCCTTTTAGCATCACAGATGGTGTTTGACTGTTCAAAGACAACTCTATCTTCTCATCTGTAAACCGGCTATTGTGGGAATCAAGCTTGTCAGCACAGGTCAGGGGTGTAGAACAGTGTCTGGGACATAATGAACATGATTTGAGTGGGATTCCAGAGGGTAAAAGTAAAATGTTGGCTGCAAAGGAGCAAGAATCACAGAGGGACCAGACTTCCCATCAGAAGCACTGGGTGTAAGAAGATAGTAAGTATTTTGAACCCAGTTTTCCATATAGGCAGACCTCGGAAAGGCTGAGCGTTCAGACCCAACCACCACAGTAAATACTGCAATTAAATGAGTCACATGAATTTGGGGATTTCCCAGTGTATATAAAATTTATGTTTATACTTTAGTAAGTGTGCAGTAGCATTGTCTAAAATTGTACACACATTAATTAAAAATTGTTTGTTGTTTAGTTGCTCAATCGTGTCCAACTCTGTGCAACCCTATGAACAGACTGTAGCCAGCCAGGATCCTCTGTCCATGGGATTTTCCCAATAAGAATACTGCAGTGGGTTGACATTTCCTCTTCCATAATTAAAAATACTTTATTGCTAAAAAAAATGCTGTCATCTGACAATGCAGCATTGCCACAGACCTTCAACTTGTGAAAATCAAAATGTCTTTGAGATGCAATAAAACGAGGTCTGCTTGTACTCGGCCAAATTACCAGTCACATATGCGGCAGAACGTCAGTATTGTCACACCTTCGAGGATTCAAAAACAAGCCTCCCACACATCCTTTCTTAGACAGTTACTAGAGGATGTTTTTCAGCAAAGTGATAAAGAAAACAGAAACACATGGTATTTGGACTCCAAAATTACTGTTCTGGGGCAGGAAAGAAACCGAGGCTCAGGCCGAGGCACCTTATTAGTTTGCTAACAAGAAGGAAGAAAGGCATTAAACACTACAGAGAGGGACTTCCCTGGTGGTCCAGTGGTTAAGCACCTGCCTGTCAATGCAGGGGATACGGGTTTGATCCCTGGTTCAGGAAGATTCCACAAGCCACAGAGCGACGAAGCCTGTGCACCATGATTACTGAGCCCGAGCTCTAGAGCCTGAGCTCTGCCACAAACAGTAGCTCCCGCTTTCAGCAACAGAGAGTGAGACTGCATGAGCAACAAAGACCCAGCACAGCCAAAAATTAAGTAAATAAGTTAATTAAAAAAAAAAACTACAGAGAAAAACAGGTAAACTACAAAATTAAGTTCCAGATACAAGACAAACTAAAATGACATATGATTTTTAACCACTGTTGGTGTGTAAAATGTGCTCACCCAATTTGCCCTGGATGCTAAAAATATCTTCCTGGAATGGTCCAAGATGAGGATGACCGTAGGTTCACAGAGAAGACTCTGCCTTCATATCAGGAAGCCCGTTAATCACAAAACCCGAGGACAGATAAGTGTTCCCCTGAGGCTTTAGGGAATAACCAACAAGATATTTAAAAACAGAAATGATATAAAAGGCTTATCCCTGGAGTGGTGGAACTTTCGGGGGGAGGGTCAGGGGTGAGTGGGGAAGAGAGAAACATTTTATCACTGCTTTGGGAGGGTATTATTTCGTTGCTTAGGTGGCTCAGTGGTAAAGAATCCTCCTGCCAATGCAGGAGACACAGGAGATGTTAGATTTGATTGGTTGAGAAAATCCCCTAGAAAAGGGAATGGCAACCCACTCCAGTATTCTTGCCTGGGAAATCGCATGGACAGAGGAACCTGGAGGGCTAGAGTCCATGGGCTCACCAAGTGTCAGACATGACATCATGCATGCACACGCACGCACACACACACACATGCACATTTGGATGTTTAATCTTGTTCATATGTATTACTTTTATTAAAATTCATAACTGTTAAACAGGAAAGTTATGATCACATGACTTCCAAAGTTCACCACGCCACTATCCATAGAGTAAATACAAGTTTGCTGTTTTACTTTGTAAAGCATTTTCACTGGCACTTTTGCAATTAGTTTTACAGCCTGTGTGTAAGGAGCATGCATCCTGTATACCCTATTGTATACGAGAAGGGGAAAAAAGACCAGTTTCAAATATTTACCTAAGGACACAGTGGGGCTGGGGGTGGGGGGGGTGAAGAATAAGAATAATGATAGGTATAACAGCTCCCCCCATCCCCCAGGTGGATGCTTCAAGGTACCAGAGCAGGTAACAGGACCCCTTCCTGCCCTTGGGCCGCATCCTCCATAGTTTCATATCAATGAATCTTTCTCTTGTTTCTGAGGATCCCAGTGCTTGCCTCCTCTCCTCATGGTTCTATTTTTATTTTTGGTCACTGCATATGGCTTGTGTCCCAGCCAGTGATTGTGCTCCGGGTGCCAGACCCCCTGGCAGCACCCGTATTTCAGGAGCAGAGCTCCTCCTGGGACAGGCATAGCCTGCTGACCTGCTGCAGGAGCCCAAATGACACACACGGGCCCCATCTATGGACAATGCAAAATTGTCCAACATTTCACACCTGAAGCAAATATGGAGAAGGAGACAACCCCAAAACTCTCACCACCCAGCTCGAATCCTAAATAAATGCTGTGTTGAAGGTATCTATGAAAGCCCCTTGGGCCCTTCTAAGCCACCTGAGCCTGCCCTCCCCATGTCCTCTGGACTCCAGGATATGGGTACCAATGCTGATGCTCGAGGAACAGGATCATGGCTTCAGGTGCTTTCCGATTTCACAAGCAGTCTTCCTGTTTGCAGCTCGCCTTCTTTGTGCAGCAGTGCTTTTGGATATCGTAAGGTTAATGTCCTCGATTCTGCATTGGTCACTGCACAGATGCACAGACAGCCACTGGACGTGTCCCTCCTTATGTGGATGCATGAGGGGGCCTTTGGGTGTGTCCAGGTTTTGCTCTCCTAGAAGGCAGAGCAAATGAAAGCTGGTGGACATCTCCTGGGGATGGGGTAGGTGCCCCCAAGTTAGCTTGGGCAAGTTTTTAGCCTCACAAAACTGCTATTGAAATATTTTTAATTATGATTTTAATTGGAGGATAATTGCTTTATAATATCCTGTTAGTTTCTGCCATACATCAACATGAATCAGCCATTGGTATTTATATGTCTTTCATTTCAAACATTATACCTGAGTAGTTTTGAAATTTAGAGAATTAGCCAAAATAAGTAAGCAAAAGTAACCTATGCTTTCCACTACTTAAAGATAGCAAGTGCTTGAGCTTTGTCTTTTACCAGTATTTTTTCCTGTGCTTATAAATATATAATCACAATTACATAGCTATAGAGAACATTTTTAAAAAATAAAATGTGGGGACTTCCCTGGTGGTCCAGGAGCTAAAATTATACTTTCACTGCTGGGGTCTAGGTTCAGTCCCTGGTTGGGGAACTAAGATCCCACAAGCTACATGGCATGGCCAAAAAGAAAAATGTGATTATACTTTGCATGTTGCTTTATAACCTGCCTTTTCACTTAATAATAATATAAGATATGGAACATACTGGATGTTACATGGTTCGTTTAACTAACCCCCATTCCTATTTATGCTATTTAAAACATTTTGGTGATTTTAACAAATAACTTAAACTTTTTTATTATTTAACATTTGCTGCATTCATAAAAGTATGTGTAATAGAGGGGACTTTCCTGGCAGTCCAGTGGTTAAGAATCTGCCCACCAATGCAAGGGATATCGGTTTGATCCCTAGTCCGGGAAGATCCTACACGTCTTGGAGCAACTAAGCCTGTGTGCCACAACTACTGAGCCTGTGCTCTAGAGCCCATCCTCCACAACAAGAGAATCGAAGTCACGGCAATGAGAAGCCTGAGCATCACAGCTAGAGGGTAGCTCCTGCTCACCACAACTAGAGAAAGCCCATGTAGCAATGAAGACTTATCACAGCCAAAAAAAAAAAAAAAGGAATATATATATAATGGAAGTTTCGACCCCCACCCCAGCGAGATCTCATCTCTGACACTTGCTGTGTGCTCCTCCCTACCCCATGTCCCCCACCACAGAGGATTTGGGGTGTGCGCTTCCACTGCAGTCAAAGTGGAACACTAGCAGCTGTGTTCCCGAATGGAAAGTTCACAGAAGAAATCCCCCAGACTGTGGCTGGGAGAGAGCAGTGGAGTCCTGGATGAGCCACCCTCCCAGCTCTGGGTCCAGGCAGTTAACCCTCTGGAATGTGCTTACAGTTGCAAAGAGCAGGAGATGAATGGCCAGCTAAAAAATCTACAAATAATAAATGCTGGAGGCTGTGTGGAGGAAAGGGAACCCTCCTACACTGTTGGTGGGAATGTAAATTGGTATAGCCACTATGTAGAGAAGTATGGAGGTTCCTCAAAAAACTAGAAATAGAGCCCCTATGTCTCAGGAATCCCACTCGTGGGTATATAACTGGAGAAAACCATAATTCAAAAAGATACACATACCCCAATGTTTATTGCAGCATTATTTATAATAGCCCAGGACATGGAAGCAACCTAAATGTCCATTAATAGAGGAATGGATAAAGAAGGTGTGGTACATATACCATGGAATATTACTCAGCCATAAAAAATAATTAAATAATGCCATTCGCGGCATCATGGATGGACCTAGAGATTGTCATCAAGTGTTCAGTAAGTCAGACAGAGAAAGACAAATATATGCTATCATTTGTATGTGGAATCTTAAACATGCGTAGATGTTTAAGTAGATCAAACGAACCTATTTATAAAACAGAAATAGAGTCACAGATGTAAAGAACAAACATGGTTATCAAAGGGGGGAGGGATAAATTAGGAGATTGGGATTGACATATATACAGTACTATACATAAGATGGGGCATCCCAGGTGGTTCAGCAGGTAAAGAATACGCCTGCCAATGCAGAAGATGTAGGACACTTGGGTTTGATCCCTGGGCGGGGAAGATACCCTGGAATAGGAAATGACAACCCACTCTACTATTCTGGCCTGCAGAATTCCATGGACAGAAGAGCCTGGAGGGCTACAGTCCATGGGGTTGCAAAGAGTCGGACACGACTGAGGACCCATGTATTTTTTTAAAACAGATAACCAACAAGGACATACTGCATAGCACAGGGAACTATACTCAATACTCTGTAATGACCTACATGGAAAAGAATCTAAAAAAGAGTGGATATACGTGTATGTAAAATTGAATCACTTTGCGGTACAGCAGAAACTAACAACATTGTAAAATAACTATACACCAATAAAAAGTTAGTATAAAGGAAAGAAAGGAAGAGCAGGAGACAGAGAGAGGGGAGTGGCTTACATTCATCAGGGCCAGAGTTTGGTACTCATTTTCCCAGAGCAATAATGGATCACCAAGCAGCAGCCCTTGTGTGGCTGGTGTGTGTGCTGATGACTCTTCCTGGGAGGTCCAAGGAGACGTCTATTGACTGTGTAAACCATATTGATAATTATTGCTGGTACTCATGCAGGACTTCTGTGGAATTCACAGATAGCTCGTTGCCCCATTGTATTAATAGATGTTGGGAATGGAAGACACCCTGATGGGGACAGGGGTAGAGGACTCACCCCAGGGGCCACTCACTCCTATGGAGCTGCGTTCCTAAATGAGGGTGACCATGATGTGAAACTACAGTGGTCCCCATGCTCCTCGGTCAACACCTGCTGATCGGGGGCTGCTACTGCAGGATCTCCAATCCTAGCTGTTACCAGGTCAATATGCTTTCCTCCTGGAAGGCCTTAGGAGTGGTGCTAATGGCAGAAAGTTCCCCAGAGGACAGAAGAGGCTTGACTTGGGGGGCTGCTTGAGCTACCCATGTGCCTGGAATAAGTTGCACAGTCTAGCCTGCACCTCAAGGCCCTCTGCCTTGAGCCCAACTCAGCAAAGGCCAGTCCACACCCGATCAGGATTGCCAAGGCCACAAGGAGATAGTTTCAGATTTTCCCCGAAACACACTGTGTCCTCATTTTGCCTCCCGATCAGACTCCCCTGCAGAATGCAGATCCCTACCTGGCAGTCCTGGCAGGCTCTGCCTATGGTGGGAAACCCCTTCCCCCTGCCAGTGGGGTGCTACTGCAGGCCAGTGCCAGGAGATGGGAAATGCTTGGCCAGCCTCTGTTCTCCCCGTCAACACTCCCTCCACCAGACACACCCCCCCCCCCACCTGCTCAAAGACAGCTCTCTGGTCAACCCCCTGCACCAGAGATCCGCTGCAGGCCAGGCTGGGTTCCCCCAGTATTTGGCTGGGTGAGATGGGTCTGTCCCAGTCCGGAGTGGCACATGCAGTAGGCTCAGCTGCGGTCACATTCTCGCTGACATCCTGTTGGCCTGCTGGTGCTAGAATTCTCACTCTGGTAACCAAGTCATTGCCCAGTGCACACCGATGTGCACACTTCCCCCACACCCTCAGCACTGCAGCTGACTGCCTTCAGTTTGATCTTTTCACCTGATAAAAATGCAGAGGGAGCGGGACCCAGTGCTGAGGTCCCATCTGTACAGCCCCTTCCCTGATGGTTGATGTGCTGTGTTTGTGGCCACAGGCTACTACTACATTTGCTTTTCAAGCAACTGGGAAAACCTATTGGTTTTTCTTTTTTTCCCCCTTCTTCACCACTGGAGACATCTTGGGGGTCTGCAGGGATCCCAGGTTCCTGAGATGGGGGTTATCTGAATGCCAGGCCCTGTTTGGAAAGGACCGATGTCACAACCTATGGCTGCTTTTTTCCCATCGATATTTTTGAAGCTTTCAGGCTCTTAGCACACGATTATTTATGGAAGTGGCTCCATCTTGCTTGCTGCTGTCTGGGGAGTTGTGAGCAACCAGGAACTGTCTCCGTAAGGCACAACCACAGCCATCCAGGGAACATGTTCCCTCCCACAGAGACTGGGCTCCAGAAAGACTTTTGTCTGAAAATGTGTACATGTTTTCCTAACAGTTCAGTGTATGGCGGGGTGGGTGGGTGGGGGGGGACTTCCCTCCCCACCCCTCCTCCTCCTCTATGACACAGCAAACAAGCTGTCATCAGGAAACGCCTGGCGAGTGTGGATGGAGCTTTAGGAAAAGGCATCTTTGGTCACCTCCAAGGCCTTCTTTTGTTATTGCTACTTTACGTTTGTTCATGGTTTGCATGTAGCCTATGGAGAACAAGAGGTGATCACGGAAGAGCCCCAGTTCTGGGTCTGCGCCTGGTGGGCTGTGACCGTGGGTTGGAAGCACAACTGTGGTCCAGGACCCTACCCCGCTCCTGCCTGGCACAGACCAGCCCTGCTGCAGGGAGCAGCTGGGCAGTTCATGACTGCAGATTCAAGTGGGCTCTGGCATCAACTGGGCATCAGGGCTTCCCTGATAGCTCAGTTAGTGAAGAATTCACTTGCAATGCAGGGGACCCTGGTTCGATTCCTGGGTCAGGAAGATCCCCTGGAGAAGGGATAGGCTACTCCCTCCAGTATTCTGGCATGGAGAATTCCCTGGGGTCGCCAAGAATTGGACACGACTAAGCGACTTTCACTGGCATCAACAGACATCACCCTGCACCCCATATTCCAGGATCCCTGGCCCTGTCCCCATGGTCCTAGGCTGGCCCCCTCTGTGTACTTCAGGGTCGGCTTCCAGGCTGACCTAGGGGCTGAGCTGGCTGCATACAGAGCATTTTCTGGAACAAGCACTACACCCTGCAACAGGAACCTGCCTTCTCAGAGCTCCTGGGGACTGAATTGGTGAGGCTGAGCTTTCTGGGGTGTGAGGAAGGTGATGAGCCAAGGGCATCAGGGCAGTGGGCCACCAGAACAATCTGTGCTTGTTGTTCAGTCACTCAGTTGTGTCTGACTCTGTGACACCATGGATTGCAGCACACCAGCCTTCCCTGTCTTTGACCATCTCCCGGAGTTTGCTCAAATTAATGTCCATTGAGTTGATGATGCCATTCAACCATCTCATCCTCTGTTGCCCCCTTCTCCTCTTAGTTTCAATCTTTCCTAGTGTTAGAGTCTTTCCCAATGAGTTGGCTCTTCACATCAGGTAGCCAAAGTACTCATCCCCTGCAAAGCTGTCTCCCCCTCCCCCATGTAAAGCCTGCCAGTTCTGAGCTGGTGTCTACCCCTTGGGCCAGTTATATCCAACTTCTTAAACTGGGCCATTTCGGTTCCCTCCCCTTCCAGGGCTTCGCCCATCAAAGAAGCAGTTCTGGCAAATAATGAATCATAAATTTTATTTCAAAATGTAAACGTCACTAAACATGCATACACGTTAAAACAATAAAATTTACAGTTTCGTTAATTTTTTTTTCTTTTTGCATAGGACATCATTACAATATAGAATCTATGCCTTACAAAATACATACAAAGTTTTATCCGAGCAAGCCAAGGCCAGATTGGGAACTGTACAACTGTAATACTTCACTGTAGTGATCCGGGAAAGACGAGACGTGGCCTTCGGAAGCATGGTGTGGTGCTGGTTAAAAAAAACAAAACAAAACAAAACCAAAAGTTCCTACAGAAAAGAAAAGTGTGCTCGATGGAAATGGTCTTGGACCCTTGGAGTCTACCGTGGGGTTTGGCAAACAATCCCAGAGAAGCTCCATCAATGGCTTTGGGAAGAGGGGCAGTCTGTGAAGTCCAGGGTGGCTGAGACCCCTAGTGCACCCAGCACAGAGATTCCTGGGCAGATTCCTGGCCTGTGGGAGCCATAATGGCCCTGCCCCCAACAATGCACAGCTGCTCAGCTACCCTCCAGCCCTCAGGGTCCTTGGTGCTTGCCACAGGGATGTTCCAAGGTGAGCCTCCTGCCCACATGCCCAGAGCCAGGCACCCTGACCCAGGAATGGACCCTGGGAGGTGGCCCCCTGCTCCAGGGATGGCAGGCTGGCCTGGGACAGGCGCTCCTGGGCTGAGTAGGGGAGACAACCTTCACCCAGACCTCTGGTTGCCTGGCAGGCATTTGGCTTGGTTTCCAAACAAACATGTGCAGCAGCCTGTCATCATATCACCAGGAAGACATCCTGGAGCCCTGGGAGAAGGCTGCTCATGCACCCCTCCCCTGCCTCCCATGTCTTCTGTGTCCCCCACAGGGAATGCAAGGTGTTCAGGGCAGGGGAAGCAACTTGCTCTCATCCGTTCCTCTTTAAATAAAAGTAAATTTAAAGCTGCACGAGAAGGGGAGAGGCTGGGCGGGGCCAGGGGGCACACTCCAAGTCCCAAATGGCAAGAAGGGTTCAGTAGAAACCATGTACAGCCCTGGGCTACTGCCTCCCACCACATCCAACTCTTCTAACTGATGAGACAGAGTAGCGGGCGGGAGGAAGGGCTTCTCCCTGAACGGTGTTCAGGCATTTATCAGTAGTAAGCTGGACGGTGCATCTGAGTTCTGATACAAAATTCTCTGGAATGTGTCTGGGACAAACCTTTGAAGCTCAAGTCTTGGAGTCAGGAGAATCAGTTACAGGACCTGGCTTTCCGCAGGGCAATCCTGAATTCAAGAAACGTCTCGGCCCACACCCTTGGTTTTAGCTTTGGAAGATAAACGGTCACCAGAATTGAATGTGGGATCTTTGGACAGCAAAGATGTGGGTGACCTGTAGAGCATTTCTTACTGGCTGCAGTGTGACCAACCCATCAGTCTTCAAACCCTTCAGCACTGAGTCTTTGAATGACTTTGTAAACGGGTTAAGAAAATTAAAAAAAAAAAAGAAAGTGACAGCTGTTAGAAGAAAAAAAATATCAGGTAGCCTTGTAAACATAGCTGAAACCAGGAGATGAGCATCAAGGGGACGCTATTGCTCAGGTCATGCTTCCCTGCTGGGTGGTCCTTCGCTCGCTGAGCTCAAGGAGAGAGTCCCTTGGGGCGCTCTGACCCTGCAGCCACCTTAGCCCTGCTTCTGGCAAGAAAAGCGGCCATATTTTCTGGGGACAGTGGGCTGGAGGGCAGGAGACTTGAATGGAGACCCCGCTCCTGCCGCACTTCACTTGGACCCCAGAAAGCCGCCAGCCCTGTCCTTATGTCCCAACAAATGGGCTGGGGGGCACTGATGGCCTGCTGTCTGTCCCTGCCTCTAAGTTGCCTCCCACCCCGCCACCCTGGTCTAAGCTGTGACCAAGAGCATGGGGAGGTCTGGGGAGCCCTGTGCAGCTGCTGAAGTGTGCACCTGGAGGCTGCACCCTGGCAAATCCTGCACCTGCCGGGATGCCTGGCCTCAGTAAAGCGGTCACCCTGCACCTTCAGTGCGGTGCATGGGCTACAGCAGGGTGCAAGGCGGGCACCCGCAGGGTCACATCCCCATCAAGGGCATCACTGCCCATCCCCACACCGCACCCCATGGCCTGCTGTGGAAGGGGCTCATCTTTCCTCATAGCTATAGAACAGGGTAGGCGTTTGGGGTGCTGACAACCCTAATATGGCTGACACTGAGGGCTTCCTTGTTTGGGACAAGGGCCAAACACCAGCCCCCAGGTTGAGCCCAGGGTCACCTGTAGGCCTTCTTGGAGGGGAACCTCTCCCTTCACTCAGGCAACCTTCATTTTGAGATCTCTGCCCCCTTGGCCTACAAGAACTAGTCAGCACACAATAAAGGTTGGAGTTTTCACTACTGTTTCTAGGAGTTGTCACACTGAAGCCAGCAAGCATGGCCATAAACCAGAAAAATGAAAGACCCTGAAACAGACCTGGGCCGGGAAGACATTCTACTTAGAAAAAAAAATGCAGGCTGTTCAGTAGGGTCCTCCGCCCACCCCCACCATCATGCAACCACTTCCCATGGGGGTCTGAGCGAGGGAGGGCCTGCACTCCCTCCTTCCATATGTCGTGATGATGAGATGCTAGCAAAAGCCCACTTGAACCTAGCCTGAGATGCATGGATTTCCCCCACCCTTCAAGTGAGATGAATTTTAGCCTCAGATGAGCCAGGATGGCCTGCTGGCTGGAGCTCCAGGCCGAGTGCTCCGGGTGCCAGCCAGTTCTCTCCAGATGCCCAAAGGCAGAGAAGGAGAAGCCTGTGTCCTGGGCCAGGCCCACTTCGGAAGGTCCGCACCCTGCCATTAGACCAAAACTGCTTTGGGAACGAGGACACACTCATCTGCCAAAAATAGCCCGCGCCTGCATATTTCTGTTTTAAGGCAATGTTACCCTTCCATCTAGCAGACGGAACAGCCCTGGGTCACTTAGAGGAAAAATTAAATTAAGTGCTCTCTTTGGGAACAGCAAACGCCCGCTTTCCCTCCCTCCCCCACCCCCCCCCCAAAAAAAACAAACCAGCTCTTCTTTTATTCCAAGATGACTGGGTTTAGAGTCCTTTCCCCTCTTCCTATGTGCAGAGAGACGTGGGCTCTGAAACCCTCTTTCCTCGGCAATGCCACAGCCAGGTCGCAAGGAGACACCAGGCTCCCGCGGGGCACGTGGCCCCCCTCCCTGACTTTGGGGACCACGTAGGCAGTGAGCGCACCAAAGGACTTTGGAATAAAATTCCTGAACCTGGAATGTGAGTTCCTGAGACATGAAATGTATTCGGAGTGTGGCTTTCTCGGCCCCACACAGAAACGGCCTTGGGAGGGACCTCCGAGGGCCCTGCCGGCCTCACTTGGGGACTGGGCATGAAAAGCTCTCACCCCTGGTGCTCACGGCACTGCTCTGTTCAGGTGTCCAGCACATTCTGTTCTCTGTCCTGGACCAAATGCGAGCAGGGCTGCCACCGAGCCCCAACAGAGGCCAGGGCGAGGCCTCACCCCCATGCCGCTTCTGCCCGGTTCCCATGCACAGCAAGAGCAATGCACCTGCCCACCTCGTACCTGCCATGCTCTCAGAAGCCACCATCACACCACTGGCTGACCCCAGCTGACACAGCAGAGTTAGAAATGGGCACCCGGAGCACAGAGGATGGCAGTTGCTAAGGACATGGGGGCGCCCATGTGCTCTGGAGCCGCCCAAGGCCCATGAGCACCAGCTGGGGCTGGGTCTCCAGACCTCCTCCGTACTGTACCCCTCATTGTGATCGGGTGGGGGCAGAAGCAAGATGGCCACAACCAAGGCACTCTGGGCTCAGGGAAGCCCCTCTACGGCCCTCTGAGGTCCCAAGGGTCATTCCTCCTCATCGAAATGAACAGAGGTCTCTGCAAGATACCCCAAGTCCTTCCCAAACCCACACCCCTGCCCCAACACACACACACATACACACACACACACACATACACACACTGTCCTGGGGACTTGTATTTACAGGCCCTGACTCCCTGGAGGAAGGCCAGGGAGGTGCCTGGGCGGGGGCTGCCCCAGCTCTCCACAGCGGAGCATGCTGGAGCCTGCCTGACCCACCTGCCCGGGTCGGGGCTCCCGAAGAGATGTCCCCAGCTCTCTGCTCGGGAAGGCTGGCAATGGGGACCCTACACCCCAGTGCCCCAAGGCTGGGGGTGGGCTGGGGCCTCCCAGGTGGGAGGGGGAGACCAGGGAGGGAGGAGTCCAGGGGACACAGCTCACGGAGAAGCTGAGCGTTCGCTGAGTCTCAGCTGGGGACATGGTGGGTCTGAAAAAAATCACTTCCCACAACTTCTGTCCAGTGCTCCCCAGGGAGGAAAGAGAATGTATGTTCTCCAACTGCATTTCCCATAGCATCCGCCTTGCTACCCCCCAAAGTTCCAAGTCACAATGTTCCGGTCTCTTGCTACCGAACAGTCTCCATGGAGTGCTACGCACGGCCACTGCAGGCCACACGCACAGAGCCCCGCTTTACCCACCGTTTCAAACAAAGGCGTCTCACGAGCAGGGTCAGTCGGGGAAAATGTAGGAACTGGATGCACCGGTGACACCTTTGGACATCCTTGTAGGAGGCCAGTCAGAGGATGTGGTATAATAGTGGAAGGTCCTGGCGCCTTCTGCGGGGACACAGCATCGCACAGCCGTGTGGACATCAGATGGTGCATCGGTCTGCCCAACCCAGGATTGCATCTCTGCTTCCAGCGCTTGAGAGGGACCTGGGCAGGGTCCCCGAGGTGAGGACTGTTCCCCTTGCCCATCACGGCTTGAGGTGTCCCTCATAGCCCTCTGCATTCTTAGCCCACTGCCACTGGGGCGAGCCTGAGGCTGGGCAGGGGGGCAGGAAGAGGGAGCCATGGGCCCTGCTCAGGGGTCTGCCCTAAAAGCACAAGGCTGGTGACTACCGCTCCATCTGCCGCCCGCGGGGAGCTCCACCTGCACTGCTCCGCCCCCAGTGTATGCCCAAACCTTAAAGGAAACTCCAGAGTGGAAATCTATGTACAGAATAAGGCGGCAGGAAGGGGGTGTCCTCACTGACCTCATGGAACATGTCCATCCCTGAGAAAGGGGGGGAGGCTCAACACCACTGAATCTCACCTGCGTGGGTATGTCTCTTGTGCAATTGTGGATGGTGTTTTTTGGAATTTTTTTTCATTGTGGTTTTTTTTGTTTTTTACAAATTTGACACCTGAGGTGAATAAAATTGGTTTTTTTTTTGTTGTTGTTGTCGTCGACTTCATAAAGTTCTCTCTCTTTTTTTCTTCTCTCTTCTTATTACAAAAGGTAAAGACACAGAATCACGAGAAGTGAGAGCATCTGCTCATGGCTGTGGTAAGGAGGCGGGGCATCAGGGCGTGGCATGGCCTGGGTGGGGCGTGGCTTGCCACAGACCCCGCCCCGCGCGCAGGCGCTCAGGGCGAGCTGGCTGGGCTGATGGTGGGGCTGCTGGCGTCCGAGCGGCTGTAGTCGCTAAGCGAGCCGGTTCGCGAACCCCCGCCGCGCCGCTGCAGCATCCCGGGGTGGAAATTGGCGTGGCGGCGCGCGTGCTTGGTCAGGTGGTCGCTGCGCATGAAGCGCTTGTCGCAGATGGGGCAGCTGAACTTCTTTTCCCCCGTGTGTGTGCGGTAGTGCCGCGCCAACTCGTCAGAGCGCGCGAACTTCTTGTTGCAGTCCTGCCAGCTGCAGGCGAAGGGGCGCTCTCCTGTGGGCGAGAGGGCTTAGGGTCAGTCTCAGCGCACACCCTAGGCTGCCCCGCCCTCCCTGTGCCCCTTCGTTGGCGCCCCATCTCCGCCAACCTCCGGGTGGGCGCCAGCACCCTCCTGTCACTTCCCATCTGCTTCCATCCGACCCCTCCCGGGAGGAAATGACAAGATCCCAGGTGCTGCGGCCCCCTCAAGTGCGTGCCACCCAGCAGCCTGTGTTGGGTCAGCTGTGCCTGAGCGGCGGGAAGCACAGGCTGGTCCCTGGGCTCTAAGAATGGGAGATGGGATCGGGGAAGGCGCCGGAAGAGCTCGCAAGCCAGCAAGTTTGGCCACATCACCCTGACCCCACAGATAACCCTAACCCCAAGGAAGCCCTAACTCCAGAGCCTCAAATCCTGCAGGATCTGCAGACAGTTTGCCGACCCCAGCACCCAGCCATTCAGACCCTCTGCAGTCTCCTCATCTGTATTATGAACAGGTCAGGACAGACAATTTTCTGGGACTAAGAGTCTGTTTATGGGCTTCCCAGGTGGTGCAGTGGTAAAGAGTCTGCCTGCCAATGCAGGAGATGCAAGAGATGCAGGTTAGATCCCTGGGTCAGGAAGATCCCTTGAAGGAGGAAATGACAACCCACTCCAGTACTCTTGCCTGGAACATTCCATGGACAGAGGAGCCTGGTAGGCTACAGTCCATGAGGCTGCAAAGAGTCGGACATGGCTGAGCATGCAGGCACTGGCCAAGAGTCTGTTTGACTGCAGCTCCAACTAGCGTCTGCTGCTGTTCCTCTCTGAGAAGTTCCAACATGGCTAACAGCAGAGAAGACTGGGGGTGACACCCAAGAGAGGAAGGTGAGGACAGCTTAGAGCAAGAGGCAGGCCAGCCTTCACCCAGGCAAACTCTGAACCATACACAAAAAGACATTAGCTGCACGGGGAGAACCAGCAGGGAATTCCTGCACCCTAGAGGGCAGCCTCTGGCACTGGGGGTGGCCAGAGTTCCCCTTCCTGCCGCATTTCTCCCCCTCCCTCCCAGACTCTGGCCCTCAAGCTGAGAGCTGGTCTTTGAAGCCTGTCCTTCAGGGCCCAGCAGAGGAAATCGATGCTGCCCACCCCCAATGAGGCCATCAACCTTAAATACAAACAGACACCCAAAGATGGTCAGGCAGCCAAGGAAAACCAGTGGCACAAAAGGGCAAGGCCAAGAGCAACAAAACCACTGACTCCAGAGGAAAAAGAGTGAAGCCAGGAAACAGAAGAAAATATTAACCTAAAAATTCTGACTAGCATTCTCAAGAAATTTCAGACAAAATTTTATGTGTAAACAGGATACCATAAAAAGGAAGTTCAGAGTACAGAGAATAAGTGTTTAAAAATTGAGAGTATTGTTGCCCAAACAAAACTCCCATAGAAAAACTAAAAACATACTCAAGGAAATATCCCAGGAAAACAGAAAAACAGAAACAGCTCTAAAAAATATGTGAATGTTGTTCTGTTCTCTGTCTCCTAGCAATGCTGAAGTTAAGAGCTCTGTATGGCTCTGTATGCTCTGCTTACTGACTTTGTTTTGGGTAGAAGGGGGGTTCACAATCAAGCAGGCAAGCAAACCACTTCCCATCTGATAGTTACAAACAGCAGGAGGTCACAGTTCAGAGTCACAGGGAATTGATCCTGTGGGTGCAACATCTAACAGAAGACACTACTGAGTAAAAGAACAGAAAAAAATGGAGGAGAGGAAATTACCAAAGAAACAACAGAGTAGGATCTGTCAGCTGATGCGAAGAGCCAACTCACTGGAAAAGACCCTGATGCTGGGAAAGACTGAGGGCAGGAGGAAAACAGGGCAACAGAGGATGAGATGGTTGGATGGCATCATCAACTCAACAGATGTGAGTTTGAGCAAACTCCGGGAGATGGTGAAGGACAGGGAAGCCTACTGTGCTGCAGTTCATGGGGTTGTAAAGTGTCGGGCACTAATGAGCGACTGAATAACCACAGCAATCTCTTACAGTAAAAAAAGGAGACAGGAAACTAACATGGAAAGGGTTAGCATAGAGGTGGGCGGAGTAGTGAATAAAGGCTCCTGCCAAGAGTATCTGCAATGTTAGAACACCAGAAGAGACTGCAGAACTTACTTGAGAGAAAGGGGAGAAGCAGGTCATCCAAGAGGGAAAGAGTCTGGAACTGACAGCAGCCGTCTTCTAAGCCACACTAGATGACAGAGCAACAGATCCTCCCAAGAGTACCTCTCACACACTAGCAGAAATAAGAAGAAAAGGAGAAGCCAGGGAAGTGAGTGAACAATGAAGGGTCATCTCTGGACAGGAGTGAGGGAAGAGACCTGATGGGGCACTGGAGCTGTGGACCAGGAATCACACAGGGAGGTTTACAAGAAAGGGAGTTCCATACACCAGAGTATAGTCAAGAGGCTGAATGAATTTCAGGATGCAGTGAAAGCACATAGTATTCTTTGGTTAAAAGAAAAAAGAGGCAATTAGAAACTCCAGGAAAAACAGAAGGCATGCAAGAAAATTGTCTAAATTAGAAGTAAACTAAAATGCCAAACAAGGGGACTTCCCTGGTGGTCTAGTGGTTAAGACTCAGTGCTTCCACTGCAGGGAATGCAGGTTTGATCCCTGGTCAGGAAACTAAAATCCCACATGACACATAGCGAAAACGTTTTTAACTTAAAAAAAAAAAAAGTTCAAATTTCATTCTAGCAGAATTACAGCACACAGTTGTTATAAAGTACTTGGAAAGGTCCAGAACAGGATATGGTGGTGTCCTTTCACAGGACCAGTGCTGAGCCTCAAAGTGAGGCTCAGCCCCTCTTTCCACTGTGTACTGACTTAAGGCCTCAGACAAGTGCCTCACTGCCCGCCATGGGGTAAAGAGTGGCCCCACCAAAGATATATCCAAGTCCTTACCCCTGGAAGATGGCAATGTGACCTTATTTTGGAAAAATGTCTTTCCAGATACGATAAGGTACAGATCATGGGAAGAGATCACAAAGACTAGAAGAGAAGGAAAAGGACTCCAGAGAATGATGGGCCCATAAGCCAAGGGAGTCGGTATCTGGGGTGGCCACCAGACACAGAGGGAGAGAACTGACATTGCCGACACCTTGATTTCAGGCTGCTGCTCTCCACAGTGAGAGAGTACACTTCTGTTATGGGTGTTCAAGCTACCCAGTTTGTGGTAACTGGTTACAACAGCCACAGGAAATGAACACAGCGCCCCATCTTCATAGTGAGGTGGTGATTCTATAGGACTGCACTCAAGCAGCCTTTGGCACTGGGCCTGGTTCATGCCCAGTGATGACTCCTGAGATGCTGTTGTCACTTTTATCTATTATTCTTATCAACTAATCTTCTCATATTTGGCCTGCTTGGAGGAGCCAGGGGTGGGGGGCACAGAACCAATCCAAAGTCACACTCAGCCTTGTTTCCTAATAAGCCCGTGTCGTCACTGGGAGCTTGTCCTTTTCAGGGTCCTTCCGCTTGCAACTCTGGGAGGCTCCTTAGGTGGATATAATTAGAGAGGGTTGCATGATCCCAGGGCAGCAGGGAGGGGTGACATTCAACAGGACAGAGTGCTGGTGCCTGGCAGCTTGGTGGCAGCAGGTGGGAGGGTCCAGCATCACCACTCAGCCAGCCAGCAGCCCTCAGCCTGCCCAGGCATCAGCAGCATGACTCTTTTATGGGGTACAAACATAATGCTTGGCTCTGGGGACGTGGGTGTGATGCCGGCAGACAGAGCTCTCCCTGCTCCCTTCTCTATTCCTCCAGCAGCCTGTTCCCAGTGGCCAATAAGCCGGTCGGTCCATAGACAGACGGATAAACCATTCAGAAGTTATGATTCATGCTGGCAATGAGCGGCACTGGGTCTGGCTCAGCTGGCCTCTGAGTGGTGACATTCAAGTGGCACCCAGGAGGTGAACCAGAAGCATGGGGCAAAGGCAGCGTGGACGGGAGTCCTCCCCAACAGGGTTGTCCTCCCCAACAGCGCTGCTCACCCTTTTAGGAAGGGTGGGAGGGAGCTTTTGTTCACCTGAGTTATGTCCATCAACATTTATCACAGAAATTAAAACAAAAAATTTAAACTCAAGCACACATTCCAGTAGCTGTCAGAGGGGTGATGTCACCATACATCACACAGCCTCTGGGATATTCCACTGTATTCTTTTGAGAGAATAAAGAACAAATAATGTTACTGTTAGGAAAATAGTTCTGACCTTACGGCTCCCTGGAAGGGCCAGCCGTACCTGCAGGTGTCTCCGGGCCTCACTTTGAAAACCTCTGGAGGGTGGGGCTCCGGAGACTGGCCCCAGGTGGCATGGTGGCTGAGAGAGGGGTGTGTGTGTGTGTGTGTGTGTGTGTGTGTGTGTGTGTGTGGTGTACCCAGAGTCGGGCGGGAGGCCAGAGGGGTGGGTGGGGGTGTGTGTGTGTGTGTGTGTGGTGTACCCAGAGTCGGGCGGGAGGCCAGCAGGCCTAGGTCGGGCGGGAGGGGTCCACCCATGCACTAAGTAAAGCCAAGAGGAAACCAAGCTCAAGTTCTGCACCTGCCTCTTCGTAGAATGTAATCAAGACACAGGAGCGGTACCACGAGCTACCACCGGAGGGCGCTCGGCCCAGCGCAGAAAGGACTCAGACCCCAGACCCCTGAAGGGAGTCCAGGTCTCCTACAGCCTCCCTGCCCACCGCCCCAAACTTCAGAAGCCAGGAGGGCGGCAGGTGTGTGGGCCGAGGGGGGCCATAGGACAGGATGATGAGACCTTGTGAAGAGATGCAGGGTGACAGCAAAGGGACTGGATGCTCAGGGGGGAGGGAGGTAAACTGGAGGAGGGCCAGGGTCACAGTGACGGGCCTTGGAGACCCAAGGACTGGGGTAGGGGCCTGCCACGCTGGAGGAGTGGGTACCTGCCAGTGAATGCTAGGCCCCAAGGAGCCAGGACTGAGGGATGAGGTTAACGGTGGAGGCAGGTTGAGGACCTACGGGTGCTGATCCTTGGGGATGTAGTGTGGGGACGAGGTGGGGGGCCGGGCCTGGCGGTGTACAGTTGCGGGGAACACGGTCCCGCAGGGAGTGGGCCGTGGGGGTGGGGTAGGGGCACGCGGGGCGGGGGTTACATAAATGTTCCCTGGCGCCCTGCGAGGCAGCCGAGAGCGGTTGCCTCATCTTATCAGGGAACAGGGCGTCCCACACTCTTGCCCAAGCCGCAGGCCTGGGCGGGGACAGCGTGTTCTTTCTGAGAAGCCACAAGAGACCGGGCGGGAGCCCAGGGCTCTCCTCGCCCAACCCCCGCAACGGCGCCCCGCCCGGGGCCCGCCTCGCGCAGGTGCAGCCGCGCTCACTAGTGCGCATGCTCCGCTTGGACCGGTCCAGAGACCGCCTCTCGTTTGCCCTCCGTCAAGGGCGTGTGCTCCGTGTGACCTGACTCGGCCCATCCAGCCTCCGCCAAACTTGCCAGCCTCCGCAGCGTGAGGGAGGTACTGGCTCCAAGAGCAACTACGTCGTGGTTCTTTTCTGTGTGTGAGCCCCTGGTGGGCAGTTGAGGCAGTGGTAGTGCCCTGAGCCAGGACTGGCGCCGCGCCTGCAGACCTGGGCAGTGAGTGCTGGGCTCTACCGGCCCCAGCTCCGGGAAGCCTGGGGAAGGGAGAAGGGAGAAGTCTGACCTGGGGCCCAGGGACAGAAAAGCAGTGGTCCAGGGGTGCCCAGAACCACAAGAGCACACCTCGGTGAGCACACGGCATCCGTGCGGGTGTGTGGAGGATGATGGGGGAGGGGCAAGGCTGGTCCAGTCAGAGGGAGGCACAGGCAGAGGCCTTCATAGAGAAACAGCTGCTCCTAGGCTCCAGTTACTGGCTGCCAGCAAGCAGCCTGCCATTCATCAATAGATCGCTCCAATCTGTGGTCTCCGGCATGCGTCCGCTTCCAGTTCCTAACCTCAAAACGGCCACGTTCTTCACTCCCTGGAGGCCTGCTTTCCCTCCCACTCCGCGCATCTCGGCAGATGGCTGACCACTGAGGCCGATCAATTGCTAGCCTCCGAAGAAAGCCAGACCGGCAGCCTCAGGGTCAACAGAAACGCCTGTTCTCTGAGGGGGAAGCTGACTTTTCTATTTTTTTTAGGAGACCATTCGGCTCCTCTGCTGGTGACTTACAAACCCACATGGAGCTGACACTTGGATGCCTGTGTCCTGGGGAGTCCAGGCTGGAAGCTCTTACCCACCACTGTACAGGTGAGGGAGGTGAGGCCCTGGAGAGAGACCTGCCACCCGGTGGGATCCCCCTTGCCCTGGGACTCAGCGGGCAGAAGCAGTGATTTCTGCCTGGAAGCCGCCCCTGCAGAGGTCACAGCCTGCCCCTCTCCCGCACCTGCACTCCTGCTCATTTGTCTTGGCTGCATCTCACAGTAACTGTGAAGGTTTAGTGTGAGAACACACAGGTGTTCAGAGGAGATAGGTGGTTATCACGGGCGGAGCTCCTGGGAGCGTCCCTGGCTAGACACCAGCCAGTGTTCATTTCTGCTGAAACTGCCTGGCCCTGCCCGGGGTGCTCTCCTTCAGCAGTGCTGTGGTGCATGCATGTGGCTCATCACAAGTTCCTGTGCACTCTTGCACATGCCAGGGCTGGCAGCACATGAAGGGAGGAGGTACCTGGCTGGAGACTGCTACACACAGCCTGGGGGCTCGAGTTAAATAAGCAAATCTGCCTTCTGGAGACCCGTGCACCTCCATGTTTGTACAGTGGGTGCAGGTGTATTTTTTAAAAAATATGTATTTGGCTGTGTTGGGTCTTAGCTGCAGCCCGAGGGCTTGGCATGTGGGATCTTAGTTCCCAGACCAGGGATTGAACCTGTCCCCCCTGCATTGGACAGTGGATTCTTAACCACTAGACTCCCAAGGAACTCCCGATGCAGGTGTATTTTTAAAGTAGGCGTTCTGGGTTGTTGCTTTGCCTTGCTTTGTTTTGGAATAGGGTAATTTGGTCCTAAAATTCATGTAGAAAAATAAATAGAAATAGCAAAAAAAAAAAAAAAAAACCCTCTGAAAAATAATATTGAAGTGGGGGGACTGACCACCAGGTCTACCATGCCATTCATTGCACAGGCTGCTGACTGGCAGTTGAGCACAGCAGAAATGCCTGGACCAGATTCTAGGACCATGGAAATTATGAAGCAGAAAAGGACGGGTTCAAGGGATAGGGTCCAAAAATGTCAGGACAACTAACTAACAATTGCCTCTAGCTTCATACCGTAAACCAGGATAAACTCAGAAAGGGTCAAAGATTTAAATGGGAAAAGTAAAACCACAGATGTTTTAGGGGAAAACATAAGAGAACATTCCTTTTAAATGCTAGAAGTTCTTTCTATGAATCAAAATCTAGATGCCATAAAAGACTGATAAATTTGATTACAAATGTATAAAATACATCCCCATAAACAAAGTCACAAGGAAAGGCAAAAAATAAGTAACAAACTGAGGAAAATATATCCGTAGCTCTTGTTACAAAGGACTAATTTCCAATACCGGAAGAGATGACAGAAATTAAAAGGAAAACATAACACCCATTAGAAAAATGGGCGAGGGCTCTAACTGACAGTTCATAAACGGGAGGTACAGTGACTCTTGAACATCCAAAAAGATGCTCAATACTGCCCATCAGGAAACAGACAGAAGCAAAACCCCACAGACACTCCCCTTCTTACCTATCAGGGAGCTGAGATGCTGAGAGCTGGCACGCCCACTCTTTACTGATGGAAGTACATACTGCCACCAGCTCTGCAGAGGACAGCCTGGCAATGACTACTCAAATGACAGACCTGTGAATCCTTTGAACTCACAATGCAACCTGGGGGAGCTATCCTGCAGACTATACCCGCACACCTACAAAATGGGATGTGAGTGGCAGTGTGGCAAATGCCTCAAAACAACTCATGCTCTTCTAGGCTTTGTTACATACACTTAACAGACCCTCACACCACAGACTCCTATGAAGAAGGAGCTGAACAGTTTCTTTCTGAACTGAGATGGAAAGATCTCTGGGGGATGGCACTGAGAGAAAAGCGAGCTCCCAAGCAGGACGCTCAGTCTGGAGGCCAAGTTTCATGTGCGTGCAGATCTGCCTGGATCTGAGATGCTCCGGGTGGGCACCTGAGGACACAGGACCAGTAGTCGGTGGGGGCAGAGAGCTAGGCCCCTGGAGGACAAGGACTCGGAGAACCTGGGGGCAGAGAGCTAGGCCCCTGGAGGACAAGGACTCGGAGAACCTTCCTTGGAAAGGGACTTAAATGCCCTGGATTTTGAAACATACAATGTGTTTACCTAAAAATTAAAAACACAAATCCGAAGCAAACTCGGAAATGGCAGCCACAAATTCTACCTTTCTACAAGTTTCAGGGCAGGACTGGGACTCTACCCAGACTCCACAACCCCACTCACACTGCAAATGACTGGATGGAGGCCTCTCCCTGATAAACAGTGTGACAGACCTGGTATGGCTTAAAAGACAGCAGAGACGCATTCCAACAGCAGCAGACCTGGGGCTGTAATCATGCCTGGAGGCCCCCCAGGTTCCTGCCATAAAAGTCTCTCTGTCCACTCTCCTACGATGGACCATTTAGCACCAGCCTGGGTGGATGCGGCAAGCACCGGCTGCCACCCATCCTCCTCTTGCAACCCAGGAGAGTTCATCCCACTGCAAGGATGAAAACCCCAAGTTCAAGGCAGGAGAACAGGAGTCCTCTGCCAGGGCCAGGAAAGAGGGAGGGACTGGGTGTCCTGTGCAGGCTCCTGGGAAAGGCTTTCCTCCTGGACCAAAAAAGACAGGATGAGGGCAGGGCATATGTGGGATGGGGGAGCAGGAATGGCATGGAAAAGCCTCTGAGGCTAGGTGGGGGAGACCTTGGGGTGACGATAGTCACCAGTAGCTGCAAAGAGGTCCTTGCAGACTCCCATGGGGGCCAGACTGCTCCTTGATACAGATGAGTCCTTGGCCAAGCTGGGGCCCCACACTACCCCCGCCCCCAAAAAGCCAGCTCTATGTGGTCAGCAGGGCCACCAGGGCCCCGGGGAGAGGGCCTGGCCCAGGGGGCGGGGCACGCCACCCCCTCCTCTCAGGCAGAGGCTATGCAAGCACTCTGGCCCTACTTCCTCTTCCTGTGTCCCCTCCCCCAGCCCTCAGGTTCCTCCCCCTGTGCCTCCAGGGTGGGCCTCGAAGGCAGGGAACCAGTCCCTATGGTGCATGGGCGTGGGTGCGCTATTCAGGACTGCACCCACTCCAAGAGGCAGGTGGGTGCAGTATGAACCATCTGTAAGATGGGACCCGAGGTCAAATGTCAGAATGGCCTCACCCAGCTCACACGAGGGGATGGCGTGTCAGGAATTCCTCCCTCCCTACTATGGATCAGGCTCGACTATGGCCAGCCACCCATGCTGACCTTGGCCACTAACATCTGGGGTGACAGCAGGAGAGGAACCCTGGAAGCTACCGCCCATCATCCAGACAGCCTGGGGAGCCACACCTGCCCCAGTACAGAGTCACAAGGCCCCCCTCGGCTCCTCAGGGTAGGGCTGGCAGACCCCCAACCCCCGGCAAGGGCGTCCCTGTCAGCACCCACCATGCCAAAGGAGCCAGGCCGCTCTCTTCCCTGAGAGGCTGGCCTGCCTGTCTTCAAGGCCTGAGCACCCAGAGGCTGCACCCTCAAAACCTGAGCCTGGGCTCTGCCTCTAGGCCTGGTGCCTACAGCCGGCCTATTCCAGGGACAAGAAGTAGGCCATTTCCCTTAGAGAAAAAAAGTCATGAGGCTCGAACAGAACAAAGCCAAACGGTGGACTTTTCAGAGCTGATTTCATAAAACAAGTAAATCAGAATAAAAACAAGTAAGCCATTTATTTCACTATCGTCTGAAAATGCTTTTGGTTTTTGAGGGAGCAAAAAAAAAAAATCCTGTCACTGACCTACTTCTGCTACAACAGTTGGGAGACACAGAGGACCTACCCAAGATGCTCAGGAAGGAGCCCAGGTCACCAGACTCGCCAGTGTCTGGCTGGCCTGGGCCACATGGGGTAGTTACACCCGATTCTGTTTGTTGGAGCAGACTCTAGCATCGCCCTGCCACAAGCCTGGGTGCTAGTCAGCACATCAGGCTGCACACACGGAGTGGGAGGCCACCCGCTGCCCCCCCCCCCCCCCCCGCCCCAACTCCCCTGGCCTTCTCCCTCCCTGAAGATATCCATGCTGTCTGGGGAGAAGTGCCCTCCTGGGAGCCTTCCAGATCCAGGGACAAAGGCTGGCCCTTCTCCACACACCCTGCCTGGCCCTCTGCCTTTCTCTGGCCCAGCCTGGAGCAGGTTTCCAAGGGACCTGGGCCAGGAAGGAGGGCAGAAGCCACGCTGCAGCCCCCACTCCCGGCACTGTCCCCAGAAGCCTTGGGCTGGGGTGCCCCCTTCCTCTATGGCTTAGCAGGGGACTGACGCTGAGGATGGCCAGTGAGAACTGCCTCAAGGTGGCACTCCTTGGAGTCACCCCCCAAGGTCACCACAAGCAGGATTCATGTGTTGGGTGGGGCAGGTAGGTGTGGGGCAAGCCTGGCTGTCTCTCTGATGCTCTCACAAACCACAGAGGTGATCCACTCACACACTTTTGTCCCCACTGGCCAACCAGGAACACAGACCCCTGAGCAGTCAGCCCCACTGTCCCGTGTGTGGGGGAGACGCATGTGCCCCAGAGCTGCCATTGCAGGGAGGACCCACAGCTATCTGGGGTGACCTCATCCTGCCATCCCTACTGTTTTCAGCTGCATTGCTTTCTACAGTCAGAACGCAACACAATGGTGATGTACACACACATTTACACTTATCTACATGTGTTTGCGTGCTCAGCCGCTCAGTCGTGTCTGACTCTTTGCCACTGTATGGACTGTAGCCAGCCAGGCTCCTCTGTCCATGAAATTCTCCAGGCTAGAATACTGGAGTGGGTTGCCATTTCCTCCTCCAGGGGATCTTCGTAACCCAGAGATCCAACCCAGGTCTTCTCCATTTCCAGTATTGCAGGCAGATTCTTAACCCACTGAACCACAGGGGATCAACAAACTTAACAGAGATATTTCAGACTTGGGCCTGTCTCCGTGGAAGCCAGCATCCAGGCCTCTGCTGAGGGAGCAGTGCTCACTGACACGCATGGGTGCACATGCCTGTGGCGGTCAGAAGGACTACACACCAAGCATTTCGGAAAGGTCTTTTTCCTGCTTTTGCTAAGGGTTTCAAAACACATTTGAAAACTTCTGTACCCAAGGTCCCCTTTCTAACAGCGAGAATAAAATACCAATGGTTCCTGCCAGCAGGCGGCCAGCAGCCACTCCAAACAAGGGTTTGAGGCCATCTCTGTCACACACACACAGTCGACTCACATCCCCCTACTTTTCCTGAAGGGACAGGCAAGGTGATGTGTGTCGCCTCCCCCGCTCCCCCAAATGCTTCCAGACCCCAGACTGCTCCACACAGGGGATCTCCTCCAGGGGACGTAATGCCATGAACAACTCATGTGAGCTGAACCCCAAGAACAGATGATTCCATCTCTTTGCTGTCTGTTCTGGTGGTCACATCACTAACTGCCTCCAAAGGGAACCCACCAGTGTCTTCCCTGAGCTGAGGGGAGCAGCCCCGTTAAGGCCCGGCCCTCTCCCGGCCATCTCAGGAGAATCCTCCCACCTCAGGAGCACTGTGCCGTCAACAGCCTGTCTGGGAGTCTGTGATTGGTGGCACCCCAATCCAGACAGCCCGGGAATCACATTTCAGTCAGTTTCATTGGAGATCTTCTCAAACACTCCAGAAAGGTGAGGATACGAGTTTAGGATCCACAAGTAAAGACCCAGCTTTACTCATTTGATAAAAATATTCTTCATGTAAGACTAATCAAAAACAAAGTGGGACTGGGGCTTCCCTGGTGGTCCAGTGGTTACGAGTCCGCCTGCCAATACAAGGGACACGTGCTCAATCCCAGGTCCAGGAAGATCCCACATGCTGTGGCGCACCTAAGCCCGTGACTCACAGTTACTGAGCCTGTGTGCCTAGAGCCTGTGCTCCATAACAAGAGAAGCCTCCGCTTGCCGCAACTAGAGAAAACCCACTCACAGCAATGAAGACCCTAGTGCACCCCCGAAAGTAAATAAAAATTAAACGTGAGTAAAGGGAACTCATATCCAAAATATATAAAGAATTTTAAAATCTCAACAATAAGCAAACACTTGATTGTATAATAATACCGATGACAGACCCAAACTCAACTATCAAAGATGCACAGATGGCAAATGCTATGTGAAAAGTGCTCAATATCATTTGTCATCAAGGAAACAAAAGTAAAACAAGAGGATGGCACCCTACACAAGTGTGTGTGTGTTTAGTCGTGTCCGACTCTTTGCAACCCCCACGGACCGTAGCCCTCCAGGCTCCTCTGTCCATGGCAATTCTCCAGGCAAGAATACTGGAGTGGGTTGCCATGCCCTTCTCCAGGGGATCTTCCTGCATATCTTATGTCTTCTGCATTGGCAGGTGGGTTCTTGACCACTAGCCCCATCTGGGAAGCCCATACACAAGTGAGAGCAGCTAAAATCCAAAAAAACTGACCCTGCTGGTGGAGCAGCTGAAACTCTTGTTTGCTGCTGGTGACAATGCAACGTGGGATGGTCATTTTACAAGATGGCTGGGAAGTTTCTTAAGAAGTTAAACACAGACTCACTAGACAAGGCAGCAGTCCCACTCCTAGGCATTCATAAGGGAATTCACCATCAGCCAACACTGGCAGTCAGCACTTTCTGTGGGTGAGGGGGTGAACATGAGCTACGTCCACACAGTGGAGCACAATTCAGCCACAAAACAGAAGGAACTACTGGTTCCCGCACACCCAAGTGAATGCATCTGAAATACATCTTGCTACAAAGAAGAAGCTAGACCCCTAAGTCTATACATTGTATGACTACTCATGTGACATTCTGTCAAAGGCAAAACTGTAAGGACAGAAAATGCACCAGGGGTTGGAGGGCTGTGGCTGACCACAGAGCTTAATTTTTAGGGTGATGAAACTCTTCTGCCTGGTACTGGGAGGGTGGTTACAGACTCTCTGCTTTGCCAAAACCTATAGACTGGACTTCACCAAGAAATGTACTGGAATGTTTGCAAATGCTTAGCCTGGAGAGAAGGCTGCAGATCCCAGGATGGGGACTGGCTGGGACAGTAGACACCAGCCATATTACAAACACATGACATGGTATCTGGGTGGGTGGGGAGACAGGGACAGGGAAGAGGGAAGAAGCCTGGACCTCAACAGATCTCCAGCTTCTTAGAGGAGAATCCAGGGCAGACCATCCCAAAGTGCTTCACATGTGCTCTAGGGCTGAACAAACAAGTGGATGCAAGGCAGGGGAGGGAGCCTAGGTCTTGCTGTCAGAGAGGCAACAGCCTCTGGACCAGGGGAGGCAGTGAGTCCTTCCTGGGGGTGGGGGTGGGGGAGGGATGCCTCCAAATCTGAGATGGTGTGAACTCATGCTCAGTCCTGTGTTCACACAGAGAGCTAAGTGAGTGAAGACTGTGGGCGAGGACACATCCTGGCTCTGTCCACCAGGAAGAGCAAGAAGCAGTGACACCCCCAAGAACAAGGAACACCTGCAGCACCTAGATCTTGGTCTCTAAATACCACTTTACAACAAACATAAATGGGGATCCTTGGAGACATGGCTCACTCTGGGACTGGAGTGGTAAACATACAAGATGAGCCAGAAGCAGCTTGTAATGCCAGACAGTGAAGAAGTGCACAGAAGTCAGCATGACAGGGGCAAGGGACCCAGAAACCAACCTGACCTGGCCCTGGCCAAGGCTGGAATGTTTGAGTAACAAAGTATATACCAGCTGTCGCTCTCCTACTGATTAAAGTGACTAGAAGAACCCTTCTAGGAAACGGCAGCCCACTCCGGTATTCTTGCCTGGGAAATCCCATGGACAGAGTCTGAGCCTGGAGGGCTACAGTCCATGGGGTTGCAAAGAGTCAGACATGAGTGACTAAGCACAGAAGGGCACTTCTCCTCTATGGGGTTTTTCCCCCAAAGCCATAAACCCAGTCTCACTCCAAGAAAAACATCAGACAAATGCAAACTGAGGGACATTCTACACAATCCCTGGCCACCACCCCTCACAATGGTCAAGGTCAAGGGAAACAAGGAAAGTCTGGGAACCTGTCCCAGTCGAGAGAAGCCCAGGAGAGCTGACTACTATAGTAGTCAGACAGCGAATTACAGAAAACTCTGCAGTCACATTGTGGGATCATGACAGCACTGACCATGCGGCTTCTTTCTAACTTTTATTCTGTATTAGACTATGGCTGATTAACAACATTGTGATAGTTTCAGGTGGACAACAAAGGGACTCAGCTGTAACATATACATGTATGCATTCTCACCCAAATTCCCCTCTCATCCAGGCTACCTGGCTTATTTCTGAGAAGTCAGTCAGTTCTTCTTAGATAGTGCAAAGGGCTAACACAGCCCCATTTGTTGGGGAAAAAAATAAATGCTGGTGAAAGTGAGAGATTTCCAAGGTTCCTCAGATGTGTGAGGAGGACTGGCTCACACAGTGGCTGCCTTTGCCAGCCAGATACTTCCCTGCTGAATGCGTGCCCATTCCAGGGATGAATGTGCAGGAACTGTCCAGTGGTGACTGTGGTAGAGACAGCCAAGTGCCCAATATCCCAGCACCTGCCACCTGGGTCTTTTTTTTTCTAGATGACATGACTTTAGCTTCTGTAGCAACAATGCACCAGGGGAAAATGCTTCCTGCCCGACTCCCTTGCAGCTACAATGGGCTTTGGGAACTGATTCTGCCCAATTTGCTGTAGTTGTTAAGTCACTTTAAGTCATGTCCCACTCTTTGTGACCCCATGGACTGCAGCAGGCCAGGCTTCCCTGTCCTTCACTATCTCCCTGAGTTTGGTCAAACTCATGTCCATTCAGTTAGTCATGCCATTCAACCATTTCATTTTCTGTCACCCCCTTCTCCTCCTGCCCTCAATCTTTCCCAGCATCAGGGTCTTTTCCAGTGAGTTGGCTCTTTGCATCAGGTGGCCAAAGTATTGGCGCTTCAGCTTTGGCATCAGTCCTTTCAATGAATATTCAGGGTTGATTTCTGGTGATTGAGTTCTAATTAAACCACTGGGTGCATTTTCATGACAGAGGTGGCTATATGCACTCTGCCTTTCACACTTGGCTGGACCATGTCCTCCCTACATGGACTGAGTCCTCCCCACCCACAATGTGGGTTCCAACATTGCAGGACCACCAGAGTCACACCATCACTGGCCTCAGGGGCAGCACTCTCCTCTCCCTGAATGGCTGCCTCCTTATGCACCCTGAGAAGACTTCTGGCTGGGGCTCTAGCTGTCCCTCCTGGATAACATCTCTGGACAAGAGTAGAAGGAGGGCCCTAGCTGACCAGCTGGACACTGCGGCCCAAGGCAGCAGTGGCGCCTGTGAGGGGAAGGGGTTGTGCTGCCCAGTGGTGTGGCAGGTACACCCCCAGGCAGCTCCCAGCCTCTGGGCAGAATCACCACTGGCCAACAGACACATGAGAAGAACCTCTGATGTGCGTGGGCAGGCAGGCCAGAGGAAAAAGGCAGCCTGGTGGATGCAGAGGTGAGGAGAAGCAACTCCCAGAGCTGTCACTGGTGCTCAGAGGTAAGATATGACATCTGTGAAGCAAAAACAGGATGTTCCTTAAAGAGAAGAGACCCAGAAACTGAGTCTGAAAGCAAAGACACACAATACGGGGATATGGCAGAGATTAAAATCCAATCTCAGAGTTGTCAGAGAACATGGAGACAGCACCACAGACAAAGAGCAAAAGATGAGAAAATGGATGACAAGAAGGCAAAGGTAAGAAAAGGAAAGATCCAGTTATGGAGCCCAGACAGCTGCAGGACAGAGGGGTGGGCTGTCACCCGGGGTGGGCAAGAGTGAGGCCAAATTCAGGAAGAGAGCCTATTGGGGGGGATGGGGGTGGGGGGGGTGCACCAGGTGCACTCTCCCCCCCAGTAGAGACCCCTGACAAAAACCACACCCACAGTTCCAAGGACAGGGGAGCGTGTCAGGTACCAGGAGTCGAGTGGCCTCGACCTTGCCAGAAACCACAGCAAAGGCCCAAGACTGCAAAGCAAGGCCCCCTCAAATCCCAAGCTGACTAGGAGACCCAGGACCAGACATCCAGCCCAGAGGACTCAGGTGCGAGGCCAGGAGCAAAACACTGCAGACACACAGGTCTACAGAAACAGCCTCCTGAGCCTTTCTAGGCTCCACTGAGGAGCAGAGGCTCCAAGAAACAGGGCCTAGATGGCGGCAGGTCCCAGGACAGCAGCACCACCAGTCCAGAGCCTCAAGGAGCTGAAGAGGCCCCCAGAGGACAGGCTGCATGTCCCACCCTGTGGGGAGAGCCACGAGGGGACGAGGGGGCAAGGGGACGAAGCAGTAATAGCAGCGCTGAGAAAACCAGGCAGAAGGGCAACTTTATTATTTTTTATTTTTTTACCTTCTTTCTCAGAAGGGCAACTTTAGTTCTCAGGAAAAGAAACGTGAGCAATACCTGCAGCCTGCATCTCTTAGTCCTGAACACCTCTGAAGGTGAGCGGGTTAACACCCCAAACTGTGACCTGGAAGTGGGGCAAGGTGGTCACCACCAAAGAGGCCACATGGCTGCCTCTGGATGGGTCACAGCCAGAACATGGATGCAGGCCTCGGGTCCTGCCTGCTGCCCCCCCGAGTGACTCTGATAATACTGGAAGGACAGGTCCAGCATTCCTGGCAGCCCAGCCTTTCCTCGGAGAGTTGCTGTGCTGGCCTCATCACCCGTCTGCAAAAGTCATAGAGGACACCAGGTGGGTGGACGCGGTGCCTGCCCCGCCCCACCAGAAAATATCCCTGCCAGCCCGCATCACCCCACGAGCTCTCGGCTGTTTCAGTCATTGCTCCTGATTTCTGTAAAACTCTGTGTCCAGAGCAGCTCTGACAGTGTGCTTGTCTTGGGAGCTGCTTGCTCCCCCCATGCAGCTCTGTCAGTGGGTGTGGGGTTGGGGGGCTCCCCACTCCCCAGCTCTGTGGTCACCGGAGGATGGGGGGCTTTGGGCTTCTGTGTCTTTATTCCATCTTACTGAGCACTACTCTAGCCCAAGACATGCCAGACTCTGGTCTCCAAGTCGGGGCCCTGACATGTTAGGGGTGCCTGGAGACCCTGCAGAGAATCAAAGGCTGAAGGCTCTGCTCTCTCCTCCAGCAGGCCTGGCTCAGAGGCCAACCTGCTCACTGGACCCCGTCCTTCCTCCAGTGCCTGAGGCCTACTTGCCACACCCGAGGCTTGGGCTTTGGTTAGCGGCTCCAGCTCCGCCCTATGGAGGCCAGGGTGGCGGCCTACAGGCTGGGCGGGAGCCCTGGCGCTGGGGCGGGGGTTGAGCCTTCCCTGCCAAGCGCCACATGGGCCCCTGGATTGTACGAGCCCCCTCGGTCCGGAAGTGGGGAGTGCTATGGAGTTGCTGTCTCCAGGGGTCCAAGAGCCAGGTCAGGTCATGGGGGAGGGGGACTTCCCAGAAAGAGCCTGGTTTCTGTTTAAAAGGAGAAACAGACTCAGAAGAGTCCTCCTCCTCTTCCTCACATCCAAGCCCTGTGGATGCAGGATCCCCACCAAAAGGACCTGGGGGTCCTACTGCAGGCCCCGGCCACCCCCGCTTGCGGCCAGATGGCTGTGGGAACTCTGGCCGCAGACACCGCCCCCCTTCCAGGCGCTATTCTTGGTGTGTGTCTCCCTTTGGGGGGGAGGATGAGGGTGGAAATGATCAGAAGCTAAAATTAGCAAACGGCAAACAATTGAGGCCAGGGAACTGAGGTCGGCTGAGGATAACGGTTTTGTTTTCTGTGGCCCTGAGGTGGTTTGAGCAATAAAGGGAATTGAAAATGAAAACAAATCTGGACGCCACCCAAGCCCTGCTGGGACCAGCCAGACAGGGGGCACCCGGGGGTGGGCGGCCAGATGACAGTGCCCAGCCTGGCCCCTCCTGGGGCTCCCCTCCTCCCGCCCACAGGGACTTCCTGCTGCTGCCGCCCTGTGAGCTGGCCTTTTCTCTCACGGCCGCAGGGATGGCCTCCCTGGCACTAGCCTGGCTGACTTCTGCTCCAGGGAGGGCTGGCATAAACCCCTGTGACTATGCCCTGAAGCCAGGCCTACGAGCCCCTGCCCTGGTTCCATGGGGAATGCCGGTGACACACGAGGAAACCAGGCCCAAGGGTCTGTGACATGCTGGGTCACACGGTTGGGCAGGCAGAGGCCCTCAGCACACAGGCATGGCTGGGAGGAGGGCGCTGTGACTCCTGACTGCCCTGAGAGGGGCCGGCTGCACAGTGGCTGCAGACAGACAAGGGAGGGGGCCCGGCCTTGTTGCCGCTTGGTGGACAGGGAGGTCTGCTCCCCTAGAAGTCATGCCCAGCGCTCCTAGGAAGGGGGAAGTAAAGCCCCCCTTCGCTCCTAACAGTGCTCAGCTTGGCCTGGAACACAGAGGCCATGGGGTGGTTGTGGCCCCAAGGATAGGGCGCCCATTCCCAAGTCAGAGTGGCTGCTGGAGGCACTTCCCCGGGGCCAGCCCAGGGCCATGAGCTTGAGGCACCACAGGTGACTCCACCACCACACGTGTGCACATTTCAGTCCTTGAAGCCGCCACAGGGTGAGTGCTGGCCCACACCTAGCCAGGCTGGCCTAGACCCACACTCGCCCAGCACTGACCTCAGTGCCATTTACATCTCCGGAAACTGACCAGGGCTCGGCTGGCTGCCACCTGGGCCACCAGGTCTACATGTACAGAGCAGGGAGCCTGGGTAATTCGAGGGGTGGAACTGGAGTCCAGGTGGAGGGTCTCCTGTGGAGACCAGTGCTGAGAAGAGATAGAGAGTTGTGGGTGTGGCCTGAGTCAATGATGAACACAGCTTCCATGGCCGCTTCCCAGGGCCAGGAGATCTCGGCGTCCGAGGTCAAACCACATGCCCTCCAGCCCTGAGGGCCCAGAGGTGGGGTGTACAGCAGAGCAGTCTGAGGTGCCTGGGGCAAAGAGCAAGTCTGGGGCCTTCCCTACCAGCCAGCTTAGCTCACTGCAAAGTCCCTGGACATCTAAGAGCACCCTTCTTCCTGCCAGGGTGCTGGGCTGGGTGCTCTCATGCATCACTGGTAGGGTCACTCATTCTTCCTTTCTAGAAGGCAATCTGCCCCTAAGTGCGCATTCCTGTGCTTGCTCCCAGGATGATAACAAGGACAAGCCCACCATGGGTGACAGTCAGTCACAGGCTTTCCAGGAAAGCAAGTCACTGGAGGTATCACAGCCCGCAACCCAGGGCCTAGTAAGGACACGAGGGACGAAGAGACGAGGATGCGCAGGGCAACCATGAGAAGCCAGGTCCAGGGGCCTGCTGGCACTTCGGAGACGTGACCACCACAGAATGTCACAGTGGGAAAGGGCCGAACGTAAAATGCCTTTATGGGACGATCCCACGTTTCATGTTAAAATAGATACAGGCAGACGTGTTAACACAGTGTCTCGTGGGAGGTGGGATTAAAGTTACTGCTTTTCCTTTTTTTCTCTTAATGCTTTTCCATTTCCCAAATCCTCTTTCATGAACACACTTGGCTTTTATAATCAGAAATAAAAACAAGTGCAATGCGCTGAAATCACAGTTTCCAGTAAAGCTACTTCTTACAAGAAAGAGGAACACATCTGACCCAGTCCCAGAGCACCAGCAGCAAGTCATAAGTGGATGGAGCACACATTCTCCAACTGTCGATGGGACCCGACTCAGAAGCTGCCCTCGGGTTCACAGATGGTGGGCCTGGGTCATCTGAAAAGACACGTCTTTCCGGGAGATGCTGTGGAGTTTCTCCGCTTGGCTGTCCACCATCCCCAGTCTTGGAAAAGAGACCTAAAGGTGAGGACAGAGCCAGACAACTGCTCTGAAGACGTAAAATTGGGTATCACATAATCTCTTTTTTGAGTTTTTCTATATTTTCCAAAATTGTTTGCAGTTAATGTATCATTTTCAATAAAAACGTGTGTGTGCACACGCATGTGCACATGCCACGTGTGGCCCTCCTCTTCTCAGAGAGCATCAGGCTGGGCTGACACAGCCAGACCTTGGGCTCTGCTGTCACTTGAGCACAAAGCCAAGTCAGAGGTGATAGAAGGGGCTGCCAGCTGCTCCCATTTATGTCCATCGTGTCCTTGTCTCTTTTCTCAACTGGACCCTTCCGTGGGCAGCCTGCCATCCTGCCACGTCCTGTGCATTTTCCACTTTCCTCCATCAGCAGGAAACCTAGGGTTTGGGTCCTGTCTTCAGAAATAGACGAGGGGCACCCAGAAAGAGTAGGAAGAAGCTGCCAGAGCCTTCCTTCCTCCTGTGCATTCTTCCAAAGATACCCTTGGAAGGGAGGGGTATGCATTCAGCCCTGGGGCCCAGCCCTGGGGGACATGAAGGGCATTGTGACACCCGCTTCTCCTTTCTTCTTCCCTTGCCTCCAGAGTCACCCAGCCCTTCCCTCAGGGCCCCCATCCACTCTGCTGATGAAGACCCCCACAAGACTCCCCCTTCCCACCACCCCTTCTTGGCTCCTGGATGCCCACACCCTGAGCCTGGCTCTCATCACCAAGGCAACGCCCCTCCGGCCCAGACTTGCCTCTGGACTACCCCCCAGGGACGGGGCAGTGCCTCTCTGCTCCCACAACCCCACAGTCCAAACTCAAGCCCCCTACCCCCGCCTTACAGGAGACTGGTTCACAGCTTTGGAAAGACCCGCCTTTCCCCTCTCCCCACCCACAAGTGCCAGGAAGTGCACTTCCCAAACCGCCATCAGCCCAGCAAGGTCTAGGCACAGGGGCCAGTGCCCATGACCCTGGCCTCCCAGGTGGACCCCAGAGTGGGCCGCAGGAGCCTTCTCCTCAGGAGCCTTGGTGCCGCCAGCGGAGCTCCAGGGGGTTGCCTGTGATGCTGGGGGAGGGGGACACCAAACCCCAGCTCCATGCCTCCCTGGCCAGTTTCTCAGCCTCCAAGTAATCATACCTACTGAGCACGAAGCCTGTCACAGATGCCCCAGGTCAGCAGTGTCCGTGACGGGAGGCGCCAACCCATCCCCGCCCAGGGTCTCAGTATGGCCTCATGGCGGTGACACCCCCAGCCAGGCAGGTGCTGCCCAGCAGGGACATCAGCCCCGCTCAGCTTCCCCACTTTCCAGACTCCATCCACTCCTCACCCTCCCCCAGTGCCTCCTTTCACCCCCAAGGGTCCCGTCACCATGCACGTGCACAGGGCCCCATGGTCGGGGAGGGAGGATGTTGGGGGGGTGCAGGCCTCCCTCACCAGCAGGAGCCCGGGCCTTTGCGGCACTCAAGACAGCAAAGACCCCCCTGCCCTGGCACCGTCCTGTGGGGCACACCCCACACAGGTGGCTTTATACTTGGATCCGTGTGTGCCACTGGCCAGGCCAGCCCCTAGCTTCAGCCCTGTTGCCTTGACCTTGGCTACAGTGTGGCTGGGACCCCACTGCCTGAGGACGTGGGACCTCACATGACTTCTGACCGGCCCACTCTGCCCCTCGGTGTAGTTGGGTTCTCAGCGCTGCCTCCTCCAGACCCGTCACCCTAGCCAAGTCTGTGAAGGCCTGGGAGGACGCAGATCCCCAGCCCAGAAGCATCTTCCCAAGACCACAGGCCCCAACCCCCCGGCCTGGCCCCAAGGATCGGTGAACCCCACTCATGGCCTCGGGGGTTGAAGCCTGTCATCTGGGTGTCTGCTGTGTGGAGGCGGGAGCCTGCCCAGCCTTGGGGAGGCTAGCACTGTCCTCCAGGGGTATGGAGAGCTCTGGGCCACAGCCCCTCTCACCACCCCCAACCCCTGCCCTGACAGCTGTCCTTTAGGCTCTTTTCTGTCCTGGAATCCACTGAGATATTGTTGACAGAAAGACTCTACTGCTTTTAGGGGAAAAAAAAAATCCATAAGCCTCTAAACCAGGATTCGTTCTCCACATTCTTAGGACAGATCCTGTGATGACCGGGTTTGGCCCCAGGGAGGGGTGGAAGGACAGCCCAGGCCTCCCTGAGCTCTCCCTGTAGACCTCTGGAAACAGGCCCCCCAGCCTAGGCTCCCGAGTGCGGGGTGACTCCCTACAAGCTAGGCCCATGTCGGTGGGGCAGGGGTAGGCCACCCGAACAGCCGAGCGCCCGGCTGTTCCCAGTTCCCAGCGCCCCAGCACCCCTGGCTGGACTCAGGGACACGTTTTGACCCTGGCCTGATAACTGGGGTGAGGGTGGTGATGAAGACGCTCAGGAGACCATTTTGCTGACCCGCCAGCCCTGCCGCACATATGAAAGGGGGGACCAAAAAAAAAAAAAAAAAGAAAGGGGGGACCAGAGGTCAGCACAGACTGGTCCCGTATGCAGAGGAGGGAGGGGGTGAGGCCAGCCTCCAGACAGAAGTGATAGGCTCCAGGCACAGTGGATGGGGGCCCCTGAGGGATGGATGACTCCAGCCTCCAAGAAGATGGAGAAGCAGACACCTCTCCCCTCCCCAAGTGATTCAGGAACTGGGACCAGGAGACAGCAGACCCAGCCTGGGAGCCAAGGCGCCCTCTGGCCACCTGACCCAGGGTTTGCAAGACTCCATCCTCCATGGGGTTCACGGGGCCACCATCTGAGCCTGCAAACCAGAGTGTGTCCCAGGACCTGGCTGGCCAGCTCCCAGAAGCTCTGAACTGTGTGAGCAGTAAATGGTTCCCAGTTGTTTCCTGTGCTGAGAAATCGTACCCTAACACAAGAAACCCGGTTGGCATCACTGTGGCCCAGGGTGCTGCTGACGCAAGGAGCTTCCCGCTTTGGGCCCGCAGAAGGTTGGACCCCACTTGGCCTCCTTACCACCTCCAAGCAGGCGAGCATCCCGAGGGCGGAGGAAGGGGCGGGGCCGTGCAGGTACAGGGCTGCTGGAGGCATCTGGCTCGGGGACCTCACACACCGACAGCCTGGTCACTCAGCATCCTCCTCTGTCCAGCGACCCCATGGAACAGCCCCTGTCCCACCTGGACGCCCACAAATGTTCTCTGAAACAACTAGATGCAGGACGTCCTAGAGGACACACAGGTGCCCAGGTGCCCAGGTGTCACTCGGCACAGAGGTGCTCCTTCCACGTGGCCCCTCAGACCGCACAGGAAGCACCTCGATGCCAAACACACTGATGCGAGGGCGAGAGCCTCGAGGAGAAGGACAGAACTGTGGTTCTGCAGCTGATGAGCTGGCCTCAACAAGTTCCCACACTTCCCTCTAGGACACAACTCTTGAATCTGCAAACAGAGAACTGCAGCCCCAAAAGAGAGAAGAAAGTGGAGAAAATCCCCAGATTGCCGGAGTCCATGAGAACAGTCACTGCGGAAAACACCCCGGGTGCTGCTCAGACCCAGGGCTCAGGAAATCCGTGGTCCTGAGGGGCTCCCCTGGCCGTGGGGACAGAGCCCTCCACCTGAAGGGGCCACGGCCACTGCCAACGAGACCTCTGTCCTTCCAACTGAAGAGGCTGCGGTTTACAAGGGGGCCTCCCCAAGGCGAGCCCCTCTCCCAACACGGCCAGCTTCTGGAAGTCCCACCCAGAGGGCCTGTCCATCCAGGTGGAGTGCCCTGGCAGGACTGGCACTGCTACTTATCACCTTGAGATGGTCAAGACCAGTGATACCCAGCAGCAGGGAGGCGGAAGATGCCACCCCTGCTCCCACCCCTGGCCCAGGCGTGTTCAGAGCTGCTCTGGGGATGGGGACCTGGGCTTCTACCTCAAGGCTCCAGTTCGGCGGCTCCTGTCCTACAGTGTGTGGTCAGGGCTGAGTGCCTGGTAACCAGTAACCAGTGAGGCTCACCTGCGGGGGTGCCACTCCTCAGCCTGAGCACAGACTCTGGGTAGCACATCTCCATAGCAACAGGATCTCCACTGCCTTTCTGTGGCCCGGAATGGATGGAGGGGCCCTTGACAGACCCAAGCTGAGGTTGGGACACAGCTCACCCACACGATGAGCCCTGGGGTGGTTCTGGGAGGCTGTGACACACGAGCTGGGACCTACTTCAAAAAGTCATTCTAAGTCATCCGTCTCTCCTCAAAAGAGAAGTTAGCAAAAACGTCTGTTAATTCAGGTACCCAAAAGCAATGCAGCAGTGAGGGGAATCCTGCTCTCATGGGGTAGACACACACACACACTTATAGACACACATGTACTTGTGGACACATACACACTCATAGACACACACACACTAGCAGACACTTGTAGACATACATGCACTCATACACACACTTGCACACACACATGAGCTCATAGACACACACACTCACAGACACACACACACACCCCCTACACCACGTGCCTTGTGCACGCTCTCAGGGGTCAGTGGTCAGCACGGCCCAACCTGCTGCCCAGTTGAGAACCTGGAGCCAAGCTCCATCTGTTCTCCCTCCCAGGCCAACACCGCACCACACTTTGCGTCCATTAAAACGACAGCACGTAATCAGACAAAAAACCTTTCCTCTGATGAAAACAAAGCGTTGAGAGGCTCTTGACCAAGGTTACTAAGACACAACGCATGTGCAGTGACGCTTCTGTGGGGCTGGAACCAAAGATATAGCAACAACGTGGCTCCAAGTCCACAGCCCAGATGGTCAGGACTTACAGATGGCAGGACCCCCAAAACACTGTCCCTGCAACCCCAAGAGCCGCCTCTGTAGGGAGCTGCTTTTCATGCAGGAAAGCTAGGGGTGGGGGGCCCACGAGGCAGCCCTGTCTTGTGCTGAGGGAAGGGAGCCAAGAGGCCTGCATACCCACTACAAAGACTGGCCCTGGACACAGGCCTGGCCCGACTCTGTAGACGGCCACGTGGGTCTGCTCTATGCATGATAAAACCAACAAGGTCAGGCTCCTTGCAGATTCACCTGGCACCTCCTCAGTGGGGGTGGATGGAGCAGGGCAGTGCCAGGTCAAGGGAGAGGCCCGTAGGAGAGCCTGTCACTGAGTGTCACCGGCGAGGTGCCCCCTCCTGGCCAGACTCTCTCGAGCCCAGGGATACCCAGCCCAGCCACCTCTGAGAGCAGCAAGGTTTAAGAGCAAACACTAAAGTACACCTTGTGTCAAGGTGTACATGAGCTCCTATCTTGGCCTCCCAGGAGAGCCTGGCATCTGGGGGGTGGGGGGGAAGGCACTGTTTGGGCTTAGACAGACTTCTGGACGCATGTTATGGGGCTCTGAACACCCTGAGATGAGAGAGGTATCTCCCCGAATCTCCCCAGGGAGCTTCATCAACCCCAAAGTCAACACAGTCCTTGGGCAGTGCTGAAGTAAGCACTCGCGGGCCAGGACCTGGCCATAGCACACCCCCGCCCCTTCCCTGGCCATGACAGGGCCTCTCCACGGTTTAAAACAAAAAGCCTATGAATCATGGGAAGAAACATGCCTCCTATAAAAGGAATATAAATGTTTATTAAGAAATTCTAGGAACCAGGTCAGGCATCTTGGTATCTTAGTCACTCCAGCTAATTAAAGGGAAAAAAAAAAAAAATCAAAATAGAAGCCCATCCCAGAAACTTGAGACAATGAGAGCTTCTCTCACCACAAGCACTCTGAGCCCTGGCTCAGCCGGTTGCCAAGGCAACCCAGTGTTTACCTCTCCCTCCCCTGTGTAGGAGGATGCTGACCATTGACTGGGAACAGCTAGGCTGCCACCTCCAACACCTCACAGGAAAGGCCGCCTGGGTGTCCCCAGGGGCCCAGAAGACTGAGGAGGAAGCTACAGCCCCACCCCAGCCCTCTGCCACTCTCCCAGGCTGAGCCAGGCCCCAGCACAAAGGGAGGGCTTCTCCAGCGTCCTGGGCCTGCTCCCCAGTGCACCCACCCGCCTCTGCCCAGGACTGGAATGCTTGGTAGTGTGCATAGATCCCAGGTTGGGGGAAAGGAAGGGCTGGAGGAGGTGAAGGAAAGGGAGGAGAGAAAGTAGGAGGAAACGTGAGGACCAGGCTGGACTTGCTGCTTAGCTCAGGTCAGCCACAGCCAGACCCCCATACCAGGCTGCTGGCCCAGACCAGGGCAGAACAGCCCAGAACAAGTGACCTACTGCCGCTCAGGGAGTCACACCCTCCAGCACAGCTCCAGGATCCCTGCTGCCCCTGCAGCCACTCTGGACACACTGTGCCTTCCCCAGACTCCTGCAGGGTGATGCTGGGCGTGATGACACACCTGCTGTAGCCGGAGCCACCTGGCCAGAGGCCTCCTGACAGGCTTCCTTCCAAAGAAACAACTGCCCTGAGCTTCGGCAGGAGGCTGACCACATTCACACACATAAGCATGCACAGCACGTGCACACATGCGTGTCAGTGTCTATCTCCCAAGGCCCTGTGCAGAGCTGAACACATGATGGGAGGAGCTGAACATGGAAGAAGTTAAGACAACTAGGTCACAAGTTAGGGAGATGATCAGGGGAAGGGAGATCAAGACTGACATTTCTCAAAGGCTCAAGTGAGTGAACTGAAGGTTGATGTCACCTGTCCAAAGCAGGATGTGAGCAGGTAACACCCAGTCCAGTGTTCAGGAAGGAGAGCATATCAAGGAAATCAACCCCGGATACTCATTGGAAGGACTGATGCTGAAAGCTGAAGCTCTAATACTTCGGCCACCTGATGTGAAGAGTTGACCCTGATGCTGGAAAAGACTGAAGGCAGAAGGAGAAGGGGACGAGAGGATGAGATGGCTGGATGGAATCATTGATTCAATGAACATGAGTTTAAGCAAACTCTGGGAGATGGTGAAGGACAGGGAAGCCTGGCGTGCTGCAGTCCATGGGGTCGCAGAGAGTAAGACACGACTTAGCAACTGAACAACAACGAAGAAGACAAGGCTGAATTTCCTGCAAACCCCAGAGGCCTGATGGTAACTCAGGGCAACCACCTCGATCACCAACACAACAGCGATCACCAACACAACAGCACGACGCCTATGCAGCGAATGCTCAGGCCCCACACGGAAGAGGGCTCAGAGAAAACACTGAATGACATTTCATGATCATAAAAGGTGGCATCCTGCAAAGTCCCTCAGACTATCCCAAGGAATACCCTGGTGTGTTAGGCCAAACAACAAAGCAACATTATTATTTTTTATTTTTTAGCTGCTCCATGAGGCTTGTGGGATCTTAGTTCCCTGATCTGGGATTGAACCTGCAACCCCTGCAGTGGAAGTGCACAGCCATAACCACTGGGCTGCCAGGGAATTCCAAAGGCCACAGGATTTGCAGGCAAGCGGCCCAAAGGGGTTCTCTAGAAAAGACAAGGAAACGGGGGTAACGGCCCTGAGCATCCAGGGCTGCAGGAGCGGGAGTCCCAACTGGTCCTCCTGACCCTCCACTCCCTGTCCTCGGGGACAAAAATGACAACTGATGAAAAAACATGGGGAAGTCCTTCCAGAATGGGAATTGGGTGAGACCTCAGTGATGGATGGAGACCTGCCTGAGCCCCGCCTGCCTGCCCCACCGTGCTCATGCCCAGTGGGAGAGGATTACCCATGAACAGTGGACAAACCAGAGTGGCCCAAAGCGGGAAGGAGGACAAACGGCAGAAGTCAGGGAAGCAGGCAGGGCCCCTAAGTGGCCAGACTGCCTATCACTCACCATACAGCTCAGATTAGTATCAGTGGCAACTGTGTAATTAATCCACACTTATTATCTCTCCCCCTAGTGAAAACCTGTAAGGTTTGTTACTATGAGATACTAACCTCCCAGCTCCCAGACCCTCCCCCCATCTCAGACGAACAGCTCAGCCAGCCAAAGGCCTAGGCAAAACACCACTGTCCGCCAAGGACATGCCTGGGCCTCCCAGGCCCCGGCTGGCCCCTCCTGGCGGCTGAGTACTGAGGTTTATGTGCGCCTTTTATGGTTCCTCTCTGTTTCCCAACACTTTCTTGCAAAAACCTCCACTCTTGATCTGCCATTAATTTTAGCTTCTTCCTCTAGCCCCCAAACCCTTTATCCTTTTTTATTTAGTGTAAGTGTGTTAGTTGCTCAGTTGTGTCCAACTCTGCAACCCCATGGACTGTAGCCCACCAGGCTTGTCTGTCCATGGTATTTCCCAGGCTAGAATAACTGGAGTGGGCTTCCATTTCCTTCTCCATTTTTTAGTGAGTGTTAACATACTAAAAGAGTTAAAACAAATGAAGAACTCAGAGAAGGAATGTACAGGGGAAGGAAGTTCCTGTCCTGCTCCCATCGGAGGAGGACGACCTCCAACTTAACCCAAGGGTGTGAGGAGCCCTGTCCTGGGCCCCAGATCCCCTGCCAAGCTGCCTAGCTGTCACCCTGCTGGGGCCCCAGGTAGGGGCCAGAAAGCCCCCCGAACTCCTAAGCCCCCTCCCTCTCCCACACCTGTGCTTCCTTCCAGCTGGCTGCGTCTGCAAGACACGGGCCTTGCCAGAAGCTCCTTCCGAGACAGGACCTGGCACAGGCCAAGCCTCCTACCCCCTGGTGAGTGACCGCCAATTTGGGCCCCAAACTATTTCTTGCAAAGCTCTTTCTCCGGCTCCAGGAGGCAGGCCTGTGCTCAGGGACCATGGGCCACCCACCTGTGCAGGACAGGCCATGGCACAGGGACTTTTTTTTTTTTAGGGACGTTTAATCCAAGGCCTCAAGTCTCAGCACTTTTCCAAACAGGTCACCTTGGGACAGACTGGCCGATGGCCACAGAGGGCGGCCAAGTTCCTGGTTAGCAAGTGTTTTTGCGTGATGAACTTGAGAAAAGGAGAACAATCAACAGATCACTCCCACACCCACCCCCTCTGCATTTAGTAAAAACCTGGAGTATGGCTCCTCAATCCATGCTGCAGGTTCAGAATGATGTCATGCAGATGCCGCACTGGGCCAGGTTGCCCTCACTGCACACACAAGGCCCACAGTGAATGGGGAGGATGCCCTGCCCCACCTGACTCAGTGGGGACAGGGAGCAGGTGGAGGACACGGGACAGCCAGGCCACTGGAGGACCAGTTTTCCCTCCAGGGCCCACTCACCCACTGCAGAGCCTCCTTGCTGGAAAAGGGCTGGGGGCGGGTGTGGGCCCCAACGTATAAAACAGACGACCAGGACCAGAAGTCATGGGTTCCATAGAAACAGGTTCCATGGAAACATGCTGCAGGCTGGAATACTCAGGCCAGCTACAAGGGACAGAATATGTTGTAAATGGCACAACTCGGGGTTGGGTGAGGGGTTCTCCTGTCCTAAGTGCCTCATGTTAGATCACTGCCCTCAGAGTTAAAACTCAGAGGTCCAGCCTCCATTGTCTTGGCCCAGGGCAGGGACAGAGGCCTCTGAGCCCAGTGCTTGGCTCCAGGGGACTCTGTCCTCTCCACTGGCTTCCAGTCACACAGGAGCAGGTGCTCCTGACTTAACTAACAAGTTTATTCCCATCTTGACAGGACATTGACTTCCAACTTGGGGCTGTGAAAGGAACGGAAAGCAGGCTTAGGAGTATGGACTTAGATCCAGATTTGGTTTTTTTCTGGAAAGTATGTCGAGATCTACTAGGGCATTAAGGGTACCACGGGCTGCAGGACCCACCCACCCCGGTCTGGGAGACGGGTCACTGTGGGCACACAGCTGGGTGTGGGTGCGCCGACCGTGAAGAACACATCCATGACCACCTCCTAAACCATGATGAAGACTATCCAGGAACATCTGATTCAACCTAACATTAAGGGATCTGGTCTGTTTGGGGAAGGGAGCTCCTAAGACTCTTGAGTTGTCCTCTGACTTTAAAAAAGACTTCCAAAAACAAACCTGAAAAACCAGCACTGGTCCAGGCAAGGAGGCTGGGGGATGCACAGAAGCCAGGCAGGTGGACTGGGCAGCAGGGGCTGAGTGCAGGTGAGCAGATGGCGCCCCAGCATGGCACCTGGCTCTACGCAGGACCAGCGGGACCCTCTGGCAAGCCACGGTCTCAGAGTGGTACTTATTGTTGAGAGCAGGACATTCCTGTAGAGTGGGGCAGCCTGGCAAACACCCCTTCATTCGCGATATAGCACTGCATGTCCCCCTCTGGGGCACCAGCACTACCTGTGCTATAGTTTTGACCAAAGATGGTTTACATGGGATCTGATCATGAGAAAAACGATGAGACAAGTGCAGATGGAGGGATTTTTCTGCAAGGCAACTGGCCTGGGTCCTAAAATGCCAATGAACTAAAGACCCAATGATGCGGGGAGGCGGGGTGCTTTCAGACTGAGGGATGCTGAACAATGAGGATAACCAAATGCAATGTGTGATTAACCACATCCTGGCTCTTGTGTGGGCCACCTGGGGGGGGGGGGGGCCAGTTATCAGGGAAACTGAATATGGACTGTATGTTACATAGTAAACAGTATTTTGCGAGGCAAAGAAGGCAGAAAATATAATATTTAGAGAGAGGAGGTGGGAAGGAGGGAAGAAAGACTTTTTTTTAAACTGGGAGAGAATATTAACTACCAACTAGGAGAATATATGCAAGTACACTGTACCACCTCTTAATGTTTCAGAAGTAATAAGGACTTTCGGGGGAAGCAGTATGCAAGGGGCACATGGGCTTCTGACATCCTGAGGCCCTGCTCACCCGCCATCCCCGGGTTCACATGGGTGCAGCTGTCACACATGCAGACACACCCACACTCTAGAGCGGGGCTGCCTGGCATAGGTCCCAGCTCTACCCTCACCTGCTCTGCAACCTCCGGCATATTTCTTTTTTTTAATTTATTTGTATTTATTTGGCTGCATAGAGTCTTAGTTGTGACACGTGGGATCTAGTTCCCTGACCAGGGATCGAACCCAGCCCCCCTGTATCAGAAGCACAGAGTCCTAGCCACTGGAATACCAGGGAATTCCCTCCAGCATATTTCTTAACCAGTCTGAGCCTGGCTGTCCTTTAAAAAGGAGTAGCAATGGCAGTGCCTGTTCCATAGGGTCCTATTGCAAATGGAAGGCCTGGCCCCTGGCGAGCAGTGTGGATATGCTGGACACGACCTCAGAGCTGAGTGTGTCATTCTACAGGTTTTTTATTTTAAAACCTCTTTTCGTTGCCTTCTTTCAGCCCAAATCAGACGCACCTTAACTATGACCTGAAAGCTCCAGACCTCTGTTGGGAAGATCAGGTGTTACGGGGCGCAGGCCCTGGGGATGGTGGGGAGGATGGCATGGCTTCTGCAGACACCCCGGGTCTGTCTGCTCTAGTGCTGTGGGGTTTGTGGGGTTTCTCAAGTTATGCATTTAAACACATTACTACTACATGTGAATAAGCCTTTGGTTTCCTCTCTCCCAGGCTTTTAGCCACCAGCAGTGCATCTACCCTTGCCCTTCTGATGCACTACATCCAGGAGTTAGACAACCACCGGCATTCGAAGTCATGTTGGGGCAGACAGGCCCTGAGAGCCAGGGGTCCCCATGAGCCCCCTTCAATGAGTGAACCTGGCAACAGCACCTGCTCAGGGTTGGAACTCCCCCAACCCTGTTGGTTCCAGAGGCCACACACAGACAGGGCCTCTGATTAAGTGAAACCTGGTCCTACCAGCCGCTCACATGGAAGTGGGTGTGTGTGTGTTGGCAGGGGGGCGGGGGGTATGGTTCCAGTCTGCTTTCAGGCAGGGGAATGGGGAGCAAATAGCTCACATGACACTCCCCCACCAGTGCAGGCTGTGTGCCAGGCGGCCCACGGGGCATACCTCACTGCAGCGGGGGCTGAACACCAGTGGGTAAGCCATGTCAGGATGGCAGGATGGCTGGCTGTGAGGCATGGCTAACATGACTTTGTTGAGGTTGCTTCAAAAAATGTTCTCGATGTGATGCTTTCACACGTACAAAAGGAGAACTGGAAGGAGTTTGTTTTTAGAAAAAAAAGAAAGGGCAGTCAGCAATATAGCAGGACCCTTAGCCCTGGGGAGACCAATATCTTTTGGTCTGTTTCCTTTCAAGACACAACCTGTCCTTTAGGTCAACAGAGTAGCTCCACCACACATGCGCCACCTATGCCATCACTAATACCACTAGGTCTCGATCCCCCACAAATGCCAGGTGGACACCAAGACACACACCGGAGTCCCCTGCTACAAGGTTTCCAACAGCAAACAAATGAGAAAAGCAGCACAGCTGAGCCTGCAACAGGTAAGAGGCTGGGTGACTGACAGTACCGCCACAGAGCTGCACCCTGGAGTATGAGGCAGCCAGGAAAAAGAATGAATCTACCTCCCTAAGCAAACACACAGGACAAAAGCCTTGACTGGATGTGTTCTGTGGATCCTACATGTGTGTTTTTAAATCACCTACTCCGTGGATAAACATGCATGTGTATACACACAAAAATGCATTAAAAGAGTCTGGAAAGAGATGTATCTATAACATAGAGTAACAGTGGCTAGCTGGGGGAGGGGAGGGCTCGTGAATTCAGCCTGCACACTTCTGCATTGTTTGAAGAGTTTCACAACCAGGCCGACTGGCAGGCTAGGACTGTGGGGGAGCAGGGGCGGGAGACTCTGGCCTGGCTGTGGCCCAGACAAAGTGCTGGCCCTCTGCCAGCACGGCTTGCTCTGGGTGAAGGAGATCCTGGCAGCCACCCTCCACACTGACGGCTGCCTTCCCAACACAGCTGCCTGGGGAGCACCTGCCAGGGGTCTAGGCGGGCAGTGTGCTTGGAACATCAGGTTCTAATGCCAGAGCTCGAGTCGGGGGAGAGTTAGGAATAAATCCTGGCCCCCATAACCACCCTGGGGATCAAATCCCTTGTTCAGGGGTCAAGATAAATTTTAAACAAACCCTGCCCCAAGTGATCACAGGAAATGGCTGAGACAATGCAACCTTCTCTATTTTCCACCCCACACAGGGCAGGTGCGCAGGAGCAATTAACTCCGGGACCACAGGAGGCGGGGCTGGATCCACCTTTCCAGTCAGGCCCCCAGACCTGCTGAGACGGCCCAGCCCAGGGTGCAAGGAGAGGCTCTGGCTGCTGGAGCTGGAGGGCGAATAGGGTACAAAGGTGATCTGAAAACAATTGTTTGTGAGAACCCACAGGGAAGAATGGATCCGGGATGTGTCTGCCAAGAAAGCCTGGGCCCACTCTGCCAGAGCTCCACCAAGCACAGCAGGCAGGAACCCTTACATGTGGGATTTTGCCAGGTAGGGGGGCTTGGGAGTGTCCTCAGAGGGATCCAGTGCTTCCCTCCTCCAAGTCCTTGAATTTTCATATCAAAGCCCTTCAGTCTCCAAGAAAATCTGCTCCTGGTCTAGGGAGTCCCCAGAGCGAGGTTAAGCAAACTTCCCAGGTCTGGGCTGGGAAGTTATGATCAACCAAACAGTAAGGGGATTCAGTTGCAAACATGACCGTGTGTTTTATTCTATCATACACGTGCTCTAACATCAGTTACCTAAAGGTGACAGAGGGTCATCAGTCCCAAGGATGACCAGTGGGGGATGTAACAGGGGACCACACTGCTACACAGCTAACCAGGACAGGTGGCTCTTTGCATGCAGTTGGTGGGGGTGGGGGGAGGGGCGGTGGTGGGAGATCGAAGTCAAAGCTGACCTCAGGACCTCCCAAAGGATTTTCACATATGCACACCCATTTCCTGCAGACCTTCCAGGTGGTCAAGGGAGGCATGGGAATCAGTCCCTGGTCACAGAGCTAGGCAAAGCAATCTTCCAACTGCCTCCTTGGCTAAAATCATATTAGTATTCACGCCCCCCCACCATACAATCACTATGCGGGGGGGGGGGGGGGGGGGCGGGGGGGTGTCCCTAACAGTTTGAAAGGCTGGCATGACCTGAGTCACTGCCTGCAGAGACCCTCCCCACCAGAACACTCTGGGAGCCCACAAACAGGGTCTGCCTCCGGGGTCTTCGCAAATCGCCTCTGGGCCATCCCTTGCAGCCAGCGCTTGCCTAGCCTCTCCCTTCTGCGGGCTGCCCCTATACCTTCTATGATCACCAGTTACTTATGCTCTGCACACCTGGGTTCAGGCTTCCTGAAGGTGCCCTGGGCCACAGGTAGATCCTTACTTCATAAGCAGATGCACCTGAAGGGACCCCTTAAACTGCAGTCAGCCTCTGGAACCTTGGAACCCACATTTCCAAGGGCCCCAAGGGACCCTGTGCACTCCAGACTTGGAGATCTGCTCTGGAGGCAGAGATTCGAGTTTCTACACACTTGGAAGGCGGGGCCAGCTCCCTGCTCAGACTAGTACACTGCAGGCCAAAGAATGGATTCATCCTGTTTTGGCTTCCAGGCACCCGGGAGAGACTGGCTTCCGCCCCACTGCGAAGGCGCGGGTTCCCAGCGCCCCTGCCCGAAACATCTAGCCATCTTGCCCCGTGCCGCTCAGGGCACAGGCAGCCTGGAGCAGGGGAGTTGAGGCAATCCGGAAGGCAGCCCCAGCCGGAGGCCCGGGCGAGCCCCGCCCCGGGGCTGGTCCCTCCGCAATTCGAGAATCTTGCGACCCGGTGCTGCCGGGTTAGGAAAGAAAGAAAGAGAAGTCGCTCAGTCGCATCCGATTGTTTGCGACCCCATGGACTGTAGCTGATCAGGCTCCTCCGTCTATGGGATTTCCCAGACAAGAATACTGGAGTGGGGTGCCATTTCCTTCTCCAGGGGATCTTCCCGATCCAGGGATCGAACCCGCGTCTCCCGCACTGCAGGCAGACTCTTTACCGGGTTGGGAGGCCACAGTAACACAGGATTCAAAAAGCTTTTCCAATACAGTCCCCTGCTCGGTACTGGCCTGGCTCTCAACCGAGTGCTCAACTCCAGCCACAAACCAAACGCGGCCCCGCTATTGGGGGACGGGGTACACCTCGCTCAGAATCCAGCGTGCCCCCTCCCCCACGACCACACCCACTCTTGCAGCAACGTCCCCACCCACCCCCACCCCCCCGCCCCCAGTCCACACAGCCCGAATTCTGACTCAGCCTAGAAATGGCCCCGCCTTCACCCGCGACCCCACCACCTGCCAAGCGGTTTGAGCGGCCACAGCGCGGGACCAGAAATGCGGGGCCGGCGTCGGGGGTGCAGTTCGTGAGATCCGCAGTTCCTGACACCTGCAGACCGTGGGGCGTTTCATTTGCAAATTTTTCGGGATAAAAAGCTTTTCAGTTCTAGGTTCTTGAAAACTGCGGCTTTTAAATCAGTCCTTTAATCAGCTTGTGAACTCTTTGACAAATGAGACGCCTCAACTTTTGAAACAAAGTTAACGGTATGAGAGTTTTGAACCGGTCCCCAAAGTGGAAGACTTGTGTCCATAAGAGTTCGCGTGGGCTCGGAGGAAATACACAATTCTTTAACCAAACTGGGAGAGAAAGCATGCCATCCATTGAAAGACTGTTTCTACTTTTGTGTTTAAAGACAAAAAACAACCGCAGAGATATCTACGACAAAGTCCTGGGCCCGCGAGAGGAAAATGCTGCCCTGGGGTGGGGGGCGGGCGGCGGTCCGGGGCTCCCAGAATGTCGACTCCCGCCGCCCGCCCCCGTGCAGGTGCTGCCCGCCCGCATCCGGCCCCGGCAGGTGAGAGCGAGGCCGGGAGGAAGGCGGCGCAGATCCGCGGCCAGAAGGCAGGGCGCTCCTTTCAGGAGAAAGCGCTCAGGCCCCAAGGAGCCCCTCGGGTCCGGCGCGCCCCCGCCGGCCGGATGGGCGGGGCTCCCACAAAGAGCCCCGGGCGAGGACCCGGGACCGCCCACCCCCCCCCCCCCCACGTCGGCAGCCGCTGGCTCCGGTTTCGACAAATTAAACCTTAGAGCGCTGGAAAAATTACAGGAAGAGGAGAGCGAAGAATGTGCCGAGTGGCTGGAGAAAGCCCTGTCCCCGCGTGAACTTCGCCCGCCGCGCACCCGGGCCGGGCCCGCCCCTGCTGAGCGCGCGCCCGACCGGCGGGGGAGGGGCCGGGCGAGGACACTCGTTCCCCACGGCTCCCGGGCGTCCGGGCCGCCAATCTCCCCGGGTGCCACCCGCGACCCCCACCCAGCTCGCCCGCACCTGCCCGCGCGCCCCCGGGCCTGGGCGGGGTCTCCGCCGCCGGGCCCGATGACGACACTCGCCCCCGCGGCCCCGCCCGGGCGCGCCGGAGGAGGGGGCGTGCCCGGCGGGGGCGCGGTCGCCGGGCGGGCGCCGGCTCCCAGCGCACAGACCCGCCTCGCGCGGCGCGCAGGGTAGCCCGCAGCCCGGAGCCGCGGGGAAAGGGGCGAGGCCCCGACCGTTCCCGGCCCGATCGCCCTCGCACCCAGCTGGCGGCTCTGGGGGCGTGGCCGGGAGACTAGCACTGGCCCCGGGTCGCTTGCTCGGGGCTCCCGGGCCGCCCCACTGACCTGTGTGAGTTCTCAGGTGCGCCTTGAGGTGCGAGGATTTCCCGTAAACTTTCTCGCAGCCCGCGTAGTGGCACTTGTGCTTTCTCTGCGGGGACTCGAGGTCGGTGCGACTTCGGCCCCGCCGGCCCCTTTGTCTGAGGCCGGGCTCGCCGCTCCCCGCGGCCCCCGGCTCTCGCTCGGGCTCCAGCCCCGCCTCGGGTTCGGGCTCGGGCTCGCTCCACGCCGGGCTGAGGGGCGCGGCCGCCGCGCCACTGGCGCCGGGGGAGGCGGGCTCGGGGGCGGGTGGCGGCGCGGGCGGCAGGCGGCAGGGGGTCCTCGCCTTCCGGGCCGCGGCGCCTTCTCTGCGCTCCGCTGGGGCGGGCGCCGGCGCTTGCTGGTTAAGGTCCGCTAGGATCCGCGCCACTACGAAGAGCGAGGCACTGTCCTTGCCGTCGCGGCGTTCTTCGACGCGGGGCAGCGTGGCGGCCACAGCGGCCGCGCCCTCGGGTCCGGGCTCCGGCCCCTCCCGCGGCCCGTGCACGACCGCGCGGTTCGACATGGACACGAGGCACTCGGCGGCGAAGTGGTCCACATAGGCGGCGGCTGCCATGCTGCGGGATCCAGCCGGCGGACGGGCGGCACTGCTGGTCGCTGCGAGTCGTCAGCGGCGCATCCGCACCCACGGCCTCCGGAGAGCGGGCGGGGGGCGGGGGCGAGGCGCGCCCTCTCCGCGGGCTGGGCTGGGCGCGCAGCCGCCTCTGCCGTCACCCGCGCGGCTCCGCGTCTGCTAGGCGCCCGCCCGGCTGGGCTCCGAAGAGTGAACGCATGGGGGGCGCGGGCGAGTGGGATCCCCGCGCGACGTCAGGGGCGGCCTGTCCTAAGGATGCCGAGCGGCGACGTTAGGGACGACCGCGCCAAGTCGCGGCCGCAGCCTCGCCGCGCATTGTGGCAGGCGGGACAGCAGCCGTGCGCGCCGCGGCTCGGTGTGGGCGGCCCGGCCCCGGGGGTGGGCGGGGCCGGGGCCACATCTGGACCCGACGTCAGCCCCCAGCCACATCCTGGCGGCGCAGGTTACGGGCGGCGGCGGCGGCCGCGGGGAGCCGCGCACGCGGAGGGGGCGGGGATCCCAGAGCGCGCACCGGCGGGATGGAGCGGTCGCGCGCCCGCCTCTGGGGAAGGGGCGTGGCCGAGGGCAAAGACAGGCGCCATTGGTTCGCGGGTACGCGGCCCGGCCAATCCTCACAGTGAGAGACTCCCACTCGGCCTGGGGCCTGCGCGTGCCAATGGGCGTGTCCCCTTGCAGGGCGGGAGGAGGGGCGGAAATTAGAGCCGTGAGCCGGGCACGCTGACGCACCACGTCCGAGGGCGGCAGGCCGGGGCGTGGCCGCGCGGGTCGCTCCCCCACCCCTCCGCGGCTGGGACCCCGCGGGGTATTTTCCTGCTGGAGCTTTTGTACCGTGACAGTCTTGAACCCCGGCGCGGAGCGCTCAGGAGGGCGCCCCTTTGTCCCTCCCGCTCCGCCTCTGCCGTGCGCCGGGTAGGCGCGCCCTGCGGGGCTCGCCTCCGCTTCTCCCTTTCCCCTCCCGAGCGAGGTGCCCAGCGAGGAGGCGTGTCCGCTCCGGCCAGCTCGGAACAAACCCGCCGCACCCCGCCGAAGCTGGGTTCCTGGGCGGCAGCGCCCCGAGACTCAGGCCGCTCGCCTGCTGCAAACTCCTCTCCTGCCGAGCCCGGTGCTCCGCGCGGCCCAGCAGGGTCTCGGGTGGGGCAGGGGCTGCACTGACGGGAGGGACCCAGAGCTCCCGATCGTCCCGGGCAGCCGGGAACTGGGCCCGGCCGCACTGCCCTTGAACCTGGGTCAACCGGAGGCGGACTGGCACCAGGCTGGTGGTTAGCCTGGCAGCGCGGGTGACGTGCCCACCGCGTCCCATGCTCGCAGGAGTGAACTACGTGCCGGGGCGCCGGCGCCGCTGCTCATGGAACGCGGGGCCCCTTCCTCCGCCTCCCCTCCCCAGGCCCGCTGCCAACTTCTCCAGGCTGCTCTTCTCCCACCGGGCGGGGAAGGCTTCCGACGCCACCGACTGCGCGGGCCCCGCCCACAGCGCCCCGCCCACCCACTGCCTGGCCTCGCTGAGGAAACGCTCCCTGCCCTGCCCCGCCCACTTGCCCTTGGTTCTCCCCGGCGCGCTCACCCTCACTGTCTCCGAGGCCACCCCACCGCCCTTCTCCAGGCCTAGGCCATCAGCGTAGAGGTTAGAGGCTGAAGCCGAGCGCAGCAAGCCCCTGGCCCGGAAAGACCGGCCGTGGTTTGCAGCCCTTAATGGCATTCAAACGTGTTAGCTGCCCGCGCGGAGAGAGTGGAAGGAAGGCAGCCCAGGCACTGGATCCCTCGGACCAGAGAAGAGGGGTGGGTGAGACAGAGTCGTTCTGCGCACAAAATTAAGAGCAGCCATTTCACACCAAATTATCTTGGGGCCTGGGGAGAAAAGACTACAGGTCACCAAGGACGAACGCGTTTTGGGTTGCATGTTGTGGTGACCTGTAAACTGGTGTGTACGTCTGGGCACCCTGGGAATCTGTGATTAAAACCCTAAAGTTCCAGCTCCCTGGTGGAGTCGGGGCCCCCTGCGAAGACCACACAGTGTGCTCTGCAGGGGTGGGGCTCTGTACTGGGCCACTGGGTCAGACTCCTCCTCTAAGAGGGTCTCCTACTGGCAGGAAGTAATATCTCTTCTCCCAGCCAAATTGTGTTGATGACATTTAAGAGATTTGTGTTCTGACCAAATAATGGTTCAGAATGTTCTTGCAATCTCACCACATGTCACACTCAGTCACTTCATTAAGGATGGAGCTGGCCCTGTGCTAACTTACCAGCCATCCACCCCCCTCCCCACTCTGTCCAACAAGCAGGATTCTGCTAAATCTACAAGGTACCACTAGCTCCATGACCCCACTTGACACACCCCAGCCTGGGAACACCCCGGCAGGCCTCTTAGGAGTGGGCACTCTTCTAGGCATTGGGCTACAACTGACCATCCTCTGCTCTGGGTGAGGAAGGTAGGCCTGGGTCAAGGGTCCTCGGCAGGCACACACATCCCACCCCCATCCACAGCCCAGACCAGTCACCAGGTCTCTGCATGGATGCAGCCTCCCTGAGTGTTTTGGCTGCACTCTCAGGGCATCCTGGGTGCAAAACGCACACCCTTGGCCTGCTTCTCAGGCCTTTAACTGTTGTTCATAGAAGGAGGTCCTGGGGCCCAGCAACCCTCATCCCAGTCCCACGTGGGAGTGTCTTCCAGATACATACATTCTCTTCCTCAGAGGAAAATCTTACCATAACCCCTGGCCTGTGTTATTCTTGCTTCATCAGATTTTGACAGATGTGGCTTCTGTATGTCTGAGGGTGGGTGGGGATCAAGTGTCAGATGGAAGGAATGGAATAAACAAAAACAGGAGCTGCAGGAGACCCAGGTTCAATCTCTGGGTTGGGAAGATCCCCTGGAGGAGGAAATGGCAACCCACTCCAGTATTCTTGCCTGGAAAATCTCATGGACAGAGGAGCCTGGTGGGGTATATGGTCCATGGGGTCACAAAGAGTCAGACAGGACTGAGCACACAGTTCAGGTTGGGAAAGATCAGCCCAGAGCAAGTGAATGGGGATGTGTCTGGAGAGTGGAGAGGCTGGGCTGGAAAGAGGGTTGAGATTTCCACTGGAGATGGCGGATGGATGGTGTGTGTTGACTCTGACTTGTGGAACCTCCTTTCATAGCAGTGTTTGCCTGTTGTCAGAAAGAAATTGGCAAGAATTGGGCAAGCAAGGACACAAGTAACTGCAACACAGTTGTTGTAGCTGGAATACTATACAGACCTGAGACAATTAAGTCTTGAAATGGTATAGGAGTGGGATAGGGTGTGGGGAGCCAAGAAAAAAAACCCTGGAGTCCCCAATAGGTCCACCAATGGATGGCACTAGGCACCTCTGGATGAGGGTTTAAATGAGGGCTAAGATAATAATTGGCTGAAAGTCTGCGGGAGTTGGTGATGGACAGGGAGGCCTGGCTTGATGCGGTTCATGGGGTTGCAACGAGTCGGACACCGCTGAGTGATTGAACTGAACTGAACTGCTTAAGAAGCATCCAGACTCTCTCAGCAGATCTGTGCTGCCTTCCTCATCCTGACCAAAGATGGGATGTCTGTCATCTAAAGAAGGTTAAAGGGGACTTCCCTGGTGGTACAGCAGTTAAGATTCTGTGCTTCCAATACTGAGGTCATGGGTTCAATCCCTGTTCAGGGAACTAAGATTCCACATGCTGCCCGGCATGATCAAATTAGAAATAATAATAATAATAAAAATAAGGTAAATGGAAGCATCTTGGGCTGAGAGATACCATGCACAGTGAAGGGCAGAGGAGTTAAATGAACCTGTAGATATTAGATGCTGAGACCATGTTCCAGCTTCCCTTCTGGGTTTTCAGAATGCAGGCAGCCAAGAGACTAGAAGGGTCTTTCCTGGGGCATTAAAATAGGCCAAGGGGAACACCTTAGTTTCCTTACATCTGCAGCTGCCCAGTGGAACCACCCACCAGACCACACTCCACGGAAGGCTGCCCTTCCCGAGCCCCCACAGATAAAGAGTCTCTAATCCAGCTTTCACAGGTGGCCAGAGCTGATCTAGCATCTCAGGAAATCCTGTGTCATGAAATCTAAAGCCCCAATAGATTTTTTAACAGCATCTTGGAGGAAACAGAGACTGTGCAGAGAGAAGTACACGGCAATGTAATCATCAATCGAAGTCATGTCATCAGAGTAATTAAAGAAAATATGGCAACCCATGAAGGGAGGCCATGTATAAAGAAATTTTTGGTGAACAAACAAAAAGTGTTCATGGAAATTTGAAGTAGTGGAAATAAAGTGCTTCCCAGGTGGCTCAGTGATCAAGAATCTGCCTGCCAGTGCAGGAGACACAGGTTTCATCCCTGGATCAGGAAGATTCCCTGGAGGGAGAAACGGTAACCCACTCCAGTATTCTTGCCTGGAGAAGCCTATGGACAGAGGAGTCTGGTGGGCTACAGTCTGTGAGGTCTCAAAAGAGTCAGACATGACTTAGCGACTGAACATGCAAAATTAAAAAAAAAATACTGCCAGGAGGGATTGGAAGATAAAGTTGAGGAAATCTCTGTGAAAGCAAAACGAAAAGAAACCTCCAAAATGGGAAACAGGAGAGAAAAAACAAAGGCAGACCATCCAGAAAGTCCATTAATGAAATAATAGGAATCCCAAAAGAGTGATCAGAGAAACACAGGGGCGGGGGTGGAAGGGAGGAAATCATCAATGAATTCGTCTTTTAAAAAATCTCCCAAACTCAAGAGCATGTGTTGAAAGACCCACAAGAAGCTCAACAGGGAAAAAGTTGTTCTTCCCAAAGGCTTATCACTGTTGAAGTGCAGGATAATGGGGACAAAAGTGTCCTGACATTAGAAGCAGGTCACAGATAGATGGTCAGGAGTCAGAAGGTGAGGGGCAAAGCCTTGGGGATCTAAAGAAAAATTATTCTCCAGTCATCACCCAGCAAAAGTATAAATCAAGTTCTTTGAGATGAATGAGGTCTCAAATTTTTATTTCACCAAAATAAAGAAGCCAACTGAGAAAGAAGGAGGAGGCGTGTGATACAGGAAAGAGGCATTCAACACAGGAGGAAAGGGAGGGGCATAGAGGCACCAGGCCAGGCTGGAGCAGGGCAGAAGCTCCATGGACACTTCTTCAGGAGGTGAAGTAGACAAGATCCATGTACCTGTCAGGAGAAGCTGGCCCATGCTGCAGGAAAGACTGCCTATAAATCTCAAATGTTAATTTCTGGCAATGCTACACTTCCTTCGTGAGTTGCCTGGGGACACCCAAGTTGACGGAGCAGCCTCTGTCTAGAACATGCTGGTTGCCATGGCAGAGGGACCCAGAGTGTCCCTCATGCCTTCTTTTCCATACACAAAATACACTGTCCCCCTCCCCTGGTGGGAAACCTTATAAATCCTGACCCAGAGATCAGAGACAGGCAGGAAGACAGAGATTCAAGCATCTGCTGGAGATCCATTACCTCTGCACCCCACCCCCAGCCCCAATACACAACCCCAGTGTGCAGTGATGGGAAGGGACAGAATACACAACAAACAGACCAATTCAGAAAGGGGAGGAGGGGGCAACCCCAGCAGACAGTGTTCACAGTGATTGTGAACACTGCTGGGCAAATTTTGCCCTTCATCCTGGAGTGAGTGTGTGAACAATCTAGCCCCGCTCCCTGGGAGGCCAGGTCACCATGGGGTGCTCCTCCACTTCGAGGGGCTCCCCCTCCACCATCATCCTCCTTGGCTGCCCTGGGAGTAGGGGGTGGTGGTGGTGGTGGGCAACAGGAATCTGCCTCCCTTAGGGGGTTGAGCACTTTCCCCATCCTGCTTCCAGCCTGTAGGAGGTTAGAGATGAAGGGTTATCTTAAGTTCCAGACACAAACTCTATTAACACTTGGACATGGTTTCTTTGGTCCTATTAGTTCCTCAAAAATCTAGTTAATAGACATTGAATATGCTGATAACCTTGATCTTGGACTTGCAGCCTCCAGAACTATGAGAAATAAATATTTGTTGTTTATAAGACACCAGATATTGTGTTTCAGCAGCCCAACTGGCCTAAGATAGCCACAAAATCCATCCCTCCTTTCTACAGCAGTGAGCAACCATACTTCCCACATACCTGTGCAGTGAGGTGTGACCAGGTGACTAAGTTCCTAGGGTGGGACTGTGAGCAGAGGGGCTGTGGGCTTTTATAGAGTGATCTCTCCTCCTGTATCTTCTCTTCTTCCTCTGCCCAGTGGATACTTATGTCAACAAAGCGCTAGGGGATGGGGGATGATGGAGTCACAAAATAGAGCATCCTGGAAGCCAGAAATCTAGCCAAGGGTGCTCGCAGATGGTCACTGTGTTTGAGCCATAATCATCCAGGGCCTACCTATTACTGTAACTTAGTCCACCTTCATGAATACAAAAGTGGGAGGAGGTGACTGAAGGGGAACAACAGAACATGGTTTGTAGAGAGGAGCTTGGCGGCAGGTGGAGTGAGGTCTGTGCTTTGTTCTATAGCAGTCTCCTCTGGGGCTGGCTTCCTGGTGGCAGCCAGGCTATGGGATGACAACTCGGGGCATCGTCCTTCCTCTTTACCAGGGAGTCACTGATGGCTTGCTGTGCTAGTAGGGGAACAAACCATTCTCTGCTGTGTGACATGGGGGTGGAGCAGAAAACTGTCTTCACATCCAGTCTCCCAGTGGTGCCGGAGGGCAGAATAATCCAATAAGAGCTAGCCTCACATCTGATACAGGTTTACACGGGGGAGAGATGAAAACCGGAAATGCTTCTGAGACTCCGCTATCCAAAGATTTCTTAAGAGATATCTACAGGGTCAGCAGCAATGTGTGACAAAGGCACATTAAAATGATGGATGGTCTCTTCCAGGCTCCTGGAGCAGATGGCTTCCATGCCTGAGCACAAGGGACACGGGACCTGCCCTCCTCCACGATGATCTGGGAGGGTCTCTGGTCTCAGCGGGGATTGTCTGTTTTTTCAGGGACTGTCCACCCCCACCCCCAACACACACACCCAATTGGCCATTCATAACTTGTAATCCCCTCCCCCAGAAGAAGGAAATGGCAACCCACCCCAGTATTCTTGCCTAGAGAATCCCGTGGACAGAGGAGCCTGGTGGGCTGCCGTCTATGGGGTTGCACAGAGTTGGACACGACTGAAGCGACTTAGCAGCAGCAGCAGCAATCCCCTCCCTGGTGGATGTTCTGGGCCAAATGCTGCGTTTAATCCTTTTGAGTTGATTCTGAGGTTCTTGCTCAGCACCTGTCAAGGTCAGTAAGTCCCAGCCTCTGGGGAATGCTTCAGAGCTCCGCTGACATATTGACTTATTGATTCGCTTGGAGATGGCACAAGAAAGGGGCCACACCTTCCCACCCTACAGGTAAGAAAACCAAGCCTCAGTCAGGTTCAGAGACTTCCCTGAGGCCACATCTAGCAAAAGGCAGAGCCCAGGTTCTCTGGCCTTGTCCTGGTGCCTGCATCCCCAGCCTCTGGGAAGCTAGCTAATTAATGTGAGAATTTATCAGATCAATTAAATAAGAGCCAGGTTAGCCCATTCTGGGCTCTCAGGGGAATCCTGCCTAATGAGTATTCCTATTAACAGGGTTGGGTGGATTTGCCATGAACAATATAGGATAAAGACTTCTTAATTCTTGGCTGTTTGCTTGTAGGTCTTAGGGAAGGACTGAAGGATGGTTGACAGGATACAGGGAAGCAGTATTTTTTTTTTTGTTAGTGCAGAAGGCAGTTAGAAAGTGGGGCGGGGTCATGCTCAGTCGGGTGGCCTCTTTAGTATGGGGACCAGGGTTGTGTGGTCACCTTTAATATCCATCCATCATTCACATCCTCACATGCATATCTAGTCTCCTGGACTGTGGGCTTCCTATGTAGGACAGTACATCTAGAGTAGTTGTTCAGTCTATCAGTCATGTCTGACTCTTTTGCAACCCCATGGAATGTAGTCCACCAGGATCCTCTGCCTGTGGGGTTCTTCAGGCAAGAATATCCGAGTGGGTTGCCATTTCCTTCTCCAAGGGATCTTCCCATACCAGGGATCGAACCTGCATCTCCTGCATTGCCAGGCGGATTCTTGATCACTGAACCATCAGGGAAGCCATACATTGAGAGAGTCAGTAGCAATCAGACCTGATTTTATAGTTAAACTGGTTGATTTAAAATATTCCAAATGTAGTATGGGCTGGTTGTTTATATTCGAGGGTCTTTGAACCAGAGTTTTCTGGTTTGGGATTTGGATTTGGTCTTTAGTAAGAAACTTCTTTTGTGCGTAAAGCAGAGAACTGCACAACCAGGGATATTGATGTTTCAGGGTGACAAAAAAAGAAATATTTTCCCCCAACGAAAAGGAAAGGAGAAGTTGAAAATGAATTTGTTTTTCTTTTTTTTTTTTTTTTTTAATGTATTGATTTTTATCTATTTGGCCATACTGGATCTTAGTTGCAGCATGCAGGATCTAGTTCCCATACCAGAGATTGAACCTGGGCCCTCTGCATTGGGAGTGTAGAGTCTTAACCATTGGACCACCAGGGAAGTCCCATAAATTCATTTTAATTACATTTCAGGTAAATCCAAGAGGTTGCCATCTCCAACCAGAAGTCGGTTCCTCAAAGAGCAGAAATAGTTCCCACTGGGAACGACTGACGGAGGCCCTTTGAGTGGGCTGTGTTGGCTCTGGCAGGTCACTGGGAGGCAGGCCCGCCAAAGATTCCTTTACAAGGGGACACGGATGCCCACCTCTCCACCAGCGGCCAGCCACTGGACAGTGCTATGCCATATGCAGTGCCTCAGGGTGTGCAGCCCCTCCCAGACGAGTCCTCAGTGAATGGGGACGGGTTCTGCTGTGTCCTTGAAGTCTCACCTTAGAGACCTTTATCAGCCCACGCATCATTATGAAGCAGTAACTCCTGGGGTGGGAGGGCCCGACTCAGAGACTGCAGCCCAGACTCGTGGGTGGGTTGAAGGGGAGGGAGCCAGGCTCATCATCTGAACCATCCCAGTGATAGACACAGTTCTCCTTACAGTAGCTTTACCCCCGCTGCCTGCAGGAGCTCTCTTCAAGGGAGAAATTGTTGCAAGATAGCAAGGCCCTTTAAAATATTGTTGCAGTGTTGTCGCAGTTTTAAAAAAGGGCCATGAACATTTTGACACTGGTGACTGCTTCAGTCCAGGAAGCCCGATGAAAGGGAGGTGGTGTGACTTCCCTGAGCTTCCATGTGAGATGTCCTACCACCCTGACCTGGAAGCCAGCGTGTGAGTGTAGAAGGGTCTTAGCAGCCATGAGGCCCAAGTATCAGTGGTGCAGAAACAAACCATCTCTTCCGAGCCCTTTTGAAATTCCTGATCCATGGAATCAAGGGTTGTTACTGTAAGCTATTACATTCAGGTTATTTGTTATGGAGCAAAGTGTGTTAGTCGCTCAGTTGTGTCGGACTCTTTTCAACCCCATGGCCTGTCCATGAATTCTCCAGGCAAAAATACTAGAGTGGGTTGCTATTCCCTTCTCCAGAGGATCTTCCCAACCCAGGGATCAAACCCGATTCTCCTGCATTGCAGGCTGATTCTTTACCATCTGAGCCACCAGGGAAACTAAAATAAGTTAGCTGAAATAAACATGGTCCCTATAAACCAAGAAATGTCTGACCTAATGCTCATTCAAAGAAAAGGTTTTTGTTGTTCTTATTGTTGTAAATTTTATAAAAATTTGATCCTTTAAGCAACATAATATTCCATAATGAGAAAAATCAAATTCATTTAAGTATTTCTCTATGTGTGCTGATCTGGTTACTTTTTTATTCTCAAGGTAAATTGCATTCTTTTTTTTTTAACTGAGTTAGAGTTGATGTATAATATTATATAAGTTACAAGTGCACACCATAGTGATTGACAATTTTTGAAGATACTCCATTTATAGTATTATAAAATGTTGGTTGTATTCCCTGTGTTGTACAGTAAAGAGAAAGGAAGGGAGGGAGGGAGGAAAGAAGGAAGGAAAAGGTTTTCTTTCCATCTTGGTGAGGGAAAAGCCAAGATAGTGGGCTTGGGTCTGAGGTCTGGATTCTATGTGTGAGCTATGGGATTTTCAAGGGACTTGACCTCTTCTGTGTTTGACTTAGTGACTGACTTGAAACTCCCCTCATAGGTCAGGTAGAGACCCCAGTGACGAGCTCCCAGCCTCCTCAGACCCTCCTCTGACAAGCCAGGTGGAGGTGATTGTGTGAACCCCCATCCATGCCACACCTCTGTCTGGCACCTGACCCATCTGGGGGTCTTTGCAGCCCAACCTCCTCCTCCAGAAGGTGACCAGAGCTATGACTGTCCCAAGCCTGGCTCCTCTGACACACACTCTAAAATTCCAGGCTTCAGTAGCATCCTTATTGTAACACTATTAAATTTGAAAAATATTCAAAAGCTTAAAAAGTAAACATTGCCAATAATCTCCATTCTCTCCATGAAAAGAATCACTTCTTCGCTCCTTTCTGCCATCTTTTCCAATGACAGACCAGTTTTCTCTACATACTCATTGTGACAGTCATTGATAATTGTTTACTGTCTTATCGACTGCTGTATAACAAAATGCCTCACAACTCAGTTGTTCGAGATAGCAATAAACATTTATTGTTGGGACTTTCTTGGTGGTCCAGTGGTTAAGACTCCACGCTCCCAAAGCAGGGATGTGTGCATGCATGCATGCTAAGTCGCTTCAGTCGTGTCCAACTCTTTGGGATCCTGTGGACTGTAGCCTGCCCAGGCTCCTCTGTCCATGGGATTCTCCAGGCAAGAACACTGGAGTGTGTTGCCATGCCCTCCTCCAAGGGATCTTCCAGACCCAGGGATCGAACTTGCATCTTCTGTGGCTCCTGCATTGCAGGCAGATTCTTTACTGCTGAGTCACCAGGGAAGCCCCAATGCAGGGGACCTGAGTTCAAGCCTGGGTCAGGGAAATAGTTCCCATATGCCACAACTAATACCTGGCAGAGCAACTCCCACTCAAAACAACAACAACAACAACAAACTTGGCACCCAGAAGTCACGCAGCAGTGTTTCCACAGGACTCTCTGTGCCAGGCCAGTCACAAGGCCTCCCTGCTTCAAGGGGAGGACAGCTCTTGGTGGGTGAATGGCAAGGTTCTCCAAGAGCATACGGGGTGAAAGGTATTGCTCTGGCATTCTTCCGGAAATGAAACCTGCCACTGGGAACAAGAGTGGGGGCATTTCCACGCTGAAGTGGCATGGTGTCTCATTCTTCTGCAGCTCATAAGGACATGGCTGCTGCTAAGTTGTTTCAGTTGTGTCTGACTCTGTGCGACCCGCAGACGGTAGCCCATCAAGGCTCCGCTGTCCCTGGGATTCTCCAGGCAAGAACACTGGAGTGGGTTGCCATTTCCTTCTCCAATGCATGAAAGTGAAAAGTGAAAGTGAAGTCACTCAGTCGTATCCAACTCTTCAGACACCATGGAATGCAGCCTACCAGGCTCCTCCGTCCATGGGATTCTCCAGGCAAGAGTACTGGAGTGGGTTGCCATTGCCTTCTCTGGGAAGGACATGGCAGAGGCCTGAAAAGCAGTCCAATTTCCCTTCCTTCCTTCCAGGAAACCAAGGTTTTCTTCAAGAAAAAGAGGTGTTATTTCCCTTTAAAGATAAACTCTCATTTTATCACTGTCAAGGAGAGGTAGGTCTCCACGACAACCTGTGGTCCCTGTGGAATCTGAGTTCAGCGGGAGAGGGAGAGAGATTCCAGCAGTTCGAGAGATGGTTCCAAGGCCACTTCCCAGAGGGTCGGTGCTGAGAGTGACTCTGGCAGAGACCCACTGTGCCCTGGATGGGTCTTCTCAGGGCCTCTGCATTAGAGGGGAAAATGAAGTCTCTGGTCTTCCCGGCCTCCCTCGGACCTGGGCATGCCTCTGACTCCATCTGGACCAACGGGATCTAAGGGGACCACAGAGATACAGAGATCTCCCCAGGATGGGGAGATGTGGACACTTGTTGCCTTCCACTCCCAGTGTACCACTGCCTGGAATTTAGGGCTCTGGGAGCAGCCATGCCTGTCCTGCCCCAACCTCTGGGCTGCTTCCCTGGTGAGGAATCAGGCCAGGCTGGGCTTTCTCCTGTGTAGTCAGCCTGCCTCTCCGCTCATGGCCTCTCTCCCGCAAAGCTTGGAGCGGGCATGGTCCCTCAGCCAGGAGAGGATGCCTAAGCAGAGCCCGCTGGGCCCTGGGTGCTCTCTGTAGGATTGGCCTGGAGGGACCAGGCCCAGAGAAGCACGGCAGTGGGATCTTTGGACAAGAGAGCTGCCATCTGTCCATCCTTTGGGTTCTTCCTTCTAAAGGCACTGTGGCCGCCTCTCTCCATGTGCTGTGCACATCAGCTCCTGCACCTTGGTTTCCTCTCTCAGCTGTCTCCAGGCGACTTGGCTTCAGCACCCTCTGCTGCCCCTCTGAGGCTCCAGGGACAGATCCAAGAGGAGGAGGCCCGATGGACAGAGGGACAGCCCTGCTGGTGGGTGGTTCACATAGCAGGTGTCCCCAGGGCCCTGGCCAGCAGAGCAGCTGCCCTAGGTGAGTATCTGAGACCTGCCTGCTGCAGGGGGAGGATGGGGAGAAGCGTGCAGCTTAACCCCATCATGTCTTAGCGGGGACATGCAGCCAGCAGAGGGGAGTGGGGTCTGTCTGGGTTGGAGTCCCAGCTGGAACACCTCTACCACCTGGCATCTTCATCCTAAAATCCTAAGCATCCTTCTCCATCACAGTATAAACACCTCAGTATTAGGAAGGGCTCTGGGTGATGCTTGGCCTATGAGAGACGTCCCTGATGGTAGCAGGAAGGGCAAAAGGGCAAGGTGTCCCAGGCTTTCTCTAACTCAGGGGGCACTGCAGAAGACCAAATGCCTTTTGCTTTCCTCTCTAACACTTAACTTTGAAAGTTTTCTTCCTGAAAGAGAAGTGAAATGAGTATTTTTTATGCAAGCTCACCAGTGGTTGAGTTTTTGCCATCCTTTCCTCTCTTTCTCTCTCTGTATATCTTTCTGCATCTATTTTTCCCTGAATCATTTGAAAGTACAGTGTTGACACTTTACTCCCAAATATTTCTTGGCTTTGAGAAGCCAAGAAGCCATAGTTGCACACAAAATGTTCATCATCCTTTAATGATGATTACATAATATACAAACCATATTTAAATTGTTTATAATGGATTTTAATCTCTTTTCTGGCCACATAACTCTTCTTTATCTACCAAACTGAGAAAGCTGCACTCCCTCCCAAACACACCCTACTGCAGGTGTTTCTATGGAGCCTGCCCATTGGGTGGGGGGCGCTGTGAGGGAGTCACCAGGGACCAGGATATCTCATTGTCCCCCTGCCATCCTCATCCAGCCCTAAAGGGATGGAGTTAAGTCTGGATAAAGGTGTGGGGTTTTCTGCCTTTAATTGGCTTGATCTCAAGCCCTGGGACTTTGCCCTCATCTATCTCAAGCTACAGGGCTGCCCTCAGCCCCTAGTCATCTGTACCCCTGTCCCCAGCTGGTCACCATCTCATTTCTTCTCATAAAGACATGAGCTCCCCAGATGGCACAGTGGTAAAGAATTTGTCTGCCAATGCAGGAGACACAAGAGATATGGGTTTGATTGCTGGATCAGGAAGATCACTTGGGGAAGGAAATGGCAACCCACTCTAGTATTCTTGTCTGGGAAATCTCATGGACTAAGGAGCCTGGCAGGCTACAGTCCATGGGGTCACAAAAGAGTCAGACATGACGAAGAGACTAAACACACAGGCATGCATAAAGACAGAAGAGAATACGCATCCCCTTCAGAAGAAAGGGGATCATGCATGGAAGAGAGCAGTGATCACCAGCAAATGGTCCGTGTTTGTCCACTCATGGATAACACCATGCACTTGTATCTAGTCCCTGAAATGGCTCCATTGTATGGCCTGAGTATTTCTGTCTCCTCCACATTCATCTGTTGGAGCTCCAACCTCAATGTATTAAGAGGTAGGAGGTAATTGGATTTAGAGGAGATCATGGGTGGGGCTCCCAAGATGGGATTACTGCCCTTAAAAGAAGAGGAGGAGACATAAGAGATCTCTTTCTCCCCAACCACATAAAGACACAGCAAACCAAAAAGAGAATTCCCACCAGATCTTGAATCTGTGCCACCTAGGAAATCCAGCCTCCAGAACTTTGAGAAATTCATATTTGTTGTCTGAATCACCTAACCTACAGTATTTTGTTATAGCAGCTGGAGTTGACTGAAACAGCCTGTTGTTGTTCAGTTGCTGAGTGGTGTCCAACTCTGCAACCCCATGGACTGCAGTATCCCAGGCTTTCCTGTCTGTCACCATCTCCCGGAGCTTGTTCAAACTCATTTCCATTGAGTTGATCATGCCATCCAACCATTTTATCCTCCATTGTCCCCTTCTCCTCTTGTTTTCAATCTTTCCCTGCATCGTGGTCTTTTCCAATGAGTAGGCTCTTCACATAAGGTGGCCAAAGTATTGGAGCTTCAGCTTCAGCATCAGTTCTTCCAGTGAATATTCAGGTCTGATTTCCTTTAAGATTGACTGGTTTGATCTCATTACTGTCCAAAGGACTCTCAAGAGTCTTTTCTAGCACTACAATTTGAACACATCAATTCCTTTTCTTCCAAGGAGCAACAGTCTTTTAATTTCATGGCTGCAGACACCTGGAGGCAGGGTAACTTTCTGCTGCACAGGGAAGCCCACCCAGAGAGGCGCAGAGGCTCAGGAACACCCAGGGCCCTGTCTGGATTCTAAGCCCAACTGATCAGTTAGAGATGCTTTGAGTTATAAGTAACAGAACCCAGGCAATTGTCACTTAAATAAACAGGGGTATCCCATGAAAAGATGACAGGGCTGGAGAAGTGGCTCAGGGTGCCCATGGGTACCCTGTGCCTTCTCCCCACCCCTTCGCCATCCTTAAATGCTGGCTTTCTGTTGTAGAGGCACTGGCCAAAGTTCTAGGTCTACAGTTGGAGCTAGAAGTTGGGCAAGGGGCTGGAGAAGAAGGCAGAACCTCAGGATCTGTAGGATTTCTGCTTCACCCTAGCCAGCCATGCCAGTTCTAGGTAGACTGAGGAAGCAATTCTCTGGGGCACCTGTGTCGCTATCACCGCCTTCCCAGCACCTGTTTAGACCTTGCTTTCTGACTTAGGGTGTTTACCAGGTGGGGCAGTCCAGGAAGTCACTGAAATTCACAGTGCCTGTAAGGTTTAATTGGATCTCTAACAAATGAGCCTGCTTTGATGTGTGATGCTTGTTTTCCTAGTGGGAAGGGAACAGAGGATGAGGGTTTTTCATTCCATACCTCTGACCCACCTCTAGATGTTCCAGGGTTTTCATGGTGAGAGCTGCTGACTTGTTGGAGGGTTTTTCAAGTTCTCCATGGACTTGGCCAAGGTGGCTGGAACCCCTCAGGGCCTCCTCGTGGGTGGGATGGGGGACTCTCTGGTCTTTCTTCCTTCAGTTATGCATCACGGTCTGCCTTCTCCTGCTAAGTTGAATGATGTTACATGGGATCACCCTGGTGAGAGTTCAGTTCTTGGCCCAGGGACTAGGCTGCTCAAAACGCTGCCTTTCCACTGTGACACTGAGGTTTGGGGTGACCAGGTCCCTCCCACTGCTCCCCAGCCCACTAGCGCTCTCCCATGCCCAACCCACCCGCAGCCTCTGCGTGCAGCCTCCCTGCCCCCACCTCCTTTCTTGCCCTGCTCCTCTCTGGCCCCCATTTCTCCTCCTGAGACCCGGGCTCAGCCCTGATTTCCCCAACCAATGGGTATTATCTCCCTTGTGGCCGTGTCTTTTTGTCATTCAGTCGGCTGTGCTGGGCTCAGGCCTCCACAGGGGGCCCTGTTCTGGGACTCCTCCAGTGGGTCCCCCACTTCCCCCCCGCCCCAGGATCCCAGGCCCCCTCCACGTTCCTTGGGCTTCTGGTCAGTTTGGGACTATGGGGATGATCCCCAGAAGGAAATGAGAGGGAGAGAAGAGGAGGAGCCCTCCCCCGGAGTCTATGCAGACTGGCCAGACCCCAACAGGGCTTTGAGGGAGTCCCTTTCCACTCTGCTGTTTCCTGGTTCCGGGCACTGCCCACGCCCCAGGAGGACCTTGCCTGCTCTTACTTCCCCGAGGGGATGCCCTGCCCCATGTCCTTGTCAAGGCCACGTGCACTCTTCCGGGCATGTGGGTGCGTTTGCCTCAGTGGTCAGCCCACCCCTCGACCCTCCGGATTAGCTGGAGCCGCCCACAGAGTAGCTGCAATGTTCTCCTTTGGATACAGTTGCAAAGCGGATGTAGTTCCACGAATGTTGGCTGAGGGTAGGCACTGAGGTGTGGCTTCCGGACTCAGCACCAAGGGCGCCAAAGCACAGAGGCTCACAGCCAGGCCAGGAGGCCCTGAGTGGGAGAAGGCAGCCGAGCTCCGGGGCGCCAGAGGACCCCCAGGGAAGTAGAGATGTGTCCAGGGGCCGGATGGGTCCACCAAGGAAAGAAGGTTGACGGGTGATGGCAGAGGCAGCTGAGGACCAGAGAGAGGAACTTGAGGGGCCGGGAAGTTCAGCCTGGCTGGAGAACAGCTCTCCAGGAGGCAGGGGATGCCTGCTGACGGTGGCAGGGCACTAGAGAGCTTGGCAAGGGCAGAGAGGCATGTGCTAGGGGGTCCACACAGGCAGGGGTCGGGGCGGGAGGGGGCTCCGAGGGGAGTCCACAGGCTGGCCCAGGCAGCTGACTCCCTCGGGAGGGAGGGGTGAGCGAGGGAGAGAAAAGGTTGAGAGGTCAGGACAGGAAAGGAGGAGGTGGGGCACGGAGCCTTGGGGGCAGCTGAGAGGACCATCCACTGAGGGACTGGGTCCCTGGCTCTGCTGTGTGATGCTAGGCTGGCTAGCGAACCTCTCTGAACCTGCTTCCCCATCTGAAAAGGCTGCTTTGAGTGGGGCTCCAGATACTTCTGTGCTCCAGCCTGGGTGTGGCAGGTGCATGTCTCAGAGCAGTGTTCCTCCCTCCTTTGAGTCTAAGGTTACTGTGAGTCACCAGACGACCCGGACCTCACTTCATCAGGCAAGGTCAGCCCCTCCCCCGACCCTGGGCCTGAGGTCTGACCCTGGCTGTGTCCCTCGCACGGGCCGTGTTCGCCCCACGGAGAAGCTGGGAGGCCCCTGGGTGGTGGCGCGGGGAGCAGATGCTGGCAGCTGCCGCTCGCCCCACAATGTGGCTTTTGTCAGCCAGGGTGGCTGCGAGGCTCAGGACAACCTGGGCTAGGGAACAATCTCCCAGGCTCGGCTGTGGGCTCTCAACAAAGCCGCTGGGCACTTTGGGCCCCACTTTTGTGATGCAGATGTGGCGGTGGTGGGGGGGAAGCACACAGTCCCTCTCCTCCCCCACCCTTGCCCCTTTGTGATGCAGATGGAACAAGGCCTCCCGAGCTAGGCAGGTTGTTCCTGCCCTTCCCACCCTCCCACCCCCGCTGGCCAGGCTTAGTGACCACTCTCCAGCACAGCCCTAAGCCACCCAGGCCCTGACTCTCAGGGACTCTGGGTTCAGTCAGGAGGTGCCAGGACCAGAGAAAAGAAGTAGAGCCCAAAATACTAGGCCAGGCTCCTCTGTGCGGGCAGGGCTCAGGCCACACTGGCCAGCCTTCGGACAGCATCTGGAGTGGATGGCCTTGTGGGCAGAGGTACAGCATGTGACAAGCTCCTGATGTGGGATGGCCAGTCCTAGGAGGAGACAGCTGGTGGTAGGGGGGCTGGTCCCCTACCCCTGGAGTTGCATGCCCACAGGGAGGGGCCTGAACCCCAGGTCGACACAGTCAGGGGACCCTCTGGCCCCACCGCACACTTGCCTAGAAGGTGAGTTCACAAATTTCCAAATTTCTCTGAGTCTGTTGTAGGAGGATAGGAATAGCTTCTATCACAGGATCCTGGTGAAATGAAATTGGACAATCCAGATAAAATATTGAGTTCATTGCCCAGCACACAACAGGCACGCAGTGGCTGATAATGATGGACAGACATGTGGCAATATTTATCAAACTTAGAGGTGCAAACACCCATTTTCCTGTAATACTACTTCTAGGAATTTATCCTGCGATTGTCCTCATGTGTACAAAATGACCCGTATTCAAGAGTGTTTTTTGCAGATTTGTCTGCAGCAGTCAGAGAACAGAAACTACGCAAGTGTCCACCTCCAGGGGTCGGTCACATGGATTATGATCTGTCCACTCATGTAACCGTCCTCTTTTGGTGGGGATGGGCCAGGGCATGGCTATCGGATCTTAGTTTCCCATCATGGATTGAACCTGGGCTTGGGCAGTGAAAGTGGCGAGTCCTAACCAGTGGGTCACCAGGGAAGTCCTGTAAGAGTCCCCTTCAGTTCCAGTATTCTTGGACTTCCCTTGTAGCTCAGCTGGTAAAGAATCCACCTGCAATGTGGGAGACCTGGGTTCAATCCCTGGGTTGGGAAGACCCCCTGGAGAAGGAAAAGGCTATCCACTCCAGTATTCTGGACTGAAGAGTTCCATGGACTATATTCCATGGGGTCGCAGAGTTGGACGCGACTAGGCGACTTTCACTTTCACTTTATTTCAGTTGAAATAAGAACCAGGATGCGTTTGTGTGCTGGTAGGAGCACTCACCCTGCACAGCAAAGTCAGTGCCCTAGGTAAGGAGGGGGCCCAGCATCACAGGGGTCCAGGGTCCACCGGCCCAGGGAGCTGGGCAGCTGAGCCGGGAAAGGGTGGCATGTAGGGCTAGGACAGTGAACACACAGGTGCGCGTGCACACACACACACACACACACACACACCCAGAGGTTGAGAGTCTCTCCTGCAGAAACAGACTGTTTTGGGGGCAAGGTGGCGCACCCAGCTCTGCAATGCTAGGCTGATGCAGCCAATCACCATGGCAACAGTGGGCAGTTGTAATTTTCAGAAGGCGGGCAGGCCCTGAGCCCAGGAAAAGGCTGCAGGCCCCAGCAGGGCTGCCTCTGGGTTACCCTGGATGTGCATGTGGCCACAGCGGTGTGACTCCCCATCTGTAAAATGAGGATCTGACCCGTGTGGCCTCTGCCACCTCAGGAAATGCTGGGAGTGGGCATGAGAGCAGATGCGGGCTCCATGGATGCAAGGGCTGTCAGCCTCCCACTGCAGGCCCAGAGGGAAGGCTCAGCCATGCTCTGTCCCCCATTGCCCTCGTGAAAGAGGACTGTGTGCAGCCCTGAGTTCCTGTCCCCAGAGCCTCTTCCAGATAAATAAGGACTAGAGAGGAAGAAGGCAAACGGCTTTGGACAGGGGCTTCCTGGCCCTGCCACCCACAGGGGCTGCTGCCTGAACCCAAGCCCCTTGCCTCCACCCCCACCCTAGTCCTTTCAGTTTTGAACCTATTTGCAAAGTCATCCTACCACCTCACCCCCCTCCCCGCCCCTGGCTCTCCAGGAGGTGACCCTTCCCCCACCCCCACTCTTGTCTAGCTTCATGGCCTGAAGTTAACCTCCCCTGGTACATCACGAGCCATATGGGGGGTGGGGATGGGGGTCTGATTCTGGTTTTCAACATCTCCCAGGCCTGACCCTGCTGGGAAGGGCTGCAGGGGATCTCTGACCCCTGGGCATGGTGACCCCAGTCCAGTGGGCAGCCTTTCCTTTGTCTCCAGGACACACAGGGTTCTTTCCCCACGGAGAAGCCCTGTAGGTCGACACAGCAGGCAGGAGCGGGCAAGAATTTAGGGGATATCCTGTCTACTTCCCTCCTAATGCAGCTTTTCTGTCTCTGGGGGCAGGGGTGCCTTATCCCCTCCACCCCTGCCTGGTTGGAGCAGGCTGGCTGCAGACATCGCCTCCCAGTCCCTTTTCTTCACGGCTGTCTCACCCTACAGCCTATCAAGACTGTCTGCCTTCATCTCCCCGACCACACCCTGTGCCCACCCTCCTCCCCACCGTGCTTCACTCACACAGGCACCAGGGCTGGAATTAGGTGGGGGCTTAGATCTCCAGCTCTATTTCAGGGTAGTGGGACAGTGGGTCACAGCTGGTGTGCAACAGCTCCTACAGTGATTATGAGAAATGGGGAAAATTCACACTACGTTCTAGGTCAAGTGTCACCTTGTGTGGGTGGCTTCGCAGGATGCCCTTGGCGGCGGATGGGTTTGAATAACAGTCTCCCTGCTGCCCCTCCCCACCCCCGCCTCCAAAGTGGGATATGATGCTTATCTGTCTTTCACAGACACCTGTGCTAGTGCATGATCCCCAATCAGTGCAGGAAAAGTTTTATCTTCTCAAGGGGGTTTCTGGCCTGGAGAGTGGTTTGAATGGCCAGGCTTTGGGGCAGCCTGAGGTCCCCCAATCTGCACCCTCCTCCAGGTGGAGTCAGACCCCAAAGCCCCTCTGTCAGCCAGGTGGGCCCTGGTGAGGCACAGGGCTCTGGGCTGTTGGCATAACACACTCCTGGAGTGAGGGTGATTCCCATGGGCTTGGCTTTGGGCCAGGGCTGCCCACAGTCACATTTCAGGTGTGGCCCCTTTATACTGTTGTTCAGTCTGTCAATTGTGTTTGACTCTTTGTGACCCCCAAGGACTGCAGTATGCCAGGCTTCCTTGTCTCCTTCACCATCTCCTGGAGTTTGCTCAAACTCATGTCCGTTGAATCAGTGATGCCATCCAACCATCTCATCCTCTGTCACCTCCTTCTCCTTCTGCCTTCAATCTTTCTCAGCATCAGAGTCTTTTCCAATGAGTTGGCTCTTTGCATGAGATGGCCAAAGCACTGGAGTTTCAGCCTCAGCATCAGTCCCTCCAGTGAATATTCAGGATTGATTTCCTTTACACTGTACAATCATAAAACATCCCTGTGGTCTTGAACAAACGGAGACTATCTGCTGCAAGCGAATGACAGAGACACTGTGTATTGAAGCATCTGTCATTTAGAGATAAGATTCTATTTTAAGTTGAACCTGTTTAAAGATTATATTCCTTTCATTCTAAATGCCACCGGGCAGTGTGACCCTACACAGCTTTGGGAAGAGTGTTCCGTCTCTCTGGGCCACACCAGTCCCTATCTGAGATTCCAGAGAGTGGGCTTAGACCCCAGCTCAGCTAGGCACTGGAGGTCCATCTCCTCCACCCACGGCTAGGGGAATCTCCATTTCTTCCTTCTCTTCTCCACTGCCCCCCACCTCCCACCCAGGTCCTGAGGGCATGACACCTCTCCTCTCCCTCCCAATGGAGACCCCAATGACTGCTTCCAGGGGTCTCCATGGCACAGAGGAGAACACTGACTCAGAGAGGGGGTCCCTGGCTACTTCTGACCTGCTGGCTACACCCCCTTCTCTTGGCCCCCAGGTTCTCCACACTCGGGGAGGAGCCAGCGAACCTCGCTCTGCAGAGGCTAGTCTCTGGGGGTTGGAGCCTGACTGGGTCAGTGAGGGATGAGCGACCCTCCTCCAGGCCTGGAAGGCACACCTGGGCTTATTTTTTTGCTCTGGGGCCTACTATGCACACTCCTCTCACCGCAACTTTCAAGCTGGGATGTCTTCTGTTCATTTGCTCCCCTGGTTTCCTCCCAGCTGTGACTTCCTGGGATCTGGGCTGGGCATGGGGTCCCAGTTCAGGGCTCATGGCAGCTCCCTCAGCCCCACAGTGCCCCCACCCCCTCGCCAGGCACACAGAACAGTCTGGAATGGGTGGGGGTGCCTCAAACCCAGAGGCACCTCTCCACTTACCTCACCCTGACTAGGGGGGTTGCTATGCTGTGCTGTGTGTGTATGTTAGGGGCCCTCAGGGCTGGGAAAGTCTGTCTCAGCAGCCAGTCCCATCCTAAGCATCCACAGAACTGAAATGAGTTCAGATCTTTGGGAGACTCAGGCCCAGGTGGAAAGGCCTTTTTTGCATTTTTTTAAAAAGCTTGCTGCAAATCCAATCCAATAACATCTGAGGGTATTCCTTCTTAGATGAAGTTTGACGTATGAGTATGTCATTTGAGAGGTGTTACCAGAACAGACGTGCCCCTGCATTTCTTTCCTGAACATTTCAGTGAATGAAAAGCCATTTTTCTGCCAGACCTTCTACTGAGAACCCTGCACTCTTGACTGTCCCTCCTGAGGGCCTGCTCCGGTGGGACCCTCTCTGGCTCTGATAAGGTAGGTTTGATCCTATTAAGTCCCTGCAGATTCAGACCCAGCAGGCAGGGGGACAGCTGTTTTTCTCAGAGCCAGGCTGTTTCTCAGCCTCAAGGCATCTCCCTATTGCCCCGCACCCCCCCCAACCCTGCTCCACTTAAAGAGGAAGCCAGGCAAGTCAGGGGAGGGGGAACAATGTGAGCAGCCCACCAGCACTGCCTTTGTCCTCTAAGGGGAGAACTGAGAAGGGGTCCCACTGGCCAGGGTGTTCCTGAGAGCTGGGCTGGCTGGACATCTGCACCCTGACTCTGACTGGCTCCCAGACTTGCCCCACACAGGATGGAGGCCGGTGAGGGCAGGGACGGGAGCAGAGCTGGCACCGTCTCCCCTGGGCACACATTTTATCTACACCCGGCCCTGCTCAGAGATTCAGTCGTCACTGAGGAACCCCAACAGTCAACCCTCTCCCTGGTAAAGAGGGGAGAAAAGTGGGGGCCCCAGGAGACCCCCCTCCCCTGCCCCAGTACCAGTTCTGGAGACCCAGGTCTGGCCAGTGCTGTGGGGTCAGTATTTGGGGCCTCTGTGAACCAAATTATTTTTTTAAGGCATGAAAATAGTCACCAGTTTCTTCTTCTTCTTTTAGGCTGCGTTGCACAGCATGTGGGATCTTAGTTCCCTGACCAGGGTTCGAACATGCCTCAGCAGTGAAGTGCAGTCTTAACCACTGGACCGCTAGGGAAGTCCTTGCCAAATTCTTATGTTGTCAATTAAAGTTATTGTGACAAAAACAGCCTCTACCTACCATGATGATTTTTTTTTTTTTAAAGAATGTTCTTACATCTAACAACAACAAAAAAATTTTTTTTAATAGATACATTTAGCTTTATAAAAATTGACCAGGCTGCCCTGGTTTTCTCTTCCCCTAAGACCAGGAAGCTCTGTCGGGAGCCCACAAGGCAGGCTGAGCTGGCCTAGTGGTGCCAGGGCGCCCTGCAGGCCCTGCCAGTAGTGACCAGGCTTCTGCTGCAGTTGCCCACTCCCTGGATGCAACCTCAACCCCTGCCACCCCGCCCTGGGGTCCCAGGATCCCAAGGGTCCTGGGAAGCAGCGAGGCCAGCCCAGGTGTTTTCTGGGCGGCACCTGGCCTGGGACCCTGGAGGACTGAGCAGGAGACACCCTCCCTCCCCAGCCTGGCATTTCTGGCCTTCAGGCTGGCACCGCCTGCTGGCCAGGGCTGCCCTAGACACGCGGCCTGTGCACTGAGCCAGCTGCCACACAAAGCCACATTGTGGGCCTCTGCCTGGTGGGCGAGCACGTGACGGTGGAGGGTGGGCGGCTGTGCCCCATGGCCTTCCTCCAGGTCCGGGCCGATTCCTTGCATCTGACCCCACGAGGCAGGAGCCCTGGCCGCGGGCCACGGGGACAGGAGAAAACCCAGGGTTGTGTCCATGGGAGGGCTTCTGTCCAGAGTCTTTGAACGGGGGTTCTTCCTGCGGTGCCAGCACCCAGACCTGGACTTCATCTGGGCCTTGTCCTTTGACCTCTGACCCTGACGCCTTCTCCATGAGAGGGACTCTGAATCTAGCACCCTCAGAGCCTTGACCTGAGGCACAGAGCGGGGCTGGGGATCACCAAGGGTCTATTGTGCGCACAAGCCTGCCCATTCCCAGGGCACAGGGGTTCTGACCCGGGGCCTCCAGCCTGCACCATGTTCAGCAGACAGGAAGGAAACAGAGCCCCTGAACTTGGGGCCCCCTCAGAGGTGACACCCCCAGGAATGCGATTACCACACAACAGAAAAGAGCAAGACAGTTCTGCTTGTGTTTGCTGACCCCTGCAGGGAGCCCCCAGATCTGCTTGGGGTGGTCACCATCTGCAAAGCAAGACGACCCCAAATACCCCACCCAAAAGGCAGAGGCTCCTCCAGAGCCCAGGGTGTATACACCCGCCATAGCAGCCCTTCCCTTTCCAAACTCTGGAATGACGAGGGGACAGGTGGTGTATTGAAACCTCTTCTCACCATGGAATACTGCACTGTTGAAAAAGCACTTACAAACAAATACAAACCAATGTGAAAAGCATACACCCCCAGCTATGTCTCTGAAGACCCCGTCTTGGCGAAGAGGCTACTGCCCTCCTTCTGGCCTGGTGCATCCTCCTCTGCCCCCCACCCTTCCTCCTCTTGTTCTTTGCTCTGTCACACACTCTATGGAGGTCAGTGCCCCACACCCCCAGAACCCCAGGAGGACCCTGTTCCTGAGTTCTTCTCCAGCTGAGCCCCTCTCTGTGGTGGACACACCCACCCAGAGCCTGCACCCCTTGACATCAGCACCAGGGACCTTCAAATTCCCTGCCAGACATCCCCGCCGTCGTCCCAGGCCATCAGAAGCAGGTGTGGTCAGGCCAGGCTGCTTCCCTGGGCTGAGCTGGGTGTCCAGGGTGCTCCCCTGGGGCCTGACCGTCCAGGCAGTCTTATGTCAAGGTGAGTGGTTAGAAGGTGTTTCATCAACAGTGTGTCTGGGGACTTCCCTGGTGGTCCAGTGGTTAAAACTGAGCTTCCATGGCAGGGGGCACAGGTTCTATCCCTGGTCATGCAACTAAGATTCCAGCGGCCAAATAATTAAAAAATAACCCCCACCTCCACCAAAAAAAAAGTGTATCCAGCTTGACTGGTCATGCTCCACGTTAGGATGCAGAGCAGGCAGGCTTAGCTAGGATCTCTGCCTGGCCAGCCCATCCCCTCCCTGGGCTTTGCTGCCTGAGCTGTGGGCTGCACTCCCCAGCCCTCCTTCTCTGGTGCTGACACTGAGGCCAGACCAGGCTCCTTCTACACTTGGAAGGAGCAGCTCCAGCCTGGAGTCCCAGGGCCTGGTGCCAGCCCCTGCACCTGCCTCATGCCCTCCAGGCACATTAACCCCAGGCCTTTGCACACTGTCCTCAAGTTTTAGAAGTGACCTCCTTCTTGGTCCTCCCCAACCCTTGAGTGCACAGGGATTGCCTACCATCCAGTTGAGGCCAGTTTTGACCTGGGTCCCCCTCCTCTCCCTGGTGACCTGGGGGTCAGCCCTGAGGTTCATGGCAGCCGTCCTACCCTCAGCCCCTTTCTGTCCTGCCAGCAAGATAGGAGTGCAGGTCTCCTGGGAGTCCCCAGGGAAGGCTTTCTCTGCTAAAATAGCTTCACAGAACTTGCATGTCAGGATGTCACATCTCTTACCAGCTGAGGCTGAAGTCACACCCTGAGGAGGACCGGGCTTGGCATAAGGTGTTCATTGCTACCCGTCCCTCTCCCTGTATTTCCTGCCATGAAATGGTCTGCCTCCGGCCGCTTTGTCCAACTTGAGCCTGGGTCTTGTTCACTTGCAACCCGGGCACACTCAGCAGGTAGCTCTGCCCCCTCCCAGGATCAGCCCCAAGCCCCTCCCCAATGCATCCCTTAGGGCGGAGGTCATCTCTTACCTATTCCATGCCCTGCTTTCCCCCACCCCTGCCCCCCAAGTGCAGGCTGCAGGCCAAACACCTCCAAGGTGTTCAGTAGAGTTTGCTGGAAGGATGCATTTCTTGTAAAACACCCATGGGCAAACCTGCCTGTTTTGTTAGGTAACATCCTTGAGATCCATGCGTAATTAGAATTCTGACCTAGGAAAACATTCCTCTCTCTCTCTCTAGAGGTTAATTAACAGCTTCTATCACAGGCCCATAGTCTCTCATGCACTGTTCCAAAGTCTAAATACTTCTGAAAAATCAAGACTTTCCTCATAAAATAGTGGCCAACTCATTTGGTGGGAAAACCTGCCCTGGTCAGGTGTAAGGTCTGTTAATGTCTTAGAGTGAGAGTTTACCCATTTCACAACAGATATAGAAATGCACTTCATAATGGGTTGCTGTCTTAAATCTTGTAAGGGTATAACTTAACATAGAGCATATGCATGTTATTCCCGGTCTAAAATTCACATGTTCTAAATTCAGAAAAGTCTTCTGCCCCAAGCCTTCTGATAAGCAGCAATGGAACTGTGATAAACAGCAGGAACTTTGTAATATGCTTTATTTTCCTTCTTGTTTGCCCTGGTTGCCAAAAAGGTCAGGTTTAAGTGATTATACTTATTCACAGCAGCTAGTCTTTGTTTAAAGCTTCCAAGTAGAATTATCCTGTCTTCTTACGTGCATATGCTCAATTGCTCAGTCAGTGTGTGTTTCTTTTGTGACCTCATGGACTGTAGCCTGCCAGGTTCCTCTGTCCATGGGATTTCCCAGGCAAGGACACGAGTGAGTTGGTATTTCCTATGTCTTCTTACAACTTGCCTTTAAAAAATTATCTGTGCCCTACAGCTTTCTTGAATTTGTGTCTTTGATTTGAATTTCACCTGCTTAACATCATTGTTATTTAGGCAAAATGAGTATAAACTTACCACAAATGAGTGAATCCAGAGGGTTCTAGAGACTGCTGGGACAGATGGTCCCTAAGTGTCCCCGTCTGCCCTCCTGCCTCCTGGCGGGTGGGGACGGGGGTGGGGCTGACATGATTAAGGATTGTGTCTCTGTGCCTTGCTGCACGCCCAGGAGAGACACTCCCCTGCCACCCCGGTGACCTCAGTCCTAGTGGCTTTTCAGTCAATTCATCCACTATTGACAAGCATCCAGCCACCACCCAGATGCAGGCACAGCCTGCTTCAAGTCAGTGCGATAACTTGCTGGCAAATTTGCATTGTTGATACCTTGCTGGCAAATTGGCATTGCTGACAAACTTCTCCCCAGTTCGTCCATCAGATCCATCTTGCTAGAAAACCTCAAAAATATCTGTACAATTCATACAAAGGAAGTCAGCTTTAATATAAAACTATTTGTGTGGATGGGATTTCCCTGGCGGTCCAGTTAAGACTCTGCCTTCCAGTGCAAGCGGGAGCGGGTTTGATCTCTGCTCAGGGACTAGATCCCACATGATGTACAGTGTGGCCAAAAAAAAAAAACACCAAACCTATTTGTATGGGTATATAGATGATAGAGTACACATGCTTGTTCGTTACAATAAGGTGACAGTTGCTAAATGATGAGGACTATGACTGATTCTTTTGTTATTTTTAAAATTGTATTTATTTTTGCCTGTGTGGGGTCTTTCTTGCTGCACATAGGCTTTTCACTAGTTGCAGAGAGCAAGGACTACTCTCCAGTTTTGAGCGTCTCATTGTGGGGGCTTCTCTTGTTGGGGATCATGGACTCTAGGGCACATGGCTTCAGCAGTGGGCTTCAGCCCTCGGCTCTAGAGTGTGGACTCAGTAGTTGTGGCACACAGGCTTTGCTGTTCCTAGGCATATGGAATCTTCCCAGACCAGGGATCGAACCCACGTCCCCTGCATTGGCAGGTAGATTCTTATCCCACCATCGGAGAAGTCCTGATTCTTTCAGTTTTTGATTACCATTAAATTTTCTGAGATGAATAAGTATTACTTTTGTAATAACAATAAGGAATACAAGTTTTTTCTTCATCCCCTTTGCAAATATTATTACAGAGCAGTTGCTTAGAGCATGGCAAACTTTTTCTAACCAAGAGCTTCACTGGGTCTCCATAAGGCTCTTCCATGTGGATAAGCCAGAAATTTCTCTTACGTGGAACCCAACTGCACAAAAATTACTTCAGTTAAATTTCCGATACTGTCTCCTTCATTGGGTAACATTTAAGAGAGCTGTTGAGGGGGCTCCCCTGCTATCCCAGTAGTTGAGAATCCACCTTGTAATGCAAGAGACATGGGTTTGATCCCTGATCCAGGAATATCCCTCATGCCACGGGGCAAGTAAGCTCGCATGTCACAACTACTGAGCCCCTGTGCCTAGAGCCACTGCTCCTCAACAAGAGAAGTCACCACAATGAGAAGCCCATGCACCACAACTAGAGAGTAACCCTCAGTTCAGTTCAGTTCAGTCACTCAGTCATGTCAAACTCTTTGCGACCCCACGGACTGCAGCACACCAGGCTTCCCTGTCCCACTCCCAGAACTTGCTCAAACTCATGTTCATCTAGTTGGTAATGCCATCCAACCATCTCATCCTCTGTCATCTCCTTCTCCTGCCTTCAATCTTGCCCAGCATCAGGGTCTTTTCTAATGAGTCAGCTCTTTGCATCAGGTGGCCAAAGTATTGGAGTTTCAGCTTCAGAATCAGTTCTTCCAATAAATATTCAGGATTGATTTCCTTTTGGATTGATTGGTTTGATCTCCTTGCAGTCCAAGGGACTCTCAAGAGTCTTCTCCAGTACCACAGTTCAAAAGCATCAATTCTTCGGCACTCAGCTTTCTTTATAGTCCAACTCTCACATCCATACATGACTACTGGAAAAACCATAGCTTTGACTAGACGGACCTTTGTTAGCAAAATAATGTCTCTGCTTTTTAATAGACTGTCTAGGTTTGTCATAGCTTTCCTTCCAAGGAGCAAGTGTCTTTTAATTTCATGGCTGCAGTCACCATCTGCAGTGATTTTGGAGCAGTGAAGTGATGGAACTGGATGCCATGATCTTAGTTTTTTGACTGTTGAGTTTTAAGCCAGCTTTTTCACTCTCCTCTTCCACTTTCATCAAGAGGCTGTTTCGTTCCTCTTCACTTTCTGCCATAAGGGTGGTATCATCTGCATATCTGAGGTTATTGATATTTCTCAGCAATCTTGATTCCTATTTGTGCTTCATCCAGTCTGGCATTTCATGTGATGTACTCTCCATATAAGTTAAATAAGCAAGTTAAATATACAACCTTGTCGTACTCCTTTCCCAATTTAGAACCAGTCCGTTCGTTGTTCCATGACCGGTTCTAACTGTTGCTTCTTGACCTGCATATAGATTTCTCAGGAGGCAGAAAAGGTGGTCTGGTACTCCCATCTCTTTAAGAATTCTCTACAGTTTGTTGTGATCCACACAGTCAAAGGTTTTGGTGTAGTTAGTGAAGAGTAGGCCCAGATCTCTGCAGCTAGAGAAAGTCTATGCACAGCGATAAAGACCCAGCACAGCCAAAAATAAATAAAATATTAAAAAAAAAAAAAAAACTGTTGAGAGCTTTGTCTACGTGGCATCAAAGCAGTGAGATAATTCCATCATTCCACTAGAAATAAATAGACTTTCACTTCTAGATATGACAGAGCATGTGGTAGCAGGCTAGCCCTCCTGCTATAAACAAGGTGAAAACTGGAGGAAAAAAACATATAAAACCAGTGTTTGCAGACATTGGACAACAAGCAGAGAGGAAATATGATCCCTCCGAGAAGCTAAACAAATAAAACGAGTCACATAATCTACCTGGCTTCTTGCCTATAGGCATTTACTGGACACTAGGGCAAAAAGGGGACCCTAGCAGAGAACAGCAGTCCCATTGAACTGAGGAGACAAAGGTTGGAGTTTGGGGAGGCTGAGGAAGCTGGAATTTGTGGGGTAGAGATCTGAGTAGGAGGGATCCAGGCAGAAAAGAAACTTGGAAACCTGCACATGGTCTCTGTTCATCTGTGGATGGGCGTTACCTGTATGAAGGAGGATGGGCAGGACCAGGACAACAGGAGGACGCTGAAGGGAAAATATAAACACACAAATCTAAAGAGTGCTATGAAAACTGAGAAGAGTCAGTGCAAAGAAAGTCACAGCAAAGGTCATTTTATTCAAATCACTAAAAACCTATAATGAGAAAATCTTAAAATCAACAAGGAATAAAAGACACACTATGTATGGAGAACAAAGTTAACAATGCTCATCAGAATAAAGGCACAGAGGACAGTCAAATGAAGGTCTTTAAAGTGCTGGGGGCCAGGGAACATAGAAAACGTTTTTTCAGAAGAAGTTGACAATTTCAACAATAATATCAGTGTATTCTGGGATTTGTTACTGATGGATATATATATCTGATAACAAAGGGTGGAAGAGGGAGATGAAAGTCTGTGATTTTTAGTTTTTTCTCTCTCTCTCTCTTTTTACTTTTTGCTGAGCCTCATGGCACATGGGATCTTAGTTTCCTGACCAGAGATCAAACCTGCTTCTCCTGCATTGGAAGGATGGAGTCTTAACTACTGGACCACCAGGAAAGTCCTTAAGGTTTACATCTTATTTGAGCAAGTAGAATGTTACTTGAAAGTTAGCAATGGACACTGTAAATCTAGAGCAACTTGTAAAAGGATAAAGATAATAGGCATAGCTAATGAGCCAACAAGGGCTTCCTGGTGGCTCAGTGGTAAAGAATCTGCCTGCAATGCAGGAGACACAGGTTCGATCCCTGAGTTGGGGAGATCCCCTGGAGAAGAAAATGGCAACCCACTCCAATATTGTTGCCTGGGAAATCCTGTGGACAGAGGAGCCTGGTGAGCTACAGTCCATGGGGTTGTAAAAGAGTCATACAATTAAACAACAATAAAACCACCACAACAATGAGCCAACACAGGAGATTAAATAGAATATTTAGAAATACAAATCTAAAAAAGGAGAAAAAAAACCCTGAACAGGTAGACAAAAGGAAAGCAAATAGCAAGATGAAAAATTTAAAGCCAGCCATTTCAGTAATTAAAAAAAATAAATGAACTAAGTTAAAAGGCAGAGAACATTGTATCGAATTTTTTAAAACACCCAAGTAATGTGTTATCTATAAGAGATAGACTTTTAATATAAATCCCAGAAAGGCAAAGAGTTAAAGCATGGGAAGATATATATTATGCAAACACTGATCATAGATAATTTGAATTGCTTCCTTAATATGAGATAAAGTGGAATACAAAAAAATAGTACTAGAAGTAAGGAAGAGCATTTCATGTTAATAAAAATATCCATTCACCAAAAAAGATGTAACCATCTACTATGGATAAATCGAAGCCTTAACCCCCAGTGTGACTGTATCTGGAGATTATCTTTAGGAGGTAATTAAATTTCAATGAGGTCATGGGACTTCTCTGGCAGTCCAGTGGTTAAAACTTCTCCTTCCAATGCAGGGACTGAGGGTTCAATCCCTGATTGGGGAGTTAAGATTTCATATGCCTTGTGGCCAAAAAATCAAAATATAAAGCAAAAGCAATAATATAAATTTAATAAAGACCTTAAAAATTGTTGACATCAAAAAAATCCTTTAAAAAAAGTTTCAATGAGGTCATAATCATGGGGCCCTGATCCCCTAGGACCTTGTAAGAAGGGGAGGAGATCAGGACTGTCTCTTTCTCTATCTTCATGTGCCCAGAGGGAAGACTAGCTAGGATAGAGTCTTTGGGCTTCCCCAGTAGTTCAGCAGTAAAGAATCCTCCTGCAATACAGGAGACTTGCAGGAGACATGGGTTCGATTCCTGGGTCAGGAAGATAGCCTGGAGAAGGGGAATGACAACCCACTCCAGATCCCTGCCTGGGAAATCCCATGGACAGAGGAGCCTGGTGGGCTACAGACCATGGGATCACAAGGAGTTGGACACGACTGAGCAGAGAGAGTCTTTGCCAGAAACCAAACCCTGATGAAGTTTGATCTTGGCCTTTCCAGCCTCCAGATTTAATGTCTGTTGTTTAAGGCACCAAGTTTGTGCTTTTTGTGATGCAGCCCCAGCAGACTAAGGCAGACTTCAATGCATATGCACACACTGAGTGACTCAAACTATACTAGGCAAACACAAATAGAACTGAAAAGAGAGACAGACAAATCTCTTATTCGTGGGTGATTTCATCACCACCTGCACAGAAAAGCATTAAAGATACAGAACACCTGAACAACACTTTTGACCTACTTGGCCTAATTGACATTTAATCATTCAACTGGAGAAGGCACATTATTTTCGTGTGCGCATGGGACACTCACCATAAGAGATGGTGTTTTGGGTCATGAACCAGATCTCAGTACATTTAAAAATGCTGGAAATAGTAAGGTAGTACTACGGTACTCTGACCACAGTGGAAGTTAACTAGAAATCAATGACTTGAAAGTGTCTGGATAGTTCCCAAATTTGAAAGTTTCACAGGACACTCCTAAAATTTCCACCGGAAAAAGAAGAAATAAGAGGATTAAAAAGTCATTTGGATAGCATGATAGTGAAAACACAACCTATCAAAAATCTTAAGAGACAGATAAATAGTGTTTTGAGGGAAACTGAGGGCTTTAAAGACTTGTATTAGAGAGGAGACAGGTGGGGACTTCCCTGGTGGTCCAGTGGTTAAGACTCCACGCCTCCACTGCAGGGGGAAAGGGTTCAGTCTCTGGTTGGGTAACTAAGATCCCACTTGCCAAAGGGCACAGCCAAAAAAAATTAAATTAAAAAATAAAAAAAAAAAAGAAGGGAGATGGGTGGGTGACACCTGTATTCCTGAAACTTTGGGAGAGGGTAAGGATGACACAGGTTGGGCAGAGTGAGGGGTTCAACACGGAGGGTCCTGAGCAAATAGAGGAGCCAGAGAGGTGAGCCGGTGCCTGGTGGTGGGCAGGGGTGAGGGAGGGGGTGGGGCCTGAGCCCTTGGCATATGAGAATGGAGTCATGCTTTCTGGAGTTAACTGCCCCCCAAATGCCTAGAAAAGCCTGACCGGCGGTTTGACTGGAGTCGGCAGAAGAGGGTTAGAGAGGATAGGCCTGGGGGTGCAGGGGCTCAGGCCCTCAGTCTATCTGAAGCCCCACAGCATCCCTCCTGAAACCAATCTCCTGTGCTTTCCCATCCCATCGCTCTGAGTAGGGGGCAGGACAAGGCTGCTGTTCTGACCTCGCGGTGAAATCTGAATAATTGATGCCTGGGTCTAATGTTTCACCCAATTGTCATAAAGCAAGAAACACAAGCCCAGTGTGCAGGGAACGGGCGCAGGACAAAGACTGTTTTCATCACCCCCTTTCCCCCGCCTCAGGTCTGCGTGGCTCTCTCCCCAGCACATGATCTGTGACAATCGTCCTGTGTTCTCCCACCTCCCGGGGGAGCCGCGGGAGGGATTATCAGGGAGGCGGCTCCCCCAGGACAGGACGGCAGCGGGGGAGGGCTTCCCGCCCCCACCCCCGCCTGGCATGTGTCATCTGGAGCGTGTGCCCAGCTGTTGCTGGCTACCCGCTTGGCACCGCCTTCTCTGCTCAGAGCTGTTGCACCGCCTGACAAACACAGAACTCTCACCCAAACAAACATGGGGCCCTAGGGGCTCTGAGTACATGGGGAAGAGGGTCAGGCGTCCTCAGGACCCCCTGAGCCCCCAATCCAATCCTGTTTGGACTTCTGGTACTGGGGGCTACATCTCATTTGTCATACCCCGAAGGAAAACCTACAGTCAGTGAACTCCAAACACACCATTCCAAGAACAGGGAGCCAGTGATAGACCTTTTCTGAGCTGGCACTCGCAAAAGTCTGGGCTGGGGTGGGGGTGGGGTTTGCACGTGGGTGTTGATGTACCCGTGTGCATCATCGATGATCTGGTCACTGTTGAAGCTGCAGGAACAGGACTGATGGGGTGGGATGCGGCTGGTTTCCCTGCAACTTTTCCCAGATCAGTCATCTGTACTATTAATATCAGAAAAGTGCAGAAATCCTTGGTGAGCCCAAGTTAAGCCCCACTCTGCCCAGGTGAAGAGCATGGGGTCCTGGAATCATTTTTGTAAGTTTGGGGCTCAGAGGATAAACATGCTCCATATATTTTCTGCATGAAGAAGAGAACATCCTGGAAAGAAGGTGAGGTTCTCCGGCCAGGTATAGGGGCTGTGCTGGCTGCCTCTGGTAGCTTGCAGACCGAGCCTGGGTGGTGAGGAAGGCTGTGTGGGCTTCCAGATGTGGGTGCAGAGCTCAGAGCAGGGGCCAGCGAGAAATCAAAGTGCAGGCCCTGAGAATGGACGTGTGGATATGGTGCGGGTAGGTGAGAGCGGGATGAATCGGGAGATTAGGACTGACATGCCTGCACTACTGTGTATAAAACAGATGGCTGGGGGAAGCTGCTGTGTAACAGGTAGCTCAGCTCAGCGCTCTGTGATGACCTAGAGGGTGGGCTGGGCGGATGGGAGCGAGGGAGGGGAGATACGTATACGTACAACTGACTCACTTCCTTGTACAACAGAAACCAACAGGACATTGTAAAGCAACTATACTCCAATTAAAAACAAAAATGTATCGACCTAATAAGTAATTGGTACCTAGGTGGAGACGTTAAAAAAAAGAACAAAATACACAGAAAAATCACCACCACCACCACCAAGTGCAGGCCCTTTGTTCAAAAAGTGGTGGAAATGTGTTTTCCTTTCTTCCACGGTCTCTCTGTCAACCTGTCATGGTTAAGCATTTTCTCTTTAATATTTGTCTCCCTCGGACCTTGCACTTGGCAGGGGAGTGCAGACCCTCATAGGCGCCCCGACTCTGTACATCTGTGTGTGGTGGGTGTGTGCCTCACCCTCTGCACACCCCGCCTGGGCCCCACAGGGCGTGAGCACCTGACATCCTCCACTGATTTCACTCACAAAACACAAATTCAAGAATAAAACTGTTAAGAATTTCAAGAAGATGACTGCAGAAACTTGCACCCCAAGCGTGGTCCCTTCTGAGCTCTGGGCCCATGCAGGGTGGCACACACCCAACTGGCTATGTCTACTGGGGCCTTTCTAAGACTAAGAGTGCTGGGCGCCCTGCCTGGGGAACCATTGCAGAACTGGGGGGGTCTGGGTCAGGCCTTCACTCCAGGCAGCCTGAGGCAGCCACACCAGCAGGGAGAGTCAAGTTCAAGGCAGAGGGAAAGCTGTGCTGACCTGGAAACGGACAGCAGAGAGTTCTATTCAGATCCCTTCTGGAGAGCCCCCAACTCCACCCACCCCCTGTGAAAAAGACCACCCAAGACCATGTATGCGCCCCCCACCCCACCAAAGACCCGCTGTCACATGGGTACAGAAGCTGGCACCCTTCTGTTCTAGGGTGGCTCCAGAGGCCCTGGGATGCCTATAGGGCCAGCCGAGGCCTCAGAGGCAGTGACATCCTGGGTCCCTCCCTCCTCTGCCCTGTTCTGCCCTCTTCCCTTCCTGACACTTTTGGGGTGCATCCCCTGCATGGAATCGCTTGCCACTGGCTGGCACAGAGGGTCTGAGCACAGGCAGTGGGTGGAATGTGACATAGCCAAGGGGGGCTCAGCCTTTTCTCCAAGGTTGAGCCCAGACACAGCAGATAGACAGGGATCTGGCGACTGCCTGGGGGAGGCGTCAGGGACCTAGGATTGGGGTCGGGGCTGGCTGCTTTGAGATTGCTGGTTGTAGAAGAGAGACACGACAAACAAATTCAGCCCAAGACGTGAAGGCCAGCAGGCCTCCCTGGAGCATCTCGGGAACCCTGATGTCTGGAGGGTGGTGAGGTTTGGAGGATAAAGGAGGGGTAAATGAGGCTGGGTTTTTTTTCCTAGGAGCGGTGGCGCTCTCGACCTTGGAGGGAGACTTCCATAAGGTCAGGGCCCTGAAAAGTTGAGACGCTGGTGAGGGGCGTGGGGGAGGTCTGGGTAGATGCAGATGAGAACTTGGAACTTCAGATCCCGTGAACTTGAAGGACTGCGTGGATGACTGCTCCCCTTACAGGCTCTAGTGGTCCCCCACCTGCATCCTGCTTGAGGCTCACACTGTGGCAGGTGTCTAACCAGACAGTGGCTCCCTGGGGACCCACCTCCACCCTCCCTCCCTCCCTCTGGCAGCCTGACTGGCGTTAAATCCCAGCACAGCCGGCTGGGGAGGCGTGGACCCACTGAGGGAGGGGAGAGCTTTTAAATTGTTGTTTTTTATTGTGGTAAAACACACACAGCACAGAGTTACCATCTGAACAATCCTTAAGCGTGTAATTCAGCCGTGTGATGTAGGTTCACATTGTTGTGAAACCGTCACCACCGCCCTCTCCAGAACACTTTTCATCTTGCAAAACCAAAAACCCTGCCCCCATCAAACACCAGTTCCCCGCCCCCGCCCTCTGCCCCTGGAAACCACCCTACTCTCTGCTATAAATTCAACTGCTCTAGGGACCTCTCATAAAGTGGAAGCAGCCGCTGTTTGTCCTTTCGTGCCTGACTTATCTCTGCTAAGCATGAGGTCTTCCAGATTCACCTGTTTTGGAGCAGGTGTTAGAACAGGCGGAAGGGGCTTTCTGCCAAAGTTGGGCTCAGGTGGGACCTGGCAGGACTGGGCCCTGAGGATGTGGGAGTGAGGAGGGCGGAACTCGGATAAGGAGAGCCGTCCACGCGGGCATACTGTCTGTGATTCACATCTCACGCCCTGGGGGGACCATCCAGAAGACCAGAGCTACATTGTGGCCTCGGTCTGGCTTTTAGAAGGTGGGGAGGGAGGGAAGACGACCGAGGGATCAAAGGCTCAGATAGAGGCTGGAAAACCCAGGAAGGGCTGACGGAGCCCTGCTTACCCACATGACACTGGTAAGGGGCACAGTGCATTTCTGTGCGTGTTCCCGGCAGGTCAGGGTTGGCGGTAGAGCTGCTATGGGACCCTATAGTGATGGGAACAGCAGGGTCTCTGTGTAACTGAGGACAGATGGTGGGGTCAGAGCAGGGGGAAGGCAGTGATCTCAGTGATTCCAAGATCAGAGTGGCAGCTGGGGGCCTGTCTGTCAAGTAGATGGCTCCTGGGACCTGGATCCACGGAGGCCAGCAAGAAGGACAGTCAGCAAGGGTCCTGATCATTTCTAGAGTAAATAACACTGGGGGCTGAAGATCAAGAGGCTGGGAGTAGCCACATCATGATAACTGAGCCAGCGGTCAGACTCAGAAACCAGCTCTGAGTGGGAGGCCTGGCCACCCCATGGTGGGTGTAGGTCTCCTGGAAGGAAGCTCGGCCTTTCACTGGGGGACTCCATACAGGGGAGGGGAACACAGAGACTTTTCGGGACTACTGGACACAGTCTCTGAATTGATACTAATACGTGGAATCCAGGGGTCACCATAGCCCCCTAATGGGGAGGAGCAGGTGGGGTCAGGGCTCAGGTCCGGCTCTTGTGTCAGTGACCTGTGTCCCACTTTCCAGCAGGGTCATTGGGATGGAGCCTCTTGGCCGTCAGCAGAACCTCCACAGGGACTGTTTAACCTCTCGGGAAAGAGCTACGGGAGAGGAGAGGGCCAAGGGGAAGCATCTGGCCCTTGCCCTTCCCTGGTCAGGATACGAGATCAAAAACAACACCCCATCCTGAGGGGACGGCAGAGATGAGTCATCCAGTAACCCAGGGGTGGGGGTCCCGTCATATCCCCATTAGCTCATAGATCTTGAGCCTAGGAAAACTAGATCTGATGGCAGATTATTGCCATATTAAGGACTTAATTGTGTCCCCCCATCCAGCTTCATACATAGAAGCCCTAACCACCCATGTGACTGCTTGGAGAGGGCCCTTTAAGAACGGTGTCCAGGGTGAACGAGGGCTGGTATTTTTATAGGAAACAAGAGTGGTTTCTCTGTCTCTGCCTGTGCTCAGAGCAGGATCTTGTGGGACTGAGTGAGAAGGTGCACATCTGTGTATGTTCAGTCGCTCATTCGTGTCTGACTCTTGTGACCCCATGGACTGTAGCCTTCCAGGCTCCTCTGTCCATGGGATTTTCCAGGCAAGACTACTGGAGTGGGTTTACATGCCCTCCTCCAGGGTATCTTCCAGACCCAGGGATGGAACCTGCACTGGTAGGCGGGTTCTTTATCACTTCACTTGGGAAGGCCCAGTGAGAAGGGATGTTGCTGTTGTTCAGTGGCTCTATTGGGTCCGACTCTTTGCGACCCTATGAACTACAGTACGGCCACACTTCCCTGTCCTCCACTATCTACCGGAGTTTGCTCAGACTTCTGCATTGAGTCAATGATGCCATAAGCCACCTGCAAGCCCAAGAGCCTCAGGGGAAACCAACCCGGCAGCACCCTGATCTTGGACTTCCAGCCTCTGGAATGTGAGACCACACATTGCTCTTGTTTAAGCCAAGAGTCTGTGCCATTCTGTTAGGGCAACTGGAGTAGTGTACCACACCAACTTCTTTACGCAGTGGCAGGTCAGACGCCCCATCTCATACAGAGCAGACTGACATGGTTCAAGTACCTGGAAGGTGGTCCTTTCCATCCCTGCATGAGGGGGCTTAGAAGCAGTTTGCATTCGTGTCGGGTGGACAGTGTGTGTGTGTGTGTGCTCAGTCACTTCAGATGTGTCTGAATCTTTGCGATCACATGGACTGTAGCGTGCCAGGCTCCTCTGTCCATCAGATTCTCCAGGCAAGAATACTAGAGTGGATCTCCATGCCCTCATCCAGGGGATCTTTCCAACCCAGGGATTGAACCCGAGTCTCTTATGACTCCTGCTTTGGCAGGTTCTTTACCATTAGCTCCACCACAGCATCAAACATTTATTCAAAGAGGCCTGGACTGTCTGGTCATGAACAGACAATCCATAGACATTAAGTTCTTCCTGCAAACGACTTGTCCTCCAGGTTGGTTACAGACTTGGTCGTTCTTGGCTAATCTAAAAAACAGATAAGAATCTCTCATGCTCCGAGGTGGGTGGGAGCTGGCAGAAGGGGAAGGCATGCTGGGACTGCAGAAAGGGAGAGGGGGTCCAAGTGACCTGCTTGCTGGAGGCAGCGACCAGAAAGCAGCCCCAGGTTGGGAGAAAGGACATGGGTTGGGGGGGTGGGGTTGATGGCGGGACTGGAGAGGATCCCTAGGCAAGGGTCTGAAGACAGGGCACCCGTGGTGGGCAGGGCTAGGGAGCAGGCAGGCGCTGGTCCAGGCCTAGGCACAGGTGGGATCACTTCGGACACCCGCCGGGCAGAGTCTGGGGGATTTGCAGACAGGTCTGGGTGGGGAAGCCTTGAACATGACACCTGGATGGAGCCCTGTGCCCAGAGCCTGATCTCAGAGCACAGACCCCATAGGCAGAGTCCCTGTAGGATGCAACTAGTACAGTGGCTCCCAGGATCCATGCCAGGAGCTCCCCAACATGGGCGTGGCCTAGAGCTCGCTGCTGACTCTGAGGTATTCCTGAGGTTCTTGGGCCCTGTTCTGAGGGACCTCTGCCTACAGCCCAGCCTTGTCTCTGCTGTCTTGTCACTGCAGCCCCTCTGTTCTGCAAGTGCTCATGTGACCAGCCCTAGGTGGGGTGGGTGTAATAGACCTGCCCGGCACTTCTGCCCCACCCCTGCCCAGGCTCCCAGACTCCTAGCCCCACCTGTCTGTGTCCTGGGCCTTTGGAACAGGGTGGGGGGACAGCCTCTCCTTCACCCACCCTTTCCAACACAAGCACTCTGCAGGTGGCTCAGAGCAGCCAGGAGGCTGGCCCAGCCCCCACCTTGCAGCCTGGGGCTCACCCAGCCTTTGCATCTTCCAGTGGGGAATTCCAGAGCCAGGTATTAGGATAATAAATGTGTTTCTGCCTCTTTCTTTTGGGAACGGAGCAAGAGACAGTGAAGTGGCCAGTCCTTTGGGGAACCCATGGCCCTGTACCAGCCTCCAGGCCTCATGGTGGCTCTGAAAAGTGGGAGGGGAGAGGTAATGAGGCTCACGGCAGAGGAGTTCCTCATCTACTCACTCTGGAAACTCCTCCCCCCTCAATGCCCCTCCCCCCCCCCCCCCCCCCCCCCGCCATAGGAGGTGCCAAGGGAGGAGGGGTCTCATGCAATCACATCATCTCTGACTGGCAGCTGCATGGATGTTGGTCCCCTCACCCCACCTGCGGATGTTCTCTGGACCCCCTCTCCAGTCTCCAGTGTGCCCCCCAAGCCCCCAGCTTCCTGCCAGGTCTCTGACTGTCACTCACCTCATATGGTGCCATGAGAGTGAGGTGTGGAAAGCATCTAGTCCTCTCAACCTTGGCCCCAGAGGGCACTGACCTCCTGTCTCAGTGCTCTACTGCAGTCTGCGGAGCCTCTGGCCGCCAAGGGCCAGGAGACACCAGGGAGTCAGGGGTCAACCCAGGGTGGTTCTGGAACCTTCAGTGGCTCAGCAAGGGGAGAAGCAAGGGGAGGTTCCAGGCCCCAGGACCCCTGGAGCAGGCCCAACCCAGGATACCTTTCTGTTGTATGTTTTAGAAGGTGATCTTCTGAAATTAAGAGTAAACATTAAGAGAATGAATTGATGCATGTTCCCTTAATGTCAGCTTTTACTCTTTTTTTAAAAAAATTACTTTATTTAATTGTATTTTAGCTGCTTGGGAGATCTCAGTTCCTCAACCAGGAACTGAATCCGGACTGTGGCAGTGAAAGCACTGAATCCTAACCAATAGGCCACCAGGGAACTTCCAGCTCTTACTCTTTTACACATCAGTGTTAAGTACATTTTGTCCAAAAGCTTCAGGAGGCTCTACTGAGCATTTTCTTCACAGTGTTCTGGCCACTTAAGGCCCAGAGTAGCCACATCCTGGAAAGAATATCCCAGGTCATGGGGTGAACAAGCCCACGTGGCCTGAGCAGCTGGAGGGATGGAGGGATGGAGGAAGAGCCCCGGGCAGGAGGGAGCCTCACACACCCCAGGTTTTTGGGGGAGGGCGCCCTGGCTGGAGTGGCCCTGGGGACAGAATTAGGGTCTCTGGGGGCATCACAGAGCCTTTGCACCTGCCCTAAGGACAGATCCACAGCTCACAGATGTGTGAGGCAGGCAGGACCCACAGCAGAGGAGGGTGACCAGCATGGGTCCTGGGCCCAGTGGTCAGGGCGTTGGAGGAGGTTCTCTACCTGCTCTGTGAGCACCTGCTTGGGGCTTTGGGTCTGCCTGCTCATTTCTCCTTAGGTGTCCTGGATTCCATCAGGCCTGGGAGGCAGTTCTTATGCTGGAAGCTGAGGATGGGAGGGTCTGGGCAGAGAGGCCGGGCTCCAGATCCTCATATGTTGCCTAACTAGCTCCATGAGTTGGGGCAGTGGGGTAAGCTCTGCACACTGAAGCTTCCTGATTTAGGAAATGGGATAAAAACCCATATGTACACCCCAGGGTTTTGTAAGGAGGAAAGTGAAGTGAAAGTCTCTCAGTTGGGTCCGACTCTTTGCGACCCCATGGACTGTAGCACACCAGTCTCCTCTGTCTATGGGATTTCCCAAATAAGAATAGCAGAGTGGATTGCCATTTCCTTCTCCAAGGGATCTCCCTGACCCAGGGATCAGATTCGGGTCTCCTGAGTTGCAGGCAGATTCTTTACCATCTGAGATACCAGAGAAGTCTTTGTAAGGAGGAGGCAGGATAACAAAACCAAGGCTCCTAGCCCAGGAGGAGAGCTCCGTCTGGGTAGAGCACCGGCCTGGGAGCCCGAGAGCTGCCCAGGAGGCCTCCCCAGCCAGTGCTTGGGCTCTAGGGACCATCTGACTGGGCAATAGGAGGCAGGGCGGGGCCTGCAGGGCCTTCTGGAGCAGACGGAGCTCCAGGGTGGCTGCAGAGGCTCCCCCAGACTGGTTCTGAACCCCAGAGGGTGTCATTCCCTTGGAGGAGAGCAGCATTGAGGCCCCTCCATGTGCCCACCGGTTCCTAGACAGAGGCACATGTGGCTCTGAGCTCCTCTACCAGGGTGGGCAGGGCTCCCTCGGGGGCCATGGGGCATCGCTGGAAACCTCTGAGTTGGAGTCCAGGGTCTGGGAGGGAGGGAGGAGGCCCTGGGGCCGGATGCACCAGACTCTTGTTGCCTGGACACACCTGGTGGGCGGCCCCACCGTCTGGATCCTGCCTGGACTTCTATCAAAAGCCACACCCTCTCCAGCACTGGGGTTTAATTTTTTCTTTCGATTGCTAGTCACAGTGCAGCCCTCTGTGGAATACTCCTGAAGACTGTACTTTATAGCTGCACGTATAAAGTCCTTGGCCTGGCAGCCAGGTCCCTTCTAGAACCTGGGCCTCCCTGGCTCTGCTAAACCAATGGGCTGCAGCAACTGGCAGACAGAGCTCCCTTCTTCCTGCTCCCTTCCCAGCCTTGGAGCTGGCCTGTCTCTGCACTGGGAGGCCCTCCTGTTCCCACCCTCTGCTGAGAATAGGGGTCACTGATGCGGCCCAAACCCCTCAAGCCCTGGCCACTATTGTGGAGTCCCCATCAAGGCCCATAGGCCATTTTGTCCTCCAAACTGGCCTTGGCATTGTTGGTAGCTCCATTTTGCCATTGGGGTTTCTAAAGCCGAAGCAAAAAACCAGGAACACCAGAGCTGGATTGAAATCTGGGCGGGTGGAGCAGGTGAGCAGCCCACTGTCCCCTTGTTCTTGGGCCAGCCCAGTCACATCTGGACCTTCAGACTGGAGCCAGGTGTTCTGGAGAGGGTACCTTCACCCCCACCCCTGCCTTAGGGTAGATGCCAGGGCCAGGCAAGCGGCAGTGCTTTAATACCCATGAATCAGACCATCAACAGGAGGAATGCATTCAAGCCTCAGCCCTGGACAGCCCCCATGGATGAAGCATCTGGTCCCATCTAGAACTGGCTTGCCTGCTTCTTTCCCAGGACCCTAAGGCCAGCGTCAGCACCAGCCCTGCCCAGTAGGACACCCTGGACAGCTGCCTGCTGCCTTTGATCTGGGGATAGCCTTGTGTGGTGCTGAACTGTCCACCTGAGCCATGCCTCAGCCTTGCCCAGATCACTTGTTCATTTTCTCAGCAGCCTACTCAACCAAGAATTAAGAACCTTAGAGTTCTTTGTTGTCATTTAGTCACTCAGTCATGTCCAAATCTGCAACCCCATAAACTGTAGCACGCCAGGCTTCCCTGTCCCTCACAACCTCCTGGAGTTTGCCCAAGTTCATGTCCTTTGAGTTGGTGATGCCATCCAACCATCTCATCCTCTGTCACCCTCTTCTGCCTTCAATCTTTCCCAGCACCAATGTCTTTTCCAATGAGTTGGCTGTTGGCATCAGGTGGCCAAAATATTGGAGCTTCAGCTTCAGTTTTAAGTTCTTAAATATGCTGTATTTCTGAAGATCAACTCCCAAGACTTAAACGGTTTTAGTGTCTTCTGGGAGGGCTAAACCAGCTTTCAGTCCACACCAAGTTCATGTCCCAACACAAAACTCTGTACGCCTCAGCTAAAGATCCCACATGGTGCACCGAATATTTAATATCCCGTGTGCTGCAACTAAGGCCTGGCAGAGCCAAATAAATAAATAAATATGTTTTTAAAAGAGAGAGAGAGGAGTCTTGACTAAACCCCAGCTAGTTCCTAACAGCTCAAGGCTGCAACCCTAAGATGAGGTCTCAAGTTCCAGCTTTCTCGCTCAGCATCCCTGGGAGAATCTGTCTCTCTGGGTCAAACCCTGAAAACAGGCAGAAAGGCCCTGAATTCTGTGAGACCAGTTACTTTAGAACATCCTCTGCCCTTTGAGATGTCCATCGCCCACCACCAAGGACTGTACCCTCCAGGACCTGCGAGCTGTCTCTTAGAAATGCAAGCATTCTGGGAGTCTCTCCTAGCCCAGCCAGGCCCCCCACCCGGGGAGGGTAAAGGCAGTGGGTGGTCACCTTGCTCTAACTGCCTCTTCCTCCTGAAGACACAAGAGATCCTTTCCTGCTCACAGAAGCACCAACTGACAAACCCAGTGGCCTGAGCCCTCCCCCCAGCACCCTCCGGCCTTTACACAGTCTCCTGCCTGTATCTCTTCAAAGTTGAGTTGAATTTGCACTGAGTCCTCTTGTCTTCTGCAACGGTTGTTCCTTTTTTTTTTTTGGCCTTGCAGTGTGGCAAGTGGGATCTTAGTTCTCCAATCAGAGGTTGAACCTACACTCCCCGCATTGGAAGTGCAAATCCTTAACCACTGGACCACCAGGGAAGTTCTAGCAATAGTTACTCCTGAATACAGTCTATCCATGCCTAGACTTTGACTGGTCTCTGGCTTCTTTTATCTTTGCTGGATGCAGGGCCTGGGGTCTTGCTCACACTCTTTCTTGCACTTGTCCTAAGGGTATCCCTTGGGCTCATCTTTAAGACCTCTGCACATGGGTTGGTGACACATAGAACTCTGCTTTGTCATCGGTGTGGATCACAGAACTGAAAGCTTCCCCGGCACAGCCCAAGGAAGTGCAGTGAAACTCAGACCATGGGACCCTTATGCTCTTGCAAAATGCTTCTGAAATTAAAATATAACTTTTCCTTTGACATTTTCTTTTGCCTAAGGAACCTTATTTAGGACTGGACTCTACCCCTCTAGGCACAAAACAGTCATGGAGCAGAACTTTGACCAGATTCTCCTGAACTGGTGTGGTTTTCCCAGGCCTGTTGCTCAAGGCATGGGTTTAGGCCAGGGCCAACTTCATATACGCAAGACAGCTGGACTTGGGGTCAGGATGTCCAAGACCTGAATAGACAGGTCCTCACTGCCCCCAACCCCACTTCCTGGGCTTCAGCCTGAAGATGCCGAGTGGAGATGGGACCTGGGGTGAGATCAGTGGGTCAATCCGATCAAACTTGGGTGGGAACCTGGTGGCCACCACTCTCAGGGACTGTGAGCTTAAGTGACTGTGGACATGAGATGCTCATTACGGAAGCAAGGATGCAACCCCATCTCCTGTGGGGTGGGCACAGACAGCTCTGGGGAGGGAAAGTCCCGGTGTGTGGGTATATGGAGACATGTGTGTGCATATTGGGTGTACTCATGTTGGCATGTGTGTGCGCCTGTGTGTGCAGTTACACGGACATTCACGTAGGGGGCTGGGTAGCTTCTGTCTGGCAGGTGGCTGCTGGTCTCAGGGATCTGGGTGAGGCTGAGAGAGGAGAGGTACCCATGGACAGGGCCGTGGGAATGGGGACAGCTGCTCTGCATCTCTGAGAGATTGGAGGGGGATGTTAGGAGCCCTGGGGGCAGGGGCCTTCTAGAGGTCTTGCTCCTCCCTGGGAGGCTGGGGCTGACCTCCTGGTTCTGGCAGAGGCAGGCTCTCAGCACACCTGCAGCACCCACCTCACCAGTGGCCCTGCTTCCTGAAACGTTGCCTCCTGCGGAGAACAAGAGTGATTCCACACCTGGGGTGAAGGGTGGTAGTGGGCAGGGGGGTGGACCAGAAGGCCTCCTCCTAGAGGAAGGGGAACCAGACCTGAGCCTGTGATAGGTGGCCTGGCCCACTGACCCCAACAGTGGAAACCTATGGACCTCCAGGGTAATAGGCAGGAAAGAGTCAGGAATGCTGGGGACCATTTCAGAAACTGGCAGGGTCCTACCCATGTCAGTGCTTGTCCACCGTACTGTGTTTGCTGCCTTGGCCTGCTGTGTCAAGCAGCCCCAGAATGTGCCTCCACCACTATGCCTTGAGAAAGAGAACAGTATTTTATAAGAGGAACTAATCACTGATGGTATATAGTGTTTCAGACAATGTGACGAGCACTTGTCGTGGGGGCTCCCCACGACAAATGACAAACACAAAACAGGTATGTCTGCGGAAGTACCAGCAGCTCCTACTGAGACCCCTTGAATTCTGGAGCTCCCTCTGCAGTCACCTCACCCACCTCCCTACCAGTGGGGTCTCTCCTGTCTCTTGGGAGCTCTGGTCTACCCTCCAGAACAGCAGCCTCGTGTTCCCAGTGCAGCCATAAGCCCTGTGGTGAAACGACAGCAGCCCGCTCTGGGGGCTGCTCTGCCCCCCACCCACCTCTGGCTTCAGCGCAGGTGTCGGCCTAGCCACAGTCCCTAAACCACGTTCCTCTCTGTCAGAGGGGTCTTTGGGGACTTGCAAGGCAGTCCCACTCTGGCAAACCTTCCCTCCAGGCCTGTAATGTAAACAAACCCGCTGTGCAGGCAGTAAGTGAGATGAAGGCTGAAGCCTCAGGCCCAGCTGCAGCTGAGCTGTGTTTTTCTCTTCTTGTGGTTTCTCCTCGGGGTTAAGCAATGTTTCATTTCTCGGCACAACAACCGACTGGGGCCTCTCTGCAGTATCAACACAGTCTGATGGGGAAGGGGGAGGGGCTCCGCACCAGCCCTTGGGTCTCTGGGCTTCTCTGAGCCTGTTCACGATGACTGTAACGAGAGACCCCAGTGTCCTTCAAAGCCTCTGAGCAGAGGGAGAGGCTGCCGAGGGCGTGTTCTAGAAAGATTAGGACACAGTGAACACCAAACACAGTGCCAGCGCTCCTGGGAGAGACCAGCACCTTGATGAAAGCAGGTCCCCCAGCTCAGAGCGGGCAGCCCCTCTCCTCAAGCCTGACTGGGTTGCCTGGGGCCCCATCCTGGTTTCCTGGAAGTCAGGCCCGCCCCATTCCTCTTCCCATCCTTTACCCCACCCCCTCCTTGAGGGTCTTCAGGGAGGCCCTCCAGGTGCCAAATGCTCCCCCAACCTGTGGACTCATTTCTGAGACTGAGAAGGTCACTGCAGGGTGATGGGAAGCTGTGAAGAGGGACCGTTGCCCAGGACTGATGAGCGTCCTGGCATCGTCTGAGGATGGCCCTGGACTCCTGCACCCCCGCTGGCCCTCGGGGCCCCCACACCAGGAGAGTGTGCCCCTTAGCCCGAGAGGCATCTCCTGACCTTGACCCAGCCTTCAAACAGGCTCCCTGAGGCTGCCCTAGTCCCCCCAATCCCCCACTGCAGGTCCCTAGGGCTCTCTAGGTCCTCCAGCTCCACAACCAGACCCCTCCCTGCCTGGCTGTACCCCCAGCATCCTGGCCCTTGGCCAGGCATTGTTTGGGGGTAACCAGGCGGGCGGCCCTGGAACCCTAAGCCCAGACTCTGCAGTCTTTTGCTCTCCTGATAGAACCAGAGCCCTGCAGCTGACCAGCCCTGACCCCTCCATTACTCCTCAATTGGGGGCCTGTTCTGGAGCCCTCACTGGTGGGCGAGGAAGGCCCGGGGATGCTCAGAAACTGGAAGCCTGGACCACCACCATGGTGCCTGCCTCTGCTTCCTTTTACGAGGTAAACAGCTTCCCTCAGCCTTGGCCAGGTCATCTGTCCCTGCAGGTGATGCTGTGCTGACTACTCAGAGCCCGGGGAGCTAATTAGGGGGCCTGGATCCCCTGACTCTGCTCCCCTGCTCCCAAGGCCTCAAGAATGCACTTCCCTCTTGAGGGTGTGAACAGCCCACCAGCTGTGATCTGAGTGGGGTCTTCTCTGAGACTGTGCGGGCCTCTGACAGCCCCTTTGCCACCCACACCCTGTCAACCCCTCTGGCCCAGAGTCTACAAAGTAAGGGAGAGAATAGGCAGGATCTGGGCTTTTGGTGGTCCGCAGCAGTCAGCGGGGCTGGAGTTTCCAGGGCTGGTTACTGGTAACCAGCCACAGCATGGGGTGGGCTTCCCTGGGAGCTCAGCTGGTAAAGAATCCACCTGCAATGCGGGAGACCTGGGTTTCGTCTCTGGGTAGGGAAGATGCCCTGGAGAAGGGCGTGGCAATCCACTCTAGTATTTCTGCATGGAGAATCCCATGGACAGAGGAGCCTGGCGGGCTACAGAGCATGGGGTCGCGAAGAGTCAGACATGGCTGAGAGACTAGGCACAGCACAGCACGGTGCAGGGCACTTCCTGAACGGTTCCCCTCCCCCAGGGCCACACAGGCTCACCCAGAGGCTTCTCCCCGCTGCATTGCATCTCTCAGGCTCCGTACAGGGTGGGGCACCCCTGCTGGAGGCTGGGGACACCGAAAGGGGCTTCCTGAAGTCACGCCACCCCCTCCCTAGGTGGCCCCAAGCTCCGGACCTCACAGCCACGCCCACCTTCCTTTTCAAAGCCAAGTGTTCTGGGTCCTCCCTCTCAGGGTTCTTCCTGTGATCCTAAACCCACAACAGAATTTCAGCTTCAGGCCGCATGCATGGTTCCTAAGGCAGCCATGGGAGTGGGCCAAGAGAGGGCTGCCCAGATGGACCCCTTTGGGAGGACTCTGTCTGGGCCACCATCAAGGGAGCCTGGGCACCCTCCGCCCCTACCCATGACAGGGAGTTGGAACCAGCAACCACAGTGGGGTTTCAGTTCAGCCAGCATTTAGGGAACCCCGGCTCCGTGCCAGGACAGCGCTCACCCTGGGGAGGTGCCAAGAGGAACAGAAGCCCGATGCTGCTGGGATGCAATGGTTCCCTGGATCCCCAGTGTGCCACCCATCAGCTGGGGGCTGAGGGCACAGGGAGGTTCTGGGGGCCGAGGCTTTCACGGCCTTGGGAGGGAATGGGGGAGAGTACAGAGGGTGGGGCAGGCAGGGCTGCAGCTCAGAGGGTGCAGGGCAGGAGTCAGAGCATTATGTACAAAGGGACCCTCTCAGAAACATGCACCCCTATGTTCACTGCAGCAGTGTTTACAATAGCCAGCACATGGAAGCAAGGAGCTGAAGGTGGGATTGCCTTTTAGGGGGATTCACATGGCCCTTCTGAGTAGTGGAGTCATTGTGGAGTTGCATGAAGAGATCCAGGAAGGACAGTCAGCTTACAGAGAGGTAAGGATGCAGTCCCAGGCTTTCACGCTTGCTGGGTGAAAAATATAGCTGACACTCTAGAACGTGCTGCAGGGTAAACATTTCTGCAGCCCTGGGGTCTTTGTGCTTAGGCCAGGTTTTCCAGAGAAAGAAATTCTGCCAAAAATCTGTGCTCGATTCAGGTCTTTTGCAAACAACCAATTCTATCTGGCTTTACACACAAAAAAGAGGAATTCAGAGCAGGAAACCTGCACTGGAGTTTTTAAGAGCCCAAGGGCAGGGTGTGGTGGGCTCTGGACTGGGGTCTGGAGCATTATATGGTACAGGGTCCCCTCACCCTTTCTGGGATCTCTTTGCATTGTTGTGGTCTGCCCACATCCCACCATGGAAAATGACCACCTTCATGTCTACATTTCTGCAAATTGTGCTGTGGTCCCCGGAGGCCAGCTCTGTCCTCCCAAGGAGGGGGCTTTGGTGGTCCTGACTTGGGTCCGGCACCTGTCCCCAGGCCAATCAGTATGGCTGGTGTGGGGACAAAGGCACCCTGGAGACATTACTATATATATATTTTTTTTGTTCTAACTTTTTATTTTGTATTGGGGTATAGCCGATTAACAATGCTGTGATAGTTTCAGGTGGACAGCAAAGGGACTCAGCCATACACATACATGTATCCATTCTCCTCCGAACTCCCTTCCCATCCAGGCTGCCGCATAACATTGAGCATAGTTCCCTGTGCTTTATAGTAGGGCATGTTACTGTCTTCACAGCAGAACTATTTTCATCCCTGAAACAAAATCCTAACCTGAAACTCTAAATATGCCAGGGGCAGCCTTGGAAACAGCAGGTAGATGGCCTCTGGGAGTCCAGGGTCCTCCATGCTCACCTCCTTCCCTCCATGAATTCTGAATAAACCTTCAGAGCCCGTTTGAGAAATAAACAGGTCTTCCTGTTCCCATGAGAGCTTTTCCTCCCTCCTGCCCCAGCTGCCACCACCTCTTCTCAACAACACATGTCTCCTGGGTCCCAGGAGACACCCCAGCCTCCCTGGGGTCTGCAAGGATCTTAAGTACCAGGAGCAGGAGCTTGGAAATGGCAGCTCTGGGAGGCACATGGAGGGGCTGGTGATGACTGGGGTCAAGGGCATGCCCACCATGATAGCTCATAGCACCTCCAGTCCTGCCCCTGCCAGAAGCCTCCTTCTGCCTGGACCCATGCAGGTTGGGGGCCCAGAGCTCTCCCCTCCCTGGAGCAGTTGCACAGACCACAGTCCTCCTGGTTTCGCACCACCTCTGGCCCATGCAGTTCTTCTTACGTCCCAGCAGTTTGACCGAGGAAACAACTTACAGAGAAGCAAAAGGAAAAGAAAGCAAATGGGACCAGTGCTTCTGCTATGTGTCAGCTCACTTACATTAACCAAAGAATCCCTATAATAATCAGCATCTTTATGAACTAAGAGGCCAGAGCCTGGAGCTGGTCAAGCCCCCAAGGTCACACAGCTGGTAGAGTGCTAAGCAGGACATTTAAACCAGATGCCCAAGACTCTAACAGGTTTCCCTGGTGGCTCAGTGGTAAGGAATCCACCTGCCAATGCAGGAGATGTGGGCTTGATCTCTGGGTTGGGAAGATACCCTGGAGGAGGGCATGGCAACCCACTCTAGTATACTTGCCTGGGAAATCCCATGGACAGGGCTATATATAGTCCATGGGGTCTCAAATGAGTCGGACACAACTTACTGACTTAACAAAAAAGACTCTAATGCCCTCAGTTTCTGCAGCACTGTATCCAGAGCGGGATGAATTGTGGGTGGCCAGTGGAAGATCCAAGCCCTGGGTCTCATCCATGGTTTCCAGGCTCTCACAGTTGAGCAAGTCCTCCAGGTTAGCCAATTCTAACCATGTCTCTCGATCTTGGGAATCCTACAAGAGCCCTTGTGCTGTGCAAAAACACCACATGCCTAGGAAGGGAGGCTGGGCCCCGGATGCCATGTCTGTGCTGCTTGTCAAGGGCCTACCTACTATCTTCACAGCTGAGTCAGTTCTGCGCGGGACACGTGCTTAAACTGAGCTCATTCCTCCCCACCACCCCAAGATGAACTCCCCTTAAGACCCTAGTGCCTGGTCTCTCCTCTTCCCAGAAGGCCCTTGCCCCTCTGCCACTCCAGCTGCGCCTACTTCCTCTGAGCTTGCCTGGTACCCAGGCCTGTTACAGGCCAAACGAGTTGTGCTAAGCTGAACTGTGCCCTCTCAATTCATCTGTTTAAGTTGAAGTCCCAACCCCCAGGACCTCAGGACATGATTGTGTTTGAGAATGGGGACTCTTAACAGGACTTGTTTGCTCAGTAATTCAGATGTATCTGACTCTGCAATCCTATGGTCTGTAGCCCAGCTCCATCCATGGGATTTCCTAGGCAAGAATACTGGAGTCAATTGTCATTTCCTCTTCCAGGGGATCTTTATGACCCAGGGGATTGAACTTGAGTCTCCTGCATCTCCTGCATTGGCAGGCAGATTCTTTACCACTGAGCCATCAGCAGAAATTAAGGTTAAATGAGGTCACGCAGTGGGCCTTATCCACTCTGACTAGTGTCCTCATGAGGAGGAGAGATTAAGACACAGACACATGCAGCGGGATGACCATGTGAAGACGCAGGGAGATGACGGGCCATTTCTGAGAAGCCAAGGAAACCAGCCCTGCTGACACTTTAACCTTAAATTCTGGCCTCCAAAATTGTGAGAAAATAAATTTCTATTGGTGAATCCACCCAGCCTGTGGCACTTTGTTATGGCAGCCCTGGTGGACTTGTACACAGAAAGGTATTTAGAAGGTCTGTGTGCAGGACCCTGGGGCACAAAAGGTGGGGAAGGGCTCTGGGCCAAGGCTGGGAGAAGAGGGTAGAGCATGTTCCAACACCAGGGGCTTCAGGGTCCTTGGGAAGACTAAGTCACCCTTCTTGGCCTCAACACTGCTCGTCTCACAGAGCTGGGTGACAGCCAACCAGACAATGCCAAGGAAAGCCCTAAAAAGTCTATAAAAGAAATGTTTGTCTTTCAGTCATGTCTGACTCTTTGCGACCCCATGGACTGTAGTCCGCCAGGTTCCTCTGTTCATGAGATATCCCAGGCAAGAATACCAGAGTGGGTTGTCATGCCCTCCTCCAGGGGATCTTCCCAACCCAGGGATCGAACCCAGGTCTCCTGAATTGCAGGCAGATTCTCTACCGCTGAGCCGAGTCTGCAGATCACCTTTCAAATATTCATCCCACTCCCATGCCTGCCCTGTTAGAGCAGCCACTCAAGTTAACAAAATGCACAGAATGTGACAATGAAACCTGAGAGATGGATGGTGCCCAGCTTTGTGAGTCCTGCAAAGATATGTGTTATGGCTGCCACTTCTTGGGGTCACATCAGTGGGGGTCCACCAAACTCTTCAGAGCCTGCATCTGAGATGCTCTGCTGCAGCCTGGAGCCTGGGCACCTTCACTGGGCCAGCTGAGGGGCACACAGAGACAGCCGAGATCTGGTCCTACCCCAGGGGGACTCTGGCTTGGAAGGTGTCTGGGGTGACTGTCCATCTGGTCTGCTGGGACTGAGCAGGTTCCTGGGGGTCATGACTTCTGAAAGAAAGTGCCAGGCAAATGCAGAGAAAACTCTAGAAGCTGCTGGCCAGGAAGAATGGTGACAGCCTTCCAAAGACATAGTTTTGGCACCAGCAGGAGCACGTGTCTGTCCTAAGGTTACCCTGCAACTGGTGTATTAATATACTCCTGTTTCTCCTCTGAGTCCAGGACTCAGAGTGGGAATGGGCATGGGGGGGGGGGGCTCCTCAAAGTGTAATGCCAGAAACACCCACCCCAAGTGTCTGCTGCCTACCCCTGCAACTTGGATCATCATTGGTTTGATAGTCTTGGTCCCTGGGGGTGAGGGGACTCCCCCTCCAAGGTGGAGGACCAGAGTCCTCTTGAGTGGAAATGGAGACTGACAGTAACTACTGTGTTGGATTCCTCAGGCTCCTGAGACAATGGGAGGAAGGGGGACTTGCTACTCTCTGGGGTCGTCCACTCCCATCACCAAGGGGAGGCTGGGAGCTCTACACACAGAGGTGGGCAGGGCTGGTCTGGGACAGGGGCACCTCTAAGGGCCCCCTGTCCAACCACAGAGCCAGGGAGAAAGTACAGCAACAACCATAGCAGGAGATAAGCCTTCCTGGGTGAAGGGCCCCATCAGCTGCCATGTGGATCTGGGTGGCTTTGGAGCCCTGGGGGGTGGTCCTAATTGGCCACAGATCTCAGGACTAGTTATAGAAATGAAAATCTACTCACATACTCTTTCTCATTAATATTTGCTGTGTATAGGCTATTTCCCCCCTTGCCTTCCCTATTTCAAAAATGTTGATAAACTTGTTATTGAATTATAACAGAAACACAAAAAGGACACAAATGCAAAGTGTACAGCCAGAGGCACACAGGTGAAGACTTCTGTGCATCCACACCCAGATCAAGATACAGAATATGGTAGGAAAGGATGAATTTGGAGCTCAGGACTAACAGATACATACTACTATATATAAAATGAACAAGGACCTATGGTATAGCATAGGGAACTACACTCAGTATTTCATAAAAACTTGTCAAAAGGAAAAGAATCTGAGAAAATAGATCTATTTTGAATGTATTTGTATGTATGATTGAATTATTTTGCCGTACACCTGAAACTAACAACACTCTAAATCAACTATACTTCAATAAAAATTAATTTTTTGAAAAGACACAGAACATGGCCAGCAACTCAAACACTTTGCTGAGGCCCACTCCCCCCAAAGTAACTACCATTACTAAAGAACTTCACTGATTTTGAATATGAGTATGGCCTCATGCAGGCTATACTCTAAGGTAGGAGCTGGCTTCACTCAACTCAGTGGGCTGGAGGAGAAACTGAGGCTGGGGGAGAAGCTGGGGCTGGGGGAGAATATTTGCTTCCAGTCATTGCAGGAAAAGAGGGAAGTGAAGGTCATCGACTGCTGCTCACTTCTTGGTGTCCTCTAAGCTCTGTCTCTGGAGAAGGAAATGGCAACCCACTCCAGTATTCTTGCCTGGGAAAAATCCCATGGACAGAGGAGCCTGGTGGGCTACAGTCTGTGGGGTTGCAGAGAGTCAGACATGACTGAGCGACTAAGCACAATCTCTGTCTCACTGGATGCACACCAGACCCCTGAGTCCCGCAGGTGCAGCGCTTGCTAGAATCAGAGGGAAAGAAGCACCGGACCAAATAAGGCCCAATGGGTCCAGCATCTGGACCTCAGGACCCACACACTGGGCTCTGCTGATTTTTACCACCACGTCCCTTCAGTTGGTGGGCTGGCCACGCAAGACCCTCCAGCAGGGGGCAGTACAGCAAAGCCGAAAGGTGGACCAGTCTTTGGACCAAATCCTCCTAAGATCAATTTAGGGCCAGGAAACTGCCAACGGCTTGGGTTGCAGGGCTTGATGGTACTGCTAGAGAAGTGATTACAGATGGGAAGGAGAGACAGGAGAGTGCCTGCCGGCCCCTGAACTGGATCAAACACAGGAGCCCCGTTTGGAACTGGCAAAGCAGGCTTGGGGGGAGGGGGAGAGAAAGGGTGTGGGTGGTCCTGGGTTACTGACCACCAGGGCCCGCACATGGGAGGGCAGGGACCCATGACCAGTTAGAAGCCCAGCAGTAGCCGGGACTCTGCTTGGGGACCTCATGCCCTAATCTTCTGTCTCAGCCGGTAGATCACAGGGTAGACGCTGTCCTTGCTTCTTTGCTGCATGGGGAGTTGGGCAGACCCCAACACATATGGGGCAATTTGAGGGATCACCCCTGACCTGCCAAGAAATTGGGGGAAGATAGTTCTAGACAGCTTTGGTGGTTGTAACATTTATTTATCACCACATAATAAACCACCTCAAAACAGCTGCATAAAATTCAAAATACCAGTTACTCTGCTGATGAATCTGGGACTTCTGTTCTGGGGCTTCTGCCAGTGGCTGCCCAAGGGAACGCCAAATTTTCCAGTTTTTCTAGACAGCCTAGAAAGTCAATTTTCTTAAATATGGAAATGTCTGATTTTTAGCTAATTTACAGACTATAGGGGCTACACAAGAGCAGCCCAGGTGCAGCCAGCCTGTGCCTCTGCCTGGCCATGCAAGGTCAGTTTGGAATGGTCAAGGGCAGGCGAGGCATTCCAGAAGCTTCTCTACCCAGCACACTGTTTGGTGCTTTGCTTGGAGTGCTCAGGGGAGGAGGGACTTCCCAGGTGGCACTAGTGGTAAAGAGGCTGCCTGCCAATGCAGGAGACACAAAAGATGAGAGTTCGATCCCTGAGTCGGTAAGAGCCCCTGGAGGAGGGCATGGCAACCTGCTCCAGTATTCTTGCCTGGAGAATCCCATGGACAGAGGAGCCTGGCGAGCCGCAGTCCACCGGGTCACACAGAGTTGGACACGACTGGAAGTGTCTGAGTATGCACGCTGGGGTGCTTGGGGTAGGACCAGGCAAGGGTAAGGAGAGGTAGTGATGAAGAAGTGGGGAGAAAGGCCTCCCTTAGAAATCTGGCAGAGCAACTAAGCAGCAGATGAGGAGGGGACAGCTGGGGGTGCCCCCAGGGCACAGCGGCCTCCTGCATTCCACTCTCTTCATTTCTCCTCTGAGGACCTCTCTTTGCCAACTTCCCCAGCAGAGCACACCCCCTGCCTCCCAGCTGCAGCCTTAGTGGGTGCCTCAGACACTCACTGAACAAGCACACCCCTGGCTCCCACGAAGCAGGCATCAGGCAGCCTTCTGGGACCAGTCTACCTTCTGCCAGCCTAGTGGTGCCACGTTCAGTCACTTTATTAGGGAAAGGGTTGGAGGGGAAACCTGACCTGCAGGCAAGGTTATGCAGGAGCCCATCCATGGGCTCTGCAGAGGAGGCTGTGTCACATGTCACTGACACCTGGCTGATTTCATCTGACACCAAAAGCAAAGGGGGTGCATCTGGACACCCCACATAGAAGCTTTCTTGAATCCCCAGCGGCAGGAGCCCCCAAGGGTGGTGTGTGTCTGCTTACATCTAACCCAATAGCAAGGTGTCCAAAGGGACCAGTCTCAAGCTCAAAGAGGCTAAGGAGTCCCCTCCCACCAACTGTGGCGTGATTTCAGGTTTTGAGAAGACTTTAGTGTTGTCGACTAAAATTGTATTCATGACTTAAAAGTAAAGTGTCATTCAGCAGACAAAACTGAGGATTTAAGCCTAGGACACAGCATCTCAGACAGCTCTGAGGGGATCGCTTCAGAGATGCAAGGGTGGGGTGGGGGCGGAGCCAGGACATAGCAGAGTTTTTGCAACAAACATAGTCAGGGACTTCCCTGGTAGCACAGTGGATAAGAATCTGCCTGCCAATGCAGGGGACACAGGTTTAATCCCTGGTCTGGGAAGATTCCACATTCCTATGTGCTACAACTACTGAGCCTGTGTGCCTAAACTACTGAAGCCTGTGCTCCCTAGAAGAGAGCCCGTGCCCCACAACAAAAGAGAAGCCAGTGCAATGAAAAGCCTGCACACTGACACGAAGAGTAGCCCCTGCTTGCTTCAACTAGAAAGAGCTCTCACATAGCAATGAAGACCCAATGTAGCCAAAAATAAAATAATAAAAAAAATTTTTTAAAGATCAGGTAGTCAGAACATCAAAAGATTCAGTCAATTCAGTCCAGTTGCTCAGTCATGTCTGACTTTTTGCAACCCCATGGACTGCAGCATGCCAGGCTTCCTGTCCATTACCAACTCCCAGAGCTTACTCAAACTCATGACCATAGAGTCGGTGATGCCATCTAACCATCTCATCCTCTGTCATCCCCTTCTCCCGCCTTCAATCTTTCCCAGCATCAGGGTCTTTTCAATTGAGTCAGTTCTTCACATCAGGTGGCCAAAGTATTGGAGTTTCAGCTTCAACATCAGTCCTTCCAATGAATATTCAGGACTGATTTCCTTTAGGATTGACTGGTTGGATCTCCTTGCAATCCGGGGACTCTCAAGAGTCTTCTCCAACACCACAGGTCAAAAGCATCAATTCTTCAGAGCTCAGATTTTCATTTTCTTTATTAAAAGATTACTACTAATTAAAGAAAACCAGATAGTTCAAGTAAGGAATTTATTGATTTTCTATGTACGGGAAGATGCATACACCTAAACTTTGGTAAGGGACATCTGTCTTTACCTAACCATGACCCAAATCTCCTGCACTGGCAGGGAACCCCCATGGTGGGAGTTTGGTGGGAGATGGCTTTTGAAGCTAAAGTACCAAGACTGTCCTTCCTCAGTAGTCCACACACCCAACATGGGCCTGTGACCTGACGGATGCTCCTGGGCTCCTGTGAGGAGGCAGTGAGAAGGGACGGCTAGATTTCCCACCTGAGAGGGCAGTGACTGCCCTGAACTGAGAGCAGCAGCAGCTCCCTGACTGGCAGGTACTGGAGGTTCAGCCACACACGTGTGCCTGCCCTGCACGCTCTTGGCTCCCGGGTGGTTTCCAAGCTTGGCTCTGCTGCCTGGTGTCCTTCAAGTTAAGGCCCTTTCTGCTGAGTCATTCTATCTGCTCTGTGTTGCCTGCTGCCAGGCTCTCTATTTGTCTGATGCCCAGGAGGGGAGACAGGACTGGTCTCCAGGAGGCCGCCCTAATCTTAGAAGGCATTTGCGAGGTGCATGCAGTCTTCAAGCAGTGGATGGGGGCTCTGTCTTCAATGAGAGGGAGTGAAACCTGAGGGAGCCCTGGAAGGGCTCAGGGGTCCTGGGGCTCAAAGCTCTCAAGTCCCAATCTCCCCATCCTAGACTGTCCTTCCTGATCTGGGCCTTGAAGTTTGCCGGCCTACGTGGGAAGGAGAGAAATTTCACACCCAAGTTGATGTTGGACCTGCCTAGGACAGACCTGGGGCTCCAGTCAAGGGGGACAGACGTTTAGGCAGGTAAGAGAGACCTGTTGATATGTGGGTATTCTCTCCTCACACAGAACGCAGCATCCTGGAACGTGTCCTAGGAGGATTCCTTCTTAGGTGGCTCTTGGAAGCTTGATAAAAAGCAGTGAATGGCCTAGTTTTTTAAGAGAACGGCAATGGGAAAGGAAGGCTGGAACTTGCAAAGCAGACTGTGGAGGAAAGATCAGTGCCTCAGAGAAGCAGCCTGTAGGACTCACAGACACAGAAAACAATCTTGCGGTCACCAGAGGCGGAGGGGGGTAGTTTTGGATTAACAGATATATGCTACTATATATAAAACAGATAAACAACAAGGATCTACTCTACAGCACAGGGAACTATATTCAATATCTTCTAATAACCTATGATGAAAAAGAATCTGAAAAAGAATATATATATATTTGCATGTGTGTGTGACTGAATCACTTTGCTGTATGCCTGAAACTAATACAGCATTGTAAATCAATTATGCTTTAATAAAAAGCAAAAAGAAAAAAGAATTTCTGCTCGACAAGACTGGAAAACCCAGCATCTGAGTGCTCCTCGGAAGGTCTGGAGGATACTGGCCAAGATGGTAAGGAATTCATGGCAAGAGAGGAGGCACTGGCCTAGTTGAGAAGCTGGGTGGTGGCTGTCATCAGAAGGGTGGGCAGGGCTGGTGGTAGGAGGTGTGATTGGACGGACCAGGAGCAAGGAGATCTGAGGAAGAGGCATGGAGACCTAGAAGGGAACCTCCCCATGGACAAAGTGAATTGCTGTCTGACTTATATCCCTTGGGCTCTTACCTGGTGGCTCAGATGGTGAAGAGTTTGCCTGCAGTGCAGGAGACCTGAATTCAATCCCTGGGTTGGGAAGATCCCCTGGAGCAGTGCATGGCAGCCCACTGCAGTATTCTTGCCTGGAGAATCCCATGGACAGAGGAGCTTGGCAGGCTACAGTCTATGGGGTGGCAAAGAGTCGGACACGACTGAGCTACTTTCATTACTCACTATACTTGTAACCCTTAAGTGTGTGTGTTGGGGGAGGGGGTTGGCCTCCCTGGACCCAGTAAGATTCCAGGAACTGAGGACTGACCCTAGGCCCCCGCAGGCCCTTGGGAGATGCACCGGCTCCCTCCTGCCAAGTCCTCCTGATATCCTAGTGTCTGAGTGACTCTCCCTTGCTGGAGACTGGGTTTCGACCCAGTCTTAACTTCCGTCCACCCCATCCACCCAATCATCCACTGCCCCAGTGGCCACGCCTGGGGTGAAAGCCAGCCAATCAAAGAACATGGCTGCCGGCAGCATCTCCCTTCCCTGGGCCCGGGCCCTTGGGGAGCAGTGGGCCGGCGGCAGTGATGGGAAAACACACACTGTTTGGGGGCGTTGCGGATACAGTACGGATTATTTTTAGCAAATTGTTCTGACTTAGTGAAAACCCTGAAAGATAGTGTTGATGATCGCCCCTATTTTGGTGCTGCAGAAGGCACTGCTATAATTAGACGCTTGTTTCTGGGTGATTCTGCTTTTCCCATGAGAAGACACCTCGCCTGCTGCAGAAACGCAGCCCTGAGGGTTGTCTTTATTGTTCAACTGGGGGCTCCATCCTTTACTCTTTACCCTTAAGGATTCACAGCATTTCTGAGAAAAAGTAAATTATTTGCCTGTCTCTCAAGCTAATATTAGCTGGAGCATAAATGAGAGGGGTTGGGCCCTCTTTTGTTCTGCGATCCTGCTGACAACCGGGAATTATCCCTTGCAGCCCGCCCTCCTCCTCAGAGGTACTTCCTGGGCCCCCAGCCAAGCCCAGCTCCTTACCTCCTTCCACCCTGAAGTCTCTCTTGTATCAGTGTTTGTCATTTGTGACCTCAAATTTATCTCTGAAGCACTTGGACTAACATCTGTCCCTCTGCTGGACCATAAGCTCCACTTGGAAGGGACTGTAGCTCTCTGTCCTGTCCCCGGAGCCTACGATGGTGACATCAGTGAAATGCCACCATCAGAGTCAGGCATGTGGGGAACCCACAGCCCCCAGCTCTGCTCACTGTCCCCCATCTACAGGCTCACTGCATGGACTTCTCTGTGAGTGCGTATGTGTGTGCTAAGCCACTTCAGTCGTGTCTGACTCTGCAACCCTATGGACTGTAACCCACCAGGACTGTAACCCACCAGGCACAAATACTGGAGTGGGTTGCCATGATCTCCTCCAGGGGATCTTCCTGACCTAGGGATTGAACCTGCATCTCTTATGTCTCCTGCATTGGAAGTTGGGTTCTTTACCACTAGCACCACCTGGGAAGTCCTCTCTGTGAAGTGACAAGCAATTTACAAATCCAACCAGCTAGTGGCAGAAGCATCGTGAGACTTTAGTATGGGATGTGAATGAGGTAAGCCTGAAAAGGGAGAAGGTGATATGAGCTAGTGATCCTGCTATTGAAACTAGGGTTGGGGCATAGGAGAGAGGGAATCAGAAACTAAGAGTGTCAGTTTCCTGGGAGCTGGTGTCCCCTTCAAGACCTGGTCATAACCACAGCCCAAAGCTCAGGGTCTCCCGTACAGTAGGTGCCCATGACTGCCCATGGGAGCAGCCTCTGAGATGGCCCTCAGGATCCTTTCCCTGGTGGCCATACCCTCGTGTGGGATCCACTTGCACTGTGCCAGGACCAACAGAACACAGCAGAAGTGAGGGTATGACATTTCCAAGAAAAGGTAATAAAAGGCGCTGTGCTAAATATCCATTGACAGAGGAATGGATAAAAAAGATGTGGCACATATGGAATACAATGGAATATTACTTGATCAAGAAAAAGATGAAATTGTACCATTTGCAGAGATATGGATGGACCTTGAGTCTGTCACATAGAATAAAGTCAGAAAGAGAAAAACAAATATTGTGTATTAGTGCATATGTGTTGAATATAGAAAAGTGGTATCAGTTCAGTTCAGTCACTCAGCCGTGTCCAGCTGTTTGCGACCCCATGGACTGCAGCACACCTGGCCTCCCTGTCCAACACCAACTCCCGGAGTTTACTCAGACTCATGTCCACTGAGTCAGTGATGCTATCCAACCATCTGATCCCCTGTCGTCCCCTCCTCCTCATGCCTTCAATCTTTCCCAGTATCAGGGTCTTTTCGAATGAATCAGTTCTTCACATCAGGTAGCCAAAGTATTGGAGTTTCAGCTTCAACATCAGTCCTTCCAATGAATATTCAGGACTGATTTCCTTTAGGATTGACTGGTTGGATCTCCTTGCAGTCCAAGGGACTCTCAAGAGTCTTCTCCAACACCATAGTTCAAAAGCATCAATTCTTCAGCACTCAGCTTTCTTTATAGTCCAACTCTCACATCCATACATGACTTACTTGAAAAACCACAGCCTTGACTAGACGGACTTTTGTTGGTATAGATATGAAAAGTGGTGTAGATATGAGCCTATTTTCAAAGCAGAAATAGAGACCCAGATGTAGAGAACAAATGTATGGATACCAAGGTGGGTAGAGAGGTGGGACTAATTGGAAGATAGGGTTTGACATATACACACTACTATGAATAAAACAGATAACTAATGAGAACCCACTGTACAGCTCAGGGAACTCTACTCAGTGCTTTGTGGTGACCTAAATGAGAAAGAAATCCAAAAGAAAGGGAAAATATGTGTATGTGTAGCTGATTCACTTTTCTGTACAGCAGAAACTAACATTGTAAAGCAACTAAACTCCAATAAAAAAATTTTTCAAGAGCCACTGCAGCTCCCTCCATGGTTGAGCTCTGTCCCTCTGTGTCTCTGTGTCTCTGTCTGTCTTTCTCTGAGATCACTCACTCTGGGAGAAGCCAGGTTGTGAACAGGCCTCTGGAGATGCCCACGAGGTGAGGAGCTGAGGTCTCCTGCCAACAGTCCCGTGACTGAGCAACCTGGAAAGTGGATCTTCCAGCCCCACTCAAGCCTCCAGAGACCGATGCCCAGGGTAACAGCTCAACTGCAACCTCACAAAGGTCCTTGAACTGCAACACCCAGCAAGTTGCTCCCAGATTCCTCACTCCCAGAACTGGTGGGCCGTAATGCATGTTTGCTGCTTTCTGCTGTTCAGGTGTGTGGTCATTTGTGACAGAGCAATGGTGATTCATACACCAGCTAACTGCACCTCTAACTCCTGACTCTGTTCTGTCAGCTGGGAGCTGTGTCCCCTCCCAGCAGGGTACTCCCACTTCCTTCTCCTCATCAGCCTCCACCTCCCTCCAGCCCCCTGGCCCAGGCTCAGCAAGAGTCACCAATAAGGGCCAGCACTGACCATAACAGAAGGAAGGGCAAGGCTCGGGGAGACCAGGGAACCTCAAAGTCCTGACCCCTGGCCTGAGAAGAAAACTTGACCTTCTCCCCTCTGCCCACATGGCTTACTTAACTCTTCCCGACACCGAAATCTCTTTCCCTCCATCCTGCTTATCCCACTGCAGAGGAGCCAAGCAGCCACTTCCTTTTCCAAACTACCTGAGGACCATCACTTTCCTGGTTCAGTCCTGATCTCTTCCCTGTGTCCCAGCACCAGAGACCAGTATTCCTTGGGAAGCTATATTCCACCATCAACTGCCATCATTTGCTCAGAGTCCCTGCAGAAAACAGAAGGGAAGACCTCCCATTGACTGCCCAGGCCAGGACGGCTGCCGCTGGGCACACAGCTTGGAGTGGAATTTTCAGAGCTCCTTGGTGGGCACTTGATGAGTCCTCTCCAGTTGGAGGCTTCCACTCTTCTGCCGGCAATTTTCTTGTCTTATTTCTTAGCAAATAGCTCTCCTTTCTCTGTTCTCTCCTTTTGCAGCTCCAAAGAGTAGGATACTAGATCGTCTGGACCAAACTTCTAGTTGTCTTTTCTCTCTGTCAATCTCTTTTTCTAGATATTCCCTCCACCCTGCCTTCTATCTCATCTATTAGGAATCCAAGTGCTTGGATGACCTCTTCCTTGTCTCTTAGATCCAATATCCTCTCTCACATCCCTGATAATATTAATGACAGTTTCATTAAGAGCTTCTCTTCTGCTCCTTTCTCTCTAAGTCCTCTGATGCCTGTTTTCTGTTTGGTTCCACACTGATACATTCATTCACATGGTCAGGGATTCTGGGTAATCTGTTCAGAGTCAAGAGAGTAGCACTAAAGTGCTCTCTGAAGATTTCTTGGGGGGAGGGGGCTTTACGCTGGTGGGAAGAGCAGATTTCTTGTGGGGTAACCTCATAGGTGAGCGTTTCCAGGTCTCTTATCTAGGGACGTGTGCTCTCCCTAAAGCATGGAGGTCCTACTGCCATCTTCCTGGGTGCAGAGTTGGGAAGGCGCTTTGTGGGTTCTCTTAGTGTGAAGTCTTTCTTCTTCTACCCTCGCCCTTCTCAGTCCAGAATCCCACCCCCGCCTCCTTCTGTCCCTGGAGTCCCTGAGACCAGAGCCACCCCTTCTCCACTTTCTCCAAAGAGCAAAACTTCAGGCTTGTCTGGAGACTGCAGAGGAGGAAACCTGGGGTCCCACCCACTTCCTGGACAGAGTCTGAATCAACCCCTCCATTTTATTCTTGCCTTGACCACCCTTACATCATCTGCCTCTTGTGATGCCAGCTGCTACCACTTTCCAGGCTCCTGGGTTCCAGAGTGGACAGACCTGATCCCTGGCAGTGGATTCCACCCCACCCCCACAGAGCCTTAGGTCCTGGCTTCCTCTTCTCCATCCTACCCTCTCACATCTTAGCCTACCTCCTCTCCATCCTACCCGCTCACATTTCAGCCTACTCATGGGGAAAGCGGAGGTAGCTGTGGATCTCTCTCCCATGCTGTTGCAAGGCAGAAATGAGGTCACCATGGTGCCATTGTTAGGGGAAGCACACTGACTGAAATAGCCCACCCTGGCCAGGCACCATAGTAACCGTTTGCGTGAGTTATTTTACAACAGGAGGTCCTGGTAAAGAATGAGGAACTAACAGGCCACCACCAACTGGAAGAATTTGAGGAAGGTCAAAAGGAGATGCCACATGTCCTACCACCTCCCAGAATCCTCCTCGCTGGCATCCATCTTGGCTGAGTGACGCATGCAGCACCAGCAAGGACCATGAGTCAGATGACTGGCCAGAGACAACCTGGAAACTCACCCCATCACCATAAAATGAAACTGTGGGCCACATGGGAGAGCAGTCCTCCTGGGTTCTCTTACCCTGCTGCTTTCCACCCTTTCCAATAAAGTCTCTTGCTTAGTCAGCACATGTGTCTCCTTGGACAATTCATTTCTGAGTGAAAGCCAAGAGCCCCCTCTCAGACCCTGGAAGGGGTTCCCCTTCCTACAAACACCATGACCATGAGGGCAGCCCCTCGGGTGAGCTCTGTCCCTGGTGCACACTCTGTTTCTCCCACAGAGGCCCAGGAAGAGGAATCACATGTAGGGACCATGGGAAGCACAGAGCCAGGAAAACTGCCCCCTCCATGCGCCCCCACCCCCACCCATCCATGCAGGACCGGCCCCCAGCCAAGTGTGCCACCCAGTGACGCCGTGTTGGCTGTTTCACGGCCTTTCCAAAGCCTCCTTTCAGCCCCCTCCCTCCACACCCACAGACAGAAATGTGCACAAGTGCAAAGTCACCATGACAAGAACATGAGCTGGCAGCTGAGACCTGCACAGCTAATGACGGTCTGAAAGAGGATGAGCCGGCTCTGTGCCATCTGCCCACCTACTCCTCAAATTACCTTCACCCACCTTCGAAATGGTGTCTGACTTTAGGAAGAGTGATTGCCAGAGTGGGAAAGATGTGTGTCCCTCCCTGCAGGGCGAGGCAAGCTCGCAGAGCAGTTCTAGTTCTGTTCTGTGGGGGTCTAACCTGTCTGCTGCAGCAGGCTCCTGGCAGAGCACAGGCACTAGGGGGTGGTGACACAGGGTGTTTCAGGTTGGGTCTGCTCCTGTGACCCAGGTTGGCCCGCCTCCCATCCCTTACCAGGACTGTTGAGGCAGGAAGCCTTGCCTGGAAACTTTGATATCCGGAGGCCTGGCCAGACACATGGACAAGCTTGTCTTGTTCCTTAGTATGTGGTCACAGTGCACATGTGTATTTCAGGGAAGTCATTAGGCTTTGAGGTCATTCATTTGATGACCTGGACATTGTCAGAGGCTAATTTAGGAAAAGACAAACTCAACCTACATCAGCTGGTAGAAGAAAAGCATTTGTTAGTTGTGATGCCCTCCTCCTAAGGCAGGAGGTTCCCTGGTGGCTCAGTGGTAAAGAACCTGCCTGCCAATGCAGGAGACTTGGGTTTGATCCCTGGATCAGGAAGATTCCCTAGAGGAAAGCATGGCAACCCATTCCAGTATTCTTGCCTGGAGAATCCCCACGGACAGAGGAGCCTGGAGGGCTCCAGTCCATGGGGTCACAAAGAGTTGGACACTACTGAGTGACTAACACTTTCACTTTCACACTGGTGAGTTAGGATTTCAGTATATGAATGGGAGAGTGGGGCAAAAACGATTAGCCCAAGACATCAGAGAAACCCATGATGCCAGTGTCTATGTTTTATGTATCCTTCCAGGAATTAATTTCTATGCTTCTACACACACTCTCTCTAGCTTCCTCTTTTTCATGAGTATACTTTTATATGCTTTGAAGACTGGTCCATATCACAGACCTATATATTTGCTGTTATTTAGTCACTAAGTCATGTCTAACTTTGTGACCCATAGACAGCAGCATGCTGTCTATATACACACACCTTAAAAAAAAAAATCCTGATAATTCCATACTATGGATGTGCCATAATTTCATTAATATTACTATTGCTAGTATTTAGGTTATTTTCTAAATGAGGAGGATGAGACGGTTAGATAGCATCACCAACTCAATGGATATGAGTTTGAACAAACTCCGGGAGATAGTGAAGGACAGAGAAGCCTGCCGTGCTGCAGTCCATGGGGATATAAAGAGTCGGACATGACTTAGCGGCTGAACCATAACAAGGTGTTTCCACCCTTTTACAGTCATAAGCAAGGCCTCCATGAGCCTGTGATCAACATCCTTGCAGAGGCACTTGAGAACACAGAGAAAAAAGTCTGAGAGCGAACTTGCTGGGCCAGTGGTTCTGACATAAGGGCCCAAACCTTCCAGGTCCTGTCCCTCTGGCATTGCAGTTATCAAAGTTTCTGGAGCTTGGCCAATCTGATTTAGGTCTAGAGTAAGGTTTCCAGGTGTTTCAGTCTGCATCTCTTTTACCGTGAGATTAAACCTCTTTTCAAAGGTTTAAAAGCCTTTTCCCTTTCTGTGAGGGATTTCTATCCATTTTTCAATTCAGTCCCTGGGTTTTTTTTTTTTTTTTTTGGTATTGATTTATAGCAGTCCCACACTTATGACATAAATTGCATATATTATTATGCAGATGATACTGCTTTCATATTCAGACATAAATATATTTTGTTCATTTAATGACTGCATGATAATTCCATTTTAGGGATGACCCATTATTTTATTCTTAGTTGAAAGTTGCCTTTCTACTTTAATCACATGTTTTCTGCCAGGCAGAAATATCTGGCTCTTGTATCAGTGATGTGATTTATGGCCTAGGGTTTTGTAACATAAGCATTCCTAGCCCAGGAGCCCCTTTCAAGACATGGCGGTGGCCAATGTATCCCTGTGAAGTGGTGTCCCTAAGATGGGAAAGTTGCCACATAGAAAAGTGTCTGATCCACATGGAAGTATCCCCACCCCCTCCCATCATGGGTGTGGCTGTCCCAGAGCAGGGGCCCAGGCCAGCTTCAAGCACCCCTGCAGCTAAGGAAGAAAGGCCCAAGGCGAAGGGAGGAGTGGGAGGCCAGGTGGGCGGGTCCCACAGGCTCTCCACCAAGGCTGGAAGTGTTGGCGGCCACCCCAGCTGCCTGTCCCTGCCCTTTCCTGCCCAGCATTCTCCATCCTTCCCCACGGGACACCGCCAGACACTGTAGAGAGCCGCTTCTTTGTGTCAGGGCCTGCCCTGGGGGCTGGGATGATTGCACTGTGGAGACTGGTGGTCCGCGGAGGGCAGGCTCCTGGCACTGGGTTAGGGCCCTGCTTAGCTGGGGGAAGCAGCGGCTTGCACTGAGCGCTGCCGGGAATCTGGGAGGGAAAGCCAACAGGAGGTAGGTGGCAGCAGATGAGGCCAGACCCAGGGACCAGAGCCCGGGCTGCTCCCCACCATGGACACACTGCAGAGACCCCGGAGGGTCAACATCCCCCAGCCCGACCAAGCTGGAGGCACCCCACACCCCTGGGCGAGACCAGCAGGGATGCCCCACCACCCTGGAGGGCAGTGCCCATCCAGGACCCCAGTGACTCCAATGCCTTTGGGGACCGGTCAGGCTCTGCGGGCTGGCAGCTCAGCTTCTGGTTTTGACTTAGAGCTGATGCTCAGTTTTCTCATCTATAAAGAGCACGTGTAATGCTATGGCAACCCCTGAAATGGGTGAGGAGTGACCCATATGAATCCCTGGATCTGTGAGCACTGCTCAGTGAGTGTAGATGGAGGGCGGAGCTGAGCCCACTCACCAGCCCAGTCGTGCACACCCCTCCCACACACACTCATCCAGGATCACATTTTCTCTGCAAACGGAGAAACTCTCCATCACAGATTTCAGCACAGCTAGCATCTATGCTGGGAAAGACTGAGGGCAAGAGGAGAAGGGGGCGACAGAGGATGGCATCACCAACTCAATGGGCATGAGTTTGAGCAAACTCTGGGAAATGGTGAAGGACAGAGGAGCCTGGCGTGCTGCAGTCCATGGGGTCGCAAAGAGTCGGACACGACTGAAACCGAACAACACTGAACCTCCACAATTTACCTGGGCCACCAGGAACCAAGCGCCCCCACTCCTGGAGGATGCTCTAGGACTAGGGGTAAAAGTCAAATTGCACCTGTTCACCACCAGAAAGGTGAGTTCCTTGCCCCTTTCCTAGAGGTGGTGACACGCACAAGTGTATCAGGTTCCTGACAAATGCTGGCTCCCTTGGGACTGAAACTGCTTGCCTGCAGGAGAGCCCAACTGCATGAGACACTCAGTGACCGCTGTGTTTGCTGAGAGACGGGATGGGAGGGGGCTAGTGCCGCCCCTCTGGTGTCTCGTCCGCCCCTCTGTGGTCCCTGCAAAGAGTCTGTATTTAGGAGATCAGGAAGTGGTCCTTTTCACAGGGCTGCCTCGAATTATTTCAGCTGCACCGAGGTATTTCAAAGTCAGACCAAATAAACATTTGCATCTAAAAGAGGCAAAACAAGGTCATTTGAAATAGAGAAGAAAGCCTTTCCCGTATCCGGAGGGTGTGGCCAGACTCCCCCATGAAGCCTCACAGCATTAGCTTTGGTTTTATGAGTTTGCCAAGGCACGGAGCTCTCTGGCTTCAGGAGGAAAGTGTTTCATTTGAAATAAAACATGAGCCGATCTAAGGTTCCTTCCCTGATCTGCTCTGTGGCCACCCCAGCCCCCTGCAGCTGCCGGGACCATATCTTTAAAGGTTTGTTTTTCCTGAGGAGGCAGCCGGGACCCACTGGGTGTTAACAAGCAACCAGGCCCAGGGCGGGTGTGTGAGTGTGTGTGTGTGTGAGTATGTGTGTGTGTTGGGGGGGCTGCTCCCAGCCTCCACTCAGCATCCCCCGCATGTGGTCAGATGGGTCTCTGGCCTGCCCCCAGCTTTCTAGTTCTTCCCTCTTCCTGTTGGGCCTGGCACCCAAGAAACACAGCCAGACCTTTCCTGAAGAGTCTGGACCGAAACCAGGGTGTTCCTGTTCAGTCGCTCAGTCAGGTCCAACTCTTTGCCACCCTGTGGACTGTAGCACACCAGGCTTCCCTGTCCTTCACCATCTCCTGGGGGAATCACCTTTTCTTTTCTTCTAGTGATTATTTCTGCCCTCCCCTGGCTTAAACACATCTTTTAAATTAAGCCCAAAGGGAGGGGCCGTCTGTATAGCATTCTGTGTGCTGACACCCCCGCCCCCACCCCCCCCACCCCCACAGGGACCTGTAGCATTTCCAACAATCGCTGAGCTCCTGGGTGACAACAGGGTCAGGGCACACCCTGGCCTCACCTGAGGTACAGGTGCTCTTACACAGGTGGGACTTCCTATCCAAACCACATGCCCTCTGACCCTCATGGCATCCCTGCCTCAGAGGAGTGTCTGCACAGGCCCCAGCCCTCCCCAACCCTCCCACTCCTCCAGGAGCCCTTGCTCGTTCATTCATTCATGCACTGGGCTCAAGATGACTCATTCAACACCCAACTCTCCCTCCTCAGACCTCTGAAATAGCAGGATAAATATAAAAACAAATCCTTTGTATAGACGATCTTATGTACAAGACAGAAATAGAGACACAGGGGTAGAGAACAAACATTGACACCAAGAGAGGGGTGGGATGAATTTGGCAGATTAGGATTGACATATATACACTACTATGTGTAAAGTAGAAAATTAAAGAGAACCTACAGCATAGCACAGGGAACTCTACTCACTGCTCTGTGGTGACCTGAATGTGAAGGAAATCCAAAAAAGAGATATATGTAGGCATATACCTGATTCATTCTAGTGTGCAGCAGAAAGTGATAAAACATTGTAAAACAACTGCACTCCAATAAAAATAAGAAAAAAAAAACACCCAGATGCCCTGGAAAACTAGAAATATGCCACCAGTAGACCAGAACATGGGAGAATTCGCAGAAGAGAGAAAGCAGAAGAGGTCAGACTAGTGGTGAAACCCAACATCCCTGAGGACCCACAAGGCTGGACCACCTTCTGAAAGTGAGGAGGGGTGCAGGGTCATGAACATTTACGGGGAGAGTTACCTGAAGGGCCACCCAGGCAGCCGAGCTGGTTTCCTGTTTGCCCGTGGGATAAAGCCAGAAGACAGTTTTAGAGACTTCCCTGGAGGCATAAGATATGGCATAAGTGGATAAGAATCTGCCTATCAATGGGGGTGAACAGAGGCTTAATCCCTGGTCTGGGAAGAGTCCACAAACTGCAAAGCAACTAAGCCTGTGAAAGTGAAAGTGAAGTCGTTCAGTCGTATCCGACTCTTTGCAACCACATGGACTGTAGCCTACCAGACTTCTCCATCCATGGGATTTTCCAGGCAAGATTACCGGAGTGGGTTGCCATTTCCTTCTCCAGGGGATCTTCCCGACCCAGGGATCGAACCCGGGTCTCCCGCATTACAGGCAGACACTTCACCCTCTGAGCCACCAGGGAAGATGTGCCACAACTGTTGAGCTTGCATGCTGCAACTACTGAAGCCCGTGCCTAGAGCCCATGCTCAGCAATAAGCCCTTCGCAACAAGACCAAGCATCACAACGAACAGTAGCCCCAGCTTGCCACAACTAGAGAAAAGCCCAAGCAGCAATGAAGACCCAGCAGAGCCAAAAGTCAATAGTAATAAAAAAAGAAGACAGCTTTACAACAGGGCAGGGGGCTGCAAGGGGCACTTCAGAGAGGGAGCAGGGCCACTGTCCCTTAACCGTAGCAAAATGAGAGGCAGAATGTCCCTGCATCAGAGGCCTTCTCAGCGTGGGAACAAAAGGTTTGAGGTTTTGTCTCTTCAAAGTGGCCCCCTCCCAGCATTCTGACTCCCATGTGTTGGTCTGAGAGTGGGTTTTGTGGGAGATCCACAGCCTAGAGTCGCCCTACCAGGCTACCTCAAGACATGGCCCTTAGGGGTGGGGGATGCAGCCAGAAAGGAAGGGTAGCTCCTCTCCTAGCCCTCCCCACCCCCATAAAGACTCTATAGGTCCACCCCCCACCTGAAAAAGAAAACACAGGATGCTGGCCCGAGGTGGCTAAGTTGGACATCAAAAGAATGATTTCAGTGAGCCCAGACTCTTGCATATCTTCCCATACACAGAAAAGCGCCAAATTCCTTAACTTGGGATATCTGGTTTTCTTTAATTAACAATCATCTTTTGATGTTCAGGGCTTCCCTGGTAGCTCAACTGGTAAAGAATCCACCTGCAATGCAGGAGACCCTGGTTCTTGATTTCTGGGTTGGGAAGAGCCGCTGGAGAAGGGAAAGGCTATCCACTCCAGTATTCTGACCTGGAGAATTCTACAGTCCATGTGGTCGAAAGACATGACTGAGCTACTTTCACTTTCACTTTTGATGTTCAGACCACCTGTCCTTCGTTGCAAAACTTCTATATAACCTGACTCCTCCCCCACTCACCTCCTCCAAGCAGTTCTCTCAGGGTCACTTGAAATGCTGCCTGCCTGTCTTAAAGTCCTAAAAATTCCCACCAAATAAAACATAACTGTCAAAGTTTATGTTGTGAATATTTTTTTAAGTCTACAGGATCAAATGAGTTACTGCATGCAAAATGCTCAGAGCAATGCTTGGCATTTGGGAACCAGTCACTGCCCAGTAGGTCTTATACTATCCTGATCTCATTTCTACAACAAGCACATTAAGACACATCAATGCAGATTGATCCAGCTGTACCTCCTTCTCCATGAACAGTGGTTACCTGGAAGTGGGGGTGAGGAGGGAGGAAGGGGGGTCAATATGGTGTCTGTTGGTCTATGGTCTATGGATAAATCCTTTCAATTTCCTCTAAAAAGTACTAACTCCTGTAGGTAGGCAAGTAAGTATACAGGAGACAGATCAAATGGATGTAACAGGACAACGCAGGCAGAGCCCTGGGACCTGAGGCCTCTCCAGGTCCCTGAGAGGCACCCAGGAATGGGGGGGGGGGGGGGGGGGGAGGGGGGCGGGGAGCTGGGAGTGGACCCTGGAAAAGGGGCACTGCACAGAGCCAGGCCATGACATTCATCATCGCCACTCTCCTTTCTGTCCCACTCTTTGATCCACCAGGTCCCAGGGCTCAAGTCCCACCAGTGGACACAGTCAGTGAGTGGACAGTGAACTCATCAGAAAACGCACAGCCTTCCTGAAGGTCCAGGGTCCTAGCTTAGTGGGAGGAGCGGTGTAGGCACTGTTCGGGACAGGTGCTGGCTGACCCCAGGCGGGGGACGGGGGTCAAGGCACGAGGCGGGTGGTACAGCCTGTACCTTGCACCCCTTGCACCCTGGAAGGCAGGTACACCGTTCATTCATTTCATACTTCCCTGCAGGGCTGGCCTAGGGCCCCGGGAGAAGGCAGGAGTGCGGCCTGCGGCCTCCATCATCCTCCCTCCCGCTCCTGCCCTCCCGCTCCTACCCTTCCTCCCTCTCCTTTGCCTTCAAGTCCCTTTCTTCTCCTCCCCCCTCCCCGCTCCTGTCCCCTTGCTTCTTCTCCCCTTTCTTGTCCCCGCCCCCCCCCCCCCCCCCCCGCAACCCTCCTCCCTCTCCTCTCCCCGACCCTCCTTATCTTTTATCCTCCCCCATCTCCGCGGCCGCGTGGATTCCCCGCCCCGGGCTCCGCGGGCTGGAGGGAATGTGGGTCAACGCTGAGCCGCTAAGCTTGTGCTTGGGAACAGACCGGGGATCCGGGGCCTCTGCCGGGGCGGGAGCGGGGAGGCGGCCGCTTGCGTTGCTGAGGATGCGGGCCCGCTAGCCCCTCCTCGCGCCCCAGCCCGCGGGAGGCTGCCTCCCTCCGCGATGCCACCCGGCCGCTGCGCCCAGCGCACCCGCATTTCCACTGGCGGGTCGGAGGGTCTCCCCTCCAGGACGCGGTTCCCGCTATCCCTCACTGCCCCCTAGTGTCAGCCCCCGGACTGCGCAGGCTGGAGCCCAGCCCTGGAGTACGCCCCTGTGAGCGTCTGTCTGACGCCCCCAGACCGCGGCCCTTCTGCCCAGGTGTGCAGGGCCCTGGGTCTGCTCTGTGGGGAAGCCCCCCAAGCGGCCCTCTCCGCCTCTACCCCGGGCGGTGCTCCCACCCGTAACCTGGCTGAGCGCTGTCCAGCCGCACCCTAGCCCAGTATCCCGAAGTCCCATTGCAGATCCAGGTCTCTGCCCTGCGGCAGGGACCAGCTATGGGGCCATGGAGGTGACCTGGCCTCCCAGGCATCAGTCCTGGGGTCTCCCCGCAGCAGTCTCCCACCTTGGGCCTCGCTGCCTCCTGTATTGCACTGGGACTTCTAGGGTGGGCAGCACAGCTCTACCACCTCCTAGTACACTCATTCTGAGCTCTCTCCAGGCTAGGCCTCGGATTCCTTCTGGACTTAAGCCTGATCCTGGAAAGCCCTACCCCTTGTTCACCTGACCAGTGGGTCACCTTAGCCCAGAACCCCCAAACCCTCTCACCAGAATGCTGCTTCGTGCCCTGGTTCCCGGGATCCACAGTTTGCATCTGTCAGTGACCAGGCTGAGCGTTGGCCTGTCAGGAGGCTGGTGTCTGTGAACCCCAGCAAGATGAGCTTCTCATATAGGAAGAAGGAGGCCTGCCTGAGTCAGAGGCTGCCAGAGTCCATCCACCCCCTCTCCACACCCCACCCCACCCCACTCCCCTGCCGTCACAGGGCTCCAGGTTTGAAAGACTGCCTGGTGTCCTCAGTCATGTCAGACTCTTTTTGACCCCAAGGACTATAGCCCGCCAGGCTCCTCTGTCCATGGGATTCTCCAGGCAAGAATCCTGGAGTGGGTTGCTATTTCCTTCTCCAGGGCATCTTCCAGACCCAGGGATGGAACCTCTGTCTGCTGCATTGTCAGGCAGGTTCTTTACCACTGCACCACCTTCAGACAAATCATCAGACACAAATCATCAGAACCCTGTGGATCGCTTGGTAAACAGCGCTCAGGAAAAGCCAGGCTGGGCCCTGCCCACTCAGTTAGGAAACAGATTTGGATTCAGTTTAGTTTTGTTTTTATTTGAAGCTTTGGTCATGGGCAGGTTATCACCGTTGAGGATCTTCCTTCCCATCAACTCCCGCTGAGTTCTGAGGCTCTGAAATTCTCAGGGGAACAGACACTGGTTAATAAAACTTGGAAGGGGCTTTTTTTTTTTTTTTCATGAAGTAACCTTCCTTTCATGTCTGTTTACTGCTGGGCTCCATCTCTGGCTCCACGTAGCAATGTCTGATTAAATGCCCAACATGTCCCGGGGCGAGAGACACATAATTGCAGTGCTTCGTTTTCCCATGTGATGATTAAGGAAAGCTTTGCTCATTTTGTACGTGTGGGAAAGAGACGATGTTAGTATTTGGATTTGAAAACTTGTTGGTGTTGCTGTCCTGAGAGAATGATACAGTGTGGGTTGCCCTTGCAATGGTTACTATACATCTTTGAAAACAGAACAGATTTTTGGTGCCAGACGGTATGATGGGGCATGGAGGGAGGTATTCCCAGCCTGCCTTATATGTAACGTTACACACAGCAGCAGGACATATTTCTTCCTCAAACACTAGATAAACAATATACACCATCAATGAGGATCCTTTGTCATTAAAGATCTCAGTGTGACTAGTGTTTTGAACCTGCCACAAGGCTTTTTTTCTCAAGTAAAAGGAGAAAATATGCCTACCTGTACTGCTTCTCCTATGGAACTTTCCTGCCTCTGACTCTGTGGGGAGAATGGAAAGAACCTGGCCAAGGAGTCAGGAGTCTGTTCAGTGATGAATTTGGCTGTGAGCTGGCTGTGTTATGTTGCAGAAATCGCTGTCCTTCTCTGGTCTCAATTGCATTATATGTTAATAGACAAGAGAGTAATCTCCCTTCCTCCCTCTCTTTCTCCTTCCCTCCTTCACTTCCCTCCCCTTCCTTGTTTTCCTTTTTTTTTGGGGGGGGGGGAGGTTTGTTTGTTTGTTTCTGGGTTTTCTTGGCTGCACTGGGTCCTCGTCATTGCTGCACAAACTTTCTCTAGTGAGTGGGGGCTACTCTCTTGTTATAGTGCTTGGGTGTCTCATTGCATTGGCTTTTCTTGTTGTGGATCCCGGGTTCTAGGGCATGCAGGCTCAGTAGTTGCAGCACATGGGCTTAGTTGCCCCTTGGCCTGTGGGATCTTCCCAGACCAAAAACTGAACCTGTATCCCTTTCACTGGAAGGAGGATTCCCAACCACTGGATTATGGGGGAAGTCCTCCTGTGATTTTTTTATTATGGAAACTTTCCATTTCAAAGATAACCAGTTGTAGAGAGAACAGTAAAGAAATAATAAACCGTCATGTACCCCCTCACCAGCTTCAACAGTGATAATTACAGAACCCATCTTGTTTCATCTTTGCTTCCACTCAACCCCCACCCCCAGCTCATGCATGTGTGTTCGTTCAGTCACTCAGTCACGTCTGATTCTTTACCTCTCCATGGCTGGTAGCCTGCCAGGCTCTTCTGCCCATGGGATTCTCCAGACAAGAATACTGGAGTGGGTTGCCATTTCCTCTTCCAGGGGATCTTCCCGACCCAGGATTCGAGCCCACGTCTCCTGCATTGGTAGGCGGGTTCTTTACCTATGAACCACTGGGGCTTCCGTACCCTCCAGCTTATTGGGAAGAAAATCCCTAAACATCAGTAATTTCATCTATACATGTTTCAGAATTATCTGATTTATCACTGCAATCTGGTTGCTTGAAACAGCACTACTCTATTAGATTAAGATGCTGTGGCTTGACAGATTTGGCTGGGACCAACTGGACTGTTCTTCTGTTGATTCTGCCTGGTTCTTTCATATAAAAGCAGTTAGCTGGTATCTTGGTTGTGGCCACACAGTCTGTGATGGCTTTATGCGTCTGACAGCTGGCCTAGGTGCCTCCATTGTCCACATGGCTCCTCCAGTTAGGCTAGCTTGGGCTTGCTGTCATGGTGGTGGCGTTCCATGAGTTTCCAGTGGCAAGAGAAGGCAAACCTCAATGGGAAGTTACTTTCCAAGCCTGCTGCTTGTGTCATGTTTGCTAAAGCCCCATTTGCCAAAACAGGTCTTGTGTAGCCCTGCCCAGAATCAACATGGGAGGGGAAGAGAGATGTACAAAGAGGGAGAAACAGGGGGAGTAATTTATTGGGGGCTGTTACTGCAGCAATCTACCATAAGGATATATTCCTAAAACCTAAGCCCTCTGCCTTTTTAATATAACCACAATTCTGTTATGAAAGCCTACCAAATTGACTGTAATCTTTGATATGGATGATATCCAGAGTTCCCCCATTTTCACATAAATGTGGAGAAATGGGAACTTTGGTAAATAATATGGTGCAGCCACAGCGGAAAACAGAATAAAATGGAGTATTGTTTGTGTGTAACTGCTGTCAGGTTTTTTATGACTGTGTGCACTCTTACAGCATAAAATAGATCTGTTATTAAAAATGTTTTACAAACCCAAAGGTTGCTCATTTTGTCAGTAGCAGAGGGGCTGGAGTTCTCAAGAAATGAGGAGCAGTTGTAACAGTTCTGAGGACTTTTGGCTTGGGTCTGGGCAGCTACACTATGGCTTTATTGTCATTCATTGTCACTTGAACAGCTACTTTCACATTTCACCAACTTTAAATCTCTCAGGTGCCGTCATTAGTGCAGTAATAAGACACTCAAGTCCTTACAAGCAAGATCAGTTGAAATACACAATTTCCCCTGATGCAATATAGGTATTATTCTCTGAAATGTAACAGCACACTCTTAGGTCTTAAGAGCCATTTAGACAGGGTGGATCTGGAGTCTGTGAGGTCTGAAGATTGTAGACTTGTGAGACTCCTGTAAGAATTAGATGTTGCAAAAATCAAGTTAGGTATAAAAGTGAATATTTAGAATGAGAAAATAAATCACAACAAATCAGAAACTTAAAAGTGCTGAAAAATGCCCCAAACACTGTAAATCCAGAAATATAACATAACATTAAAAAAATTAACTTCCTGACATAATTATATAGTACTTGTTTTTCTACATTTTTGACTAGACTTTCTTATATGGCAGTTCTCTTGTCATATATTTTTATAAAGTGTTTAAAAGATGATTAGAAAGTGAAAGTGAAGTCGCTCAGTTGTGTCCGACTCTTTTTGACCCCATGTCAGACTCTTCCATCCATGGAATTCCCCAGGCAAGACTACTAGAGTGGGTTGCCATTTCCTTCTCCAGGGGATCTTCCCAGCCAGAAATCACACCTGGGTCTCCCACACTGCAGGCAGACTCTTTACCATCTGAGCCACCAGGGAAGCCCTAAAAGATAATTAATCTCTGTCATATAGCACAGAGGTCAGCTAACTTCTCCTGTAAAAGACCTATCAGTAAATACATCAGGCTTCATGGCCATAGGGTGTCTGTCATGACTACTCAACTCTGCCACTGCAGCACGGAAGCTGTCTTAGATGATGGGCAAATAAAGAAACATGACTATGTTCCAATAAAGCTTTATTTATGTAAACAGGTGCCAACCCAGGAAGTGACAGCAAGATGGTGTAATAGAAAGACATAAATACAGAGATTAACAACAATAAATAGCTCAAAAAAGTGTTTCAGAGAACTCCATAAGCCAGTTAGGAAGTCATAACATCCCAGGAAGCTGAAAGCTAAGAAGAGCTGCACTGAAACAAGAAAAATCCATTTCAACCCAAGCAGGCACAGCTTGCCATCAGGATAAAGTGCAACTTCCAGCTTCTCCTTTGAGAGGAAGAGAGCAGAACATACGTCCAATGTTTCAACTTTTCAGGGGGCTGCCCAAGAGACTAGTTTCTGTCTTTGCTGACTCAGAGCAGTGATGGAACCAGGAGAGCTCAGATGCGGGGGACCACAGAGAAAGCGCTGCAGCTCGACACTGCTCCAGAGAACTTGCAGTACTACAAGCAGACACCAGAGGGAGCAAGACTACAAGCTCCTGAGAGAAATTGGCAGACCTCATCAGCTGGAGAGGGAAAAGGCAACCCACTCCAGTATTCTTGCCTGGGAAATGCCATGGACAGAGGTGCCTGGTGGGCTACAGTCCATGGGGTCCCAAAGAGTTAGAGATGACTTAGCGACTAAAATAACACAGCAGCAAAAACACCTTATCTCTTTAGACAAGAATATGTTGGTCGCTGTGAACTGGTGAACTCTTTCGAAGTTCAGTTCAGTTTAGTTGCTCAGTCGTGTCCAACTCTTTGCGACCCCACGGACTGCAGCACGCCAGGCTTCCCTGTCCATCACCAACTCCTGGAGCTTACTCATACTCGTGTCCATCAAGACAGTGATGCCATCCAACCAACTCATCCTCTGTCGTCCCCTTCTCCTTCCACCTTTAATCTTTCTCAGCATCAGGGTCTTTTCCATTGAGTCAGTTCTTTCTATCAGATGGGCAAAGTATTGGAGCTTCAGCTTCAGCAGCAGTCCTTCCGATGAATATTCAGGACTGATTTCCTTTAGGATTAACTGGTTGGATCTCCTTGTAGTCCAAGGGACTCTCAAGAGTCTTCTCCAACACCACAGTCTAAAAGCATCAATTCTTCAGTGCTCAGCTTTCTTTATAGTCCAACACTCACATCGATACATAACTACTGGAAAAACCATAACTTTGACTAGACAAACTTTTGTTGGCAAAGTAATGTCTCTGCTTTTTAATATGCTGTCTAGTTTGGTCATAGCTTTTCTTCCAGGGAGCAAGTGTCTTTTAATTTCATGGCTGCAGTCACCATCTGCAGTGATTTTGCAGCCCCCCAAGATAAAGTCTGTCACTGTTTCCATTGTTTCCCCATCTATTTGCCATGAAGTGATGGGACCAGATGCCATGATCTTAGTTTTCTGAGTGTTGAGTTTTAAGCCAACTTCTTCATTCTCCTCTTTCACTTTCATCAAAAGTCTCTTTAGTTCTTCACTTTCTGCCATAAGGGTGGTGTCATCTGCATATCTGAGGTTATTGATATTTCTCCTGGCAATCTTGATTCCAGCTTGTGCTTCATCCAGCCCAGCATTTCACATGATGTACTCTTCATCTAAGTTAAATAAGCAGGGTGACAATATACAGCCTTGACGTACTCCTTTCCTGATTTGGAAACAGTCTATTGTTCCATGTCCAGTTCTAATTGTTGCTTCGTGACCTGCATACAGATTTCTCACGAGGCAGGTCAGGTGGTCTGGTAATCCCATCTATTTAAGAATTTTCTACAGTTTGTTGTGATTCACACAGTCAAAGGCTTTGGCATAGTCAATAAAGCAGATGTTTTTCTGGAACTCGCTTGCATTTTCGATGATCCAACGGATGTTGACAATTTGATCTCAGGTTCTTCTGGCTTTTCTAAATCCAGCTTGAACACCTGGAAGTTCGTGGTTCACGTAGCCAGGTGTTGAAGCCTAGCTTGGAGAATTTTGAGCATTACTTTGCTAGTGTGTGAGATGAGTGCAAGAGTGTGGTAGTTTAAACATTCTTTCAAAGAGCACAGTGAAAATGGCCACCAAAGTGTGAAAGTTGCAAAAATATCATTGCACATGTAATTAAAGAGAATTGCACAATTATGTTGATTGACAGGGTGAAGATGTCAGAACAATCTGGATAAGTGAAGAAACCTGGCTTCACCTGGGAGCTCATAATCCCTTCCAGGCAGCTCTACAAACAAGAAGCTTGCATAAGCGGCAAACATTCCCTGAAGGATTCACGCACAGACAGACATAATGGGTGCCTCAGGGGAGGGGTCCTTTCCAATTTAAATCCTTCCTTGATGTTTGATCATTTATCATGTTTATGAGTTGTTTTTACTTTTAAAAAACGCACACATTTAGAAGCATGCGTGCATGTGTGCTAAATCGCTTCAGTTGTGTCCAACTCTTTGTGACCCCATGGACTGTAGCCCACCAGGCTCCTCTGTCCAAGGGATTCTCCAGGTAAGAAAACTGAAGTGGGATGCCATGCCCTCTTCCGGGATATCTTCCCAACCTAGGGATTGAACCCTAGTCTCCTCCACTGCAAGCAGATTCTTTATCACTGAGCCACCAGGGAAACCCATGTAGAAGCATATCAGGATACAAAAGAGAAAGTTCTACCAGTGACTCCACCTCCCAGAAATAAGTCCGACGATCATCTTGGAATTTGTCAGTTAAGGAATTCATACAGACCTTGAACTCTGGATGTCTCTCCAGGCTGCTCAGCCTTTTCCCATAACCCTAAACTCTGCCATAGCAGATTATTCTAGTTCCTGGATGATCTTTTGACACGTTGGGCCACTCCCTCCCCTGCCCCACCCCGCCCCCCTCTCCCGGCCTATAACTGAGGCCATCCAGGGGCCTCGTCCGTTGGTTCTGCACCAATGGCCCCTTGGGCAGCATCCCCTTCCCAACAGAAAGATACGTCACAGTAAACCCATGGGCCCAACAGAGGACGAGGACCCCAATGCAGAGTTCTGTCTGCATCTTCACCTCTGCTGCTCCCAGGGGTCCCCCCAGACCACTTGGCTGGTCCTTCCCTGTCTCGTTCTTAAATGTCAGCCCTGTCCACACTATACTGTCATTGGCTTTGGGGACACTTTTAAATTCACTTTGTTCTTCCCCTCTGCTTTCTACTCATAACCAGCAAATGTGCTCAGGCCTTTGCAGATTTCAGATGCTCAACAAATAGATATTGAAAACAGCAGAGTGAAGGAGGCTGTGTTTATGGGTGATTGTGGTCCCCACTTGTCACCCTAAAAACTGCATCACAGCAGCCAGAACTCAGGCCCTACATGGTGGAGCATTCTGCCATTTACAAGGGACTGGGAACTGCTGGGGCTTTTCCTGCTGTGGGAAATAAACATTCCCAAAGGCCCACAGCTGCCAGGTCTTCTGTCGAGAAGCAGGCAGGCTTTGGCAGAGGGCAGGGCCACCTGTCTTTCTTGTGACACATGGGCGGAAGGGTGGCCAGATGGGCCACAGGAGGACAAAAGTCACCCTGCCATCCTGGGCTGCACTCTTCAATACAGGTGATCATCCAGGCTTCCGTTGAGGGTCTCAGCTTTGCCTGGCCCTGCACTCTTGCCTTTAATCCTGATTTAGGACTCACCCCAATGCAGGATGCTTAAGCCTGGTGAATGGGGCAGGAGTAATAACATTTGGGCTTAGAGGGAAGTTAATTCTTTCCACTCATTGGGGTCTGGAGATCTCGAAAAGCACAGGTGTCTCCCGGCACACGTAAGGACACGGGCTCTCCCAGGCTCTGGGTTAACAGCACGTTTCCTGGCCATTCCCAGCCTGCTCCCACCTGGGAAGAGCTGTCTTGCCAAACTTGCAGCCTTGACCATCCTTTGGGCGCTGCCATGAGGAGACATTTTCCCTCATTGGCCCCAAGCCAGCGAAGAATTTCTGAGTCCTGACAAGCCAAGGGACACACTGCTGACTTTAAAAATATTCAAAACCTAAAAGTTGGGACTTATGTTTTATTCAGCAGGAAGTTTTAAGACTTCAAACCCGGAAGGCAGCATTTCAAGTAACCCTGAGAGAACTGCTCTGAGAATCTTACTCAGACCTTTGCATCCATGTGGACAAATGTGTCTTGAAGGTAGATGGCCAAGAAGCGGATTTTGAATATTCATAGAAGCAGCCATTGACTTTCTGTACCAAACAAATTTCTTTGCCTATGTAAATGTTTTCCCCCTCCAAAAATCTTTGAAAAAGAAAATGAATAGCACCTGAAATCTCAAGAATCTGAGATAATGAGCATTATCATTTTTTACACATACACAGGTGCGTGTGCACACACAGACACACATGTTTACATTAGTGGCGTCTCTTCAGCATTCATTATTATAAAAAACTTAAGTATCCTTTAAATGCAGTGTTTTCCTTCTGACTTTCTCCTTTCCAATTCCCCACCTCCCTGATCTCTTATAATCTAATATGGACCTCTGGTTAAACATGCTGAACTGAAAGTATGCATTAACCTCTGTTCCCTCCCCAAACTCAGCTAAAATGACAGTAAATGGATGACAAAGGCATTATCCCTAAATGACAAAGAGCTCAGCAGAATATTGGACAGCCCTTGAGAAATGCCCAGGACATTTGGGAAGCAGGAAAACAGCTGGGTTGACCGCTGACCTTGATTCAACAGGGCTGGGGAAGCTGAAACCTAGCTGCCTTCAGCGGGAAGCACACAGGCTGATTTGCCCCCAGTGACCCTGGGAATCTCAGTATTGGCATCTGAGATCCTTTGGGAAAATATGAACTCAGCAGCAGTTGCAAGTCAGCCTAAGAAGCAACTGAATCTCCAGGTTGTATCCTTCACCCCTCAAGTGACTTCCCATCCCTCTCCTGGTAGTAAAACAGGAGGGAAGGGGGACAGGGTACAACCTTTAAAAGAATGACATAGCCCAAGGACACAACATAAACAAACATCACCAACTCAATGGATATGAGTTTGAGCAAACTCCAGGAGATAGTGAAGGACAGGGAAACTTGTGCTATAGTCCATGGCATCGCAAAGAGTTGGACGTGTCCTTAGAGACTGAACAACAAGGTCAAAGATGGCAAATGGGTCAACTCTACTAGATCTTAAGTATATGCTCACTATGACACATTAACTAAATGACACACACACAGATGCTGTGACATTCCCAAGGCCAACCATTAAGGTAAAAAAATGGGCAGTGGACCAATTTCTGGAAATCCTCACCCTTTCCCCCAAGTAGCTGGAATAGTCCTCCCACTCATTAGCCTGTGAAATTAACCGCTCCTATAAAAACTGACAACCTAGTACCCAATGGCTGGTCTCCCCTTCAGAGATGGCCCACACTCTTTCTGTGGCGTTTCTCTCTAAATAAATGCACTTCTTACCTATCACTGTGTCTCTCACTGAATTCTGCAGAAACATCAAGGACCTGAGTTCCATTAAGTCTTGAGGCCAGGTGTGTGATCTCAGTTAAGAGACCAATTTGGGTTGCATGGTTTCAGCAGGAGGTGAAGTTGCTGTCTGGAGAGGTTGAATCCATGAGCCCCATGGATGTGGGAACCCCAGGCACAGCCCAGGGTACGAGATCCATTCTGGACCCAAGACACATGGGATGTGAAGTGCTCAGGACCTCTCCTCCCATGGCTCAGGGAACCTTAGGGGTCCAGCTCATCCATCCAAGTCAGAGGCTAGAGGGCTTCTCTCTGCAAGAATTACTTTATAGGAAAGATACACAGATGCTGGTGTTACCAGAATCATACCCCTGCCCCTCCCTTGAATTGAAACTAATTACTCTTAGCTAAGAGTCAGAATGAAGCTGCAAAAAAACCCCAAAAAACAAAAATAAGAGCTGGTTGGAACCAACTAGGTCCAAGATGGCAACCTGCAGTAGAGCTTGAGGCTCATCATAGGCTCACTGTGACACATTCCCTAAAGGACACACCCACCAGCCCAAGGCAGTTGCCAGTTGCCATGACAACAACCAGAAAAGCCCATGCAAGGGTATTTTAATGATGGTATGCATATTGTACCATGATTTACTTATTTCTCCTTTGAATGACACTGATTTTGTTTCCAGTTTTTTGCTACTACCAAAAATACTGTAGTTAACATCTTTAAATATATATATACATTTATATACACATATATGTGAAATTTAATATGTATATAGATATATACATATGTATACATATGTGTACATAAACATATATAAGAAAGCATTATTTGCTCAGTTGTGTCTGACTCTTTGCGACCCCATGAACTGTAGCCCTCCAGGCTACTCTGTCCATGGAGTTCTCCAGGCAAGAATACTGGAGTGGGTTGCCAAGCCCTCCTCCAGGGGATCTACCTGATGCAGGGATTGAACCAGGGTCTCCTGCATTGCAGGCAGATTCTTCACTGTCTGAGCCACCAGGGAAGTCCATACATATACATATAGAAAAGATACACAGATGCTGGTGTTACCAGAATCATACCTCTCCTCTCCCTTGAATGGAAACTGATTACTCTTAGCTAAGAGTCAGAATGAAGCTGCAAAAAAAAAGATATATAGATATATATATACATTATATAGAGCTTCAATTTCTGTGAGATAAAGCCCATAGACGAGTTACTAGTCAACAAGTAAGTGTACTTTTAAAATAATATATTAAATATATTTTATTTATTTTTTTAATAATATAGCTAGTTTGACTTCCAAAAAATACTGCAGCGATGAATGAGAGTATACATTTTGTCAAGATCTCCTTTCCTGTTCTTCAGTAAAATTCTATCGGTTCCTCACACTGAACTTACAAACTTGTTGCTAGGTTTATTGATGGGTGTTTTGTTATTTCTTTAGCAATTTGATGGGGATTATTTTCTCACTGGGGCTTCCCACGTGGTGCTAGTGGCAAAGAACCCACCTGCCAATGCAGGAGACGTAAGGGATATGGGTTCGATCCCTGGGTTGGGAAGATCCCCTGGAGAAGTAAATGGCAACCTACTCCAGTATTCTTGCCTGGAGAATCCCTTGGACAGAGGAGTCTGGTGGGCTACAGTCCATAGGGTTGCAAAGAGTTGGACACGTCTGAGCGACTTAGTATGCACACACGAGGTAGAACTTTTGGGCAGTATAGGGATGTGGCACCCAATGCTTCTGCAAGACCAGGGAGAATTAGGACTGAAAATGCTATTAGGGGGACTTCCCTGGCAGGTCCAGTGGTTAAGACTCTGTACTTCCAATGCAGGGGGTCTGGATTTGACCTCTGGTCGGAGAACTAAGATCCCACATGATGCAAGGCACAGCTGAAGAAAAAAAAAGGGCTAGGGCTTAGCAACACCAAGTCCTGGATTATCTCTCCAAAACCATTTCACCCACAGCCTTCTCTGTGTCACCCAGGGCAACTCCATCCTTCCAGTAGCTGTGGTCCTGAGCCTGCTGGGCATTGACTTTTCTCTACTCTGTCCCCGCCCCGTCATCCCCACACCTGGTCCTTCACACAGCCCCTCGGCTCTGCTGTCTCCAGGGTCAGACCACCACTCACCCTGCTCCTGACTTCTCAATGATTGCGCTCCCCTCTGCCCTGGCACCTCCAGCTAGCCCTCCAGGGAACCAGGGGGGTCCTTTTCAACTGCAAATCAGGCCAATGGCTCAGCAAACCCTATAGCTTCTTAGGATGGCTTCCAGGGCCTCCATGATCCCCACTGCACGCTGACCCCACTTCCAGCCACCTGTGCTTCCTGGGTGTTCCTCTTTCCAGACATCCCCCACATACACCCCCTTCCCCCCTCCCACCCCCTGTTCCCGGCTGCTCCCTTGGCCTGGAGCCTTCTCCCACATTTCTGTATGGCTTAGACATCCCTCTCCCGGGAGCTTTGTCCACACTGAGGGAGTAGGGAATGTGTTGAGGAGATGCCAGAGTTGGGCCTCTCCAAGCTCCTAAGTCCCCTAAGAGGAAGATGTCCTGATGCCAGAGTTGGGCCTCTCCAAGCTCCTAAGCCCCCTAAGAGGAAGAGGTCCTGTCTCCGAGGTCAAGCAACCTCCTGGGGCAAGAAGGAGTGTGTGCCCCCAGGAATCTGACTCATCACACTGGCCTGTTCCTCCTCCCTACCCACCCCCTTTTTTCCTGCAGCCCCCCTCCTTGTCTCCCTTCTATCCTCTGGTATTTGGGGTGGTCCTGCTTCAGGATTCCTTCTCAAGGGGAAGCCAGAGAGGGGCAGGATGACTGAGTCTCAGATTTCAGCAGTGATTTCAGCAGTTCACAAGTCACTAAAGGTTGACGAGGTTAGGGCTTCTCTGGTGGCTCAGTTGGTAAAGAATCCCCCTGCAATGTAGGAGACACAGGTTTGATCCCTGGGTCAGGAAGATCCCCTGGAGAAGGGAATGGCTACCCATTGCAGTAGTCTTGCCTGGAGAATCCAATGGACAGAGGAGCCTGGCAGGCTATAGTCCATGGGGTTGCAAAGAGTAGGACACGACTGAGTGACTAACACACACGTGTTGAGGTTAATAGGAAAAGGAAATGCCAAGCAGAGAGTCCAGCCTAGAGTGCTGTGCAGGCTCCAGCAGCCACCATTTACTTATTGAGCTAAAGCCTGTCCTTAAAAAATTCACCTATGACCTTGGGAATACGTCACTGTCCTCTGAGGCTCAGTCTTTGGGTGCAAGAGGACAGACTATCCCCCTCTGCAGGGAGTGATGACACCTGTGCCTACAGAGGGGAGAGCCGGGTGGGTGACAATGCTGACACAGAGCACCCCATGGGGAACACCCACCACGTGCCCACCTGGAGCCCTGGGCCAGAACCTACAACCACACCTCCCTTAAGAAACTGAGCCCTTTTGTGGGGAGCCAGACCGGCACCCCTGAAATAGCCATGACAGACAGGCACTCACAGAACACTCTGAGCCCCAGCCCAGACTGGATGGACCATCAACAAGGATGTCTGTAACAGGCCATGACGGCAGGTTAATAGCAGAGAAAGAGCATGCCTGGGGCGGGGGGAAGGAGCCGTGACCCAAGGGGCTGGGTCTTGGTGCTGGTCTTACTTCCAGACTAGGGAATCTGGGTGCTGCCCTTGGTGGGGGTGGCCCACCCTGCAGCTGTGGGCTGTCTGCCCCCATCTGCGCTTTTCTGCTCTGCACACCCAAATCCCTCCCGTGTGACCACCCTTTGCAGCCACCACTTTCTCAAAGTGGATTTACTTTCAATCGCCATTTGCTAAATCTGCCCCCTCCAAACCTTGGGGGGGATGGAGGGATTAAGCCTGATTACAGATGTTATAGAAGCGCCCCAGAGCTCCGAGGCGGGAGTCTGGAAAGAGGGCAGCTGGAACCCACACCTGCTCCTCCTGGGCTGACCAGGCTCTGGACACGTTTGACCAGCCCTTCGGGGGCCCCCACAGGGACTGTGCCTCTACCCATCCCAGGACACGAGAGGCAGGCTCATGGGCTCCGTGAGGAAGATGAGCAGCTCCTTCAAGAGGGGTTCACTCAAGAGCTCCACGTCAGGGTCACAGAAGGTGAGTGGGCGGGCAGAGGGCCTGCGGGGAGGGGATGCTGGTCTCCCGCTGCCCTCTTTCAGAGTGCCTGGGGAATGGAGATGGGCGTCCGAGACTAGAGCTCCTGTGTCGGGACCGCTCCTCGCCCTTCATACCACTGTATCTAACGCCCACCCCTCCCAGCTGCCCCCACCATCCACATATCCCCCACGGCTCTCGAGGAGGCTACTAGGGGTGTGAACCGTGCAGACAGTGTGGGTCTCACATCCCATTCCTCCACTGTAATGTCACCCCCTTAACTCTCAGGGTCTTGCCTTAAAGTTCATCTTCGTTCCTCATCACATGTCTGCGGGATAACTGTGAGGACTTTGGGGAACCCTCAGTGAAGATCAGAGATGCCTCAGAGGGCCCCGGGAGGGCCAGGGGGCTCTCGGGACTCAAATCAGACTGATGGAAAGAGGTTGCAATGCCCCTGCCCCTGGGCCCTGTACAGCGCCTTGCGCTTCAAGCTGGTGATTTTCCCAGGTGACCGAACTGAGGGCCCTGAGCACCCAGGGCCTTAAATGATTCTCTGAACTCAGGGGACCTGGACAGGCCAGCCTGTCCTTAACCCTTACCATTCAGAGAGTGGTGAGATCCAGCCAGGAACCCAGCCTGGGCCACTCTGGGAGCCTCTGGACATCTCACCCCAGAGGCTCAGGGAGGGGGACCTCTGTTTTCCCTGGGGGTGCCCGCTGAGGTAGGGGAGTGGGGGAGGCAGCAGAGGTGCCACAGTGCACAAACAGGGGCCTGCCCTGTGTGGGCGGTGAGGACACCCCACTCCCACGAGCCCTCACTAGCACTCACATGCAGGCGGGCCCCAGGGCCTGGGACTTGAACCAGGAAAGGCCTTTCCCCTGGGCTGGAAGCAGAGGGTTCCTCTTGCGGCTCCCCAGGCTTCAGGCTCCCAGCTGCAAACTGGGTGGGCAGGTATGGACCAGTCTCTCACATCCCATGAGCCTGAAGATTCAGATGGAACAATGAAACGCTTTCTCTTCTAAATAAAGAGTTAAAATTCACCTGTCTCAGAAATAGGAAAAATCCATCCTTTGGGGGCTCTGTAGGACATCTCTCTGCTTTTATGCGTGTATGAGTTAGTGTTCTTTGCAGGGACAGTGCACACCCATGTCTTGTGCAAAATCAACATCCAAAAACCCACCACAGCATTTGGCAGGAATGTGCATGAGACCCATGTGCAGCCTGGGACCATGTGACCCCTTCTCCCCAAACCAAGCGTTCACTCTGTTCTCACTGATAAACTCTGAAAAGAACAGGCTTTTGTTGTTCTTGAACATGATGTCTCCTCTTGACCTGTGCCTGATGCTGGAGAGGGAATGGGAGCAGGGGAAGTCCCAAATGGTGATCGATGGGGTCTGGACTCAGGGAATTTGACAAGAGGGGAGGAGGGGGAAGTGCTTATCTTTTGTTCAAGATTGAAAAGCACCTCACTAATATAGACACACTCACAACCTTCGCTGTAGGAGACATGCCATTGGTGACAAGTCCAAAAGCAAAGGTCTCAGCTCCACTTCTCACTTCTGAGCAGATAGTGCCAAACTCCTAGAAAAGCTGCATAAGGTGAAAAGTCTTAATGTCATCATTTGCCCTATTTACAACCCTAAGCCCTGGAACTGAGAAGTACACTTGCTGACAGAAGAATGAACGACAATACCTCTGGCTTTTAAGGAAGCCACTCTTTAAAGCGGTGCTAGGAAACACCCCCAAAATCACACAGGCAGATAGTGGACTGTGTCCATTCTATTTTTTTACATACTTGGCCCTCCTTTGACATCACTAGCTCAGGGCCAGGTCCCTATTTCCTAACCCACACCCACATTCTTCGGCCTAGTGTTCACTGAAACACACCAGGTGTCTCAAAGGGAAAAAGACCAACACAAGATACAGCAGGCACAACCTCCCTGGGGTCATCTCGTCTTAGACAGACAGGGGTGGCCAGCACGCAGTCCTGGGCGATGAACCAAACTCAGTGGACTTTGGGGTCCCTGGAGCTCCATCCTCAGCTGCCTGGCAGAACAGTCTCTTTTCCAGAAAAAGCCTCGAGTGTTCACATGGGAGATAGAAAATGTGCTTGTGTGCGACTCCTTGTCTGTACTTTTGTCTTCGTCTACATTTTATTTAGCTGAGAGATGCAGAGGATATTTGGAGTCCACGGCCAAGGTCTCAAACACAACTAAATAATAGCCTGGCCCAGCGATTATATCCTAGAGTCAACCTTGAAAAACTGTAGTCCATGTACTCAAGGGAAGGTACACAATGCTCGTGTCAGCATTGCGTGCTGCAGAAAATCAGAAAGAACCAAACAGTCCATCTAAGAGGGTAAGTATCAGCTTCTGTTTATTCACACAATGAAATATGCTACAGCCCTTGAATAACCAAGCCAGTTGTCTCAGCATGGATGCACTGAATGAAAAAGCAAACGCTGAAAGCGCACTCCTTATTGAAATTCTAGAACACAGGGAAATTCCACATAAACACACATATTTCTTTAGTGTGGAGGTGGTTAGCTGTATCTGTAGTGTGCTTTCTCGCCCCCTCCTTCCCTCTTTTTAAAGAGAATAAAAAAATACAAAGCACATATGGAAATTCGAAACACCTGTAACGGCTGGACTGTGGGTCTATGCTTATCTGTTGTATTAGCCGTGTCTCTGATGTTGAAATCAGAGCCACGTTTTCATGATTTTTTAAAAAACGTGCCAATACTTTGCTTTTTAATGTCACAACTGCTGCTGCTAAGTCACTTCAGTCGTGTCCGACTCTGTGCAACCCCATAGACGGCCACCCACCAGGTTCCCCTGTCCATGGGATTTTCCAGGCAAGAGTACTGGAGTGAGGTGCCATTGCCTTCTCCAAATATCACAACATAGGATTTTATTTCGTTAATTCATTCAAATGTTCACGGAAGCTTAGTCCATGCCAGACACTGTGTGAGGCCTTGTGAACAGACAAAGATGTAGATTTTGTGAAGCTGATATTTCAGTGGAAGAGATGAAGTATAAATGGAATGTGGTAGGAGGTAAACACAGCTAGGATACAGAAAGATAGGGTTGGGTAGGTGGCCATCTAGTTTACAGATAGTGTCTAAAGAGGTGGCATTTATACTCATGCCTTCAGTTTCAGAAGGATTCAGCTATTCAAAGAGCTCAGAGAACATTCCAGGCAAAAGGGAACCAAAAAATGTGCTAGTACCTTTAAAGTAGGCCACAGGGGCAGTGAGGGTAAACCTGGGTGTCCTGACCTGGGGTTGCCCCAGCTGCGCACATGGAGGATGAATTGTGAGTGAGGACAAAGCACATTACAAAGCCAGGCTGAGAAGGGCCTCCTATAAACCTGCCCCTGGAATTGTCTGAGCCTCCTTCTCGAGGCTGGAGTCACGGCCACCGGTCTCACCTCCTGCAGGCCCGCCGCCCCTCCCCTTGCAGCAGCGGTGGCAGACCTTTGGCACTATGACCAGACCCAGTGCCCCATGGGGTCCTGCCTCCCCTACTTCTCAGAGGGCATTGCTGGAACCCAGGGTGTCTTGCATACCCGCATAGCCTGTGTTTGGAATCCGCTTACAGAATTCCAAGGGCGTGTGTCTTCAGTTGCTCAGTTGTGTTCGACTCTGTGACCCCGTGGACTGTAGCCCGCCAAGGCTCCTCTGTCCATTGGATTCTCCAGGCAAGAATACTGGAGTGGGTTGCCATTTCCTCCTCCAGCAGAATTCCATATGCAAATCCAAACCATCCCCATCCCCAAGCAGGAGGGGCCCAGCTCCCCACTCCTCTGTCATGAAGGCCGTAGAGGTAGCAGACTCCCACCACGACCCGTCTGTCCACGGTTGCCCCATCATCTGTGGGACAAAACCTGAAATCTGACTCTTGTGAACAGCCAATTTTTGTTACATCTTCAACCCATTATAGACTGATACTTTCATAGAATGCAATACAAATGAACTATTAAATGATGAAATTTTAAAAAGACATACAAAATTCAAGCCTTAAGGTTTTAAAAAATTATTAACTGTAACAGACATCCATTGATTCCTTCAAATTGCTGCACTGGCGCAGCCCTCATTGCAGCCCTTGTGATCTACAGCCCCATGCTCAGGCCACACTTTGAGTACAAGGGTCCAGGAGACTACACGACCCCTTTAATCCCTGCCACCACCCCAGGGAGCAGGGGCTCTGGTCCCCTTTGAGGCTGAGGAAGATTCTCAGAGCAGAGCTGAGCCAGGGAGACTCAATCTGGGCCCTGTCTTTCCCCAGGCGGTGTGGTACCTGATTCTCTAGCATCTGAACTGGGCAGGGGAGTTCCCTTTTGTGTGAATATGGAGTTCTGGGGATCCCCAGCCCCAGGAACAGGCCCGACCCCATGTTCAAACCTGAGCAGAGTTCCCCAGGCAGCCACCCAAGGGAGAAGGGCCTGGGTGATGTGGCAGAGAGCCCTTGAGTTTTGGAGAAGGTGCCACAGGGGCCCCCAGCCTGTGGACAGTCCAGTCACCCTTCACCTATGTGACAACAGGTGTTCCCAGGGACGGTGGGTCCAGCCCCTCTCTGGGGCCTGTTGGGTCGCCCACTTGCCTGCAGGTCCTAGTTTCTGGCTCACTTGGACTCCTCACTGTTCGGTAGCCCCCACGTTTAGCCCAGGGGCAGAAAGGTCACAGGCCTGGTTCTTCCACTCTGAGGGGCCAGGATGGGGGAGTTGTTGTTCAGTCTCTAAGTAGTGTCTGACTTGGTGACACCATGGACTACAGCACGCCAGGCTTCCCAGAGTTTGTCCAAATTCATGTCCATTGAGTCGGTGATGCCATCCAACCCAGGGGGCGGGAGAGAGCAGGGAATGGGCTCAGGGTCACTTGCTCAAAGGACATTGCCCCCCTTTCCCCCTGCCACTCCCCCTCCCCACAGTATCAGAGAAAGGGCTTGGGAAAGAAGCTGCCTGGGAGACAGGAGCCAAAGGGAGTGGTTTGGGCTACAGGGTTTGTGTTTGAGGAAGTTGGAGGTGGGATATGGGAGAGGGGAGCAGGTCTGACATTGTCTGATAGCTTACAGGCCTCCAGGGCTGATGTTGGGTCCAGGCTGGGCTGAGGGGCACCCCTGGGCTGGACAGGGGCTGAGACCTAGCCAGAGCCCACCATGACTGCTGTGTTGTCCAACCAGCCTGCCACCCTTGCTTTGGGCAAATACTCAGGGGGAGGTATGACTCTGGCAGGCCAACCCCCACCCCAGTGTAAAGGGGATGCCAAGTAAGAGACCTTTGGAAGGCATTCCAAGGAAGGCATCCCTGTGCATTCCAGGAGGAGTCTGGCCAGGCCAGTGGGGAAACATTTGGTTGCTTTGTTGAGTCGGCCTGAGAGCGAAGGAGAGCCATCACAAGGTTGAGTCAAAATCTCTGACGGGTTGGAGGGACTGTAGGCAACCAAGATGTCCTGTTGCTTCAGGACCCCCAAGAGGACCCTGTGAAGCCTAACATCAAGAACAGCCTGAAGACAGCAGCCCCCAAACCAGAGGGACCAAGGAGTCCCTTGTTAGAGATTTATAGTGCACACCACCATATTAAAGTTTCTGATAAGTCTTGCATGAAAGAAACTTCCATTTAACTCAGAGCACCCCATGAAAACACTTTTCATGTCACCATTTTTGGAGCAGTTCAAGGGGAAGGCTGGGGACCCAGTGGCAGCCCTGTGACCTCTGACCTCCCCTTACCCTTTGGCCTGTGCTTCACTGCACACAGCAGATCAAGCAACAAACCAAGCCCTTCACCAGAACCCCCATCCCTAGAAGGCAGCTCAGATGACCCCCACCTCCCTGGAACCACGGTCCCTCTCCCCTGGCCCCTTTCAAAATTCCCTCCCCAAGAGATTTCCAGCTGCTAAGAAAAGTCATACTTTTCCCCACATCAGCCCCTCTGTGTCCTGGGACACATTTCCTCTTTTGAATGCAGGTAAGTGTCTGGAAAAGGTGCATGTGACCCTGAGCAGTAGGTATCACATGGTATAACCGTGGGCCTGGTTGGCACGCTTGACCTTCAGCTCCAGAGCAGCCTGGAATGCTAGAAAAGAGCCTGGAGCTGGGGAGGCCTCAGTGCAAATCCTAGTTCTGCTGTGTGGCCACAGGGAAGCCACTTAACCTCTCTGGGCCTTGGTTTCCTCATCAGTAAGATGAGCTGGTTTTGCATGGGACTTTTCTAGAAAATTCTTTACTTTCTATACATTTTATAACATTGAAAACAATAACAACAACAATAATTTGTAACATGTTACAGGTTTAACTTTTAGAACACTGGCTGAAAGGCAAACAAAACCCCATTATGATCAGCTAGGAAGTTGTTGGTGCAAGTATGTCAGGATTCTTCTCTGCAAACCCACCATGGTGTTTTAGTAAAGCCAGGTGCATGCCATCCTTCCCCAGCAAGCATATCTTAGCCCTGCTACAAGCTGCTGGGACCTCTTGGAGCTCAGGAGCCAGTGATGGCAAATCTGAAAACAACACTGCCATCAGGGGCAGACATCCAGCAGGGTCACCCAGATAAGGTGCCAGCTAATGAAAGCAAGACAGCAGCAGGAGGGGCAGAGCCTCAGGGCAGGGGCTCCAATTCTATGTTGGCCTCAGGGAAGGAGGCACTGACCAAGGCCTGAAGGACAGGTGGCTCAGACGGTAAAGAATCTGCCTGCAATGCAGGAAATCTGAGTTCTATCCCTGGGTCGGGAAGATCCCCTAGAGTAGGAAACAGTAACCTACTCCAGTATTCTTGCCTGAGAAATCCTATGGACAGAGGAACCTGGTGGGCTACAGCCCATGGGGTCACAAAGAGTTGGAAATGACTGAGTGACTAAGCACATATTCATACACATAACTTTACTGTAGTCAGCTTTGACTTGTTATGAAGGTTTTTGATTCAGTAGTAAAAGAAAAATGTTCCAGAAGACTGAGATTTGGAATTTGGGCAGGGGGGAAGGGGAGGGGGATTGAGTTGCACCTCATCGGATTAGACTGGATTTCACATTCTTCCATGGGCTTGGAAGAATCCCTGGCTTGAACGATGCAATGCCTCAGTGCCTTCTAATTTTACATGGTGCTGTGACAGGTATTTCATACTGTCAAGTATGACAGTAGGTTCCCCTGGCAAGCTAGGAGAACACATATGGAAACAGAGCCAGTGTCGCAGTCACTGGGGCTGCCTGCTCCCCTGAACATCCTAGAGTCTGTCAGCACCCACATCCTCCCCTACCCACATCCAGAGGAAGCAGTGTAAGACCCTGCTCCCTCCCACCCTCTGGAGATAATTGGCAGGTGGTTGGTACCCCACTGGCTTCTACACACTCAGACTGGAAAGTACACACACATGGAGGGGTTAGCAGATGGAATCATCTTTGTGTGTATGTGTCTGCTCAGTCGTGTCCAACTCTTTGCTACCCTTTGGACTGTAGCCCGTCAGGTTCTTCTGTGCATGGGATTTTTCAGGCAAGAATACTGGAGTGGGTTGCCATTTCCTTCTCCAGGGGATCGTCCTGACCCAGGAATCGAACCCGGGTCTTGTACATTGCAGGCAGATTCTTCACCCTCTGAGCCACCAGGGAAGCCATCTTTACTCAAACAGAATTCCATAGTTCTCATCACTCACACCTTTAGCGGCCCATGTACTCTTTCAGCAGCATCCCTGTAAGCCAGCAGATCTAGAGCTAAGTCTATCTTGCATTTCTGGGTATTTCATCCATATATATGTACCCTTAATGGGGTCTTTCATTTTTCTCTCCTCCTCTTCCCTGTCTACTCGCTATGTGTGTATAACACAGCATCATGATCACTGTGCTCCAGTGAACAGACAGTAGAGTCTGTGGACACAGAACGAATACACGTATCTCGGGGTTTTATCAGTGTTTGCTTCTAAAGATGGGATCAAAATGAACATGTTTCTTTGTGTTTGGGGATGTAGATGACTTAAAACTCTTGAAATCAGCCCAAATAATTTGAGGAAACCTAGGTCCAGAAAAGGTGACCTGCTGGACTTGGCTGGGCTTCCCTTGCCCCACAGGACCCAGCCCCACCCCATCCCCCTCAGCTCTCCAGCCACACACAGTGCTCCTCTCCTCCGGCCCACTGGTCCTGCCACCTGAGGGCTTTTCACTGGCTGTCCACTCCCCTGGGCTGCCCTTCTGAGAAGCCTCACTCATTCATTCCCTCAGACATTCCATCTGTGACAGCCACATCCTTAATTTTCCCTCTTTACATGACGAATCTGCAGGTTTATTCACAGTCTGACGAGAGTGACTGCTCCAGAGAGCAGGGCTCCATCCACCTAGGTGTCCTAGCTCCACCTAACTGCAGCCTGAGTGGTGAGGGGGTCTCCCTGGGCCTGGAGGGCTCTGTGGTGGAAGACGAGCCCTCCATGGGACCTGATTTACACTGTACTCCTTGGTATTCTCTTCTTTCAGTGTCTTTTTTTTTTTTTTTTTTTTAAGTTTTCTTTTTTTAAAAAATGTGGGCCATTTAAAAAAGTCTTTATTGAATTTGTTACAATATTGCTTCTGTTTTATGCTTTGGTTTTTTGGCTGCACGTCATGTGAGATCTTAGCTCCCTGAGGAGGGATTGAACCTGTACCCCTGAACTGGAAGGCGAAGTCTTAACTTCTGGTCCACCAGAGAAGTCCCCTCCTTGCCTCTTTTTGCAGCCAGATTCCCACCATCAGCCTTTCCAGTCCCTCTGTGGTTAAAGAGACTCTGGGACCAAAAAGGAACAAAATGTATCCGCATTTGAATCCCCTGGCCCACTGGGAGGAACCTGAGGAGCCAGAGATCTCTCTTGGAAAGTGATGCTACAACCAGTCACACCTCCTTCCCCAGGGTCTCCTATCCCCTCAGGCCCACGGAAGAATATGTGCTTTTTAATACTGCTGGTGGTGGTTAATAGCAAAGAGGGCAGAGGCTGTAGATCTGGGAGTGTGCATTTGCTGCCCAGTGGCCATCCTAATACTGTGTGAAGCCTCATTGACCATGGGAGAAAGGGTGAGCGCGAAGGAGGCCAGGCAGCTGTGGGTGGTGGGGGTCATGGACCCACCTGGGGGGCTGCAGGGTCCCAGCAAACCCGAGATGGGGGCGAGGGTGCAGTTCAAGGGTAATCCAAGTAATGGCCTGGGAAGCAGGACAGCAGCTGGAGGGCTAATGCTCCTTAGTATCTGCTTTTGTGTGATTAATGGCTGTGGATAAACCCTTGAGCCCAGGAAAGCGGGTGCCACAGCTAAGCCTGGCCGTGAGCATCACTTTGGGTTATGCTGGGAGCAGGGAGTATTTCATCCATTTACATTTTAGCACAACTGTTTGAGGACAGCGGCCAAGCCATCATCTGAGAAATACTAAAAGCTGACTAATAACAGAGGTGGGGCTCTGAACTCATGGAGAGAGCAGAAAGAAGGCCAGGAGGGAGCCGGGTGCTGGGGTCCCAAGTACCCTCTCACTGCCTCTTGCCTGGGCTCACAGGTCTCCTGCCCCACCTGGACAGCTTCAGGCCGCATCAGTGGTAACACCAGGAGCATTCTGCCTCTGCATCATCTACATGTCTTTCTTCTGCATGTGATCCATTTGCATTTCACCAGGACCCTGTAAATAGTAGGATCAGTGCAGACAAATCAGATGCCAGGCAGGGCATTAGGCACGTCCCTGCGGTCTCAGGTGTGCCCAGCATTAACCCTTCAGCTGCTGGGTCATAGAGAAGTGCCCAGGGTCCCAGGGGAGGCACTCGGGCACCTGGGCAGCTCTGGACAATGACTATTTCCTAACCTGTATAGAGGCATCCTGATGTTTTCCCATCTGAAAGTGCATTCCTGCTGAAGCCCAGCCCTGCCTGTGACCACCTGCCTGTGTAGGAGGCAGGTGCTTGCGTTCTAAAACCACAGGTGAGAACACTCAAGCTCAGAGGGCTCTGGACATTGACACCAGCCAGTGTTCCCACCAGACGAGGCACGGACTGCATTTGGCATGTGCTTTCCCTTCTGCCAAATTGGCCTGCTGCAACCCAGGCTCATTGCCCCAAGGCAGCTCTCACTCATCCTCCCATGTTGGTTAACCTCTGGGCCAGGAGAGGCGCCCCACCCAGATGTCAGCTGTTCCCGCCCGCCTGTCCTCACAGGAGGAGCCGCTGTTTTTCTCCCCAGAACAGTGAGTTGCCTGTCTTTGCCCAGGGGCGCCTGGCTGCTGCCCTTACTGAGCACACCCTCCCTCCTCCCCCTTCCTGGTCCTCGGGGGAGGAGGGTGGATGTTGTTCTCGCTGCACCCGTTCATTGCCCACAGGCAGTCAGTTTCTATGCCAACGTCTGAACTGCCCCCAGAGCGAACCGCAGAGAGCTGACCAACTCCCGGCCCCTCCTGAGCAAGTGTTAAAGTTGTACTTCACAATTGTCCTGTTTTTTTGTTTGTTTGTTTGTTTGCTTTTGGTGGGGGAAGATGTTCAAAAATTTGGGGGGAGTATAGTTGATTTACAACATTGTGTTAGGTGTACAGCAAAGTGAATCAGTTATACATAGACACATACCCACTTTTTTAAAAAAGGCTCCTTCCCCGTATAGGTCATTACAGAGCATTGAGTAGAGTTCCCAGTGCTGTAGCAGGTTCTTACTAGTTATCTATGTTATACATTGTAGTGCGCATGTCAGTTCCAATCTCTCAATTTATCCCTCCCCCATCCCCTGTAGGATTGTTCTTTATAGCCATGTCCTTTACCCTACCCTTTTACGCATGTCCCTCCATTCCTTTTTATAAGACCCTGCTAGTCCATGGCATGAGGTTGGACCACTGAAACTTTGCCATCTGTATGGGTCAAAACCAGCCAACTAGCGGCAATTTCATGTTGCTTCAGGTACTTGGCAATTTAGAGCCACACAGATCTCCGACTGCGGTCAGATGGGCTGTAGAGGAGGCCAGGAGGGGGCAGCAGAGAGCTGAGTCGGCACAGCTCCGGCCTACATGCGCGGCTGGGGCTGCTGCACGAAGCCGCCTCCGGCCTCTTGTTGAGCCCTGATCCTGTCCCAAGTGGGGTTTCCGGAGGGGGCAGCCGCCTTCCACATCCATCTCGGCGGTGGCTCCAAGGCTCTGGAAGCAGGGAACCACTGGCTCCGGCAGCCAGCTTTTGGTTTTATTTATTTTCTCTGTTGATTCTCTGTTTTTCATTTCATTGGTTTCCGTTCAAATTTTTATTATTTCTTTACTTGCACTAGTATTAGGCTTAATTTGTTCTTTCTCTAGTTTCCCAAGGTGGAAGCTTAGACTATTCATTTTTTATATTCCTTCCTTTTAATTATAAATGCATCAAGGCTATATATTTCCACCTCGGCACTGCTTTTGCTGCATCCCACAGATTTTGCTTTGTTTTGTCTCTGAGTCGTGTTTGAGTCTTTGTGACTGCATGACCTGCAACACACCAGGCTTCCCTGTCCTTCACCATGTCCCAGAGCTTGCTCAAACTCATCTCCATTGAGTCGGTGATGCCATCCAACCATCTCATCCTCTGTCGCCCACTTCTACTCCAGCAGTATATGTTTACCTCTAATCTAGGTCCCCTTGAATAACACGCCAGTTCAGCCCATCTTCTGGGCGCCCACAGAAGCACAAACACCAGGGCTGTGGGATGACTGGAGACAATGCAAATCACAGGGACCCTACTGTGACCATGCAGAATGGGTCACGGCTGGCTCTGCCCTGTTTCACATTCCCAAGGGCAAACAGACCAGTGGACTGGACTCAGGCCATTACTGCAGAACCCACTCTAGACACAGTCCTCCCTCTGTGTGTTCAAGTGTTCTCCTTATCTTGTATTTGTAACTTTAAAAAAGATCTATTTATTTATTTTTATTTGGCTGCACTGGGTCTTAGTTTCAGCATGAAGGATCTTCAGTTGCTGTTTGTGGGAACTTAGTTCCTGACCAGGGATTGAACCCAAAGCCCCTGCATTGGAAGGTAAAGTCTTAGCCACTGGACCGCTGGGGAATTCCCCCACTGAAGGTTTCCTTTGACATCTCCAAAATCACTGAATCTTTTCTCCAGTGTCTAGTCTGCCAGTGAGCCAATCAAAGGCTATTATAGTGCATTCAATTTGATTTTCTTTTGATTCTTTTTTAGAGTTTTCATCTCTTTGCATGTATTGCCCCTCTATTTTTGCTTGACATCTTTTTTCACATTAGACCCTTTAATGTAAAATCGTAGTTGTTTAAAATTCCTGGTCTGATGATTCCAAAGCCTCTGCTGAATCTGAGTCTAGTTCTGTTGTTTCTTTTGTCTCTTCAGACTATTTTTCCTTGTCTTTCAGCACTCCATGTAATTGTTGAAAGCGAGACATGTTATATCGGATAATGAGAACTGAGGTTCGTATGACTTTAGTTGGAGGCTTTATATTTATTTGGCTAGCTGTTACACTGTGTTTGCTCTTTACTGTGGTTTTAGATGTCTGAGGCTTTACTTTCATCCAGTGTATTTTTTAGTGTATTTTTTTTTTTGGTCTTTGAGTTCCTTTGAGAGTCCTTAGCATCTGAGCCTTGTGGTCCTCCCAGCTGTAGCCCTTCTATTCCACAGGAGCTCTCTTGTGGTGGGTGGGAAGATATGAGGGCCAGTGGGTGTACAGAAGCATTCTGTTACCCTAAGATCAGGTCTCAGTCTTAGTGAGCCTGTGCCCTGGGCGCCAACCTTCACAAGTGCTTCTCAGCTTTCTTCTCCCACTTACACAAGACAAGAAGACTGGAGGAGGTTAAAATTATAAATTTTATGTTATATACAGTTTAGGGCAGGTGGAGAAGGCAACAGTAGAGGATGAGATGGTTGGATGACATCACCAAACTCAATGTACATGAGTCTGAGCTAACTCTGGGCAATAGTGAAGGACAGGGAAGCCTGCCATGCTGCAGTACATGGGGTTGCAGAGTCGGCCATGACTTAGCGACTAAACAACAAATAAAAGTGATTTTATGTGTGTTCTTTAGAAACAGCAAAGACATTAATTGGATGCCATTGACTCTACATCTGGGGACTGGTGTCCTCACTTGGTTTGGGTGTCTTAAGGCACCACAGATCAGGGGGAGAATGGGAAACACCCCAGGCCTCCTGCAGCTCCCCAGAGGGACAGAGATGGGGACCCAGAGGCAGGTGAGGGTAGCCCCCAGTAGAGCAGAGTCAATGGAACCAGGCAGGGGCCTCAGAGGAGCTTTGGCAGCAAGGCTGCCAGGTGTGGATAGAGACTCCAAGAACACACCCAGAGTAGGGCCCTGGGGAGGGCACCCCAGGAGGGGCTGCAGCAGTGCGGGTGCAGCAGAGAAATAGGAGCCCAGAGCACAACCATGGTGTAGAGCTGGTAGCCCCTGTGAGGGCCCGCAGGGCATTTAACACTCAGGAGAACTCCTATCAGGCCCACAGGGACTCCTGCGCTATGACGATGCCCCAGGCCGGGGGATCATGTCTGGCAAGGAGCACTGGCCTGTGCACAGTCGCTCCCATCCCAGGTGGGATGGAAGGTACTAGGGAGCCAAGAAGGACACAGAGTTCCCAGGCTGGACCACCCAGGAAGGAGTGTGTTCCACTGGAGAAGTCGGCCCTTTGTGGAGCTCGGGACAGAAAGTGGGGCCTGTGCTCCACAAATGTGCTGGATAAAATGTCAAGGGAAAGAAAGAGAAGGAGGGAAGGAGGGCGAGCTTTAGAGCCCTGCAGAGAGGGCAGCGTTGCCTGGTCTGATGGGGTGGGAGCAGGACCACAGAGGCAGGGTTGCATAGAATGCTGAGCGCGACAACTGGCCACGGGACAGTCCCCAGACCACCCTCTGCCCCCGACTCTCCAGGCCCTGTCTGGCAGGGGGTTCAGGGGGCAGACCCTAGAGTCTGAGAGGGCAGGGGTCTGCCTCCATTTCCAGCTGGTTTAGCTGGGACACTTTCGTCAGGTACCATTCTTGTCACCCAACTGAAGGTGGGTGACAGTGGGAGTGATTCAGACAGAATCCATACTGGGAGATGATCCTATCTCATCAAAGCCAAGGAGGTTTCTACAGGGATCCTTAGCATCCCATCTCCAGACCTTCAGAGCGACCTGGGAGGGGGGCAATTTGCCTCAGAACAGTCATCAGCCCCCCAGATGGTTAAGCTCCTGGTACCTGGGGAGGGGGCTTCCCAAACCCTCCCTTGTGACTTTGGATCTGAGATACACTTGGAGTTACTTCAGAAGAAAAAGGGGGATAAAGGGCCAACAAGTTTGGAGAACACTGGGTTATGTAAAATTAAAGACGTTTATTAGTTGTAGGACTTCTCAGAGCCTTTCCACATCCTAACATGTGAATCTCTAAAAGGAAAATACAGTCTGCAAAATGGTCTCAGTTAGTTCATGTGGGACCATTTTTTGAGGATGTCTAGTCTCAGAGGAGCCCAGTTTAGAAGTTTAGGGAAGACTGTTCCTGGGCAGACTTGATTCTCTAAGGAGCAGCATCACTGAATTAGGAACTCCTCACAGCAGAGATATTCCTCTCCATCTCAGGGGCTTAAAAAAAGTTTAATTGGTATCTTGGGAGGAGGGAACTGGGTGTGATGGGGAGAGAAATCTCAGCTAGCAAAGTTTTCCAGCACTGGGGGAAATTTCGGACTCATTGCTAACAATCTCATAGCCAGCGTTGTTTGTTGTTTGCTTGTTTTCTGAATCAACTGGGAGAGAAATGGTGACCTGAAAAAAATAGAGAGATTCAGTTCTGAGAAGAAGGAAATCCCGTGATTTTCCCCCCTCCCAACCCCGCCCCTCTGCCCCCAGACCTGGAGGGCATCACCCTAAGTGAAATAATTGAAATAAGTCAGAGAAAAAAAGGCAATGTATGATTTCCTTTATGTGTGGAATTTTTAAAAGTTAAGCTTTTTTAGGCTCTCAGAGAAACCGAGTGGTGGTTACTACGGGCTGGGTGGTGGCAGGAATAGGGAGAAGCTATTGAAAGGTAGAAAGTTTCAGTTTAAGATGAACACATTTGAGTATCTCATGTACAGAGTGGTGATTAGAGCAATAATATTGAGTCACATGCCTGTGTATTGGGAAGAAAATAGACCTTAAGTGTTCTCACCACACACACACACAAAATATGTATATATATAAGAAGAGGGTGGAGATGGTAGCTAATACTATTGTGGTAATCATTTTGCAATTTATAAATGTATCAGATCAACACTTACACCTTAAACTTACACGATGTTGTGTGTTAATTATTTCAATAAAGTTGGAAAAAATAAACATAATGTGAGACCTTGGAACAGAGAAAGGAATTAGATAAAAGAACGTAAGTTTAGTTTTTTAAGGAAACTCCATACTGTTGTCTATAGTGGCTGTATCAATTTACATTCACACCCACAGTGAGGAGGGTTCCCTTTTCTCCACACCCTCTCCAGCATTCACTGTTTGTAGATTTTTTGATAATGGCCATTCTGACTGGTGTGAGGTGATACCTCATTGTAGTTTTGATTTGCATCTCTCTAATATTAAGCTATATTGAGCATCTTTTCATGTGCCTCTTGGCCATCTGTATGTCTTCTTTAGAGATATGTCTATCTAGGTCTTCTGCCCATTTTTTGATTGGGTTGTTTGGTTCTTTTGCACAGGGAACTCAGCTTGGTACTCTGTGATGACTAGAGGAGTGGGAAGAGGGGGTGGGGTGAGAGGGAGGATCACTAGGGACGGGATATATGTATACATATGGCTGATTCATGCTGTTGTACAGCAGAAACTAACACAATATTGTAAAGAAATTATATTCCAATAAAAATAAATTAAAATAAAAAAACTAAGGAAATATGAATAAAGCATAATCTTTAGTTAGTGATAATATGTTGATATTGGCTCATTAACTGTAACAATATACCACAATATATGGGGCTTTCCCAGGTAACGCAGTTTTAAAGAATCCACCTGCCAATGCAGGATACACAGCTTTGATCACTGGGTTGGGAAGAACCCCTGGAGAAGGAAATGGCAACCCATTCCAGTACTTTTGCATGGAAAATCTCATGGACAGAGGAATATGGCGGGCTGCAGTCCATGGGATCACAAAGAGTTGGACATAACTGAGTGACTGTCCACACACACACATGCACCATAGTATATGTTGTTGTTGTTTAGTCATTAAGTTGTATATATGCTACCAGAATAATGTATTGGAGAAGGAAATGGCAACCCACTCCGGTATGCTTGCCTGGGAAATCTCATGGACAGAGGAGCCTGGCGGGATACAGTCCAAGGGGTCACACAGAGCCAGACAGGACTTAGCAATTAAACAAATAAAAACAAAAACAGTGTATACAACATATATACATTTATATTCTAGTATAAATGGACCATAATAATATGTTAATATTATTAAAGAGTATAGGGGAGATGGAAACTATCTATACTGTCTTTTCTCTTTTTCTTAACACCAAAAACATTTTGTATTGGGGTATAGCCAATTAACAATGTTGTGATAGTTTCAGGTGAACCATGAAGGGATTCAGCTATACATATACATGTATCCATTCTCCCCCAATCCCCCTCCCATCCAGGGTATGCTGCTGCTGCTGCTAAGTCGCTTCAGTTATGTCCAGGGTATACTGTCTTCTCAATTTTTCTATAAATCTAAAACTGTTTTTAAAATTAAAGTCTACTTAAAATTTTTTTAAAAGTAAAATGCGGGAATCTTTCTTGCTGTATCTAGAACCGAACCTTACAGACCATAAGCTCTATGTTCTCACGCTGGCCACCCTCCTCCAGAGCATCCTGCCTGGGCCTGTTTTTCACATATTTTTTGGGGGATTTTCATCAAACGATTAAAAATCAAAGAGTCACTGTTAATGGAAACATGATTCAAGCGACAATGAGTATTTGATTCCCAGAATGTTTTGTTTGAAGCATTACTGAGATTTACAGGATGTTCCTAAATTTTTATTTTGGTGCATTTTTTTTCTTCATTGATTATTGCAACCAAATTGGGTGAAACCCAAATTTTAGTAGCTGTGAAGCATTGCTCAGAAGAGATGAGGCTGGTAGGAGATAGGCTGATGAAGACCATTATGAGCACTTCCTTTCCAACAATGTATGAGGTAGAAACAACCAGGGTGCCAGGTAGCCAGGGGAAGCCCCGTGTGTAGAATGTGTGTGTGTCCAAGGCATCTTTCAGGGCCCAGCAGTGAGAAGGCACAGCTGGCTTCCTAAGACTGAAGTTCCTCCTTTTATCTCCCAGCGAGTCTGTGCTGTTGCAGTCAGCTGCTATAAACAAAGTCAGATGGAGGCAAAACAACTTCTTGCATGGTTCCTGCCCAAATGTCTCCTCTGAAACACAGACATCTCAAAGGAAGACAAGGTCACATTGACTTCCACATAATTGGACCCACATTTCGGGAGATGTGCCACTGTTCCAGAGTGAAGGTTGAAGAAGCATTAACCACCAGTGCTCAGAATTTGTAAGAAGGGCCCTCCTCAGTCCCACCAGAGAGCAGAAGATGACATCGTGGAATTAGACATGTGGCGATTCCACCACCGAGATGCGGTGGGTCTTCTTACATGTGGTTGATTGGTTTGCAGATTAACTAGCCATCAGGAATTTGATGAGAAGAAAAACCAGCTCAGAAAAATGTTCTCTCCTGAGGACTCCCAGAAGCTCCAGCCACGAGCAAACCAGACCCCAGAAGCACAAGGCACATCTTCTCCTGTGCCCAGACTGGCCGCCCCAGTTCCTGGATTTATGGACGGTGACTGCAGCCATGAAATTAGAAGGCACTTGCTCCTTGGAAGGAAAGCTATGACAAACCTAGACAGCATATTAAAAAGCAGAGACATCACTGCCAACAAAGGTCCATGTAGTCAAAGCCATGGTTTTTCCAGTAGTCACGTACAGATGTGAGAATTGGTCCATAAAGAAAGTTGAGTGCCAAAGAATTGATGCTTTTGAGTGTGCTGGAAAAGGGAACCCTCTTACACTGTTGGTGGGAGTGCAAACTAGTACAGTCACAATGGAGAACAGTGTGGAGATTCCTTAAAAAACTGGAAATAGAACTGCTATATGACCCAGCAATCCCACTGCTGGGCATACACACTGAGGAAACCAGAATTGAAAGAGACATGTGTACCCCAGTGTTCATCAAAGCGCTGTTTACAATAGCTAGGACATGGAAGCAACCTAGATGTCCATAGGCAGACGAATGGATAAGAAAGCTGTGGTACATATACACAATGGAATATTACTCCGCTATTAAAAAGAAGGTATTTGAGTCAGTTCTGATGAGGTGGATGAAACTGGAGCCTATTATACAGAGTAAAGTAAGTCAGAAAGAAAAACACCAATATAGTATATTAATGCATATATATGGAATTTAGAAAGATGGTAATGATGATCCTATATGCGAGATAGCAAAAGATACACATGTAAAGAACAGACTTTTGGACTCTGTAGGAGAAGGCAAGGGTGGGATGATTTGAGAGAATAGCATTGAAACATGTATATTATCATATGGGAAACAGATCATCAGTCCAGGTTTGATGCATGAGACAGGGTGCTCAGACCTGGTGCACTGGGATGACCATGAGGGATGGGGTGGGGAGGGAGGTGGGAGGGGGGTTCAGGATGGGGAACACGTGTACACCCATGGCTGACTCATGTCAATGTAGGGCAAAAACCACTACAATATTGTAAAGTAATTAGCCTCCAATTAAAATAAATAATTAAAAAAAAAAAAAAAGAATTGATGCTTTCAAATTGTGGTGCTGGAGAAGACTCTTGAGGGCCTGTTGAACTGCAAGGAGATCAAACTAGTCAATCCTAAAGGAAATCAACCCTGAATCTTCATTGGAAGGACTGATGCTGAAGTTGAAGCTCCAATACTTTGGCCACCTGATGCGGAGAGCTGACTCACTGGAAAATACTGAAGGCAAAAGGAGAAGGGGGTGGTTGAGGATGAGATGGATTGATAACATCACCAACTCAATGGACATGAATTTGAGCAAACTCCAGGAGATAGTGAAGGACAGGTAAGCCTGGTGTGCTGCAGTCCATGGGGTTGAAAAGAGTTGGACAGGACTCAGCAACTGAACAACAACAACTGCACCAGTGTGAGGCTCCTACAAAGCTCTGAGGCAGTTGGTCATTTCCACCACAAAATCACCAGCTTTCTTTTTACTGCAGAGATTATTCTGGAAACTAAAATACAGTCAATGTTTGGTTGTTGTTGTTTTTTTTGCCCATGTGCTTGTGATTCCAGGACATATCATCTGCCAACATTGCAACATAACCCATTGAGAAGCCAAAATAAATAAAGAGAAGAGAAAAAGGAAAAATGAAGAGAAAGCACCCAGGATTAGATAGGAAGCTGCTGTCCATTTGGACTCTATTGGCCTGTGTCCTCCACTGAAGAATGACCAGAGCTCTGTCTTCACCAGTCTAGAGCCATATGGAGAGGAGGAGGGGATGCGAAAAGGCTGCTGCCAATATTCAACTGTTGATCGGAGAAGCACCCTTTGGAGAATGACCTATGCATTTTGGTCTATGTGGCCCCTGAGATTCACCAGAAAGACCCTCTGCTTTTCAGACGGAGAGGGGTGAGCTTCCCAGGCCTGTGTCCCAGATGTTTAAGGATCTTCTTTCCCCAAAGTAGCAAAACCTTCCTTGTTCTTCTGACAGTTGGTGGAGGATTTCCAGAGCCATGGAGTCAGAGTCTATGGTGATCAAAGATTTTGATGGATCTGTCAGTCTCTGCCTGATCAAGTTTTCCATTTATTTTTATGACCATCCTTGATCGCAGTATCAAAGGCCTTCAAGTCCACTCTGACCTTCCTCATGTGTACAGGTATTGTTTGATGACATGTGAATTTTTACAAAGTAAATGTATTTGTTTGATAAATCTACCACTTCAGCTTTGTTTCAAAGATTCTGCCAATGGGGTCATAGGTCATAAGTCAACACTACCTGGTTTTAAAATGTATGTAAATAATTCAGAAATATGGAAAGTAGATGCTCACTCCTGCAGCCATTTCCAGGAGCAGTATAGTCTGTCGAGCAGGTATGAGTCAAGCATCAAATGAGACTTTCAGAAGAAGGCCTTTGGAACAGGCCTCTAGGTCAGGATTCACAAATGGCCAGTGCTGGCCCGAGCACTTGACACTCCCCAGGGCTTTCTCACCCCTCCCTGGACACCTGTATTAATAATGAAAGACCTCAAGTCAATAATCTAATCTTCAGCCTTGGAACACTACAAAAAAAAAAAAAAAAAAAAGCAAACTAAACCTGAATCAAGCAGAAGGAAGGAAATAAGACTAGAGTAGAAAGAAATATAATAGAGAATAGGAGAACAATAGAAGAAATCAATGAAACCAAAAGCTGTTTTCTTGGAAAGATAAACACCATTGATAAGTTAGTTAACTAACCAAGAAAAAAAAAAGACTCAAGTTAGTAAAATCAAGAGAGAAAGACAGGATACCACAACTGATCTTCTGGAAATAAAAAGGATAATTTTAAGGGAAAACCATAAACAACTACATGCTAACAAATAAAAACCCAGATGTAATGAATAAATTCCTGAAAATATACAAATTATTGAGACTGCCTCAAGAAGAAACAGAAAAGTCGGAGTAGATTTATGAAAAGCAAAGAGCCTGAACTATTAACTTTACAACTTCCCGCAAAGAAAACCCCAGGCTCAGATGATTTCACTTGTAAATTCCATCAAACTTGTAAAGAAGAATTAATACTAATCTTTCACCAACTCTTACAGAAAATAGAAGGTGAAACATTTCCCAGGTCATTCTGTGAAGCCAGGATTATCCTGATTAAAAAACAAGCAAACAAAAATAAATGAATAAATAAAAAACAAGCAAACAAACAATAAAACTGGATAAGAGCATTGCAAGAAATGGAAACTATTCTTATTAAGACACCATTTCTTAATAAGATGGACAAAAAATCCAAAAGTTTAATAGCACATTCTATAGACAAAGCTGTGGGGAAACAATTCTCATAAAATACTGGTGGAAATGCAAGATGGTGCAGCCTCTATGGTGGAGAAGGCAATGGCACCCCACTCCAGTGTTCTTGCCTGGAGAATCCCAGGGACAGCGGAGCCTGGTGGGCTGCCGTCTGTGGGGTCGCACAGAGTTGGACACGACTGAAGCGACTTAGCAGCAGCAGCAGCAGCAACCTCTATGGAGGGAAACTTTGCAATGTTAGCAAAATTACGTGTGCATTTACCCTTAATTCCAATAATCTCGCTTCTAGGAAACTAGCCTAGAGATGACTGGCAAAATACAAAAGGACACACGGCAAGGCTTTTTGCTGCTCGGTGATTTGTAAAGACCAAAACTCACCCAAGTGTCCATCTGGTTGAATCAATTTTCATGCATTAAAAAAAAAAAAAAAATTTTCATGCATTCACTCACGGATTCAGGTTACACAGCTACAAAAAAGAAATGAGACACGGCTAAGTAATGCCTCCCAAAAGTGGAGAAGATAAGTACAAAAAGCAAGGTGGGAAAAAGTGTATAAAGTCCTCTATCAGTTCCATGAAAAAAATACATGTGTCTGTATAGACACAGAATTAATATTATATACTAATACTCAGAATGAGAAAGATTAAAACAAAAAATATTTTAAAGTTTACTTTACACTTTAAATAAACTTTAGGAAGAAATAGATATAGTAGTCAGACACTTCTGAAAAAACCTTCTTTGCAGTTTTGAGTTTGCAATAATGTAATCATTTTATATAATTATAAAACAAAATTAAATTGAGAAGTCAATATCTAAAAACCCAGGGGAAAATTCCATAAGTGAATCCAACTATGTATCATTTTTGCAGAGTAGCCACACAAGGCAGAATCATTTTAGGTGATGTGAAAACCCTGATGGGATATGTGTGTGTGAGTGTTAAGTCCCTTCAGTTGGGTCCAACTGTTTGCGACCCCATGGACTATAGCCGGCCAGGTTCCTCTGTCCATGAGATTCTCTAGGCAAAATACTGGAGTGGGTTGCCAGGCCATCCTCCAGCGGATCTTCTTGACCCAGGGATAGATCTGGTGTCTCTTCTGTCTTCCACATTGGCAGGTGAGTTCTTTAGCACTGAGCCACCTGGGAAGTCCTTGATGGGATATACCTCAGACCAAAAAGAAAAATAAAACAACATTTTAAACCGCTTTCAGTAATTTATGGGTCACAGTAATACTGTTGCTCTGAAACTTTACCTAAGGTAAAGCAAAAGAGAAACTGTGTCAATGACCTGAAGATAAGAGAGCATAAAGAAAAAGAGACATAAATATAAAATCAAGGACTTTAAAGAAAATCACTCTTTTTAAATCTGAATGGGAAATTATCAGTATGAACTCATGATGAATTTTCTTTTATGTATATTATATAAATTAATATATGTGATAAAAATCATATATTTTTATTAACATAACCTGTTAGCATATCATGTTCCTTTCTGGTCTGTTTTTCTCTAAGTATATTTTTATAGCTGGAATCAAACTGTACATAAAATTTACTCATATTTTCCTCCTAGGATTAATCATATTGAAAGTTAAAATATTAAAATAGAATATATTAAAATATTAACAATATTTTAAAAATAATGTTTTATTCAACTGCAAACATCCAAAATATCATTTCAACATGCAATCAGTAAAAAATATGATCACCAGTCTTGGCCATTTCATGTGTTTTATGCTAGATTTCATCTCAAATTGAACGGGCCAAGTTTTATGTTCTCAGTTAGCAGGCAGATGGGACTGGGGCCACCGTGTTGCACGTGGGGGCTGGGCACCGTGTTGCAGTCCCAGGGGGCTGGGCTCAGCATGCTGGCCCCAGGGAGGATGGGCATTGGCTTGCAGAGGTCTGGGGATCCTATTCTCTTCATCTTATCTGACCCTGAGAAGGGCCTAAATGACCAGTGACAGTCGTGTCCACTGACTGGCGAGCCACTTACTGGCTGGCTGGGATGGGGCTGGTCCATGGTTCTGCAGCCATGGTGGGGCTGGCCATAGAGGCAGCCACAGGGAAGGCAGGAGGCCTCCCTGGTTGCTCCAGTCTGATTCCTGATGCCCCAGAAGTGCCCAGCATCCAAAATTCTGCCTCGAGCCACGCAGTCAGACCTACAGCCACCTGCAGCCCCCCCTCTGCCCAGAAAGACTCCTGCTAAAAGCTGTGAGCCCATCAGGGGTGTGGTCTACAGGGTACATAATCCTGCTGCCAGGCCAGAGCTGCTTCAGGGCAGGCACTGCCGACTCATTCCAGGCTGTGTGCATGGGCAAAGCTTGGCAGGAGTCACACTTTACCCAACCCCGGCACTCACTCTGCTGGGACAAAGCCATCAACCTTTAGTGGGCAGAGACCCAAGACAAGCTGCTGAAAGCAAAGAATAGACCTCCCCTCCCCAGGCCCCCTGCACAGTCCTGCATCCACCTCCAAACTTCAGAGGCTCCCCAAGCCCCTAGGCATCCCCCAGGTGTGGTTACGTCCTATGGCCAGGTGTGGTTACGTCCTGCTGCAGCTGGTGGTGGGGGCTGGTCCCAGGCTTGGCCTGCAGTCCCGGGAGCTCTACAGGGGGGACCTGACAGCCTGGGCCAGTTAGGGTCCTGCCCGCCTCTCACAATGTCTGGGCAAACAGCCTCCGGACTCATATGATCCTCAGTCTCCTCATCTATAAAATGTGAACTCCCCTAACGCCCCTTGCGTCCAGTCTGCCTGTATCTCTGTTGGCTCCTCTGTGATGACAGAGGGAACCCAGGCTGAGGAGACTTGCAGCCTCCTCTGTTGGGGAGGCGTTCCTTGTGTGGAAGGCCATGGCGGGGAGAATTTCAGGGCTCGGGTTTCTTCTTTCCTCAATTCATGTCCATTGAATCAGTGATGTTATTTAACCATCTCATCCTCTTCCGCCCCCTTCTCATTTTGTCCTCAATCTTTCCCCACATCAGGGTCTTTTCCAATGAGTCAGTTCTTCCCATCAGGTGGCCAAAATATTGGAGCTTCAGCATCAGTCCTTCCAATGAATATTCAGGGTTGATTTCCTTTAAGACTGACCTGTTTGATCTCCTTGATCACTGGACTAATCATTACAGCAAACCTCAGAAACTCTCATCAGGGTAGTTGTGGGGTGAGTGTGGACATAGATCGCTCGGGCTGTGGTTGGAGTGGGGACCTGGGGCTCAGGGGCACCAAGAGAAGGCTGACAGTCACATGGGACTCACGTCCACCTCGACCTCTGGCCCAGCCTCAGATGATTTCAAAGGATTAGGGTAATTAGGGCACTGCCTTCAAGCCAGGAGCCTGCTGAAAGAGCCAGTTATGTCCAATTGTCTCAATTATGCAAACAGTGCTGACATTTTTAGCTGGGAAGGGCTGCTGGAGGAAGGGTCACTTCAAAGGGAAAGTTCTTGCTCCCCTCCTCCCGCCTCCCCAGACCCCAAGGCTGCTTTTGTGGCATCGACATTGAACAGTCTGGTGGGGTGGGCTGGGCTGTGGCTTCCTTTTTGGGCCTTGAAGCGAGGTCACAAGCCTCATGGGGATCATGAGGGCTCAGTATGGGGGCTCACGTGCTCCTCATGTGGACGCCCCCTCTTAAAGGGTGGGCCCTCCTCAGTGAGCCTCCTGCCTGGCCAGAGGAGGTGGCGGAAAGAGGCCAGCTGCACCCTCTTGGCCCTGTGCTGGGGCAGGTAAGCTCAGGTGTGGGGGAGTGCAGGTGTGCTGTGACAGGTAAGCTCAGGCATGGGGAAGTGTTGCAGGTGTAGGACTCGGATTCCTGGGGCCTCCAGCTCCTCTCCTGTGGAGCATGGCTGAACAAGGTAATATGGGAAGGGCCAGTGAATCCATGTTCCCTGAAGGGACAAGCCTATGGAACCGGCCACCACCAGGCTCCAATGCAGCTGCTGGGGTTCTGCTGAGAAGCCCCAGCTCCAGGGCTTGGCCTCCTGGCCTTCACTCCCTAGCATCTTACCTTTGTCCCCTGATTCCTGCAGAATGTGCATCTGTGTGTCTTCCTCTTGGCCGGGATATCCCTGTAAGCCTTTATCAGCTGACATTTTAGCCATTAGTTAAAACCTCGGCAGAAAGATTGATTGGCTGTGAAGGAAGATGGAGACTCCTTCTTACTGCTAGGGGACGGGAGGTGGGAAATGGGAGCTGGCTTCCAGAAGCCAGTTCACCTGCCAGTGCAGGAGACCCAGGAGATGTGTGTTTGATCCCTGGAGGAAGGCATGACCCCTGGAAGAGGGCATGACAACCCACTTCAGTATTCTTGCCTGGGAAATCCTATGGACAGAGGAGCCTGGCGGGCTACAGTCCATGGGGTCACAAAGAGTTGGACACAACTTAGCACGCACACACGCCCAAGTCCAACAACTGCACAACTAAGGATCTGTCCTAAGGAAATAATCCTGACAGATTAATGTAAATATAAGCCAACATTTATAGAGCGCTATTTACTACAGTAAGACACAGGGGACAATCCAAACGCTACAAGGTAAAATGTAGTCTTTTTTTTTTTTTATGTGGACCATTTTAAAGTCTACTTAATTTGTTACAATACTGCTTCTGTTGTATGTTTTAGGTTTTAGGCCTTAAGCCATCAGGGATTTTAGCTCCCTAACCAGGCATAAAATTCTCCTCTCTAGCCCTGGAAAGTGAAGTCTTAACCACTGGACCACCAGGGAAGTCTTTGTAATGTATTAACTTTTTAAACAACAGAGAAGAGTGAATAATGACAAAACAGGATAATCATATTTTCCATTACACGTGCATGTACACGCTCACACACACACACACATCTTATCTATTCTTGGAAAAAGCCAAGGAATACGTTGAAATGCTAGCCATTATTTTAAATGCAGTTTGTATGTGTGATGTTTATTTATTCCTTTGTACATTTCTTTTTCTTTTACTTTAACAATATTTGATAATGAATACATTTTCATTTTGTTACCAGAAAATTTTTAAACTATAGCAAATATTAACAAAAATAGTGGGAATGTGGGGAAGATTGAAAATATTCACAGGATTTGTTCTCAGCTGACCAGGGGTAGGAGACAGGAATAAAAGAAGGGAGAGAGGTTGGGAGAAAAAAGACAAGACAGATTTGCTGAGTCTGAGGTAAGTATTTATGGAGGAATTAAGAGGGACGATCGGTCTCTCTGGGAGAGGACCTTAGTAATACAGGTCTGATTTTGGGAAAGGGTTGTCTTTGGGAATGTTTACCAAATTACATTTTGCAAGGTATTGAGCAGCATTTAAAAATATATATACATATACATATATATACATATATATATATATAATCTGATTTGCTTATTTATGGCTGTGATAGCTCTTCATTGCTGTGTGGGCATCACTCTAGTTGTGGCCAGTGGGGGCTACTCTGTAGTTGTGGTGCTCAGGCTTCTCTTATTGCAGAGCACGGACTCTAGGGCACACAGACTTCAATAATTGTGGCTCCTGGGCTCTAGAGCACAGGCTTCATTGCTCCACAGCATGTGGGAACTTTCCGGATCAGGGATCGAATCCATGTCTCCTAAGTTGGCAGGAGGATTCTTTACCACTGAACCCCCAGGGAAGCCCCTCAAGCAGCAGTTTTGACTCTTGGCATTTGCAGTGATCATTCCCTGCCGTGTATTTTAGGCCCCAGAAAAATGTAACCGGAAATGTCAACCAGTACCGAGGGTATTTGCTGTCATGGTTTATGTTTTATTAGTTACTTTTCAGCAGAAGTCAGGGCTTGTGTTGGGTTTGGCTCCTTCGAAACTTCATTTATTTGCTTTGCAAAGTTGATAAGTACAAGGCACAGAAAGATGTGCGGATGTTTTAAGTGGCTGGTCTCCATTTTGAACTAAGTGAAAACAAAGCAGACTTTCTATTAACTTACAGTTCTCTTGACTTGGAGCACTAGGTATTCTTAGAAAATTCTCTCTTGCTTTGTTTGAAAATGTTTTAAAGATGTCCTATAATTTTGTGTGCATGCGTGCACGTTTGTGTGTGTGTTAAAGTTCTAGATCTGGGAAAATAGAAGCCCTCATCCAGAGGACTAATGAGACCCGGTCCCTGACCTAGAGATTAATGGTGTTCAGCATTTAAACACCTCCATTAAAAAGACAGTCACCAGGGATATATTAATATGCAGAGAGATCTGTCCCCAGACATCATTGTACATTGTAGAGTAGCTGTATCCAAACAAAAATAAGCCATGTTAAAAAAAAATTAGTGAAATATAAAAACGTATTTAACTCAATATATCCCCAATATGATAATTTCAAAATGTGGTCAACATAAAAGTGTATTAGTGAGATACTTTTTGTCTGTTTTTGAATGCATTCATACCTAGTAGCTCAGTTGTGTCTGACTGTTGTGTAGAAACAACAGTCCAGTTGAGTCCACAGACACCATGGACTGTAGCCTGCAAGGCTCCTCTGTCCATGGGATTCTCTAGGCAAGAATACTGAAGTGGGTTGCCATTCCCTTCTCTAGGGAATCTTCTCAGGAATCAAACCCACTTCTCCTGCATCTCCTGCATTGGCAAGCAGATTCTTTACCACTGAACCACCTGGGAAAATCCTCCCAAACACTTTTTCTTTTCCTTCTTTCTTTTCTGGGGTTGGAGGAGTGGGGTGACAGTACTGCAAAGCACATAGGATCTTAGCTCCCCAAACAGGGATCAGATCCACACCCCCTGCATTGGAAGGTGAAGTCTTAATCACTGGACCTTCAGGGAAATCCCCACTTTTCTTTCTAAGGTCCAGTGTTAGACATGGAAAATGATAACTTGCTGTTTTACGTGTAAATTCACAGCATATCCCAACTCAGACCAGCCAGATTTAAGATGCTCCATAAGCTACCTGTGGCTGCCATCTTGAACTCGACATTTATACCTCAAGGTTGGTTCTTGCATAGCTAGATCGTGCCAGCAAAATCTTATTACAACTTTTTTTTTTAATTCAAAATAGAGATAGTTCTTTCTCTATCCTTCTTAAAGGGAGGACCTCAAAAGCATCTGCCCATTTTGGAGAAAATTTTTTGAATCTGCCAGAGAAGACAGATGTGTGATGAGAGACAGAGCCATGCAGGGAAGTCAGGCCAGCCACCTGGCCATGAGACTGGCCAAGCTTGTGGCTTCACCATGTCACTGTGTCTTATGTCTCGATGCCCCCTAACTTCCCAGTTGTTGTTCAGTCACTCAGTCGTGTCAAATTCTTTGCAACCCCATAAACTGCAGCATGCCAGGCTTCTCTGTCCACCACTATCTCTCAGTGTTTGCTCAAACTCATGTCCATTGAGTCAGTGATGCCATCCAACCATCACCTTCCAGAGTCCCTACCAAAGCCCTAACCCCTCCACTGCCTGTTTCCTCATCTGTGAAACCACATTGAGGGAGCCCATGGTCTCCGCATGGCCCCCACCCCAAATGCATCCAGATTTGAGCAGGCATCACTGTGCCCATCACAGCAGAGAGAGGAGGCCTGTCATTCTTCCCTGTCCTGCTGTCCCCTCTTCAAGAGCACTTTCCCCATGTCTCCTGTGTGGGGGGACTCACCACCTCTTGCAGCTGTGCGGGAGGTCTGTCAGCCGGAGTCCCCACATCCTCAGGGCAGTGCAGGGCAGCCAGAGGTCAAGGTTTTCACACGGGGACCTCTCTTGCAGTTAATAACAGCAGCAAATTCTCCTCCTGATACAAGGGTCAAACCAAGTCCACGTGTGGGCCCCATGCAGCCCTGGATGAGAGCGAGCGCAAGGCGTCTGCTCTAAATAGACACATGAGACCAGCGGTTTCTTTCAGCTAAATTGGTCCACAAATCACCATTTCACTGTGGCCTTTGCTGTTAATTTTGGCCCAAGAAGCAGGGCCACTGAGTAAACAGAGACTCACCCAGCAGCAAACCAGCTCTTAGTTCCGAAGCCACTTCCTGAGGCCCAGACCAGGCTGCCTGGTCGCCCCAGCCCCACCCTCCCCACCTTCCCTGGGCACCCCCACTTCAGCCCTGCCTTCTCCAGGCTGTGCCCTGCCCTGCTCCTCCCACCCACACCTCCCCAGAGGCCCCTCCCCGTCCACAGGAACCTATTCCAGAAGGTCCTGATGCCACCCCTATTCTGGATGGAGGTGGAGGGGGTGAAGCTGGCTGTCTACAACTCCTCAGGACTTGGCTCTAAATCCACATAAAAGTCCAGCAAATGACCTGATCATGAGATCCAGTGGCCACTCCCCAGGTTGTACAAAGGTTACCTGGGGATTTTTATTGTTAATAGCAGGTACTTCTTTTTTTTTTTTCCTTTCTTTGAAAACAAAACCAAAAAATGAGCTGGCAGGGCCATCAGCCCACTCCCCTCTGACCTCCCTCCCACAACCTGGCTAGTCCATCAAGGACACACGATCCTCAGCAGGCCCCTGAGACACTGTGTTTGTCCTCTACCTCCCAGACCTTGCATCCCCAGCCCTCTCCCCTGCTCCTGGGGGCTCAATGCCAGACACCTTCTTCTCTACTTCCTGCAGTCTCTCCATCAGCAGTCTCTCTGATTCCCATTATCTAGAGTTGTCTAGATATCGCTATACTCTTAGTCTCATTTATGCAACCAGCTGACCCCTTTCCCTCCCTGCAGTTCCAGTGGGTGCCTGGAGCCTAAGGTGTCCACTGCAGGGGGTTGGGTTGTCTTCCTCAAGCCTGGGCCTGCGTGGCCCCACCTCCATAAATTGCACCCCAGCCACCCAGCTCCACCAGCCAGAAACCTAGGTTCCTGATTAGGCCGCTCCTCTCTCTCCATCTCCGTCAACATCAGGTCCTTTCCCAATCCCGCCAGCACCACCAAATGTTCCATCTGCCTGCTATTGAACCTTCCCCAAGCAAGAGAAATTGACCAGATAAGGGTTTTTCTTTTATTATTAAGAGTTGTTGTTCATTTGTGTTATTTTATTATTAGTTATTGTTATTAGTTATTATTATTAGTTATTGTTAATCTCTTACTGTGCCTAATTTATAAATTAAACTTTATCATAAGTATGTATGGGAAAAGGCATAGTATATCCCAAATTTGGTCCTATCTGGGTTTCGGGCATCAACTGGGGGTCCTAGCATGTAACCCCTGTAGATAAGGGAGGGGGGCTATTGGAATGACCAGGATTTCCATTTAAATATGTGTGTATGCACGCTTGGTTGCTTGGTCATGTGTGACTCTTTTGTGACCCCATGGACTGTAGCCCACCAGGCTCCTCTGTCCATGGAATTCTCCAGGCAAGAATACTGGAGTGGGTTGCCATTTCCTTCTCCAGGGGATCTTCCTGAACGAGGGATCGAAACCATGTCTCCTGTAGGACTTCCCAAATACTGCACAAATATCATCCCAGTTGAAGCTCAGAACTATGCAAAGCAGTGTCCCTTTCAGAGACAGGAAAGTTGCAGCTCAAAGTGGTGGGCAGGGCTCCCACATTCCCCTCACTCAGCTTCCTGCACTCTTTCAGATGGGAGCCTAATCCCATCCCCAGGACAAGGGTTCCCATTACCCTGCCCCAAGGCATTTCAAATAACCACTTCCTGAAAAAAATAAAATGTTTCTCAATTTCTGTTAAAAAAATAAAATAAAAGTTTATTTGTGATGGAAGAGACTACTTCAGATGAGTGAGCGGGATCTAGCCTGGGGGCTGGGGGGACCTGGAGGGTTTACGAATGAACCCCAGGAGGCTCGGCTTCCTTTCATCCGAGTCCACCCTCCCTTCCTTAATCCCTTGGCCTGACTCAGCCTGGGGCATCCTCCGGAGGGCTGGGAGGACTGTTTACCGAGGGGCCCTCCACCCGCGGCCTGTCACCTGAATTAGCCTCTGAGGCTGAGCTCGCCCCACGTGAGCTGAGGCTCTCCCGGTGACCTGGGTGACTTCCTGCTCTATGTTCCCAGCTGCCCTCAGGGGCCCGGGGATGGGCTACTGCCCGCATCCCTGGCAACACTCCACCTGGGCTTCTGAATCACCCCTTAGTCACCAGGGGACAGTGAGCACCGCCCTTCCGCCAGGCACTCCTACAGGAGACCGAGCAGGGCTGTGGCTTCTGAGATTCCTGTGGGAGGAAAAGGGTCAGAAGAGAGAGGGAGGGTGTGTAGGAACAGGTTGCCGGAGGGGCTGGGGGGCGGGGAGCCAGAGAGCCTCCCTGCTGGGCCTCTTGACGGAAACTGGACCCTGTGAAGCGTGACTGCAGGCACAGAGTGAGTGACTTCCGGGACTTCTTGTTCATCCTCAGAAGATTCAAGAACATTTCTGGAGACTAAGCAGTAACATAGCACCACGGACTCGATGGACATGAATCTCCCACAAAAATCACAGGAGCCACAGTCCTGCTCGGTCCCCTGCAGGAGTGCCTGCAGCAAACTCCAGGAGATAGTGAAGGACAGGGGAGCCTGGAATGCTGCAGTAGGCCATGGGGTCGTAAACAGTCAAATACAACTGACTGAACAACAACAAGCAGTAACTGGAATTTTGGAACTTCCTAACTAAACTAAAAAAAGATTAAGAAAAATTCAGTTACTACTAAAGCAAAGCCTTTCTTTCCTCAGGGAAGGTATGGTAATCACATGCTAGCTTTTTCATTAGAAAAATAATGGATTTTTGGTGAAGCAGAGGGAAGTGGGTTGAGCCTGGAGCTGTGTGGATGCCAGCTGCTGCCCTTGCCCATGGCTACAAGCAGAGCCAGTGCTGGGTGCCCTGAAAAGCCCCCTCCTGAGTTGGGGGAGCAGATGCCAGGCTGATGCCCCCAGAGGTCCACAGATGCCCTGCACCTGCAGGAAGGGCGCCTGGGGGCACTGGGTGGTGGGGATGTTTGCATACTGCCTGTGACAGAAGAGATGTGAATATGTCTGAGGCATGTTACTGCCGTCCCAGTTCCTTACCCACCTCAGCATGTGAGACCCTGCAGGGCAGATGGTTTGTCCCCCTTGTGATGACAGGGGCCTGAGCCTAGTTGTCCAAGGGGCTAGATCCTGGCTTTCTGATTTCCCACGTGCATGCATGCATGTGTGCCCTGTCTAAGTCACATCCATCTCTTTGCGACCCCATGGACTGTAGCCCACCAGTCTCCTCTGTCCATGGGATTTCCCAGGCAAGTACACTGGAGTGGGTTGCCATACCCTGCCGTTCAGGGGATCTTCCCAACCCAGGGATCGAACCTGAGTCTTGTGCATTAGCAGGTGGATTCTTTATCACTGTGCCACCTGGGAAGCTCCCCTGATTTCCCACACATGGTTATTAACAGTTTTCTGTGAAGGGCCCACTTGTTGGTTTCTTATGCAGGGGTGGGGTGGGGGCACTGGGAGGAAGGGTCAGTGAGCCATTAGAGGGAGTAGGGCCTGAAGAGGGATCAGAGGGTGGGAGCCAGAAAGGGTGGGCGGGGCTGGGGAGCAGGGCCAAAGATGAGGCAAAAGACTGAAGGATGTCCTAAGGTCATGTCTCTACAGCTCCTGTGACCGTTCCCCAGCCTTTGCTTGTCTTTCATGGCCTTTGGAGTTTTGAAGGTCAGTGATTTCAGTTATTTTCCAGGATGCTCCTCAATCTGGGTTGTCTAAAGTTTCCTCCCTATTAGATTCAGATTTTGCATTTTAGGCAATTTTTCTTCTCTGCATTTCATCTAGAGGCTCATGGTGAATATTGATTTCATTGCTGGTGACAGCTCACTTTATTTTAGGTGGTATTCACCAGATTTCTCCAACCTGTCAGGTTACTCATTTCCCCTTTGTGATTAAGAAATATCTGTGGGAGATGAGATTATGTAAGTGTACTGTTACTCTTTAATCCTTTACCCATGGCACATAGATTTCATCAAAGATTCTTGACGGTTGCCCCAAATGTTGGTTTTCTTTATTTTATTTATTTTTTTTAATATTTATTTATTTGGCTGTCCCGGGTCTTTAGTTGTGGCATGTGGGATCTAGTTCCCTGACTAGGGGTGGAACCCGGGCCCCCTACATTGGGAGGGTGACTAAAAAATGCAAGAAAGAGCTTTCCCATCTTCCCTATATATTTATTTATGTATAAATTTATGCCATTGTGAGTTCATAGGTCCTTATTTCAGCCAAAGGGTTACAGTTCTTTATTGTGATCATTTAGTTTCAGGCTCACATCCCAGATAAAGCCAGCGAGAGCCCTTTCAAAGAGGGTTCTGTGTTTTCTGACAAGTTCCCAAGTGGAAAGTAAACACTTCCTTACTTTCTGGCACAAGATGTTCCAAGCTCTTCTTGTACTTTCTCTGCCCCAGATCTGGATTCAGTCATTTGTCCTAGGAGCCCTGGCTTTTTTTAGTGGAGAATGTTGTTTAGAAACAAATATTTGCACACTAAGTATATTCATTTCTGTCAGAGTGTTTTTAGGCCCTTTTGGTGGATGGAGCCAGGAAATAAATATACATACTTGAGCATGCGTGGTCAGCCGATGATCCCCAGTAATCCCCAGTCTCCTGAGCTCTGTGCTTTGTGTAACCATGTTGGTCTCAGCCTGTGGACAATGAAGCTCCCAGCGAGGCATGCTCAGGGCATTCACCCAGGCCTCACTGCAGGGAGCCCCACAGACATCACCCCTCTGGGACTGCCCTAGCCCTTGTGGTTCTTATTCTGATTGCAAAATACACTTCAGCCAAGACCAAGGGAACTTGGAGGAATAAGATTTACTAGTCACAGGTCCTGGAGGGTCTATGGCACACTTGAAGGATGGCCACACACCAAGGTCGTACATTAACATCATTCAGATTTTTAAACGGGAAAACTTACACCCACACAGAAAACCACACACAGATGTTTATGGCATCTTTATTTGGAATTGATACAATTTAGATGCAACCAGCTTCAGAGGGTGGATGGGTAAATAAACTGTGGTACATCCAGACCATGGAATATTATTCAGCACTAAAAAAAGAGTCATCTGTCAGAAAGGCACAGTAGAAGCTTAAAGGCAAATAACTAAGTGAAAGAAGGGGCTTCCAGGTGACACAGCTTGGTAAAGAAACTGCCTGCCAATGCAGGAGACGTAAGAGAAACAGGTTTGATACCTGGGCCAGGAAGATCCCCTGTAGGAGGCATGGCAACCTACTCTAGTATTCTTGTCTGGAGAATCCCCATGGATACAGGAACCTGGAGGGCTATAGTCCATAGCATCATGCAGAGTCAGACAAGACTGAAGCAACTTAGCATGCATGCAAGTGAAATAAGCCAATCTAAAAGGACTTTAGAGCGGATGATTCCAACTATACAACATCCTGGAAAAGGTGCAACTATAGAGATAGTAAAAATTCAGTGGTTTTCAGAGATTAGGAGGAGGGAGGGATGAATAGGCGGAGCACAGAAGATTTTGGGGGCAGAAAATACTGTGTATGATACTATAATGGTGGATAGAAGTCATTTTAATTTGTCAAACCATAGACTGTACGATGCCAAGAGTGAAATAACACACACTATCAACCTCAGGTGGTGAAGATTTGTCACTGTAGGTTCGATTTTGGTAAAAAATACACTACCCTGGTGGAGAACGTTGATAAAGATGGGCAGGGAGTTTATGGGAAATCTCTGTACCACCCTTTCAATTTTGTTGTAAACCTAAAATGGCTCTAAAAAAATAAAGTCTTTATTTTTTGTTTTTTTAAATTGAAATATAGTTGATTTACAATGTTGTGTTAGTTTCAGGACAGCAGAATGATTCAGTTATCTGTATCTATATCTATGTATCTTTGGCCACATTGTGCAATGTGTGGGATCTTAGTTCTCTGGCCAGGAAATGAACCCAGGTCCCACAGTGACAGCACTGAGTCCTAACCACTGGACCACCAGGGAATTCCCATATATTCTTTTTCAGACTCTTTTCCTTTATTGATTATTACAAGATATTGAGTATAGTTCCGTGTGCTATATAGTAGGTCCGTATCATTTATCTGTTTTATATATAGTGGTGTGCATCTGCTAATCCCGAGCTCCTAACTTATCCCTCCCCCACAACCTTTCCCCTTTGGTAAGCATAAATTTGTTTTCTGTGTCTGTGAGTCCCTTTCTGTCTTGTAAATAAGTCTGTTTGTATCACATTGTTAGATTCCACATAAAAGCAATATCATATGATATTTGTCTTTCTTTATGGCTTACTTCACTAAGCTTGACAAAAAATAAAATCTTTAAAAAACTGAGCAGGGCACCAGGCTCTGGACACCTCCTTTCCACCCAGGTCCCTGAGGCCTCTAGGTCTCCCCTCTGGGGGAGCCACTGCCAGCTGCTCCTGGCGTATCATTTCCATACATGGTGTCTGTTTTCTAGAAATTATCCTGTGGCTTGCTTTTTCACTTACCATAGCTCAGTGATTTTTCCCTATCGATAGAACAAGAACATCCTATTCTCTTTCAAAAAATTTTTTTCTTTTGTCAAAGAATTGTGTCGATGACTATCCTATGATTCGGGTAACAATCCCCCACTGATAAGCAGTAGGTGACTCCCAGCATTTTGATATCACAGACAGTGATGCAGTAAATAGCCTTGGGCCTGTGTCAGCTTGTTCAGGCATATTTGTAGAATAAAATCCTAAAAAATGGCAAGTGAAAACATATAAGCTTTGTAACTGCAACAAAGGATTGCCAAATTACCCTTGATGGTAAATGTACCAATTTCCAGCCCCAGCATCAGTGTTACATGAGGACCCAGTTCTTCACAATCTTCAATATTTTTAATTATAAAAATAACAGTTGGTGAATCTGAGCACCAGTTAGAAACATTACTTATAAAATGACTATAGTGCAATGGGGCCTGGGAGTCTAGAGAAGACCAGGTTCTTGACAGCAAATTGAAGACCTGATCAGAATGACTTCCCTGATGGTCCAGTGGTTAAGACTTTGCCTCCCAATGCAGCAGACATGGGTTCCATCTCTGGTCCGGGGGCTAAGATCCCACATGCCTTGCCAAAAAACCAAAACGTGAATGGAAACAATATTGTAGCAAATTCAATAAAGACTTTAAAAATGGTGTACACACACACACACACACACACACACACACACACACACACACAACATCTTAAGGAAAAACAAAACAAAGACCTAATCAGAGACTGGACAATTTTGTCAGCTTTTCCAATAACTCAGGTCCATACCAGGCTCCGCAGGGCACTGGCTGGCTCTAGGGGCACCATCGTTCCCCTTCTGTAGACTCTGATTTTCATGCAAAGCACAGGTTTCCTAGCCCTACAGAAACCACAAAAGCATATTTCTGAGCCATTTCTCTTAAAAGGAACCAGAGCTAAGACCCTGAAAGGCTTGCCTTCACCCTTCTTAGAGGTGTTTATTCAGATGTTTTGGGCAGACTCCCTGTTACTATTCATTTTATAAAAGTAAAATAATGAATTCTGAGGTTGGTTTGGGAATATCTCGGTCTAATGTCCACTTTTTTCCTCTTCTAGGGACAGAAAGCTTGGATAGAAAAAACCTTTTGCAAACGAGAATGTATCTTTGTCATTCCCAGCACTAAAGACCCTAACAGGTAAATTGGAAGCCATAATTAAGACGTTATTCAAAATAGCCCTTGTCCACCAGCTGCCAGCAACTATTCTGGTGTTTGAGGGAGAGGAGGAGGAGTCAAGGATGCCCAGAACTTATTCTCCATGTGAGTCATTAAGCAGGGAGTCACCTGGGCTATAAACTCCTCTGTCAGGATGCAGACAGCCAAAATGACCTACAGATTCAATGTAATCACTATCAGAGTTCTAGCTGACTTCTTTGTAGAAATCGACAAGCTAAAAAAAAAAAAAAAAAAGGAGAGAAATCGACAAGGTGATTGGCATGAAATTGCAAGGGATCCAGAACAGTCAAAACAATCTTATAAAAAAGAACAAAGTAGAAGGACTCATGTTACCTAATTTCAAAACTGCCTACCGTTCTACACCAATCAAGGTAGTGTAGTACTGGAATAAGGGTAGACATAAAGACCAATATAATAGAACTGAGAGTCCAGGAAGAAACCCACTTGTCTATGACTTGTCTATGATTTACCTAACCTGATGGGGAAAGATTAGTCTCTTCATCAAATGATCTGAAACAACTGGACATCAAGGTGCAAAGGAATGGCTTTAAGCCCCTACCTCACACCACATATAAAAATTAACTCCAAATCTATCACAAGTCAGATATAAGGGCTAAAACTATAAAGTTCTTAGACAAAAATATAGAAGTTAATCTTCATGACCTTGGATTTGGCAAATGGTTCTTTGAATTGACACCAAAAGTACGAGCAACAAAACAAATACACTTTCAATGTTAACTTGAGTAGAGAAATGTTTTACTAAAGCAATGGAAGAATTCAGCAATATTGAAAAATCCTTGAGGGTCAACTCTATATGGGGGGTGAGTGGAGAGTGAGTGTCCTTTGTCACAGAATTTCAGTGACTGGTGGCCATAATCATGTTGTCAAGACACCAAAAAGAATTAAAGGACTTCCCTGGTGGTTCAGTGGTTAAGAATCTGCCTGCCAACTGCAGGGGACACAGGTTCAGTCCCTGGTCTGGGAAGATCTCACATGCCGTGGGGCAACTAAATCCCTGTGCCACAACTGCTGAGCCTGTGCTCTGGAGCCTGTGCTCCACAACAAGAGAAGTCACGGCAGTGAGAAGTCCTCAACATAACTATAGAGTACTCCCCGCTCTCTGCAACTAGAGAAAACCCGGATGCAACAACAATACAGCCAAAAATAAATAAATAAAAAATTTAAAATAAATACAACAATCCTTAAAAAAAAAAATAAGAATTAAGATGTGTGCAGTAAGGCAGGGCAGTCATCCAATGTGTTTAAAATAGTCTGGCATGGAAATAGATATGCACTGATTATCTGGAAAAGGACACCATAAGGGGTATTTCTGTCCCCAGTAAAGCTGGATGAGGAAGGTGTTAGTCTGCTCCCATTGAGGTTAAGGCATCATAAGGAGGAGAATGTTCTAGAAAGACCAAGCTTTGTCTTTGTCTTTGTTTTCAGGTGTTGCTGTGGCCAGCTCACCAACCAACACATCCCCCCTCTGCCAAGTGTAACAGCCAGCAAAAATGGAGAGGAAAACAAGTTGGCGGAAGTTCAACCCGAAAAATGGTCTGTTGGCAAACACACCCAGAGCTACCCCACAGATTCCTATGGGATTCTCGAATTCCAGGGCGGCGGATACTCCAACAAAGCCATGGTAAGAGAGGACTTGGGGAGGGGTGTCACTAAGCCACAGCCTCCATCAGAGGCCCAGCCTCCCAGACTCTGAGACTGTAGACACCTGGGTCTTCTTTCAAGGGTGTGATGCAGTCCTCCTAGAGTTTTTATTGTAAAGACAAGAAATATATCTGCACACTCCACTTTTTAGCCATGAGATTTGGAAACTGGGCACTATGATAAAGAACACATGCTGTGCTGTGCTCAGTTGTGTTTGACTCTTTGCAATCCCCTGGACTGTAGCCCTCCAGGCTCCTCTTTCCATGGAATTTGCCAGGCAAGAATACTGGAGTAGTCATTTCCTCCTCCAGGGACTGAACCCAGGTTTCCTACACTGCAGACACATTCTTTATTGTCTGAGCCACCAGGGAAGTCCCAAGAATACTGGAGTGGGTTGTCATTTCCTTCTCCAGGGCATCTTCCTGAATCAGGGATCGAACATGCATCTCCTGCATTGGCAGGCCGGTTCTTTATCACTGAGCCACCAGGGAAACACAGTATCCTTTACATCTATACCAAGAATCACAGTCCAGCCAGACTCTACAAAGATACTCTTCCATCTCCAGGGATAAGAGACGAATTATGTCATTTGGTTTTTAGGGTTGTTTGGGGCTTTGTTTTGTCTTTTCTATTAAATAACTGTGGGCATTGAGCCACCTTTACATGGGTGAGGAGTGCCTGGAAATATTTCTCTCTAAAGTCCAAGCCCAGCCTCCCTTGGCGGGCATTCAGCTGGTCCGAGAAGACAAGAAGACGGAGGCTTTTCACATCTGCATGTAAACAGGGAGTGCCCTCTGCCTTTCTGAGGAGCCCTGCCAGAGAGGGGAGGCGGCAGCACTGGGATCCCTTTCAGCCCATTCTGAATAATACTCCCACGGTCCCTGTCAGGCCATTTTTGCTATTTCATTCTATTTCACTGGCCCAACATCATTGTTCAGATAAAATTCAGAAGTGTTCCAAGCAAATACCATAGCATTGGGTCTTCCAGAAGGGCACCCTGCCTACTGGCCAGGACACAAAGAGGCATTTCACAGGGGCCAGTGCATGGACTCATTAACCTCTTCTTCACTTTGAGGGAAAGGTCCAGCCCCAAGATCAGTTACGAGCCCCTTTTCCAGCCCCATTCCCTCTAAGACATCCTGTCCAGCATCTGGAGCCACATTCCAGCTGAGCCAGCTTGGGACCTTTTTTAAAAAAATTTTTATCGGACTACAGTTTGTTTTCAATGTTGTGTCAGTTTCTGGTGTACAGCAAAGTGAATTAGCTATACATATAGATATATCCAATCTTTTATAGTCTTTTCCCATACAGACCATGAGCAAGTTCCCTGTGCTATACAGGAGGTCCTTATTAGTTCTCTGTTATATGTATAGTACTGTGTGTAAATGTCAACCGCAATTTCCCAATTTATCCCTCCCCAACACCTCCGGTTCTATAGGCTTCCCTAGTGACTCGGTGGTAAAGGATCCGCCTGCAATGCAGGAGAATCGAGTTAGATCCCTGGGTTGGGAAGACCTCCTGGAGAAGGAAATGACAACCCAGTCCAGTATTTTTGCTAGGAAATCCCATGGACAGAGGAGCCTGGTGGGCTGCAGTCCATGGGGTCGCAAAGAGTTGGACATGACTGAGTGACTGAGCACCCAAGCATGCACAAAGCAGTCAGCTTTGACCTGTTATAAAGATTTTTGATTCAACAGTAAAAGAGAGATGGTCCAGGAAGACTGAGATTTGGGGGGGTGGGGGGAAGGGGAGGGGGTTTCAGTTGACTATCACCGGATTAGACTGGATTTCACTTTCTTCCATGGGCTTGGAAGAATCCCTGGCTTGAACAATGCAATTTAGCAACTGATCAGGAGCACATGGAATATAGCCCAACAATGACCAATTGTCAAGAAGCTTTACATAAAAGTAGATAAATTTCTAAATTGCTCTAAAATTTTTGTAAACCTAGCAGGCATATTTCCTAGAAGTTTCCAATGAACAAAAAGTATCCAGAAATAAAATCAATCTGGAGTAATTTCTGTGCTCCTATGAATGCTAGACACAGTGAAGAAGTATTTCAATTGTTGTTTAGAACTAAAAATGGTCTTTGCTTTGAAATTTTAGAATGTGTTTCCTTTGAACTTCAGTTTCATTTTCTACAAATTTGTTTCTACAAATTTTCTACAGATTTCTGACAAATTTGCTAATTTGCAGACATTTGTTCATGTGTGTGACAGTACTTAATTTTTGGGGGGTTATGTACTTTAAAAATATTTTTTATTATAGTTGCTTTACAATATTGTGTTATTTTCTGCTATAAGTCAGAAACAGAAAAACAAATGTCATATATTAATGCATATATGTGGAATGTAGAAAAATGGTACAGATGAACCTATTTGCAATGCACATAATTTTTAACAAACTTGTTAAATAATTTAAAATAAATCTTTGCTAATAGTATTATCTTTTGGTATCGGACAATTTCAGGATTCCTTTTACTCTCAGTATTAATTATTGTCATTATAGAAGTTCTGATACTAGGAAAATTAGCTGGGAACTTTGACAAAATAAATCATCCTAAGGCAATGAAAAATGCAACCCACTCCAGTATTCTTGCCTGGAGAATGCTGTGGACAGAGGAGCCTGGAGGGCTACAGTCAGGGGGTCACAGAGTCTGACACGACTAACATTCATACAACACAAGGCAATGAAAAAATAAAAGATAAGGTTTGCCAGGTAAAATACAAGACTCCCAATTACATTTGAATTTCAGATAGATAACATAATTTTTAAGGATGCCCCAAATATTGCAGGAGGCATACTTATACTAAAACATGTTCCATTGTTCATGTAAAATTCAAGTTTAGCTATGCATTCTGTATTTTTACTTGCCAAATCTGGCAACCCTCCAGTGTTCCTTCCCATCGTGTGGCCACGGGCTTGCACAGAGGGCCCCAGATCCCTGCCAGAGAGAAAGGCAGGAGGCTGTCACTTGAACTGGAGCGACAGTGACACGAGAGTCAGACCCAAGAAAGGGTGCTGAGGGCCACACCCTCTTTTGCAGTATATCCGGGTCTCCTACGACACCAAGCCAGACTCGCTGCTTCATCTCATGGTGAGAGACTGGCAGCTGGAGCTCCCCAAGCTCTTAATATCCGTGCATGGGGGCCTTCAGAACTTTGAGATGCAGCCCAAGCTGAAGCAGGTCTTCGGGAAAGGCCTGATCAAGGCTGCCATGACCACTGGGGCCTGGATCTTCACCGGGGGCGTCAGCACGGGTAAGTGTCGGCCCTCTCCCTGGCTGTGAATGTGCAGACCCAAAGATCACTGTGGTTCCCTAGAAGCTTTGGGATAATTAAGATCAAGAAACAAAACATGCTGCATCCTGAGATTGAGACAGGCTGGGTCCTGAGACCCTTCGCTGCAGTGCTGGCACCTGGACACACCTCTCCTTGAGATACAAAATCAAAGGAACTAAAGAGAAAGTCTCATAAAGTTATTTTTATGGGACTAAAAAATATCTATGTGTATGCACAGTTGGGACAAATTCTGGACCCAAAATATACAAAAAGACCGAAAACAAAAACAAAAGCAACTGCCACTTCTGAAGAGCCTGGAGCAAAAGCAGGGGATCAGGAGCAAAAACAGGGTATTGTGCGTGCTCCCTGCACGTAGCACCACCTAATAGGTGGGCAAAACACCTAAGCCACCCCTCCAGCCTCACCCCTGGACGCACTCCTGATCCTCACTCCATGTAAGGAACCAGCTCACCCCAATTTGGGGAGCAAGCAAGACACCTGTTGTTTGTTCTCACTCCCCCTCCGCTGCAGCAGGGACCCCAGTAAAGTCTTGCCAGAATCTTGTCTGGCCTCTAGTCAATCTCTATTGATGGGAGAAGGCCAAGAACCACGGTTAGTAACAGTAATATTTATGGCAGAAGTGAAACTTTTATGTGGTATCTTGCTATTTATTTTGGTATGATCATGAGAATGGTCAACATCTCTGGCACCTACTATGTGCCATTCTTTGACATGAGCACTGGACAAAGCCTCATTTTCACTGAGGTTTCTGACAATCCTTTTCCCATCACTGAGGCCCAGAGAGGTTGAGAAACATACCTGGCTGTCCGACTCTCAGCTTTAGCTGAATGCAGACAAAGGGAGACCCTTGCTTCATCCATCCTTAGGTCTTGGAAACTTGTAAAGAAAATTCCTGTACAGTTGCTTTGGTTTTTATTTTCCCTTTCCTAGGAGCTAATGCAGGATGACTAGTTTTTATGCGCTCAGACTTTCAGTGATTCAACCCTATTCTGCAGGAAGTGGAGCAGCTCAGAGCAGGGATCCCTAAAGTTCCTGAAAAGTGATTTGATGAGAGGTAAGGGGCCTGCGATTATGACTTACGGCTGCTCACAGGTGTCATCAGCCACGTGGGGGATGCCTTGAAGGACCACTCCTCCAAGTCCAGAGGCCGGGTCTGTGCTATAGGAATTGCTCCCTGGGGCATTGTGGAGAACAAGGAAGACCTGGTTGGAAAGGATGTAAGTATTTTCTCCCCAGAGATGTGCAATTTTTAAAAATCAAAGTCTTTGTTTTGATGTCATTGTAGATTTCACCTGCAGTTGTAGGAAATAATAAAGGGAGGTCTCATGTAGACTTTCCCCTTTCCCCAGCAGTAACATCTTGCGAAATGATGATATAAGACTTCAAGCAGGATACTGACCCCCCAGTGCCTCAGCAGTAAAGAACCCGCCTGCCAATGCAGGAAACGAAGGTTCTATCCCTGGGTCAGGAAGATCGCCTGAAGAAGGGCATGATCTAAAATGTTGGGATGTCGGGACTTCCTTGGTGCTTCAGTGGTTGACACTCCATGCTTCCACTGCAGGGGGTGTGGGTTCAATCCCTGGTCAGGGAACTAAGATCCCATATCCCATGAGGTGTGGTCAAAATATGAAAAAAAATTTTTTAATCACAGAATTAAGATATTGGGTTGTCATGACTAAAATATTTTTTTCTAACTTAATATGAAAATTGCAAAAAAACAAAAAAAAAAACCTTTCAATAGAGAGGCTAGGGAAGGCAGAGCCGGTTGAAGTACACGATTAGATAAAGCCATAGCTCCATATCCGAGTGTTTTTGCTTCTCCTGTTAGTCTTATTGTCGAAGTTCTGCAGCTCTGACCTGTGCTGTGCATTTCATCAGGTGACACGGGTGTACCAGACCATGTCCAACCCCCTGAGTAAGCTCTCCGTGCTCAACAACTCACACACGCACTTCATCCTGGCCGACAATGGCACCCTGGGCAAGTACGGGGCCGAGGTGATGCTGAGACGGCAGCTAGAGAAGCACATTTCTTTGCAGAAGATCAACACGAGTAAGTTGTTCCATGGGCTTGGGACTGTCCTGCAAGCCAGGCTGGAGAAGAGACTGCCCGCAGGCATTTACAGCCTTCCCCTGACTCCTCTTCGACCACAGCAAGACCCTTTCCCTTGGCCACCGACCAAATCCCACTCCTTGAGCTGCACTAGGATGCTTTGCCCCAAGTTCACAAGGAGCCTGGACCCGAGAAACAGCTCCACAGCCGTTGTCACAGTGACGGCATTCCCCACCATGTTGTCAGTGGTTCCCATTCCTTGTAATGACTATAGTTACTTTAAAATAATTTTTATTGGAGTATATTTGATTTACAATGCTAAGTTGATTTCTTCTGTACAGTAAAGCGACTGTTCAAACTCCAGTGATTCTTAATGTCAAACAATGGTCAAATGATCTTAAAGGGTATTTTGTTGTAACCATTACTGGTAAGATTGCAAAAGACAGTCTAGACCTGGGAAATGGTCACTGTAAATCATAATTAAAGGGTCTGTAGGGCTGCAGTGTGGCTGGAATGAGACAGCGTGCTATGAAAAGTTGTGGATTTCCAAGGAGCAGCGGCCTGGCTGATGGCTCTCACATTTGTGCTGTCCTGGCCACGTGCGTGTTCACGCCGCCCAGCCTCCCCTGGCCATGTGACTTGTGGGCTTCCCTTTGTCATCCTTTGCCCGGGGTTCTGAGTGGGGCAGGGACAACAAAGGAGTGCTCAGTCGTCACCTCCCACAGCACGGAGCTTCAGCAGTCCAGCCCGAACCATGAAGAGCCAGCTCTCCTCTGTTTCTAGAAAAGAAGGTGATTGGGTCCCTGGAGTCCTGAAGATCTCAAATGTCAAGCCTAAGTCCACAAAGTCTTGGTCCATTTCTTCAGCATCTCTTGGTTGGTCCATTTCCCAGCATCTCTTGGCTAGAGAGTCTGCCTGGTACATACCAGACCCTCAACACATAGCTTCTGAAATGAATATAACTGAGATTAACTCTGGTAGGAGATTGCAAAGCTGTTCACAATGGGACTTCCCTGGCAGTCCAGCACTTAGGACTCCATGCCTTCACTGCAGGAGACATGGGTTCTAGCCCTGGTCAGGGAACTAGGATCCTGCATGTCCTGAGGTGCAGGCAAAAAAAAAAAAAAAAAAAAAGTTCAAAATATTTAAGAATTACTGACTGTAGAAATGCATTGTGGAAGCAAACCAGAAACTCTCAATTCCCCTGCTTGAAGTTCTTAGACCTTCTTTCACCTGTGCTGGCAGTTCCTATCCAAAGTCCTTCAGAACCATGAGACCAAGGACAGATCTTCTATTCACTACCTTATTCACCGAGATCAGATAACTCCCATCACAACAAACAGACACTGGGGAAACATGCTCAGAACATAGTCTGTCCTGGCCAGTTTGAGGGTAAAATTGTGAAGTAGGAAACTGGGTCTTTGCTGTTCCTTCACTCCCACTATCTCCCCTCCCACCCAGAATCCTGAGTTCTTGAGGCACTCCTGTTACCACCTGCTTCCCAGAGCCCACCTTCCAGTTCTGCCACCAGAGTCGGCTTGTCCAACATGTTCAGAAGAGTCCTGTCATCTCACAGAGGCAGAGGGAGGACTCTGGGGGAATTTAATTTTTTTAATTAATTTTTATGAGAGTGAAGTTGCTTTATAAGGTTGTGTTAATTTCTTCTGTAACAGCACAGTGAATCAGCTATACATATACATGTGTCCCCTCTTTTTTGTTTGTTTGTTTTTTTTGTTTTTGTTTTTTTCATTTATTTTTATTAGTTGGAGGCTAATTACTTTACAATATTGTAGTGGTTTTTGCCATACATTGACATGAATCAGCCATGGATTTACATGTTTCAGATCGCCACAGAGCACTGAGTAGAGTCCCCTGTGCTGTCCAGTAGGTTCTTGTTAGTTACCTATTTTATACCTAGTTGTATATATATGTCAATCCCAAGCTCCCAATTCATCCTACTCCCCCGCCTCTTGGTTTTTCTCTACGTCTGTGTCTCTATTTCTGCTTTGCAAATAAGATCATCTGTACCAATTTTCTAGATTTCACATATATATATAATGTTTGTGGAAACAATTTTAATCAGTATATTTTTATTGAAATATAGCTGATTTACAATGTTGTGTTAATTTCTGCTGTACAACAAAGTGTGTGTGTGTGTGTGTGTGTGTGTGTGTGTGTATACACATATATATATGATTCTTTATGGGAACAAGTTATTAACTGGGGAGCTAATGATGGTCCATGGCTTTGCCCTCCTAGATAACTCACTGCCTATTCCAGGCACTGGAGGCTAATCAACAGCTACTATACCTACTATAACAACACTGCACATTCATAACACCACTTGAGGTTGACAGAACACCTTGATTTGACAGCCTCACAGTTTCTTATACTTTATATCCATTGCTCCTTCAGGAGGTAGAGGAGGCCCTGGGGTGATTCACCTCTTACTGAGTCTGCTGCAGTTCAGGGTGGCCTGGTGACCGGCCCCAGGTCATAAGGCCAATTCACATGAGACTGGTATTATAGAACAGAGCTCTCCTAGCACTGGTCCAGACACCATCTGCAGTGTCATTCTTGAAGGGACAGCCACCCAGAGTGGGAATATCATCCAGGACAGGGCAGCAGGGAGATATTCTTTTAGCAAGAAGAATCTTCCATGTTTCTCGCATCTCACCTTGAAGCACCTTGTAAGCCACGTGAGTGATACATACAGTTGAACCACATACGTGTTGTCAAGTTCGTCATTTTAAGGCCCTGTTTTTTCCAATAAGGCTATGATGTGGGCTTTAAATAAAAGAAGTCATCACATTCTGAGGGCCTTCAACTCTCCCAGTGAAAACTAACCCTCTGTAAGTGCCTGTCCAGGCCTAAGGGTTTGCCTCTTCCGCATGTTTCAGGGGTCAGAGCAAGGGGTCAGATGGGGCCTTGACAGTGGTCTGAACTTGGATGTGGTATGTGTTGCAGGGCTGGGGCAGGGCGTGCCCCTCGTGGGCCTTGTGGTGGAAGGGGGCCCGAATGTGGTTTCCATCGTCCTGGAATATCTCCGAGAAGAGCCCCCGGTCCCCGTGGTGGTCTGCGATGGCAGTGGCCGAGCCTCAGACGTCCTGTCCTTTGCCCACAAGTACTCGGAGGAAGGAGGGTAGGAGCTCTGACCTGTTAGGAAGGGTGGGGTTTGAACTGCTGAGGCCCAGAAGGAATCGTGGTATGGCTAGCCAGCCCAAAAACACAAGAGAAGGAAGGTTTTCTAGCTCTCCTGTCCCACTTCCCAGGGTCAGTAAGTGAGGGTACTCTCAGAAGTCATGTTTCTTATGGATTCTTTCTGGGGTAGGGGGAGGGTATACGTTCTCTCCCAACTTCATTTTCCCTTCTAAGGTTTTCAACCTAATAGCCTGAAATTTGGGGCTTCCCAGCTAGCTGGCTCAGTGGTAAAGAATATGCCTGCCAATGCAGGAGACTCAGGTTCAATTTCTGGGTCAGGAAGATCCCCTGGAGTAGGAAAAAGCAACCCACTCCAGTATTCTTGCTTGGGAAATCCCATGGACAGAGGAGCCTGGTGGGCTACAGTCCATTGGGTCACAAAGAATCAGGCACAACTTAGTGACTAAGCACTCACACAGCCTGAAATTTAGGACAAGTGTAAATGCAGCTGTTGACTGTGGTCCCTTTAGGTCTCCTATCCTAGTATTCTGTAATATCCTCCAATGGTTAATTTTTAAACCAAAGATACCAGACAGTATCATGTTCAGCAGTCCTCAACCTTTTTAGCACCTGAGACCAGTTTTGTGGAAGACAGTTTTTTTCCACGGACAGGGGGCAGAGGGATGGTTTTGGGATGATTCAAGCACAATCATGTTGATTGTGCCCTTTATTATTATTACATCAGCTCCACCTCAGATCATCAGGCATTATTAGATCTTGGAAGCTGGGCACCCCTGACTCATACAGATTTATTCATGTGGATTTCATCTGTGTTTTCTTCTTTTTCCTATCTCCTTCAAACAGGATAATCAATGACTCCCTCAGGGACCAGCTTATAGTCACCATTCAGAAAACGTTTAATTACAACAAGACACAGTCACATCAGCTGTTTGCGATGATCATGGAGTGCATGAAGAAGAAAGAGCTGGTGAGTGTTTTGAGTGGATTCTCTAGGCAGCTCCACAGAGAGAATTGTTTCCTTTCTGATGCTGCCTCTGTGTGCAGGATGAAGTTGTTCTTATTTCCATTCAGGCTTTTCCAAGAGGCAGTTTACAGATCCTGACCCAGCTGGCGATTCTGTCCATGTGAGGGAAGCAGGCAAAGCACAGGCAGGTTCTCCTCAGAGTAGGGATACAGGTGCATCGGATCTTGTGTGTGTCAGGGCACCTCAGGCCACATCCTACCAGTTCTGAGGCTGATGTCATCGATGAGATTTAAAGTGTTGGAGTCACAGGGACTTCCCTTGTGGTCCCTATGCTTAAGACTTTATGCTTCCACTGCAGGGGGCTTGGTTGGATTTGATCCCTGGTCAGGGAACTAAGATCCCACATGCTGTGTAGTGCAGCCAAAAAGTAAAAAAAAAAAAAGAAAAATTAAATAAATAAAGCACTGAGGAGTGACATATACCATGCTTGCAGGTGTGCTTAGAAAATTTTACCAAACACCCTCATTATTTTCTACCCTTTGCCTCCTTCAAGGGGAAAGTGAAAGTGTTAGTCACTCAGTTGTGTCTGACTCTGCGACCCCATGGACTGTAGCCCTCCAGGCTCCTGTGTCCGTGGGATTCTCCAGGCAAGAATACTGCAATGGGTTGCCATTCCCTTCTCCAGGGGATCTTCCCATCCCAGGGATGGAACCTGGGTCTCCCACATTGCAGGCAGATTCTTTACAGTCTGAGCCACCTGGGAAGACTTTTACCTCCTTAATTATACTTATAAGGAAGACGCACTCTTGTTACACAGGCACTCTTCAAAATTTTAAATCTACAAATTTCCTACAAATTTGAGTAGAGATGCCTTTGTCACTTTCAGTAGCCATTTAGATTTAGCATGCAAGTCCTGCATGGGCTCCCTCAGCTCCAGGTGGGGTGAAGAATAAAATAAGATCCAGGTGAGGATTCAAAATGCTGTCCCTTCTGGAAATCAGAAGGCCCTGATGGAAAATCCCCTCGCTCTGGGGATGGTTGTATTAGCATTGGCCTCTGAGGTCCTTTTTTTAAACAACATTCCAATTCTCCCTCTCAATTTCCACTTTGCTTTACTTAGTCTTTTCATGATTAATCTATTTTCAGGTCACTGTGTTTAGGATGGGTTCTGAGGGTCAGCAAGACATCGAGATGGCGATTTTAACTGCCCTGCTGAAAGGTGAGCTCTCAGAAATGGCCCCTCCCGTCCATTCTGTGCTGGCCTCCCCAGGCCCCACTCTTGGCCAGGAAACCCTCCCCCTGCAACCTCCTCCCACCAGGAAATGTGTCTGCTAGGGATGGAACCCTGAGCTGGCCAGGCTGCCTAGAGTTACTATAGTCTAAAGCCGTGGTAACATGATGAGGCTCGAAGTGGGTTCTTTGGAGGGGGACTTTTCTGGGAGGAGGGAGCAATGGACCACTGGTTCTTGATGGCTAAGAACCAGTTTTCATTGGTAGCTAGCTCATGACAGGTTTCAGCTCAGAGAGGGTAAGCATGAAATGATTTTTCATTTCATTTTCATTTTCATTCATTCATTTTTCATTTTCATTTCATTTTTCATCCCTGCGTCTCACAGCACTTCGTCAGTTTTCCCAGACTCTCCTAACGACAGGCTGCCACCTGGCTGCTTGAGGAGTCACCTCCCTCCTCCACTGTGAAGGGGAGGGTGCTGGAGGAGAGAGGGGCGGAGGTCCCCTCTGGGACCCCGGCCTCCTGGTGGTACTGAGCTGGTCTCCCTGCAGTCGGGGCTGGTACGCTGGACTGTGCTCCCTTTTGACCTGGAGGAGCAGCACCCCTTGACCTGGCCTGGCAGGTGTCTGGGTGGCCCCAGGGCTCCTGCCCTCTTGCAGAATAGGGAACTGGGGTCACTGGCTTCCTCCTCTGTTCCCTCTGGGAACAGAAACCTCTTTCTTGGCATGGAAAGAGGTTGCCTCCATCCTCCTCCCAGCCAGCTCTTCGAAAATACTGAGTCACTTGGAGGCCAGAGAAAAGGGTGAGATGCTGAACCAGCCTGTGGAACACCATGCTCTCCGCCCAGCCCCTTCCCCCACAACCTGCCACAGTCCAGGCATGAGGTGATAACTGCCCCGTCTCTTGCCTTCCAGGAACAAATGCATCGGCTCCGGACCAGCTGAGCTTGGCACTGGCTTGGAACCGTGTGGATATAGCTCGGAGTCAGATCTTTGTCTTTGGGCCCCGCTGGCCGGTGAAACTAAGTGTTTTCAATCTATACTGTTTGTCATGACTTTGTACAGAGGGTGTATTAGTACAAGCTGCCTTGTGCTGTGGATGTCAGAAAATCTTCTGGGGTTTCTGATGACCCAATGTCTGGTCGCTTCCCTGGTGGCTCAGATGGTAAAAAATTTGCCTGCAATGCATAAGATGTGATTTGATCCCTGGATCAGGAAGATCCTCTGGAGGAGGGCACAACAACCCACTCCAGTATTCTTGCCTGGAGAATCCCATGAACAGAGGAGCCTGGCAGGCTACAGCCCACGGTGTTGCAGAGTTGGACACAACTGAGCAACTAACACCAACAATGTCTAGTTGTTAGGATTATTAGGAGATGTTGCTGTGTCATTTCAAAGAACCAGCAAGAAATAAGAGCTCCTGGCACTAACTTCAGATTCAAACCAGTGCTCTGGAATAAAGAGCACTAAATATTTTATCATTGCTGGTGAACCTGGGTTTTTACACTTTTAAGAAGAAGAAAGAAGATTGCTCATTAAAATGAAATACAATGATTACATTGAAAGCATTGATTTTTAAACTATGTTCCATGAAACCCCAGAGGGCTAGGGGACTGTGTGTGTGACTTTTGTGTGTAGTCTTTGGGATGTGGTGTATTTGCATGTGGTTTGGTATATTGTATATGTGTATCTATGTACAGTATGTGTGTAGGGTGTGAAATGTATGTGTGGATGTGTGGTGTGTGGTTTACCGTGCATGCAGTGTATGTCTGTGGGATCTGTGTGTGTGTGTGGTTGTACATGGGTGTGGTGTGGGGGCGTGTGTGTGCAGATATGAGCAGGCATAATGAATAGCTCTCAGCAGCCTCCTGCTCCTTCAATCAAAGCAGCTTCTTTACAACTTGTGGTTACCAAGTGGGACAGGAGTAGGGGAAGGATGGACTGGGAGTTTGGAATTAGCAGATGCAAACTGTTATATCTAGGATTGATAAACAGCAAGGTCCAACTGTACAGCACAGGGAATTCTGTTCAGTCTCCTGGGATAAATCATAATGGAAAAGAATTTTTAAAATGTAATATACGTGTATATTTATAACTGAATCACTTTCCTGTACAGCAGAATCCCAGGGACGGAGGAGCCTGGTGAGCTGCCGTCTAGGGGGTCGCACAGAGTCGGACATGACTGAAGCAACTTAGCAGCAGCAGCAGCAAAAATTAGCAAAACGTTGTAAATCAACTATACTTCAATTTTTTTAAACTATTTTTTTTTAACAAGCAGCTTCTTTGATAGGTTTTGTGTATCGGGGCTTGGGGAAAATTTTTGTTTGCAAAATTAGGGCTCTGCTGCTTCAAAAAGGGGTTTGGAAAATCTAGAGGGTTCATGCGCGAACTTTAAAAACCTTATTTCTCAAAACAGACCTGGCATGTACCTTCAAAGTACATTGCATTTTCACAGTTATCCTTTATCCAATTAGTGTGAAGAATTTAAGCAATCAGTGTGTGCATGTGTGCTCAGTGGCTTCAGTCATGTCCAACTTTCTGCAACCCCATGGACTGTGGCCCATCAGGCTCCTCTGCCCATGGAATTTTTTAGGCCGGAATACTGGAGTGGGCTGCCATTTCTTCCTCCAGGGGTAAGGAATCAGAGAAGTGTATTAAAGGAATAAGATAGAAGTTTGGGGAGTGGTTTATGCATGTTGTTTATTGAACTACACAAGTTAAAAGAACACTACCACACCTTACATATTTTAATTTTGTTTTGAATCTCCTGGTTTGTCTACTCTTGGTAAAGGATTTTAGAGCAAAGTGAACTGCTCCATGAGTGGTGATGAGGCAGAGATGCTAAGAACTCCAAGACAGGGCTGGCAGGAAGGGCAGTGTCATGAGCTCTGGAGACCATCTACTCAGGAAGAGGAATCCCAGATCTTGGTTGGTTTTTCTTTTCAAGGGGCAGCTTTCTGAAGACATAGCTCTGAGTCAGCCACACCGAGAGAGCCAGGCTTTCAGGATTACAGAAAGGGCCTGACCTGGGGAACACACCACACACACAGGGTGCCTGCCTGAAGCAATGGCCTGCACCCACTTTCCTGTTACAGAAGCAATAAGCGGTTTCTAGAAAGTGTGGAAAATATAGATAAGCAAAACGAAGGAAACAATCACTCATGACCACCTCCCCTTAGAAAAATTCAGCAATACTGTCAATATTTTATAACTTCATTTTTCACTCTTATGTTGGCATTAAATTCTCTCCGACTTCCATTTTCATGCTGCTTAGTGTTCTTTGCTTTCTATTATTCAGTGAATGCATAAATATGGTTTGAAAAGCAAGTAACAAATCAGAGCATGCCATGAAAAGCAGAGCCCTCATGCCCACCTCTGAAAGCCCCGCAACTGTCTCTGTGTTCTGCTTTCCAAGGGAGCTGTAGCGTTTTACATTCCCATGAGCAATGTAAGAGGGTTTCTTGGCATTGGCAGGTTTTTTTCTTTAATGATAAGTAGTAGTATCTCATTATGGTATACATTTATTTATGATCAAATATATTTTATATTCTCAATGAAGGAGGGACAAGCATCAAATTCCTAATGTAATTCTCATTTGAGACATACATATTTTTTCTTTATTTTTTAAATTGAAGTATGGTTGATTTACAACGTTGTGTTAGCTTCACGTGTACAGCAAAGTGATTCAGTTGTACATTTGTATAGATCTGTATTTATTCTTTTTCAGATTCTTTTCCATTAATACTTATTTGTTGCTGTTATAGTTTAGTCACTCAGTAATGTCAGACTATTTGTGACCCTGTGGGCTGTAGCCCACCAGGCTCCTCTGTCTGTGAGATTTCCCAAGCAAGAATACTGGAGTGGGTTGCCATTTCCTTCTCCAGGGAATTGTCCTGCCCCAGCAATTGAACCCATATCTCCTGCATTGGCAGGCAGGTTCTTTACTGCTGAGCCATCAGGAATGGTTTAATGCATATTACAAGACATTGACTATAGTTCCCTGTGCTATATATTAGGTCCCTGCTGTTTATATTTTGTTCTTAATTGAGATATAATTGACATATGACATATTAGTTTCAGGTATGCAATATAATGATTCAATATTTGTATATATTATGAAATCACTACAATGTGTCTAATTACCATCCCTCACCACACACAGTTACAATTTTTTTTCTTGTGATGAGAACTCTTAAGATCTATTGTCTTAGCAACTTTCAAATACACAACACACAATTATCAGCTGTAGTCACCATGTTGTACATGACATCCCATGGCATTTATTTTATAACTGGGAGTTTGTACCTTTCAACAATCTTTATTCATTTCACCCTCCTTCATCCTCCATACTAGGTCTTTATGTTAATTCTAAAAATGGAAAAACCAGCAGATTTTACTGTGATTCTGTACAGATTGTTCACAGCTGAGCCTAACATTACAGCTGAACTCAAAGAGAAAGAAAAGTAACTCTGGGTGAGTCACCAGGGCCATACAAAGGAAAACACAGCAAGCATGACGGTTCTTACAGTCCATCCATTGTTTAAATTATGCGACCTTTGAGTTTCCTTCATATTTGGACCATGCCTTATTGAATAGATAGACGTTTGCTTTCCCTTGCATTTCTTTTTTTAAGAATAATTTTATTTATTTATGTATTGTTGACTGTCCTGGGTCTTCATTGCTTCACATGGACTTTCTCTAGTTGCAGCATGTGGTGGCTACTCTCTAGTTGTGGTGCACAGGCTTCTCATTACAGTGGTTTCTCTTGTTGTGGAGGACCGGCTCTAGAGCACAGGCTCAGTAGTTGGGGCACATGGGATTAGTCGCTCCGTGGCATGTGGGATCTTCCCAGACGAGGGATCAAACCTGTATCTCCTACATTGGCAGGCAGATTCTTTACCACGGAGCCACCTAAAGCCCCTCCCTTGCATTTCTAATTGATTCTCTCTTTTCTTCTTAGCATATTCCTTACATCATCAGGACTATTCTTTTATTACTGTCTATTGAGTGGAATTCCCTTTCTTACAGTATCTTTCAAAGGCCCTTGTTTCTCTGGAAACATGTGCCTGTCAGTTACACCCAGGAGCCCTCAGTCCAGGCTTCTCTCCACACAAGTGTCTGTGGTTTCACCTGTCATCTCTGGCCTCTCACAGTTGTTTTCTCTCATTTCCATCAGTTTCTACAGACACTTCTCTTTGGCGCCTTTGAATTTACCTCTCAGCACCCTTTCTTTTGGATAAAAACACACATCAACTGAAACAGCCACTTAAAGTACATGAATGTACTTCAAGCATATAAGTAATAGAGGGTCGTGAGATCAGGGTCTTTGCCACCAGACAACCTGGCCTGTGACAGCTAAGTGCGTGTGTGCTCACAAGCATGTGTGCCTGTGTTGCCTGTGTGCATGTCTGAGTCTGTGTGCTCATGCTTGCACGAGTGTGTGTGTGCATGTGATCTGTGTGTACATGTTTGTGCTCCTGTGTACCTGGACGTGTGTGTGCACGCACATGTGCATGCAGAGGGGAGGCGCTGGTCCTGGGACAAGGGGAAGCTTTAATCCCTTTCCCAACCCTGCCTGCTTGAACTGCAGCCCCTGGGAAGTCTGGCGCCCCCGACGGATAGCAAGGCCACAGAGAAGGAGAAGAAGCCACCTACGGCGACCACCAAGGCAGCAAGAGGAAAAGGAAAAGGCAAGAAGAAAGGGAAGGTGAAGGAGGAGGTAGAGGAAGAAACTGACCCCCGGAAGCTTGAGCTGCTGAACTGGGTAGGTGGGACGGCTCTGGTCCCTTTCCTGCGCTAACAGGGACCTCGGAGCCAGTCACCCTCCTCGAGGGGAGGGTCCAGTTCTCGCTGCCTCCTCAGCTGCCCTGTGAACTTGTCCCTACCCAGCACCCCCCAGGTACTCACGCCCCTCTCCCGGCTCATGCAGGTGAATGCTCTGGAGCAGGCCATGCTGGATGCATTGGTCTTAGACCGTGTGGACTTTGTGAAGCTCCTGATTGAAAATGGAGTCAACATGCAACATTTTCTCACCATCCCGAGGCTGGAAGAGCTTTATAACACAGTGAGTGATCGCAAAGGAGGGAGAGTGGAGGGGAGCTAGCCCCATCAGAATACGGCTTTAGTGGAAGAGAGAGGGAAATGGCAACCCACTCAACTATTCTTGCCTGAAGAATCCCAAGGACAAAGGAGCCTGGTAGGCTACAGTCCTGGGGGTCGCAAAGAGTCGGACATGACTGAGTGTCTAAGCATGCATCATTTAAGGGCCAGTGTTCTCGCCTGACCAGTGGCCTCGGCGAGGGTCCCATTCTCACCCACCTCTGCCAGGCTACCCAGCCCCTCACCCCATCTGTACCATTAACTCAGGGATGGTGCATGAGGACAAGTTTCTACAAAGGAAGAGTCTAGCTCCTGGAGTCAATAGCAGAGTGAAAAGTTCCCAGAGTGAGCAGTCATTTGTTCCTGGGGACTACCACTTTTTATGAGGTTTGATAAAAATGGAAAATTGAGTTTACACAACAAGGAGCTCCCGATATGAGAATCACAGTGTTTGGATGAAATCCTCTTGGCTTGTGTTCTCACCATATGAATTTTGAGATGTACATTTCCTCCCCTGTTCTAAAATTTTAAGTCACAGAAGTGAGCCATTGCTTGCTAAAACTTGGTGAACTTTTAGGATGATATGGTGCCCTGAGAGATTCTCTTTAAAATAATTTGATAAAAGGTATTTAACATATTGTTGAACATGTGGGATACTTCTTACCCACGACCAGTCCTATGTTGTAAAAGACACAGGCTGATAGTGGATGACATCCCAGCTTTCACAAATTCATTAATTCTATAGAGTCAGATTTTGCTGTAAGAGTTGAAAAACTCCCACATGTTTAATATGGCTGAATGCTTCTCTTTCAGAGACTGGGCCCACCCAATACACTTCATTTGCTGGTGAGGGATGTAAAAAAGGTCAGTCTTCTCTTTTTGTCTTTGCTTTTGTTTATATATATATATATATATATATATATATATATATATAAAACAAGCTATTTCAAGATTTATTTGTTTTATTTATTTAATTTTTGGCTGCATACCATGCAGCATGTGGGGTCTAGTTCCCTGACAAGGGATTGAACCTGTGCCCCCTGCATTGGGAGTTTGGTGTCTTAACCCTAGGACCACCAGGCAAGTCCCAGTCCTCTGTTCTCTAGTCGTTTACCTGTTGACTTCTTTCAATAAGACATTTTCTAAAGCAATTTTTAAATTTCCAAATGTGGTGTCATTTTATTGGCGGCATAAGAAATCATGAATTCCTCTTTCCATAAAAAGAGTTTACTTTTTTCAAATGTCATCTTCTTCAAGAATGGTGTTCATCCCACACACAATTGGCTTGCGCTAAATGACTGTTTGGTGGTAGGTTGGCCCCGGCCAAGGGTGGAGGCTGGGGGGGACAGCAAGTTCCTCTCTGCTGCCCAGGGCCCCCATGCTCTACAGGTTTCAGATTTGTTCTCACTCCTTCCCTGTGCCTCTTTCCAGAAGTCCTAGCGGGACAGGCCTCATGTCAATCTACGTGTCCCATGCAACAGTTCTTCTTGGCCCTGTTTCCTCATTAGACAGTGATAGACACCTCCACTTCATGGCCCCACCGTCCTTTCCAGGACTACAACCCCTTACAGTCTTGAAGGATCCAATCTACTCCCTGTTCTGTTGTGGAGTTTCTGGGGTCCTGCTGCCCGCCGCAGGCTGGAGGATCACACCAGGTTAACACAGAATGATTCATGCTGCCAGAAGCAACCCCTGGCATGCGGAGTGCAGGACGGGTGTTCGTGTTCTGAGCAGGAGGGAACAACTCAAACCGGAGGAAAGGGCCTTCAGTCAGAGTCCCAGACAGAGGGGTCAGACTTCAAACATATCTGATTCTACTGATGTGAGAATGTGGCTTTTACTACAAATGTTACCAATCTGGCTTCTTGAGCTTCCTCAATCAATAGAGATGGACTAGAGGCCAGACAAGGAATTCAGGTGAGGCTTTATTGGGGTTCTTGCTGCAGCAGTGGGGAGTGAGAATAAACAATAGTTTTCCTTGCTTCCTCCTTGAGGAAGGGCAAGCTGGTTCCTTAGGCAGTGGAGTGAGAGTAGGTGTGTGTTCAGGGTCGGGCTGGAGGAGTGACTTAGGTGGGTTGCTCACCTCTTAGGTTGTGCTGTGTGAAGGGGGCAGTACCCTGCTTTTGCTCCAGGCTTCTCAAAAGAGGCAGTTGCAATTTTTGGTCTCTTTGTATCTTTTGGGTCCAGAATTTGCCCCAACTGCACATGCATACAATTATTTTTAGTCCCACACAGTTTCTTTGTATATTGTTGTTCAAGGAGAAGTGTGTCCAGGTGCAAGCATTGCAGCAAAGGGTCCCTGGTCCCAGCCTATCTCACAAATGCTCACTGGACCAGAGCAGAATCATTGGGTCTGGGAACCAACAGGGACTAGGGGTTGCCCTGCCCTTGTTTCCCACTTTCCCAGATTTCTTAGTTTTGGAAGCACTGAGAGTCAAAAGCCACTGCTACTCAAGTGTAGACCCAACCAACCAGGTCTCACTTAAGTGGCTTCAATCGTTCTCCTCCTGCCCTCCACAGACACAGGACACCCTCACTTGAAAGCCTCCCACATCTCATGAAGTTAAGGCTCCTTCTAAGACACTTACATCCACTGGGCCCATCACATGCCCACCATACGGGGTCTGCCACACACTCATGTGTTCTGTCCTGAGGCTGAGCATGGTCATATCTGCAGTGCTCTCCACCCTCGGCTGCAGCAGCCCCTGCTCTGCCTCAGTGTTACCCTCCCCAGGAAGCCCTTTCTCACCTGCCCACCCAGGCAGAGTGGGGGTCTGAAGATGCTGCTGTGTTGAGTTTGGGTGGCTTGGCCCTTAACCCCCTCCCCTCCACAGACAACAAGCTCACCGAGGCAGAGCTGTATCTTGTCCCCTCATGTGAAATCCCTGACTTGATCAAGGATCATGATGGGGGCTGAACAAACTTGCAAAGCCTGAGTGAAGGATGAGGTCCCTGTGCCCAAGGAGGACATTCGAAAAGTGTAGTCTCCATGAGTGGAGAAGGAAATGGCAATCACTCCAGTATTCTTGCCTGGAGAATCCTATGGACAGAGAAGCCTGGCGGGTTGCAGTCCATGGGGTCACAAAGAGTCAAACACGACTAGTGACTAAATAACAACAATAGAGTCTCAATGGGATGGACCCCAGGTTTCTGCCATCATTTCAGCTGCAGGAAGCTAACCAAGCCAGAAATGGCACATAGCATAGCATCCTTTGTTTGTTTGTTTGTTTGTTTTTGCATAGCATCCTTATAATGGATGGGTCAGCTCTGCCTCCTGTATCAGCCAGCTGCCCAGAGGCGTGAGTGACTGGCTTACAGGTGTATGGATGCTCTCAATTCCTCTCCCTTCTGCCCACACCCTGCCTTCATCTTAACACAGCCTCATCCATTCTGCAGCAGAAGTCTGCCCCTTCACGAGCTCCCAGCCACCTCAGGTAGTTTGTGTTCTTACTGAAGCATTTGGGGTCCCTCAGAAAATCCTGGGGTACCACATGGAGGTTTCTTCAGAAAGGTCCCAGTCCCAGGAGTGTCCTGTCCTCCCCTACCTTTCACAGAGTCCTCCTGCCCATCATGCGCTCACTCCCTCCTTCTGTAGAAAATCTGGACGCCAGCCCCTGAAGACACCTTCTCCCTTGCAAGCAGCTGTCAAAGCACCTTCTCAACAGGGCAAATCTACTCACATCAAGGAAGGCTTGTACCAGCTACACCATCTGTCCTCAATGATTTTCTCCCTTAATCAATTTTTTATTGAAGTGTAGTTGATTTACAATGTTGTGTTATTTTCTGCTGTACAGCAAACTGATGTAGTTATACATACATATACATTCTTTATATATATATTCTTTATTTTTATTTTTTGGCCTCACTTTGTTGCATGTGGGACCTCAGTTTCCAGATCGGGGACTATAATGGTGCCCCCTGCAGTGGAAGGCAGAGTCTCAACCTCTCAACCTCTGGACCACTGGGAAGATCCCTCTTTCCTTTATGTTTAAATGCACATTACTGGTCATTCTGTCCAAGTGCACAGACAAGCCCAGGCCTCTCCCCTACAGCCCTGCGGGTTTCTAACTCATCTCATGGGGAAGTTTAACCTATTTTCTGGAACATGGTTCACTCTCTTATCTCCCTCCATCCTGTAGTAACAGATAGAAGATTGTTTAATGTCCCATTGGTTCCGTTAACACCCACATCGCCAGCAGGGATGGCCATGACGCCAAGGTGTGTGATGCAGTCCAGGACACAGGTACCTTCTTACAGGGCCTGAGACATGGCTCCTTTCCTTACAGGGCAACCTTCCTCCTGACTACCACATCAGCCTCATAGACATCGGGCTCGTACTGGAGTACCTCATGGGTGGCGCCTACCGCTGCAACTACACGCGCAAGAGCTTCCGGACCCTCTACAACAACCTGTTTGGACCCAAGAGGGTAGAGCTCAGTGGACACGCAGTTATTCTGTGGTTCCCAGGGTCACACATGGTTCCTTGCTCACCTCCACAATAACTCAGTCTGTTCAAAGCCAAGCTCATTACCCCATCCCCCCCCCCCCCCACACACACACCTTCCAGTCCGCCTGTGGTGGCTTTCGGTGTGAAGCATCTTTTTTCCCTCCACCCATCAGGCCCACAGCCCAGCACTTGCACCTGCCCCATCCTTTGTTCACAGCTGTCTTCCTCCTGGGCTCCTTTGTCTCTGCTTTCTTCCATGCTTCCTACCTCTGGAGCCACCCTGATCCTCCAAAATGAGGATCCTGACAGGGCATTCCCTGCTCACAAACTTCCAAGGCTCCCCAGTGCCCGAGGAATCACCATCAAGCTCCTGATTGAAGCGTCTAAGGCTCTCCCTCATTATCCACATCCTGTTGTGGGTGACCATGTACCACTTTCAGAACAAACTCTACTAACCTGTGGAGCTGTGTCTCCCCACTTCAAAACCCCACGTGTATCCCAGGCCCAACTCATGTGTGAGACCTCCCATGAAGCCCTCCCTTCGCCCCACTCAGAGCCCCATAGCTCAGTGTCTGTGCTTCTGTGGGTGAACTTCTCTGGTTCTCCCTGGGGTGGGGGTCCTGTGTCTGCACGTCTGTCTCCTCACCTGACCTGGGATGACAGAAGCAGGGGAAAGGAAAATAGATTTTAATAGATGAAAGAGTACTTTATATCATGAACTGTGAAGGACAAATGCTTTCCTTAGGTTTGTCCTTCATTGTTAATTATACAAAGTACTTTAAAAATTTTATTTATTTTTAATTAGAGGATAACTACTTCATAATATTGTGTTGTACAGTATTAATTGCTTTACAATATTACAATACAATATTTCTGCCATATATCAACATGAATCCACCATAGGTATATGTATATGTTCCCTCCCTCTTGAACCTCCCTACCCAAAGTACTTTTTAATCTATTATTAATCTACTAGCGATATCACTAATGTACAACTCACAGTATTGTAACTTCAGTTATCTGATTCCATTGAATTTTTTTCCCTCCCTTTTCATTATGCAGCCGAAAGCTCTCAAACTTCTTGGAATGGAAGTAAGTAGAATTTGTTTCCAGTGGTTTCATGGTATCATGGAGCCTCTTCATTTTGTATTTAACATAAAATTGAGTGAATTTGTTTTCCATGAATAAATCCACTTCACCACATACCAAGAGTTACTTGGATGATTTAGTCAGATTATATTCAAAGGTCATAGACATTTTTTTAAAAGGTAAAAGCCACCCAACTGACTTTTATTAAAATTAAGAACAAATCAAGCTCACCCATTATTGTTGGCATCATTATCCCCTCTGGTTTTTAAAAGTGTTCTGGAAATTTTACCAAATGAAAACATAAATAAAGGAAGAATACATAAAAGAAGGAGGAAATTATTATTGGCAGAAAAATATTTTGTATCTAGAAAGTCCAGGAAAATCAACAAAGTTTCCTCATAATGGGACAAAAATATCCAGAAATAACCTTAACAAGGGAACTTAAGAACAAATCACTAGACATGAAAATACACAAACGAGTAGAGGAAGTACCATAACACAATATTAAGACTGAGTATTGTAAAGATTCTTCTCAAATAAATTCATGAGTTAAGTAGCATCCCAATTTCTATATGGATTCAGGGTAGAAGGTTTTGATTCTTGTTCACAGTTGACACTGATGTTCAGCATAACTAGAAGGGTTATGAAAGTCAGAGTTGCATAATCCCTTAGTCTCTCAGATTGGTTGTATCACATAGGGTTTATCTACTGGACGAAGCCTTGGTGGAACTCTCCTATATAATAGCCTGTCCAGTCTTGTTGTCAGAGGCCCATTTTTCACCACCTTAGTAATAACTTTTATAATAGGAGTTCATCGAGGCTTTCTATTTTCTGGAGTCAGCTTTGGTCAATTATATTTTCATAGAAAACAATTTACTTCATCTAGACTTTCAAGTTCACTGTTGTAAATCTTTATTACTGTTTAGTCTCTCAGTTGTGTCCTACTCTTTGTGACCCGATGGACTGTAGCCTGCCAGGCTCCTCTGTCCATGAGATTTCCCAGACAAGAATCCTGGAGTGGGCTGCCATTTTCTTCTTGAGGGGATCTTCCTGACCCAGGGATTGAAGCCATGTCTCCTGCATTGGCGGGGGGATTCTTTACCACTGAGCCACCTGGGAAGCCCCATAAACCTTTACAGAGTATTTTAATTTTTTCAGTCTACTCTGTATCTTTAGTTGTGTACCAAATCTTGTTCCAGTTTTTTCTTTTTTTTATATCTCCTCCCTTTATTCTTAACCATACCTGTCTTTGGATTTCATTGGTATTTTTGCTTAATTCAGCAACTTTCTTTTTTTCTGTTTTCTATTTTATTAATATATTTTAATTTATATTCATTCCCTCCATATACTTTGTATGGAGTTATTGTATTATTTTTATTGACTCAATTTGAAAGTGAAGTTTGCCCATTTTCAATATTCCTTATATTTCAATGAATTCATGAAGAGTATACGTTTTTCTCTGAGCATTGTTTTTCATGGTACCCTACAGGTTTCGGTAAGTAGAGCTTTTATTGATATTCATTTCTAAACAGTTTATAATTTCCTCCTTAATCCAAGAGTTATTTATAAGCATATTTTAAGTTGCCTAGATACAGACTTTTGTTATTGTGGTTATCTTAGTCTTATTGATTTCTAGTATTATTCTTTGGGTGTAGACTATATGATTTCCAATATCTAGAACTTGTTGAGACTGAAAATCTCAAAGGAATTGGGGAATAATGCCAGGTGGAATTTTGTTAATGATCCATGTGTGTGGAAACAAATGTATATTCTCAGTTTGTTGGGCACAATTATATACTTCTCTGCAGGAGACCTGGGCTCCATCCCTGGGTTGGGAAGATCCCCTGGAAAAGGGAAATACTCCACTATTTCCACTCCAGTATACTCCACTCCCTCCACTGAGAATCCCATGGATGGAGGAGCCTGGCAGGCTACAATCCACGGGGTCGCAAAGAGTCGGACACGACTGAGCGACTTCACTTCACTTCACTTCATACTACACTCCAGTATTCCGGCCTGGAGAATTCCCTGGACTGTATAGTCCATGGGGTCACAAAGAGTCGGACAGGACTGAGTGACTTTCGCTTTCAGCATACTGTCAGATCAAACTTAGTAATTTTATTATTCAATTTGCTTCTATATGTACTAGTTTTTTCAAGTTAATTTCTGACTGAGGGGTGTTTAGAGGCTCTTACTATTATTTGTGATTGTGGATGGATTCATTTCTTCTTAACTTCCAGTTCATATCTTTTGTTATTCTATTGGGTTGCTTCTCTTTTACTTGGTGCTTTGTGTCTCTTCATGCACTGTAGGGAAATGAACCCCTTGTCGGTTATTTTCTGCCTATAGCAATATTAAAATTATTTTATGAGAAGTTGCATACAATTAATATTTTAATAATATACTATGGAAAGGTAGGATTAAAGGGGTTTCTGTTTGGGACTTCCCTGGCAGACTCCAGTGGTTAGGACTGCGCTTCCACTGCAGGGGGCATAGGTTTGATCCCGGGTCAGGGAACTAAGGTCCTGAATGCCTTGTAGTGTGGTGAAAAAAAGCTCTGTTTTACAATTTTTCATTAGTCCTTAGTGGATTTTTATTTGACTTGATATAATCTTGAAAATAAAGCTACATTTCCTTTTTAATTTCAATATTCCCTAAAGGACTGAAACTGCAGTTTTACTGGGACAAATTAGAACAAAAACATTTAAATTCAAGGCAAGATATGATAGTTTCAGTAAAAACATCAAAATACCTCATAATGAGGTTATAAAACTTGGTTTAGTCATGAACTACTTGCCATAAGAATTGACGAGTCAGGCTACACCCCTTTTCCTGCCCCATGCCCAGCCACTCCATTCATGTGAATGTGGGCAAATTATTCAGACTTTAAGCCACAACTTCCTCATCTGACTGGAAGACATTAACAACCTCTCAGGATCAGTGTGAGAATAAAAGAAGGTCACTGATGAGAAAGCTATTTGCAAAAGAGCAGAGATCCATTTCTATTATCCTATTGGGTACTGGATCCTCAGCCTGGAATAGTCTGTTCAGTTCAGTTCAGTCACTCAGTCGTGTCCGACTCTTTGTGACCCCATGAACCGCAGCACGCCAGGCCTCCCTGTCCAACACCAACTCCCGGAGTCCACCCAAACCCATGTCTATTGAGTCGATGATGCCATCCAACCATCTCATCCTCTGTCATCCCCTTCTCCTGCCCTCAATCTTTCCCAGCATCAGGGTCTTTTCAAATGAGTCAGCTCTTCTCATCAGGTGGCCAAAGTATTGGAGTTTCAGCTTCAACATCAGTCCTTCCAACGAATATTCAGGACTGATTTCCTTTAGGATTGACTGGTTGGATCTCCTTGCAGTCCAAGGGACTCCCAAGAGTCTTCTCCAACACCACAGTTCAAAAGTATCAATTCTTTGGTGCTCAGCTTTCTTTACAGTTCAACTCTCACATCCATACATGACTACTGGAAAAACCATAGCTTTGACTAGACGAACCTTTGTTGGCAAAGAAATGTCTCTGCTTTTTAATATGTTGTCTAGGTTGGTCATAGCTTTTCTTCCAAGGAGCAAGTGTCTTTTAATTTCATGGCTGCAATCACCATCAGCAGTGATTTTGGAACCCCCAAAAATAAAGTCTGTCACTGTTTCCATTGTTTCCCCATCTATTTGCCATGAAGTGATGGGACCAGATGCCATGATCTTAGTTTTCTGAATGATTCCATGCAACATGCATGTTTCACCACCAGTTCTCCCAGTCATTAATGCCTTCCTTTAGGATCCTGCTTTATTATTAGAATGACCCCTCATAATCCCTTGGAAATGGAAATCATTGGCCTTCCCTTTATAACACATCCATGAAAAGACAAATCTCATTCAAAATAGAACTCCTGCTTCCTTAAACTCTTGGTAGATGTGTGTGCATACTCAGTCATGTCTGATTTTTTAAGATCACATGGAACTGTAGGCCTTCAGGCTCCTCTGTCCATGGGATGCTCCAACCAAGAATACTGGAGTGAGTTGCCATTTCCTCCTCCAGGGGATCTTCCCAATCCAGAGATCAAACCTGTGTCTCCTGCATCTCCAGCATTGGTAGGTGGATTCTTTACCACTGAGCCACCTGGGAAGCCCAAACCATTGGTAGAAAACCAAGATATTTTTCTCTACCTCCTTCTACATTTTTCCTATTAATCTCTGGTTCAGAGTGTTGATATTTAAAGACATCCCTCAGGAAATGAGTTTTGTGCTTTATCTTTCCTATGGGGTGATTTGGATTGAAGTGTTTTCTTTGTTTTCAGTTTTGCAGTTTCTCTTCAATTTTTAGAGGCTTCTAGAAAAAAAACACAAAAACCTGCCAACCCAGGAGTATAAACTTCAAACAGTATTACGCCTTTTCAGCTCATTTGATTTTCAATAGTTTACTTCTTGTAATAAACATGTGCATCTTTTCAAAAGAATTCATATGATGGGTGGACACACAGATGTACTTAAGAAGTCTCTCTGTTCCCGCAGACAGCAAGGTTTCCCTTCTTCCAGTTGATCCTGAAACCCTTTACTGCATGTTTATGGCAGAACCACAGTAAAGGTGTTTCTCTCCCCTCAGGATGACGAGCCACCAGCCAAAGGGAAGAAAAAGAAGAAGAAGAAAAAGGAGGAGGAGTTGGACATTGATGTGGATGACCCGGCCGTGAGTCGATTCCAGTACCCCTTCCATGAGCTGATGGTGTGGGCGGTGCTGATGAAGCGCCAAAAGATGGCAGTCTTCCTCTGGCAGCGGGGGGAGGAGAGCATGGCCAAGGCCCTGGTGGCATGCAAGCTCTACAAGTCCATGGCCCACGAGTCCTCCGAGAGCGAGCTGGTGGACGACATCTCCCAGGACTTGGACAACAATTCAAAGTGAGTGTCTGGAGGGGACGTAGAGCTCAGGGAGACCCAGGCGTCCTGAGAACCACCCCTTTTCCAGGAAGGGAGGCAAATGTGGTTCTCACTTAAGTATCATCAAATTTAAAGCTTGTTCATCAAATGCTTTGTCCATTGTGTCAATATTTTTCCTTCTGTCTTTTTGAGGTGTTTCTGGACCATCATTGCTTTTGTTGATTGTCTTCTTGTGCAAACTATGGAAATGCAATTTTTTATTAATTAATTTTTATGGGAGTATAGTTGCTTCACAATGTCGTGTTACTTTCTGCTGTATAGCAAAGAGAATCAGTTACACTTATACGTGTATCCCCTCCTTTTTGGATTTACTTCCCATTCAGGTCACCATAGAGCACTGAGTAGAGTTCCCTGTGCTATACAGTAGGTTCTCATTAGTTATCTATTTTATACCTAGTAATGTATATATGTCAACCCCAATATCCTGATTCATTTCACCCTCCCTTCCTCCTTGGCATCCATATTTTTTCTCTATGTCTGTGTCTCTATTTCTGCTTTGCAAATGAGATCAACTATACCATTTTTCTAGATTCCACATACATACATTAATACATGATATTTGTGGAAAAACAATTTTAGCAGTATATCTTTATTGAAATATAGCTATTTACAATATTGTGTTAATTTCTGCTGTACAACAAAGTATATACATATATATGTGATTCTTTTTTATACTCTTTTCTATTATAGTTTATCATAGGATACTGAATTTAGTTCCCTGTGCTATACAGTAGGACCTTGTTATTTATGCATCCTATATAAAAAAGCTTCTGTCTCCTAACCTCAACTACCCACCCCCTCCCTTCCTCAGTTCCAGTTGGCAATCACTGCTGTGTTCTCTATGTCCATGATTCTTTTTCTGGGAAACACAACTTAAATGCAAAGACAACAAAACTGATTTTCATAAGGAAACATGCATTCAGAGGAGTACAGCCTTAGTGAACCTATGCCCTTGGACTTGATCTTCCCAATGACCTCTTAGGGGTAGGACAGGATGGCTACAGGGGGCTGGAGCTAGGTATTTCCCTACCCTCAGCTCAGTCAGGCTCTGATAAAACACCAATAGGCTGAACTTCTGGTTAGCTAGTTTTCCCCAGGGCAGGCTTTGTTAGGAAGAACAGAGTACTCTAGGCATAGTTCAGAATGGACCCCCCCACACACACACAGGCTGGCAGTATGAGGGGATTCTCCTCCCATTTTCCCTGTGAGAACTCGGTGGGGCACCTGGAGGTAAAACTCATGAAACTGTGGACACACTTCTCTAAGCCAGGGCTCCCCAGACTTATTAACCTGCTGACTTGTCCTCATGGGGACTCTGGAAGTCAGCCTCCGACATGGCTGAGCACGGACCCTGGCCCCTGCCTGTCTGCTTGGGGACATCCAAGGAGCTCGCTGCTGGAAGAGGACAGGGAGTCAAGGACTCTGTGTCCTGTGTCTCCTTGATGTCCCCATGGACACGGCTCTCTAACAAAGTGTGTGGCTGTCACTGCCTCACCCACTCCCGTCTATGTCTCTGCAGAGACTTTGGCCAGCTGGCTGTGGAGCTTCTGGACCAGTCCTACAAGCACGATGAGCAGATCGCCATGAAACTACTGACGTACGAGCTGAAAAACTGGAGCAATTCGACCTGCCTCAAACTGGCTGTGGCAGCCAAACACCGGGACTTCATCGCCCACACCTGCAGCCAGATGCTGCTGACGGACATGTGGATGGGGAGGCTGCGGATGAGGAAGAACCCTGGCCTGAAGGTACCTGTGATGTGTCTGTGTAGTGACAAGTGACACCTGTGGGCTCTGACTCTCTGCCTGGCTGAGCTAAACACTGTCTGTGGATTATTTCATCCTTGACTCTGAACAACCCTGGGAGGGAGACCCTGTGGCAATCCTTGCCTTACAGATGGGAGAACCTGAAGCTTTGAGATGAAGGGACTCACCTAGGATCCCAGCTGTAAGGTGAGGGGCAGCACCTGAACATGAGTGGTCTAACACCAGAGCCCAACCTGCAGCAAGACTAGCTTGTGGGCATGGCATCCACTCTAACGAGTTGTGCACCCCTGACCATCCACCCACCACTAAGGCAGGCACCTGAGCTCTGTTCTTATAGATTGCCTTATGACTCTGAAAGTACTTGCTGTCATTTTATTGTTAATTTTTATTGAAATATAGTTGATTTACAATGTTGTGTTAGTTTAGGTATACAGCAAAGTGAATCAGTTATATATATATATATATTCCTTTTTTATATCCTCTTCCATTATAGGTTTTTGAGCATACTTCCCTGTGCTATACAGTAGGTCCTTGTTGATTATCTATTTTATACATAGTATTATGTAATATTACATGTTATTATGTAATAATAGTTTTAATATTATATTAAAAGTATTTCAAAAGTATTTTAATATAATAGTTTGTATCTGCTAATCCCAAACTCCTCATTTATCCCTCCTTGCTTTGGCTTTATTAAACATAAGTTTGTTTTCTATGTCTGTGAGTCTATTTCTGTTCTGTAAATAAGTTCATTTGTATTCTTTTTCTAGATTCCACATGTGAATGACATTATATGATATCTGTCTGACTAATTTCACTAAGTGTGATAATCCCTGTCAATGTTGTTTAATGGCTCAGTTGTGTCTGACTGTTTGTGACCTCATGGGCTGTATCTCGCCAGGTTCCTCTGTCCATAGGATTTCCCAGGCAAGAATACTGGAGTGGGTTGCCATTTCCTTCACCACTGGATTTTCCCAACCCAGGGATAGAACCCATGTTTACTGTGTTGCAGGTGGAGTCTTTACTGATGAGACACCGGAGCAGCCCATGTAATCTCTAGGTTCATTCATGTTGCTGTAATTGGCATTATTTCATTCTTATTTATGGCTGAGTAGTATTCCATTGTATATATGTACTACATCTTCTTTATCCACTGTTTTGTTGATGGATATTTATGTTGCTACCATGTCCTGACTATTGTTAATAGCGCTGCAGTGAACAAACATTGGGGTGCATGTATCTTTTTGAATTATAGTTTTGTTCAGATATATGCCCAGGAGTGGGCCTGCTGAATCATTTGGCAACTCTATTTTTAGTTTATTGAAGAACCTCTATACTGAACATATCTACAAACCAGAAACAGACTCACAGACATAGAGAACAGACTTGTGGTTGCCAAGGCGGATGGGTTGGTGGGTGAGGGAAGGATTGGATGTTTGGAATTAGCAGATGCAAACTAGCCTATATAGTATGTATAAGCAAAAGGTCCCACTGTACAGCTCAGGGAACTATATTCAATATTCTGTAATAAATCATGATAGAAAAGAATATGAAAAAGAATATATGTATAAGAGTCAATTTGCTGCACAGCAGAAATTAAACCCAATATTGTAAATCAAATATGCTTCAATAAAATTAAAAAAAAACAACAACAACCAAGGTCTGGTCCAGCTTCAACATGCAGCTGCCAAGTGGCAGAAGATAGGAAGGGCCGAGGAGCATCCCCAAGTCCACTCTGTGATCAAGTCTACAGGTCCATATGTTCCAGCTCTTCAACCCATAAACAAACAGGGTACATATGTACTAAAAGTTCACTAGGACTTCCCTGATGGTCCAGTGGTTAAGACTTTAGGCTCCCAATGCAGGGGGCACTGGTTCGATCCCTGGTTGGGAATCTAAGATCCCACATGCTACCTGGCATAGCTTAAAAAAAAAAAAAAAAAGTAGTTGAATATATTACTAAAAAGTAATTTTTAAACATGCCAGAATTTTAAAGAGTGAGATTAAACTGTATTGTCTTCAGCAGCACTGTCCAACAGAAACAAAGCACATATGTGCTTTACATTTAAATTTAAACTTTAGATTTTCCCTTTACAAAAAGATTTTTAATAGCTATAGAAAGTTTTTCAAGTACGTTGTAGAAAGTAAAAATGAAACAGTTGAAGTTAACTTTTAAAAATTATTTGTTTATTTGGCAGCACTGGGTCTTAGTTGCAGCATGCAGGATCGTCAGTCTTCCTTGAGGCACGTGGGACCTTTCAGTTGCCCCATGTGGAATCTAGGTCCCTGACCAGGGGGACAACCTGAGCCTCCTGCATTGGGAGCATGGAGTCTTAGCCACTGGACCACCCGGGAAGTCCTGAAGTTAATTTTAATAATATATTGATTTAAACCAGTAGGTACAAAATGTTTTTGAAAGGAAAAATATCACTAATGAGATAGTCTATATTCTTTTTTTGTACTAAGTTTTTGAGATTTGGTGGGTGTTTTGCAATTTCTTCCTTTTCTTTTTTTAACCTAATGCTTTTTTTTTTTGATATAATGTCTATCCATAGGTATAAATATTTGTAAGCATCAAATTTCCTTCAAAGCATTTTAAATTTGCAACATAAATATGTAATTATTGTAAAGCCAGGATTGTTTTTTTAAATTTAATTCTTTGACTAGTTCATATCATATGCACATATTAAAAAAATTAAAACTGTTTATGGGACTTCCCTGGCAGTCCAGTGGTTAAGACTTCACCTTTCAAGTGTGGGTTTAATCCCTGGTTCCATCCCTGGTTAAGGAGCTAAGATTCCACATGCCTCTGAGCCCAAAAACCAAAACATAATACAGAAGCAATATTGTAACACATTCAATAAAGACTTCGAAAATGGTGCACATCAAAAAAATAAAAATAAAACTGTTTAAAAGTGTGACAAGTCTCCCTGCTAACCCCTGTCCCCCATGTGGCCTATTCCACCCAGTGGCAACCACTCATATTTGTTTCTTGTGTATATTTCCATATGTAAAACTAATATGCATACCCTCTTTTCTTTTCATGGTAAATTAAATATACTTACTGTTTTTTCTTTTTCACAAAGGTTGACATAGTCATTCTTATGTACCTTTTTTTCCCACTTCCTCTGGGAACTCTTTCTGTATTACAACATAGAACATGCCTTCATTCTTACCTGCTTCCCCTGTTTTCCTTTACAGTGGACTATCACAGCTCAGGCCAGTCCCCAGTGCAAGTCACTCACCCCTGGGGGTGCTACACTTATGGCCACCATGGCTGCTCTTGAACACGCATTGTGCCTCACATGTCTGCTAAGTGAACATCCAGAAGGGAGCTGTTGGCCCCATGGGGATCTGGACTTGTGATCTTGATAGCCTTTCCTTCTGTGGAAGTGTCTCCCCCCACCATTGTGCAGAGAATTTTCCCACAATCCCACCAATATGGTGTGTGAGCACACATTGGAATTTTTACAATCTAATGGTAAAAAATGAGATCTTTGCATAGTTTCTTTGAATGTCTTTCTTCCCGCCCCCACTTTTTTTTTTAAAAGATGCTATCAGTTTCTTTATTGTTATTTTATTTTTGGCCGCGCTGCAGGTGGGATCTTAGTTCCCTGACCAGGGATCAAACCACTGAACCATCTGAAAAGTCCCTGAATATCTCTTATGAGAGAAAATGAGCCCATTTGCTGTAAGCACAAATGTCCCTAAGTTCACTGCTTTTGCCCATTTTTTTGCTGGGTTGTTAGAAGTTTCCTTCTTGACGTCTAGGAGATCTTTTCTAATTAGAAAGATTGGCCCTTTTCCTGTGTCAAGAGCTGCAAGTATATTTTCCCATGAGTTGTTTTTTACTGTGGTTGTGATGTGTTTTTGCTGTGCAGAAGTTTGTGATTTAAGTACAAGATCTATTGATCTTTGCTTTGATTGTGTCTTGATTTGGGAGCATCATTAGAAAAGCTTTCTCCTCTATTTATGAAAGAATTCTCATGTGATGATTCTTAGTTGTTTCATCGTCTCTGTATGCATCCCCCTCCCCTATTTTCTTTCATGAAATTATTGAGCTAGACAGTTATTCTAGTGATTGTGTGAGATATGGATCCAACTCAATTATTTTATAAATGATCACACAGATTCTCAATACCGTGCATTAAATAGTCATCTTTACTCCTCTCATTGGAGGTGGTGTTTGTCTCACAAGTAATGACCTTTGTATATTTGAATCTTTTTCTGGATCCTTCCATTCTGCTCCACTGTTTGGTCTCTTCATATACCTGTACTACACTGTTTTAATTATTAGTGTTTTATAATATAATTTTTAGTATATGGTAGAAATAGCCCCTTTGTGGTGTTCTTAATAATGGATGGCTGAGGGGAAATTTTTTTTAAAAATTAGGACTTAACATTGGAAACAGCTTAGTATTGGAGACGCACAGCACAGCAGTGATAAAAATGGCAAGAGTGGGACTTCCCTGGTGGTCCAGCGGTCAGAACGCCACAGTCCCAGTACAGGGGCTGGGGGTTCGATCCCTGGCCAGAGAACTAAAACCCCACATGCTGTCCAGAGTGGCTAAAAAATTACAAAATAAAAACAGAAACGTGGTTTTTAAAAAAATGACAGAGGTCTCCATTTATAGGTTAGGCCATCCTTTTGCTGTCTAGGCTGAGCCCATGTTAAGTTCTTCTTTCTGTCTTTCTTTTTTTCCCAGAAGAACAGAACCAATTTACCTATTTTATGGAATCGACGCACATGATTGAGTATGAGGACTGGTAAATCTGAATCTGTAATACAGAAATCAGGATTTCTACATTACATTCTTGAGGCAGAATTCCTGGTTCTTCAGAAAACTTTTGTTTTTTTTTTTCCTTTTTTGTTTTTTAATGTTTTTTATTATTGTGATAAAAGTCACATAATATAAAACACACTATTTTAGCCTTATCTAACTATACAGCTCAATGGGACTAAGTACATCCACAAATCCTTCTTTCAGGAGCACGGTCGTCTTCCAACCCTTGGCCCATATATTCACATTTACATTTAAGTTATTTCTATTTAAAATATTTTAGTCTAATTAATTAATTTTTACTTACTATATTTTACTTTAAAAAACTACCTGCTTTGAAACTCAATGTAAGATCTTTACTTTTTAAGCTAGGATTCCACATCATCCTGCTTTGCTGTTCATCTTGAACAATGTGGTGGTTGTTCACATTTCTCAGTGTCTGCAATTCTATCCATGTACAAAACCAAATAAGCCACAGACCATCAGAGCAGAGACAGACCCACTCCAGAGCTGCTTGCTTACTGAGGAATGCTGAAGCTCATCATTTAAAATTTTACCTATACTGGGAAAATTTTCAGGAGTTCTCATAGCTTAAAAATCCACTTTTCTCATCGTACCTAGGTTATCATGGGGATTCTTCTCCCCCCAACCATCTTGTTTTTGGACTTTCGCACCTATGATGACTTCTCCTATCAAACATCCAAGGAAAATGAGGATGGCAAAGAAAAAGAAGAGGAGAATATGGTCAGTGATGCCCCCAACCATCAACCCTCATCTTCAAAAGGGTTGCTATTTCTCTTACCGTGAATTTAGACACTGTAGGAATACAGAACATTTGAAGTTGAACATCATTAACGTATTTATTTGTTTTCCTTATAACTTCATTGGTGAAAGGTCTATTCAAATCTTTTACTTCTTTTTTTTAATTTATTTTTTATTGAAGGATAATTGCTTTACAGAATTTTGTTGTTTTCTGTCATTAGCCTTTGGAAAAATTCAGTTTTTAATAAATCACAATAATATATCAAAAGAAAAAGAATAGAGAGCATTTTTATGATCTTTGGAAGGTGCCTGTCTGTTAGCTGTGGGGCTAGGGTCCCGGGAGTTTCCCATCTGGCAGCCTGCTTGCCATGTGTTCTGCTCTGTTTTCAGGATGCGAATGCAGATGCCAGCTCCAGAAAGGGGGACGAGGAGAACGAACACAAAAAGCAACGAAGTGTCCCCATTGGGACCAAGATCTGTGAATTCTACAACGCCCCCATTGTCAAGTTCTGGTTTTACACAGTAAGGCCACCCTTAGCATGTTTTAGATGTATGAGAATCAAGAAGAATGAGTCTTCTTCTTCAAGAAAGTGCTTTTAAAAAAAAATCAATGGATTTTTGAAGTGAGATTAACTCAGATCCTCAATTAAATTATATAACATCCCTTATACGCAGAATCTAAAAAGAAATGATACAAACGAGCTTACTTACAAAACAGAAAGAGACCCATAGACTTAAAAAACAGACTTATGGTTACCAGAAGGGAAGGATGGGGGGAAGGGATAGTTAGGGAGTTTGGGATGGACATAAACACACTGCTATATTTAAAATGGATAACCAACAAGGACCTACCGTATAGCACAGGGAATTATGCTCAATTTTACATGGCAGCCTGGATGGGAGGGGAGTTTGGAGGAGCATGGATACATGTATATGTATGGCCAAGTCCCTTTGCTGTCTACCTGCTGTCTACAACATTATTAATCAGCTACACTCCAATGTAAAATAAAAAGTTTAAAAAATCAATGGATTAAAATGAATTATGCACATGAAGGGGGACTAACTCAGATCTTCAACTAAAATTGAACCTAGATAGATAATATTTATATACAGGAATGTGATCATTCTAGACCAAATATACCATTTCATAAAGCCAAATAATCATATTCTATTTCCTTAAGAAGAAGGATTTTTCAAATGTCTTATAGTAATACACACTTAGGAAAATACAGTTCTCATCCAACAATGAACAAAGATGACTCATCTTGAGAGAGCATGCTGACAAATGCCATTGTTCAGAAGACTGATGGGATCACTCAAAGTGGAGTTGAATCCAGTGGAATCAAATCCTCTGATTTGAGGAACGAATCAAGGCCTCCAAACTGTGGCCACATACTCTCATCCAGCCCTATCTGTGGCCACTGTCTGGACGGCTATAGGAGGGCACTGTGCCTGGAGAAAGAATGGTCCAGTCTTACACATGCAGAAGGGTGGGAGAAGTGCGGCAAAGAGATTGGAGCAATTTGGAAGGTTCTGAAGGAAACTGCACTGGTTGCAGGTGGTCCCAGCAGGGGTGGCGGGCACACTGTGCCTCCCGAAATCACTGCAGTCTTCGGGAGGGTCAAGACTACTCATGAAGTCCCAGGTACCAGGGCACAACCCATCTCAGGCAGATCCTGGCAGTGCGGTTCCATTAGTGACTCGGCATGAGTAGCTGATGGAAAGTGAGGAGCCAGGTCCAAGGCCATGGACAGGGTGATGGCTGTGGGTAGGCAGAAGGTGGAGGCGGAGCACTGGGGCACAGCACCCCGGGGCTACATGGGGACCCAGGCCAGTGAGAGTCTGGACACCCAACCTCTTGGCAGCCACACCTGAAGCCACAGCTGTCCATCTGTTCTTGTCAGAACCAGCTGAGGCCCAGGCAGTTCTGAGCCCAGGCCCAGAACCTGAGCTCAAGTGGATGAAGAGAGTGGGGCCAGGAGGCTGACAAGCCTTTGGTGTCTCCCCAGGGCCTCTAAATGCAGCCTGCAGATGTAGGGGAGGAGGTCCCAAGCTTTTACAGCTCAGGAGATGCAGGTTCAATCCCTGAGCCAGGAAGATCCCCTGGAAAATGCAATGGCAACCCACTCCAGTATTCTTTCCTGGAGAATCTCATGGGCAGAGGAGCCTGGAAGGCTAGAGTCCATGGGGTTGCAAAGAGTTGAACACAACTGATGTGACTGAGTACAAGGGGTTCCCAATGCAACCCAACTTTGAGAACTCTTGCTCTAATCCTCCTGCAAAGACTAGACATGGGATGCTGCCTGTATCCTGGTGAAAAACCAATCAGGAGGGGGCCATTAAAAAAAAAAAGACTGGGAATCACAGATGATCAATTGCTAGCACACACCTTACCCACACCACCAAAACTTCGGAAGGGGCCTGGACAAGAGGGGTAGGGGCTAAAGCTGAAGATTCTTCATCTTTGGAGTGAATCAACCTCACTCATCTTCAGATCACCTTCCTCAACCTCATACCTCACTCCTGTATCACCCAACTCTACATGCCTCAAAGATAGGGACCCTGTTGTGGGTGCAGCACACCACAGACATATGGATGCTAATTAAGGGGCCTCAGGACCGCTGGGCGTGCCGGGCAGATGCCCCATCGTCACCCTCCCCTCTTTCGAAACTCCCAAGTCCATCAGCAGTGGGAAGATTCAAGAAGGAAATTAGCAATGCAGGGAGGAGTCAGTAACATTTTCCAATTTCCAGAAATGTAGAAGGCACACCAGTATACTACTTTAAATTTCTCTATTTATCATAATTTTGTGCAACTTCATAATTTCCCCATGAAGCTGATGTGCGTGCGTGCATACGTGTCTGATTCTTTGCGACCCTTTGGACTGTAGCCCACCAGGCTCCTCTGTCCATGGGATTTCCCAGACAGGAATGCTGGAGTGGGTTGCCATTTCCTCTTCCAGCAGATCTTCCCGACCCAGGGATGAAACATGAGTCTCCTGCATCTCTTGCATTGGCAAGCAGCTTCTTTACTGTTGAGCCATAAGGGAAGCCCCATGAAGCAGACAGTAGCAACAAATATACTTTCATTTAGAGAATGGACTTTCAGCGTGCATATTATGCTAAAGTACAAAATGCCGCCCAACCTGCCTCAAGGTTCTCTGACTGCACCTGTGATGTGAGTGGAAGGTTTCCTCTAATAGAGTCAGTTCACCTAGAAATGAAAATTTGTTTTAGAGGATGTGTCCCCCTGTAAACAGGGTTTCAGAGCTTTTCCAGGCACTGATCCTCCCCTCAGACACTACTGTCGGTCTCTGCCTTTCAGATATCCTACCTGGGGTACCTACTGCTGTTCAACTACGTCATCCTGGTGCGGATGGAGCGCTGGCCCTGCCTCCAGGAGTGGATCGTCATCTCCTACATCCTGAGCCTGGCCTTGGAGAAAATTCGGGAGGTGACGCTGTGAAGACCTGTCCCAGCCCCACCCACCAATGACTTCAATTCAGATGTAGATCCTTTATTTACTTAAATTCTTTTTGGCCACAAGGCATGCAGGATCTTAGTTACCCAACCAGGGATTGAACCTGTGCCCCCTACAATGGCAATACAGTGTCCTAACTGCTGGATCACCAGAGAAGTCCTCAGATATTGCTTCTTATTGCAAAAATGAGTCATGTAAATTCCAAGTGCCCTGGATGTTTTCTTTCCAGGTGTCACAATCCCAAGTTGATTCTATTCCCTTCTGTTTATATGCCTTCTGTTTCAAACTGAAACTGAACTTGGAAATCAGAACACAAAGCAGAGTAGATGGTGTTTAGTAATAAAAACAAGTCTGAGGGCCTGTAAAACCAGCAGGAATTCTGCCAGGTACCTGAGATAAACCCATGACTCCAACTTGGTACAAATTGGGGCTCCGTTTTCAGGGAGCTGAATGTAGACAGGGATATGTAGGATATGACATTTTTCTTGTAACTTAGGACTTTGAACCACTCTGTCCTAGCTGGGTCTCCCTCCATCTGAGATGGGGATTCTTGTGCAAGTGGTTTATTAAAGGAGAGCTTCCAGGAGAGTGGGGAGAAGGAGCAGGGTGGTCAGGCCAGAGAGGAGACAGGGCTGAGGGAGGTGTGGCTTCAGTGGAATCTGTCCCTGGCCTCATTGGCAGGGGACTCTGAGTGTATTCAATACTGTAGAGTCTGTTCCATCTTGACCAAAGGGACCTGAGTTTCATACCCACATCAGTCAGCCAGCAGGGCCTCTGGGTAAGGGCTCCCATTGCCCAAGGGGGCAGGTAGGAGGGAAGAGTGGCCCTTGTAGCAGGTGGGGGCTGGGCACCCCCACCCAGAGGAAGCCTCCAGCACCTCTGGGTAGGCATCCAGCACATCTGCTGCAAACACAGGAAACAGGGTTTTCAACTAAGTGTTGAAAAAGGACAGACACCAGTTCATGCACAACTTATATCACGGGGTCGTGAAACTCACATATCTGAGAGGGCACCCTGTGCAGGTGGCAGAGAAAGTGTAGGCCAGATCCTTTTCTTTCTAATGTCACCTACAGGTTTCAGCTCATTATATCAGTTTATAAGAGAAAGCTTACATCCAAGGAAATGGCAACCCACTTCAGTATTCTTGCCTGGGAAACTCCATGGACAGAGGAGCCTGGCAGGCTACAGTCCATGCGGTTGCAAAGAGTTTGGCACAACTGCACGACTAAATAGCAACAATATACCCAAGAAGAAGTGAAGTTGAGATAGCACACAGCAGAATTTCGTATTCTTTCTCCCACTGATAGAGAAGCAGTATTATTTATTTTGCAATATATTTTTTGTATTGACCCTTTCACTGAACTGAAAAATTATTACTGGCAACTTCTTCCCAGGAGAGCTAATTTGATGCTGTCAGTCTGATGACAGCCCCAGATGAAAAGTGCCAAGTCTAAAACATTACAACCCATCTCCTACAACTTCTTTCTTTTCTAGCTGGGCTTCATTCAAACTCTGCATGCGACAACTGGGACTTTCAAGTGGCCTGCATGCCACTCTAGTGCCACTGTGAGCTCACTGAGCACCAGCCCTCTGCTAAGACACTGTTCTTTACTGCAGAGAGCCCACCGTCCTTGCCCCCCACCCCCAGTTATAGGAAAGAGTGCAGCAGGCATAAGTCAGAGTGCATGAGTTTTTAAACTAGTGAATGCCTTCTGAGTTGGCTTATGAATAGCCACCACCCCATCCCACCCCTGGCGTCCCCAGGACCTACCAAGAAACTCCATAACTAAAGAGGCACCACCTTTAAAGCCCCCACCCTGCTGCACACCATAGCTGCAGCCATGTTTGCTTTCTGTGTGCCCCTGCATGCTGCTTGTTAAATAGTTTCAGTTTTACTCTGAGGAGAGACATCACTTTGCCGACAAAGGTGTGTGTGTGTTAGTCACTCAGTCATGTGCAACTCTTTGTGACCCCATGGACTGTAGCCTGCCAGGTTCCCCTGTCCATGGAATTCTCCAGGCAAGCGTACTGGAATGGGTTGCTATTCTTTTCTCCAGGGGATCTTCCCAACCCAGGGATTGAACCTGGGTCTCCTGCATTGCAGGCATATTCTTTACCCTTTGGGCCACCAGGAAAGCCTCTGAGAAAGTGTCCTCTTAAGCTGTGGTAACTTTGAAAGGGTAAGATCTCAAGCAGGAGAAAATGAAGCTCAGCTTTCCCCTGACTTCTCATCTCTGAGTTACAAAGGAATCTGGGCTGATTTACCCATCCTATCCCAGTCCCTCCATCTCCTCTGGGTGGATGCCCCTCTGTGGGACCACACAGGTTTATCTTTGCTCTAGGGTTTTCCTCCTGGACTAACTCTGGAACATGGGCTCACAGGCACGTGTCCAGAGAATTGGAAAAGGGGTCAAAAGGCAGCTGTTTCATAATGGCCAGAGGGACATAACTCAGAAGGCATTTCCTGAGAGTTTGTGAAACTAGGAATCCAAAGGAGTCTTGTGGAATTTCCCTTTCTAGATATGTTATCTGCTTAAGAAGATGAGTACTTAGAAATCTAGAGCAGGAAAGGGGACCAGATGCCCTGGAATGCTGCTGTGCTGTGCTTAGGTGCTCAGTCGGGTCCGACCCTTTGTGACCCTGTGGACTGTAGCTCACCAGTCTCTTCTGTCTGTGGGATTCTCCAGGCAAGAATACTGGAGCAGGTTGCCATGCCCTCCTCCAGGGGATCTTCCCAACCCAGGGATTGAACTCAGTTCGCCCACATTGCAGGCAGATTCTTTACCGTCTGAACCACTAGGGAAGCCCCTGGAATGCTGCTCCAGCCCTCAGTACCCAAGATTCTAAGGTGAAGCTTCCAATACCACTCTCCCTGATTTTTGTTGTTGTTTGGCATTTCTTTTCAGATCCTCATGTCAGAACCGGGTAAGCTAAGCCAGAAAATAAAAGTTTGGCTACAGGAGTACTGGAACATCACAGACCTCGTGGCCATTTCCATGTTCATGATCGGAGCCATCCTTCGCCTCCAGAAGCAACCTTACATGGGCTATGGCCGTGTGATCTACTGCGTGGACATCATCTTCTGGTATATCCGTGTCCTGGACATCTTTGGTGTCAACAAGTACCTGGGACCCTACGTGATGATGATCGGAAAAATGGTTAGTACTGATGGCCCATGAGGAACTGCAAGCACTGGGGCTGTTGGTTAGGACCTGGGGCCAGGTCTCAGGCGTGAGTCTGTGACGTTTCATTTGATCTTTCCCCAGCAATTGGTTTCTTACAGGAAATGTTCTTTGCTTTAAGCTCTTCTACATATTGATCACTTAATTAAATCCAGTTGACAAACAAGAGTTAAGGGCCTACTGTATGTATATGGATTAACCCAATGGTTAATCTCCAAACATGTTGTAGAAGCCAGAGACAAACAGGTGGGTGCAGTCACTCCCCCACTCCAACTCCAGACAGTTTTCAGATCACACGCTCTAGACTGGAGTAACCTATAACTCGGTCAGTGCTCCGTCGTGGTTGACTGCAATCCCATGGACTGTAGCCTGCCAGGCTCCTCTGTCTGTGCAATTTTCCAGGCAAGAATACTGGAGTGGGTGGCCATTTCCTTCTCCAGAGTATCTTCTCAACCCAGGGATTGAATCTGCATCTCCTGCAATCTACATCTCCTGCATTGCAGGCAGATTCTTCACTGAGTGGACACAGGCAATGCATGTGATGAGGTCAAGATAAATCCATGGCAACATTTATCCAGAAGAGGCTACAGAATATGAAACTAAGAATGAACCATTCTTACATCACTTAAAATAGTCTCAGTGCTAGAACTGGTCCCAAAAGACAGGACATCTTTCAAGCTTAGGAATAACTCTTTGTATGGCAAGTGGTTTTGAGGGAAGGGACATATAGTCTAGGTGATCCCAGTCAGGGCTCTCATCTTCAGGGATGTTCAAAATTAAGAATTACACAAGGCCAGTATTCATTGTAACCAGAGCATTACTCACTGTAACTACTCACCATTTGTATAATGAACGAATGTTAGTACACACTCTCAACTCACCAAATTGTTACCTCCTTTGACATCTCCTCTTCTTACTCCTGGGTTTCCCTTACAAATTCCTGTTTTCCCATAATGTTTCCCTTTCTCTACTTGCAGTTGTAGTTACTAGAGGAATTTGTTTATGGGTAACAAGAGAGGAGGGCCTTCACTGGTGGCTCAGACGGTAGAGAAGCCGCCTGCAATGCTAGAGACCTGAGTTTGATATCTGTGTGTTGGGAAGATCCCCTGGAGAAGGGAATGGCTTCCCATTCAAGTATTCTTGCCTGGAGAATTCCATGGACAGAGAAGCCTGGTGGGGTACAGTCTATGGGGTTGCAAAGAGTCAGACATGACTGAGCAACTAACACACACACCAGAGAGAAGAAAGATTGAGAGCAGGAGATGGAAATGGCAATGTTCTAGAATAAGGTGTATGTGTTGCATGGAATTCAAGAACTAGTAGCCCATGGATGGGAGGGAGAGGGGGAAAGAAGCTTCCGCCATCCTAATTAAGCACTCATGAAGTCTCTGAGGGGAGCACACAGTAATGAACCAGGTGGACTTGGTCCATTTCCTCTCTCCTCAGATGATTGACATGCTGTATTTCGTGGTCATCATGCTAGTGGTGCTGATGAGTTTTGGAGTAGCCCGTCAAGCCATCTTGCATCCAGATGAGGAGCCTTCTTGGAAACTGGCCCGGAACATCTTCTACATGCCCTACTGGATGATCTACGGGGAGGTGTTTGCAGACCAGATAGACCGTAAGAATAGAATTCATAGTAAGATTCTCTTCCCTGCTTCCCAAGGCAGATGATCAGTTCCAAATTAATGGAAGAGCCTGTGTTAATTTGGGAGTATTTTTTATTCTGTCATAGGCATCTAATTATTTTATGAAGAAATCAGTGCATATTATGAAATACAGATTTTTTGAGATGCCAATCTTCTACTCTGAGAACCACTCCCTGGAATTCTGAGTCTCACATCCCTTGAGCACATTCTATACATGAATGTGGTCCCAATGCCAACATCCTAATTTTTCTTCAACCTAAATCTCTTTCTGCCCTAAGATAGAGCTTGTGATGTTATTTCACTCTCTCATTTGAGAGTGAGCAAGAGGGTGATTAGTGCCTTGTGTCATCCTCTTCTTCAGGCTTCATAACTCCTTTTCCATATAGCTGTCCATCTCCTCCTCACTCCTGGGGTGCTATTTTTGTACTATCAACAGTAATATGGATGTTAGCAGAGGAGATGAGCTACAATCTTACATGGATTTCTGGGGAATACAGGCCCCAGCTCTGCCCAAGCTGAGTTGGTAGGTCACAGTGTCTCTTGTGTTGTAGGGAAGTGAAATTCAAATGAGCTTACATGATTTCACCTGGACAGTTACTGCATCACCAGTGAACAAGCATCTTCAGACCCATATTCATATTCACACCACATATTTTGATTTGTATATTGTGTTCTGTCAAAAAGTGCCAGGTACAGTACCATGGCTACTACTTCCAGTAGAAGCAGAAGCTTCTTTAGAATAGAAGGTTTTGAACATCCTTGAGTTGTAGGAGATGCAGGGTTGTTCAGTGTATCTTCACTAGGTGAGACTGATAACCAGTTCACACAAATGCCTTCCATCTACTGCATCTCATCATGTGATTCAGACCACATTTTTATCATGATTATCTCAGAGTCAATTAGTGGATGTGTTTGTAGCTTGGTAAACCAGAACATAAAAATCTAATTTGGTTTCAAAAGAATATTAACTTCAGAAAACATACATAAATGTGGAAAAAGTCCCTGGATCTAGACATAAGTTGTAATATTTTTAAATTAAATTGGGTAATAACAGAAAATGAAGAGGCAAACTTGAGGCTATTTTCAGTAACAGTGGGAAATGTAGATTTTCAATTCTTGATCTGATTACTTCATAATAATTTTGCATTTATTTGTGCTGATGAGGTATTTGAGTTGGCATACAGAGGATGCTTGATTGGTCAACCTACACATTAAAATGATCATCTGTCAGTAGCCTCATGTCTTTTTCACAGTCTTTTTAACTACTGAGCTTTAGCTATTGCTTATGACATCATAAAATAAATATTCATGAAATATATATACATATATTTCCTAGAACTAATAATGTGCACAATTCTCCTAAGTAGATCACTGTTTCCAAGTGTGAATGTGTAATTCCCTTGAATACTTTGCATTTCTTGACAGCAAAACAGTTCTTATATTACTCATCATTTGTTTGACATTTCTCTCAACTATCTTATTTTCTTTTCTTCCTTCCTGTCAAAACTAAAAAAATAAAATGCTGCTATCCAATCACTCTATAGTCTACGCCATGGAAATTAATCGTAAGTTTACACATAATTGATGACTCTAGTCTATGGAATGTGTGTATTAACTAGTCTCTTCCTCAGCTAATTACCCAGAGTTGTATGCTGGTTTCAAATACTTGTTTTCTGGTATCAATGTTTTTTTTGTTTTTTTTTCCCAATGTTTTTTTGTAAATAGGAAGTGAAAAATAAGTAGGCTGTGAATTCATGGATATTACTTCATTAATGACTATTAGGATCATCCTATCTTTTTCTTCAGAAAATAAGTCCCATAGGATCAAAGTGGCGTTTCCGATGGGCAGAGAGAAAAAAGATTCTTTTCCAAACAGAGCACACAACAGTCAATTAATGAATTTGAGCCTAGAGAGGATACTTACCTCCTACCTCATAATAAAATCATTTTCAAAGTTAATGATCAAGAAGACAATGTAAGTTAATATTATATAATTAGAAGACCCAATCACTTTCAAATGGTTAACAGTAAAAAAAAGGAAAAAATCCATAAAGACAGATGTGTCTGCTTAAAGATGAAGAACACATTTTTTCATTATATATTTTCACTGTAGATTGAAAAACACAACACAGAAATGAGAAAATATTTATAAATATGACAGGTTAAGAATGACTAACTCTGAGTGCAGAAATGAGTTTCTTATCTCCTTTGTATGAGTTGATATCTTTCACATGGAAAATTACTGCTTAGGAAATCAGAAAAAAAAATCACAGTAAAAAAGAAATAGGTCCTTTAATAGCATAGGTCAGTTATTAATCTTTTCATTCTATGTGAAAATCAAACACAAAAAGACAAACTCTCATTTCAGCTCCTTGTGGTGACAACCAGTACGATGAGGAAGGCAAGCGGCTCCCCCCTTGCATCCCGGGTGCCTGGCTCACGCCTGCCATCATGGCCTGTTACCTGCTAGTGGCCAACATCCTGCTTGTGAACCTGCTCATCGCCGTTTTCAAGTGCGTGTCTCAGCTGATGACCATGTGCTTACTGTTTACTACTTTACAGATTTTCAGTCTAATCTCAGAAACCTCCGAGGCTGCCTGGGGTTTACATGGAATCCACTAGGGCTTTCAAATGGGAACAAATTTTTTTTTTTGCAGTCTTTTTTGTTCAACCACAATCAGACTTCATGTGTTCCTAAATAAAGAGTTGACACCTAAATATATTTAAATTTAATCTTAGTTTGTATTTTAACACTTTGGCATGAATTTTAATCTAATGAAAGTATTTCCTCAGATGAAAGTCTCTTGAGATAGAAAGATTTATCAAGTTGAGTCTTGAATTCATGATCAGAGGCACAAAAGCAAAGCTAATTTTATAGGCTGTGGCAATCACTGGACACTAACCTAAGCAAACTCCAGAAGATAGTGGAGGACAGGGAAGCCTGGCATGCTGCAGTCCATGGGGTCACAAAGAGTCAGACATGACTTAGCCAATGAAAAACCATGACAATTACTGTACTATTTATTACATGAAATATTTTTCTTATCATTTACTGAACAGAAGATAAAGTGACCTAGGGAAGAAATGCCTTAAAATCCACAGTCCAGTTTTCTTGTAAAATTTGCCCCTCTTGGCATGATGCATTGAGGATGTGACCATGTTTAATAAATGTTGAAAAAAACTATTTTAACTTCTAAGATGAAAAATATGAGAGAAAAATCCCTCACAGAAATAGACTCTCAGAGCTGACCCACTCCAGTATTCTTGCCTGGAGAATCCCAGGGATGGAGGAGCCTGGTGGGCTGCCATCTATGGGGTCACACAGAGTCGGACACGACTGAAGTAACTTAGCAGCAGCAGCAGCAGAGCTGACCAAGGCACTGGAGAGAATATGGTTACACTCCTGACTTGACAGATGAGAAAATGAAGGTTTGACAGAGGTTAACTGGCTTTTCTAAGGACCCCGTGTAGACCACATACTTGATCAGGATTCCAACAATTCTAGGCTTATTGCCTTCTGCTGGAAGGTAAAAGAAGACAAAGATTGTACCAACCTAATATCCAAAATATCCAAAACAATGTACCTTCAATCAAAGTGTTCAATAATTAATGAACTCAGTTCCAAAAAACTGTAGTCAACTAGTTTTATGACTGAATTGAAAGTTTAAATACTTCAAAATGCTTAGTTGAATGGCTCATATCTTTAACTATATGAAATAAAATGGCCTGAGCAGTCAGTAGACTATGGTGTGGTTTTTCAAGAAAGTAGGGGATAACAATCTTCATTCTTAATTATTTATACATGGCCCTTCAATGTAGACAAGCCACACTGATAGACAAACCAAAAGACAAGTCATCTAGAAGTCAGCCCTAATTTCTAGAATGGAACCCAAAGGCCATTTTATTGCATATTTTCAATTCAGTGTGAGTAACTCTAATTCTGGGAAATCACAATCAAAAGTAATACAGCTGCTTTACAACTTCGTGTTATTTCCTGCTGTACAGCAGTGTGAGTCAGCTACATGTATACACAACATTGTAAAGCAGTTATACTCCAATTTAAAAAATTAAAAATTAAAATAATTATTCTAGTGCTAAAAAAAGTAATACAACTTTGCAAATAGGTTCCTCTAGATTCTACATATATGCATAAGTACACAGTATTTGTTTTTCTTCCTGACTTATTTCATTCTGTATGACACACTCTAGGTTCAATATAATTATATGTATGACTTTTGTTTATTATATGACTATATGGTTATATTATGTGACTGTTGTCACGATAAAAATTTTTTTTTAAGTATTAGCTAAATAAACATGTATTCTTTTTAAAGCAATACCTTCTTTGAAGTGAAGTCAATATCCAACCAAGTGTGGAAATTCCAGCGTTATCAGCTAATTATGACATTTCATGACCGGCCTGTCCTGCCTCCACCAATGATCATTTTAAGCCACATCTATATTATCATCATGCGTCTCAGCCGTCGCTGCAGGAAGAAACGAGAAGGGGACCAAGACGAACAGGATCGTGGATTGAGTATGTGCAGCACTCTTCTGTTTCTATCCTGGGCAAGTTTCTAAAGAGAGTTATAATTGGATACCTGTTAGTTTATTACTAATTAATATCACTGAGAGTCCACTCCTGAGGGGATGAAAAGTTGAGAGAGTTCTTGAAAATAACTTTTCTCTATAAATCCATTGTTCCTTTCCAAATGTTTTACTGTGTTACACTTAAGGAGAATGGGAAAATATTCCTGCCACTTTGCCTCTATCCATAAAATATATGGAAAACATTTCCCAGAAAATCATGCCTGGTTTCACGTTCCAAACAGCAGCAATCTGAGTTGTGTTAAAAAGTGAGCTGTTCACTGTTTACAATAGCCAGGACATGGAAGCAACCTAGGTGCCCATCAGCAGACGAATGGACAAGAAAGCTATGGTACATATACACAATGGAATATTACTCACCCATTAAAAAGAATACATTTGAATCAGTTCTAATGAGATGGATGAAACTGGAGCCCATTATACAGAGTGAAGTAAGCCAGAAAGATAAACACCAATATAGTATACTAACATATATATGGAATTTAGAAAGATGGTAAAGATAACCCTATATGCAAGACAGAAAAAGAGACACAGATGTATAGAACAGACTTTTGGACTCTAAGGGAGAAGGCGGGGGTGGGATGATCTGAGAGAATAGCATCGAAACATGTATATCATCAAGTGTGAAACAGATCGCCATTCCAGGTTGGATGCATGAGACATGTGCTCAGGGCTGGTGCACTGGGATGACCCAGAGGGATGGGATGGGGAGGGAGGTGGGAGGGGGGTTCAGGATGGGGAACACATGTAAATCCATGGCTGATTCATGTCAATGTATGGCAAAAAACACTACAATATTATAAAGTAATTAGCCTCCAACTAATAAAAATAAATGGGGGGAAAAAAAAAGTGAGCTGTCTAGGTGTCATGCAACCCAGCAGACTCAGCCAGCTGCTCTGTGCTTGAAATTTGAACTTTCAGTGAAAGGAACCAGTTGGGAGCTTGGGATTAGCAGATGCAAACTGGTATATATAGGATAGAAAAACAATAAGATCCTACTGTAGAGCACAGGAAACTATATTTAATACCCTGTGATAAACCATAATAGAAAAGAATATGAAAAAAAAAGTGTGTATAACTGAGTCACTCTGCTGTACAGCAGAAATGAACACAGTATATAAATCAACGATACCTCAATGCTCTGGAGGAGGGCATGGCAGCCCACTCCAGCATTCTCGCCAGGAGAATTTCGCGGACAGAGGAGCCTGCCAGGTTACAGTCCATAGGATCGCAAAGAGTCAGACACGACTGAAGCGACTTAGCATGCATACCTCAATAAAAATTTTTATTAAAAGTGAGCTGTTCATCTCCAATGGAAAGATGATCACTGATATTACAAAGAGTCTTTGTGTGATAACCAGTCCAGGAGGCAGGGTGCTGCCTGCAAGGGATGGGGAAACGAGCTAGATTAAAGGCGGCCTGTGAAACTCACAAGGACGCACCTACCTGGCTGATGTCTCACTTGCCAACCTCTTCTGCGTATATGCAGAGCTATTTCTCAGCGACGAGGAGCTGAAAAGGCTGCACGAGTTTGAGGAGCAGTGCGTCCGGGAGCACTTCCAGGAGAAGGAGGACGAGCAGCAGTCTTCCAGCGAGGAACGCATCCGTGTCACCTGCGAGAGGTGCGCCTGGGGCGTGGCCACGGGGGGAGCGGGGAGCGGGGCATCAGGGCCGACGGGGACATCGAGTTCGTTTTAACATTCACTCACAGTTCTCCTGTTGACCCAACTTTGGCTTTTTAACGCGTTTCCCTCCCTGAAATAGTGTGACTGTTCCAGATAATGCTTATATATTGTATAAATAAGTGAACGATGACATTTATTGCAAATATCCCAGGCCAAAACCAAACCAAAACAAACAAAGCCGTGACAGTTCTTCCCCAACCCCAAAGTGGGTGCCTTTACAATGCAATACATGGGGAGAACCAGTAGCTGCAGGGCCGTGTAACTGCTGGGGACATTTCTCCCTGCCCTTGACATACTGTTGCCTTAGCCAAGGGTGGTCTGTCCCCAGCTTGACCTCCTCATCCTGACTAGTGCCCTCCTTGCTCCTTTCCATCACCTTTCCACCCTCAGGGAACAGAGGCACAGGAAGGGCAAAGGCATCTGTCCTGGCTACCCATCGAGATCAGCATCATCGCTTACAAGCTACATGAACTGATTGCCTGTGCTTGCGAGACAGTCAATTAGCAGAGGAAGGCAGGTCTGGGAGGGACAGAGAGGGTGACTTGTTCCATGCTTTGTAGTATTGCTTTTCCTGCAGCTGCACAACTCAGAGCAACCAGCAAAGGTGGACGAGAACAATCAACCCACACTTCGGACATTTTTTTTTTCCTCGCATTTTATAGTCTTTGAGAACCTTGATCACTTCATAAAAGCAACGGAAGCTTGTTAAAGTGCGTGAGAATTGATAAGACATTGTTCCAAAGACTTTAATGGACAATGTCCGTAGAAGGATGAGCATAGTGAGGGAGCCATGCCTAAGAGGATTCTGGAGCATCATTCTTTTTAAATTTTATTTATTTATTTTACTTTGGCTGTAACAGGTCTTAGTTGCGGCACTGGGGAGCTTCAATTTTCATTGCAGCATGCAGAATCTTTAGTTGCGGCATGAGAACTCTTAGTCGCGGCAGGTGGGATCTACTTCCCTGACGAGGGATCAAACCTGGGCCCCTTTCATTGGGAGCGCAGAGTCTTAGCCACTGGACATTCTACCCTGGAGTCTTGAGCATTAAAGTTTTCTGAAACCATGTATTTCATGTCTGATATACATGTGTATACCGAGAAACTTAAAAGCATGTTACAATGTCAAAAGACTATGTCAGCACATAGTTCCCAATCAGGGGCCCCAGCAATTACAAGAGAATACATGATACACAGTGAAGTCTTCCTAGTGTGTGTTTAGGCCACTGTCTCTGCCCCAGGCCACAGGAGGGACGCTGCCCTGGGCAGCTGCAGGGCTCTGTCCCCTCCCCACTCCTATACCTAGTCACCTTGTATTAATCATTCTGCCAGCCAAACTCAAGGGTTATCTACACCAACTTTTGGCCTTAATACTTTTCAATAAAACTTTGAGACACTTCTTTGCTATTTTACTAGTAATTACTAACCTTTCGAGATTATAAAAAATGATTTCTGTATGAGAAGGATAAGGTGCCTCATCTTATAAACCTAATCTCCATGTTTTAGTTATACGTTTACTTGACTGTAATCACAGGCAGTGATTTACCATGGAAACAGTGCTCTGTTTCACCCTGCCTGGCCCCCTCTCCCTTTCCCAGCATTGTTTGGATTTTTACCATTCTTGGATCAAGGCTCCAGGAATGTGATTATCAGGTCACTGCCAAATTGCATTTTCCTCCTGGGGCTCCTTGCACACGTAAGAGGAATGAAAGTGTGCTGGGGCTGATGGCAGGGGGTGGGGAGGTAGTAAAAACACAATGCTTCCCATTTCCCTTGGCTGAGTTCTCTGCATGACGGGAGCACATTCCTGCCCCTTCGTTTCCCTTTGTTGATGCTTTCTTGACTGACTCACAGGTAGATGCCAGACACAGAAAGAGGAGGGGGTCCAGGAGAAAGTGGCTTTCCTTCACCCTTAACCAGGACTGCTGGGGAGCAATGCGGCGGGGGGAGGATCTCTGAAAGTATCAGCAATTGATCTTTCGGTATCCTTTTCCCAAGTACCAGGAAGAGAAGATGCTGGTAAGAAAGACATAACGAAAAGAAACAGGACAGTAACTGCAAAAAGACCTGAAAGAATAATCAGTCTTAGAAAGGAGGTGGTGATTCCTCTAATGGAGAGAAGGCCGTTCACATAGGGGTGGGGAAGGTGGGGGTAGAGCTTACCTGAAAGTCTTAATCTTATAAATTCATAAGAGTCAAGGATGCTTAGATGATAGAAGAGGGTTGGGCTGAAGTGGTGGAGTTTCAATGTGCCTGGTAAATGACAATCTCGTTCCTTATGTGACTTTGAAGGCCAAATCAGAGATCGTTGCCGACATTGGACTGAGATTAAAAACATCAGCTTTATTAGTAATAAATTTTGTGCTAGAGGATGTGGATCAGGTCTTGCCAAATACACACCCTTGTCCCCACCCAGGCACAAGAAGCTCCAGGAGCCCACAGGCCCCGCTGCCTTCTCCCCTTCTAAGCTTACTTCATGACCCTGACAAAATGAGAACCCACACTCCCTGCAGGCAGCGGGCTCCCAAAGAGAGGGGGAGAGAGAGAGAGAGAGAGAGAGAGAGAGAGAGAGAGAGAAGCACGCTCATGTCCTGGTCCCCACTCCAGAAAATCAATTTTTGTCAAGAGTAAATGAAAGGCTAGAGAGCGGCCAAGAGTTTTATATGAATGGAAAATTGACTTGTAAGAAGAAGCAGTAGGAATGGGGAAAAAGAATGACCCAGGAACATTACAGACTTGAAGCCAGAAGGAGGATCCGAGTTCACCTTGAGGGGAAATACGGTAGGAACGTCATTAACCAAGAGATTGCCTGGTGGCAATAATGACAACACAGTTGTGACTTTGTATTGGGTCAAGTCAATGTGGCTCCATGCCTCTCAACCTGAGGACAAGGATGCAGAAAGTGAATGATGCTTGAGGTACCGCAAAAGGGAGGCTGATGGGGGCCTGGGCTGCTGAGAACCAGTCAATGTGGGTACCATGGTGATGTCAGGGTTCACAAATGGCAGCAAAACATATTACATCACCTCCAGCCCTGTTTATCCCTGTCTAGCCTCAGAGTCCTGGTCATGATGGATGAAGACTTAGGGACTGTCACTGCTATGTTGGAAGTAAGGGAGAGACAACCTAAGATATCAATAAGAGCTTCATTGAGGGCCTGACCAGAGTCTGGCCAGAGCAGAGAACACAGTCAGGAAAGGTTAATGATTTAGATGACCTGAATTCTAGAATCCAAGGAGGTTTGAGGTGTGCCTGGCCAAGTTGCTGTATATAAATGATGTGGCATGGAGGCAGAATCCCAGAGAACTTAATATTCTTCAGAGACTACTCAGTCTTTTGCTGACTGAAAAGAATGAGTACAGAACATTGAAGACTCAAGTATTGTTCTTTGTTTAGTCTTTCACATGTAAAAACTCCATAAGTAAGCACAATCAGGTGCCACCTTGGGTGTTCTCCCTACAATTACTAAACTTAAAAGGCAGCCTCATACGAAGAAGCAGATGGGAAGTAAAATAGCTGAATTTCGGCTGAATGAGACAACTTTATGATCTATAGACCTGGAATGAAATGACAGGGTAGGAATAGTCTTAGAACTCAACATAGACAACCATGAGATCTTGAAACATGGGTCTTGTCAAGTAGGAACCGGACCTGGTTGCTCCACTAACATTATGTTTTTATGTTACCTTTTAACTCTATCATTAAGGAAATGTTCCCATATAATTTGTGAGATGCCTTGCAGGTAAAGGGTGATCATTTCACATAAAAAAAATGACTGTACAAAAAATGAGTTTTAATAACTGGCTTACTACAGAGCTCCCAATGTCTGTGTTCTGTCCTTTGCAAAGACACACAGGACTCTTACCAAGAGAACGTGAATTTGGACCTCATATTTTTTTTGTTTATTTATTTATTTTTATTTTTAATTGGAGGATAATTGCTTTACAATGTTGTGCTGGTTTATGCTGTAGAGCAAAGTGAATCAGTTATAAGTATCTCCTCCCCCTTGAGCCTCCCTCCCACCTCCCGTCCCACCCCAGTAGGCCATCACAGAGCACCAGACTAAACTCCCTGTGCTATATAGCTGCTTCTCACTAGCCTGGACATTATATTTAATAGATAAGAGTCTATGAAAGTCAATAAAGTTATGCCCTACTTAGGCATATATTCTCTTAGTGCATGCTAAGTCGCTTCAGTCAAGTCTGACTCTTCAACCCCATGGACTGTAGCCCTCCAGGCTCCTCTGTCCATGGGATTCTCCAGGCAAGAATACTGGAGTGGGTTGCCATTTCCTTCTCCAGGGGATCTTCTCAACCCAAGGATTGAACCTGTATCTCTATTTTTTTTTTGAAACTGCATCTCTTATGTCTCTTGCATTGACAGGTGGATTCTTTACCACTAGCGCCACCTGGGAAGCCCAAGTTACTACAAAGTCCCACTAATTTATAGATTGCTGTGCCTATTATGTGAATGGAATGGAAAACATTATTCACAGAGCCTTATCAAAAATGCATTTTAGTTAAACTACTTTCAGGTTTAGTGGTATAAGATTCAAATTTAAATCCTCTAGGTATTAGATCTACTGAGATACACATAAAAATATTTGAAGATCTGTAACCATCTCTACCCATATGGTCATGTCATTCTATACCTGTTTAGCACCTAGAGTTCAGCGAATCCTTTCACTGAAAGTTTTTGAAGCTAAACTGAAACTTAAAGCACAACCCACAACCCATAAAGATGTTTTCCTTATAGAAAACATCTATAAAGAAAAGAAAAAGTGATAGACTGGGTTTCATCAAAAGAAAAAACTTTTGCTCTACAAAAGACACTGCTATGACAATGACAAACGAGGCACAGACTGGGAGGAAACACATGCAAATCACATATCTGCTGTAGGACTGGTGTACAGGATATCTAAAGAACTCTCAAAACTCAATAATAAGGGGGCAATGATCCGATGAAAAATGGGTCAGCAACTTCCCTGTTAGTCCAGTGGTTAAGAAACCGCGATTCTAATGCAGGGGGTGCAGGGATCTCGCATGCCACAAACAAGACCTGGTGAAGCCAAATAAATAAATAAACATTAAAAAAATAAAAAAGAACTGTACACCAAAAGACAAAGTAGTCAACTAACTGTATGATAGCTTTAAAGAGAAAACATGGCCTTAGAAATATGACATTATTGGAAATATGTCTTTGAGAGGAAATCGACTTTGTTTCATGGGTAGGCCGTGGACCTAGAACAGTTTTTTGTTCTGTGCTGAAAAGAAAACAGAATTAAGATGTCAAAAGTCAGGAAAGTCTGTATCTCACTGTGAGTTCTGTCATAAATGATGGATTTCTCTTATATGCCCTCCTGCCATTCAGTGTGTAGAGATGGGACCCTTGCCCATTGGTTTCCTCCATCCCTTCTCTTTCCCCTCCTGAAATGAAAACCCCTCCCTTGATTTCCATATATGGATGTCAAGATAGGTGAAACACAGGTAAGTCATCATGTTACAAAAGTTACAAATCAAGGCTGGAGGGGAGATAGTTCTCCAAGTGTCCTTCTGTTAAATCATTTCAGAGAGAAGTGAATGTCACCTGGTTCTTTCTTCCTTCTTTTACACATGCTCTAAAAACTCAATACAACTTCCCTTGATTTGGCATAAAATGTGCTGTCTCCATACTGTAGCTATTTAAAAACAAGCTTGAAATAACATTCTATTTAATTACTTTTTTATTGGAGTATAGTTGGTATCCAATGTTGCATTAGATTCTGCTGTATAGCAAAGTGCATCAGCTATATGTATACACATATCACCTCTTTTCTGGATTTCCTTCCCATTTAGGTCACCGCAGAGCCTGAGTAGAGTGCCCTGAGCTGTACAGTAGGTTTTTGACAGTTATCTATTTTGAAATAATATTCTTAACTTAAACCACATCTTGAGGCTTTGTTTCCTCCACAGCTTCAGCTAAGGGAGTGGCTCCAGTAGGGATGGGGCATTTCTGAGACACCTAAAGAGGCGTCCTACACACAGCGGGGTTATCTCTTTATCACAGGGGAGGAGGGACGGTTAGGGAGATGTCAGGGAGACAGAATCAGATGAATCTGAGGTCTCCTTTTTCTGAGTGGCTGGTGATGCTGTCTCTGGATTAGGTCACACAAGGGGTAAGTTAGGCAGAGAATTAGAAAACAGTTGAGAAGATACTTAGCTCTATTTTACCAGCCTATTTATTTTTAAAAGTTTGCACAGCTGCTTTATCTCAAAACTCTTGTGTTTGTTCAAGGATCTCAAGTCTGTTCCAGAGGCAATGTGATTTCTAATACAAAAAGAATGAATCCTCGCGGCAATGGATTTGAAGGGCATGAGAAGACATGACATTTAACAGAGAAAATTAAGTTGGACTTGAAATCATGGAAAATTAGGAGTGAAAAGTTCTTCTGTTGGTCCCTGAAATGCAGGAGGAGAGAGAACCCTTAGAAACTGTAGTTGGGTTCCCTATGGTTGTTGTAGTTGTTTAGTCACTAAGTTGTGCCCAACTCTTTGCCACCTCATGAATTGTAGCCCACCAGGCTCCTCTGTCCATGGGATTTCCCAGGCAAGAATACTGGAGTGAGTAGCCATTTTCTTCTCTAGGGGATCTTCCTGACCCAGGGATGGAACCCATGTCTCCTGCTTGGCAGGTGGGTCACCAGGGAAGCCCAATGGTAGTGAACCTTGTTTTTTTTTTTTTTTAATATTTATTTCTTGATTTATTCATTTATTGAAGCATAGTTGATTCACAATGTTTTGTTAGTTTCAAGTGTACAGCAAAGCAATTCAGATATATATATATATATATATATATATATATATTCAGATTCTTTTCCTATAGAGATTATTACAAAATACTGAGTAGAGTTCCTGGTGTTACATAGTAGGTCTATTTTGATCATCTACTTCATGTACACTAGTGTGTATGTTAATCCCCGTAGGGAAGCTTCTAAAGGAGGAAGTCACATCTCCTCATACATGGTGAATTTGGTGAAATCGGTCCTCCTGGTGGCAAACTGCCAGGAAGCCAGATCCTTCCTGCTCAAAGGATGTGGTTTCCTAAGGGGCATAAAAATAGTCCTCTCCCCATGAAAAGAATTAAGAATAGAATCCAAGGACCCTCCCACACATCAGAGCACAGCTGTTCAATGTGGCCAAGAGGAGTAGAACCTTAGCAGGTTTTAGTTCAGGCAACATTATGATTTCACAGGCTGTTGCCTGATTATCTAAGAATTAAAAGAAAATCCAAAAGCAGATATTTATAATCTGCTATGATCTTCCTTACAATCCCATAAGGGAATACCAATTATTAAATATAGTTGACAATTTAAAGTTAATTGGTATTCCTCAGATAGTTAAAATGACTTCTTGTCCCTGAAGTAAAATATCTGATAATCTGAACTTAATTATTTTTGCATTAAAAAAATTATTTCATTGAAGTATAATTGATTTATAATATTGTATTAATTTCTATTTCAAAGTGTTTCAGTTATATACATATATATATTATTTTTCATATTATTTTCCATTATGGCTTACCCAGGATATTGAATATAATTCTCTGTGCTATACAGTAGGACCTTAATTGATTATACATTCTACATATACTAGTTTGCATCTGTTAATCAGAAACTCCCAAAACTTCCCTCCCCACTCTCTCTCCCCCTTGGCAACCACAAGGTCTGCTCTCTAAGTCTATGAGTCTGTTTCCACTTCATAGATAGGTTCATTTGTGTCATATTTTAGATTCCACATATAAGTGATATCATTTGGTATTTGTCTTTCTCCATATGACTTAGTTCACTTAGTCTGATATTCTCTAAGTCCATCTATGTTGCTGCAAATGCCATTATTTCATTCTCTTTTATGGCTAAGTGACTTAGCAGCAGCAGCAGCTGCAGCAATATTCCTTTGTCTATACACACCACATCTTCTTTATCCATTCATCTGTTGATGGACACTTAGGTTGTTTTCATGTCCTGGCTATTTTAGTGCTGTTATAAACACAGGAGTTCATGTATATTTTTGAATTATGGTTTTCTCTGGATATATGCCCAGGAGTGGGATTGCTGGGTTATAGTGCAACTCTATTTTTAGTTTCTTAAGGAACCTCCATACTCTTCTCCCTAGTGGCTGCACCAACTTACATTCCCATTGACAGTGTAGGAGGTTCCCTTTTCTCCACACCCCTCTCCAGCATTTGTTATTTGTATACTTTTGGATGAGGGCTATTCTGTCTGGTGTAAGGTGATAGCTCATTGTACTTTTGAAATGGCAACCCACTCCAGTGTTCTTGCCTGGAGAATCCCAGGAACGGCGGAGCCTGGTGGGCTGCCGTCTATGGGGTCGCACAGAGTCGGACGCGACTGAAGCGACGTTAGCAGCAGCAGCAGCAGCAATAATTCGTGATGAACCTAAAGTTAACTATTAACAATGTATTTTCTGAATCCCCTGAATTTCAAATAAGGATTTGAATGTATTTATTTTGTCATTGTAACCATTCCTTGCTGACAGTTATACTCAAATCTCAAAAACCCAAGTGTTAGTCTTTCTTTATCATCAGAGGCAGTGTGATGTGCCAGCTAAGACAGCAGAGCTGGAGCTCATGCTGGAGCCCCAGTGTTTGCCAGCTGTGCGTCCTTAGGCAGTTTACTTACCCTCTCCTTGACTCTTATTTCCTCGAAAAATGTTGTTGTTCTTCAGTCACTAACACTTCAGCGAACCGATGGACTGCAGCTGCTAGACTCCTCTGTCCATGGGATTTCCCAGATAAGAATACTGGTGTGGGTTGCCATTTCCTTCTCCAGGGAATCTTCCCAACCCAAGGATCGAATCTGCGTCTTTCTACATTGGCAGGCGGGTTCTTTACCACTGAGCCACCTGGGAAGCCCCATCAATAAGATGGGGGTGTTGAAAAGAGTGCCTGCCTCATAGGGCTGCTGTGAGATTAAACAAGCCTAGAGTAGGACCTCGGTGAGTATGTATTAATACATATATAAGGTACTTAGTGTGATGAATGGTAAAGAGCACCATATGTGTTAACTGTAATTCTGTTGTTTCCTGATGTTCCTCGGGGTAATTTTCAGTGGTTATATTAGGAGAGTGTGACGTTTAGAAATATGCTGGAGTCCCATGATTCCCCAAAGCCTGAAAAAATCATACAACAACAATAACATTAATTTTTGGTTTTAATCTTTAGTTCATCTCAGTGTAATACACCTGTCCCTTTGTATTCACCAGAGTTGAAAACATGTCCATGAGGTTGGAGGAAATCAACGAAAGAGAAAACTTTATGAAAACTTCCCTACAGACTGTGGACCTTCGCCTCTCCCAACTGGAAGAACTATCCAACAGAATGGTGAACGCGCTGGAAAACCTGGCAGGAATCGACAAGTCTGACCTGATACAGACGCGGTCCCGGGCCTCCTCGGAATGTGATGCCACGTTCCTTCTCAGGCGGAGCAGCATCAGCAGCGCTGATGGCTACAGCCTGTACAGGTACCATTTCAATGGGGATGAGCTGTTGCATGAGGATACCTCCTTCTGCATGCCGCCAGGGGCAGCGTCCAGGAAAAAAGCTGGTTCCTTCCGTGGGAAGGAAGAAAAGGACCAAAGGACGTACCTGGCCCCGGAGCGCCAGGGCAGCCTTCACCTGCCACCCAGTACCGGCGTGCCAGCATCCCCAGACCGAGGTCAACTTGCCTCCGACAACGGCAAGAGCACCTCGGAGCCAAAGTCAGGTCCAGATACTGGGATTTCTGCTGAAAGTGATGAAAGGCAGGTAGTCCCTAAAAAAGAAGAAATGACTTCCCCAAGTTTAAGTCAAACAGATGCTATACATGGAGAAAACAAGTCGGATTTTCAAAATAAAACTCAGCTGACAGTGGAAACCACAAAGATAGAAGGCACCATTTCTTATCCCCTGGAAGAATCAAAGACAAGCCGCTATTACCCTGATGAGACGTTCAGCGCTTGTAAAACGCTCAAGTCCAGAAGCTTTGTGTATTCCGGGGGAAGAAAGGTCATTGGTGGGGCTAACAGCTGGGGTGCAGCCGGGGACCCAACATGCCCCTCGACAGTTCAGCAGTGGACCACGGAATGGAAGTATGAAGTTCAAAAGATTATGCGTTCTCAGAGCACGGAAATACCTTCCGTTGCCTCTGAAGCTGCACTGCAGGCTGAGCATTGTGGACATTTCACAGACAAGGAAGATGAAAACTGTGTTTTTAAAACAGCCCCTCAGATCTCTCGCTTGTCTGTTACTGACAGAACTGACAAGGTAAACTTACTGTCTGTGAAAACACACCAAACTTTGGGATTCCCATCTTCAAGGTCAAAAAGTTTACACGGCCGTCCTAGGAGTGTGAAAGCCCTCCAGGGCAACTTACACAGACCTGGACACGCCAGCAGTGTAAATAACTTAGTAGTTGTGTCTGGAATTACAATGGAAGACCCCAAGGTTCAGCAAGAGAAGACTTCCTCAGAAACAGAATGCTAGTGTGTTTTGTTTCTTTGGTTTTTACATCGGAACCATGGATGTGTTCCATCTTGGTCATCTAAACATCATCAGTTTCTGAAAACATTTTCATTAGAGATCTTTGACCATTAATTTAATTTACATTTTGACTAATTTAAAATGTAAAGGCACTAAACTTTAAGTAATAGTCCGGTAGCATATGTTAGTAAACTTAGTTTTTTTTTTAGTTGGAATAGGATCAAGAAAAGTGAAGACTCCATTTGCTTAATCAATAGGCAAGAGCCTGTGATCTCTTTGGGGCTTCCCAGGTGGCTCAGAGGTTAAGAATCCACCTGCCACTGCAGGAGACCCAGTTCAGTAATGGGCTGGGAAGATCTCCTGGAGAAGGAAATGACAACCCACTCCTGTATTCCTGCCTGGGAAATCCCATGGACAGAGGAGCCTGGGGGCTGCAGTCCTTGGGGGTCACAAAAGAGTCCAACATGACATAGCGACTAAACAACAATTACAACAATCTCTATTTCTGAGGGCAACCAAAAACAGCCAAAGACATGCTTTTGGGTGTCACCAATAGTTTACTTAAGGGAGTAAGCAGCTATGTGAGAAAGGGAAATGAAAGAAAAAGCAAACGAGAAAGGAGGGGTGGAAGAGAAAACAAACTAAGAAGTGCAAGAAGGGAGGACTGGAAAGGGTACTTAAGTATCATATCTTCTTTATGGGTTTTTGTTTGTTTTATGTTTTCATGTTTTAAAATTACACAATAAGAAAAAAAGGCCATGATTATATCAAAGGTCACACTGTAATAGGGTAAGGTGACCAATAGTTTTGTTAATGTGTAAAGATAGTGTCCCATGTGAATCTTCTTGTTGTCACATAGTCCTGGATGCCAAATACAAATTAATTGTACTTCTGTATATTGCAATGGTCTGTGTAAAGCTGCGGCTAAAATCTAAAGGATCCATGTTCGAGGTGGGAGTTCTCAAGAGTGTCAAAGATGAGTCACGGCTAAAAACAAAAGGTGAGGCTCAATTTGGAATTTCAGACATAACATTGCCGTAAGGTGGCAAAGAGTTGGGGAGAGAGGTAGAGAGAGAGAGATACAGTGCCGTTGTGCCAAAGGTACTGATCAGAGACTCTGGAGGCTGAAGAGATTCATGCCCAGATCAGAATCCCTGAACTGGGCTGGATTTACCAGAAAGCACTGCTACACCATTGCGTGGATGATGGGACTTTGACATTTAATAAATGATAACATTTATTTAATAAAGAAAACAATTGCTTATCTATTGCTACATTGAGACTGTTCAATCAATCCTGCTCCCTGTGTTATTTGACCCAAGGATAAACCCATTCTATTTGGCCTCGTTCCTAATTCTTTGCTTTGGATGCCCAGAAAACTTTCAGCCCTTTCAGTTCAGTCAGTTCAGTCTCCAGTGTTGGAGTTTCAGCTTCAGCATCAGTCCTTCAAATGAATATTCAGGACGCATTTCCTTTAGTATGGACTGGTTGGATCTCCTTGCAGTCCAAGGGACTCTTAAGAGTCGTCTCCAACACCATAGTTCAAAAGCATCAATTCTTCAGCCCTTTGCCACACCCTAAAAAAAAGTGTTTCTCAGCATAAGCTGGAGAACCTCTGACAGCCCTAGAGAACAGGTTTGAAGAAGGCAAAGTTTCTCTTCAGAATTCTCCACCTGTCCACTCATTACATAGCCCCCCATTCTAGGTCCCTCCCACCTTGCCTCAGGTGTGGGGCCTGAATCTATCCCCAGGAGTCTCACTGAGTCTCCTGTTGACATACTGGAATGGGTAGCTATTCCCTTCTCTAGGGATCTTCCTGACCCAGGGATTGAACCCAGGTCTCCTATACACCTGGGAAGCAATATTTCTAATTCTGGTTTACCTAATTTATTCATGTTTCCTGTCATTTTCTTTGTGTCTTTTAACTCCATGAAATGCTGGGCGTTGTTTTGATCTGTATGGAGGGTGTGCTACCTCGTGTGCTTTTACTGTCTGTAGGAATGCTATTCTGATCTTTTTTATTGTAATACTTGTCTATGGGATTTGACTTCCAGGCTTTCCCTTGATTATTGTTATGTGAAATAGGTTTTCTCAAACTTTTTGAAGACGGCAGTTCTCAGGATAGCTTTTCTAACTTCACAAGAAAACCTTCTTTATTTTTACAGTCTGGCATTAAAATTTTGTAAAAGCCAGGGGACTTCCCTCGGGGTCCAGTGGTTAAGAGTTCATGCTTCCATTGCATAGGGCACAGGTTCAGTCCCTGGTCAGGGAACTAAGATTCCCACATGCCCTGCAAACAACAAAAGAAATTGTACAGTCAGCTTATTTTCAGAGATTCCTGGTCCTCCATCTTTATTTGGACCTTCCCTTTCCTTTGTCTTGACTTGGCTTATTTTGTTTCCATGCCCAGCAGTCTGTCCTTGGTGTGGCTCCTTTGCTTTAAAGGAAGTCCAGGTAGGTCAGTTTCAAGAGTTCCTCTAGCAGTTTCAAAAGTTCCACCCCTCAGACCTCACCAGGAGCCCCTGCGCTCCCAAACACCATTCTCTACTTGCTCTTCTCCACTTGACTGACCGGGCCAGTAAATACCTTCTGGCTATTTGGGAATTCTCCAGATGCTTCATTGATTCCCTTTGCTGATATCACAAAAATCTTCTAAGTGCTGTGGTTTGCTCCTACTTACCTATATTTTGGAAATCTTGGGGAAAACAGTTCACTTAGATTTGTGGTGAATGTTGTCCATGGGGCTTCATTTTTGCACTATAGTTCCTTTGTCTATTTTCCTGGGGAAACTGAAAAATTATGCTGCTGTTGTCATCGTCTCAGAATTCCCCCTCAGGAAAAAGATGTTTTAAATGACTTAATAGTTATCTTCAAAGGCCATATACTCAGGTAATGGCATAGTTTTGTAGACATTGTTGTTGTTTAGTTGCTCAGTCGTGTTCCGACTCTTTGCGACCTCATGGACTATAGCCCACCAGGCTCCTTTGCCCATGGATTTTCCCAGGCAAGAATACTGGGGTGTGTTGCCATTTCCTTGTACATAACCACCATACACTACCTCTCCCCCACTGCTTCCACCATCACTTTCTGTTATCTGGACTCTTCTAACAGTTCCTAACTAGCATTGTTAATGAAAGTGGGGTCTGGCTGTTGGCTGCTCTAAAGTCAGTAAAGGAGCAAGGTTGGTGGGAAGTTTGCTTTATTTCAGAAGCTGGCAATGTTGCAGGGGGTCAGGGGAGAGGAGACTCCTGTTCAAAGGCTGACTCCCACCACTATCAGTGGGCAAGGGCTTTTCTAGGCAGAAGGAGGGGGCTTCATGCAGAAACAGCACAGGCAGCTCTGACAGTCATCTTGAAATTGGTCATCAGTGGTCTGACCAGTGTTATCTTGATCATTTTGAGTACAATTAATCTTCAGTCCTGGAGCTGGTTTGTTCCCATTTCTTTGAGGACAGTTCTCAGAATTGTGGCAGCTAAGGTCATGAACACAGTCTGGTTGTCACGTATTGATAGTTAACCTCTTCCGCCTGGTGGGGGTTTCAGTACCTGTAAGACAGTTCATGCGTTTGAGCAAGCTCCAGGAGTTAGTGATGGACAGGGAGGCCTGGCATGCTGCAGTCCATGGGGTTGCAAAGAGTCGGATACTACTGAGTGACTGAACTGACTGACTGAAGACAGTTCACAGGATATGGCTCAGAGTATTATCTATAGCCCCTGAGGAGGAACTAAAGGTTCTTGACTGTGCTTAATGACTAAACTTATTATTTTGTCCTGTTTGTCTGTTTTCCTTTGCTTCTACATTTTCTCACTTCTCTGATTAAATATATTCTTTGACTCAAGTTTTTCTACAGGCAAGAGGCAGGTTTAGGGCATGGGAGGTGGGGGCAGAAGGAATGTAGGGTCCTGTTCTATTCAGTCTCACAGCTTCTACAATTATGTACCTCTACAGTGGGGGGTGTGTGTGTGTGATTATTTCAAAATGTCAGATCAAATCATTCTCAACTCAAAGCACTGCAAAAGCACCTAAACTTTCAGAACCTACGTGATCTGGCTGGTTGCTTTTCTCTGACCTCTTCTCCCACTGGATTAGGCTGCTCCGAACATACTGGCAGGATCTCAACCCAGGGCATTTGTATGACTCTCTCCTCTTCCTCCTAATTTCCACCTGGCTTGCTTCTTCACTCCCTTCAGTTTCTGTCTGCTCCAATGTCATCTGGTCAGAAAGGCCTTCCCTGATCACACTGCATCTCCCATAAAAAAAAAGCCCTCATCCTCTTCCCATATTTTTCAGTTCATGGCACTTGTTATACATTAATTTTGTATATCTTTCCACCTGTAATGAAAGTGCCAGGAAAGTAGAAACTCTCTTCTTAGTGACTCAAGTAGTTTTTAACACAGAGTTAGCAATCAATAGGGCTTCCCTGGTAGCTCAGATGGTAGAGACTCTGCCAGCCAATGCAGGAGACCCAGGTTTGATCCCTGGATCGGGAAGATACCCTGAAGAAGGGAATGGCATCCCACTTGCCTGGGAAATCCCACAGACAGAGAAGTCTGGCAGGCTACAGTCCATGGGGTCAAAAAAAGTCAGACATGACTGACTAAAGCACACACACCTGTAGCAATCAATACAAATTTGGTAACTGACTGAATGAATATATAAATTACCTAGCACATAATAGGTATTCACAAAGCTTTGGTGCTTTTTGTTCCCCTCTTCACAGGGAGAAGGAAATGGTCTGTAGGAATACCATTGTCCCCCACCATTTTTGTTCAGTCACTCAGTCATGTTCAACTCTTTGCGACCCCATAGACTGCAGCATGCCAGGCTTCCCTGTCTTTCACTATCTTCTGGAATTTGTTCAAATTCAAGTCCACTGAGTCAAATGATGCCATCCAACCTTCTTATCCACTGTCACCCTCTTTTCCTGCCCTCTATCCTCCTATCCCACATAATAGAAGAACCAATACAAGAAACAGAGTTAGAAAAACAGGACAAAAGAGTGACATTAGGGACAAAGAAGGAGATAGGCAGCTATTTCAAAGGTACAGAGTATCAAGGAGACCAAGACTAGTGCTTGGAATTGCACTGATTCTCCCAAAATTCAGACACTAAAGCTGAAATTCAATGAGTGTATTTGGATAGGAGATACCTCTTTGCGAGGTAATTTATGTTAAATGAGTTCATAAAGGCTGGGATCCTAATCCAACAGGATTAATGAATGCCCCTGTAAGATGAGGCACCAGGAACAAAATTAGGTCATTTGCAGATGTGGATGGACCTAGGGTCTGTTTTAGAGTGAAGTAAGTCAGAAAAACAAACATTGTATGTTAATGCATATATGTGGAATCTAGAAAGATGGTACAGATGAACCCATTGTGGGGCAGGAATAGAGACGCAGACATAGAAAATGGACATGTGGACACAAGGGAGGGGTGGGATGCATTGGGAGAGTAGCACTGACACATATATACTACAATGTGTAAAACAGATAGCTAGTGGGAAGCTGGTGTATAGCACAGGGAGCTCAGCTCAGTGCTCTGTGATGACTTAGGGGGTAGGATGGGGAAGGTGGGAGGGAAGCCCACCTCAACAGGGAGGGGATATATGTAAACACATGGCTGATTTGATTCATGTACAGCAGAAACTAACACATTGTAAAGCAACTGTACCCCCCAATAAAAATTAATTTGAAAAAAGAAGAGGCACCAAAGTGAGTTCTGACACCCTGCACCCACCCACCATCCACCTCCCACCGCTCAACTCTCTCCACTGTCTGCAAGCCCAGAGTGCTCTCACCAGAATTCCATCTTTCCTACTTGATCTTGGGTTTCCCAGCCTCCAGAACTGTAAGAAATAAACTGCTGTTTAAGCTGCCCAGTCGGTGATGTTTCCTTAGGGCAACCCAAGCAACACTAACACAATTAGATATCTGAAAAGGTCCTAACATTTAGGGTAGGTCAAGACAAATCTGGAAATCAATTTTTTGGTTTTTTAATTGTATGGTACTTAATAGAGTTGTAGATCCTAAAACTTGTATGGCAAAGCCCAAGTCACGGTAAGCCATTTCAGCATAAAGAAAGATCCATACATTCCTTGCAGAGCATGTGTGGGAAAAAAATCCATTTTGTCCAGTTTTATTAAAGTATAATTGACATATATCACTGCACAAGTTTAAGGTGTACAGTCTAATGATTTGACTCGCGTATACTGTAGAACGATTACTGCAGTGAATTTAATTGGCATTCATCATCTTATATAAATACAGTAAAGGGAGAGAGAAAAACTTTTTTTTCCCCTTGTGATGAGAACTCTTAGGATTTATTCTCTTAACTTTCCCATATAACATATAGCAATATTATATTATTTCCCTAGTACTTACTTATCTTATAACTGGCAGTTTGTAGCTTTTAACCACCTCTCTCCTCTCCTCCCACCCCCTTCCTATGGGAACCACAAATATGATCTCTTTTTTCTTAGTTTTTTTTTTTTTAACTAATGCAGATGAATCACAGACAATTCATAAAAAGGTGTTAAATGTATGTGTACAGCCGTATCTGTAATACCTATAACTCAATGGACTTGATATTTTAAAGTACAGTTATAGTACCCAAGCAAAATGGAATCATATGTCACTGAAACAAGTTAACCAGAAAGATCACTGGGGTTCTGGATCCAAGATAAATTTTTTTTAAAGGTAAATTTTGAAGTCTTCTTTAAATTTTGTTGTTTAGTCGATAAGTCTGTCCAGTTCTTTTCAACTCCATGGACTGTGGCCCACCAGGCTCCTCTCTCCATGGGATTTCTCAGGTAAAAATATTAGAGTAGGTAGCATGTTCTTCTCCAGGGGATCTTCCCGACCCAGGGATTAAACCCACATCTTCTGCATCACAGATGGATTCTTTACTACTGACCCACCAGGTTGTTGTTCAGTTGCTAAGTCGTGCCCAACTCTGCCATACCAGGCTTCCCTGTCCTGCACTATCTCCCTGAGTTTGCTCAAACTAATGTCCATGAAGTTGGTGATGCCATCCAGCCATCACATCCTGTCACCACCTTCTCTTGCCCTCAATCTTCCAGCATCAGGGTCTTTTCCAATGAGTTGTCTTTTCCCATCAGGGAGCCAAAGTATTAGAACTTCAGCTTCAGCATCAGTCCCTCCAGTGAATATTCTGGGTTGATTTCCTTTAGGATTGACTGATTTGCTGTTCAAGTGACTCTCCAGAGTCTTCTCCTGCACCAACACTTGAAAGCATCAATTCTTCACGCTCAGCCTTTTTTATGGTCCAACTCTCACATCCAGTACATGACTATTATTGTAAAAACCATAGCTTTTACTATCAGACATTTGAACTACAAGGGAAGCCCCTTAAATTTTTTAGTGTTTCCATTAGGAACACTTGTCAGAATGATTGTGACTCAGATGGTCGCACTGGAGCTTCCCTATGGCATTAATTATAAAATGCTAGATTAGGGATTTATTCTTCAAAACATAAGAAAAACCTAGTTTCAATTAACAATTTACCAAAATGTAACATCAGCAGTCCCCTTCCACCCAAGTCGGCTCCAGTTCGGAAACATGCTAGAGTTCAGAAATGCTCTGGGCTTCATAAGCTAAAGGTAGCTGGTTCTTTGCAATTATTGGGTCCATAGCCTATTTGGTCCAAACAGTAAAGGTCTACCTCTCGCTGGGCTTTTTGATCATTTATCTGCTCACTGGTATTTTTACACGTTAGGATAGCCAAGAAAAGAAAGGAAGGTAACTTGCTTAATATCTTTGTCCACACTGGAGTTTAATAAAGAGGGTAGAAGTTAAAGTAAACGGAGGCGTTCAGGTTGCCTGGCAACGTCCTCTGTCAACAGCCTCAGCATCCCACGCAATTCAGCAGGACACCCCAGTCTCAAGGATCTATGCACGGACAGACACACGGGGTGATGGAAGATGATCTCCCCCACTGTGCACCTTGAAGGCACCGCGCTGACGGTCTGATCCCGGTCACTGCCTGCTGCCCCAGGCCGCCTCCCCGGTGCCCGCCCGATCCTCACAGGCTGGCCGCAGACGGCGTGACCGGTCGATCTCGGGCTACAGGGTCCCCTTTCCCCGCTCTGGGCTCCTCCTGACTACGGAAAACACCGATCGCGAGAGCTGGGGAAGTAGCGAGCGGCGTCCAGGGACCTGTCGTGACCCACGCCGGCCTCCGTACGTCCCCGTGACCCCCACGGATGGCCTTCGTGACACACGCCGGCCGCCGTACATCCCCGCGAGGCGCCGTGACCCTCGCGGGTCGCCCCCGTGACCCCAGCCGGCCGCCGTACGTCCCCCTGGCCGCCGTGGACCCTGCCGGCCGCCGTAGGAGCGCCCCCAGCCCCGCCCGGGCCGCGCTCTCAAGATGGCTCCCGGGCCTCACTCCCCCCCGGCGCACTCGCTGAGGGCAGGGCAGCGGCGCTCTGCACGGGCCTCGCGTTCAGGCGCCCGCGCAGCCTAGAGGCCAGGAGCGGCCGGCCGCCGGCCCTGCGCGAGCCGTCTCGCGGGGCGGGGCGGGGCGGGGCGCCGGGCCCCTTCCGGGGATGGGCCCGGGCTCCTCCCCGCTCGGGCGGGCGCTCGGCCGTGTCCCCGCCCGTCAGCCCGCCGGGCCCGGCTGGCTGCAGACCGAGCCCGGGCAGTCGCACCGGGAGCTCTCAGCCCGCGGGCGTCGGGAGGCGGGTCCCGGGCCGCGACCGGGCCGTGCCGAGCGGGCGGCCGCATCATGTTCTCGCTCAAGCCGCCCAGACCCACCTTCAGGTCCTACCTTCTGCCGCCGCCCCAGGTAAACAGCCGTCTCCCCGCTACGCCCTCTCATCGCGCTTCCGGGGAGCCGCGCGCGGGCCGGCCCGGGAGGCTGTCCCGGACTCCGGACCCCGGCCCCGGATTCCGTTGAGGGGAAGCCACCTTCCAGCGAGCCCAGCCGGTTCGGTGGAAACTTGCAAAACTCCGCCGCAGCCGTTGTCGGCTCGGAGACGGAACCCCAGGGAGCGATCGGACCTGGATTTACTTAGCCCTTTGCCCGGCGGCTGTCCATGCTGTGACTGCCGGCGTGATTGCATCGCCTGCGGGCTTCTAGAGGAAGGGGTCACCTACCTGTTGTAAATGTGAACACCTGGAGGCGCCTCAGGCGGTTGTGCAATAGTGTTTTTATGGTCCGACACCCAATACCTTCCCGAACAGATCTTTACAGGGGTTTAGTAAAAATGTGAAAGAATTTAAGTGGGGGGATACGTGCCTGTCGCGTGTGTCATCACTTAGAAAAAAAATTTGCCTTCTCTCACGGAGTGAGGGGGGGGATTTTGATTTTGATTTGTTTTGCTAATGTGTTTCAGACTGACGATAAGATTAATTCGGAACCAAAGATTAAAAAACTGGAGCCCGTTCTTTTGCCAGGTAAGCAGGAGAGTTCTGGCAGATACTTTATTTGACAGATACTGGCCTAAGATTATTTCACCAACTAGTATCATGTGGTTAACTTTACTCATTTACTTTAAACTTTAGTGAGTTAAACATCTAACAACTGTGGAGGGGGGAAAAGTTGGTTAGTACTAAAGGACAGCAACAAAAAGTAATGATTAATTGATGTTTGTCCTTGAAAATTGAAGCATCATAGAAAACTGTCAAGAATGTCATTACGTCATTTTCTTTTTGTCTCCTGAAATGTTCTTTTTTTAAGCAGTCATGAATTGCTTAGGTAGTGAGAGGACACTGCTCTTCATGCCCATCTGCAACTTCATGCGTTTGTGGTTAATAGTCAGATCATCATTTCAATAGTATGAAAAGCAACTTTTATTATGTCTCAGTCTCAGTACTAATAACAAAGCTTAGTGCACTTTGAATCACTTACTTGGCAGTTGTTTTTTCGAAGGTGTCAGCTGGCTGTGTTTGCAAATCTCCTTGTTTGAATTTAGAATGGAGTTTCCCAACAGAGACACTCCAGACATTTTGGGCCTGGTCATTGTTTAAGGGTTGTCTTGTGCATTGCAGGCTGTTCAGCATCATTCCTGGCCTTTACCCCCAGATGCTAGGAGCACCCCCTCCTCTACCTTTTGTGAGAACCAGAATGTCTTGCTAAACTGTTTTGTCAGCGGAGCTCTAAGCACAAAACTTTCTCCCTGTGGAGAAGCACTGGTTTAGAACAAAATTAACCTTAAATGACCTTAGAGGTATCAGTAAGAATTGATGGTAAATTGTTACACACTTTAGTTTTAACGCATATAAGATATTTATTTGACTGGTAGTTTGAATTGTATAGTAATCATATGACAGTTAGGAAAAATCAGTAGTTTAACTCGATTATTGGGGAAAGTAACCAGGAGAGCCCATTTTAAATCTGAAATGCTATCAAATACCAGTCTGTGTGGCTACTATCGACATTTTAAAATCTCAGTCATTACTTAATGCTAAATCTGGTAAAATGACTAAAGCTCTATAAGTAGTAACTCAACAAATATGGAAACTTTAAATTTTGTGCTGTAAAATTTTAAATGTTAAGTAGGAACAAACAAATTTAAAACATCAACCTTTGGTTCCATGTTACAGATGTTAACTTTTAAAATTGTTTCAAACTTAATTATGGAAGTTAGTTATAAATATTTTCTCTTTATTTTGTTAATGCTTTTTAGCCAAACTGCATGTACTAAGTAATCCTTTGCACTTGTCCCCAGAGTGAAGAATAGAATTAATAAATAAACTTTGCTCCTTGTGCGTGATCTGTTTTGGCCTTAGTCACTCTGGTCTTTTAAATGTCCCTGCGGCAAGCAGTGCTCATCCTGAATGAGAGCCTGTGAACTACTGAACTTTGGCTCCTTTTGCTCTGACTGAGCAGGCCCTGTTCTTTGATTCCCTGCTTCCAATACTTGATTTGATTTGACACTAATAAACCACATGGTCTTAGCTACAAATGATAGAGCTTGATTTTCATTAACTTCTGTGTTTAAGATATGCTTTTGAAAGTGTTGATACATATCAGTAAGCTCTAAGAATTTTGTGCGCTTAGTCACTCAGTCGTGTGCAACTCTTTGTGACCCCATGGACTGTAGCCTGCCAGGCTCCTGTCTCCATGGGCATTTTCCAGGCAAGAATATTGGAGTGGGTTGCCTTGCCCTCCTCCAGGAAATCTTCCCAACCCAGGCATCAAAGCCAGGTCTCCCACATTGCAGGCAGATTCCCTGAGCCACCAGGGAAGCCCAAGAATACTGGAGTGGGTAGGCTATCCCTTCTCCAGGGGAACTTCCCAAACCAGGAATCGAACTGGGGTCTCCTGCATTGCAGGAAGATTTTTTTCCCAGCTGAGTTCAACTAAAAACTGGTTCAGTTGCTAAGTCTTGTCCAACTCTTTACGACCCTATGGACTACAGCACACTAGGCTTCCCTGTCCATCACCAACTCCTGGAGCTTGCTCAGACTTATGTCCATTGAGTTGGTGATGCCATCCAACCATCTCATCCTCTGTTGTCCCCTTCTTCTCCTGCCCTAAATCTTTCCCAGAATCAGGGTCTTTTCCAGTGAGTTGGCTGTTCACATCAGGTGGCCATAGTATTGGAGCTTCAGCCAGCATTAGTCCTTCCAGTGAATATTCAGGGTTGATTTCCTTTAGGATTGATTGGTTTAATCTCCTTATAGTCCAAGAGACTTACCTTTCTGTTAAAAAGTCAGAGTTTTCTGGGGAAGATGGAAACCTATTTCCTAACTGTCAGTGGTTTACTTGTCTTAGAGATTGCAGCTCAATCTGGATCCTGTTAGCCATGGTAGCGTTTTTTTCTTTGGCTCTGTGTGTGCACACATGATGGCTTGACACCCAGCATTCTGTCTGCACCTAACCTGTTCCTCACAGAACGCTTAGTCCTAAATTAGCCTGTCTTTTGCCCTCCTTCCCCCTCCTGTTCATACCTTCTCCTGGCCTTCTCACACCTTTCCCATTCTTCCTCACTAGCCACCCCACCCTGCTTCACCACTCAGGTTGCATCTCTGACTCCCCCTAGAACCTCTGCTGCTCTGTTTCTGGCCTGCAGCCACCTGCCCTCCACTTGTGGATCCTGGGAGACACATGGAGAGTAACTGCAGCATTGGTGATCTTAAGACCTGGGCTAGCTTAGGGCTTTTACTAAGAGAGCTTAATAATACAGTTCTAGCCTTCTTTATAGTTTAAAAAGAGGAAACTTGACCAAGTCACCTGTGGCTTTGCATAGGCACACGAAACAAGGAAGTAATTGTTCAGAGATGTAGTATTGGACGTTACGCTTTGGCATGGTGCCTTGGGTTCAAGGATATCCTACTTCAGCTGCCCAAAGTTTGAACTTTTAATTCAATAAGCAGATGAAAATTGGAACACACAATCAATTGTTTATTTGTGTGTAGTTACTGTGTGTTCTGTTGAACTTAATGAGGCTATATTAAAATGATCTTCAGCTTTTATTAAGCATAGAAACAGAAGAAACTGACTAGAAATTTAATTTAGATGGTGGTTTATGTCAGTAATTCCCAGCTTGCCCAGTTTATGAAACTCGTTGAGGTGAAGGTTGTACCTAATTCAGCTTTGTGGCCCCGATGTCCAGATTCATCATTACCTAAATCTCATCCTTAATGCGGAGAAGACAATGGCAACCCACTCCAGTGTTCTTGCCTGGAGAATCCCAGAGACAGGGGAGCCTGGTGGGCTGCCGTCAATGGGGTTGCACAGAGTCGGACATGACTAAAGTGACTTAGCAACAGCAGCAGCATCCTTAATGACTGTGTTGTGTGTGTAAAATCATCCCAATCTTTTGAAAACAGGGAGAGTATGAATTTTAAACTGCATGTGTGCTTGTGTGTGTGTGTTCCAGCATATATAAGATTGTGTCTGTTTGGTAGCTGCTGGGCTGGCGGATGCCTTGTTTGAGCTCCTCCTGGGAGCCAGTCACCCAGGCTGCAATGGGGGGAGGAGTGGGCATGAATTGCAGCAGGGCCGGGGCAAGTTCACACAGTCTGTGGACAAGGCCGAAGGTGACCTGGGCCAGTGGGGCCCAGATTCTCATCAGGGCCTGACTGGCATCACATCGGGATGGAGTTTTTATCCACCCTTGGTCAAACTGAGATAATGAGGGAAAATGGGGCTTTTTTCCATAAAGCTAAAATGATGTGATTAAAAGGATTGTCCTTTATTCTAAGATTATGTCTTTCCAGCTTCTTTGGTGTAGATGTGTTCTTCTGTTAGCAGCTGTGACTTTAATTTTTTTGAGTTTTTAGGTTAGCTCTTGTGTCACTTCCCCAAATTATTTTTGTAGTGTACCTGTTTTGTGGAATCTGAACTGGAGATCCTTCTGTAAAATTATTGTTATGTTAAAGGTACAGTTTAATGAGCACTCACACAAAGAACATCTCTTACTTTGTCTGCCTGGAGTCTTTCCACCATCTTCTGAAAAACGTACCTCTTCTCTTTTGACAAATTCTCCTTCCACATCTCCACCCAGCCCGGCGTTCTTGTGTGGCCAGTGAGGGTGATACCCCAACCCTAGACTGGCTGGCAGGCACACAGGTTTGCCTCTGGGTATCTTCAGATGGGCACTTAGGGAAGAGCTCCCTTTTGGTCGTGCTGCCTGTAGCTGAGGCTGCAGAGGACCTGCGCGAAAGAGTGATGTCACATTAATAACTGCAGAGGCAGAGCCCCAAGGAGGGGGAGGGGGGCAGTCTGGTGGTTCCCTTCTCCTTGAAGTCCAGCCGACACCAGAGACAGAATTCTTCTTGCCAAGCCAGTTCCAAGCGTGTTTCTGACAGTTTCGATTAAGATCCTTAACTGATACATGATGTAGCCTGCAGGTAGCTCCTCAGAGCCACCCTGTGTGGCCGAGCTGAGCTGAGGCTGGTGAAGCACCGTTGGTCTCATCATGGGGGGTGATTGAAAGGAGTGGAGCCTTTCAAAGGAGGTGAGTTCTCCCTCCTCTGTGTCTGGGACGTGGTCTTTCCAAGGATCTGCAGACTGGGAATGAGGACAGCCTGAAGTGTGTGGCCCCCAGCAGGGAGTGGACTGTGGCGCTGGTGCTGCATGTGTGCTCCCTACTGCCTGGCAGAGGAGGACCAAGCAGAGAGGGGGTCCTGCCCTGAGCCTTGGTCCACTGAGGAGGGGCTTCAGTGGAGGGAGTGGAGGTGGTGGGGGCTCAGAGGAAGGGCACCTGAGCTGGACTGGGGAGGCCTGGGCTTGGGAGAGCACGTGCTCGGGGATCAGCTCCACTACCCCTTCTGTCTGCAGTGCCAGCAGCACTTCCACTAGAAGATTAACCAGTAGAGCGATATTGAATGTGTGGATTGTCAGAGTCCTTTATAATCAGATCAGAAAAGGGTACGACCTTGGGCCATCCGGAAATGAAAATAGCCATTGTTGGACAGCTATCTGGTTTACTTGCATTTTTTTTTTTAAACGTATTCACTGCTTGGACCGTTCATGTATTGCTGTTCTTTGCCTCACCATAGGTCTTATTTCCTCTATCGAATTGTAAATCCCTTAAAGCAAAGTCTGTTGCAGGTGTTGTTTGTTTTGTTTTGTTGTATCTAGGATTTAGAGGTCACTGTAGACTGAATTTCATAGTATTTTAATTTTTAGATACCCTGCTTTTGAGAGACAAAGGCTTTTAATTGTTCCTTGGAACCGTGAGCAGTGTAATGAGCTGCGGTGTCTCCAGCTAGGTCTGTTCCTCACTGGGACAGCCTCCTGAGGATTTGGAGCCGGCCACTCTTCGGCTCCTGCTGCAGGACCTCAGGCCACCTTGGCGCTCCTGACCCTGCGGCTCCCACTCAGAAACTCTTCATGAACCTCCACTCCTGCTCAAGCAGGAGACCATCCCAGGTCTTTAATCTCTGTAATTTGCTGACCTCTGCTCTGCTTCCCAATGTTGATACCTGTCTTTCTCCAACCCAGATGACTTATTCCTTATCCAGGCCTTGGTTACTGTGATCACGTGTTCTCTCTGTCTTGACTGTCATCTGCCATCAAGATTTGCCTCTTCCTAAGGCCTGCCCTGCTGCCCTTCTCCAACCCCTATCATGGGCAGCATTTGCTGGGCTTGGCGCTTCATTCCATGCTTGTTTGTGTCGTGTGTGACCCTGTGAGAACCAGGGGCAGCCTCAGATGGCTGGTGCAGAATTTCAGCTTTCCTTTGTAACTGGTAGGCCACTTTAATTCCAGGACCTGAATTTCTCTGCATCCCAGGACCCTCAGGTCCTGGCTTTAGTGTTGAAAGTCCCACACCCAGGGATCCTCAGCCCCAGGCCATCTGGAACAGTCACTCACCAGATGTAAGGCCACAACTGAGTTATGCTTTGGGCCTCTGCACATTCCATAGGTTAATTAGCTTCTGTGTATAGTGAGGCTTTGTCTTAAGCTATTTTTCAAACTAAAATTTATGGGAAAGTTATTTTAATTCATCAGATATGTACTGACTTTCTAAATGTGTAAGATATTATGAAAGATAATGTGACAGGATTTTTTGGTTCTCAGGGAGTTAAAAACTTGCCTAGCTGTACCATTTAGAGGCTTATTAATTTTAATTATATTTCCTTATTTATCTTTACAGATGAAAAGGTCTTGAGAAAACAAACTTTGACGATTTCTTGATCCCTTACCAGGTTGCAGTAGAATGTCTTGGCCTGTCATCTTCTAGTTCGGATTTTTCTCTGGTGCTTTTCGCATACCCTACACTGAAGCTCATTTCCTACTTTTTCTTTCCTGCGGCCCCTGTAGCTTCCTGCCCGTGGTGTGCTGGCAAGTGCCTGAGGCTGAGGATCCTCCCACATGGCTGGCAGCACTTCGGCCTCCCTCCTCAGGGGAAGCCCAGGAGGACAGTCTCTGGGAAACCATCGAGGTTCTCAGGAGCTTTGAAGCTTTTGTGCTGAGTTTCCTCTTCAAGGTCACTAATTTAAAATGTAGCGAGAACAGTCTGGTGGCTCTTGTGTGTCTGTATCTGTCCCCTCTGGGAAGAGGACTTTGTGTCCCCTATTTCTCTCCCGTCTGTGAGCTGGTTTCCTGGCCTACAGCTGCAGGACGTGGCTGGCAGCCGCTGAGGATAGCTCCTACCCAGGGTCCCCGCTTGTTTATAAAGTGTGAGCAGAAGACTGTTTTGCGAGCAGAGAGCCGGCTGTGTGATCCTTGTACTATAAAGCCTGGGTCTATAGTGTCATCAGCTTAGCCTCCAGCCAGGTTAACTTGGCGCTTATTTAATGACGTGCTCACAAGAAGAAGCCCCTGCTCTGCATCTCCCCGTGAAAGTGCCCTCTTGTTCTTCTACCTCCATCCCACCCTCCTGCCTTTTCTGCCAGGGGCTCATTTCCACTCCACTCTTGAAAAGCTGTGCAACAGTTTTCCTTGAAAGACCACAGCCCAGCGGATCTCTATCTTACTTTGTTGTTTTATTTTTGGTTTGTATTGTTTGTTTCTTGTCCACTTTCTTTTCTTTGGTAATTTTATTTTAAAGTAAATGTTGTTGTAAAAGAGTACAGATAGTTAACACATAGTCTTCACCCAGCATCCCCTAATGTTACTATCTTATAACCTCAATAAATTTAGCTGAACTAATAAATTAATTAGTCAGCCAGGTGGCTCAGTGGTAAAGAATCTGCCTACAATGTGAGAGACGAAGGTTTGTTCCCTGGGTCAGGAAGATCCCTTGGAGAAGGAAATGGCAACCCACTCCAGTATTCTGCCCTGGGAAATCCCATGGACAGAGGAGCCTTGCAGGCTGCAGTCCATGGGATCGCAAAGAGCTAGACATGACTTAGCAACTGAACAACAAGAAATTAACAGCACTATTAACTAAGCTGCAAGTTTTATTCACATTTCCCTAGTTTTTTTTTTTTTTTACTAATGGCTATTACCTGTGTTAGAGTTCCCGTCAGGACACCATAGTGCACTTAGCTATCCTCTCTCCCTGGCTTCAGTCTGTGACCATTTCTCCATCTTTATTGATGGATCATGAATTCTTTCATCTTGGCTCCTGTATCCTTTTGAAATATCCTTTCTCTCCTTCCTCTCCCTCTCTCTCCCCCTCTTTCTCTCCCTCCCTCTGTTCCCTGCCCTTCCCCCCACCCCAACTGTGGCAGACACATCCAAGGGAAGTTGTGGATCTTCAGCACTGCTGAGTGGGCTTCCTGAGCCCCCTGAGGTCACTGCATCATTGCAGGTTGAAAGTGCCTGTTTTCTGACAGGACGTGCCCAAGTGCTTTTTCCAAGCCTCGTTTCACAATGTTAAGAGTTGTCACTTAAGTGACTATATCTAGCACAGAGCTGGGCAAGCATCTTCTGTGAAGCCCCAGTCAGTGTTTGAGACTTTGCAAGCCTTGAGGTCTGAGACTTTGCAAGCCATGAGATCTCTGGTTGCAAGTACTTAGCTCTGCCTTTGTCCTGTGGAAGCAGTCCTGACAGTATACACATGAATGAACATGGCTACATTTCAATAAAACTTTATTTACAAAAATCGGGGGCTGCCATCTGGGTTGGCCCACCTCGAACCCATTAAACGCCTTCTGCTCCTTTTCATGTTTGTCTCATTTTTGCTGCCTTGGTGGACTGCATCTATTGTATTTGTGCCTATGGAGGAGAGTGCAGCTGGTGGGGAAGGGCTGCCCAAGTACAGATGTCATCAGCATGGTTGGCTAGCAGCACTACTGTGGTCGTGTGTCCTGTCCCGTGGGCCCACCATCCCTTCCTTTCCATCATCATCCCTGCTCCCCTTCCCAGGATCTTGAAATCCTGTGGCGAGGCTTTTTTTTTTTTAAGCAAAATTTATCTGAGTATAACATACCCCCAAAATGTGTATGAATTATGTGTGTTAACCAGGTGTGTTTTTGTAGCATTGTTTTGAGACTCCGGGTTAATTGGCTCCTTGAGGAAAGTGGCAGAGCATTGAAGTGGTGTGGGCTCTGCTCAGTGAGCCAGGAGTTTGTGTAAAGAGCTCAGTGTTACAGGAGTGCCACCTCGAACTGTCTGAGCTGGAAATGACTCTTGTAGTTTCAGGGTTTTTTTCCTCTCCAAGTTGACTGTCCTCTTACGATTGGTAGCTGTGATTTTCTAGTGGAGAAAAAAGGTTGAGTGTTCCGTTGCCAGATTCTGATATGGCATTTGGTAAACATTGTGTCCAGGGGGTTATGGAAGATTTAAATTTTATGTATTTGGGTTATTTGGTGAGAATCAACATATGTTGATGGCTAGCACTTTGAATCTGTAGTTCTGTTTGGTGCCTCCTGCTGCATCTCGATACAGAGCATTTAATTCTGTGTCAGACAGTAAAGAATCAGCCTGCAATGCAGGAGACCTGGGTTTGATCCCTGGGTTGGGGAGATCTTCCTAGAGAAGGGAACAGCTGCCCACTCCAGCATTCTTGCCTGGAGAATTCTGTGGACAGAGGAGCTTGGCAGGCTGTAGTCCATGAGGTTGCAAAGAGTTGGACATGAATGAGCAACTAATAACTTTTCATAAAGAAACAAGTTGAAATCAGAACACTTGCTTGTAAGTTCCAAGTATACTGCTTGCTTAAGATCTTGGTCTCTCTCTCGGTCCAGGTCCCTCATCTGACTCTCTCAGCTGATGAGTTGCTGAGAGAACCACATAGGAAAACATTGTGACCCTCCCACCAGAGGATTTTGCAGCTCTCTGTGGTGTGGCAGAGGAGCAGGATGGCCTGGGGCGGTTTTCCGAATTTGTGGTTACCTCTAGCACTTATCTCCTGACCCTCTTGGCGCATGGCCCTATGACATCACTGGTTTCTATCTGGCTGGAACCATGCCTGCCCCATTGGTGGTGCTGGTCTGGTGAACCCAGGGCAGTGAAGTGGTTCATTCACTTGTGTGCTAGCACTCATTGACTGGGCCCCAGCCCCATGCTCAGCCTTCACCTTACAACTACACTGTCAGCAGTGGAGAAAAATCAATCTGTGCTCTACCTCCAGGGGCATGTGGTCCTGAGGGTGGGACAGGCACTGACTTTATGTAGAGTGTATGTCATTGTACAGTAGCTGTGATTAGGGCTGAGAATTACAAGTAGATGATGCTGTGATTGAGGGAGTTAATCTCTATAGAGGTTTTTCTCAGGCATTCCTGAGAAAGCGATTGGACTGATGGAAAAGGAAAGAGTATTCCAGGGAATGGGCACAGGGTACGAAGACCCCATGGATGAAAGTAGTCCAGCCCCTGAAAGTGACTAGAAGCCCACTGAGGCTGGAGAGGAGGGAGGGTGTGAGGACAATGCGGGGGCACGAGGGACCTGGCAGGCCACATGGAAGAGGCTTGTCTGCTTAAAAGGGACAGTTACTCCACTGGTCCAAGGCAAGAATTGGACATGAGCACATTTAAATTTAATCCTCAAGTAAATGTTAGGGTTCTGTTCTTAAAACTAGTCTTGTGCATTTTAAGAATTTTGAAAGTTGTCTTTGCAATTCAAGTTTATTTAAGAGAGAAGATTGTTTTGAGACAAGTTGTGTTCTGTGAATTGGTGGGTGTTTGGGTCTTGTCAGCAAACAGTTCTGTCCATCACTGTTAGAGGGTTTATCAGGCAAAGTGGATCAGCACCCTAACCCTTCCACCGAGGACTCTAGACACGGATTATTGAAAAATATCCCTGGGCCTGATTGTATTTTAGAACTTGAAGGATTAATGATGACCATGGTTTAAATCAGTTACAGAAAATCACTCTTTTCAAAGAACATTATAACTTTTGTTTTGGTATCTTATATTTATTTCTTTTAACTCTTTTAATTCAAAAGCTATATTGTAGTTTTGTTGCCAACTAGTTACCATGTGAGTGCAGCAGGAAACTCGATTTGGCTTTGTGGGTTTATTTTATGTTAAATGGGCTTCCCTGCTGGCTCAGGCAGTAGAGAATCTGCCTGCCATGCAGGAGACCCTTGTTTGATCCCTGGGTCCAGAAGATCCCCTGGGGAAGGAAATGGCAACCCACTCCAGTATTCTTGCCTGGAGAAACCTATGGACAGAGGAGCCTGGCAGGCTATAGCCCATGAGGTCACAGAGAGTTGGACACGACTGAGCGACTAACATTTTAGGATAAGTAGATTGCATTCTTAATCTTGAGATTAACACTGAACTGTTTCTCATCCCTTATGAAAGGAATCGAAGACATGGGCTTTGGAGATCAAGTCACATGTTAATAGAACACAACTATCCCATCAAATAATACTCTGCAGGAGATAGGGCAGGTCATTTCTTCTCTGGGATGCCTTTCGGTAAATAACGAGAGGCAGTGTCGCACAGTAGACAGTGCAGACTCCCGCTCAGCCCTTCTGGTGGAACATCTCAGACCCAAGGTCTTTGTGCCTCAGGTTCTGTATCTCACAAATGGAACACAGCGCCCCACTGCTGCTGTTACTGTTGTGAAGTCCTGGCTCAGTGTTTCTTCTTACTGTCATCAGGAAATCTTCCTTCTAGGTCACACAGCAACTGTTGACATTTTATGGTGTGTTTATAGTTCACACAATGATATGTTTCTTTTTGTAAAGGAGAAATTGTTGTAAATGAAGTCAATTTTGTGAGAAAATGCATCGCATCGGACACAAGCCAATATGATTTGTGGGGGAAACTGATATGCAGTAACTTCAAAATTTCCTTCATTACGGATGATCCAATGCCATTACAGGTGCGTTTGATTTGTATGCTGTTTAATTGTATGAAGGCTTTATACTCTTATACCTTATACCTGGAGAAGGAAATGGCAACCCACTCCAGTATTCTTGCCTGGAAAATCCTGTGGACAGAGGAACCTGGTATGCTACAGTCCATGGAGTCACAAAGAGTCAGACACAACTGAGTGACTTCACTATTATACTCTTATGCAATACATATTCTTACACAAAGCACAGATATGGAAAAATTACAATAAAATTATTAATAAGTGAGTAATGTAAGGTTGGATCTCCTTGCAGTCCAAGGGACTCTCAAGAGTCTTCTTCTCCAATACCACAGCTCAAAAGGATCAATTCTTCATCACTCAGCTTTCATTAGAGTCCAACTTTCACATCCAAAAAAAAAAAGACCCTGATTCTGGGAAAGATTGAAGGCAGGAGGAGAAGGGGACGACAGAGGATGAGATGGTTGGATGGTGTCACCAACTCACTCAGTGGACATGAGTTTGAGCAAGCTCCAGGGGTTGGTGATGGACAGGGAAGCCTGGTGTGCTGCAGTCCATGGAGTTGCAAAGAGTCGGACACAGCTGAGCAAATGAACTGAACTGAACTGAGTGCAAGGTTAGGAATGTATTAAATTAAAATTCAAAGTAAAGTTTAAGGAGAATGTTGAGACATGGGTGCAGTTAGTGAGATGGTTTTAAGTCACATTGCTATTTTTATCCTCTGTGATCTTTGCTTATGTAACCTTTTAAATAAGGGAGCTATTATTTCCTTCTAAATGTTTTAACCTACATATAAAAACAAAGAGATCCTTTTTGACTGGTCATAAAGAGAAAAAAGTATACAGCAAATAATCTCATAAATGCTGCATGTTTTATGTATTTCATAGTATCTAACTGGTATTTTTCCAAAAAAAGTCAAATTCTTATTTTAAATTTCTAGTACAGTTAGAATGAAGAAAATATTGATTAATAACCTCTTGCTATTTTATTTTCTAACTGGATAAGAGTAGCTCCACATAATTTGAGTTCTCAAAAGTTCAGTCATTTGACAAACTTAATAATTCGGGACTTTTCCTCAATTCTCATTTTCTATTTTGATTTGTAAAGTGTTATATACTTTACCCCCTAGACTTTTGTTTGTGATAGTTATATTTGGGTGTTAATTCTAAACTTTTGACTGAAGTGTGTAACTATGGATAAGTATATTTCAATCTAGTGCAGTGTGTAGGGATATTTAAATTTAAGGCATTTAGAGATACTTGCTATGTAGAGACACTGGCTTATTAGACTGTAAACTTGGGTTTTTCCTTTTGTTTTTAGCTTTATTTCTATCTTTGGCCCCAGATTTCACTGTAAATGAGACCTGTATACCTGGAAGAGCTTAAATCCAGTACCACTAGTAGAAAAAAATAAGCCAGTGCCCCACCAGCAGAAGGTTAATACCATCAGCTATGTCCTTAGTTTAAAAGTGTGTTTAAAAAATGAGTTTAACAAACAAGCAGTAGTTTGACTAAAGATTTTTATTTCTGGTAGACTTTCTGCTCTAAAATCTCCATTGTGAAAATCAGGCCATGACTTTACCCATTAAAATCTGATGACTTTGAAGGCCCATTTCTTTACTATTTTAATGACAGTTTTACCTGAACTAGACATGCACGTGTTTGCTGTGAAGTGATTGACAGGATACGGTGACATACCCTGTAAGTTATAGTGACACTGTAGCGTGTAATCCGCCCTAATTTTATTGTTTAAAGTGTGGGGAAAAGGTGGAGAGAATGTGATCAAAGCAGGCATGTCATGTCTCTCTTCCTCCCCTGATTCCCACTGGAGTGTGTTCTGTGCGGCCACAGTGCCAGCACTGTCATAGCTGCTGCTGCTGCTGCTGCTAAGTCGCTTCAGTCGTGTCTGACTCTGTGCGACCCCATAGGTAGCAGCCCACCAGGCTCCCCCATCCCTGGGATTCTCCAGGTAAGAATACTGGAGTGGGTTGCCATTTTCTTCTCCAGGGCATGAAAGTGAAAAGTGAAAGTGAAGTCGCTCAGTCGTGTCTGACTCCTAGCGACCCCATGAACTGCAGCCTACCAGGCTCCACCGTCCATGGGATTTTCCAGGCAAGAGTACTGGAGTGGAGTGCCGTTGCCTTCTTCAACTGTCATAGCTACACACAGACAAGAGCTTTCTGTTCTTTTCAGAGAGCGTCCTTGCAGCTTCTCATCACACCTAACAGTAAGGCTTGTTATTACCATTGGGAAGTGATTGCTAACAGAATTAACATGAACATACTTTTTTATTTCAGAAATTCCATTACAGAAACCTTCTACTTGGCGAACATGATGTGCCTTTAACATGTATTGAGCAAATAGTCACACGTATGTATTATTCTTCACTCAGTTGCTAAATTCTTGCTTGAAGAATTATATCCCTCGAGTGCTTTGGTTGAACTGTAGGTTTTTTTCCTTTTTTATTTTTTGAGTCCCAGGAAAATTAATGAGAAAGTAATCAGTAAATTATTTTAAATAGAGATATAAAATATATGGCTTTTTATATTTTCTGGTATTTGTCCTCTTTTTAATTAAAACTTTAATCATTTAGTATAGATGGTAGTGATTTTGTGTAAAGAGATATCTTTGGTATCATCAGAAGCAGTGTTAAAACTGACCCCCCAAAGTTCTCAGAATCATATTTGAATGGGAAAGATTCCAGAGAAGCAGTACCCAAGTGGTGGGTGATCTTCCAGTTGTTCTCAGCAAGAGTTTGTTAAAGTATACTAAAGAATAAGTATCAAGAAAGAAATTTTTTTCCTTTTCAGTAAATGACCATAAGAGGAAGCAGAAAGTCCTGGGTCCAAACCAGAAGCTGAAATTTAATCCAACAGAGTTAATTATTTACTGTAAAGATTTCAGAATTGTCAGATTTCGCTTTGATGAATCCGGTCCTGAAAGCGCCAAAAAGGTAATCCTGTTAAGTTCTGTCACAACTTTTGCACTGTGTTTATCAGTTGCAGTTCCTTATGGAAGTTCTCATTTCTCAGCTGCTCAGTTTTGTTGTTGTTTTTTTTGGGGGGGGTGGGGGGAGTTATTAGATGTCTCCTTATGTATAGTGGATGTCAGAAATGTTTCTAGAACTCTTTCCTTGGACTAGTTTATGGCTACTTTAAGCTATTCTACATAATTTTTTTTTATCAACTTCTAAAATACAAAAAACTATTGTGTACCTTTTACATTAAGATCATTACCGTCTGGTTTTTTTCTCATTAAAAAGATTGAAAAGATGATGCTATATTGTAATTGAGGTTTGGTAGAACTTAATTCAGAATCTCAGAGCTTTATCATCAAACTAAAAGCTCAACTGAGGTTACATAAGGTTAGGTAAATATGCAGTTACAGGAGGGGTCTAATAAATATTGGTATGATAAAGAGATTTTAATGAATTAATTTAAATGATATTCCACAGGGGCAACTAAAAGCTAAGGGCTTTTTAATTGCCTTGTTTTTTCCCCTGCCTTCCAGGAAATGTTTACCGCAAACTCATGGAGTGAGATTCAAGGGCAGAAATTCCTTCTTTGAGTCCATATTTTGGCTTTAGTAGAGGAGTGAAGCTGGTCCTAAGCAACCTCCCATCCCAGCTAGTCTATGGTGCAGCAAGTACAGAGTCTACTAACAGAATCTCCAAGGGAGCCTTGCTCTCATGTATTGGGAATAGAGGAGCGATGAGGGAGTTTTGGGCCATGAGAAATGGGTGCATTTGTTCTCCATGGTCGGTAAACTTACTGTAGTTAACTTTCTGTTGATATCAGTGAGGCTATCGGAAAAATCTTATGGCAGCTGTCTTCATGTACTTTGGTGGGGAGGTGATAAGTTTATTTTTAGAACCAGAGTCAACAGTTTCTTTACAGGAGGGCAAACATGAAATGAATATCTGAAGATGCCTGGCCATTGCAGCTCGGTTAGGTAGCAGAAGTGGTGGTGGGTCGGTGGCTGACCAGTTTTCAGAGAGTGTGTTAAGACCAACTTTCTGCATGCTGCAGGATGGGAAATTCAGCCAGATAACTTTTATGGCTGCTGTTAGCTATTCAGTTCTGCAGTTGTGATTTTGGCATTTTACTAGTTTGAGGTACCTGTTCTTATGTAGAAAGACTTCAGAATTAATTAGGTGGTAGATTGCATATAAAATAGTTGAACCAAGTTAATTTTTAAAATTCCTCTATAGTTGTTTAATCAAAGCACCAGGAATCTGCTTATGGAAACATCACCTTCAGGACGTATAGCATGTCAAGAATAGGGACACCATTGGAACTGAGGGAATGGAGTTAGTTACAACAGGATTTTTTTTTTTTTTTTTTTTTTTTAAGTAAGAAATTGGTACAGTGGCCCAACAGTCTTCCAGGAAGTTTAGGTTTCTCCCATCCTCTATTCTGTGTTTCAGATGACACTGTGTCAGTCATTGAAAATCATAATTATCTAACTCCTTCTTGCACCATCTAGGATATTTGTTGCTAAGTATAATTGAGGCAATAAAGCGTGAACAAATGAAAATTAAATTTAACAGTACAAAGTAGAAGCATGAAAGATGTTTCCACATAAATGATTAATTTCCAAATGAATGATACAGGAATTCAGAATATCCCTTATCTGTTGTTGCTGCTTGCAAGTGCTTCAGGGGCCTCACTGAACCATCTGCACAGAACTGGCCAGGTGGCTCCAGTTTTTTATGCCCTTTCTGCAGACCAGATTGCTGGCAAAAATCCTTTACCCACTGTCTTAAAATATAAAAAGCAGTTACCGCACACCCAAAAGAAATACTGTTTTTGTACAATCATAAGGGGGGAAATACAGGAAAGAAACATAGGCATTAAGAATATAAATGGAGGGACTTCCCTAGCAGTCCAGTGGTTAAGACTCCGTGCTTCCACTGCAGAGGACTCAGGTTCATTCCTGGTCAGGGACTCACATGCTATGTGGTATGGCCAGAAAAAAAGAATACAAGTGGAGAATTTTTTCCCTGATTTACATATCTTCAAACACAGAGATTAAATCATGTATGGCTGCCAAAGTTTAATGTCTTCATGAATTTAAAACAAAAATTCTAGTATACTCTTTTATTTCATGTGAAAATTTTTGTTTGAAACTAGGTCACAGTCGGGAAGTTACAGCTTGATTCTACCTCCTGGAAACTTTGAATACTGTTTTCTCTGGAAGTGCTCTGATTTTTGTAAATTGTTTTAAAATGACCAGATGTGTGTTCACAGTTCTCTGATGTATGAACTATTGATAATTTTTGGAAATACAGCAGTTATATTTCTATTTGAATTACAAAATCTTGAAATGTTAAATTGGTTCACGTATTGTTAAATATTGCTCCAAAGCCTTCTGGTAGTCTATTTTGTTATTGCCTAAATATCAATCAATAGTATTACAAAAAATTACAATTTCCTACAATAGCCAGGGCAAATGAACTATTTCAGAAGCAGTTTTCAAAGGTGTAGAGTTTTTCTGAAAATTTTTTAATGCTTAGGGAGTACATTACAAGATTGGGATAATTGTACATAAAAAATGAGACCTACTTTTTTAAGTCTCTTATTACACTCTTAGTGATAGAACCTAGGAACGTGGACATAGGCTTTCTAGGTAGTGTGTGTGGAAAGGCTGAAGGAAGAGGACTCCTGGCTTTCCTGCTCTTCTCAGAGTGTCCTGCAGTGACAGTGGGAGTGTGACACAGTTGTGTGTGCCTTTGTCTGGGTTCCCAAAGGTAGCTCGGACTGAGGTTACCTGAGCGGAGTCATGCGCACTTGTGGTTACACTGCTGACCAACAGCTTAGGTGCGGCTGTGTCTCCTTCCCCCAGAATCAACTGTAGTGCAAGAGATTAAACTGAGTCAGTGTCACAGTATTTTTGTAGTCTTCTTTAAATGCGAATACAAAGGCTTGTTTCCTAACCTTTGTAAATATGATGTTGTGCTATTTTTAAGGGCTTTTTAGAAATGGGCTGTGCTGGGTTTTGCGTAACAGATAGGCTTGGTAGCCATAAAAAACATAATCCATCGTCAGTGATCTGTGGATTTCTTTTGTGTAAACACGGCCCCTGACTGCTTTCTAAAGGTCTCAGAGAAAATGATAACTAGTATGATGGGCTTGGAGTACTTCCTGACTACATTAGGAACTCATTCTGTAAACTGGTATTTTCAGTGCAGCTGTTCTGAAGTGCAGAGCGCCCCCAGAAGGTACTAAGGAGATGGCAGAAATGTAGAGTCTCCTAGGCTTCTTCAGATGTGCACGGAGGCGTTGCCTGGTCTTCTCTTCTAAAGGACTAACGTGCTTTCTCCTTCCCTCACTTTATCACCTTACATCCTCTTCCCTCCTCGTTTTACTTTCCCCTTTAGCACTCACACTTGTCTCTTTTACTATAGACTTTCCTGTTGATCTGGTTCAGTGTCTGTCTTCCTCACTAGAATGTAAGCTCAGGGTGAGCACAGGGTTTGTGTTTGTTTTGTTCATTCTGAGTCCCCAGGACTTAGGACAGGTGGCTGCTCCGTAAGTACCTGTTGAAGGGAGGAGACATGGTGTCTGCCCTGGAGGAATTGAACTTCATAGTAGAAGTAAAACAGATCCCGGTATCCTCCTCCTTATCCATGCTCATGACTAGTATGTGAAGCCCTGGAAAGGACCGCTCCACAAGCTCAGTTAACTACAGAGCATTGACCGGAGATGACAGCTTCAGAGAAAGAGTGGTTGGTTGATCACTGGGGAAGGGCTTCTTGAGCAGAGTGTGGAGAAGGAGGTGGCTGGGACCGAGTCAGACGGAGCATATTCAGACAGGTGCTTCCAGACCAGAGACTGCTGAGGGATGGAGTGAGGGGTGGGGGTAGGTACAGAGACAGAGGGCTGGTAGAGCCTGCCTGATGGAGGAGATTTAATTCAGCATGCAGGTATCTGGTAACTGCAGCAGATAATCCAGAGAACAGAGTTGTTGCTCAAAAGTTCATCTTTAGAAGAGAATCCTTAAGTGTTATTATTTAATTTTTTTTTAGAGTATAGGAAAGCCCAGAGAGATGCCATAAGGCAGGTATGGCTTAAGATTGTGGTGCGGGTAGTGCTGAAAAATGGGACAAAAATGAAAAAAGAATCTTGAGTGCAACAAAGCTTATAAACTAATAAGCATGCTGCCCAGAGGAGTAGGAAGTGACAAGGACTTTTTCAAGGTGTAGATTCTGTAGTTTGCTCCTGGAAGAAGAGCTCTAAGGACTGGTGAGCAGGCAGGGGATGGAAATGCAGGTCACTGTCTGCTAAACTTCCCAAGTGGGATGGACTCTCAGAGAAGGCTCTCCCACAGGCGTTAAGAATAGCACCGTATTTTGTATGTTTCAAGGAGCCATTATTAATGTTGTTTTTTGTCAAAACTGAAACTAATGCTAACCATTCTCCTAGTTTTATGTTTTAATTTAGTAAGAAAGCATTTATTCTATAGAAGGCTTATAACATATATTTCTAACAACTGACACATACTTACCAGTGAATAGAATCTGCATCAGCCCACTGCAGACATGGCTAATTTGACAAGGACTAACAATTAACTAAACTTCTTGCTTGCTCACTGTCAAAAGCATATCATTTTGGCTTAATGCTTTTTCTTCTAAAGGATAACTTTTTAAGTAAGGTGGTCTGTTTTCTCCTTGCATCTGTCTTCATTTTCCTCTGTCTGCTATGTGAGATTGTTTTCTCGTCTCCCGTCATCTAGTCCAGGGCTCTGTAAGCATGGAATACCATCCTTCAGTCTGTCCAGTAGCAGTTGAGGTTGACCGCAGCCATATCCCCCGTGTGCAGCTGCTTCCGAGGCTGGGCGTGTGCTCGAGTTACCCATCCTCAGTGCAATCTCGATTTCATCTTCATGGTTCACATGCCCAGACTGAGGCTCCAGGCAATGAGTTGACTTCACACAGGTTCCTGGCAGGTGCTTGGTGGGGCTGGGATTCAAGCCCTGATCATTGGATTACAAAGACCATGCTTTTCCCAGCACAGGCAGAATCTCAACCATTTTACTTAAACAGTTGTGTTTTTTTTTGTTTTTTTTTAATGTATCTCTTGTAACCACCCATGAACTTTTAGGTTTCTTACTAATTTTTATTTTTTTGTAGGAAAAAAATTGTAGCTTTTCTGTTTTTAGATTTTTCTAAAATCTAAAATGAGGTATGAACATTAAAAGAGCATCCCTTATACTGAGCCTTCCGAATTGCTGGTATTAAATAATTATCATCCTTAAAAAATGAAAATTTCTCTTTTTTTTTTTTTAGGAGTAGATATGTCACTGCCTTTTTGGAGAATGCTTCATTTACTTTCCCAGTTGTGTTTATCTGAGTAAAATTATTTCCCTGTTAAAATTCAGCTCAGCAAACACGTACTGAACACTTAGTGTGTAGTCACTGAAGACTGAACAGTGTCTGGGGGCACAGCAGTGAATGAGGTCCCTGGCCTGAGAGAGCCCATTCCAGCTCTGGGTCAGCAGGAAAACATGGAAACAAGTGTCCATAGACCCTGCCCCAGATGATGCTCCCCACACCCAAGGCCTCGTTGTACGTTTCATTTAACCACATGTGTTGAAATCAATTCTAAATGTAGAATTTTTCCTAGGTATGCCTTGCAATAGCTCATTATTCCCAGCCAACAGACCTCCAGCTACTCTTTGCATTTGAATATGTTGGGAAAAAATACCACAATTCAGGTAAATATGAAAATATTAACTACTGTGACTAACTTTACATTGTCTTAAATTTTATTCTTCTGTTTTATGAGAAGCCTCCAAGTACCTGAGCCTTAATGATTGTTGAATTATTACCTTCATAACTATTAGAGAATTAAGCAGTCTGTACTAAAAGAGATAATATTTGTCAGATTATTTCCTTTAAAAGTGAAGAACCTATAAGCAACTGTAACGAAAGGCTTATGGGAAGCGTGTTAAGTGTTTTCCCTGCAGTCAGTGGCTTGTATTTTATGATGAAGGAAGATAACTCTCCCTCTCCACCACTAATTGGTAGCTTGAGTTAAAGTAATCTTACTTGTTAAGAAAACTGGAGGAAATTAAAAGACATCTGAAATTCATAATATTTTTTGGAAAGGTGTGATTTCATGCAAAAGCTGAAGTGGCTGAACTCTTTAATGAACTTCATTAAGTCAAAATGTTGACTTTATAATTATGAATAAGATTCATGAAAGGAAGATGAGCATTCATCTGAAGGACAAAAAAAAGTATATTTTAAACCGATTTTACAAAAGTGAATAGTCTGTTCACATAGATGTCAGTGATGACACCACCAAAGAAAATTGCAAGTGATCATATAATTCTGAGTTCTTTTATATACAAATGTAATTTTGATCAACCGGTTTCCTTTTTTTAACCTCATAAAAGGCTAGAGGAAAATCAGGGAGGTCATGTGTCACTTCACCCCCTCATAGGTTAGTGACCATCTGTCTGTTGCTTGCTGAGTCTCATGCTTGCCCTGTCTTGACGGGAGCAGGATGACTCAGTTGCATGTTCATAGTGAAAGGTCCCTTCACTCAGCCAGCATGGTCCTGATGGGGAGCCTGTAAGTTACTAACTTTACTGGTCTTTCACATTTTGTTAGAACATGTATAGTAATCTAAGTAATGTGTGTAATAAAAGTGGATTCCAGTATCATCATGTTGTAAGTGCATTAAGATGCAGGAGCAGCACATAGCACCCGCAGATACATGTGGTATCAGTGCACTTCACTGCTTTAGACGATTCTCCTGAACACTGCAGAGATGACAGGTGGAAGTCATAGCTTTTGCCTTATGGTACTATACTTGAAGAAATTGGATAACAAAACTGTTTGTAACTTAATTTTTAGTATCAAAATATAACTGTTTGTAACTTAGGCTTGAACAATACAAATAATTTTTTCATTTCTTAACATAAAGAAAATCCACTTATTGTCTGAAGATGAGGTGCTGTAAGTCTGCACTAGGAGGTGGACAGATGGCCCTCTGGCACATCATAGGCTGCACATGCGATCCTCGGGGTTATCCCTAATCACACTCTCACCTCTCCTAGGAGGGCCTTTGATTCCCACTGTTCATGATACAAACCAGCTGCCTTTTTTCTGGTAGGAATGAGTCCAGTGTAGAGACCTGCAAGTTCTGCACAGTGTGATGCCTGGAACTCACTCAGGACAGTGAACTGTCTGATGCATTTGGTGACCCGAGGCCTGATTCCCTGACTGCTCACGGTTGTCTCCATCTACTCCTTGTGGGCATCTCTGGGATGTTAATATTTTAAATAGTTTATTCAGTCCATAGCCCTTCTACCACTGGGTTTCCTTATTCCCATCCATCACTTCTATATCTTCTCACTTGTAGATTGTCGAGAAAGTAATGATTGACGATTAACATGTAAAACATCTAGGAGCACTTACTATTGCATCCTTCAGACTCCTCCTCCTTGGCAGGCACTTTGTACACATAGTACTCAGCCAGAGTTGTGGGAAGGTTCCTCATAGGGTAACATCCTTTCATACCCTCCCTGCTGTTGCAGAAGGTACACTGCATCTGTAAGATCAGAGGAGGCCTGAAATTTCCACACACTGCAGTCAGAATCCATACTGTGAATGGAAGACTCAGTAACCCTTGACCTTCCGGATGACACCTTGATTCAGCAGCTGGATTAAAGAAGCTCTTACTACAGGCAGGCAGGTGACAAAGCTGTTCTCACAGTTGGGATGAGCAGCAGGAGGATGTGCCCAGCAGTTATCTGAGAGCCTTTTAGCTGGCCTTAGTCGTCCTGAGGTTTTGTCTTGTGTTCAGCATCACTTGAATGCTTCTGGGAGGATCTTGATGTTTGGGAAGATGCCCGGCACCCGCGGGGTGGGACATCCCTTGGGACAGCCCCCACGCTGACACCACGGGAGGCATAGGCACAAACAAGAACAATAGTTCTGTTTTTCCTCTTTTAACCTGAAAGCAACCACGAGGATGCTATTTTCACCAGTCAGTGTATTATTGGACAAATATCGTCCAAAAGATACAGGTCCATCTTTGTTACGAAATTGACAAGAGGTCAGATTGTGCTTCTAGGCTAAAGAGTGAAAACCTCAGGTTTCTGGCAGGCCCAGGGTCAGCAGCTCCACCCTGTGACAGACCCCTGCTTACAGATGGGGCCACAAGATCTCGGGGTGCAGTGTAAACGCCACAGGAAAGTCATGTTTTCAGTGACGTCGTTTTGTTTTGCAATCTTATCCTCCTTTTGTAAGCACGGGTCTGAGTATTGGATGTTCCTTTCGGTGCTTATTGGAAAACCACTTGCAGAGTGTGAACTCCATTCAAAACTGTAGGAAGTTTTAGTTTTTTGTTTGTCAGTTCTTCTAACATTCTCATGTAGCTGTGAATGGTTGTGACTGGTGCTCGTGTCTCTGCAGTAGGAATGCATCAGTCTATACACCAGAATCCCTGTTGGGAGAGCTTTTAAAAGACAGTAACACTGGCGCCACCCAGCCCATGAGGTCTGAATGTTGTATCCGAACCACTTTGTTGACAGCTCTCTGGAACTTCTTTATGATCACAGTTCTGTTTTTCTCTTCCTCGCCCTCTGTGTGACTCTGATTTCTGCAGTGTCATTGAAGTGATGGGCTTTCTTTTCCTGTGTTGACTGTTTTATGGTCTTTACTGTTGCTTGAGGCCATTCTAAATATGGAGGGGCTGGTTACATGGAAACTCTGTAGGGCTGGAGTTTGGGATAAGACCTGTGAACTGTGTCACAGGAGCTAGTGAAGGTCAGGGTGCTCTTGACCTTGCTCCGTTTCCTGTCCCTGTCAGCTGGCTGATGACAGCTATCCTGAGACCTAAGTCAGCAACGTCAGGGTGGCCGACTCTTCTAGAGGACCAGCCCAGCCAGCCTTCCCTGGGCACTCGTACACAGGCAAGGGCTTCGGTCCTTGGGATCCTGGAAAGCATAAAAATTGCCAGACTCGCTAGTGACAGACTTAGTACCTGCTGCACATCCCATAATAAGCTCTCGCTGGAGAAGATGTCGAGTGTCCAAGAGCCCTGATCCTGGCGGCTAAGACATGGACAGGTTCTGAACAGGCAGAACCTATGGAATAGCACACAGTGCAAGACCCTGTAGGTGCCTTCGCTTCATGTTCAGAAAAAGCCATCTCTTCCTCCTCTGATCTTGAGATTTTATATATTTTTGCCAGAGGAGCAGTCTCATAAACAGTGTGTGTGTTCTCAGCCCAGCTTCCTAGTCTTCGACCTCAGGACACTGAGAAGCATGCAGTCCTGTCTCCTCCCAGGGCAGAGCTGCCAGAGTATTTACAAGCTCCTGACGAAAGTCCACAGTGTTCTTTCAGCTTCTCTGTGGTGGTGGTCTCGGTGCGTGGCGGGGACCTCTGTGCGGTGGTGGTAAAGGCAGCGTTTCTTTTCTCGGTTTCAGTGTGGATGATGTTTGCTGTTTGTTTCTGATAAATAGGCTTTATCGAGTTAAGGAAATTCCCTTTTATTCCTAATTTGCTAAAATTTGCTATTTTTTTATATCATAAGTACGTGTCGAACTCAAATGTTTTTCTGTTCTTGGGAGGGTTTTTCCCCTTTAATTTAGTCATATGATGAAATACTTAGGTTTTCTAATATTGGATAGTTTGCTGTGGGTTTCGGTGTTTTGGAACACTGTGTAAAGTGGGAATTACCTGGGAGTCCCATGTGGGTTCTGAGTTCTAGAGCAATCATGGGTCCCAGGTTTCCCAGCATGTTCCTGTGGCTGTCACTCTAAGAGCAGGTGCTGAGACAGAGCAGCATGCCAGGATGTGGGCTTAGAAGGAGCATTTTAACTTTTAACAAGCTCTGTTAGAATCATAATCATCATAATTGTGATGCCACTTAAAGGATAAAATCCAAAATTCCTAGCCTGGCACCTGAGACCCTTCCTGATCTAGAGTCATAAGTGCTGTCCAGTGGTGGCGTGTCCTGTGTCCTGCATTGTCCAGTAGAGAAGCTGCTGGCCGTATGTGGCTGTTGAGCACTGGAATGTACCTGATGCAGTTGAGGAACTGAATTTAAAATCTCAGTTAAACTTAAATTTCAGTTGGAATGTAAAGAGCACATGTAGCTGGTGCTTGCTCTTTGGTACAGCACACCTGTGCGTCTGGGCATTCCCCAACCTCCCTGCCGCCACCTCTGGCACCCTTACTGCTCTTAAGGTAGTTAGCTCACTACTCAATGGTGTACAAATCAGCCACATTTCTTAAGTCCAGCTCTGTCCAGCACGCCCCTCTCCTTCTCATCAGCCACTGGGCAGCGCTTGCTTTGGCTGGTTCCTTAGGACTCTGCTCCGAGCATCTCGGGTCAGAAGCCTTCTTGCCCCACCCAGCCTGTGGCCCCAGCAACAGCGCAGGGCTTCCTGCTCCTCATCGCTCACGTCCACCCAGTGCATTGTGACAAGCGCCTCGAAGTAGGGGTGAAATCTTACTCATTTGTCCATTTTCAGGCCTTAGCCTGTGGTCAGATCTCAGAAAATACCTGTTTTACAGCAGGTTTAGTAAGTAGTCCATAGGAACGGGCGTGGCATGTTCATCGGACGGAGAAAGGTCTTCACAACTACAGGGGGATGGGAGTTGGAGAGCACTGGGCAACAAGGGTCAGGGCAGGCCTGCGAGGGCACTTCAAAAGAGAATGCAGTTGGAGACGTTGGGGCAAGGGCAGCATCCTGAAAGCCTGTTTCTCAGGAAGCGTGTCTTGTGGCAGCAGTGGCTAGGCTGAGTGCAGCTCAAGTAGCAAGAGCCCAGGCTGAGAGGGGTGCCCTCCATCACCCAGATTGGACCCTTCTTTCCCTCTGGTCCCTCTGAGGCCGTGCACATGCTCCCAGCAGGTCGCAGCACTTCTCAAGTGGAAAGCTTCCTTGCTTGGGAAGGTCAGGTCCTGGCCTCTGTAACCCTCCATTGCATCGGCCCTCTAGTGGGGTGTGAGGAGTCCATGTGACCTTATCATCAGAGGAAAGCTAAGTAGAGACCAAGAGTGTCACAGTGAGTCACATTAGGCAAGGGCTGAGAAGTCAGTTGTGGAGAGATGAAAGGTCCAGACGGCTCAAGAGTGCAGGCGCTGGTGGATGCGTTCATTTCTCTAGGCAAAACCAGCAGTGACCTGGGTTCATGCTTCAGCCTGGGGCAAGGGGTCAAGAGTGACCACGAACAGTTGAAAGTTGAGGAGGAGATGACTGGAGAGGAAATGTGGGAGCAGCATCGTTCAGACCCTGAGAAGGTAGTCAGTGAATGTAACAGGCAGTGTGTATGATGTAGAATGAGGGTGGTCCAGGTGGCCACGTGAGCGCCTTCTCTAGTGCTGGAAGGCGCTGCAGGCAGAGCCAGTGGATGGACAGGGCATGGAGGTGCTGCAGGAGTGGATGCGGGGGCTGTCCTGAGAGAGGAGGGGGCTGCCTCTTGTCCAGGACAGGGGAGGACAGGCCAGGACAGGTGAGGTGGCCTTGGAGAGACCAGAGACAAACAGAGATGCTACATCGCAGTGTGTTGGCGACAGGAGGCAGGAGAGAGGGGATTCAGAGCAGGCTTAATACTATTGCTTTTTCTTGTAGCCAGCAAAGCTAATGGAGCACCCTTGGGAGCTGGGGGTGGCAGCAGCCAGAAGACGCCACTGTTCGAGACGTACTCAGACTGGGACAGGGAGGTGAAGAGGACAAGCGCCTCGGGCTGGAGGGTCTGCTCCATCAACGAGGGCTACATGATTTCCACGTGGTGAGTTTGCTCTTGCAGGGTGCTCACTGCTGGGGTGCTTCTAGGAGTAGTCGTCAGACTCTGCTGTCATTGGTAACTGGATGGGAAACAGACGAGGGAGAGAGAAGGAGTCGATGCTTCTCCGTAGACTTGAGGGTCAGGTTGGGTTGGTGTGACTGGTGTTTCCTACCCCATAGCCTGTTGAGAGGATCAGGGTGGATTTTGTGTTTTTTTTAGAAATTGCATACATGTTTGATTAATAGTCATTCTAGACAATATTTCAAATGCTTCCTTTGGATTCTTCCTCTGCTATAATACAGCTTTTGGGATAATTGACCATGTTGCATCTGTTTTAGACCGTGTCTAGGCTCCTCGGTGTACCCACAGTGCTCACCAGGTGGGGTGCACGTTAGTTAAAGTGGGGTCTGCAGAGCACGCTTGTCCCACTGGAAGCCAAGCTCTCACATCATGATTTGTGTTTTCATCTGCAGCCTCCCAGAGTACTTCGTGGTGCCGAGCTCGCTAGCAGATCAAGACCTGAAGGTCTTCTCCCATTCTTTTGTTGGAAGACGGATGCCAGTAAGTGAGGCCTGCTGGGTCTCTCCAATACTGTGTTCCACTTTCCAGCTGGTTAAGTAAAGACCCTGCTTCTCTCCTAGTTCTGGTGCTGGAGCCACTCGAACGGCAGTGCCCTCGTGCGCACGGCCCTCATAAGAGACATGCTGCAGCAGAGGAAGATCGAGCAGAGGTGAGTGGGCCACCGCCCTCGGAGCTTGGGGTATCTTTGTCGTTCTAGCTAGAGAGTCAGAAAGCACCATGTACTTCATACAAGCATTGCCATTGTGGAGAGGATGTGAACATATTAAAATTAACTCTCAGGTTATACTAAACATAGTTTAGTTCTTTGGCATACAAGGATCTTATGTTGCTGACATCTTGCTGTAGTGTTGCCTCTAAAGAACTTTCAGAGTGCAGTGATTCCCGGTCAAGATACTGCAGAATGAATCAAGTTTTTCTTATAGTTCAGTGCGTCCTAGGTTTATCAAGTCAAACCAACTAAGATGGTGGCATAGTTAGCTCATAGTAGGTGCTCAAAACATATATGTTGAATAAAAGAATGAACAGTAACTCAAAGGTTTTGTCTTTATTAGGATTTATAATGCAATAACTAAAAGTCATCCACAGAGAAGTGATATCTACAAGTCAGATTTGGACAAGACCTTACCCAACATCCAAGATATTCAGGTGGCTTTTGTAAAACTTAAACAACTGTGTGTTAATGGTAATTTTATCCTTATTATATATATACATATGTAAACAATGAGTAGGTGATTCTATGAGGCATTGTACGAGGCATGTCAGGAAAAATGACATTACTTAAAAATTTAGAAATAGTTAATAAGTAGAGGCTCATTGAGATACCTGTACAAATTATCATTATCTGAGACTGTCAAAAGCTCTTAGAAAATGAAGTTTAAGCTTCATTTAGTTTTGGAGGAAAAGTGCCTGCTAGTAGAACAGTGTGCGACTTCACAAGTAAACTAAGACCCTAATGTGCTGAATTATGTTTTGAGCCACATGAGAATGTGTGCAGCCTCAGAGTTCCCATATTTTTGCTGGAGCACACGCTCATGGGGTGCTTAGATGTGCCTGCCCCTGGATGGCTGAATCACAGGAAAGGGCCCTTGGTGTGAAGGGTGCGCAGAGAGCCCCTCATCACTGGGCGGTGGAGAGGCAGCATGACGGGAAGGCGAGCTGGAGTGGGGCGGGTGTGTGTTTGGAAACACAGCAACTGTATCTTTCAGCTGTCCAGTACTTGGGGTGGCTGGGGATGGGGTTTGTGAGGCAAGGGGCACCTTGAGACGAGCCAGGACAGGCCCCGTCAGGAAGCTGCCCCCTTCCCTGCAGGCGTTGCACCAAGGCCATGTCAGCCAGGCAGTGGCAGCAGGGAGGGGTGGGAGGCAGGGAGGGCCAGGCCTCTGGTGGGGAGGCTGGGGAGGGCAGGTCAGAGTCAGCAGCTCTAGGAGGCAGAGGTGGTCGGAGTCTCTGAGATTTCCCTGGAAGAGCCAGAGAGGAGATGGAGGCCTGGGGAGTGCTTGGTTCCATTCCTTATAGAACTGTAGTGCGACTTCTTAAATGTTTTTATTATTAAATGCAAATGCATTACACTTCTTGAAGCCAACTTTTAAGTATTAGAAACTGTGATGTATCATCTAACTCTCAATTTGATCATGTTAAGAAGCCCAGAAGTGTTATATTGAATATATATACGAGTGTATAGAATTACATATGTAATTATATTAATTGCAGAACCGTTTGAAGAAACTGAAGAGAAATGGCTATCTTCACTGGAGAATACACGGTGGTTGGAGTATGTAAGGTTTGTACAACTGCTTTCTTTTTCTCTTAACTCTTTATTTTGAAATAATTATATATCTGCAGGAGGTGCAAAAATATTACAAAGCCGTGCACTCCTTACCTGCTTCCCAGTGGTAACAGCTCACACAATGGGTGATGGCTGTGGAGCCGAGGAGCTGACAGCAGTGTGAGCTGGGCCCTGTTCAGCATTGATAGACAGGTGTTCTCGTGGCTTCTGTGTGGGCTCATCACGTTTGTAGACCCACGTGACCACCAACAGAGTCAGGATGCAGACTGCCCCATCACTACATCTCCCTCCTGCCACCCCTGGAGGGCTGCGCCCCCCTCCCCTACAGGTCCACCCCTGCCCCCACTTATCTCTTCTCCGTCTCTGTAGTTGGGTGATTTCAAGAAGGTCATGTAAATTAGCAAATGTTAATGAATTTCCCTGATACAGAAACCAAACTGTATTCATATAAATACTGCAGAAACTCAGAAAGGTTACAGAGACTACAAATGGGTATGGTGAGAGATTAGATTTGCTTGACTTCAAGTACTTTAAACAATATATCTGTAGTGGAAGTTTGGTTTTTAACATTGTGTTTCCCTTTCTGTTTCCAGGGCATTTCTTAAACATGCAGCAGAACTCGTGTACGTGCTAGAGAGCAAGCGTCTGTCTGTAGTGCTGCAAGGTAACTCCTGACCACCGCGGTCCCTGGGCCATAGTATCTTGGGTGCTGTAGCTTTAGGGTACACTTTGAAATTAAGACATGTAAGTCCTCCAACCTTATTACCAAAATTGTCTTGGTTATTCTAGGTCCTTTGTATTTCTGTGTAACTTTGAGGATCAGCAAAAAGCCTACTGGGTTTTGGATAGGACTATGTTGAACTGGAGACTGGGGAGAATACTGTCTTAATGTGGAATCTCCCAATCCATGAAATGAATGTCTCTCTGTTTATTTGGATTTTCTCTCATGTCATGTCAGCTTTATAGTTTTTAGTGTAGAACCCTTGCACTTATTTTGTTAAATCTGTGTTTTATTTTTGATGCTGTTGTGAATAGTTGCTTTTTTAATTTCATTTTCAGATGTATTGTGTACTCGTGTATAAAATTCCTTCAACCTTAGTAAACTCATTCATTAGTTTTAGTAGTTGTTTATGGATTCTTCAGGGGTTTTATTTTACATATGGACACACATTGTCTGCAAATACAGTTATTGCTTGTTCCTCTCCAGTTTGAAATGCCTTGGATTTCTCTCTTGCCTGATTTCCCTGTGTAGAGCTTCCCGGACAACATTCAGTAGAAGTAACAGAACAGACATCCTTGTCCTGTTGCCCATCCTAGGAGGAAAGTGTCCAGGATCTCGTTGGCAAGAGTGATGTTAGTTGTAGGTTTTTGTGGATTCCACTTGTCAGGTTGAAATTCCCGTCTCTTCCTAGATTGCTGAGAGTTTTTATCCAGAATAAATATTGAATTTTAATCAGACAGATGCTTTTTATGTATCTAATGAGATGATCATGTAATTTTTGTCCTTTATTTTTTATTATGGTATGTTACTTTGTTGGGTGTTAAACCAGCCTTGCTTTTCTAGGATAAATTTTTGCATTCCTGAGATAATTTGGTTTGTTTATACTTTGTTGATGACATTACATATAAGGAATACTATGAGATAGTTTTCTTCTGATTTTTGTGGCTGGCTTTGATATCAGTATTTCTGGTCTTATTATTAAAGGATATCAGATATGAAAGATGGGAGGGAAGCATTTGCCACCTTGTCAGATGATGGTGGATAGTTCTGTTTCTCTTGTTCACCTCTGAGTCACCCTGTCGAGCTATCAGTGGAAAGATTGTGGGATATTTAATGCTGTTGCCAAAACAGGAATAGAATGGACTCTTGGGAGATTTTTACCACAGATCATTGAAATGTAAAAAGAGTGAGGGCTATACTTCTGATATCTAGAAAACATTCATATGTAAAAGTCCATCTCTCCATTGAACATGAGTGTAAATGATCTGTAGGTAATATTTAGAGTTGCTGGCCTGAATGAAATGTCCCAACACGGATGATCTCGAAGGCCGCCGCACACAGAACACTGCAGTGTATGCTCTACCTCCCCTTCCGTCCTTCTCTGAGCATGCTGCTGTGTACTGAGTGTTGTCTTTCCGTTTCACTGACAGAGGAAGAGGGAAGAGACCTGAGCTGCATCATAGCTTCTCTGGTCCAAGTGATGCTGGACCCCTATTTCAGGACCATCACTGGGTTTCAGAGTCTGATACAGAAAGAGTGGGTCATGGCCGGATATCCGTTCCTGGACAGATGCAACCACCTGAAGAGATCGGAGAAGGAGGTAACGAAGCCTTTGTGCTTATCATCAGCCCTTCAGTGTGCACAGGGTACAGCTGCGTCATCGTGGGGAGAGACTCTGTGCGGAAGGGGACAAGGAAGCTTCTAAAACATTGCCTTCACTACATCCTAGCTTCTTAGTCCAAGACTGACCCGTGGATTAAGAGTTCAAGTTGAGGTGTTTATGAAGACTATCATAACTATATGATAGGCGACACTCTAAAAAGTAATCTGTTGAGTTTCTCTTAGTTGAAAACTGCTTGAAGAAATGCCATTAACACGGCAGGTCTTCCATAAGTAGACAGTAGGCACATTAGGTGTTTTGGAAAACCAGCTTTGGAGTATCATAGTTTCTTAAAATGGGGTACGAGGGAGGCTGGGGGGCACATATAAGAGCTGCGAGGCTGGCAGGGCCTCGGGTCCTTGTGGGGCTGTGAGAGCCCTGCGGTATCCCATGTCAGGGAGGCTCCTAAGAGCACTGCTGACTCGCTGTCATGTGTAACAGTCCCTGCCATCTGAGGAAGCCCCAGCAGGGAATGCTTCCCGGTTGACTCTGACTCATCAAGGCACATTGGGTGGGTGCAGGGGCTGCTGCCAGCTGCTGCATTGAGGGTGTGCCCTGGGACCCCAAGGCCACACCAGCCAGTCTCTGAAACCCAGTTATGTCTCTGGATGCTGACTGAAGGGTCAGCCAAAAGTTGTTAGAGAAGCTGCTTTATGGTTTGGAGGTTTTTGTTTTAAATGTTCTGAAGAACTATTTCCAGGTTCGGCTTAAACACGTATTTCCCTGTTCCCCCTTCACAGGGTGATTCCCTGCCTGTCTTTCTGGTTCACCACTTAAGCGTGGTGGACTTGTTTGACAGAGCAGTGCTGAGACACGTCCCAGGCCAGGCTCGGTCTCAGGGTGGCCATGGCTGTCTAGTCTACTCATGTATGCTGAGCTCAGCTTTGGGGCCACGCACACAGGCCTCACTGTCTAATCTCTTCCTTCACGTCAGTGAGAAGTTTGGGGGTAGACGTGGGCCCTGCAGGCCAGCACTGAGTAATCTCATTTCCTCATGTGTCTGCCAGGCTCCCGTGTTCCTGCTCTTCCTGGACACCACGTGGCAGCTGCTGGAGCAGTGCCCAGCGGCCTTCGAGTTCTCTGAGACTTACCTGGCGGTGCTGCATGACAGCACCCGTGTGGCCCTGTTCGGCACCTTCTTGTTCAACTCTCCACACCAGCGTGTGCAGCAGAGCACGGTGAGCACCCACCATGGCAACGTGCAGTAGCTGCCTCCTGTTAAACTGTCTCAGTTATGAATACCATTTTAAGCTGTAATTTCAGATGGATAACAGTCCAGGAACCTGAACCTGTTGCATTTGTGAGTGAGCATTCTAGGTGTTTCTCTCTGACATTTATTGAAAGATGCAGCTTATTTTAACCACCGTAAATGTTGTACTTTTGTATTTATATGTTCACGTTTGAGCTGTCTGAATGGGTAATTGGTAAGATCCTGTTTGAAAACATTTATTTCCTAGGACAGTAGAATAAAAGGGGTATAAAGCAAATGATTTTTCTTTGAGAATTCTATGGGGAAGGAATTTGAGAGGAAACACAGGGATGATGCAAGACTGGAACTCTTGCTAGGCACTGCTTACTGAGTATCCTCAGACCCTGATGCTGTGGGGCAAGTCACTTTTACGTAGGCCTGTCAGCTTCCTGTCCCAACTCTTAACCCAGAGGAAGAACCGTGACTAGGGAGGGTCTCAAGCCAGACTTGAAACCAGCTTCTGGTTGCCCTGGTGGAGCCTTCTGGAACCACGAGTTCTGTCTTATCCATGTCTGGAGCAGTGGGTGTAGTCACAGAAGCTGCAGTGCCCAGGACGCTCTCATGGGCCTTCAGGAAGACTGTAAGAGGGGCTGCCTTCACAATGAGCTGTGGCCCTAGCCAGGGCTGGGACTCTGCTGAGTCTGAGTTCCTCATCTGTGAAGCTGCTGCCTCAAACCAGCAGCCGAGCATCCTGAAGACGCATGCTGTTCAAGACTGTGGGTGTGAGCATTTAAGGAGAGGGTTTGTTCAGGCCACTGCGCCAGGGTGAGCTCCCTCCACGAGTTCACACTCATGAACATGCTCACTGCCCAGGGCCCCCTCCTCATGCAAGGGCCATGCCCTCCTCGTGCCAGCTGCCAGCAACATCTGTTCTGGGGAGCAGAGTGTGCTGCTCCAGAGGGGTGGGAATCGCCCTCATTCAGAAAATTTCACTCGTATAATGATGAACAACTCATCAAAAAGGAAGTTATCAATGAGAAAATCTTGAGTTTGGCATTTTTCACAAATGTTCAAATATTTTATTTTGCAGGAATTTGCTATAAGCAAAAACATCCAGCTGGGTGATGAGAAGGGTTTAAAATTCCCCTCCGTTTGGGACTGGTCTCTCCAGTTTACACCAAAGGATCGCACCCTTTTCCACAACCCCTTCTACATTGGAAAGAGCACGCCTTGTGTGCAGAATGGTTCTGTGAAGTCCTTTAAAAGGACAAAGGTAAACTACAAAAACGCACTAATGGTGGAAACCTGGTGTTTGCGCACACATAACCAAAAACATCTTTTTCAGAACAGAGTATTGAAAGTCCAGGCACGTCCCACAACAGCATTGCTAATGCAGGTTTGAGGGGTCATTTGCTCTCTTTCTTTTATGGCTGTGCCATGCAGCTCAGGAGATCTCAGTTCCCCAACCAGGGATTGAACCTGTACCCTTGGCAATGAGTGGGAGGAGTCTTAGCCACACAGTTTTTTTCATTATTATATTTGTGATGGTGATCTGTGACCAGTGATCTCTGATGTGACTATTGCAGAAAGATTACAACTTGCTTAGGGCTCAGATGAGGGTTAGCATTTTTAGTAGTAAAGTATTTAAGGTGTGCACATTGTCTTTTTAGACATAATGCTATTGCACACTTAATAAATTACCATATACTGGAAACATAACTTATATGTGCCGGGAAACCAGAAACCTGGTGTGACTTGCTTTATCGCGAATCCACTATCTCCCAGAGGTCTGCCTATGACAGATTGAATATATCAGCTCCACCCCCATACAGACCACAGCCTGGCAAAGTCAAGGCCAAGTGTCCAACTTCAGTGGAGGAGGATTGGAGCAAGTATTACCAAGGGAGGGACAAAATGTCCTTTAAGGTTGAAATTCTACCTGAGTGTATGTTCACCATCACACTTTTACCATCTCTCTGAAAGGGGAAGCTCCAGGAGAATAATGCTAGAATCTTTCTGTACAGAAAAGCTACAGCTCCACACTGAGAGGAATGCCAGCCTCCTTAAAGAACGGCATCATCAGTGAGCAGGAGTTACGGCCAAGGAGAAACTCACTAATCCTGCAGGTGAAGCCAGCGCCTCTGGAGCCGAGGGACAGCCAGGACTGGGGTGTGGAGCAGTTCTTCCAAGAACGGGCCTCCAGGCCAGCCGACCTGCACGGGACCATCCTGCCACGTCTCTCAGGGGCACACATCAAGCTGTGGAAACTCTGCTATTTCCGCTGGGTCCCTGAGGCCCAGATCCAGCACGGGGGCTTCATTACAGCCTTCCACAAGCTCTCACTGCTGGCCGATGAGGTGGACGTTTTGAGCAGGGCGCTGCGACAGCCCCGGGGTGGCCCCACGCCAGCCCCTGGCCCCGAGCAGGCCCCAAGCAGGCTGTACTTCCACGCTGGCGGCCCACATGATGCCGCAGGCACGCCGGACTTCCTCTCGTCCTCCTTCCCCTTCTCCCCAGTGGGCAATCTGTGCAGGCGGAGCATTTCGGGGACACCGCTGAGCAAGTTTCTCAGTGGGGCCAAGATATGGCTGTCCACTGAGACACTCGCCAATGAAGACTGACCATCCTGAGGGACGAGTGGGACTGCTTACCCATGTGGGGCCGAGATACGGCTGTCCACCGAGACCCTCACGTGGAGACCAAGGGGGTCTTCCTGCACGTCCTGAGGGGTGAGCACAACTCCTGCCCTAGATGTTGGACATGCTCATCATTATCTGTAACAACTGAGATTTGCACTAATTCTTAAAAACACGTTGAATTATGTTTCCTTCACAGTTTTTTAAAAGACAGGCCTAACTTTTGTTATTTATGTTCTCTTTCTCTCATGCTGGGTCTGGCTCGTTTTTAGGTCATTTGCAGGCAGACATTCCCACAATTTTATTACTGTGATCAGACTAATCAGGTTTTGTGTGTGGCATTTGTCTTTCTAACCACCTACTAAAGCTTCCCTGATCCTTGGTCGGATTAGCAGCCCGAGCAGCAACCATCAGGGCAGTCAAGAACTAGTGTCTGGTGTATTTTCAAGAAGTATCCAGCAGACCCCAGTGGGTGTCCATGGGTATTTGTGCATTTTGCTGGTCACTTTCATTATCTCTAGTTGAACTCACCTTAGAGTTGTGTATTCCCACACTGTAATTTATTTTAGATTGCTGTCTGGGACCGTAGATCACTGTGTTTTAAAATCATGAGTTTGCTTAGGGCTAACTTTAAAATGATGTGCACTGTGGACTTCAAAAGCATTTGCTATAGATAATATAATTAAACTTAGAAGTGCCTTTGATTATTAACTATTAAGATATGAATAATGCAGAGTAAAACAATTTGAGTTAGGATATCAGAGTCCCACCGCACATCAGAAGGAGGCTAGTCACGAAGCCTCCAGCTGAGAGTCAACTGGACACCCCAGGTTTGGGGGTTGGGGGAGCAGAGCCAGCACTGGCAGTGTTACTGAGACCCAGCCACTCTGGGCACCTGCCCCTGGAAAGGGGTGGTGAGCTCAGGAGTCAGGTCACCTGCAGGGAAGGACAGAGTGCCGGCACTTAGGGAGGGAGGACAGGTGCGTAGAGGTGGGCTTCTCTCAGGATATTGCCATTTTAACCAAGAGCACCTGCCCCGCCCCACCTGTGACGGCAGCGCTGAGGAGACAGACGAAGACAGGTGTGCTCTTGTCTGAGCTCCTGATGGCAGGTGTGTCACGGGAGCTGCACCAAAGCTGCAGGGCGAGAGCATGAGCTCGCAGCGGCCGTGCTGGTCAGAGTCACTACACCCTTCACTTTTGGGAAAAGATGGATGTTGGAAATGTGGCTGTCATATCGTTGTCTTAAACTGCCACCTTATTTTTTTCAAAAAATGTTTAAAGTGTGCAGTTAGATTATGTCCTTTTCTAAAACAGGTTTTTTCAAAAACAGTGCTTTACCTTCATATGTAAGAAATAGGTATTTCTGTTTGAATTACTTGCCTTTAAAAAATTGTTGGATAATGTCTCTGGATTTAAAAGGATGGAAGTTCCTATGCAGTGTCTAAGGAAATCCATCTTGTGGATAAACCCAATGTTTCTCCCAACCTGCCGAGAAAATAAGGGCTTTTTTAGTTTACGTAAGTAGCTCTGTTGCCACTAAACATTTTATAGTCCTTGACTGGAACCAGCTCCAGCCCCCTGAAAACCCCAAAGCCCATCTTGCCACTGCAAAGTGTAACAGTTCTTCCCCATTTTTCACTAGGCCACTTTTTAATTATTACAAATTGTCTTAATTTGTTACTGTTTTTTCAGGTTAAGCATTTATTTCTCTATAGCTTTCTTCCCTATCACATTTATTTCAATTGTTTTAGTAAATGTTTTTAACTTGCAAGTTTTAAAATGATTAGGTACTCTTAATGCTGTTTTAAAGTAGAAAATGTGCATATTTTTGTATGATAATCAAATGTAAAATACAGTTTTTTATTTTTGCTGAACAGTTGTTATATCATGATTATTGTGCCACACTTTATTGTGCATAATATGAACAACAACTATCCCGGCATTAAGTCCTAGCCCCTGCAGAGCCACCAGCCCCATTGCTGGCCCAGGATGTGGGGACAGAGTCCGAGGGCAGCACCGGCCATGGATGCCCAGCTTCTGCTGACAGGGCCATGCGGGCAGACTCTCGGATAGGACCTCAAGGTGTGAAGTGTCTTACTGTTGTTCGTGATGGAAACCAACTTTAAAACCAAAAGTGTCAAAAAAAAAAAAAAAAAAAAAAAACCATAAGTGTCTAACTTTATTTAAGAAAGTATATTAATTTGTGCTAACAGAGGGTGAAAATTGTTCAACGCGTACTTCAACAAACTCTTCTTGCTATAGCAGTAACCTCGAGTAGCTGAAACTTGATTTTGAAAGAAAATGAAAACCTTTGTGCCTAAAATTGATTGTGACTTGCATTAAAGTAGGATGGGCAGGAAGGTGAGAGATTGTTTTCCAGCAGTGATGAATGTGAAGGAAGTGCTGAGTGCTAATAAAATGTCCAAAGAAATGGTTTCCTTTGTTATTGATGTGAGAGGTGGGATGTTTTCTTCTATCTGTGCTTGTGTCTCGTCCCTGCTGCTGCCTGCTCTAAACCTCAGTTCACAACTGGCTGTCGTCACAGCCATGGGGGTTCATGGATCAGGCCCTAACTCGGCTTTGCACTGTATACATTAAAAAGCTGGGGAGTGGTGTTTCCTTAAGAAGATCAGGGAGTAGGATCCTGGCCGAGCCGCCCAGGCCTCCCATCCTGATCAGTCCCTTCCTGTGTCCATTCCCCTCCCCACCCTGCCCAGGGCTTTGCACACCTTGGAGACACTGCAGGTTGGTTCCACACAACCACAGTAAAGTGAGTATCATCACAGTCTGCAAGTCATGTGAATTTTCTGGTTTCTGAGTACATGTAAAAGTGATGCTTCTGGTATACTATAGTCTATTAAGTGTGCATTATATCTAAAAGAAGTGTACACACCTTTAAGTATTTTAAAATACTTTCCTGCTGAAATATACTAACCATCATCCGAACCTTCTGCAAGTCAAACCATAACAAATATAATAACAGAGAAGTCTGAAATCTGTGAGAATCACTGGAATGTGACCGAGACCCAAAGTGAGCACTGCTGGAAGGATGGTGCTGACAGACCTGCTCGATCCAGGGCTGCCCCAGACCTTGGATCTACAAAAACAGTAGTGCTAAAGTGAGTTCTGCCAGCGTGGGAGACTGCCTCAGTCATCGGGGACATCCCCAAGGGTCAAGACGGAAAGGGACAACTAAATGCCTCTGGTAGCGCGTGTCCGTCCCCATGGTGACGCAGGCCCAACTGGAGCAAGCATTGACAGAAATAACAAGGCACTTGATGACAATGTGTTTCTTAATTCCTAAAAACATCAGAGAAATCAGAAAACATATAAATTCATGAATCTGTTTCTAATATATTTTTTAGAAAGAAACATTGTGTGCTACTTTCATAAAAGACCAAAAGCTGTGAATCGTCTAGTTTTGCAGTTTTCCAGTTTTCTGTAAATATAACTTAATAACATAATGCATTCAGCTCCTGAAACAGCCACCAAGGTTCTGACCTTTTTGGAAGTTCTTTACTGATATGTGGGATCAGTGAGTGCCCTGAAGCCAATACTGAGGTTGGTGATACAGACACTGTACGATGATGAGTCCTTAAGGTGCCAGGTTTATTATGACAATAACAAAACCAAAATTAAATAGGATGTAGTGACATTCTATGCTCTGATGGTCCTAGATGCTTCCGAGCCCTCAGCTCTCAGTCAGGACCCCTGCTCCTGGCCCCGACTGCAGCCACGTGGCAGACCTCCACATCCGCCCCCAGCCGGCGCAGCTCGTCCAGCCAGATCATCTGCTTCTGCGACAGCCGGTCGTGGGGTCCCTTCACTTCCACCAGCTGGGAGGGTAGTTGTGGAGTGATCAGTGTTTTATTGAGACAGAAGGGCTATTCAGGTGGGCTGTGGCAGTTCCCACCAACGACCATTTATTTAGAAGGCTTGTCCAGCTGCACTGCTGAACTTACATGTCTATAACAACTAAACATGTACATATGAATTCAGTGAGAAAGTCCCCTATTCTGTAGAAACCAGACTGTACTCCACAGAGAATTAGGAAATAGATTCATACGTAATACGGCAGCTGAAATAGTTTTCCAGCACACACAGCACTGTTATTCTCCTGCTCAACACCCCTCAGTCACTTTTTTGTTGTGTCTGCAGTTAGACCCAAGCTCCTTGCCAGGACCACAAAACTGTGGCCTGGTGTCTTCCCCACGCAAGCAGGGCCCTTGCCCGTGCTTGCCAGTCCCACCGCCTAGTACACGTCTCCCTACTCTTCACGTGTCTGACACCTTCCCCCTCAATGCTCAGCTCAGATTTATTTCTAGGAAGGTCCTTCCCCTTCCTGTCTACTTGTTTACGATGTGTATCATAAGATAAAACTGCTCATCACACATCAGCTCCATGGAACCAGAACTGTGTCAGAGTTGTCTACCACAGAGCACCAAAATTCAAAACACAGCGATGGAGACTACCAACATGAACTACAAATGTTTTTGTTTTCTTTTTAAATTAATAAAGCATTTCCACAGCCTAATAGGAGTTAGAGAGATCTTAACAGAGATCCCAAAGGGCAGAACAGAGAGAAAAAAATATTTGAATAGATAATGGCTAAAACATTTTTCAAAGTTGATGGAAATTATAAACCCAAAGATCCAAGAAGCTCAGTGAACTCCAAGTACAGACCCCTAAAGAACATGACTCTAAGAAACATAAATTGCATATAAGTTTAAAAAAAAAAAAAGGGTGGGGGGGATCTAATAAAGCAGCCAGAATTTTTAAAAGCCAGAGGGGAGAGACTACAGACTTCTCACTAGAAACAATACAAGCTAGATGACAGTGGACAAATATTTTAAGGCATTAAAAAAAAAATTCTTTGCCTAGGAAAAAATATCTTTCAAAAACGAAGACTTAAAGTCTTAAAATATATAAAACCTAAATAATTCATCATTAGCACACTTTCATTGCAAGAAATGTGAAAGGAAGTTCTGTCAGGAAGAGAATGATAGTACATGGAAATCTGAATCTATATAAAGGAGTAACCATTAGAATTTGTATCTATATGAGTAATTATAAAGGCTCATTAGTACACTGTAGAAAGCAAAATAATGTGTTACAGGGTTTATAACATGTTGAGGCATAATGTATGAACACAGCACAAAGGCTGAGAGAGGAGATATACTGTTGTAGGGTTCTTTATATTCTGTGTGGACTGGTAGATCACTTCAAAGTAGATCAGTGTTAAGTACACACTGTAAACACCACTCCAACCACTTAAAACACATGAAGAGTCAGAGCCAACAAGCCAACAGAGGATAAAATGCAACCTTAGACGAAATGAAGAACTGAGACAAAGAACAAATGGAAGGTTTAAAGCCAAACATGAATAATCACATTAAATGTAATATTCCCAATACTAACAAATTAAGAGCACAGGTTGTCAGATTAGATTAAAAGTAAGACCCATATATATGCTGCCTACAGAATACAAGAAACTCAAATATAAAAACAAAGATAAGTTTTAAAAAAGTATATTAACTGCCGGCACCCAAGAGAAAGCTGGAGTGACTATATAATAAATTTATATCAGTTGATTTCAGAGCAAAGAACATTACCAAGAATAAAGGAAGGTCATTTTATAAAAGAGTTCAATTCATCATGGAGACATGACAATCCTAAGTTTATATGTTGAATAATAAAGCTTCACAATATATATAAAGCAGACATTGATAAAACTGAAAGGAAAAACACCCAAATCCACAACTGTAGTCAGAGGTATCACATGACACCAGAAGCATGACCCAGAGAGAACAGATGAGCTGAACTCATCAAAACTTAATACTTCAACTGTTCAATACACTAGACAATGAAAAGTCAAGTCACACACTGAATGAAATGTATCTGATAAAGAACCTGTATAATAATTTTTCTTTTCATCTCAAAATCCAGTAGTTTAAGAAAACCACTAGCCTGTGACAGGCAGGATGAGACCAGGTGAGGAAAGGGTGGTGGCTGGCCTACAGCATGTGAGCAGATGCTCACTCTTGGAGCTTAGAAAAATCACCCCCAGCCATCCCGGCCTCTTGGTGCTCATACCTGCTGAGTCCCTGCCCTTGACCTGCTTCCAACAGTGGACATAGCACAAGCAATGGTTTGTTGCTGCCAAGCTCAGCTGATAAAAGAGACTGATTTCGTCCTGCTTACAGCCTGGCCCTTCTCCCTCACCTGCTCGGATGACATAGGCTGCCGCGTGGGGAGAGGCCAGGTGTCAGCACTGTGGACGCCTCTATCAGCAGCCACCGAACAATCCTAGCCCTCAGTCCAGCAACTCTTGAGGGATTCAATCTTGTCTATCACCAAGCAAGAAATGCCTGGATTATGGCCTTTAAGTTGATCATAAAATTACAAACATGACTTTCCATTCTAGCTCAACTGACCTTGACGTGATGACTCTGGGAGCTCCACACAACCAGGTCGGGGAGGCCCCCTCGGCAGTGCCGGAAGTCCACAGCCAGGCGCCGGCACACGCCACTGAGGATGGAGCCCCCTAGGCAGGACACAAGATCCTGGACAGGAGACACAGGGATGGTGAGCCCTCCCCTGGGATGGAGACCCTGGAGCCCCCAGTGATGGTGAGATGGGGGAGGCCCCATGTGTCATTCAGCAGAGATGGGGTCCTAGGACACCAAGCGTCCTTCTGCCCCTGGTGCTGGCACCCCAGCCTCTGGGGACGCTTTCTCCTTGGTCAGTTACCAAGCTTTCACCCAGTCAGGAACATCCAGGGAGCAGCTAAGAAGAGAGGATTTGGGGTGAGCACTTAGGATGTGACAGTGGACCATGGAGCCCACTGGTCACAGGACGGGGAGAATGTCCTCCCTCCAGGGGCCACAGGCCAGGCCAAGGAGGCTGCCAACCAAACGGGCAGAAGGCATAACTGGGGCTTGTTCACACTTGGGACTGTCCCTTCAGGAACAGAGGCCTGTGGGCAGGGGTATGACAAGCACATGCATATACACATGTGTATGCGTGTGCTTGCATATATACATGAACAGGTACACACATACACACAGGTACATGGGTGTGTGCATACATACAGGTACACATATATGTGAATGTGTGCATGTATGTTTTTTGTTACAATTGCCAAAAGGAAACCCACATTGGAGGCACTTCCTAAGCGAACCCCGCCTGCAGACTCTCACCTGGGCTTGCTGCAGAGAAGAGAAGCGATCCCAGCTGACCAGGGAGGACACCCTGCCTTCCTGGGCCTGCCACACAGCTGCCACCCAGGCCCGCAGGCTCTCCTCAGGGGCGCTGTGGATCTGCTGCAGCCGGGCTTCCATGGCTGGTGCCCTGCTCTCGAAGAAACTGTCTGTGCAGAGGTCCAGCGGGGCCGCCTGTGTGCAGGGAGAACCAGCTCACACTAAGTCTGGGAGGCTGGGGTCATCAGAGGAGCCAACACCCATCAAATCTAGAAACTGGCTACTCTGATGAAGTGGACTCAGGCTTTTTCTCAAAAGATATATAAAAATCACCCAAGTAATCTGATATAAAAGCAATTTATGACAGTGGTTTTTTAGAGAACTAATTTGCAAAGACAAGCACAATTTGCCAAAAGAGTTCTTAGGTTAAACTGGTGGAGCTCTTGGACTTCCCAAGTGGTGCCGTAGTAAAGAATCCACCTGCCAATGCAGGAAACACGGGTTCGATCCCTGGGTCAGAAAGATCCCCTGAAGGAAAGAATGGCAACAGACGCCAGTATTCTTGCCTGGAAAATTCCATGGCAGGCTACGGTCCATGGGGTCACAGAGAGTTGGGCAGGACTGAGCGACTGAACATGCACACAGAGTGGAACTCTTAGCAGACATGTGTGACAACACAGGAGTGTACCTGGGCCCCACCAGGGTGAAGCCAAAGACACTGACACTAAAAGTTTCAAGAGGAATGATTCCAGTAAAGTAGCTTACATTTTAAATTCTATGAATCAGATTGAAAAATTAAAAGCCATTCTTACAGTGAAATTAGCACTAGGATCCAGAAGAGTATAACTGGGGGCAAGTTTCCGGGGCTGCAACCTCAGGGTCCCAGGGTGGGAGTGACTCACGTGTGAGTACAGAGTCTCTGCGGCCTGAACGCAGCCAGGGTTACCTGATAGGCGTTTCTGAAGGCGTCTGGCACCCCGTCCATGAAGATGATGTCCCATAGCAGGAGGCCAAACAGGGTGCTGAAGGTGGACCCCTCCCCATGGATCCCTGAGACAAGGCACATATGAGAAAAGTCCATCTCTTCTGTTCTCCAAAGACACCACCATATCCTACTGCCAGCTCAAGTTGAAGAAAGTAGCAAAAATATTTCAGATTCAAAGCACAGGCTGTTACTGTTTATAATAGCCAGGACATGGAAGCAATCTAGATGCCCATCAGCAGACAAATGGATAAGGAAGCTGTGGTACATATACACCATGGAATATTACTCAGCCATTAAAAAGAATTCATTTGAATCAGTTCTAATGAGATGGATGAAACTGGAGCCCATTATACAGAGTGAAGTAATCCAGAAAGATAAAGACCATTACAGCATATTTACACATATATGGAATTTAGAAAGATGGTAATGATAACCCTATATGCAAAACAGAAAAAGAGACACAGATGTACAGAACAGACTTTTGGACTCTATGGGAGAAGGCGAGGGTGGGATGTTTCGAGAGAACAGAATCGAAACATGTATATTATCTATGGTGAAACAGATCACCAGCCCAGGTTGGGTGCATGAGACAAATGCTCAGGCCTGGTGCACCGGGAAGACCCAGAGGGATCGGGTAGAGAGGGAGGTGGGAGGGGGGATCAGGATGGGGAATACATGTAAATCCATGGCTGATTCATGTCAATGTATGACAAAAACCACTGCAATATTGTAAAGTAATTAGCCTCCAACTAATAAAAATAAATGGAAACAAACAAACAAACAAACAAAGCACAGTCTGTTTTCGTGCCATTCCCAGCTCATTTTCTTAACATTAGATTGCTTATATACAGAAGCCTTGCTTAAGGATGAAAGTCTTAGTAATTATGACAAAATTCAAATGCATGTTTCAGAGTAGAAAAACCTAAGGGACATGTTTAAAAACAAATAGGAGGTCTGATGTGGGAGGGTGAATGCCCAGGAGCCTTTGCCTTCTGACCCCATTCACCTCCTTCCACAGCACTCCTCTGCCTCAACCTGGACACCACATAGTGCCAGGGTTTTTAAGACTCGGGGTTTTACAGAAAACTTCCAGTCAGAGACCACCCAGTCCAGACCCCCTGTCCCCACCTCACATCCAGACCACAAGATGGGGTGGTAACCTCAGAGAGGCCCAGCCCAGTTCCAGGCCGTGTGAGCAGTGAAGCAGGGTCCCCAGGGCTGGGGCCTCTCTGAGTGGGCCCCTCCTGGCCCCTTGGCACACCTGATGCCCCCACCCAAGACCCCGGCGCTCCTCCACACACTGCAGTACCTCTGAGCGGCTGGCTATGGGCAGCATCTGTGGTCCTCCCCCAATCCTGTCCACCTGCCTGACCCAAGATCTCCAAGAGCAATCCAGCCACCCTTGCTACTCATGTCCCCACCAGAACACGCCACCCTCATGGTGGCAGGTGTGAACACTGGCCATGAAGAAGCACACGGCCCTGATGAACTGGGGTGGTAAAATTCTCTCCTGAGCCCTCCAGGGCCTCCCACAGGGATAGGATAGAGTGACAATACCCCCCAGTGTGGCCACATGGCCCAGAGTTACCCTGGTCGAAGCCACAGTGTCTATAATGGGCCAGCGCCAGCTCCTCCACAGAGCACAGGAGAGTGGCGGGGGTGGCCCCCCCAGCCTCCAGCACGAAGACAGACTTCCCTGATCCACGCTGCGGGCACAGCCGGCCTGTGACAGTCACCTGGGTGGTGGGGAGGAACAGCCGTTAGCTCCACTCCTGCTCCAGCCCTGAAGCCCCAGACAAACTCTCCCAAAGGCCCCCCAAAGGCCACCTGTCCTTAGTGCAGCGGTGGGCTGGTCTGTGAGGATGTGGGCAGGTCATCACCTGGCCCCCAGGAGCGCTGCTCCGAGCTGCTCTCCAGGGTCCTGACTGGGCTGTCGGCAGGAGCCTGGCAGGGGTGTGAGCTGCTGACTCAGGGGCAGAGTCACAGCCCCTGCTGACCAGGCCTCTTTGACACCTCGATGCCAGGCTGAGGTCGAAGCAAGGCTGGGTCACTGTCCACAGCAAACCAGAGGGCTTTCTATGAGAAATGTGTGCTGGAAACTGCTCTTAGGCTGTGTTCAGGAAAAACCCCTGAAATGCACCCACAGTGCCCCCAGAATATTCACTCACGTGTCTGACGTCCTCCACGGTGACCTCTGGGAGCTGGCGGAGGAGGTGCATGTACTTCTGGCCGCTGGGAGAGGCCCGCAGGCGCGCGGCCCTTTGGTACAGTGCCAGGCGGTGGCCTGTCCGGACGTGAGGATCGGCCAGCCCTGCAGCGATGCACTGGACAGCCTGTGGAGAGCACGGCACTGTCAGTGTCAGTAAGGCCCAGGCAGCAGCAACCCCATTTCATGGGACGGGAAGCCCCACCATCAATTAATCATTCCTTTTGCTAATTAGCGGTGGGCAAAGCCGCCCTCCAGGGACAAGGACATTATTCCTGTAGATCTCACGCAGACACGTTCAACGCATAGATGGAGCACAGACCCTGAGGCAAAGGTGTGGGGCAGAAGCAGTCATGTTCCCAACACCATGTCCTGGTCACACATGTGGACACACTGCCTCAGGAGACAGAAAAGACTGGGGAGAGGGACCTGAGGTAGGCGTGCTCGGGGCCCCAAGGGATGCTCAGGCCAACTGCAAAATTACATGTGGATTTTTGACCATGTGGGGGTGGGGGGGTGGTCAGAACCCCTAACCTCTGAGTTAGTCAAAGGTCAGCTATATTATTAATGCCACTGAACTGTATACCTAGCGATGGTTAAAACAGCAAGGTCTTTTTTTTTTTTTGTTATATATAATTACTACAATAAAAGAATAAAAAGTAACAACAACAACAACAAAAAAGCCCAGAAGTCAGTGAAGATCAGACCATCAGAGTGTAGCAGCCCAGAGGAATCTAGCAGAGAGAATGAGGCCCTGCTGGCCACTCTGCAGCCCTAACGGAGCCGGGCTGGCTGTAGGGAGGGGTAGCCTTGGGCTCGGCCTGGCCAAACTGGCTGCTGGGCGGACATGAGCCTCTGCTGGGCTGGCCATTGCCTGCTCTGGAAACTGACATACAGAGGGAAGGAATGGTGACAAAATCACAGGTTATGAGTGGCCAGGAAGACCTCTAGGAAAAGGCTAAAAAAAACCAGGATGCTCCATCAACGTCAAAAATAACCTCCGAGCATTAATGAATACTTCTCTCAGCAGACCCAAATAACGGGAAAGTCTATAAACTCCTCTGAAATTTTATTTCAGGGAGAGAGAGAGGCAGTGTGCACACGCCCTCTGTCCACACTGGGTGGGGGCCAGCGGGGGCCTCTCCTGACACTGGGCAGGAAGCACCATACCCACCTCCAGGAGAAGAATAGTTTTCCCTGGCTCGAAACACTTGAGGTGACAAGGCGCCTTTTAGTTTCAGGCAGTAAATGGAACGTGTCCAGGCCCAGAGTCAACTTTTCCAACCCTCCATCACCAGATTCACGTGACCTGCCACTGGAAGAATAAAAGCTCCCAGGGCAGCAGTGCCCTCCGCTGGACGCAGACATGGGGTTGGCAGGGACAGGGGACCACAGGCGGCCACAGAGGACCACTGTCGCTGCCTCACAAGGCCCTACCCTGCTGGCCACAGTGGCTGGCAGCCAACAGTGTTCTCAGACTCAAAGTCCCTACCAGAGAGGCAGCACCCAGATGGGATGGAGCCAGACGCCACGTCTTCACCTATGTTTCTACCAGGAGGCCCTGGGCAGTGAGTGAATGAAACCACCGTTTCCAAACCAGAGAGTGCACCTGTGTGAAGGTGGGGGACACCTAACCCTCCAGCTCCCGACATGATCCACCCGCTGACCCCACGGTCACCCTGTGGTCACACCCCTGCTATTTCTGGGGTTGGCAGAACACAGACAAAGAGGGATGTTTAATAAATCAATGCTTTAAAAAAAAAAGAAATCAATGCTTTAAATCAACTATAGTCCAAGATAAAATATAAACTTAAAAAGAAAGAAAGAAATCAACACCCTAACGACATTTAGAGTCTTAAGGTATTAACAGTTTGCTTTAATGTTTAAATGTACATGAAGCTGAAGAAAGGTTGGTGCCCCTAGCAGCTACGTACTGGCTCCAGGCGCTTCAGGTGCTGGTGTAAGTTAAGGGCCAGCCGGTCCCACCATCGGCCCCTACTGTCGGGACAGTACACGTCCTGGGACAAGAGGTTTTCAAGCTCCTCCACGGCTTCCTGCAGCAGCAACAAGAAGGGACATGCATTAGACTCCTGCACACTAAGGCCGCTGTTACATTGAGTTGTCAGGAAAACTGGCGAAGGGTATCAGCATCCTTTCCACTCTAAAATAAGGCCCAGGACCCAGGACTGCTGGGAGGGGGCCCTGGGACATACCCCGAGAGTGGCCTGAGCTCCAGAGGCACCCCCACTTCTCAGCAGGGCCCCTGCCACCTCATGTGGATGCAGCTGTGACACCGTGTGGCACTCTCTGTGCACCAGGTCAGCAGCACCGGTCACACGGGGCCAGGCTCTGGGCAGGAGCAGCAGCTGGGCTGCAGGTCCACATGCTTCTGGGAACCCAGCTGGCCATACGGCCAAGGGTGCGAGGAATCGGGGAGGGGGCTGGATAGGTATGAGGCAGGGTCTCCACCCAAAGGCCCCACCTCAACAGGCGGACTTTGTGGTCCATGTTCATGGCTCACGTCTCATGCTCATCTTTTGTGGTTCCTGAATCTCTGAAAAATCTAATGATTCTCCTGAGAAAAATGCACAAACCCCAGAGATGCAACTGCAGATCCACAGACTGCTGAAGCCAGTCCCACGGAGCTGCCCAGGGTCCATGGACCCAGGTGAGGAAGCCCAGCTCTAGCAGAGCCTCTTTGTAAGACGCCGAGTTTCAATACAGAAGTATCCACACAGCAAAAGCTGAGTCCAGCAACCTCACAGCTCTGAGTGTGAGCAGGGGCGTGACTGGAGCCCTCACTCCTGACCGTAGGTTACTTCCAGACTGTCCATGACTGCTGTCCTGGGAACTTGAGCTGAGGCAAGGCTTCCACCTCAGAGATGTGGGGAGACCCTCCCCATCACATGGGGGCTCTGACAGCAGCTCAGCCCTGGCTGCAGACCACGACGGCAGGAGAAGTCAAGAGCCAGGGGCGGATGGCTGGTGCACTCACCTTGTACAGGTGAAGTCTCTGCAGTATTTCAACATTTCGGGACAAAATCCTCGTGTAAACCCACCCAACGGTAAAACACCGGAGGAAGAGCGGTAAATTCTCATGGTACCTAAAACGAAGACGTATACCAGCAGTTTAGTGGTTTGGTGTGTATATTGTAAGACAATCCTAAGAGGTGATTTAGAAAAGGCAGAGGAACCAGAGATCAAATTGCCAACATCCATTGGACCATAGGAAAAGCAAGAGAATTCCAGAAAAACATCTACTTTTGCTTCATTGACTATGCTAAAGCCTTTGACTGTGTGGATCACAACAAACTGTGGAAAATTCTTAGAAATGGGAATACTAGACCACCTTACCGGCCTCTTGAGAAATCTGTATGCAGGTCAAGAGGCAACAGAACTGGATGTGGAACAAAGGACTGGTTCCAAATTGTGAAAGGACTATGTCAAGCCTGTACATTGTGTACATTGTCACCCTGCTTATTTAACTTATATGCAGAGTACATCACGCGAAATGCCGGGCTGGATGAAGCACAAGTTGGAATCAAGATTGCCAGAAGAAATATCAATAACCTCAGATATACAGATGACATCACCCTTATGGCAGAAAGTGAAGAAGAACTAAAGAACCTCCTGATGAAACTGAAAGAGGAGAGTGAAAAAGTTGGCTTAAAGCTCAACATTCAAAGAATGAAGATCATGGCATCTGGTTCCATCACTTCATGGCAAATAGATGGGGAAACAATGGAAACAGTGAGCGACTTTATTTTCTTGGGTTCCAAAACCACTGCAGATGGTGACTGCAGCCATGAAATTAAAGGACACTTGCTCTTTGGAAGAAAAGCTATGACCAACCTAGACAGCATATTAAAAAGCAGAGACATTACTTTCCCAACAAAGGTCTGTCTAGTCAAAGCTATGGTTTTTCCAGTAGTCATGTGTGGGTGTGAGAGTTGGATCATAAAGAAAGCTGAGCACCAAAGAATCAATGCTTTTGAGCTGTGGTGTTGGAGAAGACTCTTGGGAGTCCCTTGGACTGCAAGGAGATCCAACCAGTCAATCCTAAAGGAAATCAGTCCTGAATATTCATTGGAAGGACTGATGCTGAAGCTGAAACTCCAATACTTTGGCCACCTGATAGGAAGAACTGACTCAGTGGAAAAGACCCTGATGCTGGGCAATATTGAAGGCAGAAGGAGAAGGGGACAACAGAGAATGATATGGTTGGATCGCACTGCCGACTCAATGGGCATGAGTTTGAGCAAGCTCCTGGAGTTAGTGATGGACAGGGAAGCCTGGCATGCTGCAGTCCATGGGGTTGCAAAGAGTCGGACACGGCTGAGCGACTGAACTGAACTGAAGAGGTGACAAAGCAGACTGAATTTCTTTCTTCTAAGGAGATACATTCTGAACACCGCCTGTCGTGTGCAGTTTTTTACACCACAAATCTATGTTCTCATGGCCACCTGCTTGAAGTCACCAGACGGCGATGTGAAGTGAGAGCCAGAGATCAGCAGACGCCAGCCCCCCGGCCGGACTCAGGGCCTCCACCGATTTTAATACAAGTTCAGCGTGGTTTCCATGTTTATAAATGGCTAAAAGTCAAAAGGAGTAAAACTGTGTGGCACGTGAAAATTACAAGAAACATACATTTGGAGTCGGAGAACACACCTGCACTGGGACAGTCCCACCCATTCGCTGACAGAGCCTGACCACTTCCCCACTGGACCTCCACACAAGAGGCTACTGATTTCTGTCCTACAGGAACCCAGCTTCCCAGCCACGAGGTCTTATCTTTTTTTTAACCAAGAAAATCATCCATTAACTTGTTTTAACCATTTGTTTTGCTGTTTGGTCTGAGAAATGTTTACACATTTGCCCAATTATCTTAAGAAAATCCCCCAGGGTCCATGCACATCATGGGCTAACACTCTTTGTAAACACTGGTTGTCTCCTTCCTACAATGGCCTATAGGTAAATGCCTCACTCTGTCTGAATTACTCCCAAACTAAACACGGAGAAAATATTCAGTTGTTTTTTCTTAACAGTAAAGGCTATTTTCCTGGCTATGGTTTTTAAGTTTGTATTATTTCTGTGTAGACTTTTGTCCTAAATGTTTTTCTGAAAGAGATATCCAATACTACTAATTTTTCTCATCACTTTGTACTAAGGAAGGAAAAAGTTTCTTAACCCTATGGAACACGTTGAACATTTTTTTTTTTCCCACATTGAACATTTATTAAACCAAAAAGAATGAAGGATCATGTGCTGTGTACTTGAACTCTTGAAGTAAATGTTCAATTTCATTTTCTTTTTTTTTTTTAAGGAATGATTCATTTTCTTGTTCAAAACAACAGCTCCTGTAATTTCCACCAGAAGAAGACAGCTTCTGTCCTGCGGCCAGGCTTCCCCCATGGTTGTAATTCAGCTGACCAAACCCCAGAGGGGCCAGTCCCCCTGCAGGTGGCAAGCCACTGTCTGCCACAGACAGACCAGGGTTATAAAAATCACTCCAAACTTTCAGACACTCCCTGCTACTCACCCGGCACTTTAGACCCCATGCAAAGCGAGGGGGAAGTTCAACTACACACGCTGGCCTCACCACAGAACAAAAGGAGCGCGTTCCTCATGAAGAAGATGATATTATACAGTTAGAACAACTAGGTCGGTCGGTAACCCTCACAGGCACCAGAGAACCACCTCACCTCAGGGACGGGTGGTCTTTCAGTCCATCCCAGTTCTGCTTTGCACACCGAGCGAGCTCCCTAGCCTCCTCCCAGGCCCCGCTGGCCATCGCCGTGGAGATGTCATTCAGCATGTGTGCAGCCACCGCGTACCTGGGGGGGGCGGGGACAGGCGGGAAACCACGACATTCAGGTTTCAGGGGGGGATGAGCACTGATGTACAGAACCTCATATCCCCACATCCCACCCAACACATTCAGATCTGCTTTTGAAAACACATGGGTTACGTTTTATCTCAGTAATAATTTGACTATTACTCCATGAATAGCCTAGAAGTGTTCATACAGGCCTCCCGGCCAGAAAGCTGAAGACACACACACCTTACCATCACATCACATGTCCCATTATATGATGCAACACTGACCAGCTCTTCCTCCCTGACCTCCAGTGCCCACTCACTCATTCATCCATTCAACAATCTGGGAGCAACTATGACAACATGTAACCAATCTCAGGATTATACAGAAGTATAGGTTTGGTCATTCAATCACTAAGTCAGAGATGGCCAGAGGGATACTGCCCAAGCTAAGAGAATTATTTGGGATTTTCAAAAACAACTTCAGGGACAGTATCTGGGAGATGGCAATGCTGAAATGTTCTGAACCCATGTAACTGAAGAGAGACAGCTTCTCAGCATGTCTTTAGATACCAAAGCAAAGACACAGGCCCCATAGTTCTGTAACACTGAGTGCACAGTCACTGTGCTCTGGACTCACCCTCGAGAGAAAAGCACACACCAGCACTGTGTGCAGAAACTGTCAAATAAGCGAAAAACAGTCCCCCAAGTGTAAAAATTTGCTCACGCAACGCTTCCATCTAGCTCTTTTAATACTCAACTGGACAGCTCTAAGGCAATGAAAAATGGAATTGGAGAAAGCATTCTAACTAGAAGATCTGACTGAAAAAGTGAATCCTACTGAATACAAATAAGATATTGACCATCCTAATAACTAAGGCAAAATGGGCTAAAATCAGTTTACCTTGACTCTGTTTTGATCCAATCATTTCAATAGCTTATTTTTTAAAGCACATACTAGACAACACTTAAACATCTTTCCTAAAATCAAATATCAGAAACCATTTCAGCTAACTTTGAATCACAAACCTGCAACATCTATGCAATTTTTTTTTAAATCAAAATCCACTTTTGCTAAACACTGGCTAAATCCATGCATCAAAACAGATTCATGAAAACTTCTATTGTCTGCATGATTCTGGTATATGGTCCACAAGTTGGTTATTAGCTTTATTTTAAGCGTCATTACCAGGAAGATATTCAGCCTTGTTCATGCCAACAACATACTCACAAGGCAGGTTTGTTCAAATGTCTATATTTAAAAAATGCTCCCCCTGCCAAAGCTATATGGGAATATAAACCAGGGGAAAACAGTGAAGCTCTAACTCAAAACTCGTGGGTTTTGGCAACCTTAATCAAATTGCATTTCTACATTCTCCTCACAGTCCTGGAAAAGTATACAAGTAAGCAAAAAACTAAACAGGAAGCAAAAACTTAAAAAATGGTTTTGAGCAGATGTTTCTCTTGTGGATGGCAAAAAACAATAATAGATCCTTCTGCATAAATTTAAAAACACACAGATGTTACAGTGAGCAACCACTCTTACCTAATGAGATCATCCCTGTCCTGGAAGATCGGGGTCTTCCGATTGATGGTGTATCTGGGGAACTCCAAGCGGCCCAGGTTGACCAGCAGCACAGTGGAGAGCTGACCCTGGCCCCCACAGGCGGCATCCTCATCTTCCACCATGTCGCTCAAGGAGAAGAGCAGCAGGGCCCGGGAAAATACTGCCCGAGGGCCTCGACAGACTCTCAGGGAACGTCCCACCACGTCTTTAGCTCTGAAAAATACACAGTATGGAAGAGACTTGCTGGTCTGTAAACATTTGGACATCAGATTTCATAGATTATTTCAAGCTAAACAGTATTCATTATTCTAAACCTGAAGCAAACCTCTGGCCTCTGGCTGTGTGATGTTAAAGCATTTGTTAACCTCTCTGGGGTTCAGAGCCCTACCTTGGAACACGGTGAAGATTCGATGAAATTAAACCTGCAGATGATTTCACATAGTGTTTGCCTCAGTAAAAAGAGCAGAGTAAGGTTTATGCTGGTCCCGAACACGTGAAATAACCAGAGAAACTCAAAGTGTTACCTGTTTGACATTAGCAACTCTCAATTCTTGACTCCAGTGACAATTTAGATTAAATAATAGATATTCATTTATTTAAGATAACTTTATTTATTTATTTATGGCAGTGCTGGGTCTTTGTTGCTGTGTGCAGGCTTTTCTCTAGTTGCAGCAAGTGGGGGCTACTCTCGAGTTGTGGTGCACAGGCTTCTCATTATAGTGGCTTCTCTTGTTGGGGGGCACAGGCTCGAGGGTGAGTGGGCTCAGTAGTTGCAGCTCCTGGGCTCTAGAGCACAGGCTCAGTAGTTGTGGCACATGGGCTTAGTTGCTGGCAACATGTGGGATCCTCCCACACCAGGGATTGAAACCATATCTCCTACACTGGCACATGGATTCTTTACCACTGAGTCACCAGGGAAGCCCCACAGGTCTTTATTTAGAAAGTCATTATCCAAGGCTCTTGGTCAGGCAGCAGGTCACAACCAGGGCCTTCTGGCTCTAACAACCTGGACACCATGCATGACAGGGTTTCTCTATTGACATCTGGGCATTAGACAATGCTCAGCTGTGTCCCTAGCCTCCACTCACTAACTGTCAGTGGCACCCACTACCCACCTCAGTCACAACAAGAACGCCTCCAGATGACGCCAGGCATGCCTGGAGGTCAAGGTCCCCCAGTGAGAGCTGGAGTCCAGTGGAGGACCTCACCTTTCCTACCAGCCCAGAAGCTATGAAACCAAAGGCCGAGCTGACTCCCTAGGGCATCCAGAGATCAATGCCCCCAGCACAGTCTCGAAGACACAGGGGTAGGGTTCCCACCTCACCACCATCTACATGAGGACCACGCAGCCACAGAGCCTGACAGCACCCTAGCCTTCCTCCCCATGCAGTCCCAAGCATGTCCAGTGGCCCGGGACTCCAAGTTGCAGAAAGAAACATTCAGTGTGACTAAACACACAGAAGGATTCAGAGAGTGCGAATAAGGAGGCTTTTTCTGCAGAGGAAGGTAACCAGGTATTACCTTCATGTGGAGACTCAGGTTCCACTCCTGGGCTCCACAGCTTAATGAAGAAATAAAGGACACTGTCTGTCAACAGACAAAATGATAAAGGTGTGCTATGTAATGGAGTATTAGCCATAAAAAAGAAATTCTTCCATTTGCAACAATGTGGAGGGATCTAGAGAGTATTACCCTTAGTAAAACAAGTCAAAGACAAATACTACATGTTATCACTTCTTTGTGGACTCTCAAAAACAAAACAAATGAATGTATATAACAAAAGAGAAATAAATTCACAGCTAGAAAAAATAAACTAGTGGTTGCCAGCAAGGAGAAGGAAGCAGGGAGAGGTGAGACAGGTAGAAGAGTAAGAGAGATGAAATACCCTGTAAGAAATAGATAAGCAACAAGGATGTACTGCACAGCACAGGGAAATACAGTCATCATTTTGTAATAAATTTAAATGGAGTATAATCTGTACAAATACTGACTCACTATGCTGCACACCTGAAACTAATATGTCAACTATATGTCAATCAAAAAAAAATTTTTAAGGATAGTGATTCTAGTAAAAAACTAGAATACTCTTAATGGGCTTACCTGGTGGTTCAGTGGTTAAGAATCTGCCTGCCAATGAAGGAGACACAGGTTGGATCTCTGCTCCAGGAAGATCCTACATGCCACAAAGCAGCTAAGCCCATCCGCCATTAACTACTGAGCCGGTGCTCCACAGCAGGAGAAGCCACTGCAATGAGGAGCCCTCGCATCATAATTAGGGCAGCCCTGCTCACCGCACCAGAGAGAAGTCTGCACAGCAACTGAGACCCAGTAAGCCAAAAGTAAATAAATAAATTTATACATGTAAAAAAATGGTCTTAAGATTCTCATTTTCCTATAATTCTCATGTCAGTGATAAAAAATGTTCATCTTAATTCTATTTCTGTTCCTACATGCTCAGTGCTTACACTGAGAAACAGCTAATTTAGTGTTCACTTACTTTTAAAATATTACACACAAGAATACCATGAAATACTTAAGAAATAAAATTAAAGACTTAGAAAACATTTAACCACAGGGATGAGGATCTTATACCCCTAAATCAATTAAGTATAAATACATAATCTAGTTAAATACTTTTGGAAAATCTACAGTATAAACTTTTTGAAATGTTGACAGTGACATTTTTCTTAATAATGTATGCCTTATTTATGCCTGTGTTTTACTAAGATTAATATTTGTAGTATCTTCCCAATAAGGATGGCTCTTGGCACATTAACAGCTCAAAGTTACACACACACACACACACACACATTATATAAAATAACAATGACGTTGCTTTAAACTGTTTGCCAAAAGCATCTCATCTCATTTTCAACAACACTGGAAAGTGGATTTCTAGACTAAGGTTGATAATAGTTATACTTTAGACATAACATGGGCAGAAGAAATAAATTCTGAGATTTTTATGATCTTTCCTAACCTGAAACTGTTCAGGAGCTTGTATAAGGACAAAAGAAACCATCCACACAGCTTTTGGAAAATTTTAATGTTTCAACTCAAGAGAAATTGCATATTATTGCTGACAGATCATGTTTCAATAAAAAGTCTACTGAAATAAAAATTTGGCTGGATAATTCATGTTTAAATCTTGTTTAGGAGAGTAGTTAAAACTGCATTTTTCTTGAGTAACAAAACACTAGAATATGCTAAGGGCCCAGTGCCTCTAACCTCTTGGCTCTTGGCTTTTCTTGTCCTAGAAATCAGTGTGTTATGACAAGAATTACAAAAGCTAACCCAAGAAAGAATCCAGACCTGATCATTAAGGTTCTCTGCCTTTTCAGTATGGCAGCAATTGCAAAAACAATCACAATCTGGAAACACGTACCATCCGTTTTAAGACCTTAGTATGTGCTGTGTGTGTGTGTGTGTGTGTTAGTAGTGCAGTCATGTCCAGCTCTTTGTGACCCCTATGGACTGTAGCCTGCCAGACTCCTCTGTCCATGGAATTCTCCAGGTATGAATACTGGAGTGATTTGCCATTTCCTTCTCCAGAAGATCTTCCTGACCCAGCGATGGAACCCAGGTCTCTTGAATTGCAGGCAGATTCTTTACCACTGAGCCACCACGGAAGCCCAACCAACAACTCAAAAGTTCTTACTGTAACAAGTTCCTTCGCTGTTCACCTGAAACTACCACAACATTGTTAACTGACCACACCCCAACGCAAAATGTTTTTTGTGTTAATAAATAAATAAAATGATTTTAAAAAAAGAGCCACAAAACCTTTTCAGGATCACTGCGCCAATGCCAGGCTGGTTCCGGCCCCAAGTACAGACTGAAGGCTGCTTGGCCAATCTGAGGAACGCGTCCACCAGCTGCTGCTTCTGCCCATGGGCACTTGCCAGGTGGAAGGTCTTTGCCAGGGCTTTCAGTTCCGGAGCAGAAAGGAGCTCCAGCACCTCAGGGAGTTCCTGCAACTCAGATTCTGAAATTTTTTTTTTTTTTTTAAAAGTACTTTAAATAAGTTTATTATTTTCCAGTTTTATTGATACTTTAAGAAGAAAGCTTATTTGTTGTCCTAAGATTAAGAACTCAATTTAGGGATTTCCCTAGTGGTTCAGTGGTTAACTCTGAGCTCCCAGTGCAGGTGGCCTGGGTTTCATCCCTCTTCAGGGAACAAAGATCTTACATGCCACAACAAAGATCCAACACAGCCAAATAAATTAAAAAAAAAAAACAAAAAACCCAATTTAAAAGACACACACAATCACTATTTCTCAGGCACCAATCAGGAGATGACATGAAACTAGCACCACCCTCATTTTGCAGAAACTCCCTTCACGGTGTTTCCACTTTGGTTCCCCTGGACGAACCATACCTGTCTGCAGGAAGCCTGCATGTGTCAGCTCTCCAACCACAGGGGTTAAGTCAGCAGAGATCTCTTCATAGGCCAGCTTGTTCACCTTAATCCAGCCAAATTTACGTTGAAAAAGTCTTACGTATAACTTCTGACCATTGGCTGTGATAAAGTTAAGATAATCAGTGAAAAACATTCTATTTCTTCTCAAAAACCACCTCAGTCCTGCTACCATTTCCTTTTGTAAACCAAAGTGAGTAAAACATGCTGTGTTACAAATGCACATATGTTGACTCAACTGATCTTCCAAGAATATCATTTTCTTCCTTTGGAAGACAGAACTTATTTCAAATACAAAGTTCTGTGGGAATGTCTCCTTGGCCTGTGTGCAGGACAGGAGGAGCAAGAGGACACAAAGGCTTTGTGACAGTCTTTGGAACTAAGGCTCCCTCTTCTCTTCTGTCATGAAAAGTGGGAGTGGGGGCAGTAACACCATCCTCCCAAAGCTGGTGAAAAGATTAAACAAGATAAGTATATAAACCATTCCAAAGTTGGTAATGATTATTAGCCACTTAAAAACCTAAAGGACTTCCTTGGTTGTCCAGTGGTTAAGAATCGCCCATCCACTGCAGGGTCCCTAGTCAGGGAACTAAGATCCCACATGCTTGTGTGGTGCGGCCAAAATTAAATAAATAAAATTAAACAGAGAAATAACACCATCTATTTAAATATATATATCTATATATTTTAAAAAATAATAAAAAATAAAAGGGTAAGATGAAAGTTCCCCACTGTCTAACCAACATTTCTAGTCCCTCAAGAGAGGCACACCCGCCCCCTCACCGAGAGTTCCAGTTATTCTGTTCTCTGTTTTTGGTTTCATACGCAATATTCTATTTTAGGCTGAAAATCATATGAAAAGGATTTTTTAAAAAAAGTCTGGCTTTGTTAGAGCAGCCATCTCTAACTCAGTGATCTCCACGAAGCTATTTAATTAACCTGGTCTCAAGTTTTCCTATTACCCAAATTATCTTTCAATTTCCAAATCTAGAGTGGTCTCGGGACTTCCCTGGCCATCCAGTGGTTAGGACTCTGCTCTCCCAATGCAGGAGCACTGATTCCATCTTCAGTCAGGGAACTAAGATTCTGTATGCTGCATGGTATGGCCAAAAATTTAGAAAAATAAAATGATACGACTTTATTTATTAAATTTTCTACAGTTATTTCCCTTTTCTCTTGAAAGAGGCAAAATTGATTCACAGTAGCTATTTTCACAACAGAGACACTAAAGATGATTCTCTGTGGAGGGCAGCCCATAAGAATCTGCAGAGCTTACACTAGGAAACTGTTCCTACTTCTCAATCACACCACAGCCCAGGGTTACTAACTACTTTCATAAACGCTCGTACGCCAACCAAGATCTGTGACCACCCTGGATACAAGAGTCGATGGGGTGTCACCCACACAAGCAGAGCCACAGTTCCACTGTGTGAACGTAAAACTGAATTCCTTCTCTTACCTGTTATTGGTAACGTTCAGGATTTCTTTTTTGTAACTGGACTGGGAGTCAGACCTGCTACTATTACTAGTGGTCAGCATGGCCCCCAAGGAAGCTTCTCCTGCTTGAGAGGGACTCATGTGCACATAGCCATCAAGGTCCTTTGGATGAGCAGCTGATGGCGGGTGAAAGTGGGGCAGGAGGGAGTGCACAGCTCTTGCTCTAAACCTGCGCTATTTGCTTTGAGCCACACAGCTGGCTGCCAAGGAATTTAGGTATGTTTTTAAATGTACCAATTTACAAAATTAAAAAAGAAAAAAAATTAATGTATCAATTTAGCTTGAAAACTTCCATTTCCTGCATACCTTTACTTTAAAAGGCAGAGCCCAGGCAACTAAAGTGTTATTGGAGGAAAAAAATATGCCCCAGTACCCCTTAGTTTGTTTATTTGCCTGTATTTTATTTTCATTTTTTAGGAAATGGCCCGCAAAAACAACAAATCCACCAAATACAACCA